>NC_092739.1:126928408-128177158 GCF_047496795.1 Chiloscyllium punctatum | reverse complement strand
ACGCGGGTGTCCACTGACACCCTGGAGTTGTGACTGGCCACTCGAGTGTTTCCTTCCCTTCTGGAGAAATTGGACCATTTTTTGACTGTGCAAGGACTGTTCCTGTTGCTGCTTGGGGCCTGCCTCCCTGCTGCTTGCCTTGGGGCCCCTCCCCAGGACTTCCACCACCACTACCACTGCTGCTGTGGCCTGAGGAGAGGCCTGCCTCTACTGCTGCTGCTGCCCGGGGCCTGCCTCCGCCTTTGCTGCCTGGGACTCGCCTTGGGGCCCCTCCCCAGGACCTCCACCACCACCACTGCTGCTGCTGTGGCCTGAGGAGAGGCCTGCCTCTACTGCTGCTGCCCGGGGCCTGCCTCCGCCTTTGCTGCCTGGGACTCGCCTTGGGGCCCCTCCCCAGGACCTCCACCACCACCGCTGCTGCTGTTGCCTGAGGCCTACCTCCACCACTGCTGCCTTGGGCTCGGTTTTGGGGCTGCCTGGGACTTTCCTTGGGGACCCTCCCCAACAGGCCTGCCCCCCACTGCTGTGACTGGAGGAACTGCCTGGGACTTGCCGGAGGCCTGCCTTCCACCACTGCTGTTGCCTGAGGCCTGCCTCTACATCTGCTGCCTGGGACTCGATTTTGGGGCTGCCTGGGACTTGCCTTGGGGACCCTCCCCAACAGGTCTGCCCCACACCGCTGCGACCGAGGGCCTACCTGGGACTCGCCTGAGGCCTGCCTCCACCGCTGTTGTCGCCTGAGGCAGGTCTCCACCGTCGCTGCCTGGGACCCTCCCTGCGACCTCCACCACTGCCGCTGCCAGAGTCCCGACTCCACCACCAGCAGCAGAGGATGGCGAGCCCGAAGGTCGCGGGGCCCAGCCGCACCTACGCCGGGGTAGCCGCTGCCTTAGGCTCGGCTGGTCCAGCCCCGGCTGCAAACCACACCCCCTTCAGGCACCTGACCAAACGCCTGGGGGTCAAGGCCTATCCCCACCCCAATATGACCATCGAGGCCTGCAGCAAGGCTATGGCTAGTGTGGTCGGCCCACTGGCCATAGTCGCTGCGGCCCGGATGTACGGGAAGGCTGTATTTTTCCTGAAGACCGAGCAGGCGGTCCACCTGGCCGTGGAGAGGGGGCTCGCTGTGGGCGGGACACATTTGCCCGTCGACCCTCTGGAGGTCACGGCCCAGAGGGTCGTGATCTCCAACGTCCCGCCCTTTATTGCCAGCGAGCTCCTTCTCCCCCACCTCACCACCTTGGGGGAGATCCGGTCAGGGATCCAGCCGCTCCTGCTCGGTCTGAAGGACCCCGCCCTCCGTCACGTCTACTCCTTCCGTCGCCAGGTGTTTATTTGCCTGGCCCGGGAGGAGGTCACGGAGGGCTCCTTTACCCTCCTCCACGAGGGCGCGGCCTACCGCGCCTTCTGGACGGCGGACGGCGTGCGGTGCCACCTGTGCCGCGAGGTGGGGCACATTAGAAGAAACTGCCCCACCCAGAAGGCCGCCCAGCCCTCGCCAACGGCTGACGGTGGTGCCGCCGCGCCCACTCCCCCTCCCCCAAAGTCAACACCACAGGCCCCGGCACCGGAGCCTGAGCCGGAGGCTTCCGATCCTCCAGCCTCCGGCAGGGAGGGGGGTGAGCGTCCAGCCGGCCGGAAGGCGCTCAGGAAGGCGCGACGCGTCAGGCCCGCCCACGGGGAGACCACCCTATCCCCATCCCCGACACCCAGCCCACGACCTGCCCCGCCCCGGCACGACGATGCCCCTGCGGCCATGCCAGCGTCGCCCCGGCGCGGGAACCCTGACCCCCAAACCCCCGGACCCGTACCCGACCCTGACCCCACGTCTACCCCCTGCCCCGATGGAGAAACCCCTGGGGCTGCGACGCCTGCCCCAGGCCCTGCAACACCAGGCCCCGGGGACCCCGAGCCCGAGCCCGAGCCCAGCCACACCCTGGCACTAACCTGGGGGGGACCACTGCTGCCCAATCTCCCGCAGCCACCGTGTCTCCAGGCCCCGGAGAGGGAACTGGGCCCCTGCCCCGCCCGCTATCACCTGATAAACCAGGGGCGGGGCAGGAAGTGACACGGCTGACCCTCCCCACCCTGGCCACGCCCCCTGCCTTCCCCCAGCCAATCGTATTCCGGGAAAGGCTGGGGGGAGGGGCCTCAGGCCCCATGACCACCAAGGCGGGCGGGGAGGGGAAGGCCCATAAATCCCCCCCTGTCTCTCTGGGGAAGAGGGGCTGGCCCTTGGAGGGGAGAGACAGTCCTGCAGCGCGCCGGCGGCGCTGCCCCTCTCCAGGGGATGGGCCCACAGGACCCACCAACGATCCCGCACCGCGGCCTGACCTGCCCAAACCCCCAGGGGCTACGGCAGGGCTTCCTGCTGCTTCGACTCCACTGGCCCCTGGGGGGGACTTTGACAACCACGAGGGCCGCGGTGCGGGCGACGACAAAGGACCCTTTACTGGGTCGCCGAGCGGCGGAGGGGAGGTAGGTGTTATCCCCGCTCCTCCCTCCCAGACTGTTTTTCCGGGAGCCTTGGCCCTGGGGGACGATCTTTTCCTGGGGGATGACCTTTTCCCCGAGGAGCCAGGCGTCCCGGTGTCGGGAGGAGAGCGGGGCCCCGAGCCTCCGCCGCCCGACGGCCCGAACTCGGGGCGTTCCGGGACGGGGTGCGCCGAGGAAGGTACCGCCGGTGACCCTGGGGGTGGGGTCGCCGGGGGTTCGAGGCCTGTTGGCGGCGCCGGACCAGCCCCCATCCTCTCGGTGGGGGAGGGGTCGGCGACCGAGGGTGACCTCCCGGAGGAGGGTTCGGGATCGGTGGCGGACACCGGGGACGACGCGGACTCCGTCTGCAGTGACGTTTTTGAGTCCCAGGTGCCCCCCGCCGATCTCCCCCTCATCCCCCTCGAGGAACTCCGGGAATTTGTCGAGGAAACTCGAGGTCGCCTGGATAGAGCCCAACTGGCGCTCGACCGCTGGAGCTCTTTTGAGAAAGTTTATTGGTCGGCCCACGCTGCTCGCCAGGCGCCTGGGCTCGACGTCAACGAGCGAAAGCGAGTCAGGAACTTCCTGGGGGCACTCCTGGTGAGGGCGAGGGACTCCTGTGCCCCTCCCTCGTCCTCCCAGTAATTGTACTTGTTTTTTAACTGTACTGGTGGTGGTAGCACAACGCTTCCGACATGGAGACTACTATAGCCAGCCTCAACATCAACGGCAGCAGGGAGTCACAGCGCAGATTCCAGACCCTCTCGGTCCTTCGGGACGGGAGGTATGCGGTGTGCTTCCTGCAAGAAACCCACACTACCCCGGGAGACGAAGCCACCTGGCTCCTGGAGTGGCGAGGGGGGGTCTACATGAGTCACCTCACCCGCAGATCTGGCGGGGTGGCTATCCTGTTGGCCCCGCATTTTCAGCCCGAGATCTTGGGGGTCAGGGAGCCGGTGCCAGGCCATTTGCTTCACCTGACGGTTCGGCTGGGGGGCGCGGTGCTTCACTTGGTGAACGTATACGCTCCCCTGGCCGGGCCGAGGCAAGCGAGCTTCTTCGAAGAACTGTCCGCTCATCTGGCTTCCATCGACGAGAACCAGTGCGTCGTCCTCGGGGGAGATTTTAACTGCGTCCTCGAGGGCAGGGACCACGGCGGTACCCGCACTGGCTGCGCGTCGGGGAAGAGGTTGGGGGACTTGGTCAAGTCCTTCGACCTGGTGGACGTCTGGCAGACTCTCCATCCCGACTCCATCGCCTTCACCTTCGTGAGGCCTGGGGTCGGAGCGTCCAGAATCGACCGCCTGTACGTTTCGCGGGCGTACGCCTCCTGTTTTCCGAAGGCCTCCACGCGGCAGGTGTCGTGCACGGACCATCACCTGGTGTGGGCGGAACTCCTTCCGTTCGGCGCCAGGCTCGGCTCCGCGTACTGGCACTTTAACAACCTGCTGCTGGAGGACGAGCGGTTCCGGGACTCGTTTCGTCGTTTCTGGGCCGGCTGGAGAAGGAAGCGGGGAAGCTTCCCCTCCCTGAGGCTATGGTGGGACGTGGGCAAGGCTCACGTCCGCGTCTTCTGTCAGGAGTACGCGAGGGGGTCGACCAAGAGGCGGAAATCCAGGATCGCGGAGTTGGAGAGGGAGATGCTCGACCTGGAGTCACGCCTCGGTCAGCCCGACGCGGACCCGGCCCTGCGCGGGGTGTACGAAGAGAAGAAGGCCGCGCTCCGGGACCTGCAGCTCGTCGGGGCTCGGGGCGCGTACGTGAGGTCGCGGATCCAGCTCCTGCAGGACCTGGACCGCGGCTCCCCCTTCTTCTACTCGCTGGAAAAAAGGCGCGGCACCCGTCAGCAGCTCCTTGTGCTGCTGGCCGACGACGGGTCCCTCGTCTCGGATCCGGAGGGCGTCAGGGCCCACGTCCGAAACTATTACACGGCTCTGTTCTCTCCGGATCCGTCCAGCGAGGACGCTCGCAGAGTTCTGTGGGAGGACCTGCCGCAGCTCAGCCCGGAGGACGCCGGAAGGCTCGACGCTCCCGTCACCTTAGAGGAGCTGACCGGCGCCCTCGACCGGCTCTCGAGGGGCAAAACCCCGGGGCTGGACGGGCTGACTGTGGAGTTCTTCAGGGCGTTCTGGGACGTCCTGGGGAACGACTACGCACAGGTCCTGGGGGAGTGTCTAAATGCCGGACAGCTGCCCCTTTCTTGGCGCAGGGCGGTCATCGTCCTGCTGCCGAAGAAGGGGGACCTTCGTTCTTTGAAGAACTGGCGTCCGGTCTCCCTCCTCAGCACGGATTACAAAATTTTCGCCAGGGTGTTGTCTTCTCGCCTGGCTTCCGTGCTGGCCCACATGATTCACCCGGACCAGTCCTACACGGTCCCGGGCCGGAGGATACACGACAACGTCCACCTGGTCCGGGACCTGATCCATTTCTGTCGACGGGCTGGTCTGCCGAGCGCCTTCCTGTCCCTCGACCAGGAGAAGGCGTTCGACAGGGTCGATCACGAGTACCTGCTCGGGACTCTGCGGGCGTTCGGGTTCGGGACGCGGTTCGTCGCCCGGATCCGACTTTTGTACGCCGCCGCAGAGTGTCTGGTTAAAGTTAACGGGTCCCTGACGGCGCCCCTTCGCTTCGGGAGAGGAGTGCGTCAAGGCTGCCCCCTGTCCGGCCAGCTGTATTCCCTGTGCGTGGAGCCTTTCCTGCGCCTCTTGCGGAGGAGGTTGTCGGGGCTGGTTCTGCGCGGCGCGGGCACGGGGGTGGTCCTCTCGGCCTACGCCGACGACGTGCTCCTCACTTTCACCGACCCGGCTGACCTGGGGAGGATGCGCGAGTGCCAGGCCGTGTACTCGGCGGCGTCTTCCGCCAGGATCAACTGGGCCAAGTGTTCCGGACTACTGGTCGGCCCGTGGCGGGTGGACTCTCTGCCGGAGGAGTTACGGGGGTTCAGCTGGAGTACCACCCATCTCCTCTACCTGGGGGTCTACCTCAGCCCGGCTGAGGAATCCTGGCCGGCCAACTGGCAGGAGCTGGAGGCCAAAGTCTCGGCTCGCCTAGGCCGCTGGACAGGACTGCTCCGAGTGCTATCTTACAGGAGTCGAGTGCTGGTCATAAACCAGCTGGTGGCCGCCATGCTGTGGTACCGGCTGGTCACTTTGGTCCCTCCTCCTGGCTTTGTCGCTGACATCCAGAGAACGTTGGTCGACTTCTTCTGGGACAAAAAGATGCACTGGGTCGCCGCGCAGGTTCTGAGTCTCCCTATCGAGGAGGGCGGTCAGTCGCTGGTGTGCGTCCGCACCCAGGTCGCGACGTTCCGCCTTCAGACCTTGCGGCGATACCTTTACGTCGAGCCTCCTCCTAGGTGGTGCGCCCTGGCGACGTATTTTTTCCGCCAGGTGCGTAACCTCAACTACGACACGCAGCTCCTGTTCGTCGACCGTGACGGTTTGGAGGTCGCCCTCAAGGTGCTGCCTGTCTTTTACCAGGACCTGATCACTGTCTGGAACATGGTCGAATCGCGTCGCGCCTACCCTCCGGCTGGAGTAGCGGCTGTCGTCAGGGAGCCGTTGCTCAGGAATCCGCACCTCCGTACTCGCGGGTTCGAGTGGCTGTCGGAGGGGAGGGCGGTGGCGGCGAGGGCGACCAGGGTCGGGGACGTGCTGGGTGCCGGGGGCCTGGGCTGGACGCTGCCGCAGGACATAGCTAGCAGGGCAGCGGTAGACGTCCGGTACGTGGCCACCGCCATCCGACGCCTTAAAACGGCGGTGCTCGGACCCGACGTAGTGCACCAGTTGGAGGACGCTCAGGTGTGCGGTGGGATCCCGTCCGCGCTCACCCCGGCCCGGACGGAATTTCACATTGGCCCCAAGGTCCCGTACTTCCCGCGGGAGCCTGTGCCCCATAACCTGAGCCGCCTCCGGAATTTTAATTTTGTCCCTTTCAGGGATATAAAAAGGAAGGCCCTGTATAGACTGCTGATGCACACCATCCACCTCTTCTCCCTCATCCACCGCCCGGACACTCCTTGGCGTGCCCATTTGCCACCGGGCGGTGGGGATCCCCAGTGGAGGGCTCTCTACGCGGGAGTCCTCCCCCTTTCTCTCGGGGATCTGGGGTGGAGGGTGCTGCACGCAGCAGTCCCCTGCAACCGCAGATTGCGGTGGTTCGCGGACTCCCAGCCCAACTGCTTGTCCTGTGGGGCTGTGGAGTCCGTGGACCATGTATATATTGGGTGTGGGCGTTTGCACTCCTTTTTTTTGATTTTTCTGAAAAACCTTCTCCTCTGCTTTTGGCTGCACTTCAGTCCCACGCTCCTGATCTTTGGGCACCCAGCACTGAGGAGGGAGGGAAGGTCTGAAGACCTCCTCGTGGGTCTGCTCCTGGGCCTGGCCAAACTGGCCATCAACAGGTCCAGGCAGCGGGCCGTGGAGGGGGTCGTTAGGGCCGACTGCCTGCCCATCTTCCGCGGTTACGTTAGAGCCCGGGTGTCCTTTGGAGAAGGAGCACGCGGTATCCACCAACACCCTGGAGTCGTTCAGGGAGAGGTGGGCGCCGCAGGGAGTGGAGTGCATCATTTCTCCCTCCAACTCTATTTTGATTTAATCCCTGCCCTCCCCTTCACTGTTTGATCACATAGCATTGCCCTTTTGTGAAGGGCAGTGCTTGTCACTGGCCACTCGGATGTTTTCCTATCTTCCTGGTGGTGGAAATAGAATAAAGATTTGTACACCTTGTGTCTCACTGTGTCTCGTGCCTGCGCGCACACACAACATGGGTGCTATATAAAAAATTACTGGGACTGCACAGTGGTTCAGTGGTTAGCACTACTGCTTCACAGCGCCAGGGACTCTGGTTTGATTCCAGCCTCTGGCAACTGTCTGTGTGGAGTTTGCACGTTCTCTCGTGTCTGTGTGTGTTTCCTCCCATAGTCCAAAGATTTGCAGATCAGGTGAATTGGCCATGCTCAATTGTCCATAGCATTAGGTGCATCATTCAGAGGGAAATGGGTCTTGGTGGATTACTCTTTGGAGGGTCGGTGTGGACTTGTTGGGCCGAAGGGCCTGTTCCCACAATGTAGGGAATCTAATCTAAATACCTGCAAGTCCTTACCTGGTCTGGCTTATTTGTGAACACAGACCCACGGCAATGGGGTGGACTCTGAATTGGCCTAGCAAGCCACACAGTTGTATCAAAACCCTCAAAAAAAAATAAAATCTGACAGACCATCTGACCTCAATGTAGGGATTGGAAATGACAATGGCAAATTCAGTCATGGTGACTCTACAATGTCGTCTTTGCTAACGTCTGGGAGCTAGTACCAAGATTGGGAAAACTGCCTCAGACTAATCAAGCAACAGCCTGACATGGCCCTACTTATGAAATTATACCCTATCATCCTAGAAACCACCATCACCATTCCCCTTGGATTGGAGAATCAAATGGGATTGCTATCCCTTTGGCAGTACATATCCAGTAATACTGATGGCACTGTGGTAAGTAGGGAGTTGCCCTGTAGTCCTCAACATTGATTTGGGCCCAATGAAGTTTCATGGCATCAGGTCAAACGTAAGCTTCCTGCTCACTATCACTGGCCAATGATTCAGCACTCTTCCAGGTTGAGCACTATCATCTAGAAGTACAAAGACAGCAGAAATATATCTATCACTGCTCCTTCAGTGTCGCTGGGTTAATATCCTTGAGCTCTCTCGCTAAGGCATTGTGGGGGTACCTAACAAAATGTACAGCAGAGGTTCAAGATGGCAGCTCACCACCACATTATAAAGGGCTACTTGGGATGGGCAATGAATGCTGTCCAAGCTCACATCCCTCAAATGAATAAGAAGTAAGTTATGTGGATTGGCTGGGGAAGATGGGATTGCACAGTTGATCTTCCGTAATTACACCGGCACCACTCCTCACCTCTTCCTCCGCTACATTGATGACTGCATTGGCGCCACCTCGTGCTCCCGCGAGGAGGTTGAGCAATTCATCAACTTCACCAACACATTCCACCCTGACCTTAAATTTACCTGGACTATCTCTGACACCTCGCTCCCCTTCCTGGACCTCTCCATCTCCATTAGTGATGACCGACTTGACACTGACATTTTTTACAAACCCACTGACTCCCACAGCTACCTGGATTACACCTCTTCCCACCCTATCTCTTGCAAAAATGCCATCCCGTATTCCCACTTCCTCCGCCTCCGCCGTATCTGCTCCCAGGAAGACCAGTTCCACCATAGGACACACCAGATGGCCTCCTTCTTTAGAGACCGCAATTTCCCTTTCCACGTGGTTAAAGATGCCCTCCAACGCATCTCGTCCACATCCCGCACCTCCGCCCTCAGACCCCACCCCTCCAACCGTAACAAGGACAGAACGCCCCTGGTGCTCACCTTCCACCCTACAAACCTTCGCATAAACCAAATCATCCACCGACATTTCCGCCACCTCCAAAAAGACCCCACCACCAGGGATATATTTCCCTCCCCACCCCTTTCCGCCTTCCGCAAAGACCGTTCCCTCCGTGACTACCTGGTCAGGTCCACACCCCCCTATGACCCACCCTCCCATTCTGGCACTTTCCCCTGCCACCACAGGAACTGTAAAACCTGTGCCCACACCTCCTCCCTCACCTCTATACAAGGCCCTAAAGGAGCCTTCCACATCCATCAAAGTTTCACCTGCACATCCACCAATATCATTTATTGTATCCGTTGCTCCCGATGTGGTCTCCTCTACATTGGGGAGACTGGGCACATCCTAGCAGAGCGCTTTAGGGAACATCTCCGAAACACCCGCACCAATCAACCAAACCGCCCCGTGGCCCAACATTTCAACTCCCCCTCCCACTCTGCCGAGGACATGGAGGTCCTGGGCCTCCTTCACCGCCGCTCCCTCACCACCAGACGCCTGGAGGAAGAACGCCTCATCTTCCGCCTCGGAACACTTCAACCCCAGGGCATCAATGTGGACTTCAACAGCTTCCTCATTTCCCCTTCCCCCACCTCATCCTAGTTTCAAACTTCCAGCTCAGTTACTGTCTCCTTGACTTGTCCGAACTGCCTATCTTCTTTTCCACCTATCCACTCCACCCTCTCCTCCTTGACCTATCACCTTCATCTCCTCCCCCACTCACCCATTGTACTCTATGCTACTCTCTCCCCACCCCCACCCTCCTCTAGCTTATCTCTCCACGCTTCAGGCTCACTGCCTTTATTCCTGATGAAGGGCTTTTGCCCGAAACGTCAATTTCGCTGCTCGTTGGATGCTGCCTGAACTGCTGTGCTCTTCCAGCACCACTAATCCAGTAAGATGGGATTGCTGTCTGTTGAACACTGAAGAGATTTCATAGATGTGTTTGAAACCATAAGGAGATGGATAGAGTAGCTAGGGAGAGGTCATTCCCATTGGCAGGAGGATGATGAAGCAGCTGAAATACATTTGAAGTGATGAGCTAAAAACACAATAAGTGGTTAAGGATCTGGACTGGGGCAGAGGCTGAACTGAAAATGTGTTGCTGGAAAAACGCAGCAGGTCAGGCAGCATCCAAGGAGCAGGAGAATCGACGTTTCGGGCATGCGCCTTCCTGAAGAAGGGGTCATGCCCGAAACGTCGATTCTCCTGCTCCTTGGATGCTGCCTGACCTGCTGCGTTTTTCCAGCAACACATTTTCAGCTCTGATCTCCAGGATCTGCAGTTCTCACTTTCCCCTCAGAGGCTGAACTGCCTCCTTTTGCATTACAACCAAGATTTTATCAGCTTCTTGTTTTTAGTGTAATTGTGATAAGATCAGCAAGTGTATGAGCCTCTTTCTGCCACTGAATAAATAAAGTCATACTTTGTAACAGTAAGATACAGGGCTAAAGTTACACAAACACTGTTAATAGTTTAAGTTAATAATTGCATCTCATTTTGAAGGACATGCAACAAACTTGGAAAATATCACAGTTATCCCATAATGGAAGGTTTCTACTCTACACACAGGTTCCCCAATGCAAAATTACTATGTTATTTTAACGACTTTATCTCAACTATTGTCAACTCAGCTCCCTCATGTTGTCTGGCTCAGTAGCTCTTCCAAGTCAGGTCCATTAAGCCAGTCCCATTCAGTCAGGACTTCAATCCATTCAGTACTCAGTCAGCTGTGTAATTGCAGGCAGTCACAAATTATTTCCATCTGGCTCAGTCTTGGCCAACACCTTGAATATCAAACTCAGTGTCACCATCCCATATCAGCCCTAAAGTTATTTAGGAGTGCAGCCTGAGCTTGCCGAAGAATTGCTTTCCACAGCTGAGTTGGTTGAATGAACCAGTTGGCACTTTCTTAGATTGAGTCCATCTGGTCGGCACTAGAACTTTTAAATGTTGCAATAGTTGATAGAAAAACTCGCTACTGTGTTAAGTAGTAAATATAATAAATTAAGTTTTCTTTTTACCAAGGCGTGGAATTTTTCTCTCCCTGGTGTGGCATAAGTAATGCCAGAAAGGTGGGGAAGGACAAAAAAAGGGAAATAAAGCAGAATCTCAACATTGAGGAAAAGTTTAAATAGCAATTTCAGGATCTTGCAATTGAGTGGAAACTACCTAATTTCATCTCATCAATGTTACAACTCGCCTTACTTATTTGCCATTTTCAATTCTTCTCTCCTTCTCTGAGAAATTAAAGGTTCCAGATATGCCAACGTGTCAGCCAGCGTGGGCATTTGGTGGCTCCATCATTGATGGTCACTGCCTTCCTCCACCCTTCATCTACGAGAGCCATCATCGCCAAACCATCGTGTCTACTTGTAGATCAACTCAGGCACCCCTTCGGGCTTTCAACACTACCTTGGAGTTTAGGCCAACCTAAGACTTGAATTCTTCTCTCCAGATTGATTTGCATGCAGGAAGACACATGCATTTCATATTCTACAGGATGTTAAGTGTATGGGATCTTCAGTGCTCAGTTTCATGGTGCCAATATGTCTTTGTGAAAACAGTTCTGAGTGAGAGTGAAAGGGGACAACAGTCAGTCTGAGGGCTCATAAGATTCCAGACTGAGGGTGATCACTATCAGTCGGGAGTTTGATCCTACCAGAATCTGGGATCCATGACTTTGCACTCTGGATTTACACCCCAGTCAGTCCTGAAGGTTAAGTGCAGTCATTCCTGGTATTACATTCAGGATACAGGACTGGTCTGGCTTATTCAGGGCTGTCCTACCAGGTCATTCGGTGGGAAGTGGGTGATGGACAGTCCTGGGAATATGCTCAATAATGGTCTGAGGGCTTTTCAGGGGCCATCCATGGATCTCTAGATTGCATCTCATTTTGAAGGATATGCAACACGGCTATCTGCAGTGATAGGGGTCAATTATAGATTGAAGGATGGAATATTGCACACAAACAGAGGGGACTGGGGTTCCAGGAAAGGGGAGTCGGGTAGAGGTTTCATAGGTTATGGTCATTCTGCCCATTATGCTGGGAGGTTTGAGTCCATCAAGCGCCACATCCACCCTCGCCAATATATTTAGATGCCTTTTCAAAAAACTCAATTAAATTTGTCAAACAAGATCTTCCTCTAGCAAATCCATGCTGACTATTCCTGATCAAACCCTGCCTTTCCACATGTTGATTAATCCTCTCCCTTAGAATCATTTCCAAACTAAGATAAGCCAAAAACTTTTCTAATGAAGGGTCATGAGTCTTTGGAACTCTCTTCCTGAAAAAGCAGTGGAAGCAGATTAATTGAATATTTTTATGCAGGAGTTGGATAGATTCGTTGCAAGCAAGGGGATGAAAATTTATCATGGGGAGGCAGGAATGTGGATTTGATGCTACAATTAGATTTTTGATGAAACAGGCTCAAGGGACTGACAGCAGTGGCTCTAGTCAGTGGTTTGTCATAAATTTCTGAAAAGCAATTGTAAATGATCAATAAATGTTAACTTTACAGTAGTGCTCATGTATCATGAATAAAAACTTTAGTACCTCAGCTATCGTCCTCCACCTCCATGTTTATATCTCTTTTTGCTCCATAATCTATTAAGACATTTTTTTAAAAATCCCTTAAATATTAAACTTGAAATAACAATCTCTTCTCATACTAAATCTTTTTTTTCTCATTTGCCTTTTCAATATTCCCCCTTAACTTTCTAAATATGGCCATATTTCCTATTGTATCATCTCCCGATGTCTATTGTACACTAACATTTTGTTTTGCTTCCTTTTACTCACCAATCCTTGCATTAACTGAGGACTTTAATTGTTTTTGATTCTCCTTCTCCCTTCATGAGAGTGTACTTTGACCTTAGCTGAACCATCTCCTCTTTAAACTGTCCTGTACAGTTTTCCTACCAATTCTTGATCCCAATTTCCTTTGGCTAGATTTCATTTTCACCCTACTGAAATCTTTCCTCCTGCAATTAAATACTTTTAGCCTGAGTTGTTTCTTGTCCATTCTACACTAACAAACCTTGGGAATGATAATCACTATTCCTGAACTGTCTTTTGTGGAGCCATTTCTCTGTTATCCCCACGACATCAAATATATTTGAGGTTTCATAATGCTGGCAGGACAGAATGTTAAAATTCTTAGACGGGGTGCCAATCTAGGCTAAAGTGAGTCCTACAGATGCTAGAGATTAGAGTCAAGAATGTGGTGCTAGAAAGTCACAGCAGGTCAGACAGCATCCAGGGTGCAGGTGAATCGACGTTTCGGGCAAAAGCCTTTCATCAGGAATGAAGGCTGGGACCCTCACTGGTGGAGAGATAAATGGGAGGGGGGGTGTGTGGTGGGGGAAGGTAGTTGAGAGTGCAATAGGTAGATGGAGATAGGGGTAATGGTGATATGTTGGAGAGAAGGGTGGAGCGGATAGTTGGGCAGGAAGATGGACAGGTGGGACAGGTCATGAGAGCGTTGCTAAATTGGAAGGTTGGAACTAGTATAAGGTGGGGGGAGAGGAAATGAGGAAACTGGTGAAATGCACATTGATGCCATGGGGTTGGAGTGTCCCGAGGCAGGTGATGATGAGGTGTTCTTCCTCCAGGCATCAGGTGGTTAGGGAGTGGCGATGGAGGAGGGCCAGGACCTGCATGTCCTTGGGGAATTGAAGTGTTTGGCTACGGGCCAGTGGGGTTGGTTGGTGCAGGTGTCCTGGAGATGTACCCTGAAGTACTCTGTGAGTAGGCGTCCTGTCTCCCCAATGTAGAGGAGTCTGCATCAGGAGCAATGGATACAGTCAAATCAGCTGCTTTATCCTGGATGAAGTTTAATTTCTTGAACATTGTTGGAGCTCTTGATTTGTACCTTGTAGATGTTGGACAGGCACTGAGGAGACAGGAGATGAATTACTTGCTACAGAATTCCCATCATTTGACCTAATTACATGGTTGGTCCAGTTAAGTCTGTGGTCAATGGTAAGCCCCAGGATGTCACCGGTGAGAGATTCAATTATACGATGTCATTGAATATCAAGGGGTGATAGTTGAGCTGGTCATTGCTTGACTGTGGTGCGCCAAAAGTTACTTTGCATGTATTCGCCCAAGCCTGAATGTTGTCCAGGTTTTGCTACATTGTATATGAATTGTCTTTGTGTTTGAGGAGTCACAAATGGTGCTGAACATTGTGCAATCATTAGCAAGCATCCCCACTTCTGATCCTAAGGTGGAGGGAAGGTCATTGATGAAAAGGTGAAGATGGTTGGACATAGGACACCTTGCTGAGAAATTCCTGCAGAGATGTCCAAGAGCTGAGCTAACACCCAACAAACACATTCATCTTCCTTTGGCTTTGGTATGCAGTAAGAAAGTGAGACTTGGTCTCCACAAGGACTGTGCTATTAATACAGTGCTATTAATAGGTGAGTCCTATTAATACAGTCATAGACAGATGCAGCTGTTGTAGATTGGTGAGGCTGAGGTCGCATAATTATTTCCCTCTTCTTGGTAATGGTGGTAGTTGCAACATTGCCTTTGATTCTTTTACGGGTTGTGGGCAATACTGGCTGAACCACTATTTATTGGTCATTTCTAGATGCCCTTTAGAAGGTGGTGGTAAGCTGCCCTTGAACTGCCGCATTTCATGTACATTGACCCACAATGCTGTTGGGGAAGGAGTTCCAGCATTTTGACGCAATGACATTGAAGGAACAGCAATATGTTTCCAAATCAAGATGATGAGCAACTTAAGGGAAGCTTACTGTTGACCGTGTTCCTATGTATCTGCTGCCTTTGTCTTTCTTGATGGTAGTGGTCATAGGCTTGGAAAACGCTATCTGAATTTCTGCAGTGGATCTTATAGATAGTACACATTGCTGCTACTAAGCACTGATAGTGGAGGGATTGGACGTGGTGCCAATCAAACTGGATGCTTTGTCTTGGCTGGTGTCAAGTTTCTTGCATGTTGTTGGAACTGCACCCATCCAGGCAAGTGGAGAGCATTCCATCAGACTAACCAGAAAAAAAAACAAAGAACTATGGATGCAGGAACTAAGCAACAAAATCAGAAATTGCTGGAAAAACTCAGCAGATCTGGCAGCACCTGTGGAGAGGTAACGTTTCAGGTCCAATGACCCTTCTTCAGAACTGCAGCTTCATTTCATAATACAAAAGTAAGGATAAATTTAGTACTTAAATTATAAACAAGAGATTAGCAGAAAGTAGAAATTCTTCGCCTTTACTGGAAAATTCGCTCCTCTCCTGTGCTTACAGATTCTTTCCTTCCCTGTGCTAGTTTACAAGTTCATGCTCTTCAAAATTATTGCAGTTGAAACACAATCCGTTACTGCTCACAACCCAATCAACTCACGCTTTCCTCTGATGTTATTATTATTCCTCTGATACCTCTTTCTCTTGCATTGTTTTCTCTAACATCCATTCTTTATTTCTTGTGTGCATTTAGGAGCTGGTCACTATCTCTGTGTCCTCCTCTTGCCCACTCATTTACATGCTGATGACTGCCTCTGGGTCCACTCTCTCCCACATTGCATTCAAAATGAGGCCTACTTTGTTGTGGACAACAAGGACGATTTTGAATAAACAATTCACTTCCTTTTCTACAACTTCCAAACATAAAATATTGAAACTTCAGTCTTATTGAATTTTTCTGTTCATAACCATAGTTGAAATTAAGCATCTTCCTAACTTATTATGGCCTCAAAAGTATTTACAACTACACTTTTCGTTCAACTCTGTTTGTTTTAGTTTCTGAATTGCCCTTTTGTAGTCTTAGTTCGACTTTGTGACATTTCCAATACTGTGACCTCAATATAAATTACTCTGTGGCCCTCAATTTCCCTGCTGGAGCTGTGCTTTGTGGTACCTACTTGCTATGACAGCAATGCTTATTGTAAGCTATGAGTAGCTGTTTTCTTGCTTCTAGATTTCTCAGCTTGTCTTTTACTATTAATTTAAAATTCATCCCTTTATCCAACAGGAATTTTAACATTACTTATGGAGCTTCAGTACATTTGCTTTCTCGCCAAACCTCTAACCAGGAATACTCCCACAGATCCTCACTCTCTGATTTAATCTGTACTGTCAGGTGTAGCTGGTCTGCAGGCTTTGTTTTATCCCACAATGTTTCTACTGAGTTTCTTAACAGGTCTGAAGCAAAGACTTTAGCCTAAGCACTATTTCTTACTTTCTGTATGAGCATCTCTTACAGTGATAAAGTCTTTAAAGCTGTAAAAACACTTGGTCTCTGGAAATTTCTTCCCATGGATTTTTTCACGATTGCATTGTGTGGTAAAAAGCAATGACCCACCGCTGATCATCATATTGTATTTGTGGGTAAAAGGATGTCAACATTTCTGTTCCTCCACAGGGACTAAGGGCCTATTTGGTTTTTAGTGATGGAGACTCTGAACAAGAATCGGCTCTTATTTAAACAAGACGTAGGTTATTGCAGGGTAGTAATTAGCATGAGCCAGTTAAACATTGTTGCTAATACTTTTGGAAGACATAGATAACACCTCTGTTAATTTACCCAACGTTTTGATATGGCTGATGTAGTTCAGCTTCTGGTACATGATCAACTTTAATTTGTGACTTCTGGTAGCCAAGTAAGAGCTGATCGGAATCATTGGCTGATTAAGAAATACGTCGATAAACTTCTACAATAACTGCACAGAAAGAAAAATCTGCAGCAAAAAGATAAAAATAACTTGGTCATTAAGGTTTAGAATGACTATTAATATTAAAAATGGACATTGTTATTGTTCTGTCCAAAACTGATTTTCCTCATTTAAAATTGATATTTTAGATGGGTAATTGAGGGAGAAAAGGAAACGTTAAGTTCATTACAAGCTTTTATGACTTTATAAGCTTGCTTTTTATTACTGTTAGAGGAAATTGAACTATATGAACCATTGCATTAGTTGCTGTACCACATGCAAAACATCTTCAGGATCAGGCATGATCTAACTGAATGACAAAACCACATTGAAGGGATTAAATGGCCTGCATCTGTTCTTGTGAAGTTAAGGTTGGGTTAACTGAAGGACAAAATAAAGTAAAAAGCAAATTGAGCTATTTTTAAAGTATCTTTTGTCCAAACAATCATTCATGTAAGTAGTGGAGATTTGTACACTGATGCCTAGCTACGAAATAACAGAGGCAACCATCAAGCAGAATTTCAGCAGATGATCTTCCCTGTATATAAAGACACTTTCCAACAATAATTGCATTAAGAGAACTTTAATTTGTTAAATAGATTTGGTTAAATAGGGGTCAACCTAATAAGAATGGGTTAGCTTTTTGATACTATAATAAGGAGGGAATTATATTATTGTTCTGAACAAGAATGGTTTTCACTGAGTAACACCGCATTTTAGATGAATGATAGAGGATAATAAAGATTAATTGTGTATACACTGAATAAGCAAATGCTGTGAAGTAGACAAAGCACTATAAACCAAAACAAGGCTTTCATTGCACAAGTTACATATTTTGTTTCAGATTTTCTTTTAATGAGCTAAAATCCCCAGACACTATTTTTAAAGCCATTGCAGCCATGGAAAAAGACAGCTTTTTGAATCTGGTACCCAAGTGACACAAATGATTAATGGGATAATCTTGTAGATTACAATGGTCCAAGGCAGTGAACTGCCATTTTGTAATCTCCGCGGGCTAGTATTTCTTAGATACAATACAACAGCTGCAGATCCAATAATACCATTACTCTATTCACTGCATCCGTCGCAGTGTTCATATGTGTAGCATGTATTAATTCCTCAATGATACATTTAATTGGCTTTGCTACCTATACCATACGAATATTTTTCATCTACCATTAAAGTCTCCCAAGATTTCATGAGGCCTTGGTTACTAAGGAGTTTTTCTATAAAATAGTGCAGATAATAATCTCTGTGTTTTGTCCATAATAAACACTATGACTCAGCCTGTAAATTAAGAGAAGGTAAAGGGTCACAAAGAAACACATATGCTACAATCAGAATAATAGATGTAAACCAAAGTGAAAGTATACTGTTAGCTCTCCATGTACAGCATTTAGATTAGATTAGATTAGATTAGATTAGATTAGATTAGATTACTTACAGTGTGGAAACAGGCCCTTCGGCCCAACAAGTCCACACCGCCCCGCCGAAGCGTAACCCACCCATACCCCTACATCTACCCCTTACCTAACACTACGGGCAATTTAGCATGGCCAATTCACCTGACCTGCACATCTTTGGACTGTGGGAGGAAACCGGAGCACCCGGAGGAAACCCACGCAGACACAGGGAGAACGTGCAAACTCCACACAGTCAGTCGCCTGAGGCGGGAATTGAACCCGGGTCTCTGGCGCTGTGAGGCAGCAGTGCTAACCACTGTGCCACCATGCCGCCCCAAATTTAATTTCCTGTTCAGTTAAACCTGCCCCATTTTAGGTTGCATCAGAGTCATTTTGTTTTTAATGCAAACAAATAATGTGAAAATTCATACATTTGAAAGAACTCGCCCAGCAACTAAATGATGTAGGTGATGAGAAATTTGAGATGTTATGGTGGGAATGATAAAATCATTTTCTCAATGTTGAGAGAAGAAAGCCTGATTTTTCCTCACGAGGTTTCAAAAGTTGGATGAGAAACTTACAAGTAAGTGGTTGTGCTCTTATCTCTATGTATTTGCATCTTGTCGCTAGCTAATTTCACCACATTCAGATGCAGGTTGTTGTTCTCCCGTTTATCGCTGAGAAACTAGACAGTGTTAATCCCTGACTTGAAATTCAGAGAGGTTACCTGGCAACTACATCTTGCCAACATTGTCTGTGGGTCTCCAGGCCGACCATCATTCTCTAACATCCCATTCCATGCTCCATGGGCAGTAACTGCCTCCATCCTTCATCCTTGGAAGTCAGCATCAGCAAAGCACCAGTCTCACCATATTATTATGGTTGATCTTGGACCATCTCAAAATGCAGTTCAGCACTTCACCAGTGTACTTTGGAGTTCACTGACATATGGCATTGCAATGCTGTTGCAAGGTCTCATTGCCCTCAGTGACAAGCTTCAATCTCATATATTGGTACAAGATGCAACTCAAAGCTCTTAGCTTGTCTTTCTTAGCATTCACTCACTTTGTGCTTTCTTAATCAATGAGAGCAAATCTGCCGTGCCTTTTGGCACAAATAGAAACCCAGGCTCCTTGTCATGATTGCCAGCAATGAACAGTCAAGAGGGCAGAAATATTGCTGTACATCACTGTGCTGCATCAAAAGCAGCATGCGCTAACGACTTTGTGGTAAATGCATTGCATGGGCTTCAACTAAATGGCCATGTTTGAAAGTCCAAGGGAGTAGTCGGGTCAAGGGGATCTGTTGTCAGTCAGGGCTGCTGTCATTGCCAGTCAAGGATATTGAATCTCTGTCCAGAGATTGGCCATGGTGAGTTAGCTATTTGGTGTAATCAGGAGCCAGGTCTTTCCTATGCAAGGATTGAGCCATAGTCAATGCTTCATGATAGATCCAATGAGTCCAAGGATTACCAGTAACTCAGTCAGGGAGCAGTACACAAATCAATCATGGAGCTTGACTATCCTCCATCAGGCCTGTCCTCTCAAATTAGTCCAAGGGGTAAGCCCTGGGGGTTTTGGACAGTAAACTTCTTGGAGGGGGTGAGTAGGTGGTAGTGCAGCGAGTGTTGAGGGCAGAGTTAGAATGGGTGTGAGGCAGCAGAGATGGTGGCACCTATTCTTGCAGAGCACAGAATCTCACTTATCTTCTTAAGGCACAGCTGGGTATCCTTCTCATGGTGGAAATGGTGTTGACTTGGGTGACTATCTCGGAGCAGGCTGGCGCGTTCTTTGGCAATTCTGAGGTAAGAGTAAGGTCTTGCTGTTAATCATTTATCCAATAGGATCTCCAGCTCCCAGTCGATGAGCCAGCGTGCCAATTTCCCTATTTTTCTGCCATTTTCTTTCAGATTCTAGATGAGGATTCTAGATGAGGTCAATCCTGCCTTGCAGCATTTGATAAGAGTCAAAGACTGTGGTGCTGGAAAAGCATAGCGGGTCAGGCAGCATCTGAGAAGCAGGAGAATCGATGTTTCGAGCATAAGGCCTTCATCAGGAAGGGATTCTCCTGCTCCTCAGATGCTGCCTGACCAGCTGTTCTTTTCCAGCACTGCATTCTTCGAATCTGATGTTCAGCATCTGTAGTCCTCACTTTCTTCTGGCATTTAATATGAAGCTGAGGTCAAAATATGGTGCCAGTGACATGAATAGCACATGATCCTAGTATCAGCGAGCACTTCCACCTCAGCTGACCACATGATTAAATGAGAAGAGTGCCAAAGAGGCGAATGTATAATCAATAGAGAACGTTCTTATGTTGTTAAAGGCCAGCACAGTCATTCTTCCTGTGATATGTGGCAAAGACCAGAGTGAACTTCCATAGACATGATGGGCTGAATGGCTTCTTTATGTCCCAGAATGATTCTTTGATACTCCACCCTCCAGTTGGTTTTGGTGTCACTTAAGTTGCTTTAAAACAGACATAAAAATGATATCATGATGACATTGCTAGTGACAGTCAAGGCGTTTACTGTGCTGGCAGCAAGACTGGAAAAGATTTGTTTTCAAAATTAGACATAAAAGGAGCTATTTTAGATTATTTTTATAGAAAATACAATTGCCATCAGTTATAATACACTGGCATTTGGGGCCTCAAAATATACAACATGATTTTTGTTACCTCCACTGCAGCTTCTATGTACAGTCCAATCTCTTCATTATCACCTTTTGCACTACTATTGGGCATTCCATACAAAGGGTCTTTGCCTATTCAGTCTCATTCATTCAGACATAGTGATGCTGCTGGAACTGCTCTTCAAACCATTTCCATTCCACAAGAGGAAAGAGAAGGAAGGCCCAAGAGGAAAGCAGGAAAGGTTCTGTGCCTGTGCTGCAGTGGATATCTCTTCAATAAAGCAGGAAAAGCAAAGAACTTCTCTTTTGTGTAAAGTGAACATTGATTAAATGAGACCAATGGGATTAGATTTCTTCTGACTGCTGGCATCAACATTGTAGAAATATCAAGAAGATTTCCTCTGATCACAATGTCTCGAAAAATTATGAACAAAGTTTCCTGCTTTGCATCTGATATTGTTGATAAAGCATAACAAGGGTAAACTTATCCAAGGCAGTTATACTATATCTGATGTTCTGGCTTTGATTTATTAAGGAGAATCATTTCACTGTTTATTGGCATGATGCTTGGATGAAGCCTCATTCTCGTGATGCCAAAACCTTCAATTGGGAATTTCCTTGGAGCTGCTGGCTTTCCATCACTTTGGGAAATGTTTAGGACGATAAAGGTGATGGATAAATGTAAGTTGTTGTTGTGTTATTGTAAATTTCTACTATAGTCTCAACAAAGTGACAGTTATAGAGTGGAAGCAATTCCCGCCATAACAATCTTTTTAAAAGACATTCCATTGAACTTGCATCTCACTTACATAAGACAAAACAGATAATCAGGCATCAATATAATTTCCCTTTAACTTAACTTGAAAGACAAATCCCTTATGAAACAAGAGTCTGATTACACTAGTATCATTGTATTATCCTGCATATACCAATCCGTGAAGAACCGAATCTTCCTCTTTACTTGAACTGGTCTAAAAATATTACCAGTTTGATTTAGTAGATTGATAAATGGTTCGAATGAATAATTTATTATCACTTGCATTTTACAGTGAATAATACAGTAACATACAGTGAAAAGCTTCAACAGTCTGGTACCATTTTGATAAGATCCAGTGAGTTAAAAAAAATTGAAAGGAAATATTTCATACTTAAGGCTGATGTTGATTAATATCAATCCTGAGAATGCACAGCTTGACCATGAAATTGAGGACGGTGATGCCAGTCGTGAAGGCCTAAAATGGTACTGGCACTACTTGGCACTACCACAGACGTAGCCCACGCAGTACCCAAAGGCTATTGGTTTGGCCATGCCACGTATGCACTGGCAATGTTTGTGAAAATCCTAACATGACATCAGGTGGTTGTTCTCATTGATCTGATGTTTGTTCCACTAACTTAACCTGCGTTTGTGCACTGGAAACACTCTGAGCTCAACAGCCAGTACTAAGCTTGAGGGACCTCCTACCTCTTTGAGTCATTATTTGAAGCATCAGCCACTGTTGTAGATGAGATGATGCTGACTTATTTTTTCTTAGTTATAGTTGAAGGGCGCACTCTAAATTATTGCTGGAGATATTTTGAATAGCTGCTGCACATAGTGAGAGAAGCAATAGGATTTGGTGACATATTTCTCTCTCAAGCCTGCTATACCATTCATTAAGATCATTACTGATCCAATCATGCTCTCGACTCCAATTTCCTGCCTGAATCTCATAACCCTTGGTTTCCTTCCGCATCGAAGTTTATCTAACTCAGCAAAAAATATCAAAGAACCAGGGGTGCGGGAAATCAGAAACAAAAGCAGAAATTCCTGTAAAAAATACAGCAAATCTGACAGTATCTGTACAGAGAGAAGCAGAGTTAATCTTTTGGGTCTGATGACCCTACTTCAGAACTAATTAAAGCTAGAAAAAGGTTGGTATATAAGCTGAAGGTGAGATGGTGGGAGGAAGAATAAACAATAGGTGGAGATGGAGCCAAAGAGAGAGACTAAGTTGGTCAGACAAAGGAATTAGTAAAGGTTAGCCTGGGAGATCAATTGCTGCTAATGGGCACTGTTGGTGGCTGACAATGGGTTGTTTGTTAACAGCCCATGTGATGCCAAGATCTCACGTTTGAGGATTGGGGTAAGGACATGGGAGAAGATGCTCAAGCCCTAAAATTATTTAACCCTATATTGAGTCGGAAGGCTGCAGGGCTCATAGTTGGAAAAGAAGATGCTCTTCATCCAGCTTGTGCTGAATGAGACAGAGATGTTCGCCAGGGAACACGACGGTGTGTTGAAATGGCAGGCAACAGGAAGCTCAGGGTCATTTCTATGGACAGAATATAAGTGTTCTGTGAAGCAGTCACCCAGTGCGTATTTTGTCTCCCCAGAATACAGTAGACTAGATTGCGTGAAGCACAGGTAAAGCACTGATTCACCTAGAAGGTATGCCTGGGGCCATGGATACTGAGGAGGGAGAAAGTAAATGGGCAGGTGTTACGCCTGTAATTGCATTGGAAGGTGCCATGGGGATGCAGGGTGATGTTAGGAGAGGAGAAGGAGTGGACCAAGATATCCGGGAGGGAACAGAAGGCTGCAGAAGGCTGACAGCCTTTCTGCAGAAGGCTGACAGGGAAGGGATTCTGGATTAGTGGTGGTGGATGAGCACAGCAGTTCAGGCAGCATCCAAGTAGCTTCGAAATCGACATTTCGGGCAAAAGCCCTCCATCAGGAATAAAGGCAGTGAGCCTGAAGTGTGGAGAGATAAGCTAGAGGAGGGTGGGGTTGGGGAGAGAGTAGCATAGAGTACAATGGGTGAGTGTGGGAGGGGATGAAGGTGATAAGTCAGGGAGGAGAAGGTGGAGTGGATAGGTGGAAAAGGAGATAGGCAGGTAGGACAAGTCCGGACAAGTTATCGGGACAGTTACTGAGCTGGAAGTTTAGAACTAGGGTGAGGTGGGGGAAGGGGAAATGAGGAAACTGTTGAAGTCCACATTGATGCCCTGGGGTTGAAGTGTTCCGAGGTGGAAGATGAGGCGTTCTTCCTCCAGGCATCTGGTGGTGAGGGAGCGGCGGTGAAGGAGGCCCAGGACCTCCATGTCCTCGGCAGAGAGGGAGGGGGAGTTGAAATGTTGGGCCACGGGGCGGTGTGGTTGATTGATGAGGATGTCCCGGAGATGTTCCCTAAAGCGCTCTGCTAGGAGACAACCAGTCTCCCCAATGTAGAGGAGACCACATCGGGAGCAACGGATACAATAAATGATATTAGTGGATGTGCAAGTAAAACTTTGATGCATGTGGAAGGCTCCTTTAGGGCCTTGGATAGAGGTGAGGGAGGAGGTGTGGGCGCAGGTTTTACAGTTCCTGCGGTGGCAGGGGAAAGTGCCAGGATTGGAGGGTGGGTTGTTTGGGGGCGTGGACCTGACCAGGGAGGGAACGGTCTTTGCGGAAGGCGGAAAGGGGTGGGGAGGGAAATATATCCCTGGTAGTGGGGTCTGTTTGGAGGTGGCGGAAATGTCGGCGGATGATTTGGTTTATGCGAAGGTTGGTAGGGTGGAAGGTGAGCACCAGGGGCATTCTGTCCTTGTTACGGTTGGAGGGGTGGGGTCTGAGGGCAGAGGTGCGGGATGTAGACGAGATGCGTTGGAGGGCATCTTTAACCATGTGGGAAGGGAAATTGCGGTCTCTAAAGAAGGAGGCCATCTGGTGTGTTCTGTGGTGGAACTGGTCCTCCTGGGAGCAGATCCGGCGGAGGCGGAGGAAGTGGGAATACGGGATGGCATTTTTGCAAGAGGTAGGGTGGGAAGCTGTGTAATCCAGGTAGCTGTGGGAGTCGGTGGGTTTGTAAAAAATGTCAGTGTCAAGTCGGTCGTCATTAATGGAGATGGAGAGGTCCAGGAAGGGGAGGGAGGTGTCAGAGATGGTCCAGGTAAATTTAAGGTCAGGGTGGAATGTGTTGGTGAAGTTGATGAATTGCTCAACCTCCTCGCGGGAGCACGAGGTGGCGCCAATGCAGTCATCAATGTAGCGGAGGAAGAGGTGGGGAGTGGTGCCGGTGTAATTACGGAAGATCAACTGCTCTACATAGCCAACAAAGAGACAGGCATAGCTGGGGCCCATACGTGTGCCCATGGCTACCCCTTTGGTCTGGAGGGGACAGGAATATGTGTCTGATGGTGGCATCCTGCTGGAGGAGGTGGAAATGGCAGCTAATGATCATTTGGATGTGGAGGTTATGGGGTGGTAAGGAACAACATTGGGTACTGTATTGGAGTTGCAGGAGGGAAAGAAAGGGAAGGGGTGAGGGCCGATGTGTGGGCGATGGGTTGGACGTGGCTAAAGGTCCTGTCAACCATGGTGGTATGGAATCTCCAGTGCAGGAAGAATGTGGACATCCTCACAACGGATGTGATGGAGATGAAGAAACTGGGAGAATGGTACAGTGTCTTTACAGGGAGCAGGCTGTGAGGATGTATAATCAAGGTAACAGTGGGTTATTATGAGACATCGGTTGCCAGCCTATTCCCAGAAATGGAAACAGAGATGTCGAGGAAGGAAAGGGAGAAGTCAGAGATAGAACACATAAAGGTAAGAACAGGGCTGAATATGAAAACGAAATTGTCCAATTCCGGATGATAAAGGGAAGCAGCACTGATGACGTCATTGACATACCAGAGAACGGGTTTTGGGTGGGGCCAGAGGCGGACTGGAACATAGAATGCTCTACATATCCCCCAAAGTGTAGCCCATGGCTACACCTCTTTGACCTGAAGAAAGTGAGAGTTGTTGTAGGAAAAGCTGTTCAAAGTGAGGATGAGTTCGGCCAGTGGGGTGGATGGGGACGGTTCAGGCCTTTTTCCAGGAAGAAGCAGACAGCCCTGAGGCCATCCTGATGGGGGATAGGCATGTAAAAGAATTTATGCTTATGATGAATGCTGAGCAGATTCAATGAACTGAATGGCGTACTTCTGCTCCTATGGTTTGTGTCTTATCTCTTTGCATCCTCCCCACAACTTCGTATTTAGATCATCAGTACTGTTCAGACTATTATTTTGAATTTAAGCAAGGGCATTTATGAGGGCAAGAAACCAGAGCTAGCGAAGGTAGTTTAGGTGAATGGATAAGTCAGTAGAGATGCAGTAGGTAAAAATAATGACTGCAGATGCTGGAAACCAGAGTATAGATTAGAGTGGTGCTGGAAAAGCACAGCAGGTCAGGCAGCATTCGAGGAGCAGGAAAATCGACGTTTCGGGCAAAAGCCCTTCATCAGTGGCAAACGTTTAACGGGATATTCCAGTAACCACAAAATAGCTATATTTCAACAAATAAGAAAAATTCTAAGTGATGGATTCTTCCGAATCTTCAGAGGGATACAGTCAGGTTGAACAATGGGCAACACCTTAGCAGATGGAATATAATGTAGGAAAAAATGAAGTTGTGTACTTTGGCATGGACACTCCAGCAAGCTATGCCCACATATTTTAGTAATTACCCTTATTTAAGCTTAGAACATTTGTTTCTGACCCAATCGTCCCTTTCAATTAGAGATCTAAATTCTGCAACGTCTGGTGACTGTTGCTGACATCATTTATTAAATCTATCGCATTACACATCACCAGATCCAAAATAGCCTGATCCCTGGTTACATCCAGAACATATTGAAAGCAAACAAATCAAGGGAATATACAATAAACAGGAAGGTATTGAGAGTGGTAAAGGAAGTGAGAGATGTTGTAGTGCTTGTGCACAACTCCCTGATGGTGGTAGGACAAGTAGGTAAGATCATAAAGGAGGCATACATGATTCGTTCCTCCATTGGACAAGGGATTAAATACAAGAACAGGGATGTAAAGCTGGAACTATATAAGACACTGGTTCGACCACAGCTGGAGTTTTATGCACAGTTTTCTGGTTACAACATTACAGGAAGGACATAATTGCTCTAGAGAGAGATTTACAAGAATGTTGCCAGGATTTGAGAATTGTACCTATGAGAAAACATTGAACAAGCTCGAGTTGTTTTCTTTAAAACAGAGGACGCTGAGGGGTGACTTAATTGATGTGTACAAAATTATAAGGGACTTGGATAAAATGGAAAGGGAAGTCTTATTTCCCCATGGAGAAGGAAATTACCGGGGGCACAGAATTAAGATAAATGATGGAAGGATTAGAGGGGGCATGAAGAAAAGCTTTCTCACCCAAATGGTAGTGGGTATCACTGCCCAGTTTGATGGTTCAGGTAGAAACTCTCAACCCATTTAAAAGGAATCCAAATCTGCACTTTAAGTTTCCAACCCGACAAGATCAGGTGCTGTTGGTAAGTAGGATTACAAAGGGTGGCAATTTATTCAGTCGGTGCATACCCAATGAACTGAATGGCCTTTTTTGGTGTTGTTACTTTTCTATTGCTCTATTTCAATGTTAATTATTTTCACTGGACTTTAATTGCTGTTTTGTTATTGTATCTTATTTACAATTTCTGACAAAATACTAAAGATTAAATTCAGACACATGTCAATTTCATATTTACAGCATGCATGGATGTTCATTTTAATAGAAGCAAAATAAACGGCCATAAATGCATCTCAATGTAATTCGGTCTTAGCTTGGCAGCATCTGTGTGCCACTCATGCACACATAAAACTAGAACCAGCAAGGGATCACACACATCTCAGTAATCCATCCTTGTCCATCTGTTATTTTATGCAATATATGTCATATACTAACCCTTTTATGAAATGTGATGATTTTACTGAAACACAGTCTATGAATAGATTGTCATATTAAGTGCACATGAGCAGATGGTGATGATAATTCATAACAAAATAAATGAATAAACAGTATTTGAGAAAGTAAACCAAAGGTTTATTCTACTGCAGATTCTGACATTTGGATATACAATGTAGGAGCTTGGATGTTTCTGTAAAGAGGGATGCAAGCCCATTGTCGTTCATTATCAGTATAGAGCTCATACACAATAGCTTTTGGTACAAACAGCATATGCATTATGTGCATTTGCAAACCTCGTTGCATTTTCACAAAGACACTATTATTTAATTTTTTTTACAACTGGGTAGCTAATGCTAAAGAAACTTCTAATAAAGCTTTTATATAAAGACTGAATATATCAATTTTTGATTAAGAATAAACGTATTGCTTTTGTATCAGCATTGCTGATCAAAATAAGTTTACTGATATGTTTACATTAAAATAATTCTAGCCTTTAACTTGTGCTTATTCTGTCTTGGAAATGATGCAAAAGTAGTTTGTGCATTTAACACTTATTCAGACTGTCCAGTGTTTTAGAGCTAATTTCCAATAAAAATTAATTGAACGAAAGGCATAAATGTGTTGAAAAGGTGTCGAGACTTTTTTTTAAGGATGAGGGATTTAGGGTGACATGTTAAACATGTTACCTGAAAAAGGTAACCAGCATCATAAACTTCCCATCAGGATATAAAAGGCTGCATGCGCACCAGTATCTGACAGTAATTTGTACTTATTCTTAAATTGAGTCTGATAGTTTCACAAGAGATGATCATGCATTTTGGATTTGATGTAAAGCGCTAATGAGTACTAGTAATCGATGTTGTCAACAATCACTCTCTAATGATTATGAGCATCCACTTAGAAAATTTTGTGTCACTGATCATGGGTTCTATAGGTCCTTACATGGCTGATGAGCCTGATCCTAGAGCAACATTGTCCACCACACATTTAGCAGCTATTTCTAGAAGGGCGAATTGGTCTTGGTCTTGAACTCACTAACAGTCCTTTCACTGATTCTTTTCCCATACCTCCATTTGTTGATGGGTATTCTCAAAGAATTGTGTCCCTTCATACAGAGGGTTACTGAAAGTCAGTTTCTTCTGAACAAGGATCACCTACACGTTGATATCTAAATTGCAATTTTTGAGGGAAATCTTTGGACAGTCTTTGAAAAGCTTTCTCTGTCCTCTCATTTGAGTGCCTTCCTTAAGCCGGATGAAGATGATTTGCTATTGTAGTTGGAACTCGGTTATGAGAAGCAATGGCCATCCCAGTGATGTTGGTTTCAGATGATCATGACCTCAACGCTGGTGCTATTTGCTGCTTCAAGGACACCTGTCCTCCCGGCTAGTGCAGAAAATTCAATGCAAACAGCATTAAATGGTACTTCTCAAGGGCCTTAGAGGTGGCATCTATATGTACCCTCAGTTTCAGAGTCATGCAAAAGAGTCACAAGGATGACCGCCTTGTAC
Source organism: Chiloscyllium punctatum (assembly GCF_047496795.1). Lineage (NCBI taxonomy): Eukaryota > Metazoa > Chordata > Chondrichthyes > Orectolobiformes > Hemiscylliidae > Chiloscyllium > Chiloscyllium punctatum. The sequence continues at coordinate 128,148,329 of NC_092739.1, read as the reverse complement.
ACAAGAATGAATCACAGATATCATGGTCATTTTTAGGCAGCTGAAGGTGGTGCTCACGGATTGGATGCCACTTTGAATCTCCACATCGAGATCTGCCTTAGATGACAGGTTGTTCCCCAGGTAAGGTAAACGTTTTACATTTGGGAGGAATTCTCTGTTGATGTTACTGGAGGGATGGACCGGAACTTGCCCTGGGATGGGCCAATAAAGGATTTGAGTCATCCTGAGGATGAGGCAGAGATCAATTCTTCGGTGTGCTTCTGTGAAAGTATTAAGTGAGTCTTGAAGATTCTCTTCGGACATAGCAGAAATGACATTGTTGTCTTCATACTGTAGTTCCACAAGTGAGGCTGGTGTCATTTATTTCTTGGTTTTCAACCAGCTGAGGTTGGAATGTTTTCTGTCCATTCTGTAGACAATACCTACGCCACTAGTAAGCTTGTTCTTACAAAATGAAGATTGGTGGCAATGAAGATAGAGAAAAGGGTGGTGGGGAGTGATTCATCGCTGCTTGATCCCTGTCTCGACCTTAAAGAACTCTGTAATATTACTATTGTTGAGGACCATTGCTAATAGCTTGTCATGGAGGAGACAAAGGACTCTGAATTCCTCTGGACAGCCAGCCTTTGACATGGTCTTTCTTGATTTGAATTGAATCATTTACTGTCACGTGTATTCAATATCAAACACAGTGGAAAGTGTGTACTATCGCCATGCATAGGCACCATTCTCATTAACTTAAAATAAAATTTAAAATGACAAAATATAATTTAAAGAGAGTCTAACTTACCCTCCTCTGCTACTGCAGTCCTGCCTGGGCTTCACCAGCCTATGCCATGCTGCCACCAGAGCCCACTCAGGTCTACACCAGCCCACTCCACATGGAAGCAAGAGTCCCACTCCAGGCTTCATAGGCCAGCTGATTCTGTAGCCACGCTGCCTCTGAAGACGCCGCTCTGAAATCCCTCTTCCTACTGAAGAGCTCTCTTTATCAGGTAAGTTTGGGTGAAAACTGAGAAAAGAAGGGGTAAAAGGAAAAAGAAAAAACAGACAAAGAGGAAAAGGCTGGGCACAGAAGCCCAGACGCTGCCTACTCTGCTGCCACCATCCTTATAAAGCATTTCCCCATGGACCAAGTCAAAGGCCTTTGTCAGATTGATGAAAGCCATGCAGAGTGGATGGTTTGTTCCTGGCATTTCTCTTGGAGTTGCAAAGCAGTGAAAATCATAGTTCCAAAGTTTGGTAGGAAGCCACATTGGCTTTCAGGAAGTGTTTCCTTTGAGGCTAGAAGAAGGTGCCCAGTGAGGATTCATGCAATGGTCTTCCTGGCATAGAGCGTAGGGAGCAATAATATCACTACACCATTGCTTTCCTGTCATGGAGAAGATGTTTACTCTAGTAGGAGAGACTGGGACCTGAGGCCACAGTGAAGGGACAACCCTTTAGAACTAAGATGAAGAGGAATTTCTTCAGCCAGAGGGTGATAAATCTGTGGAAATCATTGGAGTCAAAGTCATTGAATGTATTTAAGACAGAGATACCTAGATATGATTAGTAAGGGGATCACGAGTTACAGGAAAAAGGAAGGAGAATGGGGTTCAGAAACATTTCAGCCATGATTGAATGGTGAAACAGATTTTTTGGGCCGATGGCCTAATTTTGCACCTATATTTTATGATCTTATGGTCTGAAGAAAGAAGAAACTTATTGAGCTTGATGATCTTTACTGTTCCTAAAATTACCATTTCTTTGCCATGGTCACATTTGTGCTGTTTGTCATCTGCAAACAATGTATTTTGTCAACCCTTGTCCACCAGTAAAACCAGCTTCCAAAACGACTGCCAACTCTGCTTTGCACAAAAGACACTGAAGAATGGGAGTTTCTCCAGTGACAGGTCAGCCATGATCTTGAGAGTGGAACTGGCTTGAAAGGGCCAAAAGGTCTACTCATGCTCATACCTTCCTCTGTTCCGATCATAGTTGTTTTAGTAATTTTGTGTTCAAAGAGAGCATACTGACATCTGCTGGATAATTCAGCAACTACGAATATAGTTCCAGTGTTGTAAAAATTCAAGGATTCCCTCTAATTTCTAGTTTTTATAACATTAAATAATCCTTTCATTGGAACAGAAGTTGTGTTATTTTGCCAATGCAAAAATTATTATATACTTAAAACAGCTCTTTTCAGAATGTTTCTCACCATGTTCTGCTGTCAAAGTCAATGCAAACCACATAGGTCCATGATAGTTTGGATAATTTAAACTACATTCATTTGCACAAAAAAAAATAATTGAATATCATTCAATTACTTTTTGGGTAAATATATTATGGAAAGGTACCCAAGCGATTGTACCAAGTATACCACTTTCTATTTCAATGAGTGTGTACACCTCACCGGGAAGGGGGCAAGAACTTGCAGAATTCATCAAGCTCCAGTGAAGACTTGACATGGCTAACTGAGTATATCACAACACAACAATTTAAAAATGCTAAAAAATATCAAAGCTGTCCTGCTCCCCAGTTCTATTTCAACTTTGTTTTATTTCACCCCCGAACAAAAAAACTTTTCTTTTCAGATGTTCAGCATCACAAGCTCCAACAAAGCATAGGTACTGCGTCCCTCTGGATCCTTTACCTTGCTCTTCCATCTTCCCTTCCCTCTGTCATTGCCTTCTTCTAATACCACTTCTCACTATGTATTCACTATACCCTTTGACCTTCCATTGCCTGATTCTCAATGATCTGCTCAGCAAAATGATATTCCTTTATTTTCCCATCTCAGTGAATATCAGGACAAGACACTGAACTCTCCTTTTGCTGTCTTCACTTCTATGCCCATTTCTTTGAGCAGAGTCCTCTCCCAGCTCCACAGAAGCTTTCCCCCATCTCCATGACTCTCCCTCCATATGGAGCCTTCCCTCTGGCCTTTTAAGTGCCCTTGAACTCTTCATTGAGAACTGTCCACGTGTCATTGCTGCCTTAATTTCAAAATTTTATACGTTTCTCCGTCTGTGCTTGCTGCACTCAGTTCCCTCTGGTTCAACCCTATTTTGTTATTAAATCTGCCAAAACGAATGGTGCTACTGTCTCGCAGATCAGCCTTTATCTTGGAGTGTCTAAGCATCAGTTCTCAGACACCTCTTCCACTTTCATTCTGGATTATAACCACATTACTGAACACCAAGCTGTTATTTTTCAGGACTTCCACTCACCTCATCTCCTCCAGAGGTGTCCCATCAACAGCTTCCCACCTCACAATCCTGCCATACACACTGCCAGCTCTACCTTCTTCTCTAAAACCACAAACAGGTCTGCCTGAAATACCCATGGTTTCAGCCTGTTTTGACAAAACAATTTGTTGTGTCTCAACTCAATTCTATTTTTTATTCCCTTTCTCTGTCTCTTCCAGTTCCACAACTTCCAGTTTCCTGGCAGCAGCCTCATTATGGCCATGCAATCCTCGTACACCTCCATTTCTGATCAGTATGGTTTGAAAGCACTCCCCCTCTTCCTTGAAAGGAGACCTTAACCTGGTTGAGCTCTTTGAACAACCTCTCTCTTAACTTATCCCGCTTTCTTCAAGGTAAAGCTGTGGCTATGCTATTCGCCAGATCCCAGTCGGTATGCACAATACTCCTTGTTTCAGTTTCTGCATCTTTATTGCATCTCAATGGGCCCTTGGTCACGTTCAAACCCTTTTCCACACTTATTCCCTTACCACTTCACCTCCCTGCCAGAAAAATGATAGGGTTTCTCTCGTTCTCATTTTCCACACACTTCTGCATTCACAACAGCAAGTCCTGATATTTCCACCACCACCAAGCGCATTTTGTCCCTCCCCTCCCTTTTCAGCATTCCACAGGGATCAATTCTTCCATGACTTTTATCCATTCTTCCGTCACTTCCAACATCTCTTCATTCATCCAATGCAAGTTGGGAGGAACAACTGAAGCACTCATTTTTTATTATAGATGACAGGGCTCAACTTTAAGTTCAACAACTTCAGTCCATGAATTCTGACTTCCATTTTGATTTACCCCCTTCAACATACCCTCACTCCAATATCTTGATTGCATTGCTATGCTCTCAAGAAAATTAACCTTTTTTCTGCTACATACATCTCCAATTAACCTACCCTTCATCCATATCCCCTGTCCACCATTAACACTCGCTTGTCTTTTGCTCTGCACCATTCAACCCCAATTGCTCCTCCTCACCCCTTTTCTGCAGCATGAAAACCCACTACAAAATACTAATCCAACCCCCATCAGATATGAAAGTCATATTGGATTTGAAATGTTAATACTATTTCTCTTCCCACAAACATTGTCAGATTTACTGTGTTTCTCCAGCACTGATTTTAATAAAAACGAGACTGCCAGTTCCTTTGCATTTGCTAACTGGTTCTGGCAGTCCTTGTGTTGCCAAAACACCTGTCTTAGTTGAATGGTGTTAGGTCTCTCAGTACAGCCTCACCAACAGCATAGACAAAAGAAAATTGTAGTTTTATTTTAAATCTCCTGTCTTGCAAAGTGCAATTATTAGCTCTGGGCCCACCGTGTGGGCAGCACAGTGGCACAGTGGTTAGCACTGCTGCCTCACAGAGTCAGAGACCCGGGTTCAATTCTGACTGTGTGGAGTTTCCACATTCTCCCCGTGTCTGCGTGGGTTTCCTCCGAGTGCTCTGGCTTCCTCCCACAGTCCAAAAATGTGCAGGTTAGGTGAATTGGCCACACTAAATTCCCTGTAGTGTTAGGTGCAGGAGAATGGGTCTGGGTGGGTGCACGTCGGTGTGGACTTGTTGGGCTGAAGGGCCTGTTTCCACACTGTAAGTAATCTAATCTAATTACATTTTGTTCGCTCAAGTCTGAGTTGCACGTGGTTTTTTGAGAGTTTCTTGTCACGAGGCCGAGCAAGTTCTGTCACCGTATCTTCTCAAATATATCTTATTAATTACCGAAAACACCCCAATGGGGTCTCTCATGTTTATTCTCTGTTCCAGTTTATCATGTGCTGTTCCCAGAATAACTCACCACTCATTAGTATCCTGGAATTTAGAGTCATGCCTTGCACTCGTGCCATCTGCAAAACCCCAATGTCCACCCATAAAAGTGTGGTCAGTCCACAGCTGTATAGTACAGTTCTTGACATTTGCCCTGAACGTGAGTCACAGGGGTCCTGTAGCTCCTGCTGGATGGCATAACACCCAAGCTTCCTGCTGCCTCCAGACCAGCAGTAAAGAACACAACATCAGGCTGGGTTAGCCTCGTCTCAATCATCTGGAGGAATGCCCAGCACTATAGGAAAACAGTCAAAGTCCTTTCCCACTCTGCCAGGGTAAGCTCCACCATCTACTCTCTTGGGGAGGTGATGATCTGCTGGTATTATTGCTCAACTATTAATCCAGAGACTCAAAAAATGTTCTGGGGACTGGGGTTCAAATCCCACTATGGTGGAACTGGAATTCAATAAAGGTCTGGAATTAAGAGTCGACTTATGACCATGAATCCATTGTTGATTATCAGGAAAAATCCATTTGGTTCACTAATGTCCTTTAAGGAAGGAAACTGCCATCCTTACCTCATCTGGCCTTCATGCAACTCAAGAGCACAGCAATGTGGTTGATTTTTAACTGCCCTTTGTGCAATTAGGAATGAACAATAAATAACTACATTCCATTAATGAATTTTAAAGAAATCTCACAATCACTCTCTCTCTCTCTCTGTGACAAGGGATCACAGTCTCAGAATACAGGGAAGGCCATTTAGGACTGAGATGAAAAGAAACTTTGTTAACAAGAGAGTGTAAGCCACACAAAGCATTTAAGGCCAGGTCTAAAGGGGTCAGAGTATGTGAAAGCTGGATGAAGGACCTGAGTAGTATGATCAGCCACGATCATCCTGAATGGCAGATCAAGTTCAAAGAGATAAATCACCTACTCCTGCTCCTATTTTGCTGTTTCTGCTCCCACCAAGACTGATGCTCTGTCAATCCCACAACTGCCTACAAAACATTTCCATTTCCCATTTGCTCTCACCCACTCCAACCCAACACCTGTAACACTACCTGCCCTCTGCACTGTGTACTCACATTCCCACCTGCACTCAGGCGAGTGACTGTGTGGAGTTTGCACGTTCTCCCCGTGTCTGCGTGGGTTTCCTCCGGGTGCTCCGGTTTCCTCCCACAGTCCAAAGATGTGCAGGCCAGGTGAATTGGCCATGCTAAATTGCCCATAGTGTTAGGTAAGGGGTAAATGTAGATGTAGGGGTATGGGTGGGTTACGCTTCGGCGGGGCGGTGTGGACTTGTTGGGCCGAAGGGCCTGTTTCCACACTGTAAGTAATCTAATCTAATAGGTGGGCCACACACTTTCATCTTCCATATAATACCTGCCTCGCCATTTCCAGGAGTATAGCAGTCCATAATAGGGCAGAAAGAGTCAAGATGAGTAATGTGCTACCTATTATTCAGCTCCTCGCCCCTTACCCCTTCCTGGGTAGTGTGGGCAATAGCAAGAAAAGTTGGAAAAATACAGCGAGAATGAAAAATCTTCGTTTCCTCAAATTTCTCCTTAGGCTTTAAAATGGCAACTTCAGAATCTCACTATTGAGTTGTTACTCCCTTATTTCCTTGTATTTGCATCTCATTATTAGCCCAACTTACACACCACTTCCAATTTTCCCCTCCTTCCCCAAGAAACTGGATCATGCACATTCCTGCCATGTAAATCTGAGCTTGCCAAATGGCTGTACCATCCTTCATCCAACCGTGCAAGTAGCATAAAGTCCCTGGTACTCCATTATCAGAATCCTCCTCCACCAGTCATCCGCACAAGTCAACAACAACAAACTCTGAGTCTAATAACGTCATTACAGCTCCCAGACCAATCCACAAACCACTTCAGCCCATTAGGACTTCACTTTGGAGGTCAGGAACATGTACAACTTGCATGCTTTTGTCGAGTCATTTTGTACTTAGGGACAAATACACACCTCATTCATCTAAACATCTTATGGCTCTGAGCGTCAGTTCTTAGTACTCGCTCACTTTTAAGTTACTTCATGTCTGCCAGCCTCTGTAGCTTGCACTGCTCATTAGCACAGATGCAGATTCAGGCAGCTAGTCACAGTGGGCAGCAATGAACAGTTATGGGGGTGGATATTTTGCCGTGTGGCTCTGTGCTACAAAAACGGCACCCCTACAACATGTACCAGCAGCTTATGCAGGAAATGTGTGCTTTAAGAAAATGGCCACAACTGAAAGAATGTGAGGGCTATAGATGCTGGAGATGTTTCAGGCTTCATCAGAAATTCCTGAAGAAGGGCTCATGCCTGAAACGTCAACTCTCCTGCTCCTCGAATGCTGCCTGACTTCCTGTGCTTATCCAGTATCACACTTTTCAGCCATGACTGAAAGCCAAAGGGGAGAGGTCTTTGGGTCAACCTGGATTACGCTGTAAAGGAGTGCCACCATAGTCAGTCAAGGGACTTATCCGATTTCAATCCAAGGGTTCATCCACAGTCAGTCAGGGGCTTGATCTTACTTGTGTCCGGGCTTAAGTGCAACTGATCCAGGTATTTCAGGTAGCTCAGTCAGGTGATGTGGAGGCATCAGTGTCAGGTGTGGACTGTCCTTCCAAGTTAATCTGGGGAGGTTGGGCCTGAGGATGTTTTCAGGCGGCCTTCGGAGGAAAAAGTGAGAAACTCAAGTCAAGACACAGGCTCCATTGAACTGAGTTTGCTAAGGGAAAGATTATGATGGAAGGGGTCTATTCCAATTAGAAAGGGAGATACTATAGACCGTAGAAGAACAAGGAACTCAAGGGTCTATTGACAGGTGGGACAGGTCATGAGGACAGTGCTGAGCTGGAAGGTTGGAATTGGGTAAGGTGGGAGGAGGAGAAATGAGGAAACTAGTGAAGTCTACACTGATGCCATGGGGTTGAAGAATCCCCAGGCAGAAGATGAGGCATTCTTCCTTCAGGCAGTGGGTGGTGAGGGAGTGGCGATGGAGGAGGCCCAGGACCTGCATGTCCTCGGCAGAGTGGGAGGGGGGAGTTGAAATGTTTGGCCACGGGGAGATGGGGTTGATTGGTGCGGGAGTCCCAGAGGTGGTGTCGACATCTGATCTCCCCCTCTGCTGAGGAAATGTAGATCCTGGGCCTCCTCCATCCCCACTCCCTCACCACCTGACCCCTGGAGGAAGAATGTGGATTTCACCGGTTTCCTCCTTCCCGCCCCCCGATCTGTCCCACCTGTCAATCTTCCTTCCCAACCTCCTCTCCAACCGATCACCTTTACCCCCACCTCCATCCACCCATTGAACACTCAGCTACATTCTCCCCAGCCCCACCCTCCTCCCATTAATCTCCTCATCCCTGAGGCTCCCAGCCTCATTGCTGATGAAGGATTTTTGCCAGAAACGTCAACTTTCCTGCCCATCGGATCCTGCCTGACCTGCTGTGTTTTTCCAGCACCACTCTAATCTAGACTCTAACTTCTGCCATATGTCCAACTCGTTCAAGCTTTCTTCATAAGGCATTAATCTCTAAACTACTTCTAACACAAGCACTGTATACTCCCAAAGAGGCATTTGGTATGAAACTTTATTTTAATGGAATTGATAAATAAATAGTCTTTCCTTGATAGTGTGGCTGTGAAATTGATGCAGGTGCTTGTTCCTACCATCATAAAGCTACTTACTTTATTAATTTGTGGGGTATGGGTGGTGCTAGCTTAGGCCAGCATTTATTGCCTATCCTCAGCTGTCCTTGAAGCTGGTGGTGGTGGTGGTGATAATGATGATGATGATGATAAGGTTAATGTCCTTTTGGTTTAAGTAGGTTGAGGAAGTTCCAGAATTTTGACAACAGCGATACTGAAGGAATGGCAATAAATTTAAGTCAGGATGGTCAGTGACTTGTAGGGGAAACTGCAAGCAGTGGCATTCTCATTTTTTCTAGTTGTAAGTGATAAAAATCACACAACACCAGGGTATAGTCCAAAAAGTTTATTTAGGAGTACTAGCTTTTGGAGCAATGCTCCATCAGCAGGTAGCTGTGGAGCAGGATCATAAGACACAGAAGTTATAGCAAAAGATTAGTGTCATACAACTAAAATGATATACTGAACCAACTTGGATTATTGTTAAGTCTTCCTTTTTTTTAAAAATAGAATAGGTTGCAGATTTTGTTTCATTAATATGTAAATCCCAGAACTTCTTTCAAATCACATTCTCGCAATAACTTAAGGTTTTTTAAATAAAAAAGTGACAGCTCAGCCTTAAGTTATCTTGAGAATGTGACTATAGTTAGACTAAACCGGCTGTTGTGCAATTAGATTAGATTAGATTCCCTACAGTATGGAAACAGGGCCTTCGGCCCAACAAGTCCACACACACGAGTAAACCACCCAGACTCATGTACCTAACACTATGGGCGATTTAGCATGGTCAATTCACCTGACCTGCACATCTTTGGACTGTGGGAGGAAACTGGACTAGCCAGAGGAAACCCAAGCAGACACAGGGAGAATGTGCAAACTCCAAACAGACAGTCGCCAGAGGCTAGAATCAAACCTGGGACCCTAGTGCTGCGAGGCAGCAGTGCTAACCATTGAGCCACCGTGCTGCCCTGCGTTTAACTTTGTCCACCTCAGTCCAACACCAGTACCTCCACATCATAGTTGGAAATGGTATGAGTTTGGAAGATACAAAAGGATCTTTGATGAATTTCTGAAGTACATCATTTCGATGGTACACACTGCTACTACTGAGCTCCAGGGGCAGAAATAACAAATGTGGATCTGGTACCAATCCAATGGATTGCTTTGCCTGGATAAAAGTTACAAAAAAAAAAAGCACAACACATGATTAAAGTGCAACAGTTTTATTTGGAAGCACAAGCTTTCGGAGTGCTGATCCTTCATCAGCTGGTTGTGGGAAACAAGACTGTAGGACAGAATTTATAGCAAAAGATTAGTGTCATCCAACCAAAAATGATATATTGAACAAACCTGGATACCTGTTAAGTCTTTCATCTTTTAGAATGGGTTGCAGGTTTCAGTTCATTAATATGTAAATCCCAGAACTTTTTTTTAAAAAGTCACCTTCTCGAGATAACTTAAGGTTTTATAACAAAAGGTGACATCTCAGCTCAGACAATGCATTGAAGGTGTGAGGTTAGGATCTGTCTGTACCCCAATCTTGAGTCAGACTGGTTCTATTTCCAAAGTGGAATTTACAAAATATTACATGTACTGACTGCCTGCTGATTGTGCCTTTTTTGAGTAAAATAGAATGTATCTGCAAATCAAATGCTACACCTCTCTAGCTTCCATCCTAAACACTTTAAAACAGTCATCCTCTAAAGACAAGCCCTATGCATACACAGGATCTGTTCAAATGAGGAGGAACATAACAGACACCTGAAAATGCTGGAGGATGCCCTCATAAGAATGGTATATGATGTTAAACTCATCACTCGCCAGTTCTGGCATGCCAGAGCGAGAAACTGCAATGACGCCCTCAGGAGACGGGTTGCAATCGATAGAGGACACTTCACAATCCAATACTTCCTGGGAGCCAGAAAGCTATGCCATGCTCTTCACAGCTGGCAACACATTGATGACAATGAGCATCTTGCCAAGACCTTCCCTACCCTTCTCTTCTTGCCTTTAAACAACCACCAAGCCTTAAACAGACAGTTCGCAGCAAACTGCCCAGCCTTCAGGACAACAAACACCGTAACACCCTGTCATGGCAACCACTGCAAGAAGTGTCAGTGTCGACATAGATATTACTGTTATCCATGGGTGCAGCAGGTAATTGAGCTAATGTAGTTTATCATGCGCTTCAGGCAAGGATGCCACAAGGCATGGTATGTTTGCGAGACCAAGCAGACGCTACGACAACGGATGAATGGATACCATACAACAGACAGGGGTGTTTCCTCCCAACTGGGGAACACTTCAGCGGTCAGGGTCATTCTGCCTCAGATCATCAGGTGACCATCCTCCAAGGCGGACTTTGGGATAGGCACAATGCAAGTGGCTGAACAAAGGTTGATGGCCAAGTTCGATATCCATGGGAATGGCCTCAAATGGGACCTTGGGTTCATGTTACACTACAGATGACCCCGATACACTCACTCTCAAACACACACACACACACACACACACACACACACCCCATCTCTCTCTCTCTCTCTCACACACACACACACACACACACACACACTCGCTCTCTCATGTATGCACACACTCATAAGTCTATGGGTGAATTTGTATTCGAGAAAAAACATTCTATTTTGCTCAAAAAATGCACAACCAGCAGGCAGTCAATATATGTAATATTTTGTGAATTCCACTTTGGAAATAGAAGCAGACAGGCTCAAGATTGGAATACGGACAGACCCTAACCTCACACCTTCAATGCATTGTCTGAACTGAGATGTAACCTTTTGTTATAAAACCTTAAAAGTTATCTCGAGAAGGTGAGTTAAAGGTAGTTCTGGGATTTACATATTAGTGAACCGAAAGCTGCAACCTATTCTAAAAAGGTGAAAGACTTAACACGTATCCAGGTTTGTTCAATATATCATTTTGGTTGCATGATACTACAATTTTTTGCTATAAATTCTGTGTCTTATGGTCTTGTTCTCCACAACCACCGGAAGGAGCAACACTCCAAAAGCTAGTGCTTCCAATTAAACCTGTTAGACTATAGCCTGGCGTTGTGATTTTTAAACTTTGTCCACCCCAATCCAACACCGGCTCCTCCACATCTTCTAATGGATAGTGTCAAGCTTCTTCAGTATTGATGCAGTTGCACCCATCAACATAAGTGGGGAGTATTCAATCACATTCCTGACTTGTACCTTATAGGTGGGAGACAGGCTTGGGGGGGGGGGGGGGGGGGGGGTCAAGAGATAAGTAACTCACTGCAAGATTCCGAGCCTCTGACCTGCTTTTGAAGCCATGGTATTTATGTAGCTAGTACAGTTCAGATCTGACCCAGGTTTAGCCCTAGGATAGTGCTGATGGGGGAACTTAGTGATGAAAATGCTGCTGAATGTCAAGGATCAATAGTTTGATTCTATTTTTTGAGATGGTGATTGACTAACACTTAGGCTAACAAGTGGCGGTTGACATTCATACCACCTAAGTTTGGATATCATCCAGGTCTCACTGCATTTGGATATTATTACATCAGTATGGACAGGGTCAAGTTCATCAATGATCTCCCTTCCAACGTACACAATGACTACTCAGTATATGAGGAACAAAGTTCAGATGGAGCCAACACTTGTACAATATTCAGGCAAAAGCTGATAAGTGAAAAGCAATACCAATGCTATACAAATACCAGGCAACAGCCATCTCCAATGAGAAAAAGATATAGCCATCTTTCCTTGATGTTCAATTGCTTAGCCAAATTATGAATCACTCACTCTCAACATCTTGCAGGTAAACCTGACTAGAAACAGAACTGATCTAGTTGCATAGATGCTGTGGTTAAGAGAACAGGGTAGAGGTTGTGAATTCTGCAGTGAGTAATTCATCTCCTGTCCACCATTAATAAGGCACAACTCAGGAACATGGTGGAATATACTCTCCACTCGCCTGGATGTGTACCTCTCCAATGGAGCTCAATATCCTCTAGGAATCGCAGTCCAGTTGATTGGTACTCCAACCACTATCTTAAAGATTCACCCCTCCATCAAGACACACATTAGGAGCAATGCATACCATCTATAAAATATACTGAAGCAGCTCAGCAAGACTCGTTTGAAAGAACTTTCTAAATCTACAAACTCTACCACCTAGAAGGCTAAGATCAGCAGATGTAAGAGAACACAATTATCAACCTTGAAAATTTCTGAACAAACAAAAACTGCTAAATATTTCAATTATTAGGACGACTTTGTCTAAAAGTACGAACTTAAAGGTGGTGCAGGAACAGAGAGACCAGGAATCTATGTGCACACTTATTTGGAAAAAGATGGTAGTACAAGTTCAAAGGATTGTTGGAAAAAGCATGGAATGCCTTCAGCTTATTAAGGGAAGCAAAGAACAATAGAATGCTGAACATTTAAGATCCTGGTTATGTTGCTGAAGTATTATGTTCAAGTCTAGGCATCACATTTTAAAAGGATGTTAAGACCACTAAGACTATACTGAAGGGATCTACTTGAAAGACACCATATATAGTGGTTTCAGATTTGTGGAGAGACAGATTAATCAAGTTGATGCAAAACAGCAAAGGGATTTCACAAATAGAATGGATAAAGAAAGAGAATTTGTTTCCAACAGAAGAATCAACAACCAAAAGGCAGAGACTTAATATTTTGTAAAAAGAGATTGAGGCAGTACTTTCAATCAATCATTCAGGGAATAGGGGGTGTCACTAGCTGAGCCAGCATTTATTACCCATCTCCAAATATCACATGACACTAGGTTATAGTCCAACAGGTTTATTTAAAATCACAAGCTTACAGAATGCTGTGCTTCACCTGACAAAGGAGCAGCACTTCGAAGACTTGAGATTTCAAATAAACCTGCTGGACTATAACCTGGCGTCGTATGACTTCTGACTTTGTCTAACGCTAGCACCTCCACATCATCCCCAAATACAGTCAGATGTATAACACAGAAATAGACCCTTCAGTCCAAATCATCCATGCAAATCAGATATCCAAATTCAATCTAGACCCCCTACCAGCACCTGGCCCATATCCCTCCAGGCCCTTCCTATTCATATATCCATCCAAATGCCTCTTAAAAGTTGCAATTGTACCAGCCTCCACCACCTCCTTTGGCAGCTCATTCCATACACGCACCACACTCTGCGTGAAAAAGTTGCCCCTTAGGTGTCTTTTATATCTTCCCCCATCTCACCCTAAACCTATGCTCTAGAGTTCTGGACTCCCCCACCCCAGGGAAAAGACTTTGTCTATTTATCCTATCCACATCTCTCATGATTTTGTAAACTTCTATAAGGTCACCCCTCAGCCTCCGACGCTCCAGGGAAAACAGCCCCAGCCTACTCAACCTCTCCCTATAGCTCAAATCCTCAAACCCTGACAACATCCCTGTAAATCTTATCTGAACCTTTTCAAGTTTCACAACATCTTTCCGATAGGAAGAAGACCAGAATTGCACGCAATATTCCAACAGTGGCCTAATCAATGTCCTGTACAGCCGCAGCATGACCTCCCAACTCCTGTACTCAATACTCTGACCAAGGAAAGCATACCAAACGCCTTCTTCACTATCCTATCTACCTGCAACTCCACTTTCAAGGAGCTATGAACCTGCACTCCAAGGTCTCTGTTCAGCAACACTCCCTAGGACCTTACCATTAAGTGTATAAGTCCTGCTGATATGCTTTCCCAAAATGCAGCACCTCGCATTAATCTAAATTAAACTCCATCTGCCATTCCTCAGCCCATTGACCCAAATGATGGTGAGGAACTGCCTTCTTTGATCACAGCAGTCCTTTTGGTATTTTATACATCCATAATGCTGATAAAAAGATGAAATCCACAATTCTTACCCAACAATAGTGGTTGTAATGGATTTCCAACTCAAGATGAGGAATGGTTTGGAAACGACATTAGAACCCATCTCTTGCCATTGTTGTTCTAGGTCTACCCTAGTAGCTGAGGGCTTGGAAGATGCCATATACATACTTTTGGTGAATTTCCATGAAAACCTTTTCATTGCATTATATTTCTGAGAGATCTGGAATGCACTACCATGTGGTGGAATCAACCACAATAGCCAGAAAAGAAGAAAATACTTTGAGAAAGTGTATTAAAGCTTTGGGTTAAGATTGGGAAAGTAAGTTTCATTGGATAGTTGAACACAATCAGCACAAGCATAATGAGCTGAATTACCTTTTCCTCTGCTGTATCATTTTGATTTGAATCAAAAACTGAGGTGTCGGTGACTTCAGAATTTCAAACTCCTGAAATCGCTGTCTGAAATTAATACTTGTTTGCAAACACTGGATTTAAAGAATTTAGGCATTGCAAGTAGTTCTCACATATTGCAGGCCCTCTTGCACATTTGGAACTTCACAGCTTTCTCAGGTTTTTTGTCGTCACCAGGAAAACAACAGTTTCTTATTGTCATACATGGAGAGGAGATAAGGGTCACTGACAATGACATGAATGAACTCAAACAAAACTGGAGGTGGTGGGAATCAAGGGGATATCTCCACCAATGGGGTTGTACCTATCAAAGAGGACGGTTCTTTGTAAGGTCAGTCATCCCAGCTCCAGAACATCTCCACAGAAGTTACTCAAGGAAGTGTACAGGGCCCAATGATCTTCAGCTTTGCCATCAATTTAATCTCTTCTGCCTTCCACTCCATCACAGCAATTCCCATTTATTCCTTCCTGACCTGCACCCTTTCTGATCATCTGCTCTTCTTAAAAGCTTTTATTTCAACTTTTTCCACTTTTGATTAGAGGTCATCAACCTAAACATTTCGCTCTCTATTGAGATTGTTTGGAATGTGGAGAACATTCCCAGTATTTTGTTTTTATTTATCAGTTTTATGACATTTCTTCAAACTTCATGATGCTTTGAATGGAATTTATCTTGGCTCAGTTACATGTTGAATGACATTCTTGAATTTTGTCCAGTGTACCTTCAAAATCACATGTTGTGTAATGAAGTTTGAAAAGTTTCAATTGGTTGGAGAAGAGATAAAGAGCAGCAGATTTTAGATCATGGCAAAAATGTTCTGGAATTGAAAGCCTTGATGAAGCTACAGCAGTGTCCCACTGATCCTTATTTTTAGTGTTTTACACGCTTGAAAACTGTTGGTCAACATCAGATAGAGAACAGACCTCTCGTGTGTAATTTTCCCTGCAGTGACACCTTAAAGTAGTTCTGTGACAATATTGTGAATGGGGCCAGTAGGTTATGGGCTACAGTCTCTATTCATACATCGCTGGACTGGAACTTCTTAAATGATACTACAGGGAGATTTCACGTCCCTGGGCTGTCTCTAAACAACAGTTTTAATGCACCTAACAAGAGAACAAGGGAGGAATGAGAGACATCAGTATGAATTCAGGCATGGAATTATGGACAATTAAAGTGACTAATTAGGCTGTAATTTGTTGTGTTGAGATGGCAACATAAACTACTGGCACAAAGCACAACTGGTTTATGACCATCATCGAAACTAAGATGAAATTAAATCTTTACTCCACTATCTACTCTTTTTGGTCATATTTATTACAACCTGAAAAATGAAATTCATGCCAATGACCACTGAGAAGTAGTTTTGCAAGTCAACATTATTTGTATCATCTCTGAAGACTAGTGAGCAGTCACATTCCAGTAATTTTGGCAAAGTGAAAAGGAATAAAATGTGACATTCAGACGATGCACAAATTATGAATAATATTTAGCATCAATATAATGCTGACAAACCTGAGCAAAATGTGAGCCTTGTCTATTTTACTTATATTCTTGCTAAGTTTGTCAGGATGTCAGGAATGAACATGGCAGAATCAACATCGAATAAAATAGTGACTATCTCCCACATGTTATATCATCAGCAGTGAATTGACCACATACATATTTTGAATTATACAGGAAAGTTCGAAGAGTCCAGATATGGGTAGATATATCTATGGAGTACAAGAGTGGACTCAGGCACACAGCACCTTGATTAATTTCAAGTACAGTCCATGACAACAGGTCGACTGTACAGGTTAAACAGCTGAATGTTACAAGGGTGCACTGCATAACGAAACTTAGGAACAGAGAAGCTGGAATTAAGGCACAGCATTGTAACTAGTCCTATGCATTTAAAAGTTTACCTGCCTGAAAAACTCAACCATGGCTTCCTTGCAGGTTCTTCAAACCAGAGGGTCCAAAATCAACTTGCATCCTTCAGTTATATTGAAACGAAATATTATTGGAAATGAAAACTGGGTGACGCTGTGGAAAAAAATTCTTTCCTGTAGGACTCTAACCAAATGACCAGTATATTGAAAATTATTGCAATACTTTCATTTTTGTTTTGCTTTCTTGTTCATCTAGTAACTATATTTTTTGCAAGGTAAGGAATTTTCTGTAGCTACTCAGTGCCTCAGCTCACCTCACTAAAAAGGGAAAAGCAGGTGTGGCCAAAATACAAGTGACCACTGAAAGATCATGGGAAGAAAAATGTCTGCACAAAATGAAGTAAAATTATACTTTGTAGCCACTGAAGTTGGCCATTTAGCTCACTGTGCCTGCAAGGATCCCTGAAAGAGTTTTAATTTTATTCCAGTACTTTTAGCCACATTTCAAAACCTTTTTCCAAGGATTATTGATTTAACATCATTAAACCAGGTAAAGCTTATAAAAATGTAATTAAAATTAGCATTCAAAAGTTAAGCTTTAAACAGAATTAAAAATTCAAATAACCTTAAATGCCATTTAAATGAACCCATGCAAAAGCTTCCACTTCAAATTTGAAAATTGAGATTGCAATTTATGTAAAATATAATTAATCAATGCACTTTCAATTAAAAGTTCTACAATCACATTTTGATCATTGCATACAACTTTAGTTAGATCACTGTGGACAATACTGTACACAAATCTGGCCTCCATAATGAAAATATGGAAGCAGGGAGAGATTTACATAAAATAGTTTAAAAAGGAGACACCAGAGTTAACAGGTTAAGTGAGAAAAAGTGAAGTTGCTTACTTTGACAGGAAGGACTAAAAAAAAAACATTGCTTCAGGTGGATCTGAGTGGGATGGTCTTTGGAAATGGAGACGCGAAGGGCCAAATGGCCTTGTGCCTTAAAACATGGAGCACTCTCAACAAAATAGATGAATTAACCATGTAAGTAGATCGAAACAGGTATGATATAGGGGGAATTACACAGAAGCATCTACAGGCTGACCAGAGATAAGAAAGGGACCATGAGCACCCAAGGGCTTTAAGTTTTTAGAAAAGAGAGTCAAAAAAGGTGGGATAGCACAGCTGATTAAAACAAGGAAATTAATGTGATTGTGAGAAAGAATATTAGCTCTGAAGTAGAATCTGTACAGATGAGCTTAAAACACCAAGGGGCAGAAAACAAAAGGAGGAGTTGTATACGAACCCACAAACTGTATTGGTTGTAATAGTGCGGAGTACATTAACAAAGAACGTTAGAGATGCAAGTTATCAAGACACAGTTATAAGCATGGACAATTTCAATTTGAGAGATTGGCAGTAGCAACACCAGACAGGAGGAATTCTTGTACAGTATTCAGAATATCTCCATGAATCAACATGTCGAGGAACCAACTAGAGAAAACCATTCTCGACCAGGTAATATGTAACAAGAAAAGGAATAACTGACAATCTAGTTACACGTAAGCCCTCAGGAAAGAGTGACCACTTCATTAAGGTGGAGCGTGAAGTAGTTATTTCTGAGACAAGAGTCCTGAATTTAAATAAAGGGAATTACAATGGTATGAGGCATAAGCTAGTTATAATAAATTGGGGATCATTTTTTAAAAGGACGGTGATGGATAGGCAATGGCAAAAGTTTAAAGAAGACACAGACAAACCACAAAAGTTATTCATTTTAGTCTGGCAGAAAAGTCAAGCGGGAAACATGGCCAGACCGTGGCTAACAAGGGAAATTAGAGGTAGCATTAAACCCAAGGAAATGCATACAAATTGCTCCCCCACCCCCCACCCCCCACAAAACAAGAGCAAACCTGGGGATTGGGCACAATTTGGATTCCAGACAAAGGAACTGATTAAGAGAGGGGAAACTGAGTGCAAGGAACAAACTTGATAGTAAAAGCCTTCTACAGGTATGTGAAGAGAAAAAGATTAGTAATGACAAATATAGGTCCCAACAGAAACAGGGGAATTTATAATGGAGAACAAAGACATGGCAGACCAATTAAATAAATAAATAAACAAAAAAAACTGTGGATGCTGGAAATCAGAAACAAAAACACAGCCATGCTCTTACTGAATGTTGCAGCAGATTTGAGGGGGCTAATTGTTTACTTCTGCGCCTATTTTGCACACTTGTGCCATTAAAGAATAAAAATAGAAGACTAAAGGGTGACCCAAGATATCTTTAAGATGGCGAAACGGTTTGATTAGGTTACGTAGATATTTGAAACAACATGGATTGCTGAAGAAACTCAGTTAACTTTTCAAGGCTCTTCTTCCTAGCTTCTGAAGTGTGTCAAGAGGAACATGTCCTCCTAACTCGATTAGCCAGCATCCCTCAATTTGGAATACTTCTATTATGTCTCTTCTTCTGTTACGCTTCTCTACATTAAAGTATGATACTCCAGTCTGTAGATTGGAAGTCTAGCACAACTTACTTGCTTTCGTACTCCACCCCTAGTTACAAGGGCAAGCACGGCATGTGTTTTCTTAACTACCTTATCAACTTTTTTTTTGGAAAACTTTGCAAACTTCATTCATTTTGCTCATCTTCCCCTCAAAATAGTACCACTGAGATGATAATACCTCCCAGTGTTAGTTATCTTGAAGTACACCACTTTGAACTTAATACTAAGTTGCATCAAGACATGTGTCCACCTAAGATGCATTTCTGGGCATCCCAAGGTTGTGAAAAGATATTGTAGAGAAGTAAATTATCCTACCCCTTATAACAGGGGAAATTAGGTACAGATTCAAATAGGTACAGTATTTGATTTCTGATTTAAAAAAAAAGACACCTCAACTTGATTCTCTCTCTCTTCATTGCTGAATGTTTCTACCACTTATTTTTATTACAGACTGTAGTTCATTGCATTTGTGGGAGTTTACTACTATGTAAAAAAATGGATCGTGACCATGAAATTGCACTTCATATTTGGATTTCCCTGCTACAATGTCACTATTCATCTAGTAATGATGGACATGGCACTCGACGTCAATCTTTCAACATCTCCATATTTAGAGAAGTCCAGTCTGAGCTTGATGAGGATTTCTCAGTTTTGACAAGACCAATGATAAAAAGTAAAGCACAGCACTATTTGAAAAGTTCACAATTTACCAAGAGAAAATACCAAAATGCATATTCAAGACACTTGAAATTAATTTGAAATAAAAGACAATCCATTGGCAAAAATAGGTAAACATTATTTTAATTATCCAAGACTATTAGCATTAGAGTTAACAGACAGCAAACGCAGTCATGTTTATAGCTCTTCAATTTAAAGGAAACAGCTACCAGCTTACCATGAAACTGGTATCCATGAAGATCTGGAAAGTATCACCACATTTAGGTTGGCTAGTTTTACAGCAAGGTTAATTGCACAACTTTAACTTTCAGGTGCATCCAAGAGGACTTCCAGAATGACTAATTTTCATTGTGCAGAAAATAATTAAACCAGTTCATCACAATCAAGAATAATCCACAAAATATTTTGAACTGAACAATGATTTGCTTGGAAGTCTGGAAGCAAGAGACTTTAGGGGACCAAATCAAGAGTCACGGTATTGATGATATTGCAAGAATCCAGAAAACAGTATTGGCCCAGTGTGGTCTAATTAGCACACAATCAACAATGCAGTCTTTCCTTCATTCAGTTAGTGGCTTTCTCCTTTCTTTCCAGCAATCTAGGAATACAAATTTAGAGTACTGATTATATAAAACATACCACAATTTCAATACTTTTAATTTAACATGTTGGCTATAAATCTGTCAGTTGACAAAATCTTACTGAGAATTCTGCTGAAATGGAATGTCAGCCTTTATTTCAAAGGGAATGGAAGATAAAAAAACAGGAAAATCTTGCTGAACTACACAAGGAATAGTACTAGTCAGACCGCAACTCAAATACTGCGAACAGTCTGCGGCCTCTTACCCAAAAGAAAAATGTACTAGTGTTGGAGGCAGTCCAGATAAGGTTCACTAGGTTGATCCCAGGTATGGCAGACTCGCCTCGTGGGTCTGACCTGTACTCAGTGGAGTTTAGAAATCAGATTCAACCTTATTGAAACATACAAGATTCTTAGGTGTCTTAATCAAGATTCTTAGGTGGTCTATCTAGACTTTCAAAAGGCCTTTGATAAGGTGCCACACGGGAGGCTGCTGAGCAAGGTGAGGGCCCATGGTGTTCGAGGTGAGCTACTGGGATGGATTGAGGATTGGCTGTCTGACAGAAGGCAGAGAGTTGGGATAAAGGGTTCTTTTTCAGAATGGCAGCCGGTGACGAGCGGTGTCCCGCAGGGTTCGGTGCTGGGGCCACAGTTGTTCGCATTATATATTAATGATTTGGATGAGGGAACCGGGGGCATTCTAGCGAAGTTTGCCGATGATACGAAGTTAGGTGGACAGGCAGGTAGTACTCAGGAAGTGGGGAGGCTGCAGAAGGATCTAGACAGGTTGGGAGAGTGGTCCAGGAAATGGCTGATGGAATTCAACGTGAACAAATGCAAGGTCTTGCACTTTGGAAAAAAGAATAAAAGCACAGACTACTTTCTAAATGGTGAGAAAATTCGTAAAGCCAAGTACAAAGGGATCTGGGAGTGCTAGTCGAGGATTCTCTAAAAGTCAACATGCAGGTTGAGTCTGTGATTAAGAAAGCGAATGCGATGTTGTCTCTTATCTCAAGAGGGTTGGAATATAAAAAGCAGAGATGTACTACTAAGACTTTATAAAGCTCTGGTTAGGCCCCATTTGGAGTACTGTGTCCAGTTTTGGTCCCCACACCTCAGGAAGGACATATGGCACTGGAACGTGTCCAGCGGAGATTCACACGGATGATCCCTGGAATGACACGTCTAGCATATGAGGAACGGCTGAGGATACTGGGATTGTATTCGTTGGAGTTTAGAAGATTAAGGGGAGACTTAATAGAGACGTACAAAATAATACATGGCTTGGAAAAGGTGGATGCTAGGAAATTGTTTCCGTTAGACGAGGAGACTAGGACCCGAGGACACAGCCTTAGAATTAGAGGGGGTCATTTCAGAACAGAAATGCAGAGACATTTCTTCAGCCAGAGAGTGGTGGGCCTGTGGAATTCATTGCCACGGAGTGCAGTGGAAGCCGGGACGCTAAATATCTTCAAGGCAAAGATTGATAGATTCTTGTTGTCTAGAGGAATTAAGGGCTACGGGGAGAACGCTGGTAAGTGGAGCTGAAATGCGCATCAGCCATGATTGAATGGCGGAGTGGACTCGATGGGCCGAATGGCCTTACTTCCACTCCTATGTCTTATGGTCTTAATCGGTTCAATATGGCAAGGCTGTTTCCCCATGAGAAACAGTTGAGTGTCGGTACCGAAAAAGCAGAGCAGGTCCGGCAGCATCCGAGGAGCAGGAGAATCTGTGTTTTGGGCAAAAGCCCTTCATCAGGCCCATCTCCTGTTCCTTGGATGCTGCCTGACCTGCTGTGCTTTTCCAGCACCAGACTCTCGAATCTAATCTCCAGCACCTGCAGTCCTCACTTTCCCCTTGAGGTACAGTCTAAGGTCAGAGGGCATATTCTCACAGAGTAAAAGGGTCACTGTTCTAAGGCAGAATTCGCTTGGTCACAGAATAATGAATTTGTACACTTAAAAAACACTACAGAGGGCTGTAGAGGCTGGGTCATTAAATATATTCAAATCTGAGAGAGAGACAGATGTTTAATCTGTAAGGGCTATTGGGAAAAGGCAGTAAAGTACTGGTGAGGATATCAGGAGAGTCTTGATGTCACTGAACAGCAGAGCAGACTCAATGGGCTGAATGACCCACTTCAGCCCCTACATCTTATTGTTTTATGGTATTGAGGATAATATATCAGCTTGGATAGGGGATTGGTCAACTATTAAAAGACAGAGTTAATGCAAAGGGAGGCATTTTCAGGATGGCAACCTGTCACTAGTATGAATCAGGACTGGGGCCAGAATTGATGACTTGGATTATGTAAGTGAATACATTTGCTACGCTTTGTTTTTACAGATGATACAAAAATAGGCAAGGTGGCAACTGGTGAGGCTGCAGAGGGATATACACAAGTTAAGTGAGGGAGCAGAAACTTGACAATGGAATGCAATGTGGAAAATGTGAGGTTATGATTTCAAGGTTATGTTTGTTTTCAAGATGATGATTGTTTCTGTTCTATAGCTAAAGGAGTTAAAGGGTATGGAGTAAAAGCAGAAACAGGGTACGGAGTTAGATGATATCACAAAGTTTGCATATAAATTAGGAAATTAATAAGAAAGTCAAATGCACCGTTCACCTTTATTTCAATAAAAAAAACGGAATATACAGACAGGGAAGTCTTGCTAAAACTACATAAGACACTAATTAGACAATACCTGGAATCCTGTGAAAGTTTTTGTCCTCTTAACAGAGAGAGTTAACAATCAGATCTAACCAAAGAATATTCGAGACAGCAAAGAGAAGGAGCTAGAGCTTATTGTTTTACTTTTCAGATTATCCAACCCCCAGTAGAGATCCCTGTATAACTACTAATCATGAGCAATGTCTATATGCAGTCAGATCAGGATAATACTCCAGCTCGGGCTAAGTAACAACTTCCATTCACAACACACAAGTGCTAAGCAATAACCAGCTCCAAAAAGAGAGAATCTAACAATCACTCCTTGATATTCAATAGCTTTACCATTGTTGAATCGGACACTAACTTCCTCAGGGTTTATTACTGACTAGAAACTCAAGTGGATCCGTTAAACAAATATTAGGGCTGAAACAACAGATCAAAAGCTAGGAATTCTTGACTCCCCAAAGTCTGCCCACCATCTACAAGGCATAAGTCATAAATACTCTCATATTGCCTGGTTCCAAGAACACAAACTCAACATTCATGCAAAGCAGCCTGCAAGTTTGGCACTGCAACCATCTCTTTAAACATTCATTCCCCCTGCCTTTGACGCATTACAACTGCAGTGTGTACCATCTACAAGATTGCTGCAGCAATTAGCCAAGGTTCCATCAAAAGCACATAAACTATAGCCACTATGACCTTAAACATCATGAGCAAGAGATGCTCATGTCAGTGAAGGAATAAGATAAGACGTGTGCAGGAATTATACGGGATTTGAACATAGTTAGGGAAGACAAAAATGCCATTCAACATCTTTAGCCTGCTATATTACCATTTCTTCACTGTTGCTGGGTCAAAATCCTGGAACGTACTAACACTACATGGACTACAATAGTTCAAAAATGCTGCTCACTACCACCTTCATGTCTCATAAGGAATGAGCAACAGATGCTGTAAAAATCAAATAAAAGCCAAAAGAATTGTGGATGCTGTAAATCAGAAACAAAAACAAAACTGCTGGAAAAATTCAGCAGGTCTGGCAGCATCTGTGGAGAGAAGCCAGAGTTAACATTTCAGGTTGAGTGACACTTCCTCAGATCTGAGGGGTTCTGAGGAAGGGTCACTCGACCTGAAACTTTAACTCCGATGTCTCTCCACAAATGCTGCCAGACCTGCTGAGTCTTTCCAGCAATTTCTGTTTTTGCAGCTACACTTAAATCCTGTGAAAACTAAATAGTCGTTTGATCATAAAATCTTTTGGAATTCTTTTTGAGTAATCAGAGTGGTACAGTTGAGAACAGAAGCCAGTCAAACAGTCAGGGCAGGCAGGGAAAAGGTAGGACTAATTAAACTGCATTTATTCCCATACAAGGGGCCTAACAGGGAAGGCAAATGAACTCAGGCATGGATACGAACATGGGACTAGGACATCATAGCAATTACAGAAAAATACCTCAAGGATGGGCAGGACTGGTAGCTTAATGTTCCATGATACAAGTGCTACAGGAAGGACAGAAAGGGAGGCAAGAGAGGAGGGGTGGGGGGTGGCGGCATTTTTAATAAGAGATAGCATTACAGCTGTGCTGAGGGAGGATATTCCCAGAATTACATCCAGGGGAGTTACTTGGATGGAACTGAGAAATAAGAAAGGGATGATCACCTTACTAGGATTGTATAATAGACCCCCTAATAGTCAGAGGGAAATTGAGAAACAAACTTGTAAGGAGATCTCAGTTATCTGTAAGAAAAATAGGGTGGTTATGGTAGAGGATTTTAACTTTCCAAACAGACTGGGACTGCCATAGTATTAAGGGTTTAGATGGAGAGGAATTTGTTAAGTGTGTACAAGACAATTTTCTGATTCAGTATGTGGATGTACCTACTAGAGAAGGTGCAAAACTTGACCTACTCTTGGGAAATAAGGCAGGGCAGGTGACCAAGGTGTTAGTGGGGGAGCACTTTGATGCCAGCAACCATAATTCTATTCGATTTTAAATAATGATGGAAAAGGATAGACCAGATCTAAAAGTTGAAGTTCTAAATTGGAGAAAAGCCAATTTTGACAGCATTAGTCAAGAACT
Source organism: Chiloscyllium punctatum (assembly GCF_047496795.1). Taxonomy (NCBI): domain Eukaryota; kingdom Metazoa; phylum Chordata; class Chondrichthyes; order Orectolobiformes; family Hemiscylliidae; genus Chiloscyllium; species Chiloscyllium punctatum. The sequence continues at coordinate 128,122,989 of NC_092739.1, read as the reverse complement.
TTGAAAAGCTGACTGGGGGCAGATGTTCGCAGGTAAAGGGATGGCAGGAAAATGGGAAGCATTCAGAAATGAGATAACAAGAATCCAGCGAAAGTATATACTTGTTAGGGTGAAAGGAAAGGCTGGTAGGTATAGGACATGTTGGATGACTAAAGGAAAGGAAGCAAGCATGTGTGAGGTATAGATAGGATTCACTTGATCTATCCTTAGAAGAGTATAAAGGAAGTAGGAGGAAACTTAAGAGGGAAATCAGGAGGGCAAAAAGGGGACATGCGATAGCTTTGGCAAACAGAATTAAGGAGAACCAAAGAGTTCTTACAAATACATTAAGGACAAAAGGGCAACTAAGGAGAGAATAGGGCCCCTCAAAGATAAGAGCATAAAGACCATAAGACATAGGAGTGGAAGTAAGGCCATTCGGCCCATCGAGTCCACTCCGCCATTCAATCATGGCTGATGGGCACTTCAACTCCACTTACCCGTATTCGCCCCGTAGCCCTTAATTCCCCGAGACAACAAGAATCTATCAATCTCTGCCTTGAAGACATTTAGCGTCCCGGCATCCACTGCACTCTGCGGCAATGAATTCCACAGGCCCACCACTCTCCGGCTGAAGAAGTGTCTCCGCATTTCTGTTCTGAATTTACCCCCTCTAATTCTAAGGCTGTGTCCACAGGTCCTAGTCTCCTCACCTAACGGAAACAATTTCCTAGCGTCCACCCTTTCCAAGCCATGTATTATTTTGTACGTCTCTATTAAGTCTCCCCTTAATCTTCTAAACTCCAATGAATACAATCCCAGGATCCTCAGCCGTTCCTCATATGTTAGGCCTACCATTCCAGGGATCATCCGTGTGAATCGCCGTTGGACACGTTCCAGTGCCAGTATGTCCTTCCTGAGGTGTGGGGACCAAAACTGGACAGTGTACTCCAAATGGGGCCTAACCAGAGCTTTATAAAGTCTCAGTCGCACAATGGTGTTTTTATATTCCAACCCTCTTGAGATAAGTGACAACATTGCATTCGCTTTCTTAATCACAGACTCAACCTGCATGTTGACCTTTAGAGAATCCTCGACTAGCACTCCCAGATCCCTTTGTACTTGGCTTTACGAATTTTCTCACCATTTAGAAAGTAGTCTGTGCTTTTATTCTTTTTTCCAAAGTGCAAGACCTTGCATTTGTTCACGTTGAATTCCATCAGCCATTTCCTGGACCACTCTCCCAACCTGTCTAGATCCTTCTGCAGCCTCCCCACTTCCTCAGTACTACCTGCCTGTCCAGTCCACCTAACTTCGTATCATCGGCAAACTTCGCTAGAATGCCCCCAATCCCTTCATCCAGATCATTAATATATAATGCGAACAGCTGTGGCCCCAACACTGAAACCTGCGGGACACCGCTCATCACCGGCTGCCATTCTGAAAAAGAACCCTTTATCCCAACTCTCTGCCTTCTGTCAGACAGCCAATCCTCAATCCATCCCAGTAGCTCACCTCGAACACCATGGACCCTCACCTTGCTCAGCAGCCTCCCGTGTGGCACCTTCTCAAAGGCCTTTTGGAAGTCTAGATAGACCACATCCACTGGGTTTCCCTGGTCTAACCTACTTGTCACCTCTTCAGAGAATACCAACAGGTTTGTCAGACATGACCTCCCCTTACTAAATCCATGTTGACTTGTTCTAATCAGACTCTGCTCTTCTAAGAATTTAGAAATGTCATCCTTAATGATGGATTCTAGAATTTTACCAACAACCGATGTTAGGCTAATTGGCCTATAATTTTCCATCTTTTGTCTTGATCCTTTCTTGAACAATGGGGTTACAACCGCGATCTTCCAATCATCCGGGACTTTCCGTGACTCCAGTGACTCTTGAAAGATCTCAACCAATGCCTCCGCTATTTCCTCAGCCACCTCTCTCAGAACTCTAGGATGTAGCTCATCGGGGCCAGGAGATTTATCAATTTTAAGACTTTTTAGCTTTTCCAGCACTATACTCAACTCAGCCTCCTGACTCCCTTTTATTGTTGGGATATTACTCATGTCTTCCACTGTGAAAACTGACGCAAAGTACTTGTTACGTTCTCCTGCTATTTCCTTATCTCCCATCACTAGGCTTCCAGCATCAGTTTGAAGTGGCCCAATATCTACTTTTGTCTGTCGTTTGTTTCTTATGTATTGAAAGAAACTTTTTTTATCGTTTCTAATATGACTGGCTAGCCTACCTTCATATTTGATCCTCTCCTTTCTTATTACTCTCTTTGTTATCCTCTGTTTGTTTTTGTAGCCTTCCCAATCTTCTGATTTCCCACTGCTCTTGGCCACTTTATAGGATCTCTCTTTTTCTTTAATACATTTCCTGACTTCCTTTGTCAGCCATGGCTGTCTAATCCCTCCCTGGATAATCTTTCTTTTCTTGGGGATGAACCTCTGTACAGTGTCCTTAATTATACCCACAAACTCCTGCCATTTTTGCTCTACTGTCTTCCCCGTAAGCCTCTGCTTCCAGTCTATTTTTGTCAGTTCCGCTCTCATGCCCTCATAATTACCTTTATTTAACTGGAACACCATTATATCCGATTTTGCCTTCTCTCTTTCAAACTGCAGACTGAACTCTACCATATTATGATCGCTGCTTCCTAAGGGTTCCCTTACTTCAAGATCTTTTATAAAGTCTGGTTCATTGCAAAGCACTAGGTCCAGAATAGCCTGCTCCCTTGTGGGCTCCGTGACAAGCTGTTCCAAAAAGCCATCCTGTAAGCATTCCATGAATTCCCTTTCTTTGGCTCCACCGACAGCATTATTCACCCAGTCCACCTGCATATTGAAGTCTCCCATGATCACCGTGACCTTGCCTTTCTGACATGCCTTCTCTATTTCCCGGTACATGTTGCGTGCCTGCTCCTGACCACTGTTGTTAGGAGGTCGGTACACAACTCCAATTATGTTTTTTTTGCCTTTATGGTTCCTCAATTCCACCCACACAGACTCCACATCACCTGATGCTATGTCATTCAATGCCATACATTTAATATTGTTCCTAACTAACAAGGCAACCCCACCCCCTCTGCCGACCTCCCTGTCTTTTCGATAAGTTGAAAATCCTTGGAGGTTTAACTGCCAGTCCTGACCCCCCTGTAACCAAGTCTCTGTGATGCCTACCACATCATAATCATTCACTATGATCTGTGCCATTAGTTCATCTGCTTTGTTATGAATGCTACGCGCATTCAGGTAAAGCACCTTAATGCTAACTTTCTTATTACAGATATTGGAAGTCATATGATGTCCTAAGTTATCCTTGCTTTTTTCTGCATTCCCAGTCTGCCTCAATTTTAAATCCGCCTGGACACATGCTATCCTGCTGCTTGTCTTTCCATTTAACACCATACTCCCTGTTGCTTTCACTTTCCCTTCCCCCCAACTCAGAAGTTTAAAGTCCTACTGACCACCCTATTTATCCTCTTCGCTAGAACATTGGTACCTGATCTGTTCAGGTGGAGACCGTCCCAACGGTACAGATCCGCCCTGTTTCAAAACTGATGCCAATGCCCCGTGAAGTGGAATCCCTCTTTCCCACACCAATCCCTTAGATCAGCAAGGCGGCCTTTGTGTGGAGCCACAGAAAATGGGGGAGCTACAAAATAAGTATTTTGCATCAGTATATATGGAAAAGGACATGGAAGATATAGACTGTAGGGAAATAGATAGATGGTGACATCTTGCGAAATGTCCATATTACAGAGGAGGAAGTGCTGGATGTCTTGAAATGCATAAAGGTGGATAAATCCCCAGGACCAGATCAGGTACACTCTAGAACTCTGTGGGACGCTAGAGAAGTGATTGCTGGGCCTCTTGCTGAGATATTTGTATCATCGGTAGTCACAGGTGATGTGCCGGAAGACTGGAGGTTGGCTAATGTGGTGTCTCTGTTTAAGAGTTGTAAGGACAAACCAGGGAACTATAGACCAGAGAGCCTGACGTCAGTGGTAGGCATGTTGTTGGAGGGAATCCTGAGGGACTGGATGTACATGTATTTGGAAAGGCAAGGACTGATTAGGGATAGTCAACATGGTTTTGTCCTTGGGAAATCATGCCTCAGAAACTTGATTTGAGTTTTTTGAAGAAGTAACAAAGAGGATTGTTGAGGGCAGAGTGGTAGATGTGATCTATAGGGACTTCAATAAGGCGTTCGACAAGGTTCCTCATGGGAGACTGATTAGCAAGGTTAGATCTCGCGGAATACAGGGAGAACTAGCCATTTGGATACAGAACTTGCTCAAAAGGTAGAAGACAGAGGGTGGTGGTGGTGGAGGGTTGTTTTTCAGACTGGAGGCTTGTGACCAGTGGAGTGCCACAAGGATTGATGGTGGGTCCTCTAATTTTTGTCATTTACATAAATGATTTGAATGCAAGCATAAGAGGTATGGTTCATAAGCTTGCAGATGACACCAAAATTGGAGGTGTAGTGGACAGCGAAGAGGGTTACCTCAGATTACAACAGGATCTGGACCAGATGGGCCAATGGGCTGAGAAGTGGCAGATGGAGTTTAATTCAGATAAATGAGAGGTGCTGCATTTTGGGAAAGCAAATCTTAGCAGGACTTATACACTTAATGGTAAAGTCCTAGGGAGTGTTGCTGAACAAAGAGACCTTGGAGTGCAGGTTCACAGCTCCTTGAAAGTGGAGTTCACAGGTAGATAGGATAGTGAAGGCGGCATTTGGTATGCTTTCCTTTACTGGTCAGAGTATTGAGTACAGGAGTTGGGAGGGTATGTTGTGGCTGTACAGGACATTGGTCAGGCCACTGTTGGAATATTGCGTGCAATTCTGGTGTCCTTCCTATTGGAAGGATGTTGTGAAACTTGAAAGGGTTCAGAAAATATTGACAAGGATGTTGCCAGGGTTGGAGGATCTGAGCTATAGGGAGAGGCTGAACAGGCTGGGGCTGTTTTCCCTGGAGCGTCAGACGCTGATAGAAGTTTATAAAATTATGAGGGACATGGATAGGGTAAATAGGCAAAGTCTTTTCCCTGGGTTTGGGAGTCCAGAACTAGAGGGCATAGGTTTAGGGTGACAGGCGAAAGATATAAAATGTTTTCACACAGAGGATGGTACGTGTATGGAATGAGCTACCAGAGGAAGTGGTGGAGGCTGGTACAATTGCAACATTTAAGAGGTATTTGGATGGGTATGTGAACAGGAAGGGTTTGCAGGGATATTGGCCGGGGGGGCTGGCAGGTGGAACGAGATAGGGTTGGAATACCTGGTCAGCATGGGCGGGTTGGACCGAAGGGTCTGTTTCCATGCTGTACATCTCTTTGACTCTACGTACAGAAGAATCTCAATTATCCAAATAAGAGCTCAAGGTCCCGATAGAAATGTAAAGAAGTGTTTCCAACACCGATTGAGTCTTTTGAAATGCTGCCGAGAACAGTCCTGAACATCAATATGAGCCCAGGTACTGTCTCCAAATGACTGACTGTCCATGCATGTCCTCTGAATCCCCCTTCCCCAGATAATCTCTCCAGTATTATCCGGTAAAGGGCAAAGGTGAGAGTGAATGCAAGAGTGAGCGAGGATGAGAGAAAGAGAGCAAGAGTGTCCTGTGAACAAATTTAGTAAAAACTGATTAAGTCAGATATCGGAGGCTACACACTCATTTCTCAAACTTGTGATTCTGTGAGATGATAAACAGCAGTTCAAAGCCAAAGGGCATCAAAATCTGTACAGAGGAACCTCTATTCTCTGAACGAGATGGGTGGGCACCATTTTGTTGAGATAATTGAGCGAGCAAGAGGGAGGGAGGGAGGGTGGGAGAGAGAGAGAGGGGGGAGAGAGAGAGAGAGAGAGAGAGAGAGAGAGAGAGAGAGAGAGAGAGAGAGAGAGAGAGAGAGAGAGAGAGAGATTTGGAAACTCATACTCCAAAGGCAGCAGCAGTCTTACTTGGGCCAGTCAAGGCAGGGGCTGGGTTGGAGGTGCAGTCGGAAGTGGACTGGGTGGGTCCAGGGTCTCGTGCGCAGTATGCTGCTGCCTACTCTCCTAAACAGGGAGCAGACTGAGCAAGTGCTTGCTGTGTCAATCCCAATGAACGAATTGGGGTAGGAGGGAAGGTGAGGCTTCAGCAATGCTGCAGGCCCCTTATACCCAGAGTGTGTGTCTGCTCAGAAACAATCCCCGAGACAGAGAGAGAGGGAGCAAGGCAGGCAGAACGAGGAAAAAGGAAATTTCAGCCCCAGAAGAGAGACATTGATTCAATTCACTGAATAATCAATTATCTCAACAAAATGGTGCCCGCCCATCTTGTTCGGATAATAGAGGTTCCTCTGTACAGCTTTTAATGTCCTTTGGCTTTGAACTGCTGTCTATCATCTCACAGAATCACAAGTTTGAGATTTGAGTGTGTAGCCTCTGATATCTGACTTAATCAGTTTTTACTAAATTTGTTCACAGGACGCAAATGTCATTGGCTAGGCCAACATTTATCATCAGTTTCTGACAAACAGGAAATAGAACTATACACTTGCATTCTATTAATCAAGTTAATCAATATATTAAAATTTAAGCATGTTAAAACTCACCCGTCTGAAATCCAACATATTTGTTGTTTGCACAGGGGTTCCAATAAATGCAAGATAGTTAATTCTTGTGGTGTCCTCATCACCCTGATTTGATTTGATAAAAAGCTGAAAAACAGAAGTAAATTGCAGGAGATTTAACTGGAGCACATAAACAAGTTCGCCTTTAGCAATACCTGATCAGTTACACATTTTCTCAATACTGTGGCTCCTGGAAGCAAACCGTTACTAATTTTACACAAGCATCTCTGTGCTGACTTATTCAAGTGCTATTGCAAAATCAGCACATCTTCAGCTGGCAATATGGTTTTACTCATCCGAAAGAAAAATGGGGAAGACAGTTATAGTAATCTAGGAAATGTACAACAGCTATTTCTTTTTCCAAACCAGCTACACAAAAGTCACTTAATTTCTTTAAATACTAACTCACCTCTTATTTGCAAAAACTCTCTGGATTTACAAATTAACACAAAGGTTAAGTTTATTCAGGAGAATAGATTCCGTACAGAATGGAAACAGGCCCTTCGGCCCAACAAGTTCACACTGACCCCCCGAAGAGTAACCGACCCAGACCAATTCCACTACATTTATCCTTGACCAATGCACCTCACACCATGGGCAATTTCACATGGCCAATTCACTTGACAGGCACATCTTTGGATTGTGGGAGGAAACCAGAGCACCCGGAGGAAATCCACGCTTTTATTGATTGAATAAAACACCTAATAAACAATAACTGTTAATGACAAGCACCAAATTAGAGGTGAGAACATTAGGAAAGGCAGTAGCATTGTGATAATGACATGAGGATGATAATCCAGATACCTTTGCTAATGGTGAAATGTGAATTCAATAACAATTGCAATTAAAGGCTATTCTAATGACAACCCTCGCCGACTATCATAAAATCTCATCTAGGTTCCTGAGGTGTTTTTTTGGAGGGTGGGGAGAAGGTGGTGGTGGACTTGATCATGCGTAGCCAATCCAGTCTGCATATGATTCTAGACCTAAGCAAATGTGGTTGATTCTGAACTGCCTTCTGAAATAGCACACAGCACCAGTTTAAACAGCAATCTAGAATGGCAACAAATGACATTTTTGCATGGGATGTTGGCGCTGCTGGCACAAAACAAAAAGGTTAGTCCCATTCCTTCAGACAAGGAGAGACTTAAGTGAATTTTAAAGAAAAATTTCCATTTTTTTTCCTTTCTCAATCCAGCTCTCTTTCCCTGCATTTGTTTGATCAATTCACCCAACTTCTCAGTCACTCCCATTTACTTTGCAAACTTCAAATCTCAATGATCAATGACATGTATTCTTCTTTCTGCCATTCAGCAATGGCACAGATCCCCTGTCACCCTCATTACATCAAGTATCACTTCCAGTGTGTTAGTCTGCAAATGTTTGAAATGAAGGATGCTTCAAAGCTTGTAGCATATGCATTGCAATATCACACATCAACAACTTTCTGGTAAAATGGTTTCCGATTCTCCATTTTATGCTTATTTTGATATTTTAACATTAATCTGAAGCATTTGCAAGGTCACTTGTTTTTGAATGTTTTGTACAGGTAATAGTATTTGCAGGTTCATGGAGACAAGAGCATAAGATAAAGGAAGAGTGGGTCATCTGGCCCCTTAAGTTTGCCCTGCCATTTTTCAAGATTCTCGAGGTTCTGAAAAGGGTTACTGGACCTGAAACATGAACAATACTTTCTCTCCACAGATGCTGCCTGAACTGGTTGAGTTTTTCTAGCAATTAATGATTTTTCTTCTTTAAGATAATGACTGATCTGCCCCAGGCCTCAATTTCTTTGATGCCATCTCTTCATTGCCTTCAACACATTAATATCACACAAACCTACCTATGTACCTCCTTTAAACTATGATCCAGCCTCCAGAACGGAGGTGGAGAATTGCAGACATTCACTAACCTTCAGGATCACTTTTGAATGAGCTTTCCCTTAGTTTGTCTCAAAATGAGGGAGTCTCAAACTTTGTCCCCAAGTTTGAGACTCCCTCTTTAGTGGAAACATCATCTTACCATCTACCCTGTCAAGCCGTTGCAGAATCCCGTACGTTGCAAGATTGCCAATCATTCTTGTACACTCTAATGTAGAAAAGCCTAATCTGTTTAGCCATAAGTCAACTCCATTCACCCTTCAAGTACATGAGATCCAGAACTGCTTGAAAAGTTGGATTCAAAATTGCTTCAGTGTTAGGAGGCACAGGTGGTAGGAAATCTGTTTCTGTGACTGGAAGCTGGTATCCAGTGGCACACTACACCGACTGCTGGGTCCCTTATCGTTCGTAATGTATATAAATGATACTTATGAGAATATAGAGTGGGGTGGAAAGGAACAATGATAAACAAGTTGTCAAATGACAAGGATTTTTCAGGTGGTAAATAGAGGTGGTGGTCTTAGGTGACAGGCAGATTATAGACATGTTGGTCAGATCGGTACATCAGAGGCAGATGGAAATTAACTCCAGTAATTGTAAGGTTAGGGTAATAAGGTAGTTAAGGTGGCATGTGAGACACTTGCCTTATTTCATTACCTGTAAAAAATAGGTGGATGAACACTTTTATAATATCTACAAGATACACTGCAAAAGTTCACTGAAGATCCTTAGACTGCACCTTTCAAATCCACAACCACTTCGATATAGAAGGGCAAGGGAGGCAGATAGGCCTCCGCCAACAATTTTTACTCCAAGCGACTCACCAACCTGACTTGTAAATTTATCATTGTTCCTTCACCGTCATTAGGTCAAACCTCTGGAATTTCCTCCACAACGACATTGCAGGTCAACCTTCAGCACATGACCTGTAGCAGTTCAAGAAGGCAGCTCATCATTACCTTCTCAAGAACAGCTAGGGATGGGCATTAAAAAATGTTGGACAGTCAATGATGCCCACATTTGAAGAGTGAATAAAAAATCATTTGAAATGTCATAATGGGCGCAAGTGCTGGAAAGTGGAACTCACGTAGATTGACCCGTAAAATCTGTGTTGACCTAAGGGCCTCTTCTGTGCTTTTTTAAAAAATTAATCAGCCAAGTGAATCGCTTTTCAAACTGCCTGCAAATCAACAAATCCTCTTTTTAAGAAAATACAGGACCAAAACTGTAAACAGTACTCTATCTAGCTGCTGCTTCACCAGCACCCTGTACAGTTGTAGTCTGACTTAGCTATTTTTAAACTACAACCTCAAGCAATAAAGGTGAAATTTCCATGCACATTCTTAATTATTTACAGCACCTATATGTAACCTTTTGTGTTTCATGCACAGGAATATCAAGATCCCTCTGTGCTACAAAATAGATTTTGCTTGTAGTCTGAAGTAAAACTTAAGCACATACATTCAAAGTACTTCAAAAAAAATTGTGAATTTCAATCACTCACTGTTACACTATTAACATTCTGAAATTTGACATAGCGCAATGGCACAACTCCATCCTCTTGGAGGTCTTCTGATGTTAACTCCAGGGTCTGGGTTGGTTCACTTCTTTCAGCATCATCAAAATCAAAGGAACGTGGCAAATTGGTGAATATTTTTACAAACTTGGGACCTCTGCCTATAAGTGTAAAAATAATATTAAACCACATAAACCAGTCAGCACCAATGAAAGCAAGAGACAAAAAAAAAACCTGCACATGCTGGGATCCAAGGTAGACAAGCAGGAGGCTGGAAGAACACAGCAAGCCAGGCAGCCTCAGGAGGTGGTGAAGTCAACGTTTCACATGCAACTCTTCTTCAGGACTGGGGGAGGGTGTAAGGGGGGTGGTTTGAGGCAGGGATAGATGAACGCAGGTAGGGGGTACGGCCTGATTGGTCGATCAGAGGAATGAATTTGGTCGGTAACTGGAAGGGAGGATCAATCAAAGGAATGGAAGAGAGGGGGAGGGGCTAGAAAGGGAGCTGGGGATGGGAAGGGAGGTTATTTGAAATTTGAGAACTCAATGAAAGCTGGCATCCTAAATAACAGAAAAATCTTTACCAAAGATTGGAACTAACATAAAACATTAATTCAAGGGAACAAGTAATCAACATAGAAGATGAAAATATTGATGTCCATTTTGCATTTTAAAAGGATGTAAATGTTAATAAGGTGAAATCCTCAGCATCAATGCTTTAAGAAATAATTTTTGAAGTAAGCAAACACTAGAGTTACAGGAAGAAACCAAGTACAATCTTCCAAATGGCACGTTTGATTGAAAATATTTGAAAAATCAACTTCAATTCCTACGTATAAGCTGGACTTCAACAGAGTTGAGAATGGAATATTCATTAAGCTTTCTTCTCTTCCTCGTAGTCTCCTGATTATCTACCACAATCCTTGACTGATGTGATCCTACTGTACAGCTTCATTCTGCTCCACTGTTTGCAAGACTGATTAACTCCATTCACTGAATGGTATTAGATTTTGAGACATACTCCTTTATTGTCTCACGTTTCTATGTTCTAATGTTTCATATCATGTACGTATGACCACAAGAACAGGAGAATCTGTGCCAATATTCAATAGGATCACGGCTGATTTGGTATTCCTCACACCCACTTACCTGCCTTTCCCAGTCATCCTTGATTTCCTTACTGATCAAGAATCTCTCTCAGCCTTAAAATATACACACAAGGACTGAAACTATACTTTTTTGTGGCAAGGAGTTCTAAAGACTCAACGTTCAGAAGAAATTCATCCTCATGTCTGTCTTAAATCTCTTTATTGAGAAGAGTCCCTCTGGTTCTGTTCGCTGAGCTGGGAATTTGTCTTGCAAACATTTCGTCCCCTGTCTAGGTGACATCCTCAGTGCTTGGGAGCCTCCTGTGAAGCGCTTCTGTGATGTTTTCTCCGGTATTTATAGTGGCCTGTCTCTGCTGCTTCCGGTTGTCAGTTCGAGCTGTCCGCTGTAGTGGCCGGTATATTGGGTCCAGGTCGATGTGTTTGTGGATAGAGTCTGTGGATGAGTGCTATGCCTCTAGGAATTCCCTGACTGTTCTGTTTGGCTTGCCCTATAATGGTAGTGTTGTCCCAGTCGAATTCATGTTGCTTGTCGTCTGTGTGTGTGGCTACTAAGGATAGCTGGTCGTGTCGTTTCGTGGTTAGTTGGTGTTCGTGTATACGGATCGTTAACTGTCTTCCTGTTTGTCCGATGTAGTGTTTTGGGCAGTCCTTCCATGGGATTTTGTACACTACATTAGTTTTGCTCATGTTGGGTATCGGGTCCTTTGTTCTGGTGAGTTGTTGTCTGAGCGTGGCTGTTGGTTTGTGTGCTGTTATGAGTCCTAGTGGTCGCAGTAGTCTGGCTGTCAGTTCAGAAATGCTCCTGATGTATGGTAGCGTGGCTAGTCCTTTGGGTTGCGGCATGTCCTCGTTCCGTTGTCTCTCCCTTAGGCATCTGTTGATGATATTGCGAGAGTATCCGTTTTTGGCGAATACTTTGTATAGGTGTTCCTCTTCCTCTTTTTGTAGTTCTGGTGTGCTGCAGTGTGTTGTGGCCCTTTTGAATAGTGTCCTGATGCAACTTCGTTTGTGTGTGTTGGGGTGGTTGCTTTCATAGTTTAGGACTTGGTCTGTGTGTGTGGCTTTCCTGGAAACCTTTGTGGTGAATTCTCCATTCGGTGTTCTCTGTACCATCACGTCTAGGAATGGGAGTTGGTTGTCCTTTTCTCCCTCTCTAGTGAATCGGATTCCTGTGAGTGTGGCGTTGATGATCTGGTGTGTGTTCCCTATTTCTGTGTTTTTAATTATTACAAAGGTGTCATCCACGTATCTGACCCAGAGTTTGGGTTGAATTTGTGGTAAGACTTGGTTCTAACCTTTGCATTACTGCTTCTGCTATGAGTCCAGAGATCGGTGAGCCCCTGGGTGTTCCGTTGATTTGTTCGTATATTTGGTTAATGAATGTGAAGTGTGTTGTGAGGCACACCAGAACAAAAGGACCCGATACCCAACATGAGCAAAACTAATGTAGTGTACAAAATCCCATGCAAGGACTGCAGAAAACACTACATCGGACAAACAGGAAGACAGTTAACGATCCGTATACACGAACACCAACTAGCCACGAAACGACACGGCCAGCTATCCTTAGTAGCCACACACACAGACGACAAGCAACATGAATTCGACTGGGACAACACTACCATTATAGGGCAAGCCAAACAGAGAACAGCCAGGGAATTCCTAGAGGCATAGCACTCATCCACAGACTCTATCCACAAACACATCGACCTGGACCCAATATACCGGCCACTACAGCGGACAGCTCGAACTGACAACCGGAAGCAGCAGAGACAGGCCACTATAAATACCGGAGAAAACAGCACAGAAGCGTTTCACAGGAAGCTCGCGAGCACTGAGGATGTCACCTAGACAGGGGACGAAACGTTTGCAAGAAAAATTCCCAGCTCAGCGAACAGAACCACAACAACGAGCACCCGAGCTACAAATCTTCTACCAAACTTTGAAGTCCCTCTGGTCCAGGAGTCTCCCAAAAGGGGAAACATTGCTTCACTATTTACCCTGTCAAACACTTTAAAGAATCCTATTAGTTAGAATTAATCATAAGCAGTTATGAAGTCTTCCCTCATCTTAAGTCGGAAACGCTACATCACTGAGGGTACTTTACAAAAAAGAAATATGTCAAATTCTGTCCCTGACCAAAAGAATAGATTTGATTGAAGATAACCATGTAGTTCATGGATCATTGTAAGTTGTGACACAGTAAGTAGTGAACATAGAGGACAGTCACTTCTTTAGGACTGAAATTTCCTTATTCTCTTAAAAGCTAATAATGTGGGCTAATAACATACAGCATTGAAAAATTATGGGGCAGGTTCAAATAATACTTTTTCCTTTACCAACTTCATGTTGGTAAGGCCAAAATGAGTTGAGTGGAAAGGAGGGCTGGATTTTTTTTTTGTCAAGGCACGTTTTCTGTCCTTCATTGTTTAGCACAGATACCATTTTACTCACAATGCAATACATTTATGATCTATGCCAGTCTCATTCAGTTTTCCCCAATACAACATAAATCTTTATCTTTGCAATAACAAATTAATCAAAATTCCATAGAAATTGAAAATAAAAGATATAATAAGTAAAATGACCGAAGTTTTAAGTACAAACTTCTGAAAGATTTAACAATGACCCATAATGTTTTGAACAATTTAGAATAGATTACTGTGAAGTTAATACTTTCTCTCAGTGCACTCTTCTTTTTTTACCCAAGAGAAAAATTTCAAGAACAGACACCTTGAATGCACATCGCACAATGGACAGATATGAACCAAATTCAGGCAGGAACAAAGAAAAGCAGACATAAAGGAAAAAAAGGAAAGCAGTGCTGATAAAAGATATGCTTAGCTCCATTCCTCATACGTGTAGGAGTTGGAACAAAGGGAAATCAATTGGTGGGAAGAACAAAGTATAAAAATAAAACATTTCCACAAATGAGTTTCATGTAACTCACCATTGTCAGGGGCTTGAAGTCTCATTGAATAAAGCTTGACTGGCTGGTTAAATGCTATTGTCACAAGAAGCTGTTTCAAAATAAATTTTAAAATCCCTTAAGTATCAAGAATAAAATACTTAACATTTACAGTACAGAAACACTATTTGAACCAAAATATCTATTCAGGGCTTTAAGCTCTACTCGCACCTCCACCCATTTTACTACTTCTGGCCTGGTTAGGATATCTTTCTACTCCCTTCACCCTCAACTATTTGTCTCCTATCCCCATAAATGCTGTTATGCTGTTCACTTCACAAGAAAGGTCTTTACTGTATCAGCATTTTGGAATTTTAATTTTTAAAACCAAAGCAGATGGGTTCCGATTTGTTTTCTTTCAAAGTTTTTTTTTGTAATAGGTTAGTAAGTTATTTGAAGTAGTTACTAAATACATAATTTTCAAAGAAGCATGCAATTCAGTGAAGGTTAGGATACAGGTCATGTTAACTGATGAAATATCTACAAAGCTAACCTTTTATGACAGAGAAAATAGACTGGGGGTCACCAGTCTGAGTTCTATTCAGAAGAATCAACAATTCAGCAGAATATTTTCATTCTAGCAGAAATGGTTTATTTTGTGAACAAAAGCTGAAAGGGTTTGCAATTAAGCTTTCAAAGTTTATAGGACCAAAAAGCTTAAGGAATCAGAACTAAAGAAATTATTAAAGTATCTCAGTAGCTCACGAAAGAGAACTGAAAGAGAATGTCAATTAATTACATCAGAAATTAAGAAAGCAAGAATTTCTCACAAGAACCTCAACCAAATGCACACACTACTAACGGTTACACAAACAATGTTCATGTTTATGGTCCATATTGGTCTAGTCTCCAGTATGGACAGAACTTCACATCAAAATTCATTTAATATGCATCAACATGACTTATTTCAGATGCCTATTAATTGATGGATTAAATGTGAAAATTAATATGTTTCCCACTTGACAAAATATACATCATATAGAATGCAAGACATTTGGATTCTATGTGGAAAAAAGTTGCCAAATCAAGAAACATCTAAGTTTTTGTCAAGGAAAAAAAACTGGTATCTGTCCTACTCAGAAACTAAATGAATTATGAAAGCCATCAGAGGCCTTTCCCATACGAAATTACATTGGGAAATGTATCAGTCATCCACTTCCATCCCATTTGCTCAAAATTATATAGAACACAAATTTGTAAACATTTGGAAAAATATCTTTTTAAGAAAAAGGCAGAAGTATCCATGAACGAACTAGGTATTAATTATTGACATGGTTCTGCCCTTACTTACCAAATTCACCAGCCCACTCACTACCTGCGAGGCTTGCTTAGAGGACTTTCACATCCTTTTCTATAGATAATAGGAACTGGCCTCAACTTCACTGCAATTCAATTACACTGCCCTTACTGTTCTATCTGACTGTATTGCATTTGATAATGATGAAAACAAATTGGCACATCTTGCTAACAAGGCAACTTTAATATTTTCAATCTATTTTATAAAATAAGAAAATGCAGCTCAAGCAGCAATAATATGTGCTATGAAACGATTAGCAAGCTTTTTTCAAATGACGAGAGATAGAACATGAGATATAAAAATTAAGTTACAAAAATTATGTAAAATGTTGCAATTTAAAACACTGCTGAGTGCACACTCATCTCAAATGATAATTCAGGTTATACTTTTAGCCTATTCCAAAAGCATTAAAAACCCTTACCTGTTCATCACAATCAGATTCCAAATATGTCGTGTCTTTTTGTAGACAATTGTCAAATCCATATTCATCACTTTCGTTAAGACACTCACACCCAGCCTTATTAATAAAAGGCATCAAATCCATCTGAAAACAAAAAGGGGAGTAAAGCAAATTAATTTAATTAAATAGACATTCCCAGTTATGAACGCAAGAACTGTAAATGCGAGAAATTTGAACTCAAAATAGAAAATGTTGGAAAAAAGTTAAAATTGCCAGGCAGGATTTGTGCAATGAGGAAAACAAGTGTTTCAGCTCTGTGACATGCAGACATACAGATTAGAAGGGAGGCATTTGCCTCTGAGCCTGCTCAGTCACTCAGCAGATTATGGCTGACTGAAAATGGCCTCCACTCCACATCCTCAGTGACTCCCAATAATCTTATATTCTTTTGTTAGGCAAGAATCTATTTACCTCTGCATTTAAAAAAAAACTGTGCCTCCACAGCTCACTTGTGAAATTATAAGATTGGACAGAACTAAAGAGAAGGCTAAGAGGAGCCAGGAGGAGATAGGAAAAGTTTTTAGTGGATAGGATCAAGGAAAGCCATCAGGCTTCTACAGGTATATCAGAAATAAAAGAATGACTAGAGTAGGATTAGAGCCAAAGACAGTAATGGAAAATTGTGTGTTGAATCAGAGGACATTGGAGAAGCGCTTAAATGAATACTTTTCGTCAGTATTCATATTGGAAAAGGGCAATGTTAGTGAAAATACGGACATACAGGTTACTAGATTAGATGGGATTGCGGTTGACAAAGAGGAGGTTTTAGCAATTTTGGAAGATTTGAAAATAGACAAGACCGCTGGGCCGGATGGGATTTAATTAGATTCCCTACAGTATGGAAACAGGCCCTTCAGCCCAACAAATCCACACTGACCCTCCGAAGAGTAACCCACCCAAATCCATTCCCCCACCCCCTATTTAACCCTAACTAATGCACCTGACACTATGGGCAATTTCCCACGGCCAATTCACCTTACCTGCACATCTTTGGATTGTGGAAGGAAACCAGAGTACCCGGAGGAAACCCATGCAGACGCAAGGAAAATGTGCAAAACCCACACAGACAGTTGCCGGAAATGGGAATTGAACCTGGCGCTGTGTAGCAGCAGTGCTAACCACTGAGCCATCCCTCGGATTCTCTGGGAAGACAGGGAGGAGATTGCAGAACCTTTGGCTTTGATCTTTATGCTGTCATTGTCTACAGGAATAGTGCCAGAAGACTGGAGGATACAAATCTTGTTCGCTTGATTAAGGAGGGGAGTGGGGACAACACTGGTAATTATAGGCAAATGACCTATAATTTGTTGTGGGTAAGGTGTTGGAAAAGGTTATAAGAGATAGGATTTATAATCATCTGGAAAAGAATAATTTGATGAGGGGTAGTCAACACTGTTTTGTTAAGGGTAGGTCGTGCCCCACTAACCTTATCGAGTTCTTCAAGGTGGTGATGAAACATGTGGATGA
This sequence comes from Chiloscyllium punctatum, assembly GCF_047496795.1. Lineage (NCBI taxonomy): Eukaryota > Metazoa > Chordata > Chondrichthyes > Orectolobiformes > Hemiscylliidae > Chiloscyllium > Chiloscyllium punctatum. Next base: position 128,105,691 of record NC_092739.1, on the reverse strand, counting down.
AGAGAAAGCGGTTGATGTGGTGTATATGGACTTCAGTAAGGCATTTGATAAGGTTCCACACAGCAGACTATTGCACAAAGTATGGAGTTTTGGGATTGAAGGCAATTTTGATCAGAAATTGGCTAGCTGAAAGACAACAGAGGCTGCAGTTGATGGGAAATGTTTATCCTGGAGCTGATTTATTAGTGGCATCCACAAAGATGTGTTTTGGAGCCACTGCTGTTAGTCATTTTTATAAGTAATCTGGATCTAGGCATAGAAGGAAGGTTAGTAAATTTGCAGGTGACACTAAGGTAGGCAGAGTTGTGGATAGTGCCAAAAACTCATCATCTATATAAATAATTGGGGTGTGAGCATAAGAGGTATAAGTTAGTAAGTTTGCAGATGACACCAAAAGTGCAGGTGTAGCGGACAGCGAAGGAGGTTACCTCACATTACAACGATCAGATAAGTGAATGGGCCAAACAGTGGCAGATGGAGTTAATTTAGATAAATGTGAGGTGCTGCATTTTGGGAAAACAAATGTTAGCAGGACGGTATGATATGGAAGCTAGGTCTTATGAGGAAAGGCTGAGGGAACGGAGGCCGTTTTTGGTGGAGAGGAGGAGGTTGAGAGGTCACTTAATCGAGATGTATAAGTGAATCAGAGGGTTAGATAGGGTGGACAGTGCGAGCCTTTTTCCTCGGATGGTGAAGGCTAACACGAGGGAACACAGCTTTAAATTGAGGGGTAATAGATTTAGCACAAACATCAAAGGTAGTTTCTTTATTCAGAGTTGTAGGGATGTGAAACGGCGTGCCTGCAACAGTAGTAGACTTGCCTGAACACTTTCTGGATCTATTTTCAAGTACTCTCTAAAAACCTCTATACTACTGCATATTAAGTGTAAAGACCTAATGTATAGGACAGCAAACAGACTAGGGAGTGACTTCGGCCAGGGCATGCCAACGTAATTGAAAATGGCTGCTAGAACCTGCCAATAATGCTACAGAAATATCATTTAATTAATAAACTATACACAGATTAAGATATCTAGTGTATCATTAATTATCCTCAGCAATCACAGACGTAATTTTTACTACTGAGCAACACCAATAGAAATGCCAGGAACAATAGCTATCGGTTTGCAAGGCTTTCATTGACCTGACTTAGGCCTTTGGCTCAGCCAGTCAGACAGTGCTACAGAAAATCCTGTCAAAGGCTGGCTTTCCACCATCCTCCATCTCCTCCTCAATAACAATATGTCAACAACTATCTTCACCGATAGTAAAATATCAGAATCCTTTGAGATCAAGGCATGTCATCACCTTTTCTCCATCTTCATCACCACTATTCTTCCTCATCAAAACCGAGCTTCACAGTAGTGTGGACACTGTCGATAGGATGGGTGGAAAACCATTCAAATTCAACCAGAAGAAAATGACACCGAGCTCACTTGTGGAACTTCAGTATGTGGATGACAACATCAGCTCTGCTATCTCGGAAGAGAATCTACGAGACTCACTTAATATCTTTGCGGAAGCATACCAAAGAACTGGTCTCAGCCTCTTACCTAAAGGTGACTCAAATCCTTTACCAACACAACTCCTGCCCATCCTGCCATTAAGATCAGGAGAGTAATCATCCCAAATAGGGGACATTTTTCTCACCTGGGAAGCTATCAGAAATTTAACATGGCATCCAATCTGAGAGCACTACCCTCTGATGCCAGAGGGTCAGCATCTTTGACAACCATTACGTCTGTGCTTGATCCTTGTTTACAAGGCCGTCATCCTCGTGACTCTTTTACATGGAGTACATATGGATGCCATTTCAAGGCCCATGAAAATTACCATCGTTGCTATTCACGATAGGTTCGCTGCATCAGCTGCGAAGACACACATACCAACACCAGCATCCTTGCAACAGAAACACGGCCATGATCATCTGAGCCACGTGCTTAGGATGCCCGAGTTCAGACTGCCAAAGAAAATTTTCTTCATCCAACTCAAGAAGCCATTTGAACAAGACGACGACGACAGAGGAAGTTTTTCAAAGGCTCCCATAACACTTCCCTCAAGAAATGAAACACATATCAAAGCACGGGAGCTCCACATTCAAAAGTCGTTGACTTGGAGGAAACTCCTATACGAAGGGACACAATTCTTCAAGAACACCAGTTGGCAAGAGAAAGTACAGAAAAGGAACAGGAGAATGAAATGGAAACAATCTCAAGGCCAAGGACCACTTCCACGTCCCTGAAATATATGCCAACTACATGGTCGGACATGTGGCTCTCAGATAAGCCCTATCAGCCACACAAGGACCCACAGGAACTCATGACCAGTGACATGAAATTTCCTGGGTGGACAATAGTACTGTATTAAGAATCCACTACTGATTAAAATTCATGGCAAATTACAGATTTGACAAAATGATATATCCATTCTCATACTGAAGCTGAAGCATATCTTTACTCTGTGATGAAGAATCAAAAAGAAACACAATCTTGTTTCAAACACACTTAACCAAGTACTGAAGTTTAGCACACAAACTTTTCTCCACTGGAGACCAAACTATGCATTCCAAATTCTGCATTACGTACTTAAAACTTCCAACCATTATATTCAAGACTTAAGCTCACAATGTCACTTAATAACATAATGAAATTCTTGTGCCATTTTCATGTGTTTTCAAGTTGTCACCCTTCCTTATCTAAATGTGTACTTCCAATCGTGCAAGTTATCCAGTCAGAAACAGACTTAAACCAGTGAGCATCAACAGACTAATGAACTGTAAAAAGAAAACACATAATCAATCTTAATCAGTCACTGGGTGGGATTTGGAATGGGATCAGATTCCTTCCCAACCCAAAGGCAGTAGCACACAATGAATTACTGTTAGCAATGAATTCTTTATTTAAGAATATTAGGCTGATTCATTGGAGTGTAACTTTAAGCACTTTCCCATGAATTTTTCAAAGCCAATTCTGGCTTACATTGCTGAGCAATAACATTTTGTACTACCTAATTAGGTCATCGATATTATGTTATAGCTTAACCATTTGCTGACAAGGTGTGCATTATTTGCAGCGAAGTGGAATTTCCCAGAACCTGAAGCTCAATTTTATGCTGGTTTGTCCCCTAGAATTTGATTTTAGTGTGCTGACAATGGAAGAAGATTTACCTTACGTGTCAGCCAAGATTCATTAACAGTGCTCTCACATCTGTGTTGGAAGGTCATAGGTTCAAAACTCAACTGTAATGACTGAGCAAATAGAATGACAGAATGATGCAGCATATAAGGTGGCCATTTTGCCCACCATACTGTGTCAGGCGTAATCAGGATAGGTACTTCATCAATTGTAACTAGACTACAAATCCTGTATACTTTTCTTTAAATTGCTTATTTCTTAATTCAATTCTTCATTTGAGTTAGTGATTAAAAATGAAGCATGCATTGTTCTCATCCATTAAACTTCAAAACAGCTTAGCACAACCATGCCAACTTGTAAGCCTATAAATTAGGATTCCCTTGCTTGCATGCAGAATAGAACTTTAGAATCATGTAACTCAATTTTCCAGAACGAGCTAACAAGCACCTTTCTCCTGTTCGTCTGCCAGAGCTGTGCAAATTTCTGTTCTATTCAGTAATTATAATCTGAAAACTACAATTGACTCTGTTTCCATCCATTCAAGTAATGCAGTCCAGATACTTATTGCTAGATAAGAAAAACTGCCATTTCCTTCTTGAATACTGGCCAACTAAGAGAAAGCAGGAAGTATTACTGCTAAGATACTAGGCTTTCCTTTGACAGAAAAGGATAAAAATATATTCAACAACAGTTCAAAGTAAGATTGAATAATTTTCACAAGTGACAAGGAAGCAATAATTCATTTAAAAAATGTGTTTATGGTTTTCATACATGTTTTACTTACATATCCTCTAGGAATGTCCAGATCTTCGATTCCAGGATCATTTTCCAGATGCTGTTTAATTTTCTCTTCCAATCCGTTGGCATCTGCTCCATGAAGCTGATCAATTCTTACTTTATTTCGGAAGAATAAAAATGATGGTGTTGCTGTGATGTTGTTGGCCGTTGCTGTTTGCTGAAACAGTAACAAGTTAATTGATAATGTTTAAAAACTATTAAATGAACTAGAACTATTTCTAAACTTCTAATTCCAAGTTAGAAATCAAATTTCAGATTATAAGATATACAGAGGAACCTCAATTATCCGAACGACATGGGCAGGGAGTATTTTTCTCGGATAATCAAAATGTTCAGATAATTGAATGCCGGATAACACAGTTTAGCCAAGCATCAGGACCTTACGATCTTGTCCAGATAATCTGACATTTGGATAATCGAATGCTGAATAACCAAGGTTCCTCAGCATACTGGACAATGTTGAGGGACAGTGGCATAGGGGATAATGGAGGCATGAAGTTCAGGAAGAGAAGGAAAACTTTAATACAGAGAAAGTTGCACTTTAACTACACATATCCTGTACGATCCTAAACGGAGTTTCAAATCTTGTAACTGGGTAACTCACACTCAGAAGTGTGGTTATCTGCATCTGCAACTCACTGATAACACTGCTGAAATCCCTCAAAGTTTGATTTTTGCACACATTTCTTCAGTTTCAAGAACCACTCTAACCATTTATTGGTTCAGAACTTCACAGCCTGTAAACTATCCATAAAAAAAAATCAAGCACAATCAACTTCATACTTGAGAATCACAAGAGTTATCACATTAAAACTCATCTTTCCTCAGAAATCTTCCAAGTCTTTCCACCGTCTTCTCCATTTCAACGTTTAGCAGACCCTCTGTGCCCAAATACCATCTCTTTATTATTTAAGATAATTTTCAATTGTCAGATTAAGTTCATTCTATTATTGCTGCCTTACCACTTTTCTCTGGCACCTTCAAAAGCAGACTTAAAATTTATTTGATTACCCCTTTGCTCAAATAATGAAATAATTTCATGTATTACTTGGTGCCTACCATTCCCCTATAAATCATCTTGAAGTGTTACATAAAATTTGTTATGTCAAAAATAGGTTTATGTGGCTCAAAACGATAAAGGAAACACTTCAGTGTCTTGTGGTGCAGTGGTAGTGTCTCTGCGTAAGTTCAAATCTCACCCAAACCAGCTATGTGCCTTACATATCTAAACAAGGTGTTTAAAAATGTCAGTAAGTACAATTTGCCATTAAAAATGCAATTGCTAGTTTATTGCACCTAACACAAACTCTTCTTATCTTCTCAACAAGTCATTATGCTTTAAAGGAGAAGGAAAGTGACAGGGAACTGTTATATTCAACACATTTTTGCTACTAATGAGGAATGTTAACATTGAGAATGGAATATGTTCAGCACTTTGATGCACCATATGGCCACATTATGCACACAACAGTTCAAGTATAGCATTGGTCAAAGGTCTGCAACCTGTGCTTCGAGGACCACAAGCAGTTCAATAAGGACTCATGCATTGCTCCTCACCTTGACTGATCCTACCCACATTTATGACAATTAAATCGCTTGTTGCTTTCTAAGCATTTATTCACATTGTATTTACGAGAATGTGTCCACTCACACTTTTGTATAAAATTTAAAATCTCACTGAAATGCATATCTGCTCCATTCTGTACATTTTCAGTTATTGACATCTGAGTAACAGCACTGAGTTCTTAAAATATAATGTTTATTCTACTTTAAAAGGTTGCTGACTCCTAATCAATGTGGCATTTGCACATGGAATAAACCTTGAGTTTACATCAACTTCAAGTCTTACCATTGGTATCAATGTCTTTATTGCACTGGTTACCCCAATTCAATATCAAGATTACCTCTTTCCAAAACAAACTTTATTACTTTTAATTAAACAAACAGCTCAAAAAAAAAAAAAAGTTTTTGTGGCTGCACCTGAAGTTGACAGTTTCAAAATCCAAATCTGATACCTCTGTTTACTCAGACAAGGTTTGGTACATAGCTGGTTTGCTCAAAACAATTATAGGGCTGTCACTACACATCTGAGCCTTCATATGCTCGACATGTCTTTTTGCTAACAGACCTTGCGTAGTTATACAATATTTCTTGCAAGTGTCCCCTTGACGCGCTAAAGAGTAGTATTTGCATATACCTACAGGAAGGTCCCTTCCCAAACGTCTCTGCCAGGTTGTACAGCACTGACAATTCACATTGAGGCAAGAAATGAAACACATCAGTAACTTGGATTGGCACCAATACAGTAATTTAGATTGCTCCATCAATTTTGAAATGTCTTTGGTCTAAAACAACTAACAGAGAGCTATTGTGGTTTCAATAGGCTGAACGGTGTCGTTTTAACTCCATGACACAAAGACAGAAAACAACGGATAGCAGGGAAGTCAGGAAGTGATGATATGATATTAAGTTTGGATTTGAAAAAAGACAACTGAGTGCTCTGGGGTCTACAAAAAAAAAGTGACGATGCTAAAAGTAAGGAAGAGGGGACGGTATATTGTAACATGGTAAGCACATTAGCTGAATCATTCTAAGGTAAAACACATCCTGAAAGCTTCAGATAAATTTTATTTTTAATTAATTAAATCATAAGGATTTTTGACATTCTCACCTGACACTGATGCACATCAACTTCCAAGAAGACAGCATGTGGGTATTTCGAACTCATTGCACTGAAAGTTGGAGCTATTCTCACACATGGTCCACATCTTTAAAAAGAAATCACAAAAGTTTGTTAACTAACTGAACTTAGATGAGCTGATTTTTGATTCACTGGTTATTTTTCATCATGAAACGGATATTATTTTGTCTTACATTCCATATAGCCCTGCATCAAGGGTTGTACAGGTCACAATGCATTATGCATGGAATGTTTTGATTCATAGTATCTCTCACTGTTTTAAAAATAAAAGTTTGAGTCATGTTCACCATTAATCTGTTTTTCTCCAATGGAAGTTATTCAGATTCCTCACTGCACCAAGCTGCTCGCAGTTCTCTCTCCAGAGGGACCATACTATCAATGGTAAAATCTCAAAGACAGATGTCTTAAAGAATACTCAGTTACATAGTGCTGAGAAGACTTGTTTCAATTTATTATTCAGTATCCTCAAAATCACAAAGGTCAATCTAGCACCAGTTTTACTTTAGCTGAAAACTCATAACAAGAAACAATAAACATGCCGAAATTTACCTCTGCCAACAGACACTAGTTTATTCTTTAACAACAAATTTCCTGAATTTTCTGACAAGAAGAAAAAAAAAATCACAGACGTGAGCATTGATGGCCACCACGAACTGCCCTTAAGACGGAGTTATGATCCGCTGTCATACAAATTGAACTACAAAGTAAAGTAGGCAGGCTAAGGTAAACCACACTGTGCCAGGCATGGAATTCATATAGGCTAGACTGGGTAAGCAGTGCACGGAAAGACACAAGGAGATATCGCTGTCCAATGACCAAAAACTCGGTCAGAGGTAGATGGTAGTGTCATATAGGAGGAAAGTAGAGGCTTGTTGAGGAAATTCTAGAATGTGAAGGCCTAGGAATCTGAAAGAATCCTTAAAGGACATACACTAACAAGACAGATTTTGTGACAAGTTGGTAATTTCATGGCCACTATTCCTGGGCTTTGCAGTTCCAGATTTCTTCAATTTAAAGTAAATTCCTCAGCTACTGCAGTGGAAAAGGAATTAATGTTTCTAGATAATTCTCTTAGACCTCTGTTACTATTCTGGGAATCAAAGAAAACATCCAGCGACAGACCATCTCCTTAAGCCCCTCTCCCCTCCAACTTCAACATCAAGGGGCACCTATGTTTCTTGACTTCACAACTCATTTTGTTGTTGTGGTTCTGTTCGCCGAGCTGGGAATTTGTCTTGCAAACGTTTCCTCCGGCATTTATAGTGGCCTGTCTCTGCTGCTTCCGTTGTCAGTTCGAGCTGTCCACTGTAGTGGCCGGTATATTGGGTCCAGGTCGATGTGTTTGTGGATATAAATGCCGGAGGAAACAGCACAGAAGCGCTTCACAGGAGGCTCCCATGCACTGAGGATGTCACCTAGACATGGGACGAAACGTTTGCAAGACAAATTCCCAGCTCGGCGAACAGAACCACAACAACGAGCACCCGAGCTACAAATCTTCTACCAAACTTTGAACTCATTTTGTCTTTCATGAGCACATTCTGTCCATGAGACCCACCTCTTCTATTCAATAAAACAGCTGATCTCACAACTTCCCCTCTAGAGCCCCAGCTGATAGTTAATGGTTCCGTTCTTTCAAGTGTTTTTTGCTCTGTCCTCTAACTGTTGTCATCACCCTTCTCCTCCAAATACAGAGCCCTTGTCCTTAAACACGAGCATCCCACTGCCATACATGCTATTAATTCCCAAATTTACCCCCATCTTTGCAATCCTACATCTCACCAAGATATCTGTACCTGTTTCAACTCTGTCATTTTGGGCACTGTCAATCACCATTAGTCCACATTTGTGGCTGTTCTTTCAGCCACCTAGGCCTCCACATTTCCCTACGACTCTCTACTTGGCTGTCTTCCTCTTGTAATGTAAAAAAATTAAAACTGGAATATCTCTCTGGACATTAATGAATATTTAAGGGTTAAACTGCACGACTGAACATTCTAGAAATGTGTGAGGATGACATTCATGCAGGAATGCAGACGACTCCCATTCCAATTAGACAGTCATTTGCTACTATTCCCCTGACTATTATCAAATTAAACTATCATTCAATCTCTTCCATTTAGAAATACTTTCATAGCCATCCCCCAGCCAATCAGGTTTGCTTGCATGATCATCCCCAATGCTGAAGCCGATCACACCTACATTATCTGAGGAAGTAGTGAAGCCAAAACACATTTGCATGGCCAACCTGGAGCTAGGACGCATCACACCGACAATGTCTTGGGGAATCACAGAGTCAGGAAATAGTCTGCATAATGATTCCCCAGGATTAGGGCATTTGCAATATCTCAAAGGATGATCTCATCCTATCATTATACCTGGGGTAACGTGGGCGTGGAGGTGGATAGGTGGGGCAGCGGCCAGAGTATCTGTAAGCATTGCCAACTGACCTGTATAAAAGGGGATGTGTTTTCTTTTTCGGGGTCTCTCTTCTGACTCGATTTTGAGTGCGAAAAGTGTCAAAGGGATCACCTAGCTTGTAAACTTTAACTGTTTGCAGAAGTTGGTGTGTCTGAATTGCATCTCGTGTGTGAAACCTCCAGAAAAGAACCTAACATTCTGATACTTAAAAAGTCAAGTATTTGGTCAATTAACATTACATGCTCCTGCCCCACTGAACTCATCTCTACCTACCTTGACACTGTCCTATCCCCCCTAGTCCAGGAACTCCCCACATACGTTCAAGACACCACCCACGCCCTCCACCTCCTCCAAGACTTCCGTTTCCCTGGCCCTCAACGCCTTATCTTCACCATGGATATCCAATCCCTCTACACCTCCATTCGCCATGGCCAGGGCCTCCAAGCCCTCAGTTTTTTCCTCTCCAAACGTCCCCAACAGTACCCTTCCACTGACACTCTCATTCGTTTGGCCAAACTGGTCCTCACCCTTAACAATTTCTCCTTTGAATCCTCCCACTTCCTCCAGACCAAAGGCGTAGCCATGGGCACACGTATGGGCCCCAGCTATGCCTGTCTCTTTGTTGGCTATGTAGAACAGTTGATCTTCCGTAATTACACTGGCACCACTCCCCACCTCTTCCTCCGCTACATTGATGACTGCATTGGCGCCACCTCGTGCTCCCGCAAGGAGGTTGAGCAATTCATCAACTTCACCAACACATTCCACCCTGACCTTAAATTTACCTGGACCATCTCTGACACCTCGCTCCCCTTCCTGGACCTCTCCATCTCCATTAGTGATGACCGACTTGACACTGACATTTTTTACAAACCCACTGACTCCCATAGCTACCTGGATTACACCTCTTCCCACCCTATCTCTTGCAAAAATGCCATCCCGTATTCCCAATTTCTCCGCCTCCGTCGTATCTGCTCCCAGGAGGACCAGTTCCACCATAGGACACACCAGATGGCCTCCTTCTTTAGAGACCGCAATTTCCCTTCCCACGTGGTTAAAGATGCCCTCCAACGCATCTCGTCCACATCCCGCACCTCCGCCCTCAGACCCCACCCCTCCAACCGTAACAAGGACAGAACGCCCCTGGTGCTCATCTTCCACCCTACAAACCTTCGCATCAACCAAATCATCCACCGACATTTCCGCCACCTCCAAAAAGACCCCACCACCAGGGATATATTTCCCTCCCCACCCCTTTCCGCCTTCTGCAAAGACCGTTCCCTCCGTGACTACCTGGTCAGGTCCACACCCCCCCTACGACCCACCCTCCCATTCTGGCACTTTCCCCTGCCACCGCAGGAACTGTAAAACCTGTGCCCACACCTCCTCCCTCACCTCTATACAAGGCCCTAAAGGAGCCTTCCACATCCAAAGTTTCACCTGCACATCCACCAATATCATTTATTGTATCCGTTGCTCCCGATGTGGTCTCCTCTACATTGGGGAGACTGGGCGCCTCCTAGCATAGCGCTTTAGGGAACATCTCAGAGACACCCGCACCAATCAACCAAACCGCCCCGTGGCCCAACATTTCAACTCCCCCTCCCACTCTGCCGAAGACATGGAGGTCCTGGGCCTCCTTCACCGCCGCTCCCTCACCACCAGATGCCTGGAGGAAGAACGCCTCATCTTCCGCCTCGGAACACTTCAACCCCAGGGCATCAATGTGGACTTCAACAGTTTCCTCATTTCCCCTTCCCCCACCTCGCCCTAGTTCCAAACTTCCAGCTCACTTACTGTCTCCTTGACTTGTCCGACCTGCCTATCTTCTTTTCCACCTATCCACTCCACCCTCTTCTCTTTGACCTATCACCTTCATCCCCTCCCCCACTTACCCATTGTACTCTATGCTACTCTCTCCCCACCCCCACCCTCCTCTAGCTTATCTCTCCATGCTGCAGGTTCACTGCCTTTATTCCTGATGAAGGGCTTTTGCCCGAAACGTTGATTTCGCTGCTCGTTGGATGCTGCCTGAACTGCTGTGCTCTTCCAGCACCACTAATCCAGTATTTGATTTTCAGCATCTGCAGTCATTGTTTTTACCATGCCATATAACCAAATCCAATATTGCAAGTAGATTCCACCATATGCATTTCATATACAAATATACACAAATACTAACATTTCTCATTTGTAAAACGCTAGATCCCATTAAGAGAGTAGCAGAAAATTTTTAAAATCAGAATAGAATCAAGCAAATTGACTTAGTGGTATAGAGCTAAGAGAGGGCATGAAAACTCCTTGGCGGATAGGATCAAGGATAACCCCAAGGCATTCTATGCATATGTGAGAAACCTGAGAATGACGAGAACGAGGATAGGTCCGATCAAGGACAGTAGTGGGAGACTGTGTATTGAGTCGGAAGAGATAGGAGAGGTCTTGAACAAGTACTTCTCTTCAGTATTTACGAACGAGAGGGACCGTATTGTTGAAGAGGAGTGTGAGAAACGGACTGATAAGCTAGAAGAGATACCTGTTAGGAAGGAAGATGTGTTGGACATTTTGAACAACTTGAGGATAGACAAGTCCCCCGGGCCTGACGGGATATATCCTAGGATTATGTGGGAAGCAGGAGAGGAAATTGCAGTACCGTTGGCAATGATCTTCTCGTCTTCACTGGCAACTGGGGTGGTACCAGGGGACTGGAGAGTAGCGAATGTTGTGCCCCTGTTCAAAAAAGGGAATAGGGATAACCCCGGGAATTACAGGCCAGTTAGTCTTACTTCTGTGGTAGGCAAAGTAATGGAAAGGGTACTGAGGGATAGGATTTACGAGTATCTGGAAAGACACTGCTTGATTAGGAACAGCCAGCACGGATTTGTGAAGGGTAGGTCTTGCCTTACAAGTCTTATTGAATTCTTCGAGGAGGTGACCAAGCATGTGGATGAGGGTAGAGCAGTGGATGTAGTGTACATGGATTTTAGTAAGGCATTTGATAAGGTTCCCCATGGTAGGCTTATGCAGAAAGTCAGGAGGCATGGGATAGAGGGAAATTTGGCCAATTGGATAGAAAACTGGCTAACCGGTCGAAGTCAGAGTGGTGGTAGATGGTAAATATTCAGCATGGAGCCCAGTTACAAGTGGAGTTCCGCAGGGATCAGTTCTGGGTCCTCTGCTGTTTGTAATTTTTATTAATGACTTAGATGAGGGAGTCGAAGGGTGGGTCAGTAAATTTGCAGATGATACGAAGATAGGTGGAGTTGTGGACAGTGAGGAGGGCTGTTGTCGGCTGCAGAGGGACTTAGATATGATGCAGAGCTGGGCTGAGGAGTGGCAGATGGAGTTCAACCCTGCCAAGTGTGAGGTTGTCCATTTTGGAAGAACAAATAAGAATGCGGAATACAGGGTTAATGGTAGGGTTCTTAGTCAGGTGGAGGAACAGAGGGATCTTGGGGTCTATGTACATAGATCTTTGAAGGTTGCCACTCAGGTGGATAGAGTTTGTAAGGAGGCCTATGGAGTATTATCGTTCATTAGCAGAGGGATTGAATTCAAGAGTCGTGAAGTGATGTTGCAGCTGTACAGGACTTTGGTTAGGCCACAGTTGGAGTACTGTGTGCAGTTCTGGTCGCCTCACTTTAGGAAAGATGTGGAAGCGTTGGAGAGGGTGCAGAGAAGATTTACCAGGATGTTGCCTGGAATGGAGAGTAGGTCGTACGAGGATAGGTTGAGAGTTCTCGGCCTTTTCTCGTTGGAACGGCGAAGGATGAGGGGTGACTTGATAGAGGTTTATAAGATGATCAGAGGAATAGATAGAGTCGACAGTCAGAAACTTTTTCCCCGGGTACAACAGAGTGTTACAAGGGGACATAAATTTAAGGTGAAGGGTGGAAGGTATAGGGGAGATGTCAGGGGTGGGTTCTTTACCCAGAGAGTGGTGGGGGCATGGAATGCGCTGCCCGTGGGAGTGGTAGAGTCAGAATCATTGGCGACCTTTAAGCGGCATTTGGATAGGTACATGGATGGGTGCTTAATCTAGGTTAGAAGTTCGGCACAACATCGTGGGCCGAAGGGCCTGTTCTGTGCTGTATTGTTCTATGTTCTATGTTCTATGTTCTAATTACTAATAATCTAGAGACTCAGGCAATGTTCTGGGATCCATGTTCGAAACTCACCATGGCATATGTTGGAATTTGAACTGTTACAAAGGAAGGAAAGCAAGGTGTAAAAGCAGCATACAAAGGAGTTTGCTAACAAGTAAGCAACAGTGGGAATAAATTGGGAAAATGTGAGATTATCCACTTTGGCAACAAGGATAGATAGCTATTTTTAAATGCTGGAAGGGATTTGGATGTTAACAGGTATACCAAGGAATCAGGAAGACAAATAGAATGCTAGTCTTTGCAGCAAGGGGCATGGAGTACAAAAAATAGTGAAGCCTTGTTAGAAGTTGTCAAGAGTATCGTGAGACAACATCTATGGTACTGAGCACTTTTTTGTACCTATTGGAAGCGGCACAAATTTTGTATTGGAAGTAAAACATTAGACCAGAAGAACAGTGTTCAAAAAAGCATATTTTTATACAACTGCATAGAGTATCTACTTAAACACAGGGTCCTCTTCTTTGCAGACAAGAACATTGGCACCATTTTTCCTGGAGGAAGGACTATGAAGACACAGTGCCTTGAGTTTTACTGGAAGAACAGTTTTAATTTTGTTATAGATTGAAATAAGTAGGTGAGCAAATGTCAGAGTTCAGGTGCTCTCAGTACAGTTTTCAGCAACAGCATGTCCTAAAACTAACCTACTATATTTGATTTTACGACGAAAAAGACAATATTTAACAATACTTGAAAAGTTATCTAATTGAGATCACAATAAATTTAAAGACATAATTGAAAAGGAGAAATAGTTCTAAGAAGGTTAACCTCAATATAAATCTACCTTCCAAAATAACAGACAAATAAAATAGGAGAAAACAAAAAAAAAATTGTCTTGTACAGTCGCAACATCCCAATTCCAATACTCAATTCTCTGACTAAAGACAAGCATGCCAAACACTTTCTTTACTACCCTGCCAACCTGTGATGCTACTTCCAAGGAACTATGAACCTGAACTCCTAGGTCTCTGACCAACAACACTCCTCAGAGCCTAACATTAACATTTATTTGAAATGCTTTTATCTGACTGTAATGTCACTCCTTTAACAAGTTCTTATTTCTAACTTTTTTTAAACTCTGTAAAGTAATGCAACTACTTTTATTCTGACTTTTTATTCCTTTTTTGTATCTATGATTAGTAGCGAGGTACTAGTATCTAAGAAGGCACCACAAGAGACTTTGTAAAAGCTTTTCATTGTACTTCTACATCGGAGTACACACGACAATGGATATTCTATTCTATTAATTGGTAATTTAACATTAATGGGGAACAATTCTTTAAAATTTGTTGATACAAAGTAGGCACTACTGGCTAGTCCAGCATTTTTTTTACCTTCATTCACAGGGTGTGGTGCCACTGGCCATTTATTACCCAACCCAAATTACTCAGAGCAGTTAAGTGTCAACCACATTGTTTTGGGTCTGGAGTCACAAGTAGACCAATCCAGGTAAGGATGGTAGCCTTCTTCCCCAAGAGAGTGTACTGAACCAGATGGGTTTTTGCAACAACTGACAACGGCTTCACAATCATTAGACTCCTAATTCCTGATATTTATTGAATTTAAATTCCATCATCTGCCATGGCAGGATTCAAACCCAGGTCCTCAAAACATTATCAAAGTCTCTGCATTAAATAGTCTACTGATAATAGCACTCCCTAAGTGCCCTGGAGAAAGTGCTGTAAAGCTGCCTTCTTGAACCAGTGGAGCAGACAACTCGAGGGGGCCAAACAACCTACTTCTGTCCCTATTCCTCATTTGTTAGTCTAACTGCTGCAGTCTTTGCAATGCTGGATACCCACAGCACTGTTTGGAAGGGAATGCAAGAACTTTGGGGTTGCAGTAACAAAAGAAATGGAGATATAGTTTCAAGTCAGAGATTGTGTGGAGCTTTGAGACAAATGTGCAAATGATTCCTATGCATCTGCTATTCTTGTCCTTCTAGCTGGTAGAGCAACCTGGTGAAATATTGCAATGAATCTTGTAAATGCTACGCACTTTTTGCTACTTAGCATCGACTGGGAAGGTCACCAAACAAACTCCTTGTTTTTTCCTCAATGGTATATGGAGCTTGAGTGTTAATATAGCTCCACTAATCCAGGCAGTGGAAAGCTTTCTGTGCACAAGACAATATGCTCGTGACCACAGTATTTACTTGTCTGTTCCAGTTTAGCTCCTGAAAATGGTAATCTGAAGGATATTAATAGTTGGAGGTTTCGCTACCTTAAGACTACTGAATGTCAAGTGGAGATGCTTAAATCCTCATTTGTCTGCGTTGCAATAGCCTGGCATTTGAGTGGCTCCAACTTTAACTGCCACTTAACATAAGCATGGATGGTGCAAAAGGAACATGGACATCTTCAATATCTGAGGTGTCATTAAAGGGGAACACCTTTCAATCACACATTCCTACTTATGATCTTATGAAAAAGGGAAGGACAGTTGTGAAGCTAAGGCTCCACCCTGAGGAACTCCTGCAATAAGACTGACTGAATTGGAATTGTCCTGCTTTTTGTTTACAGGCTGTTCCTTGGCATTTCTCCACAATGAGCCATTGTGTGGCACTCAGAACATTCTGTTCTACTTGTGTTAGGACCCCATATTTTCCTTCACTAGGAGCCATTTGCCATTGTTTTATCAGTTCACGATCTTTCAATATCTCTGTAATTTTATGGTTCTATTCAAATTGCTCAGAATACAGCATTGATCAATGATAATTTGCAAATGTGTACACAGGTGGTTACCAATCCCATCATCCAAGTCATTTGTAAATATGGTACATGGATAAGACTACAATTCAGAACCTCTGTGAAACCTTAAGATACGTTCAACAAACTGAAAAGTAGCTGCCCACGAGCGATGATTTCTGTCTCGTGCCACTCAGCCAAATGTCAGAGCAGTTAAGCAATATTGATTTATCAAAAATGAATAAATCCATTACGAGTGGTTTGGTAGACCATTTTAGATGGCAGTTAAGAGTCAACCACATTGCTACATAGTTGGAGTCACACACAGGCCAGATTACATAAGGATAACATGGCACATTTGTTTCCCTAAAGACCAGCTGAATTTTTACCACAATCACAGTTTCATAATTGCCAGTGGGCAAGATATTAATTTCACACTTCACTGAATTCAAATTTCACCACCTGCCATGGTAGAATGCAAACATCTGACTCAAGACATTAGTCTGGGGTTTTGGATTAGGAGTGCAGAGTGTTTCTGACTTCGCCACCGTTTCCCTTGGTTGAGGGACTAACATCAACCTAGGGCTTACCACTGACGAGAAACTAAATTGAACTGAACTGTCCACATACAAGGTAAAAACAATAACTGCAGATGCTGGAAAGCAAATACTGGATTAGCGGTGCTGGAAGAGCACAGCAGTTCAGGCAGCATTCAACGAGCAGCGAAATCGACGTTTCGGGCAAAAGCCCTTCATCAGGAATCCTGATGAAGGGCTTTTGCCCGAAACGTCGATTTCGCTGCTCATTGGATGCTGTCCACATACAAACCTAGAACAGTAGGTTAGAAACTTTTCAGCGAGCAACTCCTATCACGTCTCCACAAAATCTGGCCACAAAGTACAGCGTACAAGTTAGATGTCTGATGAAATACATTCCATTTGCCCAGATGACTGCAACTCCAACAATATTTCTACCATCCAAGACAAGTCTGCCCACGGGACTTGATTGAAAACACAGCCACCACCTTGAACATTCACTCCTTTCATTACTGACACACGGTGGCAGCCATGTTTATAATTTACAAGATACAATGCAGTAACCCAAGGCTCCTCAACAGCAGCTTCCATGACCTCTAACATCCAAAAAGGACAAATGCAGCAGATACTTGGAGCACCACCACCTCCAAGGTCCCTTCCAGAATACACGCCATCCTGACAGGGCACCACATCCATTATCATGGGATCAAAATCCTGGAGATTCCTTTTAACAGCATTGAGTTTCCTATACTTCAAGGATTACAGTAGTTTGAGAAGAGAGCTGACCACCATTTCTACAGGGCAATTATGAATGGAAGATAAATGGTAGCCCAGCCAGTAATGCCTACATACCATCAATAAATGGAAAAAGATACAGCAAGACCTGGAAATATTCAGGCTTGGGCAGATATGTGGCAAAACGAATTCCAGCCAGTGACAAGTCATTTGATTAGCATCACACTCTCCATCGCAGATGGACAAAGTGTGTACAAGTGGTTCCAGATTTATGAACATTTGACCTATGAACTTGCGTATTTGAGAACGCAATTCCATACAAAGGTGTATTAATATTAATTTTAAAGATCCAACATGCAAATGTTTCCTCATACAATGAACATGTATTTTATATCGTGCTCGACTGTGTGTAAATTGACTTGTGAAAGAACTCAAGAACAGAATCCATTCGCAACCCAGGGATTGTCTGTGCCATATGTAAGATACACTCCAAACTGCAAAGCTATTTCAAAGTCTTTCAACCTCATGGCCTCTACAACCTAGACAAACAATCCACACACAATCCTGACTTGGAATCATATCATCCCTTCAATGCTGTAAGATCAAAATCCTGGAACACCGTACCTAGCAGCACTGCAACTGTACCTACATTAACTGCAGTGAATCAATAAAGCAGCACGCCACCATCTTCTCAAGGGCAATTACAGATCGCAAAAATAGTAAAAAGCTAAAACAGTGGAAGTTCAAAAGGGACTAATTATCTTGAACAAACACAGGAAGTATTCAAAAACAGAAGTTGCTGGAAAAATTAAGAAAATCTTGCAGAACTGAAAGAGGGGTGGGGTGGGATCACTGGACCAAAAACAATAACATTGTTTTTTTCTCTGCATAGATGCAGACAGACCTGAGTTTTTCTAGTGATTTCCATTTTGACTTCTGATTTCCAGCATCCGCAACTCTGTTTTTTTTCTTCAGGGAATAATCAAACTGGCTTTTGACATACTGACAAGTTATATCTTAAGAACGCTCATGGAATGCTTTCCTTTGTTACAAGGTGAAAGATATCTGCTTCAGTTATACTGGACAAAGACGGGTAAACATCCTGAATAATATACAGTTCTCATCTCTTTATTTAAGGAAGGATATAAAAGTGGCTCAGTTGAGTTTTACTAGATGAATATCTGGAATGAGCAAGTTGTCTTATGAGCAAAAGGTTGGACAAATCGAGCATATCTTCACTAGAGTGAGAGTCGCTCGATTGCAATATAGAAGATCCTGATTAGTTATGACAAGATGTACGGGCAAGGATGCTTCCTATTGTGAGTCAGTTTAGGACTAGGGCACAGTTTTAAATTAGGGGTCAAACTTTTAAAGCAGGACAAAGTTATTTTCGCTCAGAGAACTGTGGAACTTTGGAACTCTACCTTATAAGGTCATAGAGCCAAGGCCATAGATTTTGTATCAAGACAGAGATAGGTAGATTCTTGGGAGACAAAGGAACACAGTATTGTTGGGGGTGTCCAGGAATAAGGTACTCAGAACACAGAATCTTATTGAATGACAGAGCAGACTTAAAGGACTGAATGGTCTATTGCTGCTCCTAATTTATTTGTATGTATAAATTGGCACTGTCTAAAATTAGATACTAGGAAACATTTCTAAATAAGTATTTGGAACTCTTCCGAAAACAAGAAATGCTCAAGCATTAATTGCTAACTTTAAATTAGCTTGAAAGATCCAAGCTACCATCAGAAGGCAGACCAGCCACAGTTTTATCAAATGGACGACAAGACACAAGGAGCTAAATGACTTCCTTGCATTCCTATGTGCATACAGGTGGAGGTAATGGAAATGCCACAATTAAGGGAGCTGAATTTGGGAGGGTATATGAGTATAAGCTCATTAGGAACAGAGAAAGCAAGAGCAAAGCGTGCTTACCAGTTAGGTAGGTTGTCATCTGTGATTTTACTAAAGACTATTTTTAGGGAAGTGAAACCAGGTGGGGTTCAAAAATAGTACTGCCAGAATGATAAGTTTAGGTTTTTGAGGACAGAATACATTCAGGGACTGGAGAGGAAAGGCAGATTGGAAATGGGATGAGAGTTTGCAAGGTCAAACGATTTAAAAATTCATTATTTGGTATAGTGAGAGCTGAACTGAAGGGGAGAAATGAAATATCACCATCACCTTAGGTGACAGCAGTTGATCATGAATTCATAGTATGGTAAGGCACAAAAAATGCCTCTTAAGCAATCCAATTAGACACACTCCCTCTTTTAATCCAACAGCCCCATTTTTTTGCTTCCTCATTCAAAACGTATCTAGTTCTTTTCAATATATTATTCTCTTGTTTGTCACCCTTTCAAGACCATAGTAACTAAAGAAAAAACACTCTCATTGAATCTCTGGTTCTTTTACCAATTACCACAAACCTATACCATCTGGCTCTTCTGTCATTGTAAACAGTTCATTCGGAATAAGTTAACTCAAGATCCTTCAAGGTTTCAAACATAAATTTCCTTTTTATGTTTGGCTCTGAGGAATAAAATCTCACCTTCGTCAGTCTTTTCTAGAAGCAGTAAACATTCTAATACCACTCTCGTACCCTCCCACAGGTTTTGGCATTCTCCCAAAGTTTTGGTATTCAGCTGTGAACAAGATACTGTCTGCAATTTAATCTACATTGCATGGAGGTTGAGCATACTTGTTTTTGTACTCTATCTCCCTCCACTAATAATTTTAGGAACTTTAAGCTTAAAATAACTTTAATGTGTGTAACTATGCCTGCTGTTTCACTATTCCAAGGGAATGCAGTTACTGCATTGCTGAACTTCAAAGTTGAAATGATTCAATTACTATTTTGCTAATCAATCTTTGATGATAATTGACCAGGACAATATCACTTCCAATTTACTGATGAGGTATCTTCCAATTAAGCATTTTTACTGTACACTAAATTTCTCCAACATCCTTATCATAAATATTCTAAATCCAATGATATTATTATATCCCAATTGTTCCCTCTATTTCTCAGAAGTGAAACAGGTCTCCTTATTCGATTTGAAACCAATTTAGGAAGCAACGCTATATGCTTTCCAAAAGAATTTCCCATACATCCAGTATACAAATTATTTTATTCCAATGATCCTCAGGAGGCTGACGGGAATGGCATTAGAAGCGAACAGAAGCAAGAAGCTCAGCTACCTGAGGAAAGGGCCCAGAGAAAACCAGGGGTTAGTGAATCATGCACCTTCTCAAGCTACTGTTTCCCTTTGCAGCAAATGTGGGAATGGCTGCATTAGCAGAGTGGGACTCATGGAAACATTGAAAATAAGAGGAGGTGTAGGTCACTTGAGCCTGCTCTGCCATTTGCTATGATCATGGCTGATCATCCAACTCAATAGCCTGTTCCAGCTTTCTTTCCATTGGACCCAAAAACTATATCCAACTCCTTAAAAATGGAGTAGCCTCAAACATTTTTTCCAGCAAAGAACTCCAAAAGTTCACCACTCTGGATGAATAAATTCCTTACCTCAGTTCTAAATGTATGACCCTGTATTCTTAGACTGTGACCATTGGTTCCGGATTGCACCGTCATCGAGAATATCCTTTCCCTGTCAAATTCTGTTAGAATGTGGAAACCTGCAACAACAACTTCCCTTATTGTCTTACTCCACTGAAGATAGTCCGAATCGATCCAGTCTCTCTTTTTACATCGGTCCTGCCACTCCAGAAATCAGTCTGAGAAACCTCTGCTGCACTCCACCACAGCCAGAACATTCTCCCTCAAATAAAGAACACCAATACTGCAAACAATATTCTAGCTGTGTTCTTACCAAAGTCCTGTATAAGCGCAACAAGTCATTCCTGTTTCCATACTTGAATAGCCTCACCTGAAGAGCAACAAACCATTTGTTGTCTTCAGTGCCTGCTACATCTGCATGCTTACTGTTAGCAACCAGCGTACAAGGACACCCTGGACTCATTGCAACCCACCAAACTAACTCCATTCAGATAAAAATTAGCCTTCCTGCCTTTGCTACCAAAGTGGATAACCTCACATTATACGCCAACAGCCATGCATTTTCCACTCAATTTTCTAATCAGATTTGCATCATCGCTGCAATTTACATTCCCATCCAGATTTGTCATTTGCATGTTATAGTAATGATGTTGTTAAACTTTAAAGGGTTCAGAAAAAATTTATAAGGATGTTGCCAGAGTTGGAGGGAAAGGTCTCTAGAGCGTTAGAGGCTGAATGGTGACTTTATTGCAGTTTATAAAATTATGAGAAGCATGGATGGGTGAACAGTCACTCCAGTCTTTTCCCCAGGGTAGGGGAGTCCAAAGTAGAGGGCACAGGTTTAAGGTGAGAGGGGCAAGATTTAAAAGGGAACTAAGGAGCAATGTTTGAAATGATCTGCCAGAGGATGTGGTGGAGGCTGGTACAATTACAGCACTTAAAAGGTATTTGGATGGCTATGTGAATAGCGCTGAAAATGTGTTGCTGTAAAAGCGCAGCAGGTCAGGCAGCATCCAAGGAACAGGAGAAATCGACGTTTCGGGCATAAGCCCTTCTTCAGGAATGTGGAAAGTGTGTCCAGCAGGCTAAGATAAAAGGTAGGGAGGAGGGGCGTTGGAAATGCGATAGGTGGAAGGAGGTCAACGTGAGGGTGATAGGCCGGAGAGGTCAGGAAGAAGATTGCAGGTTAGGAAGGCGGTGCTGAGTTCGAGTGATTTGACTGAGACAAGGTGGGGGGATGGGAAATGAGGAAACTGGAGAAATCTGAGTTCATCCCTTGTGGTTGGAGGGTTCCTAGGCGGAAGATGAGGCGCTCTTCCTCCAACCGTCGTGTTGCTATGGTCTGGCGATGGAGTAGTCCAAGAACCTGCATGTCCTTGGTGGAGTGGGAGGGGGAATTGAAGTGTTGAGCCACGGGGTGGTTGGGTTGGTTGGTCCGGGTGTCCCACACCTCTGGGATAGATGTGAGCAGCATGGTGGTTCAGTGGTTAGCACTGCTGCCTCACAGCACCAGGAACCTGGGTTCAATTCCAGCCTCAGCTGACTGACTGTGTGGAGTTCCTAACCTGTGTCAGCATGGGTTTCCTATAGGTGCTCCAGTTTCCTCCCACAGTCTAAAGATGTTAGGATATTGGTTAGGATATTGGCCATGTTAAATTGCCCATAAGTTTTCAGGGATGTGTACGTTAGGTCCTGATGAAGGGCTTACGCTCAAAATGTCAATTCTCCTGCTCTGTAGATGCTGCCTGACCTGCTGTGCTTTTCCAGCACCACACTCTCAACTCTGATCTCCAGCATCTGCAGTCCATACTTTCTCCCTGTGTAGGTTAGGTGCATTAGTCAGGAGAAATGTAGAATGACGGGGTGGGGGAAGTGAGTCTGGGTGGGTTACTCTGGGGAGGGTTGGTGTGGACTTATTGGGCCAAGTGGCCTGTTTCCATACTGTGGAGATTCCATGATTCTAAATGGGACTAGATTAAGTTAGGATATCTGGTCAGCATGAGCAAGTTGGACTGATGGGTCTGTTTCTATGCTGTACATATCTATGACTGTATAGATATTACATTTAATTCCCTCATCTAAATCATTTACATTGCAAATGGCTAGGATCCAAGCACCAGTGTTCCTTCAAGTTCTCTTTACACCTTTTGGTGCCTCCAAGGTCCATGTGTGGCAATGAATTCTGGAATTAATGTCACAATTAGTATGCAAAAGCCGATTGCAGTGTGTGGATGCATAGCTTAAGGGAATGCTGCCAAGCACTGAGCCCTGCAGTATCCCACTCGTCATTGACTGCCCCTTGGAAAAAGACTCATTTATTCCAACTTTGTTTCTTGGCTGCTGATAAGTCCTTTATCCAGGTCAGTACATTACATCCAATTCCATACTAATCTCTTATGTGGTTCTTTAATGAAACACCAACTGATGCGCACAGTTGCCCATCCTCTTACAAGATAGAAGGATTCTGCAATCAAACATCAGTTACTGGGAAATTAACCCTTAATATTATTCCACTGTGCTTGCAGATTTTTCTGAAGTACACATCTCCCCCTCTACCCGATTGCCATTTGTTTTGGCCCCCCACTCAAGTTAAATACCATTCTTTTCGTAGATACTATCAGTTCGGAAGAAGGACCACCAGACTCGAAAATGTTAACGCTGCTTTTCCTCCACGGGTGCTGCCAGATCTGCTGAGTTTCCCCAGCGATTTCAGTTTTTGTTTCAGATTCCCAGCATCCACAGTTTTTCTTATATTATTAAACCACTATATGTTGTTCTAAAACACATTCACTGATACATTATACGGTGTACCATTGTACTGTGATGTGTTAAAGAGCACCAATAAATTAACCATCGCGCTGTCTCCACCATTAAATTACTGAATTATCGATATGGATGAGGTCTTCGCATTCCTACCGCAACCTCCGTCACTATAACAGTCAATACACCAGGTCTCCCTGCTCAGTGCCTCTTCAGAGAACCGGCAGCACAAAGCTCCCAGTCCAGATCAGAGGCAGCACCACCTCCTGCCGCCGACACTCCCGGCTGACGAGATGCAACACAGAGCTAGGCCGCAAAGCCTTGGGCCGACCCTGAGTGAGGGGCGGAAGACGGTAGCAGTCGCACCTTATCTTTGGCACGGCACTGCTCTGCTCTCCTGGGAGGGGGGATCGGGGAGGGGTCCTCCGCGGTCACTCACCCTTTCATGGTGAACTTCACCACCGTTAACCTGCAGCCGGCGTTGGTCAACTCGGGCTGAAACTCGGCGTCGGCCGCCACCACTTTCACCCTCATCGTCAGTGAAGTGCGTTGTCTCGAGTCGACCAGGAGCGGCTCCCGGTACGGTCCAGGCCTCACTCGTATTGTTTTCGAAAACAAGACAGGAAAAAAAAATCCGAATTTTAATTTAAAAAAACCAAAACACAGTTTAAATCAGTCAGTCCAACCCGACCCACACACACACACACAAATTATCTCCACCGACACTGCCCACGGTAGATTGGGAACTCCCTCCCACCTCGCCTTCCGCCGCGCCCATTGGACGACAGCCTCCAATCGCCGGCCGCGGCATCGCCGGGTACCCCGCGCCCATTGGTACAGACGGTTGCCCGTCAGGGTCCGCCATCCACTCGGCCCCGCCCCTTTCCCGTGCGTCATCGGCCGTCTCCATGTTCGCCCCCCCCCCCCTCCTCCCTCCTCCCCCCTCCTCCCTCCTACTTTGCTAAGTCATGGCGCAGAGCGTTCACTGAATAGGCCCAGAGGGTTTGCACTTGGGCTTTTCCGGTTCTATCGGCCGGTGGAGATGTACTGCCTGTGCCCGGAAAGGTGTGGCGGAGGCATACTTGATTGAAGTGCTTTAGAGGGACCATTCGGACCGAGATAATGTGCCTGGGCGTACCGGGAAGGCGGGAGTGTGGCAACTTGGTCTTGATGCGCCTTTAGTGACCCAGTGTGGGTACGACGGGCGGAATGGCCACCTTCTGCGATACTGTCGCCGCTCCTACAAACGTATTATACACCGAGGCAATTCCAATGCCAACCGCCATCTTTATTGTTTTAAAATGCAGTTGTCCAATCGCAGAACGAAATGAAATGTTGTGGCGGCTGCGTCGTACGTTGAAGGCTGAAGCGTTTAATTTTTAATCAGTTAAGGGAATCCAGGGTTATGGGGGAAATACAGGAAAGTGGAGTTGAGGGTGACCAGGTCAGCCATGATCTCAGTACATCTCAAGTGCGTGACTTACTCATGTTTCTATTTAATCATATTTTATAGAGTCATTTAAGTGTACAGAATGGAAAGACTCTTCGGTTTAACTCATCCATGCTGACCAGATATGCTAAATAAATCTAGTTCCATTTGGCCTATATTCCTCTAAAACATGGAACTAGTGAAAGCTGTAGTTGCTGGAAAGTCAGAGTCAATAAAATGTGGAGCTGCAGCAACCAAACTAGCAGGAGAGTCGACATTTTGAGCAGAACCCTTCATCAGGACATTATCAACACTCCATTTCCCTCTAAACCCTTTCTATTCATATACCAATCCAGATGCCTTCTCAAATGTTGTCATTATACCAATCTTCACAACTTCCACTGCAGTTCATTCCATAGATGCACCACCTTCTGCAAGAAAAAGTTACCCCTGAGGTCCCTTTTAAATCTTTTTCCCTTCTCACCTTAAATATATGATCTCTAGTTTTGGCCACCCCCATTATGGAGAAAAGAGCTTATCTATTTACCTGTCAGCCTCTGACCCTCCAAGGAAATCAGCCCCAGCCTATTCAGTCTCTCCCTATAACTAACTCAAACCTCCAAACCTGGCAATATCTTTGTAAATCTTTTCTGAACCCTTTCAAGTTTCACACCATATGCCTCAACATGATTTCCCAACTCCTATACTCAATGTACTGACCAACAAAGGTGAGCATACCAAAAGCCGCCTTCATTATCCTATCTAACTGCGACTCCAGTTTCAGCAAGCTATGAACCTGCACTCTAAGGTCTCTTTGTTCACTAACACTCCCCACAACTGCCTCAGATTTACCATCGCCTTGGAGAGAGAAAGGAACAGTTACCAAGGGAAGATATTTAATTGGAGAAAAATAAATTATGATGCTATCAGACAGGAGTTGGGAAGTATAGATTGGGAGCAATTGTTCCACAAAAAGGATACAACAGACATGTGGAGTCTGTTTAAGGAGTAGTTGTTGCAAGTGATGCACAAATTTGTTCCTCTGAGACAGGCAAGAAGGGGTAAGGTTAAGGAGCCTTGGATATCGAGAACAGAGGATCTTCTGTCAAAAGAAAGAAGGCGGCTTACATAAGGTGGAGGAAGCAAGGATCTAGCATAGTTTTACAGGCTTACTGGGAAGGAGCTCAAAGGGACTGAGGAGAGTTGGAGGTAGCACGAGAAAGACTTGGCAGGAAGGATTATAGAGAACCCAAAGGAATTTTACTCGTATGTGAGGAATAAGAAAATGATCAGGGAGAAGACAGGGCCAATCAGAGATAGCGTAGGGAACTTGTGCATGGAGTCTGAGTAGATAGGGAAAGCCCTAAATGAGTTTTTTGCTTTGGTTTTCACTATGGAAAGGAATCTTGTGGTAAATGAGAAGTTTGTGGAGCTGGGAAACAGGCTTGAACAGATCAAGATTGATGAAGTTGATGTGCTGGAAATGTTAGCAAACATTAAGATTGATAAGTTCCCAGGGCCAGACCAGATTTATCCTAGGTTGCTCCAGGAAGCGAGAAAGGAGGTTGCTAAGCTGCTGGCGAAGATCTTTGCTTTCTCACTCTCCACAGGAGTCATGCTGAAGGATTGGAGGGAGGCGAATGTTCCTCTTTCCAAGAAGGTGAATAGGGAAAATCCCTGGAAATTACAGACCAGTTATTCTTGTGTCTGTGGTCAGCAAGGTTTTGGAAATAATTGGTGAGGGATAGGATTTATGACTTTGGAAAAGCATAGAGTGATTAAAAGCAATCAGCATGGTTTTGTGAGGGTAGATCGTGCCTCACACATCTTACTGAGTTCTTTGAGGAGGTGACGAGACAGGTCGATGAAGGTCGAGCAGTGAATGTGGTGTATATGGACTTCAGCAAGGTGTTTGATAAGGTTCCCTGTGATAGGCTCATTCATGAAGTCAGGAGGTATGGGGTACAGGGGAATTTGGCTGTCTGGATTCAGAATTGGTTGGCTGACAGAAGGCAGAGAGTGGTTGTAGATGGAAAGTATTTTGCCTGGAGGTTAGTGGTGAGTGGTATCCCCACAGGGCTCTGTTCTTGGGCCTCTGTTCTTTGTAGTTTTTATAAATGACTTGGATGAGGAGGTTGAGGGGTAGGTTAGTAAATTTGCCGATGACACAAAGGTTGGGGGTGCTGTTGATACTATGGAGAGCTATTGCAGGCTGTAGAGTGACTTAGACAGGATGCAGAGCTGGGCTGAGAAATGGCAGATGGAGTTCAACCTGGATAAATGCAAAGTAATGCATTTTGGAAGGTCGAATTTGAATATAGGATTAAAGACAGGATTCTTGGCAGTGCAGAGGAACAGCGGGATATTGGTGTTCAAGTGTATAGATCCCTCAAAGTTGTCAGCCAAGCAGATAGGGTGTTTTGGTTTTCATCAACAGGGGGATCAAGTTGAAGAGCCGTGAGGTTTTGCTGCAGCTGTACAAGACCCTGGTGAGACCACACTTGAAGTATTGTGTCCAGTTCTGGTCACCCTACTATAAGAAAGATAGGCAGGTTTTGGAGAGGGTACAGAGAAGGTTTACTAAGATGTTACCTGGACCGAAGGGCTTGCGATTAGAGTGGTGCTGGAAAGGCATAGCAGGTCAGGCAGCTTCCGAAGAGCAAGGAAATTGATGTTTTGGGCATAAGCCCTTCATCAGGACCGAAGCTGGGAGCTTCCAGTGTGGAGAGATGAATTGGAAGGGTGAGCACACCCCTCCCATTCATCTCTCCACCCTGGAGGCTCCCAGGCTCACTCCTGATGAAGGGCTCCTGTCTGAAACATCAATTTTCCTGCTCCTCGGATGCTGCCTGACCTGCTGTGCTTTTCCAGCACCACTTTAATCTTGACTCTGATCTCCAGCATTCACTTTCGCCTGGACTAGAAGGTTTATCTTATGAAAAGAGGTTGGCTAAGCTTGGACTTTTCTATCTGGAAAGAAGGAGAAAGAGAGGTGATCTGATCGAGGTATACAAGGTAATGAGAGGCTTGCATAGAGTCAATAGCCAGACATATTTTCCCAGGGCTGAACTGACTGGCACAAGGGGTCATCGTTTTAAGATATTAGGAGGAAGGTATAGAGGAGACATCAGAGGTAGGTTCTTTATACAGAGAATTGTGAATGCATGGAATGTATTGCCAGTGTTGGTGGTGGAAGCAAAGTCATTAGGGACATCTAAGCGATTGCTGGACATGCACATGGACAGCAGTGAATTGAGGGGTGCGTAGGTTAGGTGATTTTATTTTAGATTAGGAATAATCCTCGGCACAACATCGTGGGCTGAAGGGCCTGTTCTGTGCTGTACATTTCTATGTTCTATGTTACCATTAAGTGTATAAATCCTACCTTGATTTGCCTTTCCAAAATGCAGCACTTCACATTTGTCTAAACTGAACTTCATCTGCCACTCCTTGGCCCATCTGATCAAGATCACGTTCTTCTCTGAGGTAACCTTCTTCGCTGTCCACTACACCACCAATTTTGGTGTCATCTGTAAACTTACTAACCATATCTCCTATGTTCACATAGAAATCATTTACATAAATGATGAAAAGCAAAGATGAAAGAGAAAAAGTAAAACCTGAAATGATTGATTATACTGGTGCTTCAATTTGAGGTACAGCGTACGAGATAAATCAGACCAGTGTGCATCAATTGAAAGTTTTATCGGTTCTTCATTCAGCACTAAAAGTAGAATGACCAGTGAAATGTTTGGTGGCAAACAGGAGATATGTAAATGAAGGAGACAAAAGGACGCCTTAAAAAAAGACTGGCAAGTCACTGTGTTGAATGGCTATTCAGAAATGGACAGGAAGAAGCATAAGTAATGCTCCACTTTTCTCTGTGGACAAAAAATACAGTTCAACATTATTAGTTTTTCAGGCTTTTGGGTCACCATCCCATGTAACAACCTATTCAAAATTTCCCCACCTTATCCCAGGCCCAGCCCTCCCTTTCCACTCTGCCTCCTGACCTTCCCACATATCAGTTCCACACTTCCCACTTACCAATCTCATTCACCTCCTACCTGCATCCACCTACCTTTCCTCCAGCCCCATCTCCCTCCTGTATTTATTTCACAGCCCCATCCCTTCTCCCCAGTCCTGATGAGTCTTGCCTGAAATATCGACTCTCCTGCTCTTCTAGTTCCACTTGACTGACTGTGCTTTCTTCAGCTCCACATTTCATCAACTCTGACCTTACAGTATTTGCAGTCCTCACTATATCCAAGTAAAAGTTCAAATGTTTATTAAGACAAACCAGAGTTACAGCAGTGAGATTTTGGTGTGAAACTGCTAACAATAACAAGATGGCTAACTTTCACACCAAGGAGTTTATTGATTAGGTGGATTTCAATTGGCAAAAGTGATTTGTCCACTTAAATGCCATTGCCAGTCATTTCAGAATAAACAGCTCTGCGGTAAGACAAAGAGATAGGAATTCTTGGTGGAGTTAAGAGATGTACAGCACGGAAACAGACCCTTCAGTCCAACCAGATATTCTAAATTAATCTTTTGCCAGCATTTAGCTAATTTCCCTCTAAACCCTCCCTATTCATATACCCATATAGATGTCTTTTAAATGTTGTAATTGTACCATCACCTCCTCTGGCAGCTGATTCCATAAACATAGCTACAACATTTTATGTGTAAAAGTTGCCTTGTAGGTACCTTTTAAATCTTTCCCCTCTCCCCTTAAAGTATGCCCTCTAGTTTTGGACTCCCCATCGTGGGGAAAAGAGCTTGACTTTTCACCCTATCCATGCTCCTCATGATTTTATAAACCGCTACAAGGTCACCCCTCAGCCACTGACATGTTAGGGAAAATAGAGCCTATTCAGCCTCTCCCTATAGCTCCAAGCCCGGTAACATCCTTGTAATCTTTTTCCTTTTTCAGGGAGGTTAGAATAGCATGCAGTGTTCCAAAAGTGGCCTAAACAATATCCTATACAGCCACAACATGACTTCCCAACTCCTGTACTCAATGCACAGACAAAGGCAAGCATACCAAATGCCGCCTTCAGTACCATGTTTACCTACGACTCAGCTTTCAAAAAACTGTGAACCTGCATCCTAAGGTGTCCTTGTTCAGCAACACTCCCCAGGACCTTACCATTAAGTGAATAATTCCTGCCTTGATTTGCCCTAGCAAAATGCAGCACCTCACATTTATCTAAATAAAGCTCCATCTGCCACTCCTTGGCCCATTTACCCTGCTGATCAAGGTCCCGTTCTACTCTGAGTTCACCTTCACAGTCAACTACTCCACTAATTTTGATGTACAAACTGACTAACCATCCCTCATATATTAAATGACAAAAAACAGTGGACCCAGCACTAATACCTGTGACACACTGAAGGTTGCATGTCTCCAGTCTGAAAAGTTACCTTCCACCACCACTCTATATCTTCTCACTTCAAGCCAATTTTGTACTCAAATTGCTAGTTCTCTCTGTATTCCTTGTGATCTAACATTGCTAACTAGTCTAACTATGGAGAATTCAACCTTGTTGAATGCTTTACTGAAGTCTATATAGACAACATGTAGCCGTCATCAAACTTGTCACTTCTTCAAAAAACTCAAGTTAGTGAGACTCGATTTCCCACACGCAAAGTCATGTTGACTATCCCCAAATACATGTAGATTCGTCCAAATACATCCTTGCCTTTTCAAATACGTGTAGATTCTGTCCCTCAGAAATCCTTCCAAAAACTTACCCAATACTGACATCAGGCTCACCAGCCTATAGTTCCTTGGCTTTTCCTTCCAGCATTTCTTAAATAATGGTACCATATTAGCCAATTGCTAGTCTTCTGGCACCTCACCTGTTACTGTCGATGATATAAGTATTTTTTCAAGGGCACCAACAATCACTTCCCTAGCTTCCCACAAGGTTCTACGGTACACCTTCTCGGAATTTCTCCACCATTGTGCATTTTAAGACATCCAGCATATCTTCTTCTGTAATATGGACACTTTTCAAGATGGCAAACCTTCAAAGGAAAACAGGAGCAAAACCTGAGGGAAGTAGGGTAAGCTTAGAGAAAAAAGGTAAGAAGTATTAGCCAAAACAAGTTTCAAGTCCAGGAAGGGACAAGCAAGAGGAGAAAGAGTGCGCCTGGGATTTCCAGTCACAGAGGTTGTAGTTGGAGCTGCAAGCATAAATAATGAAGCTGCTAAAGAATCTTATTCTGTCCAAATATCGTCAAAACCTCTGTCACCTCAAACCAGTCTGAAAGCCCTAAAATTCATCGAATATGTTCCCAAATTAGAAAAGGCAGACATAGGATGTGTCCTAGACTAACTGAGGTTACCACAAAAGACTTCTTCTCAACCTCTCCCTTTGACTGAGCTGGTTAAACCTAAAAACAGATCAACCTTATGATCCAGTAGGACTTTCAAAACTTAAAGTGTAGAAACTGCCATTCCCTATTCAGATTAGCTGCCAAGAAATTTTGATCCCAAATCCTGATTGACGATGACTAGACCTAGGGTAACTACAATTGGCTAAAATTGTCACCAAATAATAAAATAATCCCTCAAAGAAGTTTCCACTGAGTAAGCTTAGGACTTTTTTGAAGTGATGGATGAACCAACTATGTGAAGTTATTTCAACTGAATAAGACCATGACTCTGCTATCGGATCAGAAATCTCAGATACTCCAATAATCTGAGCACCTCTTAACAACACACAATTGTATGTTCAGCATACTTGTTTTAATATGTTATCATTGCCTTGAAACCAAGGGATCAACATTGGTTTCAACTTGTTAAGCCTGAGTCATAGGGAAGGAAGACAAGCCTGTGAGGGAAATGCGAACAGAGACTAATGAAACCAAAAGAGAAAATGCTGTAAAATCTCAGCAGGTCTGGCAGCATCTGTAAGGAGAGAAAAGAGCTGATGTTTCGAGTCTAACTGACCCTTTGTCAAAGAGACTAATGAGATTAGCTCTAAGTGAATATCACAACCGCATACCAAGTGCTTCCTTATTGTTCTCTAAACTAAGAGTTTATATAAGTGGTATGAAGATCTTATAAATTTTCAACTGGTTAATATTTTTAAAACAACTCAGTACACATCTGACATAATTAAGATAAAAGGTTAACAAAAACAAAAATTTGCTGACACTGGAAATTTGAAACAACAAATAAAATGTGCTGGAGAAACTCAACAGGTCCAGCTGCATCTCTAGAGAGAAAGATGCTCTGAGTCCAATGGCTCTTCATCAGAACTATTGGTAACATTTCAACACAGGGTAAATGGTTAGTTTATTGTATAAGTATTGCAAAAGTCACACAAGTAACAAGTGGTAAAGTTACTGACTAAAATAACTTTACTAATATACAGATTGAATAATTTAAAGTAAGTGAGTTTTGAGAAAATTTAATGTAAGTCAAGATAAAAGTTACATATGAAAACAAAAATGAGATTCATTTGCAATATACTTGCAGGCCAGTCTTGTTTATGAATTGGCCAAGTTCAAACTTGAAGTCAGATTCGGCATTAGCAGTGCTTCTGCCTTCAAATAGTTGAAGGTTGATCTCATTGATGGACCAGTGAGCAGATCAGATCCTTGAAGTGAGTTCAGGCTCTCTTGTTTCACTTTACAGCACTGGACTCTTACCAGCCTACTTCAGTATTACAGCAGTTTCACTATTTTATTTTGTTCTAGTTACCTGCCTCTGTCTTCCTGTTGATAAGCAATTCTTGTTTCACAATGTCTCTCCAATGGTGTGTGTAATGATTGTAATGAGGTCAGCCAGGTGGACCTCATAGAATAAAAGTTCCCTGATTATTGATTCCCTGCTATCTGGTCCAGTCAGGGAGCCCAGGCTAACATAAAAAGAGAAGCATGGTCACTGGCCACTCGGGTGTTTTCCAATCTTCCTGGTGGTGGAAATTGAATAAAGATTCGTGCACCTTGTGTCTCTCACTGTGTCTCACACCTGCACACACACACACCATGGGTGCTGGGGAAAAAAATAAGCACTACCGCAGTTAGGCGGTAGTGTGGGGGCTAAATAAAAAAAAGAAAAAAAATTTTAAAAAACAGGAGTGTTTTGATGTGAAGGGCCACTGCTTGTCACTGACCACTCGGGTGTTTTCCCCCTTTTGGAGATTGGATCTGTGTGTGCACACGTGCAAGGACTCTCCCTGTTGCTGCTTGGGGCCTGCCTCACTGCTGCTGCATCGGACTTGCCTTGGGGCCCCTCCCCAGGACCTCCACTGAAAAAAAAGAAAAAGAGAAGCGTGGTCACTGGCTACTCAGGTGTTTTCCAATCTTCCTGGTGGTGGAAATTGAATAAAGATTCGTGCACATGTGTCTCTCACTGTGTTTCACACCTGCACACACACACCATGGGTGCTGGGGAAAAAAATAAGCACTACTGCAGTTAGGCAGTAGTGTGGAGGTTAAACATAAAAAAAGGGGAACAAAAAAAAAGAAAAAGAGAAGCGTGCCTGGGTGTCTCTGGAGAAGGAGCACGTGGTGTCCACCAACACCCTGGAGTTGTTCAGGGAGAGGTGGGCGCTGCAGGGAGTGGAGTGAATTGTTTTCCCCCTCCAACTCTATTTTGATTTTGTTCCTACCCTCCTCTTCACTGTTTTGATCACACAGCATCGCCCTTTGATGTGAAGGGCAGTGCTTGTCACTGGCCACTCGGGTGTTTTCCTATCTTCCTGGTGGTGGAAATTGAATAAAGATTCATGCACCTTGTGCCTTTCACTGTGTCTCGCACCTGCACACACACACACACCATGGGTGCTGGGGAAAAAAAATAAGCACTACCGCATTAGGCGGTAGTGTGGGGGTTAGCAGAAGAAGAAAAATAAATAAACAGGAGTTGATCAAACAGCATTAAAAAAAACAAAAAAGAGAAGTGTGCCCGGGCGTCTCTGGAGAAGGAGCACGTGGTGTCCACCAACACCCTGGAGTTGTTAAGGGAGAGGTGGGCGCCGCAGGGAGTGGAGTGCATTATTTCCCCCTCCAACTCTATTTTGATTTAGTCCATGCCCTCTCCTTCACTGTTTGATCACACAGCATTGCCTTTTTTGTGAAGGGCACTGCTTGTCACTGGCCACTCGGGTGTTTTCCTATCTTCCTGGTGGTGGAAATTGAATAAAGATTCGTAACCTTGTGTCTCTCACTGTGTCTCACACCTTCACACACACAACATGGGTGCTGGGGAAAAAAATAAGCACTACTGCAGTTAGGCGGTAGTGTGGGGGCTAAGAAAAAAGAAAAAAAAAGAGAAGCGTGCCTGGGTGTCTCTGGAGAAGGAGCACACGGTGTCCAGCAACACCCTTGAGCTGTTCAGGGAGAGGTGGGCACCACAGGGTGTGGAGTGCATTATTTCCCCCTCCAACTCTATTTTGATTTAATCCCTGCCCTCTCCTTCACTGTTTGATCACACAGCATTGCCCTTTGATGTGATGGGCACTGCTTGTCGCTAGCCACTCAGGTGTTTCTTTTCTTCCTGATGGTGGAAGCTGAATAAAGATTCATGTACCTTGTGTCTTTCACTGTGTCTCACACCTGCACACACACAAAAAAAGAAAAATGAATTGCAGTATCAGGGGTTCTGTTCACTCTGAGAGAAAAAAATTTTTAAAAAGAGAAGTGTTAAACATTCTGGCACTCTGAGAACTGGCTGTGACGAAGCTGGACCAGTGTCAAGGATTTCCACGTGTAAATAAAGGGTGACCTGACGATGGAATACCGGCCTTTGTGAAGTTATTTGTGTGGTTCTCCTCCAAATGAGGACCACAATCAAACAAAAAAGCTGCAAATGTTAACTTTGATGGATCATTGTTCTGCAAAGAACATTACGCTGAAATTCGTTAACTCTTGTTAACTCTTGTCTTCTATTTAATACTACTGAAGTTTTCACTCTTCACACTTTTTGTTTGTTCAATGTGAAAGATTAATACTATATTACAGTCTCTCTCAAGAGGTCATGTCACTTTGAGATCAATTTTGTAAGACTCCTTGCAACCATTTTAATACCTGATTAGCTAGCTTTACAAAATACGTAATATTTAAACTGCTCATTTGGAATAA
Source organism: Chiloscyllium punctatum (assembly GCF_047496795.1). NCBI lineage: Eukaryota > Metazoa > Chordata > Chondrichthyes > Orectolobiformes > Hemiscylliidae > Chiloscyllium > Chiloscyllium punctatum. The sequence goes on along the minus strand of NC_092739.1, from coordinate 128,070,706 downwards.
GAAACATGACTGAAAGCTGAAGTGGAACAGAAACAGGCCTGACTGGTTGGACTAAATAGCTTCAATTCATATCGTATATCCTATGTAATCATGTATATAAAATCCAAATCCCTGAAATGGTGTATTCGGAAACCTTATCAGATTGTGAATTTAACTGATATGTTAAATTGCTACCTCTTTCCAAGAACAACAATCTGTATTTGTATAAAATTAATTGAAAATAGAAAATAAAAGCAGGGAATGTTGTATATTCTCAGAAGGTCTGCAAAATAAGTAGAAAGAGAATAAGAGTTAGCTTTTCTGCTCTATGATTTCTCATCTGTTCACACTATTTCCCTGAGGTGTCAACTTTGTATCTCTCTGCACATATTCATTATTTGATGCTGATAACATAGGAAAATGGTTTACAGTGGCATAGTTGGAACAAAACGGATGCCAAGGAATAACCATAGGTTTGGACAAAGAGTTGGCTTTGAAGCAAGGTGTTCTTCAAGGAGGTGGAAAGCAGAGGAATTCACAGAGTGAATTTCAAAGTGCTCTGAAATCACATTTTATTTCAAAAATTATTTTGGTTAAATTTACTGGTTGGAAACCCTTACATTTCAAAAAACAAAGTGAGACCACAGTGTAACGATTTGAAATCTGTATCTTTCCAGTTTATTATAAACCACCTTGAAGGCTCGTTTCTTCACTAATGTAAATTCAAATACTCATTTGATAGTACAGAATTTATGTGTTAATGAGAAAAGACACATTATCAAAGCTTTTTGTCTTGTAATAATCAAGATAATTTTCAAAAATACTAACTCGAGAAAACTGAAATGTATATTGCATGAGACAACAATACTGATTGGTTGGTAAGAGGGCTCTAATTGGTGCATTCTCTGTGGCAACACCTCCATGAATCGATGATATTTAAATTTAAACTAGGCAGATTAATTCTGATCTCTAATATTTATCAGAGTCCACTTGCAAATTGTCCGGATGTATATAAGATGAACAGCTTTGACAAAATTTGTCTTCTTTCAACAGTAAATTGAACTCCTACTATGAAGGAGGAGAATATTGATTTCAGTGGCCCAGAAATTTCAATGACCAGATGGTCATTTTTGCAATTTGAAGCTGTTTGTTGGGATCATGCAGAAATCTGGTTGTAGTTGACTCTTTAGGAATTGCCCAGGAAATTGAATAGTCATTGGGACAACTGCCTGACATCTGGAAAGTTCTGAATAAGTCCCTTAAGGTCAAAGATTTCAGATGGTTCTTACTCAAATAAATTTATTGATAATCCAGGAAAAAATTGTTGGATTAAAAATCTACTCTAACTTCTGAATAACGATTAAATTGAATCATGACCCAGCACTGGATTCACCAACACCACCTTCCCTTGAATCATCAAATCTGACACCCCACCCCCTGATCGGAACCATCTCTCCAACTTCTGACCTTGCCAGATCCAACACCCTCTCACACATGATCCAATATACCTTCTCCCATCAACGTGACTTTGCCAGACCTGACATTCCCACTGACCTGACATATCCTGGGTCTGATCCTGTCTGACCCAACAACCTTCCTCTAAATCAACACCCCTGACATGACACCGACATTGCCAAACCAGACCCTCAACCCCTCAACCTAGTCTAAGCACTCCACCACCATCTACCACCCAAGCCTCTTGCTAACTTAGGATTCTACACCTCTTACCACCACTTTGACCAACTCGCCTGCCCTTCTCTGCAGCATCAGTGTGCACCTGGTCCCTTCCCCACTAAACCACATGGCACCCTACAACACCGCCCCCTCCCCACTTTGATTGAGATAACTTAATGTATCAGAATAAATTAAGAAATTATGAATATCCAAAGCTGGGAGTAAAAGCTGATCAAAATCGCTGCCCAGTTTGATAATGCTGTTGCAATTTCAGAATCATAACAAATACTTGGAAAGGCCTGCAACTCCTTGCAAGTACAGTTTGGCAAGGGGGTGCGAATCAGAGCTACACATCTGAGAGGGGTGTAGTTATAGATGGGGCAGTGACAGGATGTAGTGAATCTATCAGGAAGGTTTCTCACGTGATGAAACAAAGAGATCAGTTAAAGTCTACCTGCTTTAATGCAAGGAGTGTCAGAAATAAGAGTGATGGATCAGTAACTGGGGCTATGATGTTATCGCCATAACAGACATGTGGGTTTCACAGGGGCAGGGATGGTTACGATGTTTCAGGGTTTAGAATATTTTTAAAAAAACAGCGTGGGTGGAAAAAGAGGTGGAGGTGTAGCATTGTTAATCAGAGAGTGCATCACAGCTACAGAAATGATGGTTGTTGGGGAAGATTTTGGATTAGTGGTGCTGGAAGAGCACAGCAGTTCAGGCAGCATCCAAGGAGCAGCAAAATTGACGTTTCGGGCAAAAGTCTTTCATCAGGAATAAAGGCAGTGAGCCTGAAGCGTGGAGAGATAAGCTAGAGGAGGGTGGGGGTGGGGAGAAAGTAGCATAGAGTACAAGGGGTGAGTGGGGGAGGGGATGAAGGTGATAGGTAAGGGAGGAGAGGGCGGAGTGGATAGGTGGAAAAGGAGATAGGCAGGTAGGACAAGTCCGGACAAGTCATGGGGACAGTGCTGAGTTGAAAGTTTAGAACTAGGGTGAGGTGGGGGAAGGGGAAATGAGGAAACTGTTGAAGTCCACATTGATGCCATGGGGTTGAAGTGTTCCAAGGCGGAAGATGAGGCGTTCTTCCTCCAGGCGTCTGATGGTGAGGGAGTGGTGGTGAAGGAGGCCCAGGACCTCCATGTCCTCAGCAGAGTGGGACGGGGAGTTGAAATTTTGGGCCACGGGGCGGTGTGGTTGATTGGTGTGGGTGTCCCAGAGATGTTCCCTAAAGTGCTCTGCTAGCAGGCACCCAGTATGCCCAAGGTAGAGGAGACCGCATCGGGAGCAACTGGGCGCCTCCTAGCAGAGCGCTTTAGGGAAAATCTCCGGGACACCCGCACCAATCAACCACACCGCCCCGTGGCCCAACATTCCAACTCCCACTCCCACTCTGCCGAGGACATGGAGGTCCTGGGCCTCCTTCACCGCCACTCCCTCACCACCAGACGCCTGGAGGAAGAACGCCTCATCTTCCGCCTCAGAACACTTCAACCCCAGGGCATCAATGTGGACTTCAAAAGTTTCCTCATTTCCCCTTCCCCCACCTCACTCTAATTCCAAACTTCCAGCTCAGCACTGTCCCCATGACTTGTCCGGACTTGTCCTACCTGCCTATCTCCTTTTCCACCTATCCACTCCACCCTCTCCTCCCTTACCTATCACCTTCATCCCCTCCCCCACTCACCCATTGTACTCTATGCTACTTTCTCCCCACCCCCACCCTCCTCTAGCTTATCTCTCCATGCTTCAGGCTCACTGCCTGTATTCCTGATGAAGGGCTTTTGCCCGAAACGTCGATTTTGCTGCTCCTTGGATGCTGCCTGAACTGCTGTGCTCTTCCAGCACAACTAATCCAGAATCTGGTTTCCAGCATCTGTAGTCATTATTTTTACCCCGTTGAGGAAGATTTGTCTACTGAGTCAGTATGGGTGGAAGTTAGGAACAGCAAATGAGCAGCCACCTCATTGGGGATTTTCTACAGACCCCCAAATAGCAGTAGAGAGACTGAAGAACTGATAGGCCAGCAGATTTTGGAAAAATGTACATGTAGCAGGGTTGTTGTTTTGGATGGCTTCAACTTTCCCAATATTGACTGGAACCTCCTTAGTGCAGATGGTTTGGATGGAGCCATTTTTGTCAGGTGTGTTAAGGAGGGTTTCCTTCCTCAGTATTAGACTGGCCAGTGAGGGGAGAGACAATTTTGGATTTGGTGCTCGGCAATGAGCCAGAACAGGTGTCAGATCTCGCGATGGGAGAACACTTTGGTGACAGTGACCACAACTGCCTCACATTTACCATAGCCTTGGAGAGGGAAAGGAGCAGTTACAAAGGGAAGATATTTAATTGGGGAAAAGGAAATTATAATGCTATCAGACAGGAGTTGGGAAATATAGACTGGGAGCAATTGTAGCACAAGAAGGGCACAGCAGACATGTGGAGACTTTTTAAGGAGCAGTTGTGCGAGTGATGCATGAATTTATCCCCCTGAGATGGGTAAGAAGGGGTAAGATTAAGGAGCCTTGGATGACGAGAACCGAGCAACTTCTCATCAAAAGGAAGAAGGCAGTTTACATAAGGTTGAGGAAACAACGATCTAGCACAGTTTTAGAGGATTACAGGCTTGCTAGAAAGGAGCTTAGAAATGGAGTGAGGAGAACCAGGAGGGGGCACTAGAAAGGCTTGGCAGGAAGGATTAGGGAGAGCCCAAAAGTATTTTACTCATACGTGAGGAAGAATACAATGATCGGGGAGAAGGTACTTGGGCCTTTGCTCTTTGTAGTTTTTATAAATGACTTGAATGAGGAGATTGAGGGGTGGGTTAGTACGTTTGCAGATGACACAAAGGTTGGAGGTGCCATTGATAGTATCGAGGTCTATTGCAGGCTGCAGTGTGACATAGACAGGATGCAGAGCTGGGCTGAGAAATGGCAGATGGAGTTCAACCAGGATAAATGCAAAGTGATACATTTTGGAAGGTTGAACTTGAATGCTGAATATATAATTAAAGACAGGATTCTTGGCAGTGCAGATGAACAGAGGGATCTTGGTGTTCAAGTGTATAGATACCTCAAAGTTGCCACCCAAGTGCATAGGGTTGTTAAGAAAGCATAAGGAGCTTTGGCTTTCACTAACTGGGGATCCAGTTTAAGACCTGCAAGGTTTTTCTACAGCTTTACAAGTCCCTGGTGAGACCACACTTGGAGTATTGTGTCCTGTTCTGGTCGCCCTAACGTAGGAAAGATATAGAGGCTTTGGAGAGGGTGCAAAAAGGTTTACCAGGATGCTGCCTGGACTGGAGGGCTTGTCTTACAAGTAGAGGTTGACTAAGCTTGGACTTTTCTCTCTGGACAGAAGGAGGAAGACAGGTGACCTGACCGAGGTATACAAGGTAATGAGGCACATGGATAGAGTCAATAGCTAGAGACTTTTCCCCAGGGCTAGACTGACTGGCATGAAGGGGCCTAGGTTTTAAGATATTAGGAGGAAGGTATAGAGGAGATGTCAGAGGTAGGTTCTTTAAGCAGAGAGTTGTGAATGCATGGAATGTGTTTCCAGCGGCGGTGGTGGAAGCAGTGTCATTAGGGACATTTAAGTGACTGCTGGACATGCACATGGACAGCAGTGAATTGAAGGATGTGTAAATTAGGTTATTTTATTTTAGATTTGGATAAATCCTCGGCACAATATTGTGGGCCGAAGGGCCTATTCTGTGCTGTACATTTCTATATTCTATGTTCTACATCCCATATGACAGGAGGAGCATTAACACATAATCAAATGACTCAAGCAAGTGATGTCAGATTTGAATCCTATGGGACTTTGATGAAGATAGTTCTTGAAACTGACACAGTTCAGAAAGAGCCAGTTGTGCACATCATGCAAAAGGTAAACCAATTAAGAAAACAAGGCAGAATGAAAATATAAAGGATCATCCAAGTGCAGAACTGCGTTAACTGTGTGTAGGACAGAACATCAGAGTCATACATCTTACCCATGGAACCTGATTACTTGCAAACATATCAAATGTGTATCGTCTGAATCCTACTGTTGAATATTGGGATCACTTAAAACTGAATTTTTCTAGTATTTACTATGTATCATGATGTTTCATTTAACAACCAATACAGCAGTACTTAACTGTCCAAACTTCTAGCATGAAAACAAAGAAAAGAAATGCAAAACACATTGAGGTCACAATGCCCAAGAGTGGCATCAACAATTCATCCAGTGCCAAACGTGCTCAGTGTTTCGTTTTTGAAAATAAACTTAAAAAGAATGTAAATTAACCTCCCCAGTTGAGGTCAGGCAAGAGGACGATGATAATCCAAAGTCATGAGTGACTGTCTAATGGTGATTGGCCAAAAGGGTTCAGATAATTGATGGATATAGAGAAAGTAACCTGATTCTAGAAATATTGGATAACAATAAGTGCCAGATTCAGAGAGGGAAGTATTCAGGATAAGGGCACTGGGGGAAGTCCGCAGTGACTAAGCTAATTCCATACTGGAATAATGTAGGATGCTAGCTCACCATTCCCTGCGAACAACTTGTTTGTCCTCTGGTATCAATGAACTATCCCCACTTGTCACAGTTTTATACTTTCTTTATCTAACTCACTGATGTAGCATATCTGATCTGCTGCTTCACAAACTCAATAAATGATCATAAAATTATTTATAAATAATTGACTACCTAACTATAATCACAAACCCTTAAAAAAACACTACAAACTTACAACGTCCATTAAATTAATGTTGAATGGAAATGTGAGCCAACTCAGGAACCACACAGTACTCCAATTATGCACAGAACACAAACAAAGTTATGCTCAAATAATAAACATGACGATCACCATCATGACAGCAACCAAACTTCAACGACGTGCAAGAGACCAATAAAAATATTGATCAATAACAATCAACAGTGAAATCTAAATCCCTAGAAGATAAAACTAATGCGGATCTGGAGAATTGTCAAACCAACCATGCATTGTACAGATTCTTAAACTGTTTAATGCATAAATGTTACAATTCTTGTTTCTGTGTAAATACTTTTTCAATGACATAATGTAGTATATTACTCTTAGTGATGTAAATTTATCTTGGGTGAATAAAGTTGTTTTAAACTCAAATAAAGTCAAAATAGTGTAAATCCCAGAGATCAGAAAGAAAAACAAAAAACACTGGATAAACTCAGCATTAAAGTTTCAAGTCCAATGACTATTCTTTGGAACTGGTTATCTAAGGATGCTACACGAAGGATGTGTACATAATTGCTCTGTAAATGCAAGGTATCCATTTATCTGTTAAGAAAACCTATTAAAGATTTTAAATTATATCGTAATATTGATGCTATTGATAATCCAAATTAAGGTTGGTAATTCTCTATTAAGGAACATGAGGATATTTGACATGATTAATTTGATTTAATACTGTCACGTATACTGAAATAGAGTGAAAAATGTTGTCTTATGTGCTTCACAGGCAGATCACAATATACAAGCACGTCAGGATAACAGAAAAGAGTGCAGGATACAGTGTTACAGCTGCTGAGAAGGTGCAGAGAGATCAACATTAATATTGAAGAGTTCCATTCAAGAGGTTGATAAAAGCGGGGAAGAAGCTATTCTTGAATCTGTTTGTATGTGTAGTCAAACGTTTATATCTATGAAGTTAAAAATCACACAACACCAGGTATAGTCCAACAGGTTTAATTGAAAGCACACTAGCTTTCGGAGCGCTGCTCCTTCATCAGGAGGTTGTTTATATCTATGGCAGTGCACCTGTGAACTTTGAGCTGTGTGCATGTGAAAGTTTGAGTTTTTTAAAATTTTAACTTAGATGAACTCTGTAAGTATCATAAATGCAGTTTTCTTTTCAAAACTCAAAACATCTGTCTATTTATGTCTTCTCTAGTTATAGCAAGTAAAAAGTAAAACACTTGCTGAATACTTTCTAAACACATACTTTCTAAAGTAAACTTGTGGTTAAACGAGGAGTAGGGAAAGAGAGGAGTAATAACATAAGTAGAAAATATTTTTCTCTCCATTACAGAACCATTTCTGATCATCCCAATGCTGGCACTTAAGAGGAAGTGGCCATTTTCTGCTTTAGGAAGCTCTGCCTGGCTACATCCTGGAATTCAAAAGGTTTGCTTTTAAAATGTAAAATAAATGTTTTACTTAAAATTGTTTTTAGAAATAAATCAAAAATCACAAATGCAGTTTTTGGATTGAAAAATATTGCTGATGCTATCCAACTTGTACAATGTCTTTAATTTATTGTTTCATTTATTTAAGGGACATTATGTATTTTCATATGTTTTAGAGACATATATAGATCAACTCAGGTTGTTACTTCTACTCAATTTTTTCAATGAACTTTGCCCATTCTATTAAAATAATATGTATGTTGGACTCATTCACAGAAAGATATTGTTCTGAGGAATCAATGTACCAAGTTCTTGATGTAATCTGTTGCTTTGTAAGTAAGTGCAGAATGAAAGCAGACAATTTCCTAGCAGAGAAAAATAATGGACTGAAAACATTGTGTTATGATACAGCAGTGAACCCTTCTATTAATTAATGCAAACACTCAGCAAAGGTCATCTCACCTCGTTACCTGTTAAAATATGAGTGACAGAGAACTCCCAAATTTCAGTATTTAAAGAAAATAACATCAATTTATTTTTTTGCTCTGAAAGTGAACAGTAAACATTATTCACAAATCTAAGTCCCCTTTTCTCATAACTGATGATGAACTGCCTCCAACTCTATAACAATATGCTGTTCCAATAAGATACTTATTAAAATTGCATCAACTTAATTTCAAAACCACAGAGCTGCTGCCATCTTCTGTGACTTCACTCTTCCGGCTGCTGAATTCTCTGGGTCATCTTCTTTGTTTTTATTGCTAATATGTTTCATATGAAAAACTAACTTTGATAGAGAGTGTTTCCTAAAAGTTGCTCTGTCTCCAATTTTCAAAATATCCGCATTTTTATATCCCCAACATCAGATTGGCTCATTGTTTTGCCAATGTCGAACCAATAAATTCAAACGCGATTGAGTTTTAGTATCCTGGGGCATAATTTGAACTGATTGGTCAAATTCGAATTGTTGTCAAAACAGCAACCAAAACTCAGGTATCCATTTCACAGCCAACTGTTACATATTTTCAATTTTTCAGTATCCTCTGGGACCGCTATCTAGTCATTTACATGGGGGCTTGTAAGCTCTCAGTTCAGAACAGTACACAATCTCTCTTAAAGGTACAGGTCTTCAACTTTATAACAATTGGGAATGACACTGAAATATTGGTAAAAGTCTGGTTTATGGAATTCTGAATAGCAGCAGTATATCTACATATAAGAATCCCAGGCTTTCTTACTGGTGAATAAATGTTAAAACAGCAAATGATCTTTGTTGCAGTCTTTATTTTTAAATGTAGTGATGTATTTTGATATTATAGCATGGTACAGAAAATAAAGTACTTCTGTGATTCTCGAGTAAATGTGTCTCCTTGCCATCAGTAAAACGGCAACAAATTTATCTGGAATACAAAAGCGCAAAAGAAAATTGTTGAAATCAAAAATCGTAAATAAAAAAGCAGAAAAAATTTGAAAACACTCAACAGATTTGGCAACAACTGTGGGAAGAGAGAGAAGCAGAGCCAAGAGCACTTCAATTTTTCTAAGGTGAAACATTATATATTCTATTTTCTTTTCCATGGATACTGCTAACCTGCTCATATTTTCCATTTTTATTTGAGTTGGAGTGGTAATAAAAAAAATTGATACCAGAACATTTGGAAAGCACGAACAGGATTGGACAAAGCCAACAAAGGTTTATGAAAGGCAAATCATGCTTATGTGATCTACTGGAGTTTTTGAGCAAGTAATTAATAGAGTAGATAAGGGAAAACCAATGGATGTGGAGTATTTGGATTTTCAGAAAGTTTTTAATAATGCCACTTACAAGAGGTTAAAGGGCAAAGTGAAAGCACATTGGACAGGGGTTAATATATTGGAATGGATTGAGAATAAGTTGACAGGCAGAAAATGGAGAATGGGAATAAATGGGTCTTTTTCCAAATGGTATAATGTCCTCTGGGAAGGAAATTGCCATTCTTACCTGATTAGAGACAAAAAAAACTGCAGATTGAGGATCAGCAACAATAATACAGAAAGGTGGAACAGGCTCAAAGAGCTGAATGTCTTACTTCCCCTAGTTTATATGTAATGGGAGTGTATTATTTTGATTACAGAGATGAGGAGAAATTAATTATTTCAAATGGTCATGATCTGTGGATCCACTTTGGTTCATTGAGGGGAATAATATGAAGTATACGAATCAGTAAGGAAAATACATTTATGTTCTTGATCAAATATTTGGAATGGAAATCAACACAGAAGTCAGAAATGCTGAATTAACTATACTTATAAAATATGGAATCTGCTGATGGGAATTGACAGAAGGCACATTTTGTCATTCGATCATGAGATGTGGGCAAGCTCAGCATTTATTACTCATTCTAATTGCCCAAAGACAATAAAGAGTCAACCATGTTGGTGTGAATCTAGTGTCAGGATAACATATTTCCTTCCTTAAAGACCAGTAGTGAAAAGTTTTTTTTTGATACTTGACAGTCAAGGGAAAAAAATGACATTGGCACCATTAGATTTTAATTTGAATCTTGAATTCAAAATTCTGGGATTCTACATTACAGGCCTGCATACAATTTTGATACCCTTATTTGAGAAATGATGTATTGTATTGGAGGTAACGCAGAGGAGGTTCACGAGATTGATTCCAGACACATGGGGTTTGTCCTATGAAGAGAGTTTGAGTGGTTTACACCCATGTTCTCTGGAGTTTAGAAGAGCTAATTGAGGCATATAAGATGCCAAAGGTGATTGACAAAAAAGATATAGAAATAATGTTTCCTCATGTGGGAAACTCTAGAATGAGAGGTCATAGTTTTAGGATAAGGGGTAGCAGATGAGGGGAAATTACCTCTCTCAAAGGTTCATGAATCTCTGGAATTCATGATTCTAGTGTGTGGTGTGAAATAACTCCATAGAGGACCATATCCTTTCACCAAATCACCCTTTACTTGCACATGAATAGTACTTGACACTGGTCCAGTTTTCTCAGAGCCAGATCTCAGAATGAACAGAACCTCTGACACTCCTGTTGAAATCTACCACCCAGGGCTCCCTGAGTGAACCAGATTAACAGCACCAATCAAATGCCTCATATATTTAAAGTTCATCTGGCTGTCCTCTTTACAATCACTACATGGTGGACTGTAGGGACATTGAGTAAATTTAAAGAGGACATAGACAGATTTTTAATTAGTAATAGGTGGTGTCTGTTACTAAGGATTATGGAAAACAGGCAGGAAAGTGCAATTGAGGCCAACTTGATGTCCCAATCCTGCTATGAGTTCTTGTGCTGTCTTCTTTTGTTCTATGATCAATTAACATCACTACGATACCACCGCTTCAAGGAAGACATGTACGCAGCCTAAAAAAAAGGCCACTTCTTTTCAAGGCTGTCTCAGTGATGTTTCCTCACACAAGTGCAATAAGCTGCCAAGGAGGGGGGGGGGGGGGATGAAAAAATGGTCACCTGCCACAGTTGGAGGACATCATGTCTAGTGCAGAAGGAGGTGGCGGCAGGTGGCGCTGGCGAGGGAGTCAGACAAGGCGGCAGCAGGTCTGCGGGGTCGGGGTTGGGAGGAGCCGAGTCAGTGCGTGATTGAATGGCGCTGTTGCCGGTGAGCTAACGTCAGGGCTGGAACCTGCTGCAGCAACATGGAGTGAAATTAGAAGGAAAATAACAAGCAGCGGGGAAGGTGAGAGTGAGTGATAACGCGCAGGCGGTTGGCTGTAAGGTGAACCCTGCATTCTGCTTCTGACTGTCTTCGGAACTATCTTTTAAACATCAGCGAGAAGTGTTGTCGTTGACAGATTTCATTCAGGCCTTTAAACCTATAGCCTTGTCTGTATTGGATGTAATTGTGCTGTTTAGGATCACAGCTTATGTCTATCGATTTATTTTTGGTGAACATTTATTGCTGGGACTTGTTCTCTTCCCCCAGTCTCTCTCGGAGCCCTTTTTATTATTTTGTGCTGCTCTGTGGCCTTGATGACTCTCCATCCCTGGTTATAACCTCGGGATATGGTACAGAAATGTACCTGATGTCCAAAAGTGTTTATTTGCTCAATATTCAGGCAGCTGATACGGCACATTTTTAAAAACAAGGGTTTGATGATGATCACATCTTAATCTCCAGCTGACAGACGGAAATTTCCGGAGGACTTTTAAATTCGTCTAAGCCTGATCTGATTCAGGAAGTTGTCATTTTGAGTTTGTGTGATAACCTCTGATCCCTGTCCCTGTGTCTTGGATTCATAATCAACGCTCATATTGATCTCTGCAAATGATTACCGACAGGGTCTTAAATAAGACCCTGCATTTTCCATGCATTGTATGCATTAAATTCCTTGATGAATTGTAATTTGTATCTTGGTGTGAGGGTGGTTGTGGATTTAGGATTCTAAAGCTTTGGTAGGAAACTGATATGGTTGTGATTAATATTAATGACTGGGTGTTCTGAAACTTTTATGATTTGGTTTTGATAACTGATGCATTCTATACCTGGATACAATGCTTCAATAATTCCAGCTGCTTTGCTGGGTGAAAGCTCGACACCAGTCCGCATACCAGGTTCAGGTATGCCTGTCCTCATAATTGCAACTGATTTATAGCACCTCGGTAAAATGGGATTTAGAAGGAAAAGTAACCATGTTTTTGTGATTGGAAGCCTGTGACCAGCAGTGTAGCACAGGGCTTGGTCCTGGGACCCTTGCTGTTATGTGCATCTAAGTGTGTTAACCACTTGGATGTGAATGTCAAAGGTATAATTAGAAAGTTTGCAGATGGCAGGAAAATCGATGGTGTTTTGATAGTGAGGAGAATGGTCTCAGACTGCAGCCTGACATTGGTCAGCTGGTGGTAGATGGAATTTAATCCTGAGCAGTATGAGGAGTTGCATTTAGGGCAGTCTAAGAAGGGAAGGATTTACACAATAGTAGGTCCTTAGGGAGTACTGAGGAACAGAAGGACCTTGGTGTACAAATCCATAGATCACTGAAGGTGTCAACATGGGTAGATAGGCTGTTGAAGAAGACAAGTTGGATGCTTGCCTTCATTATTACCTGGGGCATTGAATATATGAACAGGGAAATCTTATTACAACTTATATAACATTGGTTGAGTCACAGATGGGTGCACTACCATGTGCAGTTCTAATTGCCACTCCATCGGAAGGATGTAATTTCACTAGAGGTGTGCAGAGGGGATTCAAACAATGTTTCCTGGGATAGAAAGTCTCAGCTATGAGGAGAGACTGGATAGGCTGGGTTTATTTTCCTTGGAGCAATTCTGAATTGGGATTGGATTGGATTGATGTATACAAAATTATGAGAGGCATAGAGTTGATTGTGATAATCTCCTTGGCAGATGTGTCTAAGAGCAGAGGACACATTTTAAGGTGAGGAACAAGTGGTTTAGAGGAGATATGAGAAATATGTTTTCACCCAGAGAGTTGTAGAAATATAGAATGTGCTGCCTGAGCCGGTAGTGGAGGTAGGTGCTCTTGTAACATTTAAGAAGCACCTGGAAGAATACTTAAAATGCCAGGGCATAGTAGACTCTGCACCGAGTGTGCACAAGTGGGATTAGTATAGTTTTGTGTTTGTTGGTCAGCATAGACATAGTGGGCCTATTCCTATGTTCTATGATTACAAATTTAGTTTTATGTCTTTTGGTACCATTTTAGTTCCAAGTATTTGTACAGCAAGAAAACAGTGGTGCAGATGTCTTCGAGCATTGTTAACTTAGAACATATATTTCAAGGGTTCTTGTCATTGTTGACACTGCATCAGCTTGTTCTACAGATTTCTTTTCGACATTAACCTTGGTGTTCTTGCAACTCAATCCCAGACAACTATCAGTTATTTGTTTTGCCCAGGAAATGCATGAAACTGAAGTGAGATTGCTACGTTTTGAGTTAGTTATAAAATCAATAAATGAGGAAGCAAGTTTATATTGAGATGTAACAAGTCAGCAGCCATATACTGATACTGGATTAGTGGTGCTGGAAGAGCACAGCAGTTCGGGCAGCATCCAACGAGCAGCGAAATCGACGTTTCGGGCAAAAGCCCTTCATCAGGAATACAGGCAGTGAGCCTGAAGCATGGAGAGATAAGCTAGAGGAGGGTGGGGGTGGGGAGAGAGTAGCATAGAGTACAATGGGTGAGTGGGGGAGGAGATGAAGGTGATAGGTCAAGGAGGAGAGGGTGGAGTGGATAGGTGGAAAAGGAGATAGGCAGGTCGGACAAGTCCGGACAAGTCACGGAGACAGTGCTGAGCTGGAAGTTTGAAACGAGGATGAGGTGGGGGAAGGGGAAATGAGGAAGCTGTTGAAGTCCATATTGATGCCCTGGGGTTGAAGTGTTCCGAGGCGGAAGATGAGGTGTTCTTCCTCCAGGCGTCTGGTGGTGAGGGAGCGGCGGTGAAGGAGGCCCAGGACCTCCATGTCCTCGGCAGAGTGGGAGAGGGAGTTGAAATTTTGGGCCACAGGGCGGTTTGGTTGATTGGTGCGGGTGTCTCGGAGATGTTCCCTAAAGCGCTCTGCTAGGAGGCGCCCAGTCTCCCCAATGTAGAGGAGACCACATCGGGAGCAACGGATACAATAAATGATATTAGTGGATGTGCAGGTGAAACTTTGATGGATGTGGAAGGCTCCTTTAGGGCCTTGGATAGAGGTGAGGGAGGAGGTGTGGGCACAGTTTTACAGTTCCTGCGGTGGCAGGGGAAAGTGCCAGAATGGGAGGGTGGGTCGTAGGGGGGTGTGGACCTGACCAGGTAGTCGCGGAGGGAACGGTCTTTGTGGAAGGCGGAAAGGGGTGGGGATGATGTTTGTTGAAAAAAAGATCTTCCAAGGGATAACATGTCTCTGGCAAGGCCAGCATTTGTTGCCCTATTCCTTAATACCCTTGAACTGATTGGTTTACAAGGCTATGTTTAGGGGACAGTTAAATGTTAACCACATTGCTCTGGGCATCCAGTCATGTGTAGGCCAGATCAGGTAAGGCTCACCTTAGCTCACGGACATTAGTGAATCAGATGAAGTTTCATGTCAATTGATAGTATCATGATTACCATTACTGAGACTGGCTTTAGTTTCTGGACTTTGCTACGTTTCCTCGTGTCAAAATGTTTGGAGAAGTGTGATGAATCATGCATAGTGTATGGAATGAGCTGTTAGAGGAAGTGGTGCCACTACAGCATTTAAAAGTTATCTGGGTAGGTATATGGGTAGGAAGGGTTTAGAGGAATATGGGCCATATGCTGGCAAATGGGACATGTTTAATTTACAACTTCTGTTCAGCATTGACAAGTTAGACCAAAGGTCTGTTTGTGTACTGTATATCTCTGTGACTCTAGTCATTATTTAAGGTCTTTGGTTTAGTTTTTGCAGTGGACAACCGTGTTACAGGTGATTCTTTTATATGGACTACAGTGATTACATAATTTTGTAGTTTAATTGGTGACAACTAGATTCAAACTATAGTTTTGTTTGTTCATCACAGTTGAACCCCAGTGAAATGTAAAGCTTTCTGTAAATGTCATTAACAAATGAGGTTATAGAGAGAGGCTGAAAAGTACATAGCACCTCTAGAAGTATGCCACCTACACAAAGTAATTGTTTTAAAATGTTCTTGGCATTGAGGGCACTAATTTCTGTCTTATTATTACTATTATTATTAAATCCAGATCGTACATCCCATATGTGTAGGTTGAGTAAGCTAGAGACACCAGAGCAGCAGCTGAGATGCTATAATTGACTTGGTTTCGCACGGACTAAGAGGGCAAGGGGAAAAAAAATAACATTGTTCATGGTCCAGATTGCTATCAAATACATGTGTAGTGGATCAACAACTAAAAGTAGGTTTGAATTTGACAATGCTGTCCTCCATGGTAAAACAAATTGTTGCTACTCACTGCTTAAAGTAAGGGCCTGCATTAAATGTTCACCACTCTTGGGTATTCAAAGTACAGTCAATACAGAAACCTTAAGCCTGACTGCTCCGTAACATCATTCATCCACTTCTTGTTTCTTGTGTATTCCCAGTTGCCTCGACCCTAAGCTGTGGAATTCTCATTGTAAACTTGTCTCCTCTTGCTTCTGTTAAAACCTTGAAACCTATTTGCTTACTTGGTTTTCCTGTCTTAATATTTTGTGCGTCAGTTTCAATTTTGGTCTAGCAATACTTCTTCAACTACTTTGAAGTTGTTGCAGTTGTTGTGTCGCCATAGTCTTACCAGACCATCGGGGCTTCTCTCATTAGGGAGAAGCGACTGGTGGTGATTTAACCTGAGGGCCACCAGACCTCAGGTGAGGGAAGAGATTGAGAAGGAGAGTCCTTCATGGTAACCTTAAATCAGTGATGGGAATTGAAGCCATGCTGTTGGCATCACACTGCTCTGTAAGCTAATCCAGCCAACTGAGCTAAACAGACTCCCAGTATCTTAGTATGGTAAAGATGCTTCTATAGATGCAAGTTATGTTTGTAGTCTTAGTAATAATCTAATCAAGAAGGTTTAAGTAGAGACCCAAACAAAACTGATGTCTGAAATTGTCTTCCCAGTTCTGTCAAACTTGAGTTCACTGATGCCTGGGTATATAACATTTATAATGTACTAAGTGATCTGCTGTCATGTTCATCCTCATGTAATGAGTCCTTCCTTTGACTGCTAGATTTCCATGCACTTCCTTTTGGTGACTTCTGTAAAATGTTCAGGATGAGAGCAGAATGGACTTGATCTGTGTGGACTTCAGTAAGGCGTTTCACAAGATTCTTAATGGTAGACTGGTTAGCAGGGTTAGATCACATGGAATATGGGGAGAACTAGCCATTTGGTTACAGACCTGGCTCAAAAGGTAAAAGGTGGTGGTAGAAGTTTGCTTTTCAGACTGGAGGCTTATGACCAGCGGTGTGCCACAAGGATTGTTGGTGGATCCAAGGCTTTTCATTATTTATATAAATGATGTAAATGTGAACGTAGGAGGAATGGTTAATAAGTTTGTAGTTGACACCAAAGTTGGAGGTGCATTGAACAGTGAAGAAGGTTACATCAGATAGTAATGGGATCTTGATCAGAGGGGACAATGGGGAGAAGATTGGACAAGAAAGAATGGAGTTTAATTTTGATTAAGGTGAGCTGCTGAATTTTGGAAAGGTAAATCAGGGTAGGACTTATTGACCATGTGGTAAGGTCCTGAGGTGTTTGCTAAACAAGAGACCTTTGAGTGCAGGTTCATAGTTCATTGAAAGTGGAGTTGCAGGTAGATGGGGTAGTGAAGAAGGTGTTTGGTATGCTTGCCTTTTTTGGTCAGTGCATTGAGTATAGGAGTTGGAAAATCATGTTGCAGTTGTACAGGACATTGGTTACACAACTTTTGAAATACCACATGCAATACTGGTCTCCCTAATATAGGACGGATGTTGTAAAACTTAAAAGGGTTCAGGAAAAAAATTACAAGAATGTTGCAAGGTTTGGGAGGCTTAAACTATAGAGGGAGGCTGAATAGGCTGGGGCTGTTTTCCCTGGAGGGTAGAGGCTGAGGGATGACCTTATAGAGGTTATAAAATCATGAAAGTCAGGAATGGGTGAGTAGCCAAGGTCTTTTCCCCAGGTTGGGGGCGTTCCAAACTAGAAGGCATAGATTTAAGGTGAGAGGAGAAAGATTTAAAAGGGACCTAAGGGGTCAATATTTTCATGCAGAGTGTGGTGCATTAATGGAATGAGCTGCCAGAGGAAGTGGTGGAGGCTATTATAATGACAACATTTAAAAGGCACCTGGATGGGTATATGAGTAGGAAGGGTTCGGAGGGTTGTGGGCCAAATGCTGACAGTTGGGACTAGATTAATTTAGGATATCTGGTCAGAATGCATGAGTTGGACTAAATGGTCTGTTACTGTGTTGTACATCTCTGAGTCGAGAACACTGCTGTATACCTCCCCTCCTCGGTAACCAAGGCCGCAGACACACCTTTAGTGCTAAGTTCAGTACTGGGCAGGGGTGACATTAGAGGAGGTTTTTTTTGGGGGGGAGCTGGTGAAAAGCCAGAAGTTGTGGTCCACATTGGGACAAAACATGTGTGGGAAGGGTGATGTGGCATTCCAGTGGAATGTAGCGAGCGAGATATACAATTGGAAAACAAGTTCAAGTTTTTCACCAAAAAAACATTTGCTGTTTGATGTTTTTGTGCGCTGAGTTTTGTTCAGACCATTAAAGTAGAAATGGTTAACAACTTTTGACAAGGTACTGACCACTAATCATTTCATTTCTATAGGGAATATTTGAGTGTTGGGTGGTACTGAAAATTTGTGGAGGAATCCTTTAGTTTTCACTCAGGCTTTGAAATTCTTTATAAACCCGACCACAAGTAAGTGAATCAATCTAAGTTTAGCAATTGTACATGTGTTTGCTTATGTATGTGTGTTTAATATGTTACTCATTTTTAGGATTTCTTTTATTATTTTGAGGATGTGGGTTTCATTGATGCACCAGCATTTATTGTCCATTCGTAATGGCCCTGTTACCCTCTTGAACTGCAATATCCACAACGTTGTTAGGTATTTTGACTCCATGGCAGTGAAGGAATGACAGTATATTTCCAAGTAAGGATGTTAAGTGGCTTGGAGAGGAACTTGCAGGTTGCAGTGTTCCTATGGACCTGCTGCTTGAAGTGTGAATACACTTTAAAACATAACTTTAATAATTTTAAACGTGACCCTCAAATGTAATTTTTCTTTGAAGTGTTCTGTGAAAAAGTGGTCCAAAATTTTGATTGTGATGAATGCATTTGTAATTTTTGAAACTATGCTGTCAAAAATCAGAACATTTCTAGAGGTGTGAAATGTTCACTGACTACAATGGTGGCCCATTGATTATATTAATGAATGTGTTCAGGTTACAAATAAATAAGAAGCAGCATTACTGTTGATCATCCTGAAAATATTGGATGATAAAATTCAGTAGGAGAAAGTGACGACTGCAGATGCTGGAGATCAGAGCTGAAAAATGTGTTGCTGGAAAAGCGCAGCAGGTCAGGCAGCATCCAAGGAGCAGGAGAATTGACGTTTCGGGCATTAGCCCTTCTTCAGGAAAATTCAGTGGCTCGCTAGTGTCCTTTAGGGACGCTACCTACGTGCTTCTCAGTTTGATCTATGAAACTCTTCAAGAAATTAGTTGTGAATGCAGCCCAGTCCATCAGCCTTTTTTCCAATGACTCCATCTACTCTTCCTATTGTCTCAGGAAAAAACAGAACATAATCAAAGACTCCTCCCACCCCAGTTATATTCACTTGCACCCTCTTTCATCAGGTAGAAGATATAAAAATTAAAAAAAAGTACCAATAAATTCAAGAAGAGGTCCTTCCCCATTGTTATCAGACTTATGAACATATCTTTTATATCAGAGTTGATCTTTCTGCACCTTCTCTGTAGCTATATTCTGCACTCTCTGTATTATCTTGATGTACGTGTATAAGTTATGATTTGTCTGGTTAGCAAGCAAAACATACTTGTACAATATACCATATCTTGGTACATTTGAAAATAATAAATCAAATAAAATACGTATCAATGCAGTTGACTCTTGAATGCTCTTAAGGCTGGAAGATATTGAATTAAATCAAATTGCTCTTAAAATAGTTAAGAATAGAATCTGTTGGACCAACCACCATTGACCTGGGATTACCGTGGAGGCGATGGATTGGTGGTATTATCACTAGGCTATTAATTTAGAAACTCAGCTAATGTTTTGGGGATTTAGGTTCAAGTAGGGCAGGAGGAGGCTATTTGGCCCTTCAAGCCTATTCCACCATTCATTATGATCATGGCTGATCATCCAACGCAGTAGTCTGTTTCCACATTTCTACCATACCTTTAGCCCCAAATACAAATCCAACTCCTTCTTGAAATTGTAAAATATTTTTGCCTCAGATGCTTTCTGTGGTAGTGAATTCCATAAGCACACCATTGTTTGGGTAAAGCAACTTCTCCTCTTCTCGATTCTGAATAGTCTACCCTGCATTCTTACACTTTGACTCCTGGTTCTGGACTCCCTACTTTATCAGGAACATCCATCCTGCATCTACTCTGTCTAGTCCTGTTAGATGTTTATAGGGTTCTATGAGATTCCCTCCTCATACTCCTGAACTCTAGTGAACATAATCCTAACTGATTCAAATTCTCCTCAGAGGTTAGTTCTACAATCCCAGGAATCAGTCTGGTTAAACATTCGCTGTACTCTCTCTAGCAAGAACATCCTTCCTAGACAAGGAAACCCACACTGCACAAAATATTCCAGGTGTGGTCTCATCAAGGCCCTGAATAATTGCAGCAAGATATTCCTGCTCTCAGTACTCAAATTCTCCTTGCTTTGAAGACAAATATACCATATACCTTCTTAACGGCTTGCAGTACTTGCAGCAGTATATGTTTACTTTGTGACTGCTATATGAGGATGTCCAGGTCTCTCTCTCAATCTATCACCATTCAGATAATCTGCCTTTTTTTTGTTACCAAAGTGGATAACATCACATTGCCATGCATAATAATTGCCGTAGTATAATAATAAAAAAAATGAGAAGATGAAATATGACAGTATGCTAGCTAGTAATATAAAGTAAAATTGTTTTTAGAGCTATAAAAGCCAAATAAGTGTCAAGAGCATACATTAAGCTGCTGGAAAATGAGGCCAGAGAAATAGTAATAGGGAACAAAGAAATGGTGGAGAAACAGAAAAGGTAGTTTTTATCAGTCCACATGATAGCAGGCACCAGTAGCATACTAATGAGACAGTCAGATGTGAATGTAGTGGCCATCACTCAGGAGATGGTGCTGGAGAAGCTGAAAAGTCTGAATGTGGATAAATCACCTAGACCAAAGTTCTGAAGGAGAAAACTGAGGAGATTGTTGGAGACATTAGTGATCTTTTAGGAATCCTTGTAATCAAGGAAGGTCCCAGAGGACTGGAAAATAGCTAATGTAACATCCGTGTTTAAGAAGGGGGGAGGTGGGGCAGAAGACTGGAAATTATTGGCTGATCAGCCTGAAATTGGTCGTTGGTAAGATTTTAGAATCCGTTATTAAGGATGAGATTGTGGAGTACATGAAAGTTCATGGTAAAAGTGGGTTTACTCAGCACAGTTTCGTCAAAGGGAGGTCATGCCTCACGAATCTACTAGAATTCTTTGAGGAGGTAACAATCAAGTTAGACAAAGGAGAGCCACTGGATGTGATCTATATGGAATTCCAGAAGGTGTTTGACACGGTGCCACACAGGAGGCTGCTAAATACAATAAGACCTTTCGGTGTTAGTGCAAGGTACTGAAATGGATGAAGGATTGACTAACTGGTGAAAAGCAGAGACTTGAGATGAAGGGGTTGTCTTCAAGATGGCAGCTGGTGACTGTGGAGTTTCATGGGAGTTAATTTTGGAAGCACGGCTATTTATATGATACATTAATGATTTGGATGATGGATGATAGACTATTCTCTAAATGGGAAAAGGCTTCAGAGATCTGCAGCATTAAGTGACTTGGTGTCCTAGTTCAGGATTCTCTTAAGGTTGACATGTAGATTCATATGGTTTCCTCATGAAGGGCTTTTGTCCGAAATGTCGATTTTCCTGCTCCTCGAATGCTGTCTGAACTGCTGTCCTTGTCCAGCACTACTCTAATCTAGACTCTAATCTCAGCATCTGCAGTACCCACTTTCTCCTATGTAGATGCAGCTGGCAGTTAGAAAGGCAATTGCAATGTTAGCATTCATTTTGAGAGGGCTAAGATACAAGAGCAGTGATGAACTGCTGAGGCTGTATAAAGCTCTGATCAGGCATGTTTGGAATATTGAGAACGTTTTTGGGCTCTTCTTTCTGAGGAAGGATGTTCTTACCTTGAAGAGCATCTGGAAAGGTTTGCAAGAATGATCCCAGGGATGTCACATGAGGAGTG
Source organism: Chiloscyllium punctatum (assembly GCF_047496795.1). Lineage (NCBI taxonomy): Eukaryota > Metazoa > Chordata > Chondrichthyes > Orectolobiformes > Hemiscylliidae > Chiloscyllium > Chiloscyllium punctatum. The sequence continues at coordinate 128,048,952 of NC_092739.1, read as the reverse complement.
GAAGAGGACTCTGGGTCTGTACTTGATGGAATTTGGAAAGATGAGGGAGGATCTCTCTAAAATGTACAGAATACTGAGAGACCTGGAGAGAGTGGACTTGGTGAAGATGTTCCCACTAATGGGAGCAACTAGGACCTGAGGGCACAGCCTCTGTTTAAAGGAATGACCCTTTAGAACTGAGCTGAGGAGGAATTTCTTCAGGCAGAAGGTGGTGAATCAGTGGAACTCATTCCCACAGAGGGCTATGGAGGCCAAGTCATTGCGTGTAGTTAAGGCACAGGTTCTTGATTGGTAAAGGGATCAAGGGTTATGGAGACGGCAGGGGAATTGCCAAGGATGTAGAGGATAGTGAGATTTGTTTGGAGCATGCTAATATGCTAGGGCATTTTGAGATCAAGAAAGAAGTGGTAATGGGTCTCTTGAATATAAGTCCCATGGGTCTGATGGTATCTCTCCCAGGTTACTGAAAGAAATGAGAAGAGATTGCTGGGGCCTTGACCACAATCTTTATCCTTATTAGCCACTAGAGAGGTTCCCAAGGACTGGCAATGTTCTTCTGTTCAAGAAGCGAAATAAGGATTATCAAGGAAACTATAGACTGGTGAGTCTCACATCGCTGGTTGGGAAGCTATTGGAGAGAATTCTTAGGGACAGGATTTATATACATTTAGAAAAGCATGGCGTAATTGGGGATGGTCAGCATGGTTTAGTGCAGGGATATGTCATGTCTTAGTAACTTGATTGAGTTTTTCTAGCAAGTGACAAAGGTGATTGATGAGGGCAGAGCAGTGGATGTTGTCTATATTGAGTTTAGTAAGACTTTTGACAAGGCCCCACATGGTATGCTCATCCGGAAGACATGAGACCCATTGTGACTTGGCCACATGGATTCAGAATTGCAAACAGAAAGCACAGGGTAGTGGTGGAAGGTTGTTTTTCAGGCTGGAGATCCGTGACGAGTGGTGCTCTGCGGGGATCCATACTGGGACCTCTACTGTTTGCGATATATGTAAATAACTTGGATGAAAATGTAGATGCGTGGGTTAGTAAGTTTGCAGATGATACAAAGATTAGTGCAGTTGTGGAGAGTGTAGAAGGTTGTCAACGGATAGAGTAGTATATAGATCAGTTGCAGACAAGGGTGGACAATGGCAGTTGGAGTTTAATCTGGGTAAGTGTGAGGTGTTAAGGAAAAGTATGCAGTTAATGAACAGCATTGATATAAAGAGGGACTTTGTAATTCAAGTCTATAGCTCCCTGAAAGTGGCCAGTCCAGTAGATAGGGTGGTAAATAAGGCGTATGGCATGCTTGCCTTTATTGGTCAGGAAATTGAGTTCCAGAGTCAGGATGTCATGTTGCAGCTTAAAAGACTTTGGTTCGACCATACTTAAGTATGGTGTTCAATTCTGGTTGCTACATTACAGGAAGGACATGGAGGCTTTCTAAGGATGTAGAAGAGGTTTACCAGGATGCAGCCTGGATTAGAGGGTATGAGCTATAAAGAGAGCATCGAAAAACTAGGGTTGTTTTCTCTGGAGCAACAGAGGCTGAGGGGAGGTCTACATAGAAATCTATAAAATCATGAGATGTATAGATAGAGTTGATGGTCAGAATAGTTTTCACTGAATTGAAATGTCTAAAACTAGGGAGCACACAATTAAGGTGAGAGCGAGAAAATTCAAAGGAGTTATGAGGGGTATGTTTATTTTTATACTGAGGGTGGTAGGAGTGTAGAACACACTGCCATTGGTGATGGTGGAGGCAGATAGGATAGAGACATTTAAAGGACTTTTAGATAAGTACATGAATATGCAAGGAATGGAGGGATATAGACCAAGGTTGGGCAGAAGGAATTAGTTTAATTTGACATCGTGTTCAGCACAACATCATGGGCTGAGGGACTTGTTCCTGTGCTGTACAGTTCTATGTTCTATGTAATATCGTTGAGAAACACAACAGCCAAGATTGAACGATGAGTAGACTCAGTGGGCTGAATGGTATAATTCTGCTCCTATATCGTCTGGTCTTATGTACTTAGCAGGCCAAATAGCTATTTCCTGTCTGGTAACATTTCAGTTATCTCATAGAATACCTACAGTGTGGAAGTAGGCCATTCTCAAAGTTTATTGCGATAGTTCTTGGTGTGCAATAATGTTATAGTTTGAGAATAAATTGTATTAGACTTGTTATTTGTATAAGTTTTGGGTAGTAAAGATTCCTGTCTCCTAGATATTGGATATTTTCATATCCAAGTTGTTGTGCTATAACATGTGTTTTGTGAATGTGAATTTGCTGTAATGTGAATAACGAATTGCACCTCTCCTGTTTATAAAGCACAAACTTATAAAACGTGTGTTGGCTGTAACGCAATGACATTGCCAACCCTTTAAGCACTGTTTGGAAAGTGCAATTTTTTTTCTTTACAATGCGTGGTTGCACAAGAATGCAGCCGTTGTGTTATAGAAGAAGTATCTGTGTATAAACTGAAAGAGTTTTGCTGTTTGGTGTGCAGTTCTGTTGTACTCCTGTTGAGGGTGATACTGAGCTATGTATTCTAGTTCTTGACAGCATCCTCACTGGGAGACTAGTGGTACTACAGTTTGTAATTAGACCAGCGCAGTGGTAAACAATAGTGATTCCTTTGGCACAATCACAAGACCTTCGACCTGTCTTTGCTAATCCAGGAAAAACCTGTATACATCATAGTCATAATATCTGACCGGCATTGGAAACATTCACTTCACTATCAATGAGTCAAAATCAAATGAGCTGACTCTACTGAGATACCTTTTTAAAATGTGTTGCACTAACCAAAAAATTAAGCTGGCTTATTTTAAGAATGTCAACATGGAGAGCTAATCCTTCATGTTTTGCAGCATAACGACAGGCGACTGACTGTGTGGAGTTTGCACGTCCTCCCCGTGTCTGCGTGGGTTTCCTCCGGGTGCTCCGGTTTCCTCCCACAGTCCAAAGAGGTGCAGGTCAGGTGAATTGGCCATGCTAAATTGCCCGTAGTGTTAGGTTAGGGGTATGGGTGGGTTACGCTTCGGCGGGGCGGTGTGGACTTGTTGGGCCGAAGGGCCTGTTTCCACACTGTAAGTAATCTAATCTAATCTAATCTAAACATATTTATTCTTGTAAATGGAAACCTTATTATGTTGTTGAGAATCAGTTTGATTATTGATTTGAAGCCAGTAGTAAGGGAGGTGAAAGCCTAGTGGTATTATTGCTAGCCTGTTAATTCCAAGACCCAGGTAATGTGAAAACAAGAATTGTGAAGTGAGTAGCCCAGGTAAGGCGGTTATGGTCAGATACATCTCAGATAATAGATGCATCCGAGGATGATTTTAAGAGGACAAGTTTAAAGTAGGTTATTGCTTTATGTCTTCTTTCCACACAATCAGTTTGGCAATGTTATTCATAATTAGCTAGGTCTGTCTGAGTCACATTGCATTCTTTTTTTTTGGTTAAGTTGTTCATTGTTCTATTGGCTTTGTTACTGTGCATTAGTTGATTGTGTTGGGAATGGAGGCCTTTTTTAAGTTTCATCCATAGCCATTTGCATGTTTTTATAGAGTATGCATAGTCATTTTCTTTATCTGTAGTACTTTACAATGCCCTTTCATATTTTATGTGGCTGCTTTAATATCTTCTGGGCCACTTCCTTGATTCCACTGCTCTCAGTTTGCTGTTGTCAGCAAATATTTATATTCAATTTCTGGATTCAAGTCACGATACAACTGAGTGGAATTATGCCGAAATTTCCCGTCTAACCAGTAATTGTCATTTTCTACCAATCAGGATTTCCCCTTATGTTTACTCCTGAATTAAAACAGCTTTGAAATGAATTTGTTCCACTTAAAATATTTTGTCAAACGCCAGTGAAATTGCATCTCTAATTTAGTTATTCCAACGTTGGCAGCCATGGCTTCAACTGTTGAGGCCTCTACCTCTTTACTGCTTTTTCTTGTTAAAACCTGCACTTTGACCATACTTTGTCTACCTTAATATCTCGTGTGTAGCGTCATCTCAGTACAATGTTGCTCCTGATATTAGTCTTGATTAAATCCCATCTGTGTGAAGTCTTGATCCATCTGCCACTTGGTTTTTTGATGTTCCTGGCTTCAAATCCTCCCTTTCCAAACCAGCCAGTGAACGTATAGATCATCTGTGATGTTAGTCTTGTATTGTTTTAATCAGGAACTTCTTAACTACGATGCTGACTGCAGAGCATCCATCCCAGGTTGCTTCAGTGCAATGCTGACTGAAGGTTCTTAATTAATTCCTTGTTTCTCTTGACACGAGAGAAAATTCTGACATTGTAGTTCAGCAAGTTAATTATTGGATGGGAGTAATTAAATAGGAATTAGTACTATTGAAAGAAGATAATTTGCCAGACCAGGATAAAATATATCCCAGGTGAAGGAAAGCAAGGAGGAAGTGGCAGGAGAGCTGGTCATAATTTTCCAATATTCTTTGATTGCTGAGGATGGGAGGATTGCTAATATTGTATCCTTATTTGAAAAGGGAGAAAAGGATAGACCAGGTAATGATAGACCCCTCAATCTAACCTTGGTGTTAGAAAAATTATTAGAAAAAAACCCTAAAGCAAGAAATGATTCTTTTAAATAGGTATAGGTTAATAGAAAACAGCATGAATTTGTTAAGGAAGGTTGTGGCTGACTAATATAACTGACTAATACTCCTGGTAACCAGGAGTGATGATGAGGGTAGCAGAATCGATGTTGGCTCCGTGGATTTTAGCATGGCACACTAGTCAGAAAAGTAAAGTCTATAGGATCCAAGTGCAAATGACAAATTGGATCTGGCAGAAAGCAAATTATTTTGATTTGAAGCCTGTTTTCAGTGGGTTCCAGAGGGCTCACTCTTAGAATCATAGAGATGTACAGCATGGAAACAGACCCTTTGGTCCAATTCGTCCATGTCAACCAGACATCCTAAACTAATCTAGTTCCATTTGCCAGCACTTGGCCCATATCCCTCTAAAGCTTTCCTATTCATATACCCATTCCAGATGGCTTTTAAATGGTGTAATTGTCCCACCCTCCACTACTTCCTCTCGCAGCTCACTCCATTCACGTACCACCCTATGCGTGAAAAAGTTGCCCCTTAAGTTCTCTTTAAGTCTTTCCCCTCACCTGGTTTTGGACTCCCCCATCCCAGGAAAAAGGCCTTGTCTATTTACCATATCCCTGACCCTCATGATTTTATAAACCTCTATAACATCACCCTGCCCCCAGCCTCCAATGCTCCAGGGAGAACAGCCCCAGCCTATACAGCCTCTCTGTATAGCTCAAACCCTCCAACCCTGGCAACATTCTTGGAAATCTTTCCTGAGCTGTTTGAAGTTTCATAACTTCCTCCTGATAGGAAGACCAGAATTGCACGCCATATTCCAAAAGTGGCCGAACCAATGTCCTGTACAGCTGTAACGTGATTCATGTCCTTCTGGAAAGGACATCTGCCAGCCTGACCTTGTCTGGCCTACATGTGATCCAGAAACCCAGCAATGTGGTTGGCTCTAAAAGGCCTAGTAAGCCATTCAATTTTATCAGTCTCTAAAAAGGATCAGCAAAGAAGTGAAACCGGACAGGCCACCTGGCATACAGCAGGTGGATTGCAATGATTCAGAAGGAAGCCTAGAGATGGGCAATAAATGCTGGCCAGCCACGTTTAAATCCCAGGCGTCAATTTAAAAAAAAGACAGGAAGTAAACAAGGTAGATAAAGATAAAATAGTTCCAGTGGGGATTCTAGAACGAGAGGGCATGATTTACAAATTAGGGCTGGACTATTCAGAGGAGATGTTAGGATGCACATCAAACATTCAAAACACGGGGGAGTTTTAGAACTCCCTTTCACAAATGGCAGATGATGCTAATCCGTTATTAATTTTAAATCTGAGAGAGATTTTTGTCAAGCTAAGGTATGAAGGCATGTTGGCCAAAGGCAGGTATATGGAGTTTAGCCACAGATCGGCCATGATCTCATTAGTGGCTCCGGCTTGAGGGCTTGAATGGCCTACTCCTTTTCCTATGAAAGTTATTTTACGTCATTAGTATTTCCTGAGATAGTTCAGGAGACTGAGGACTTGGAGTATAAGCTCTAAGTTCTTGTTCCCATAGTAATGAAGTTGAAACTATTTTGAAGCTTGTACTATATACTCTAATACTTATTATCATTATTTATTATATTTCTAAAGCACAGCCAGAACAAATTATATACATATTATTAATTAGCTGTTAAAGGCTAGTTGAACAGATGCTTGATGTGCTTTGTAAAGACATAATAATGAAAAACAGGGTGGAGGGAATATAATTTCAAATGTGCTGTCATGTAACATTCTAGCCAAAATAAGTGAGGGTTAAGTTGAATGTTCCATTAAGCTTGCCCTTGCCTCTAGGTATTTTATCAAAACACCAAGATTAAATAGATTTTCTTCTAAAAATATACAGCGGCTAGCATTTCCTATTGCAAATCAATTAGTCTCGCTGTATTCACTTGCCATGACTATATTGAAGTTTGTTTCAGTGAGACATAAAATAAATTTTAAAACAAAATTTATGAAGGAAACAATATTGTTTGTGCAACAAAGAATGCCCCAAGTTAACTACAAGCATTTTTTGTTCTCTCGACAGTGTAGTTGAAAATGGAGGAAAGTGATTAAAATGAACATTTTAAATAATTGGGGAAGTGGAGTTGACCAATACGGAAAACAAATAGCCATTGATTAAGCTTCAGCATTTGTTTCAACAATGTTTAATGTTGTTTGGAGGTGGTGTGAAGGAGATGAATTAGCAAATAGGAAGTGGGTTTGTTACGCATAAATAATTTTGTCTTGAGTGGAGATAATTTGGAAGAAGAAAATTAAATGGCACCTTTCCCAAACTGGCCTAATAACTAATTGTTTATTCAAAAGTTATGAGTTTATTATGCCCAACATATTAGTTGAATAATTTTGTAATTGCAATGTGCCAGATTACGAGTCTGTAATTTTGAAAATAATTTTACAACTACTTGATGAACCATATTTATCATTCTGCAACAACAACATTGTGATTTGTTTATAAATTTCAGAAAACAATGACTCACAACATATCAATTTAGTTTCATTTATTTGCTTTTGGGATGCAAGTATCACCGGCTAGGCTAGCATTTATTGTCCATCCCTAATTATTCAAAAGGCAGATAAGAATCAATCACATTGCTGTGGGCCTACAGTCACAGATAGGCCAGCCTAGGTAAGGATGGCAGATTTCCTTCCATAAAGGGCGTTAGTGGACCAGTTGAGTTTTTATGGCACTTGACAGTGATTACATGGTTGCATTTTGACTAGTTTTTCTTTCTCTTCCATAGAGTTTAGACAATTTAGGTTGCAGGGTGGTGCATTTCTTTCAATAAATTTTGATTGAAATACTATTTTGAATTGCCGTGTCCATCTGCGTCTTTGAAGTGAATGCAGCAAAAGTAATGCAGTGTGCAGAATATTTTCCAGTGGATAAATGATGGAAGGTGTTGAATGACCAGGGATGAGCCATGCGCACTCACTCAACATAAAAATCCTGAGGACCTGCGGATGCTGGAAATTAGAAACACAAACATATTGCTGGAGAAACTTAGCAGCTCCGGCAACATTTGTGGAGAGAAAGAGCACGATGTGGTTAGGCAGCATTTGAGGAGCAGGAGAATCGACATTTCGAGCATAAGCTCTTCATCAGAAATCCTGATCTTTTGGATGTGGGTGCTAATGGGATGGTAAGTGAGGACCAGGGGATACCCTATCGCTGTTGTGGGAACTTGGAGAAAGGGTGAGGGGTCGGACACAGCTGGGGGTCCTGTCAACTAGGGTGGTGGGGAAATCCCTGATTGAGGAAGAAGCTAAACATTTTGGAGGATCTTTTATAGAAGATGGCATCATTGGAAAGGATGCGACATGGAGAAACTGGAGAATGTAATGGAGTCTTGACAGGAAGTGTGTGTGAGGATGTATTCTCTAGGTAACTGTGGGAGTCAGTGGGTTTGGAATGCATTGACTACTTGTGTTATTGGGAGAGAGCAGGGAGTAGGTTGCCTATGTGCATTGTATTGAAAAGAAATGGAGCGAAAACAATACACCACAAATGTGGTTTCCCTTTTTAATAATTTTCTTTAGCTATTACCTTTTGTCATTATTATTTTAAGACTTGTTTAACATATACAAATCTTTACATGCTTATTTCATCTTGTCACAAACTTGATTGAAGTAGTAACAAAGCGGATTGATGTGGGCAGATCGGGAGATGGACTTCAGTAAGATGTTTAACAAGGTTTCCATGGGAGATTCATTAGCAAGGTTAGATCGCATGGAATACAGGCAGAACTAGCCATTTGGATACAGAATTGGCTCAAAGTTAGAAGACTGGGTGGTGGTGGAGGGTTGTTTTTCAGACTGGAGGCCTGTGACCAGTGGAGTGCCTCAAGGATCGATGCTGGGTCCACTACTTTTTGTCATTTACATAAATGATTTGGATGTGAGCAGAAGAAGTATAGTTAGTAAGTTTGCAGATGACACCAAAATTGGAGGTGTAGTGGACAGCGAAGAAGGTTACCTCAGACTACAACGGGATCTTGATCAGATGGGTCAATGAGCTGAGGAGTGGCAGATGGAGTTTAATACACTTAATGGTAAGGTCCTAGGGAGTGTTGCTGAACAAAGAGACTTTGGAGGGCAGGTTCATAGCTCCTTGAAAGTGGAGTTGTAGGTAGATAGAAAGCATTCAGTATGCTTTCCTTCATTGGTCAGAGTATTGAATACAGGAGTTGGGAGGTCATATTGCAGCTGTACAAGACATTGGTTAGGCCACTGTTGGAATATTGCATGTAATTCTGATTTTTTTCCTATCAGAAGGATGTTGTGAAGTTTTGAAAGAGTTCAGAGAAGATTTGCAAGGTTGTTGCCAGGGTTGGAGGATTTGAGCTATTGGGAGAGGTTGAATAGGCTCGAGCTGTTTTCCCTGGAGCTTTGAAGGCTGAGAGGTGACCTTATAGAGGTTTACAAAATCATGAGGGGCATAGATAGGATAAATAGACAGTGTTTTCCCTGGGATCGGGGAGTCCAGAACCAGAAGGCATAGGTGAGAGAGGAAAGATATAAAAGAGACCTAAGGGGCAACTTTTTCACGCAGAGCGTGGTGCGCATATGGAATGAGCTGCCAGTGGAAGTGGTGGAGGCTGGTACAATTACCCATCCATATGCCTCTTAAATATTGTATGTGAATAGGAAGGGTTTAGAGGGATATGGGCCAGATGCTGGCAGGTGGGACTTGATTAGGTTGGGATATTTTGTCAGCGTGGATGAGATAGACCGAAGGGTGTGTTTCTGTACTGTACATCTCATGACTCTAAATGCATATTATAGATTTTAAAATGCTTCATATATATGATGACAGTCTTATACAGTTTGAAAGATTTGGTTGGGATCGCACATTGATTCATTTCACATTTGGATGAAATTGTTGGAGGCTAAGCAACACTGCCTTAAGACATGGCTTTGAGGAGCTCCTGAGAGCAATGCCCTTAGCTCAATCATCTTTAGCTGTTTCATCAATGACCATTCTTCCAACATAAGTGCATAAGTCAGAATGATTATTGGTGACATTGTTCTCAACTCCTCAGATGCTGAAACAGTCCTTCACCACATTAAGCAAGACCTGGACAGCATTTCGGCTTGGGGAGCAGACTACTTACTTGTGTGGCAAGCAGTATTTACACCACACAATTGCTAGGCATAAGCCATCTTCACCAAGGGACAATTTTACTGTCTCCCCATGACATTTAATTGCATTACTCTCACTGGAACCACCCACTATCAATGACCCTCTGTTCTGTCCTGCCCTACAGCCTGTCTACCACCAACAAGGAACAATATGGTGAAATACCTTGTACTCACCTGGCTGAGTGCACCCTTAATTAAACTTACAGAATCTTAACACCATCCACAACAAAGCAGCCTGCTTGTCTTGCACCCCATCCATCAACTTAAATGTTCATTCCATTTATATTCACACTGTGGCAGCAGTATATAGTACCTACAAGCTGTACTGCAACTTGCCAAGTCTCTTTCAACAACACCTTCTCCACGCATGATCTCTGCCACAACTTGGCTGAACACCTCCTTCTCAGGGGCAATTACGGAAGGACCATAAATCCGTAGCTTGCCAGTGACCTCTCTATCCCTAAAAAGTAAGGAATGGGTGTGAGAAAGTGGACATGGAGATCATAGTGACATTTGGCTAAGGCAACTTCTGGTATTTAGAGATGAAGACCATTTGTAACTTGCATTGTTCAGTATACGAGTTCTTTTTGTTCTATTCTTTCTGTTTGTTGTGATTAGCATTCTGATCTCCCTCTGCACAATTCCTGTGTGCAGGTCGTTCTGCTAGAATGTGCATTTCATTAATGTGAATTCGCTATAACATGATTGACGAATTGGGGTTATTGTTTCTAAAGAGCGAACTTTTAAAATGTGTGTTGGCTGTAACACGATTACATTGCCAACACTTTTAAGTACTGTTCCTAAAACGTGATTTTTCTGTAACAAGACCATACTCATCACATTCGAGAAGAACTGCCTGTACTTTGGAAATTTAAAGTACATAAGTTATCTCTTTACCAGAAATCCTCCTGAGTATGCAGGGAATTTGTTTGTGCTCAGTTATGCCTTGGGATGCCCGTTGGACTGAGACCCCACTCTCCTAAGACTGAATAGTTATCTGTGTACGATGACCAGCCCACATCTGAAAAAAAAGCACATTCCACTTATTAAATTAAATTTCAGGCCTGGAACAGGCCTTCATGGATATCCCAACAGTCTTAGACATGAGAATCATGCCACCAGTTTGGCTCAGTAACTGGCATCTTGGCATAAATGTGAGAATCGAGTTAATACTCAGGGACACGGTTTGATTCTTATCACAGTATAGTGAAATGTGAATTCAGCTCATGAAATTTAGAAATAAAAACTCATCTGGTGTTGAGCATGAAATACTTGGTTGTTGTTGTAAAAACAAAACAATATGATTCTCTAATATCCTTTATGGGACGGAGATCTGTCATTTTTACCTTGCCTGGCCTACATTTGACTCCAGATACACATCAATGTGATTCTTAAATGTCTACTGAATTGCACTAGCAAGTCTCTCAGTTATGTCTTGCAATAGAAAGTCTCTAATAAAAGGAATGAAGCTGGATGGACCACCTGATGTTGATCCATGCACCAGAAACAACTGTTCATTGACCCTGTAAAAATCTGCCTTTTAACATTTGGGGTTTATGCCAAAACTGGGTGAGTCATTCTACAGATTAGTCAAAACTGGGCAACTATTACATATTGTGGCCATTAGCAGGTGCAGTGTTGGACTCAACCTCTGTTTGTAACCTCATGGGTCAACATATTCCCCTACTCTACCACTAGTATCAAATCAAGGAATCAGTCCTGGTTCAATGGAGAGTGTGGGAAGCATGCAAGGACCAGCATCAGGTAAAGTGTTAACCTGGTGAAGCCATACAAATATACTCATTATTAAAGATTGCCAGGCAGATCTGTGCAAAAGATCAGGTGCTGAGGAATGATAGTGTTGAATGCAGAACTGAAGGCTATGAACAGTAATCTGATGTAGGTGTCTTTCTTCTCCTGGGTGAGGGCCAGGTGGAGGGTGGTGGAAATGGCATCATCTGTTGAGTGGTTTGGACGATATGTGAACTTCAAGGTGTCCTGTGAGGGAGGGGCAGCTGGGTGCTTCATATACCTCCTCATGGGCCTCTTGAAACACTTCATAATGATGGGTTTTAGCCCAATGGGGCGGTAGTCGTTGAGACAGGACGCTTCTTCAGCACGGGAATAGTGGTAGTGCTTTGGAGCTGTGGCGCAGCTCAGGGAGATGTTAACGATATCCATGAGAACATCCACCAGTACGCCAGAGCATCCTCTGAGTACTCTGCCAGGGATGTTATCTGGTCCTGCAGCCTTATGTGGGTTGACTCTGCGTAAGTTTCCTTCACATCAGCTATGGTACGACACAGCACTTCGTCCTTGGGAGGTGAAGCCAAACTAAAGCCAATGGGAACAAGGGAATATTTTCCTCTGTTTAGAGTCATGCCCAGCACAACAGAAGATGGTTTTGGTTCTTGGAGATCAGTCGTCTTGTGTGTAGGACGTCTGTGCAAGATTTTTCGGGTAGTGCTCTAGGCCCAACCATGTTCCATTTCTTCATCAATGACCTTCCTGCCATCATAAGATCAGTATCATTTGCTACTTCTCAGACACTGAAGTAGTCTGTCCAAATGTGGCAACATTTAAGTTTGACTGGCGAGTAACATTTGTGCCACCTAAGTGCTGGGCAATGACCAGTCTCCAAGAACAGAAAATCGAACAATCTCCCCAAGATGTTCAGTGGTATTACCATTGCTTAATCTCCTGTTATCAAAATCTTGAGGCTGAACTTGACCAGAAACTGAACTCACCTAGCTTTAAAAATGCTGTGGCGACAAGAGCAGGTCTTAGGCTGGGAATTCTGCAGTGAGTAACTTGTTCCCTGTCTCCTCAATGCCGGTCTAAGATTTACAAAGGAGAAATCAGGCATGTGATGGAATACTGTCCACTTACTTGTATGAGGTCCTCAATGAATATTTTTCCTCTTTGCTTACCATGAAGACTTAAGAACTTGGGGAAGTAAGTGATGATATCTTGGGGAAAGTCCATATCATAGTAGAGAAGGTGTTGGATGTATTACAATGTATGAATGTCCTGACCAGATATATCCAAGAGACTTGAGAAGAAATTGCAGGAGTCCTGGCTGATATTTTTGTATCATAATTAGCCATGGGTGAGGTCCCAGAAAACTGGAGGGTAGCGAATGTTGTGCCCTTATTCAAGAAGGGCTGCAAAGAAAAGCGTGGGAGCTATAGACCAGTAAGCCGAACATATGTGGCAGATAAGTCACTTGAGAAGATTCTGAGAGATAAACTATGTATGCATTTGAAAAAGGGCTTCTTCATTCCTGAAGAAGGGCTCATGCCCGAAACGTCGATTCTCCTGCTTCTTGGATGCTGCCTGACCTCCTGCGCTTTTCCAGTAACACATTTTCAGCTCTGATCTCCAGCGTCTGCAGTCCTCACTTTCTCCTATGCATTTGAAAAGACAGGGTTTGCTTAGGAGTAGTCAGTATGGCTGCGTGTTTGGGAGATCATGCCTCACAAGTTGTTAGTTATTTGATGTAGTGACCAAGAAGGTTGATGAGGGCAGGACAGGTGACGTAATCTATTTGGATTTTAGTAAGGCCTTTGATTTAGTTCCACATGGTAAGCTGTTCTGGAATGTAAGATTGCATGGAATACAAGGGGAGCTGACAAATTGAATGAACAATTGATTTGATACTGGGAACAGAGGGTAATTGTGGAAGGATGCTTGTCGGACTGGAGGCCTGTGACTATTGGAGTACCTCAAGGGTTGGTGCTGGGCCTGTTATTGTTTGTTATCTGTATCAATGATTTAGATGAGATGTGCAAGGCATGATTAGTAAATTTGCAGATGACATTAAAGTAGGTGGTATCATTGACAATGAGGAAGGTTATCAGAAATTGCAGCAGGACCTTGATCAACTGGGAAAGTGTGTGAAGAAATGGCAAATGCAGTTTAATATAGATTAGTGTTGTCTTTTGGAAAGTCAAATCATGACAGGAGTTTCATGGTGAATGGTTGTGTCTTAAGGAGTGTAGTGGATCAGAGGGATCTTGGAGTTCAGGTGCACAGTTCTATGAAAGTGGTGTCACAGGTAGACAGGGCAGTGAAGAAGGTTTTTGGCACACTGGCCTTTATCAGTCAGGGCATTGGGTATTGAAGTTGGGAAATTATGTTGCAGTTGTACAGGATGTTGGTGAGGCCATACTTGCAGTATTGTGTTCTGTTTTAGTCACCTTGCTATAGGGAATGGAAAAAGTGAAGAAGAAATTTACAAGGATGTTGCCAGGACTCACAAGACTGAGTTACAGAGAGAGATTGGACAAACAAGGACTTTTTCTCTTTAGAGCGTAGGAGGCTGAGAGGTGGATCTTATAGAAGTGTATAAGATCATGAGAGGCATGAATAGGGTGAATGCACTCAGTCGTTTTCCCAGGGATGGGGATTCGAGGACTAGAGGGCATCAGTTTAAGGTTAGAGGGGAAAGAATAAGTTCTCAAAAATCGCTAGAATAAATGGGAGCTTGAGGAACATCCCTTTTACACAGAAGGTGGTACACATAAGAGTGAACTGCCAGCGGAAGTGGTTGAGGCGGGTACATTAACAGCATTTAAAAGGCATTTGGACAAATACAGAGGAACCTCAACTATTTGGCATTTGATTAACCGAATTTCGGATTATCCAAACTAGATTTCAAGGTTAAACAGTGTTATCCAGCATTTAATTAGCCAAGTGCAGGGAAATGGGGTTAGCGCTGCTCACCAAAATGTCAATCATGGACCAGTTTGAGCCAAAGGGCCTGTTTTTGTGCTGTAGGACTCTATGACTCTGAGTGCAGCATCGTCAGTCCTCAAGGTATGTTCTTTTAACTACCCAAAGAAAACGAAACCTCCTTTATCATGGCAAATTTACCCCACCTAATTCTTCTTTGTTTCTTATTTGCACAAGTTGTATTTTTTAAGTTCTTTGATTAGATTAGATTAGATTAGATTATTTACAGTGTGGAAACAGGCCCTTCGGCCCAACAAGTCCACACCGCCCCGCCGAAGCGTAACCCACGCATACCCCTACATCTAGATCTACCCCTTACCTAACACTACGGGCAATTTAGCATGGCCAATTCACCTGACCTGCACATCTTTGGACTGTGGGAGGAAACCGGAGCACCTGGAGGAAACCCACGCAGACACAGGGAGAACGTGCAAACTCCACACAGTCAGTCGCCTGAGGCGGGAATTGAACCCGGGTCTCCGGCGCTGTGAGGCAGCAGTGCTAACCACTGTGCCACCGTGCCGACCAAAGAGAATTTGGGGAGTGTTGAGTTTGGTTGCAGTTTTGTCTTTAGGAGTTCATTTGCCATTCCATTGCTGCTGTTTGCATGCCATGCATGAGCCCATTTGATTTCTTTTTAGTGAACAGTCCACACTGGAAAATAAAACTGCATAGTATTAATATGATTTCTAAAATTCCATTACTAAATAGGAAATTTAACTTTTGTCAGCGGCCTTGATATTATGCTTTTATTCATTGTTGATTTTCAGCCATATTTTATTTGTTTCAGATTGTTGACAATCTTGGTGTGTGCCAGTCTTTTTAGAGACTCCATTTTGTATATTGATGTGTGGGTGATACATTTAAACATGTGAATGTGTTGTCATTTTCTAAGAATACTGGACAAGCTGGATTTTTGTAATGATCTGGCTTGATAGACCATAATCTTAAAGAACAGAATGTGTGGAAGAAACTACATAGACTTTAACAAAAGAAACATCTGCAGTCATGAGTCAACAGGTATACCGAACAAGCAAGCGAACAATTCTAAACTATATACACAACTGTGACTCTAACATTGACAATTAAAATGAGATAAATATGTGTTAACTGGCAAGTTGTAGATGAACCCCATGCTTTTAATGGCCAGTGTAATCAAAATAATTACCAACGTCAGAGGCATTCTGATCACAGCACTTTATTTACCCTGTTTACAACGGATTCTGATTTTTCACTTGTCAAGATGTAGCCTTCCTGACTCAGTCTGCCTCAATAACTGCTTATTTCTTGGTAGTCTAATCTGTTCTCTCAAGACCAGTTTTGTGTCTTAATTACCAGCAGAATTTTGGGTACTATCATCTAGCTTGACCTGAGCTGCTGCTGAATTTTACTAGCTCCAGTCTTTTTTAGCTGTGCTCAGGAAATCCTGTTTATGGGCTTTCTTCAACTAACTATTCACTGCACTGAACTACCAGGGACTTCCAATGCTTCTATTTTGCCCTAGTGTTTTCCATGGGACTTCTTCTGAGCCATATCTGCCTGGGGTCTGATAGCAAGTGTTCTTGTGCCAGCTAGCGCTGCTTCACCTACTCAAATACTTTCCCAGCTTCAAACTACATATCTTGTCCAACTAACAGATTTCCAGATAGGTTGAAACCAGAGAGCTGCCTTAAGCTCCACAATTTCCATAATAATGTGGTCTGCTCCAGGCTATTTTAATTATTGTGATTTGTCCATCTGTTGCAATTTCTTCTTTGTTTTGATGATGCAAATTGGTCTCTTAAGCTTTCAGAGTTCACTGAATAAGATTATAAAACACAAATAATCCATTCAGCCCATTGTGTCTGTTCTGCCATTCAATTCGATTAGAGTCACTGAGATGCATAGCATGGAAGTAGACCCTCTGGGACAACTCGTCCACGTGAACCAAATATCCTAATTTAATCTAGTCCCATTTGCCAGCATTTGGCCCATATCCCTCTAAACCCTTCCTATTCATGTACCCATTCAGATGTCTTTTAAATGTTGTAATTGTACCAGTCTCCACCACTTCCTCTGGCAGCTCATTCCATACGTGCACTGTCCTCTGCATGAAAATATTGTCCCTTGCGTTTCTGTTAAATCTTTCTCCTCTCACCTTAAACTATGCCCTCAAAAGAGAACCTTCTTCTGGACTCTCCTATCCTGGGGAAAAAGACCTTGGCTAGTAACTCACCCATGTCCCTCATGATTTTATGAACCTCTATAAGGTTACCTCTTGGCCTCCAAACCTCCAGGGGAAAAAAGCTCCAACCTATTCACTGTATAGCTCAAACCCTCCGAATCTAGGCAACATCCTTGTAAATCTTTTCTGCACAATTTCAAGGTTAACATTATCTTTCATTTGGAAAGGGAGAACAGAATTGAACAAAGTATTCTAAAAGGGGGCTCACCACTAGCCTACGCAGGTACAATTTTATGTGTGGGAAATCATGTGTCTTAAACTTGATTAAGCTTTTTGAAGAAGTAACAAAGAGTATTAATGAGGGCAGAGCGATAGATGTGATCTACATGGACTTCAGTAAGGCGTTCGACAAGGTTCCCCATGGGAGACTGGTTAGCAAGGTTAGATCTCATGGATTACAGGGAGAACTTGCCATTTGAGTACAGAACTGGTTCAAAGGTAGAAGACAGAGGGTGGTGGTGGAAGGTTGTTTTTCATACTGGAGACCTGTGACCAGTGGAGTGCCACAAGGATCGGTGTTGGATCCTCTACTTTTTGTCATTTATATAAATGATTAGGATATGAGCATAAGAGGTATAGTTAGTAAGTTTGCTGATGACACCAAAATTGGAGGTGTAGTGGACAACGAAGAAGGTTACCTCTGGTTACAACAGGATCTTGATCAGATGGGTCATTGGGCTGAGAAGTGGCAGATGGAGTTTAATTTTAGATAAATGTGAAGTCCTGCATTTTGGGAAAGCAAATCTTAGCAGGACTTATACACTTAATGGTAAGGTCTGAGGGAGTGTTGCTGAAGAAAGAGACCTTGGAGTGCAGGTTCATAGCTCCTTGAAAGTGAAGTTGGAGGTAGATAGGGTAGTGAAGGCGGCATTTGGTATGCTTTCCTTTATTGATCAGAGTATTGAGTACTGGAGTTGGGAGGTCATGTTGTGGCTGTACAGGACATTGGTTAGGCCACTGTTGGAATATTGCATGCAATTCTAGTCTCTTTCTATTGGAAAGATGTTGTGAAACTTGAAAGGGTTTAGAAAAGATTCAGAAGGATGTTGCTAGGCTTAGAGGATTTGAGCTCTCGGGAGAGGCTGAACAGGTTGGGGCTGTTTTCCCTAGAGCGTCGGAGGCTGAGGGGTGACCTTATAGAGGTTTATAAAATTATGAGGGGCATAGATAGGATAAATAGGCAAAGTCTTTTCCCTGGGGTGGGGGAGTCCAGAACTAGAGGGCATAAGTTTAGGGTGAGAGGGGAAAGACATAAGAGACCTAAGAGGCAACCTTTTCATGCAGAGGGTGATAAGTGTATGGAATGAGCTGCCAGAGGAAGTGGTGGAGGCTGGTACAATTGCAACATTTAAAAGGCATCTGGATGGGTGTATGACTAAAAAGAATTTGGAGGGATATGGGTCAGGTGCTGGCAGGTGGGATTAGATTGGGTTGGGATATCTGGTTGGAGTTGGACCGAAGGGTCTGTTTCCGTGCTGTACATCTCTATGGCTCCATAACTTTTGACAAATGCCTTACAGAAGTCCTTATGATATAATGTCCTAACTTCCATAGTCAGTGCACTGAACAATGAAGGCAGGTATGTCAAGCATCACCTTCACCATCCTGTCTACCTGCGACTCCACAGACTTTAAAGGAACTATGCATTTCACCCCGCTGTCTCTTTATTCAGCAAAACTCCCTAGGTTCCTACCATTAATTGTATATGTCCTGCCCTTGTTTGCCTTACTAAAATGCAACAACTCACATTTATCTAAATTAAATTCCATCTGCCACTCCTTGGCCCATTGGCGAATCTGATCAAGGTCCCATTGTACATTGAAAAAAACCATCTTCACTGTCCCATTACACCACCTATTTTGGTGTCATCTGCAAGCTTACTATCCATACCTCCTATATTCTCATTTAAATCATTTAATATAAGTGATGAAAAACCGTGCACCCAGCTCCAATCCTTGTGGCACACCTCTGGTCATAGGCTTCCAGTCTGAAAAACAATCCTGTACTACTGATCGTTGTCTCCTGTCTTCAAGTCAATTTTGTGTCCCTTTGGATTCCATGAGACCTAACCTGGCAAACCAGTGTACCATGCAGAACTTTTGACAAATGCCTTACAGAAGTCCTTACAGATAACATCTACTGCTCTGTCTTTTTCAATTGTCTTTGCAACATCCTCAAAAAACTCAATCAAATTAGTGAGGCACAATTTCCCATGCACAAAGCCATATTGACTATCCCTAATCAGTCCTTGCCTTTCCAAATGCATATAAATTCTGTACTTCAGAATCTCCTCCAACAATTTACCGACCGCTGACGTCAGGCTCACCGGTCTCTAATTCCCTGGCTTTTCCTTAACACATTTCTTAAATAATGGCACCAGATTAGCCAATCTCCAGCCTTCAGGCAACTCACCCATGGCTTTCGATATATCTCTGTCAACAAGGGGCCCTGCAATCTCTTCCTTAAAGTTCCACAAAGCTTTGGGGTACACATGACGATACATGTGCAAGGGCTTCCAAATCCCTTTTATGTAGCTTTCTGCAGTCTTTGTTGATTTAGGTAATATTTAGCTCTTCTGTCCAAAATGTATAACCTCCCATTTTTCCACAATATATTCCACCTGCCAAGTTTTTTCTTACTCCCATAACCTGTCCGTATTCCTCACCACTTGCCTTGCAACCTGTTTTTGTGTCATCCACAAACTTAGGTATCGAAGATACGCTTTACTCATTCGGGTCATTAATATATATTGAGAGTAATTGTGGCCCTAGCACTGGTCCCTGTGGCACACCACTAGTTACAGCTTGCTTTCCTAAACATGTCCCCCTAATTCTAACTGTCCTTATTATTTAGCCAATCCCTTATTCATGCGAATATCCTCCCTCCAACACCATGGACTCTTGAGAAGCCTAATGTGTGATGCCTTATCAAACAGCTTCTGAAAATCTCGATGTATACATACACTGCTTCTTGTTTATTTATCTCACCTGTTAGCACCTCAAAGAATTGTAGTAAATTGGTCAGGCATGATTTTCTCCTTCATGAAACCATGCTGATTCTGCTTGATCATGTTGTACATATTATATGTTTTTGTGCTGTATGATTGCATCCTTTTATAATAGATTCCAACATTTTCCCAATAAGACATTAAGATAACTGGCCTTTACCTGCACTATTTTTTGTTCTCTTGTTATATTGGCTGTTTTCCAGGATGTAAGGATTCCTGCAAGATTAATACCAGTGTATCCACTATCTCTATAGCTACTTCCTTTAATATCTCCAAATGTACCACATTATATCCAGGGGACTTATTGGTCTTTAGCCTCCAAAGTTAGTATTTTTTCTTTATTTTAGTAATTATATTTACTTCTTGTCCTTTTACCCCTTGAATGTTTAGTAATTTTAGAATACCATTTAATGTCTTCTACTATGAAGACTGTGAAGACGATTGAAGAAAGTATTTATTCAATTCCACTGCCATTTCCTGATTCCCCACTATTCTTTCCACAGTGACATTTTGTGAAGAGCCTATGTTTACTTTGGCTTCTCGCTTCCTTTTTTGTATATTTAAAGAAGCTCTTGCTGTCTGTTTTGATATAATGTACAAGTTTACCCTCTAAGTTTATTTTTTCTCTTTTATTGGATGTTCAAACTTTCCAATTCTCTGGCTTACCACTAATCTTTGCACACTGCATGTTATGTTTGCTTCAATTTGATGCTATCCTTAACTTCCCTGGTTAACCATAGTTGGCTAATTCCCTCCTAAGAATCTTTTTCCTCACTGGAAGATGTCTTTGTTGTGAGCCATAGACTATTTTCTTAAGCATCTGTCATTGTTTTTGCTGCTGAACTACTTTCCCAGTCTGATCCTGTCAGCTCTACCCTCATTCCTTTGTAATTACCCTTACTTGACCTGAGCACAGTTGTCTTTCACCCAAGTCCTTCCCCCTGAGACTGAACACTAAATCATACCACGTGATGGCCATGGTTTCCGTGGGGATCTTTTACTCTGACATCATTTACGAAACCTGCCTCGTTACACATTACCACATCTAAAACATCCTGATCCTTGGTTGGATCCATCACATATTGTTCTAAGAAACTGTACCAAATTCTTCTTCTTGACTTCGTCTGACAATCTGATTATCCCAATTGACATGAATATTAAAGTCACCTTTGACTTTGTTTTGCCTTTGTTCCCATGTTCTTATTATCTCCTGATTTATTCTGTGTCCCACTATATAACTACTGTTAGGAGACCTTTCGACTGCTGTCAGTGTTGTCTTGTCTTTATTTCTTACCTCCATCCCTGTGGATTCTGTTTTTCCACTCAAGATCTCACTATCCAATCCATATCAACTTATTCCAATCCATACCAACATGTTACCTCACCATCCTTTCCTCTTTGTTGATGTTTCAAAAATATTCAGTTTCTTTTAGCAACATAGATACTATATCTGCAAGCCCACCTGCTGTTTCTTACTTTACTAGCTATTGACTTCCTAAAGTCATGTTAGCCCATGTTTTTAGGTGTATTAGACTTCCACGCTCTTGAATTGCACTATCCCATTTTAATTCCCAAACTACAAATGATATTCCCAGTAACACATAAGTCAGACGTTTGCAATATTCCACAACTCAGTTTTATTGTGTACGTTTCACAAAAATGTACAGTACATTTCATGTTTGCAAAAGTATAATGTCTCATTGAACATGTAATGTCCTGTCTACTGAAAGCTCTATAAATATTGATTACCTGATGCAGAGCTGTGCAGATGGATCAGTTCCTGAAATTGTTTATTTTGTTCAGTTAATTAATGTGAGGCTTGGATGTGTTCTTGTCACGCTAAAACAGTGAATAAATCGCTTTATCATGCATTACTTTGCTTGTAAGAACATAAGGAAAGTATTTGTTAGATCTCGACGTTTTGTTTCTGCCAAAGGGAAATGGGCAATTCCAGAAAGGTAAATCAGTATCTTTACTTATTTGTGAAATGTTATATACTGTACTGTTAACATTTCGCTCATTATGTATACAGTGCAAATTGTTGTCAAACTGATGAGGGGTGGCAGAATTCATATTTCAAGGGATCAGTGGAGTAGTATTTTTCCTTTGTTTTCCCATGACTGTAGCAGGATGATGTGGAGGTGCTGATGTTGGACTGGGGTGGACAAAGTTAAAAAGCACACAACACCAGGTTATAGTCCAACAGGTTTATTTGGAAGTACTAGCTCTCAGAGCACTGCTCCTTTGTTATGTGATTTTTAACTTTGTAGCAGGACGATTGGGACACCTATTAATGCATTCTGAAATAATGCAAGTTACTTGCCTTTGCTCTTTTATTAAAAAATACCTAATTACATGTTAATTCTACTACATAGCATTTTTATAGGAAACAGAAGTTCTATTGGTCAAGGAAAACTTTAACCAGTCTTGGAGAACACAAAATGTGACTGTTAAATGATGTTAATTGGATTTGATAAAGTGCCATGTCTAATAAATAGTAGCAAAATTGGAATCCCTGGGATTAACTGGGTAGAAGTAGCAAGGATAAGAAATTTGGCTATTATACAGAAGACAGTACTAAGTGTCAATATTTGGGTAAATGACTTTTTAATAACAATATGCAATGTGGATGTTGTTGGCAAAGCCACCATTTAATTGCCCAAGTATATATTTTGATATGCTGAGCTGGTCTTTGGCATGGTGGCATAATTTCAAAGTTTGCCAATGATACATAGTTTAAGTATAACAAAACGTGAAGAGGACTGTAGCTGACTATAGAGGGCAAAGGCAGACTGTTGACTTGAATATACTTATGGCAGATAAAGTTCAATGCAAAGAATTGAAGTTTTGGAAGAGAAAAGGGAAAGAGACATCATAAATTAAATGGCGCAAGTTGAAATGGGACCTTTATCAGGGAGAGCTAGTCCAAGTAAAAATGAAGGAGTTTTGTATGTGTAATTAATAGAGCCCTTAATAAAATGTGACAGCTCAAGGGAGGACACTTGATAAAGTTATGCCATTAAAGGTGCTTTGTATTTGCTTGTCTGTTAGGATGTGTGCGGAAACAATACAATCTGATCTGGTGTACAAGAAAATGTGAAGGTTTCAAGACAAGTTGATTTTCTTGAAAGCATACTTGCACAGGGTCCTGCACTTTGTAAATAAATGCATAGGAATTTATAGTAAATCTTAAACTCCGCTAAAATATTGTATCCAATTCTGATCACCCAGCCTTAGCTATGATACCTGAAATTCTTGCAGTCTGGCAGAAGTTGGTGCTTGTGACTGTTGGTTTGTGAAAATGTTGCCCCTTAGGTCCGTCTGAAATCTTCCCCCTCTCACCTTAAACCTGTGCCCTCTAGTTTTGACTCACCCAACCTGGGGGAAAAACCTTAGCTATTCACCTATCCCTGTAGCTCAAACCTTCCAACCCTGGCAGCATCCTTGTAAATCTTTTCTGAACCCTTTCAAGTTTCACAACATCTTTCCTTTAGCAGGGAGATTAGAATTGAAGGCAGTGTTTCATCAGTGACCTAACCAATGTGCTATACCGCTGGAACGTGACTTCCCAACCCCTCTACTACTATTACTTCCAAGCAATAATACGTGTTGTCTTCCTTTCACTTGTTAATATCTACCTGTTTGCTGAATATTTGAAGATCACATAGTCTACTACCCTGTGTTTGTATCAATTCTATTTTAGATAATGCTTTCTGGGAGTTTTTTACATTTAAATATATATAAAACAAACTGTCGCTGTATATAGTTATTTGCGTTATATTTATGTACTGAGATGGCTACAGTACATTTGGACAAGTGTTCATCTATTAATATTTATCACACAATGGACTTCAATTTTAATGTATTATAATTTCTCTTTTTCATATTTAGCAAATTAACTTGTATTCGCTGTGGATGCTTTTAGCTGGTACCGATCTTAGATTTTCTATTTAACTGCGATGATGTGAAATGTTCCATGCCTAAAGCTAGATCATTAACTGAATGTAGAGATGATATGAACAGTGGAAATTTGCAGCAACACATTAAGCAGTGATGCCAAGGGCTGTAACTTTACAGTTGTTGAGATGGTGCATGTTGAGGTTGGCACGTTTTTGCAGATTTTGTTTCAAGCTAATACCATATTAAAAGTCCTAATAAAGTAAAAGAAATGTTATATTCTACATGCAAGTGGGTTGAAACTGTAAATAAAGCTTGATAATTAACTGGAACAGTATTTATTGGATTTGATTCAGCTTAGTTGATGGCGATCTGTTTAAAAGGCAGTAAAGAGTGACCTTTTGCTGTGTGTAACTGACAACTATGCAATCAAACCACTCTTAAAAATGCATTTGTTCGAGAATTCATCGGCAGACAACACCTGGTTGGAATCAAACATCCGTTGGATCAAAATTTATCTTTAAAGTTTAAATGTTGTGTAGGATGTGTATTGCCATGTGAGACATCTAAGGAAATAAGTCAAGAGTTATAAAGCACGGAAGCAGACCGTTCCAACTCACCTGCACCAACCAGCCATCCCAATCTGATCTCGTCCCTTTTCACCAGCATTTGGCCCATATTTCTCTCATCCCTTCCTATTCATATACCCATCCAAATACCTTCTAAATGTCATAATTGTACCAGCTTTGTGAGAAAAAGTTACCCCATAGCTCCCTCTTAAATCTTTCCCCTCTCTCCTTTAACCTTTTACCCTCTAGTTTAGACCTGGGCACCTTCGCTATCTGTTCCCTTTGCTCTCACTCCCTCTCTGTCTACAAAATAAAAGCCAGCGTTTTCCAGCTCCTTTCAGTTCTGAACAAGAGTGAGATCACACTCTAGAAATTAACTGTTTGTCTCTCCACACGACTTTCCTGATCTGCTCAGTTCCTCCAGCACACACTTGATGAACTATATTATCAACACTGCAGTTAGAGTCCCGCATGTGCGCGATGAGGCTGGCAGCTCTCTGAATATTATCCTGATGCCTGCAAATACTTATTTGAAATTGTTGTACCTAATAAACTCTACATTTTTAAACTCTTCATCAATAGCATTTTATTAAACCCATAAGGAATTTTTCAGTTCTGCAGCAGATGTAACCAATTATGATTGTTCTTGGAAAAATTAATTTGTTTTTAAAAAGTTAAGTTCTGCACCAAAGGATTTGCTTTTGAAAAGCACGTATTATAACTATTGGATGTCTCAAAGCACTTCACTGCTAATATACTACCTTGTGGAGTGTATTTGCTGTTGTAATGTTGTAATATAAGTATTATGTGCTCAACATGTTTGAGAAACTGGAATGTGATAATAAGATTTCCTTTTGCGATGTTTGCTGAGGAGTTGTCAGTCATCACAGATGCTTGGCCAATACTTTTGATATGAAAAAGCATAGTCATTGAACTTGATTTGCATTCACAAAATAAAAGTTCTTGAAACCAAATGATGGCTGCCTCATTTGCTGAAATTAAGATGGTTAGTCTGACATTTGTTATGCAGAGGATATGCTACTGACTAATTTATAGCATTGGGTCACTCTGCACTTCTATAAGGGTTTTTAACTTAGCCCCTGACAGTGGGGGTTGGCTGTACAGAATCTTGACTTGTCCTGAAATTGTTTCTCATGGACCACTCTCACCATCATAGTTCACAGCTTGCCATACGATGAATGGACTTTATCACAAAAAGTCTGTTTGTGACTTCCTGTGTTTCCCATTCCTTGATTGAGTGCTGGTAGCTGGTATTGAACATGAGTCTAGAAGGCTGACAAATATCTTCTGTTCATTGCAATTGTGTGGAGAATGCCAAAATCCGAAAACAGCTCAAGTTCAGATTTGCTGTATGAATGGACGTATTCAGCAAAGCGATTGATCAACAGTATCTGTTCCTGATACAGATGGGACCTTAAAGTTCAGGCAAGGATGTCAGGGCAGGTGCGACAGGAGAGCATGTGTAGGTGAGGGTGTGAGGCACAGACATACACACCCATCTCCTCTGCCTCATGCACGCATGTAATTGCGTTGAAAGCAGACTGGGTTACGTCAAAACTTTCAAAGTAATGGATCATTGGAGATTAAAAGTTGCAAAATTAAGAAGTGCTGATGTAAGGACATTTGGGCAAGAGAAATCACTTAATTTAGGGATTGGACACATGGGAGAAAATTTCAAGAAAAGGACATGTGTACTGCAAGACAATAGCCAAGAGTAGGTTTGGAGTCATGCATTTTGTTTTTGGCAAGTGTACCACAAACACTAATCAACAGCAAAAAAAAGGGTAGTGAAATTGAAACCATTCTTAGTTTGTGGTTACTCTGTTACTAGTTGTAACTAGAAAGGAACTGGGAGAAACTGAACATCTCTAAATGGTGTCCACACAGAACAATACATTTTTTTTTGTGTTCATGTAATGTTTGGAATAGGTTTACATTTTCTATTGATTTAAAATAGAAGTACTTGTTTCTTTCAAAGTAAATAGCAACAAGGCACCTTCCAAACACATGGTCACTACCATCTAGAAGTACTAAAGCAGTAGATACACAGAGGGGGAAAAAAGCCCCCACCTGCAAGTTCTCCTCCAAGCCATTCACCATCCCTGACTTAGAAATATATGTCTCATTCATTCATTTGTTTCTGGGTCAAAGTCCTTAAGGTCCCTTCCTAACAGCATATTGATCTACAGCAAATGTACTGCAGCTGTTTAAAAAGGCAGGTCACTACCACCTTCTCAGGGGCAACTAGGGGTAGCCAACTAATGCTGGCCTAGCCAGTGACAGCCATATCCTGTGAATGAATTTTGAAACAACATACCATATGTCTGCATGCTCTAATCTTCTAATAAATGGGGAGTAGGCAAGCAGGAGTCTGAAGAACACAGCAAGCCAGGCAGCATCAGAAGGTGATGTAGTCAGCATTTCAAATAAAGTCCTGAAGAAGGGTTGTACCTGAAACGTTGACTGCTCCACCTCCTGATGCTGCCTAGCTTGCTGTGTTCTTCCAGCCTCCTGTCTGTCTACTTTGGATTTCAACATGTGCAGTATTTTTGTCTCTAGTAAGTAATGAAGCAATTGCAGGATGTTGTGATTGTGTGCAATAATTGTGCTGTTGCATTTTGATCTAACTATTATTACCCACCTCTTAAATTTTGTTTTTAAAACAGGCCGAAACCAAAAATGGCTGCAAATAGCCTTGTGTTGCCCATAGTACTGTGGGGCCCCAAAGCTCCTACACATTGTATTTCAACATTACTGGTTATGGATGATTTGGAAACCATTGTTACAGGATGTCATGATGGACAGATTTGTCTTTGGGATCTAACTTCAAAATTGGAGGTCAGTTCTTAATAGTGCAAAGTTTTGTTTTTTGTTAAGAATGTTATATTACAAGGATGATGTCTTTGGATCACCAAGCCTATACAAGAATTTATCTTTATGTTTAGCAGTTAATTTAAGCCCTCCAATGCATCTCGTCCACAACCTGCACCTCTGCCCTCAGACCCCACCCTTCCAACCGTATCAAGGACGGAACATCCCTGGTGCTCACCTTCCACCCTACCAACCTTCGCATAAACCGATCATCCGCCAACATTTCCGCCACTCCAAAAAGACCGCACCACCAGGGATATATTTCCCTCCCCACCCCTTTCTGCCTTCCGCAAAGACCGTTCCCTCCGTGACTATCTGGTCAGGTCCACGCACCACCACCGCCCCCCCCCCCCCCCCATAACCCACCCTCCAATCCTGGCACCTTCCCCTGCCACCGCAGGAATTGCAAAACCTGCACCCACACCACCTCCCTCACCTCCATGAAAGGCCCTAAAGGAGCCTTCCACATCCATCAAAGTTTTACCTGCGCATCCACCAATATCATTTATTGTATCTGTTGCACCCAATGCAGTCTCCTCTACATGGGGAGATGGGACGCCTCCTAGCAGAGCACTTTAGGGAACATCTCCGAGACACCCGCACCAGTCAACTACACCGCCGTGTGGCCCAACATTTCAACTCCCCCTACCACTCCGCCGAGGACATGGAGGTCCTGGGCTTCCTTCACCGCCCTTCCCTCACCACTAGACACCTGGAGGAAGAACACCTCATCTTCCGCCTCGGAACACTTCAACCCCAGGGCATCAATGTGGACTTCAACAGTTTCCTCATTTCCCCTTCCCCACCCTTCCAGCTCAGTACTGTCCCCATGACTTGTCCTACTTGCCTACCTTTTCCACCTATCCACTCCACCCTCCTCCCTGACCTATCACCTTCATCCCCTCCCCCACTCACCTATTGTACTCTATGCTACTTTCTCCCCACTCCCACCCTCCCCGAGCTTATCACTCCACCCTTCAGGCTCTGTGCTGTTATTCCTGATGAAGGGCTTTTGCCCAAAACGTCGATTTTACTGCTCCTCAGATGCTGCCTGAACTGCTGTGCTCTTCCAGCACCACTAATCCAGAAAGTTAATTTTAAATAAACCTAATTTAAGCACACAGGATTTTCTGTGACAATCCTACAAATGGCAATCAGTAACTTCAACTGACTGTTGTGATGCCTTCATGCTGATATTTCCTTCTGATAGCCTGTTGTTTCTGTCTTTTTTTTTGGTCTTCCATTACGACCTTGGCTACATGTAGCCCCTGTTACTTTTCTATCTACTTTTCTCTGTATTGTCTTTGTTTTCTCTTTTTCTGTGATGGCTTACTAATGGATTTAATAAAAAAGTACCATTCTTGTGTTTGAAGTGCTGATGGTCAGCTAAAATATGGTCCTCTTTAAGTGCTCAGTATTGTATCTTTGTTGTATTGCTGTCAATCACTTCATTTTTAAGCGTGTTTCTATGATTCTGCCTTTCTACCCAGTGATGAGACCAGCAATTCCACCTCCACAACACTCTTCTTTTTAATTCTGTCCTAAATCAGCTTTTAAAATTAAACTATTAATTCAAAACGTTACGGCTAAGAAATAAACTAGCTTTCTGCCTTTCAGTTTCTCTTTGACAGTTGGTCCTCCCTTTATTGTCTTGGTATTAAACATTATAGAGTCATAGAGATGTACAGCACAGAACGAGACTCTTCGTTCCAACTCGTCCAAGCTGACCAGATCCCAACCCAATCTAGTCCCACCTGCCATCACTTGGCCCATATCCCTCCAAACCCTTCCTATTCATATACCCATCCAAATACCTTTTAAATGTTGCAATTGTACCAGCCTCCACCACTTCCTCTGGCAGCTCATTCTATCCACGTACTACCTTCTGCGTGAAAAAGTTGCCCCTTAGATCTCTTTATTATCTTTCCCTTCTCACCCTAAATATATGCCCCCTAGTTCTGGACTCCTCCATCCCAGGGAAAAGACTTTGTCTATTTATCCTATCCATACCCCTCATGATTTTATAAACCCCTAAGGTCACCCCTCAGTCTCCGACACTCCAGGGAAAACAGCCACAGCCTATTCAACCTCTCCCAAGACCTCAAATCCTCCAACCCTGGCAACATCCTTGTCAGTCTTTTCTGAACCCGTTCAAGTTTTACAACATCCTTCCGATAGGAAGGAGACCAGAATTGCATTCAATATTCCAACAGTGGGCTTACCCATGTCTTGTACAGCCACAACATGACCTCCCAATTCCTATACTCAATACTCTGACCAATAATGGAAAGCATACCAATCTAATCTAATCTAAACACCGCCTTCACTATCCTATCTACCTGCGACTCCACTTTCAAGGAGCTATGAACCTGCACTCCAAGGTCTCTTTGTTCAGCAACACTCCCTAGGACCTTACCATTAAGTGTATAAGTCCTGCTAAGATTTGCTTTTCCAAAATGCAGCACCTCACATTTATCTGAATTAACCTCCATCTGCCACTTCTCAGCCCATTGTCCCATCTGGTTAAGATCCCGTTGTAATCTGAGGTAAACTTCTTCGCTGTCCACTACACCTCCAATTTGATTGTCATCTGCAAATTTACTAACTGTATCTCTGATGCTCACATCCAAATCATTTATACAAATGATGAAGAGTAGTGGACCCAGCACTGATCCTTGTGGCACTCCATAGGTCACAGGCCTCCAGTTTGAAAGACAACTCTCCACCACCACCCTGTCTTCTAACTTTGAGCCTGTTCTGTATCCAAAAGGCTAGTTCTCCCTGTATTCCAAGCGATCTAATTTTGCTAATGAATCTCCCATGGGAACCTAGTCAAATGCCCTACTGAAGTCCATATAGATAATGTCTACTGCTGTGCCCTCATCAGTTTTTGTTGTTACTTCTTCAAAAAACTCAATCAAGTTTGTGAGACATGATTTCCCACGCACAAAGCCATGTTGACTATCCCGAATCAGTCCTTGCCTTTCCAAATACATGTACATCCTGTCCCTCCGGATTCCCTCCAACAACTTGCCCACCACTGACGTCACGCTCACTGGTCTGTAGTTCCCTGGCTTGTCCATACCACTTTCCTTAAACAGTGGCACCACGTTAGCAAACCTCCAGTCTTCCGGCACCTCACCAGTGACTATTGATGTATAAATATCTCGGCAAGAGGCCCAGCCATTGCTTCTCTGGCTTCCCACAGAGTTCTAGGATTTATCTACTTTTATGGCGTTTCAAGACATCCAGCACTTCCTCCTCTGTAATCTGGATATTTTTCAAAATGTCACCATCTATTTCCCTACATTCTATATCTTCCATGTCCTTTTCCACAGTAAATACTGATGCAAAGTAAAAGAATAGCAATCTTGAGTTAAATTATTAGCATTTTCCCTTTCCCAGTTAGCAAATGATGGATGAAATAATTAAATGGTATTAAAAGTCTATTTTTTAAATTGATGCAGTATGAAGTTGGAAAAGACAATTTCCCTCATTATCTAGCTGT
This sequence comes from Chiloscyllium punctatum, assembly GCF_047496795.1. NCBI lineage: Eukaryota > Metazoa > Chordata > Chondrichthyes > Orectolobiformes > Hemiscylliidae > Chiloscyllium > Chiloscyllium punctatum. The sequence goes on along the minus strand of NC_092739.1, from coordinate 128,018,346 downwards.
TGTTAGCGCTGCCTACTTTAAATGAGAGGTTAATAGCGGGAGGTAGGAATGTTGTGTAATCAGATCAGGCATGATTTTACTGAATGATGGAGCAGGCTGGAGGACCTAAGTGGCCTTATTCTTACTCTTAATCCATCTGTTTGCCCGAATGTTCTTTTCCCTCCCCGATAAACTTGATACAGTTTACAAAGTAATGGGAGTAATGACATGTCATGACTTGGATTGCACAGCCAACTCATTTTCACCTATGGATGATCCCTATGAGCTTTTCCTTCTCCCTTTATCCCAAGCTGACTTTCCTTCCCTCAAATCCATATCCACTGTTGTGTACTTCTCACCTCCATGATGCACACACACACTGCTCATCAGCATGTCTCCCACCCTTTCCTAACGATTAAGGAGTTCTGAGAAAGGGTCACTGGACCTGAAATGTTAGTTCTGCTTTAAGTCTGCATGTGCTGCCAGACCTACTGAATTTCTCCAGCTATGTCTATTTTTGTTTCAAATTTCCAGGATCCATCGATCTTTGTTTTATTTTATTGTACTAATGAGTTTAATATATTGTGTAATCAGTGTGCAACCCCAACACATTCTTCTTTCTAACATGCTTACAGACTCTTTGAAGAAAAAATCAAAATAAATATTGGTCAAGTTAATTTGGCTAAGGCTTTTTGAAATTTGTTTGTGCCTTTTCAATTGTTTAAAGTTAGTATTATGCAAGAAAGGCAATAGTGTAAATCACCTTCTCCAAGTAGTACAGCTGCCTTGATGTTTTGTGACTTACAAAGAGATGGTACCTGTTAAAATTCTATCAGCTATTGTATGTTAAATTGGAGATTGGAAAGGAATGGCACAATATAGTTGAGACCTAGGAGAACATTAAAACTAGGCAGTAACTTCAAATTCAGTTACTCAGTCCAACACTCAGATGCAGAATATTCAGTGATGTGGCACCCCATTGTAAGCAAGTCAAAAGCGGTATTGCGCTGGATTGGTCTCGCTCGGACTTAAATGTATTGTGTGCACTTCTACTTTGTATTATAGATTGAAACTGAACTTGCCACAGAAATTAATGCTTGACCATTTCAGTCTGAGTTCTGTCCCACGCATCATCCTCTTACTCAATCTGCCTTCTCCCCTGCCTCACATATCTCCTTTGAACTTGCCCCCTCTCAGCTTAAACCTATGCCCTCTAATATTTGATATTTCCACCTTGGGAAAAAGACTGCGGCTATCAACCCTATCCATGTCTCTAAAATCTTACATTTTTCTTTCAGGTCTCCTCTCAGCTTTGATGCTGCAGTAAAAAAAAATCCAAGTTTGTCCAACCTTTCCTTATAACTAATACACTCCTATCCAGGCAACGTCCTGGTAAACCTCACTTGCACCCTCTCCAAGGTCTCCATGTTCTTTCTAGAACAAAAAAGACAGTCTCAGAATAAGGACAGGCCATTTAGTACTGTGAAGAGAAGGAATTTCTTCACTTGGAGAGTAGTGAATCTTTGGAATTTTCTTCTTCTTGTGGGGAGGGAGTGCTGCAAAGTCTTAGTTATTAAGAATGTATAAGATGGAGATTAATGGGTATCTAAATATTGAAAACATCCAAGTATTGATTGTGCAGAAAAATGTTTTTCAAGTAGCTACTCACTCTCTATCGTAATATTTCCTTAATGCCAAACTGATTGAAACCAACAGGTATAAATCTGACATCTTGCTTTCTATTTATGCCCGATATAATTGACCTACTTTGTTTGGCTCATTGCTGTACTTGTTCTCCTGACTCCTGTTTGAAAAATACTTTTGTTTGAATTATAAGGAGAGACTGGATAGGTTGAGACATTTGTTCCCTGGTGTGTAGGAGGCTGAGGGCTGACCTGATTAGGCTTATAAAATCACAAGGGGAATAGATAAGGTGAATAGCAAGATCTTTTCCCCAGGGTAGGGGACTCTAAAACGAGAGGGCAAAGGATTCGGGTAAGAGGGGAAAGATTTAAAAAGGACCTGAGTGGTTAACTTTTTTCACACAGAAGGTGCTTCATATAAGGAAATGAGCTGCCAGAGAGGAAGTGGTAGAGGCTGGTACATTTGGACAGGTACAACATTTGGACAGGTACAAGGATAAGAAAGGTTTCGAGAGATATTGACCAAACGCAGGCAAATGGGACTGGTCCAGTTTAGGAGATTTGTTCGGCATGGATGAGTTGGGCTGAAGGTCCTGTTTCCGAGTTGTATAACTCTATGACTCTAGGAGATCGACCAGGCTCTCACTGATTGATGGAAAGGGCCCAAAGACCTGAATGGGCTAGTCCTGCTCATTTTTAAAATGTTCATATGTTGTTATTTTATTCCCTTTCTCTACTTCTGCCCTGTCTCTTCTCATCTCCCACTGATATTTTCCTCCATTCTTTTTCATTTTGTAGAGACTTGTTTTAAGTATGAAATGATTTTGTAAACAATCAGGTCAATTTCATTGTTTTGTTTTTTTTGAGCTTAGAAATACAGTGACCAGGTTGTTTCTATCTAATTAACTAAAATAGTTTTATTAAACTACTTTTTAAAAGTAAAAGACATGGGTGGCATGGTGGCACAGTGCTGCCTCACAGCGCTAGAGACCCAGGTTCAATTCCCGCCTCAGGCGACTGACTGTATGGAGTTTGCATGTTCTCCCTGTGTCTGCGTGGGTTTCCTTTGGGTGCTCCAGTTTCCTCCCACAGTCCAAAAATGTGCAGCTTAGGTGAATTGGCCATGCTAAATTGCCCGTAGTGTTAGGTGAAGTGGTGGATGTAGGGGAATGCGTCTGGGTGTGGACTTGTTGGGCTGAAGGGCCTGTTTCCACACTGTAAGTAAGTTTAAAAAAAAACACCAGAAGTGTAATGTAAATATTAGAAATTTTGTAAGTCACGTTTTTCTTAAAGTAGAGTAATGCGGTTCAGATAGCATTTGAAGAACAGGGTGAAAGAGTGGCAAAGAGGTTATTTGTTTGAGTTCATTTATAATGAAGCCCAAGTTATTTTAATTCATGGAAAGTAAAAGTTCTTAGTTTGGAAAAACAGCTTAAACTTTGTTAGAAGTTTAATTTAAATTATTTTACTTAGTTTACATTTTATGAACTTTATCATCAAACATATTGACTGTTAATGGAGTTGACAAATACCCAAAACATGTCTATAACAAAGAACAACTTATTGACTGTTGCAGAAATTATGCACTAAACCATTTCTTTTACGTTGTATGTATAACTAGATCATTCCTCGGGCCTTGCTGTTTGGCCACACCGCATCTATCACTTGTCTTTCTAAAGCTAGTGCCAGCAGTGATAAACAATACATCGTCAGTGCATCTGAAAGTGGGTGAGTAAGGTTAAAAAAAAATGGGAACTGTAATGTTTGTGATACATTCTGTATAATAACAATTCCCTTATGAAATTCTGTCTTTGATCCATTAGTTATTTTTAGTAAGCATATTCAATAATAGTTGACAATTAGTAAAATCATTTAATACTAGAAGATCAAAATGGGTAAGGAAAACACAGAAAGCTGAATGCATTTTATTAAAATTTTTCAAGATCCTTTGGTTTATATTGTGCTGGAAAATGATTTGCTTTGAATGAAAATATGTGCAGGTTCTGTGATAATTTAAAGTTCGTAAATTTGAAACTTGAAAGATTTAGTTAACTGCTGTTAGGATGAGTACACTTGTGCACTTTAAATTATGAGAGTAATGTCATTTTTTATTTAATTTTAAAAGGCTCCACAGTGTTCAGTTAAGATAGCTTCAATAATCTGTTGATTTATGAACTTCTGTTAAAATAAGCACCATGCATTCATTTTAAAACAAAAGCCTATCAGTACAGTGCCATCTTGCATGGGAAAACAATGTTTTCAGTGTTATACAAGAAGATAACATGCTAATTGACAAAACTTGCATTCTGAAAGGACTAGGGACAATATCATTTTGACATTTATAATCACGTTTTTAAAATGTTGATTTTATTCAAATGTAGCTGGTTTTCTAATTGCTGAAGATTTTTTTTTGCCCTGGAGAGAGTAGAGCGAATATCGAATAAAATTCTGGTGTTCAGGAACTAAATAAGATTCAGAAAAGAGAATCAAAAATAGTGCTATAGAAGTTTTCAAGATTCCAAACAAACTGATGAAACTTGTGCAACCAGATTTTTCACACTGTCAAGGTTTCAGACCAGAAAATATCAGTTTTGTTTTTAAATAATGATACCTAAGTCTCTTACTTTTATACAGAATTGGCTTGGTCATTAGCAGAGGGTGCTTCTCTGACTGTAGGGATGTGACAGTGGTGTTCCATGAGACTGGGACTTGTGTTAATTGTAATATATATAAATAATTTGGATGAAACTTTAGGTAGTCTGGTTAATAAGTTTCAGACGACACAGTAGTTGGTGGAATTGTAGATAGTGAGGAGGGTTGTCAAAGGATATACCAGGATCTAGATCAGTTAGAAAGTTGGGTGGAGAAATCACAGATGGGCGGCACGGTGGCACAGTGGTTAGCACTGCTGCCTCACAGCGCCTGAGACCCGGGTTCAATTCCCGCCTCAGGCGACTGACTGTGTGGAGTTTGCACGTTCTCCCCGTGTCTGCGTGGGTTTCCTCCGGGTGCTCCGGTTTCCTCCCACAGTCCAAAGATGTGCAGGTCAGGTGAATTGGCCATGCTAAATTGCCCATTGTGTTAGGTAAGGGGTAAATGTAGATGTAAGGGTATGGGTGGGTTACGCTTCGGCGGGGCGGTGTGGACTTGTTGGGCCGAAGGGCCTGTTTCCACACTGTAAGTAATCTAATCTAATCTAATCTAATATGGAGTTTAATCCAGACAAGTGTGGGGGGATGCATTTTGGGAGGTCACATGCAAAAAAAGTTTTACAAATAATGGCAGGAACCTTACGAGCATTGATTTGCAGAAGGATTTTGGGGTGGAAGTCCATAGTTCCCTAAAATGAGACACAGGTGGAAAAGATGGTCGCAAAGTTGTAAGGAATGTTTGCCTTCAACAGTTGGAGCATTGAGTATAAAAGTTGATCAGTCATTTTGAGGCTGTGTAAAACTTTAATTAGGTCACATTTGGAGTATTGTGTGGAGTACTGGTTGCCTCACTATCGGAAGATTGTGGACACTTTGAAGAGGGTGTGAAAGAAATTTACTGAGATGTTGCCTGGATTGAAGTGTATCAGCTAGAAAGAGAGGTTAGATAAACAAGAGCATTGAAGGTTGAGGGACAACCTGATTTAAAAATGTATAAAATTATGAGAGGCATCGATAGGGTGGATAGTTGTAGTTGTCTTTTTGCCAGGATGGCAAATTAGTAATGTCAATTATTAATGGACATAGGTTTAAGGTGAGGTGTGGAAAGGTTCAAGGAAATGCAAGGGGCAAGTTTTTTTTACACAGAGGATGGTGGGTACCTGGAATGCGCTGCCAGGAGAGGACCGGAGCAACATTTGAGAGACATTTAGATAGATACATGAGTGGGCAGGGAATAGAGGGATACGGACCATATGCAGGCAGATGGAACTAATTTAAGATAATCTGTTGTTGAGAAAATGCTAAGGAGGAAATAGCAGGATGTTTAGAAAAGCTAAATTCAATCAAATAGAGTTAGCATAGCTTTGTGAAAGGGAAATCACTTTTGACAAATTTGCTGACATTCTTTGAGGGTGTAGCAATCGATATATGTAAAAGGGAGCTGGGTTATGTAGTGCATTTGGACTTCCAGAAGCCATTGTGTAGAGTGCCTCATAAAAGGATGTTACATTGGATGGGAGCTCTCACTATTGGGAATATTAGCATAGATTGAGGATTGATTAACATACAGAAGATAGAGTCAAGATTAATAGGTTTTTGTTGGATTAAAAGACCGAACTGGTGGACTAAAACAAGGATCAGTCCTAGGGCTTCAATTATTTTCCATGTATATTAGGGATTTAGAGGAGAAGGGGTAGAGTGTAATGTCTCCAAGTTTGATAAGCTGCAGGTGGTTGGGCAAGCCGTGATGAGGACATAAAGAATCTACAAGGAATATAGACAGGTTGACTGGGCAGAAACTTGGTGGATGGAGTTTAATGTCATAAAGTATGAGCTCACGCACTTTGGAAAGAATCACTAGCAAGGAGAGAGATTCTTAAAAGTGTACACCACAAAGGGATCTGGGTATTATTGTGCATGAAATATGAACATTAGCATGCAGGTGCAGCAAATAATGAAGAACGGAAATGAAATTTTGGCCTTTTATTGTTACAGGGTTGGAGTTTAAAAATGGGAAAGTCTTGTTACAACTGCACAAGGTGTCAGTGAGATCACAAGTAGAGGACAGTGTAAGGTTTTGGTGCTGGTATTCAAGAAAATACATCCTGGCATTGGAAGCAGTTGAAAATTGAATCATTAGGCTGATTTTTGGGATGATGGAATTGATTTATCAAGAATGCCAAAACAGATAAGGCTTTTGTTCACTAGAGTCTAGAATGAGCAACGAACTTAATGAAGCAAACAAGAAAATGCTAAGGAGGAAATAGCAGGATGTTTAGAAAAGCTAAATGCAATCAAATAGAGTTAGCATAGCTTTGTGAAAGGGAAATCACTTTTGATGGAGCTTAACGAGGTAGATGTTGAGAAGATGTTTTCACTAATTGGGAGTCTTAAACTGGGCAGATGTAGTTACATAACAGGACACTCATTTAAAGCAGATATGCAACGGAATTTCTTCTCTGAGAGCAGTGAGTGGAGGTGAGATCACTGAAAGTATTTAAAGAGGAGGTACATTAGTTTTTAAAATATTGTCCCTTTGATGACTGTGCTGCACGAAAGAGGAATTGAGGCCGGAGGCAGATCAGTCATGATCTATGGAATAGTAGAGCAACTTAAGGGGAGGAATGCCTGACTCCAGCTCCTCCCCCTCGCACTTTTATGACAAAACTTCAATATTTTCTGTGAGAGGTAGGTGGAGAAGAACAATCAGACTAATTCTGCCTATACCTATTTTCGGAGTGTAAACCTCAGGCCTTTCTAAATCAATTCAGTTGAAATGATTGACTATATGAAGACTATCTAATGGCTTCATCATCATATATATATCTTGGTCAAATCACCTTAATGCCTGCATATACATTCAAGGTTTCCATGCATGGTTTTATCTTAGAAACTAAAATAATTAACTACGACTTTTCCCTGTTGGTGTATGTTCTGCATTCCACAAGTCCTTTATAATTAAATGTACCACATCTAAACATATTGCTCATATAAAAAAAAATTTCTTGCAGAGAAATGTGTCTTTGGGATGTGAATGATGGACGATGCATCGAATTTACTAAACTGGCATGCACTCATACTGGCATTCAAGTGAGTATAATGATATTGACGGATCCCAATAAACCTGTTTTGAAAATGTCTTGAATGTGAAGTAGTTGTCTCTTATTTATATGTTTTATGTTGCAATGAAACATAATCTGCTCCCTCAATGTAAAATTAATTACATTGCTTTAAATTCAGGTATTGTGTGATTTGGGGGTGTAAATGGCATAAATCGTTCAGGAGCAATGTCTCCTGTACAAAGGTTTAATAGCATGAATATAATTTTAGTGTCATTCATAGAGTCGTACAGCATGGAAACAGACCCTTTGGTTCAACTCATCCGCGTTGACCAGACATCCCAATCTAATCTAATCTAATCTAATCCCATCCCAGCATTTGGCCCATATCCCTCTAAATCCTTCCTATTCTGATACCCATCCAGATACCTTTTAAAATGTTGTAATTGTATGCGCCTCCACCAGCTCCTCTGGCAGCTCATACCATGCACATGCCACCTTCTGTATGAAAAAATTATCCCTTGGGTCCTTTTTAAATCTTTACCTTCTCATCTTAAATGTCTGCCCTCTAGGTTTGGACTACCCCATCCTTTGGAGGAAAAAAGGACCTTGGCTATTCACCCTATCCATGCCCCTCGTGATTTTGTAAACCTCTATAAGGTCAGCCCTCAGTCTCCAATAATCCAGGGAAAAAAAGCCCCAGCCTATTTGGCCGTTCCCTATAGCTCGAACCCTCCAATCCTAGCAACCTGCTTGTAAATTTTTTTTAATGCACCTTCTCCGATGGAACATCATCATACAGAGGGGCAACCAGAATTGTACGCAGTATTCCAAAAGTGGCCTCACCAATATCCTCTACAACCACAACATGACATCCGAACTCCTGTGCTCAATGTTCTGACCAATGACGCCAAGCATGACAAAAACTGCCTTCACCACCAGGTTTACCTGTGATACTACTTCCAAGGAACTATGCACCTCCATCCCCAGGTGTCTTGTTTGGCAGCACTCTTGAACGCCCTACCATTAACTGTATAAATCCTGCCCTTACCAAAATGCAAACCCTCTCATTTTTCTAAATTAAACTTCTTCTGAGGCCCATTGGTCCATCTGATTAAGGTCCCACGGTCCTGTTGTACTCTGAGATAATCATCTTCTCTGTCCACTACACCACCTATTTTGGTGTCATCTGCAAGTTTACTCGCCATACCTCCTATGTTCTCTTTCAAATTATTAATATAAATGCCGAAAAATATTGGACCCATCAGCGATCCTTGCAACGCACAACTGGTCACAAACCTCCTGTCTGAAAAGCAGCTCTGTAACTCCACCCTCTGTCTCCTACCTTCAAGCCTGTTTTGTATCCAATTGGCCAGTTCCCCTGGATCCTATGTGATACAATCTTAATAACTAGTCTACCATGCACAACCTTGTTGAATGCTTTGCCTTCATTATTCAGCTTTGTCAACACTTCAAAAACTCAATCAGATTAGTGAGACATGATTTCCCACGCGCAAAGACATGTTTGCTATCCCTTATCAGTCCTTGTTTTTCCAAATGCATGTAAATCTTATCTCTGAGTCCCCTCCAACAATTTAGCCACCACTGAAGTAAGGCTCACTGGTCTATAATTACTTGACTTTTCTTTACAGCCTTTCTTAAACAATGGCACCACATTAGCTGACCTCCATTCTTCCGGCACTTCATCTGTGGCAGTCATGATAAAGATATCTCAGCAAGGGGCCCAGCAGCCTCCTCCCTAGTTTGTCACAAAGTTCTGGGAAGCACTTGGTCAGACCCAAGGGATTTATCCACCTTTATGCATTTTAAGACCTAGTCTGTGCACTTGATTCCCTTAAGAATATTACGAATATTGAGAATGTAAATCCTGCAATCTTTTTGAAATTTTAAATTGTTAACATTAAAAAAAATACTAGGAGAAAGTGAGGACTGGAGAGTCACAGTGGAAAAATGTGGTGCTGGAAAAGCACAGCAGGTCAGGCAGCATTGAAGGAGCAGGAGAATCAATGTTTCGGGCATCAGGAATGAGTTGGGGGTGGGGGAGAAGGGGGCTGAGAGATAAATGGGGGTGTGTGGCTGGGGGGCTAAGGTAAGCTGTGAAGGCAATAGGTAGATGCAGGTGAAGGTGATGGTGATAGGTTGGTGGGGAGGGGGGGAGCGGATAGGTAGGAAGGAAGATGGACAGGTAGGACAGGTCAAGAAGGCGGTGCCAGGTTGGAGGGTTGGGGAAGGGAGATTGGGAAATTAGTGAAGTTGATGTTGATACTATGTGGTTGAAGGGTCCAAGGTGGAAGATGAGGCGTTCATCCTCCAATCGTCAGGTGGCTTGGATTGGAGGTGGAAGAAGCCCAGGGCTTGCTTGACCTTTTGTGGGGTGGGAGGAGGAGCTGAAGTAGTTGGCCACAGGGCAGTGTGGTTGTTTGGTGCATGTGTTCCAGAGATGTTTACTGAAATGCTTCACGAGTTGGCGTTCTGTGTCCCTGATGTAGAGGAGACCACACTGAGAACATTGGACACAGTAGATGAGGTGGGTGGATGTGCAGGAAAACCTCTGCCGAATTTGAAAAGATCCTGTGGGGCTTTGGATGGAGGTGAGGGGGAGAGGGCGCAAGTTTTACACCTCCTTGTGGTGGCAAGGGAACATGCTGGGTGTGGAGGGTGGGTTGGTGGGGGGAATGAACCAAAGAGGGAGTCACAGAGTGAGTGGTCTCTGCAGAATGTAGAAGCGGGTAGAAAGGGAAATATCCCTGGTGTTGGGGTCTGATTGTAGGTGGCAGAAATGGCAGAGGATAATGCGCTGTATTGGGAGATTAGTGGGAGTGGAAGCTGAGCTTGCTCCTCAGATGCTGCCTGACCTGCTGTGCTTTTCCAATGCCACACTTTTCAAAATTTCAAAAAGAAATGCTGGTTTGCACAGAATTTTGCACATGCATTTAAACAAGCAGGAGTGATGTGCAAGACTACTTGGAATTGTACATTCATTCTGGCACAGAAGGAGACTATTAGTCCTTTGTGTGGTAGAATGCAGATAAACTCAAATCAGAGATTGACGAGGTTGACTGTATGGGAAATCTGGTCTAGGTATATTGAAGTGGATGATTTTCATTTACGGGATGTGCATGTTGCTGCCAAGACCAGGATTTGATGCTCATCCCTAATTGCCCTTGGGCTGAGTGACTTGCTGGGCAATTTCAGGGAGGGATTGACAGTCAATCTCATTGCTGTGGATCTGAAGTTATATGTAGGCCAGATCATTAGGCATTAGGAAGCCAGAAATGTCTTTACAAAAATTGATAGTTTCGTGACAGAGACTCGCTTTCAATTCTCGACTGCTGCTCAACCACTGTCTTAAAGGTCATTAGGCATTATCAATGAATGCTGGACCAGACAGTGATGCCCATGCCTTGCGCACAAATGAAAACAATGTGTGGCACAGCTATGAAGGATTTGAATTTAATGAGAATTTTTTAAATCCAGGAATAAAATTTCACTACTGTTGTGCTGCAGAAAAATGAAACTTTCTTCCCAATCATAATGTATATACTCCAACAGTTCAATTTTGTTTCAAGACTGTGATCAATTGATTTTTGTTAGAAGTATAAAGGGATGATGGAACAAACACAGATAAGTTGAAACCTGAAGAATTGTGGATGCTGTAAGTCATAAACAAAGCAGAAATTGTTGGAAAAACTCAACAGATCTGGCAGTAGCTGCGCAGAAAAATCAGAGTTAATGTTTCAGATATTCTGTGCTTAGCAGAGGTCTCCGTTTTATTCTTCTACATCCCCACTGTAATGAATTTTGGGCATAACATGTTGCCAAACTCTTCCTGAGTTGTCTTCACCTCCACACCCATTTCTTTGGACAAGGATCCTCTGCTTGTCCCACAGACTGGGAGACAGTGAGGTCTGCAGATGCTGGAGATCCGAGTTGAGAGTGTGTTGCTGGAAGAGCACAGCAGGTCAGGCAGCATCTGAGAAGCAAGAAAGTCGGTATTTCAGGCCGAAGCCCTTCATTCGCCCTTTCCAATGAAGGGCTCTGGCCTGAAACGTGAATTTCCTTGTCCCACAGACCCCTTTGCTTACCTTCAACACTCTTCTTCCCCCCCCCCCACCCACCACCACCATCACCACCATCACCACCATCACCACCATCACCACCATCACCATCACCATCACCATCACCATCACCATCACCACCACCACCACCACCACCACCACCACCACCACCCCTCCTTCTGGCCTTCTGCCTGCACCCGACCTGTTCATTGAGTACAGTCGACGTTACATTGGTCCCCTCAATTTCTCTGCTCCCCCCTGACTCATTCCAGCCTATCTCCCCTTGAACTGACTGCACCCCATGCACTCATATCCACTCCTGATTTATAATTAAGCCAAATGACAAGAGTGGTATTATTGTTGTCTGATGGACTGACATTGCAGAGGCTGAGTGCCACGTCCCCCAGACCATGACCCCACTGTGGATCATCAGGCCATTGTGTCAGCTACTGTCGCTAACATTTCATTTGGTGATTCCCACCTCCCCCACACCGCCTCCAAGCTGATTGTCCTCCAACCCCACACAGTTCGCTTTTACCTCCTTCCAAAAATCCACAAACAGGACTGTCCAGTGGACCCATTTTTTTCTGTCTGCTCCTGCCCCACAGAACTCATTTCTTCCTATCTTGAATTGGTCTCTTCTCCCCGGTCCAGTCCCTGCCCACTTATGTCTGCAAATCCTCTGATGCTTTGCGCCAGATAAATTGAGTTGAGGTCAGCAATATTCAATTGAATGGTGGCTCAGCTTCAGAAATGAGTGTTTTATTTTATACCTACTTTGGACATACTTCTGACATGAAAGGATAAACATTTGATGGAGATGATTCAGTTGCATCCACAAAAGTGGGAGGGCAGTTTTGTTGAATAGGGAGAAACAGAATAAGGAGCTTAATTGGAGGAAGGACCGTGGTTATCAATGTCAAAGGTTGCAGGGCATTACAATCTTAATAGAGTTAAATATCATACTAGCTTTCGGAGCGACGCTCCTTCATCAGGTTGTAGTGGAAGGCTCAATCCTAACACACAGAATTTATAGCAAAATTTTAGTGTGATGTCACTGAAATTATATATCTCGTGTGCTTCCAATTAAACCTGTTGGACTATAACCTGGTGTTGTGATTTTTAACTTTGTACACTCCAGTCCAACACCGGCATCTCCAAATCAATCTTGTAAAGGATTAATTATAGAAGTTAAGTAAGTACAGTTTCTGGTAATACAGAAACCTGATTAAAGAAACTTGAATTTGGATTTGTGTGAAAGATGGGCTCTGATTTTGGGAGTGAAATCTTTTGCTAACGTTTATAAAAGAGGACTCAAAACTTTGCTATTCTAATTATCTATCAAAAAATTAGTTTTATCAGTTCAGTGTTGGAACTCAACGCGAAGGAAGACTGCTATGCTACGGACATTATCCGGAAATCCTTATAGTCGATGCCGTTAGCCTGGAAGTGCTTTATTCTTTGGTGTCCAAGATTTCTCCTGATTGGATTAGTTCAATGAGCATTATACGTTCACTGAGAACAAAAGGTGAGGAATACATTTTGTTAACATGTTTTTAGTATTTTTTTCATATGACTACAAACTGAGATGAAGTTATGATTGTATGTTTTTTCTACTTATTTTAGAGATGCTTTCCAGTGATTTCAGGAGTAATAGTCATTTGTTATTTTAATTTTGTGGCAAATATATTAGAGTTCCTGGTGGCCGCCTTCATAAAGCTGTTGGCCATTTAAATAGCTTTCGTGGCAAAATGATTGCCGATGTTATAGAATGAAATTGCAAAGACTATAACCGGGTTTAACATTTAGGGTTTTACTGGTGTTTTCTGAGTATGTTTTTGAAGTTAGAATATTTCTTGCTTAGAAAATGCTGCATTTTAAAATTTATCATCAGATAAAGGATAAAACAATTTGAAATCTTAACTACTAAGGTGAGAAAAGGTTAGCTCTAAAGTTATTTCGTTACACATGTTTTGGTAACTTTAAAATAATTGAGGAGGGAAAGCACAATGAAAGAAAAAAGTTTCCATGTTGCAGTAATATCTTGGGCCATCCTTCTCTTTCCTATAGTGATTGGTTTCTGATGGCATTACCATTCTTCTTAACTCAAACAGGTCTTTACTAATTTCTCTGAGCTGCCATTCTTCCAATTTTCAAGCTATTCAACATTGATAGTCTCGCCTTTCCTCCTCTTCTTTTTCATAAAATTGTCCCTCCATGATGTCTCTTACAAGTCTGTGTTTCTTTTTCAAGTGTGCCATTTCCTAATTATGTTCAACAAATTTATTCATTCATTCACCATGCACAATGTTGTATCATTTTAGTTTTTCAATTTAGCAATTCCTTTTAATTTTTCTTCAAATCCATATTTGAAAACTATTTTATAAGTTAGGTCTCTCAGTTTCTTGTAAGATCATAACTACCCAAATCAACATTACCAAATCAAAGTGTTTATAGGTAGGTCTTTGGGCTTTCTAGTTTGCAACTTATCGTCTTACCAAAGGTGGCCTTGGAGCTTTTGAGGCAGAGAACTTGGGCCTCAGTTCAAGTCCCACCTACTACGGAGATATATCTGTAAAGCTTGTCCACAGTCCATGAAGATAGCTGGACAGGTTAATAGCATAATCAAAAAGTGTGGTGCTGGAAAAGGACAGCCGGCTGGAAGTGTAATAAAATTCAACATTGTGTGCCCAGTGCAAGAAAGTCGATCGAATGTCAGTAAGAATGTATTTTTGGCAGTACAGACTCGGTGGGCTGAAGGGCCGTTTGTGTACTGTATGATTCTATGATTTTGGGAACTTGATTTTAAGAAAATAATCTGCCAAAGATGATCTTTCCCATTGCTGTCCTTGCTCTTATTTTATTACTGCACTTTTCATCTACAGATTTTATTCTTCCTAAGTATTTGAATTCTTGCCCCTATGCTGGTTCTTTTCCTTATACCATTACATGAATATTTCTTGTTGAGTTTGGTTTTGCCAAAGTCATGTATATTTCAATGTATGGAGACTATTTAACTTTTTTTTATTGTGGACTGAAATGAGAAAAGAACAGTTTTAAAAACCAAGGATAGCTGGGGAATTGCTACTGGTTTGAAATTGTTGTAGTTATTCTCTGTACACAATGTAACTAACTTGACACCCATTGTAAACATCAAGAATTGAGCTGTTTATGAACCAGTAATTGAAATACAGTTTATAGATGATCTAGAGCTGGATAGAGTTTTGGTTGGCAAAAGAAGTTGGTTGGGCTATGGTCAAGTTTTGGTGACAATGGCCTTCTAGCAGCCAACAATTTTATGTTTGGTTCTCAGGAAACTAAACAGTTTGTGGCTGTGAGCAAAAGAAAACTTCAGGCCACGCCAGCTTAGGAACTCTCTCTCTGTTCTTTGCAGTAAACTTGAAGAAAACTAATTTATCGTTCCTTCAGCAGTTGCTCTAAGTGTGACTCTGAATTGATGTCAGAGATCATTTATAGGTGAGTCAGTCACCCTGTGCCTTTTGCAAACTAATAGAACCATCTGGAGGACAACTGAGAAGTAGCATTCTGGCCAACAGAAAAATCAAAATCCTCTTAATAACCTTTGAACATGCACGTCTAAACTGCTTTCACAGTTTTGTCTTCTTGTCCATAAACCCTTTTTTAGACTTATGTGTGTTGTTGTGAGTGTGTATATTTAAAAGGGGATAAAAGTTTTAACTAGTAAAGTTATATGTTGAGTGTTAATTGTTTACATGCAAACTAGGAACAGGAATAAGCGATTCTACCCCTCAGGCCCGCTCTGCTATCCAATATGGGCAGCACGGTGGCTCAGTGGTTAGCACTGCAGCCTCATAGCGCCAGGGACCCGAATTCGATTCCCACCTCGGGCGACTGTCTGTGTGGAGTTTGCACATTCTCCCCATGTCTGCGTGGGTTTCCTCCAGGTGCTCCGGTTTCCTCCTAAAATCCAAAGGTGTGTAGGTCAGGTGAATTGGCCATGCGAAATTGTGCATAGTGTTAGGTGCTTCAATAAATGCAGGGGAATGGGTCTGGGTGGGTTATCTTTGGAGGGTCGGTGTGGACTTATTCAGCCAAAGCGCCTGTTTCCATACTGTAGGGAATCTTATATAATCTAATCTGATCATGGTTGATTTAATCTTGGCCTCCATTCTATTTTCCTGGGAGCTCCCCATAGCTTTTCAACCTGTTGCTAATGAAAAATCTGTCTACTTCCTCAAATTTATTCAGTGTCCTGGTATCCTCTGCATTCTGAGGTAGCGAGTTCCACAGATGCGTGGTTCTTCGAGAGCAGTAATTGCTCCTCATTTCTATTTTAATTCTGCCAATCCTTTACCCAAACCTGCTACCCCTCATTCAATATTGTGCTGTAAGGGAAACCATGCGCTCTACAATTACCTCATCTGTTCCCTTTAGCATCTAATATGCCTCCGTTGGATTTCTCATTCTTCTAAACTGCAGGTTACGAGGTCTAAAATATTCAATCTTGCCTCATAAGATGAGGCTTTCATCTCTGGAATTAATCGAGTGAACCTTCTCTGAACTGACTAGAGTGCAATTGCACCCTTCCTCAAGTAAGGGGACAAAAACTGTCCACAGTACTCAAGATATGGTCTCACCAGTGCCTTGTTCAATAATAACAGCACTTTCCATCTTCTTTCTTCCTTTCCTCAACAATAAATAAATGACAAAATTTCATTTGTCTTCCTTAATTAGCTTGAGGGCATGCGAGAGGGCACTCAGATTCTCCTTCACTGAAGCATTTCTAACTTTTTCTCCATTTAGAGAAGTTGCTTTTTTATTCTTCTAATCAAAGTGGATAAACTTGCACATCCAGTCTTTTTGGTATGGATCTCAACACAACCTTCAATGAATGGGCTGTCAAGTGACTTGTGTGAAAGTCAGAACATCGACATACCTTTGACTTCTTCCTTTGCTTGTTTATTGTTGGTTGTCTGAAGCTCTCTAAACATCTTCCTCATTTAAAAAAAACTTTGACTAGCTTAATAATCATTGGTGTTAAATCCATCCGATATTTTTAATCTCATTTGTAGGTCTTTGACCTATTTTAGCTGCTTTTACAGTGTTTATCTCATTACTACTCGAATCTCACTCTTTAGTATTTCTGGCCAAGTGAATCCATGGCAACATTTCTTTCTGCTTCTACTTCAATCATTTAGGTGTTTCATTTTTTGTGAATAGTTCTTCAACAAGCTTTTACTATCTTTTTCTTATTTCATCAGGGTTTATTAATAAAATACCTTATTTATCATCATTTGCTGTTGATTTGCATCCTTTATGCTGAGTCCCACTAACCTCCTTTGCCTTTACATACAAAAGATCTATTCTTCCTGGTTAATCCAATCCTTCAAGTCCTTTTGCAAATGTCTTCCTGTGTCTTTTCCGTCTATTATACAGTTGGTTCTGCTATAATGCAGTAGTTCCGTTCTTGTGCAACCCTGTGCTATACGAAAATCATGTAATAGCAGCATCCTTCAACTAATGGGGCCAGAATTGCATTATGACCAATACACACTTCAAAAGTTTGTGATTTAGAAGCAGTGTCCCCAATTGTGTTATGGTGACGCACATTAACAAAATGTTCATTAAAGCAGAACGATGTGTGCAAGTAACTTTGTTTCAACTTGTTGCCTTTCATATTGATATTTTGCCATTTACCCCAATCTCCCATCTTTTCAGACATTGGAGTCAGTCATAATACATACTTTATTGATCCACTTTCCTTTTAAAATCCCTCTGATGTTTGTTCCTACTTCCATGACAGATTCATTAAGCTGTTTCTATTGCTTGTTTGTATTGGTAGTAATCTTGTATTTTCTAGTCCGTGCTTTTTTACTTCATTGTCATTTACTTTTTTCAGTGTCTTTATTGTTGCCAAAGTTATTCAGGACTGTTCCTGGTTTCTGAAAATAGATCTTTAGGGCACTCAATTTTTTTTTGTTTTGAATTGGATTAACCTCTCTAAATCGAAGAGAATTATTTTCTAGAATTGGCAAGAAATACATTCTTTTTTTGTGGAACCAGTCTTATTGGCAACTGATATTCCATTCCCTGTTTATACTGTGCAATGGAATTAGAGTGCAGGCAGTGATAACAAAGTAATTGCGTGTATTTAAAATTTGAGGTGTTATGATTTTGAGATTTTGTGTTCCTGAATGATAACATTTTTCATTGTCTTTGTACAATAGATCAGCAGCACCAAACTATGTAAAGCTGCGAGCTCACTCATTGAATGATTGTCCACTTTCTAATGACAATGTGTTCCTGGATGTGACAGGATGATATATATGGCAGCTTGAGTATCTTCTGTATTTTTACTACATAACTGGCTTTAGAGACAGCTTTACAATTGTTGTAGGGTATTATGCAAATTATTACCATATGCATGATATTTCATTGAACTGTTCATGCCTGAATGACAATTTTGTTTTTTTGAAATTCTCAGAGGACACGGTGGTAGCAGTTTCAATGACTGGAATTTTGAAGGTGTGGATTATTACTGCCGAAATCAATCGAATGCAGGTATGATTTTAAGCATTTGGATAGAGTAGTTTTGTAAGTCAGCAAGTTCTGTAATCATTAGTTTCATTTTTTTGGAAGAGATTTTCCATGCATCATGAGGAACTGTAATGGTAATACAGCCCTAACATTGTGATTCCTACTGGTTTCTGAATACCCAATGGACTGGAATAATGAATTTTTATGTCTTGATGCCATCCTTAATATCAGTAAATATTATTCAATTTTCAAGATACACTTTATTTGAGACGTCTTTGTTTTGCTAATTACTTTTATTTCACTTTCTTCATCATGTTTTCTGGTTACCTGCAAGGTTACTTGTGATTCGTGATATCATGAACTATGCATTGCTTGGTCATATGTTGTATATATGCAAGTTCTATTTGTTCATGGAAGCCTATTTCCTTGGCTTGCATCATGCTCTCAACCTAAAATCATCACTTGTCTTTTTAACAGAGATACCTGTGGACCAGCATGGACTCTGGCAAATTGCCAGAATGTTGCAGGCCCTTCCTTTGGTGTTTGCACACATGCACACAGGCAGTGAGTTCAAGATTACCATCACCCTCTGGGTGAAGAGGTTTCTCCTCCCATCTCTAAACCTCTGCCCCTTGTCTTAAATTTATGTTTTCTGGTGATTGATCTCTCCATCAAAGGGAAAAATTTCTTCCTGTCTAGTATAACTTATCTAATTGTCTGGGATCTCCTTAAAATTCCTTGCAATGCAATCAAATGAGGCAAGGTCAGCTGTAGAAAGCTATTACAGGCGCAAGGTTGAATTTCTTAGTTAGGTAAGGTTCAGATTTAATTCTGAAATTGCTGGGACATTTTGGGTCCAGTTCTGAAGAAGGATCACTGGACCTAAAATGTTAACTTTGCTTTGTCTCCACAGTGGGCGGCACGGTGGCACAGTGGTTAGCACTACTGCCTCACAGTGCCAGAGACCCGGGTTCAATTCCCACCTCCGGTGACTGACTGTGTGGAGTTTGCACGTTCTCCCCGTGTCTGCGTGGTTTCCTCCGGGTGCTCCGGTTTCCTGCCACAGTCCAAAGATGTGCAGGTCAGGTGAATTGGCCATGCTAAATTGCCCGTAGTGTTAGGTAAGGGGTAAATGTAGGGGTATGGTGTGGGTTGCGCTTCGGTGGGGCGGTGTGGACTTGTTGGGCCGAAGGGCC
Source organism: Chiloscyllium punctatum (assembly GCF_047496795.1). Classification (NCBI taxonomy): domain Eukaryota; kingdom Metazoa; phylum Chordata; class Chondrichthyes; order Orectolobiformes; family Hemiscylliidae; genus Chiloscyllium; species Chiloscyllium punctatum. The sequence goes on along the minus strand of NC_092739.1, from coordinate 127,999,220 downwards.
TGTTTCCACACTGTAAGTAATCTAATCTAAAAAAAGATGCTGCCAGATTAGCTGAGATTTTCCAGCATTTTGTTTTTGTTTGATTTCCAGCATCCCTGGCACTTTGCTTAAGGTTCAGGTTTCCTGAGAATTTTGCTGTTGTTTCTGATATTCCTGATGAAGGGCTTACTCCCGAAATGTCGATTCTTCTGCTCCTCAGCTGCTGCCTGACCTGCTGTGCTTTTCTAGCACCACACTCGCAATGACTGGTGTTGTTGCTCTTTTAAGAGTGTCATCCTCAGAGATCACATATCAGAATTAGACACTGATCAAATTGTGAGATTACTTTACATGCTCATCATTTCAGCTGAGTTACTAAAGAAGAAAAATATTGTGCTTGTAATAATGGGTGGTTGAGTGCCACACTTGATTTTGTTAGCTTATATTATTGATTATTATGCCTCTGTTTACTTTGATAAATTTTGATTTATTTATAATTGATTACAATACTCTAAATCCAAGTGAGAGCAACGTGAAGAGCACCAACATGTTTCATAAACTTTTTCTACCTCATAGGATACTGAACCAGTATTTGAAGAGGAATCTAAACCTATTTACTGCCTGAACTGCCAAAGCATTTCATTTTGCACATATACACAGCAATCTCTGCTGGTAGTATGCTCCAAATATTGGCGGGTAAGACTTTATGTACTGATGTATGAGATAATTGAAGGAGGAGAAGTTTGAGATCAAATTTTTAAATGTAAAACTAATATAAAAATTTAACAATTCATTCAGTTATTATGGCTTTTACACTTAATTGTCTTAGCATTATATTTCTTTGCCCTTTTTTTTTCAGGTGTTTGATGCTGGAGATTTTTCTCTGCTCTGCTCAGTATCTAGTGCTAATGACCAGTATTGGACTGGGGGTGAATTTGTAAATGCTGAAAAAGTTGTCATTTGGACAGAAGATGGGAGTAGCTTTACTTACCAGCTACCACCAAGGTAGGCTTGAACTTCCAAAATGTTTTTTATTGCTGCTTTGCATCACACTCTTCACACTTCAGGAGCAATGTTTGTGAATACAATTCCAGATTGATGTTGTATACCACTTGTTAGGTTGACAGAAAATACTGCATTAACATTCCAATTAATGAAATGTGTAAATTGATTTGATAAAGCATAGACAAAGTGTGTTTCATCACTTTAATTTCAGTTCAATTTTCAAATAAAATGAAAGCTCTGATTGCCTGTTGTGCTTTAATCATAGTATGTTAAATTTTGAAATTTTCTTAAATAAAAAAAACAAGATGGTGCAAGTAGGCAAGTCAACCGCACTAGTGCGAAGAGAAATAGTTGTAATGTTTCAGGTCTATGGCCTTTGATGTTTTTATTTCCGGTTTGTAGCATCTAGAAAATTTTGCTTTTGTTTTTAGATTTTCATGCATGTTTATGTATCTGAGAGGAAAGATGGCCATAAACTTTCACATTCAGGAATCTATGATGAAATAGTAAATTTCATGTTTTATGAGATCACTTTGAAAATCAAATCCCAGTGTTGCTAAACATGGACCTCCACTTAGGCATGTGTCATGTGCCATCTTTGCTGATATAGTAAAACTGCCAGAATCAAAGCGCAGACGTCATGCTAAAACTTCAGTTCACTTGCCAGTTTTGTAATATCTGGGTTTCTCCTACCATGATCTCCTGCTAGATCAAAGGCTTCATTGCTTATAAATTTGAGCAGCGCTTGTGATAATATTGTGGAATTCTAGGATTAAAGTCCATTATCAATAAGTTTTCAGTTGTCTTCATTTACAAATTAAACACAAGACTGCTCCCACGCCATCATGCCTGGCCATGCAGCTGCACTGTGCTTCCCCATCCCAGGTTCTGCTGCATGTCAAATACCTACTTAAACTTTGTGTCTCCTGCATACCATTTTGTTGTGTATTCTCAGCATTAAAATTGGTAAAGGATTGCAATTAAAAATATATTGAAACACAATAACTGTTTCTGCAGAGTTCTAAAAAATCAGTATAATTCTAGAAGACCTTTGAAAAAGTGAGAGTTGATTTAGTGACTACAAATCAACCACTCTCACGTTTGGTTCACTAACAACAGAAAGCTTATTTAATGAATTTAATCTAGTCAGGTCTTTTCCATTTTGTTTGAAGTGTCAAATTAAGGTTTTTTTTTAGCAGATGAACACTACTGCAGAGATCAACAGTATGTTAGAATGCAGGCCTAATAGAGCTCTCCACTATTTGTTTTTTGAAGTAGTTACTTGACATAATTAGCAGCATTTATTTAAACTAGTTATATAATTCTTATTGTAGTTCTTAGTATTGTCCTTACATAAAACTAAATCTGTATTTATGCACATAGGCATATTGCATTTGTTTGTGTTAAGGCACTTTCTTACATTTGTTGTACGGCCACTTTTGAAATACAGCATTCATTTCTGGGCTCCCTGCTATAGGAAAGATGTTGTTAAACTTTAAAAGGGTGCAGAAAAGATATACAAGGATGTTGCTGGGGTTGGAGGATTTGAGTCGAATAGGCTGGGACTGTTTTCTCTGAAGTTTCAGAGGCTGAAGGATGACCTAAATGAGGTTTATAAAATCAAGAGGGGCATGGATAAAGTGAATAGCCTAAGGTAGGGGGAGCCCAAAACTAGAGGGCATAGGTTTACATTGAGAGAGGAAAGTTATAAAAGAAATCTAAGGGACAATGTTTTCATGCAGAGGGTGGTGTGTGTATGGAATGAACTGCTAGAGGAAGTGGTGGAGGCTGGTACAACAGGAACATTTTAAAAGGCATTTGGATGGGTACGTGAATAGAAAGGATTTAGCAGGAAATAGGCCAAATACTGGCAAATGGGACTAGATTAATTTAGGATATCTGGTAAGCATGAACGAGTATGACCAAAGAGTCTGATTCCGTGCTGTACATCTCTTTGGCTCTATACTGAAACTTCAGTAAGTGCCATCCTATTTTTCACTGTTGTGGTACATTTTATTGTACTAGTATCTTCCAATATGTGGTGATTTTTATGTGAATTTTTAAAAAAATTGTATTTTCCTAACAGCTGCTTACCAGCCAGTGAGTCCTTCCGCAGTAATGTTGGCAAAGCCATTGAGAACTCCATTCCTCCATTACTATTTAAGGTGCTGGACTGGAAAGATAAATCTGTAAGCCATACTTTGTTCACATATTGGATTTTAGTAAATAGCTTACTTTCGTTGATATGTAATATTTTGCTTTGCTTGTTTTTTGGATGTATTTATTAAGGTTGTCGTATTAGAAAGTGGAAATGTTAATTTCAGGTTATCTGAAGCATTGAGCTTCTGGTTATCCACTCTTCATAGGACCCATTGACATTAAACTATTACACTGCTGTCACATTTTCATTGCTCAGTTTAAAACCTTCAGCACAAGATATGCATCCTATATTGCACTGTAAGAGGATAAGCTTTTTTGAAATGGACTTGTATCCCTGCGTCATGGTTTAAGATTATATTGAAACGAGGCTTCCATTTTAGAAACTAGGCTCAATTTGATTCCAGTCTTGAGTTCAGCTGTCTTTTGAGCACCCTCGACTAAATTCTACTCTGATATACTCTGGGTTTTGCAATTGTAAAGCTTTTAGACTTTTGAAGTTTTGAAAAATAATTTGTAAGTGTCTTTCAATCACTAGTATGTCTGCAAAGTAAAACATTTGTTGAATGCTAAATCAAAAGTTTTGACTTCAGTTATGTTGATCAACCAAGCACTGGCTTGATTCCATAAAGTTGTTCTAGACAAAGCTACTCACTTGAACTGGCTAAGCTTTTGCAACATTTGCTTCCAGATCAATATTAAAATTGCCCCTTTCAATCATACTTCAGTTGTACTTGGAGTTGGCAGCATTCATTCAATTTTTTTTGAGTTTCAATAAGGATACATGTTAAAAATCTAGGACTGGTGAAAAATGATACAAGGCACAAATTCTTAAGCATGGGCTTGACTATATGGTCTTGATCATTGCTAGTGTGTACGCTTAACACCATCCAGTGCTGTGTATTCTTTAATATTCAGTGTCCGAGTTCATTGTCATGGCAGACCTTGTGATCAGGAATATTTGGTTTCTGATAAATAGTTTTCCAGACAAGGGCATGACTAAAGCTTCATAATGCAGAGTTTGTTGTGTCCATTGGTGACTCGCATATGACGTGTACACTTTATGTAAGGTGAGATGAATATTTATTCTGAATTGCAAAGACAGCTGGAGCAGACATTATGAACTGCCAAGCCTAACCTACTATTCACTGTGGTGATGGCTGTTGTAGAGCTTCAACTTCACTTTTTTGTCTGCTCCTTATCAATGTTTGCTGTTGAAGGGCTTATACCCGAAATGTGATTCTCCTGCTCCTCGGATGCTGCCTGACCTGCTGTGTCTTTCCATCACCACACACTCAAAATTCTAGCTTGGGCTGATAAATGCCATGTAACATTCGCACTGCACAAGTGACAGGTGATGAACTTTATCCAGCAGGAGAGTGTCTATCCATATCCTCTTGACATTGAAAAACATTGCTCCCACTGGAGAGTGTCCTATTACCGGCACTCTGAGCTTTACCATTGACTAGAAACAAGAACAACACTGTGATGTTCCCACTCCAAGTGGACTTCAGTTCAAGAAAGCAACTTACCACCACCACCTCAAGAACATTTCCAAGCATTCACAAACTTTGTGAGTGAATACTTCTGTCCTCTGTTCAGTCTGTGTGATTGACTGGTTGAGACTCTGCTCCTATTTTCCAGATTCTCCAGAAAGTGAAAACAACCTCTGTGTCTACCCTGTCAAGCCCTTCACCATCTTGTATGTTTAAATGAGATCACGACTCCTTGTCCTAAACTCGAGAGATTATAGGTAGTTTATTCAACTTCTCGTGATAAGTCAGCTCTCTCATCCAGTGATCGAGTGAGCTTGAGATCTAATATCATGAAGAATTAAAGAAAAGAATGATTTGCATTTATATTATGGTTTTTATGTTCTCAGGACACTCCTTAATGGTTTAAGACCATTTTTACCGTGCAGTCATTGTGTCCTAAGATAATGTTAGTTTGCAGTGAGCAAAATCCCTCACATGGCAATAATATGAATGAATGGTTAAAATTACCTTATTTTTCTATTTAAGAAAACAACTGTATTTGAGTAAAAAGCACTTTATCTAAAATTATCTTCCAATCTTGTATAAATTTCAATTTCCATAAAGGGTGTAATGAATTACATTCTTTCATAAGATTCAGTCAAGGGGACTTTGCCAAACTGCTAAATTGAGTTATGTTTTCTTGAGCAAAGCTCTTTATAAGGACCAAGGTCAAAACAATTAGAAAATGGCTGCTGAGGTGTGACACATCAATTCCGCATTGCTGTTCATAGGCACTGTGCACGGACTACCCCTTTCAGTATGATATCTGAAGTATTCACTGGCTGGCTAAGGTCTGGAGTAAAAATGTTACTTGTAAATAATCAACTGGTGAAATAGAATTTATACAGTGTTTAATTGGTAATACATTGTAATTATATCATAAGTGGACACAGTATATCATTTTCTTTGAGAATAACATTACTGCAGTCTATCACTTAACCAGTAGAGGATGCTGTAGTATAATAGGTACCATATAGCTTTTATTGTGAAGACTCAAATGGATGTTGGTATGATCCTCAATATTGGTTTTTGCATCTGCTGACTGGTGACTCAGGTCTGTAAATAATGCGCTATGAAACAGAGTAACTTATACAGAACTAAGTTAAACTGATAGCGTACATTAAAACTGCATTTTGTCTTTCTCTGAAACTTGGGACCAACAACATTTTCGGAGAGCCAATACATTCTGATTACCTTGACTGATAAAGGTACTTGTATGTTAGATAAAGCATGTAGTTTGTTGAACTGCATGAACTCCTCAGTCAGATGCAGAAGAAATGTACATTCATGGTTTTCATGTGTCCAATTCACAGATTGGAGGTTCAAACCCCTGATCAGTCCTTACATGCAGAAGCTACTTGACAGTCTCCTGCATTATTCTACTCCAGAGTATTTCAGAAATTACTCGTGACTTGAGAAAGAGTGATTCTTTTCCCCAACAAAATACTAATAAAAAAATTACATTGAAGACACAGTACACTTAGTGGTCATGTTGGAAATTTGAAAAGAAATTGGATGCACAAAGCAACCTCATCAGCATCTCGGTTAACATTGCATGTTGAGACTCCATACCAAACCTTTCTGAGAGTTATTATAGAGTCATAGAGATGACAGCAGGGAAACAGAACCTTCGGTCCAACCTGTCCATGCCAACCAGATATCCCAGCCCAATCTAGTCCCACCTGCCAGCACCCAGCCTATACTCCTCCAAACCCTTCCTATTCATATACCCATTCAGATGCTTTTTAAATGCTGCAATTGTACCAGCCTTCATCTCTGGTAACTCATTCCATACACGTACCACCCTCTGTGTGGAAAAGTTGCCCTTTAGGTCCCTTTAAAATTTTTCTCTTCTCACCCTAAACATATGCCCTCTTGTTCTGGACTCCCCGACCCCAGGGAAAAGATCTTGAATATTTACCCTATCCATGCTTCTCATGATTTTATAAACCTCTGTAAGGTCATCCCTCAGGGAAAACAACTCCAGCCTATTCAACCTCTCCCTGTAGCTCAAATCCTCCAACCCTTTCAACATCCTTGTTAATCTTTTTGGAACCCTTTTCAAGTTTCACAACATCCTTCCGATAGGAGAGAGAGCAGAATTGCATGCAATATTCCAACAATGACCTCACCAATGTCCTATACAGCCACAACATGACCTCCCAATTTCTATACTCAGTGCTCTGACCAATAAAGGAAAACATACCAAACACCTTCTTCACTATCCTATCTACCTGTGACTCTACATTCAAGGAACTATGAACCTGCTCTCCAAGGTCTCTTTGTTCAGCAACACTCTCTCGGATCTTACCATGAAATGTATAAATCCTGCTCTGATTTACTTTCCCAAAATGCAGCAGCTTGCATTTACCTAAATTAAACTCCATCTGCCACTTCTCAGCCCATTGGTCCATCTGATCAGGATCCCAATTTAATCTGAGGTAACCTTCTTTGATGTCCAATACACCTCCAATTTTGGTGTCATCTGCAAACTTATTAACTATACCTCTTACGCTCACGTCCAAATCATTTATACAAATGATGAAAAGTAGTGGACCCAGCACTGATCCTTGTGGCACTCCACTGATCACAGGCCTCCAGTCTGAAAAACAACCCTCCACCACGACCCTATGGGCGGCACGGTGGCACAGTGGTTAGCACTGCTGCCTCACAGCGCCAGAGTTCAATTCCCGCCTCAGGCGACTGACTGTATAGAGTTTGCACATTCTCCCCGTGTCTGCGTGGGTTTCTTCCTGGTGCTCCGGCTTCCTCCCACAGTCCAAAAGATGTGCAGGTCAGGTGAATTGGCTATGCTAAATTGTCCGTAGTGTTAGGTAAGGGGTAAATGTAGGGGTATAGGTGGTTTGCGCTTCGGCGGGTCAGTGTGAACTTGTTGGGCCGAAGGGCCTGTTTCCACACTGTTAAGTAATCTATCTTCTACCTTTGAGCCAGTTTTGTATCCAAATGGCTAGTTTTCTCTATATTCCATGAAATCTCACCTTGCTAACCAGTCTTCCGACACTTCACCTGTGACTATCGATGATACAAGTATCTCAGCAAGGGCCTAGCAATCACTTCCCTAGCTTGTCACAGAGTTCTAGGATGCACATGATCAGGTCATAGAGTCATAGAGATGTACAGCATGGAAACAGACCCTTTGGTTCAATTTGTTCATGCCGACCAGATATCCTAACCCAATCTAGTCCTACCTGCCAGCACCTAAGGACTTATCCATTTCTATGCATTTTAAGATATCCAGCACTTCCTTCTCTGTATATGGGCATTTTTTGAGATGTCACCATCTGTTTTCCCACATTTTATATCTTCCATGTTCTTCTGCACAGTAAACACTGATGCAAAATACTCTTTTAGTATCTCCCCACCACCCCCCCCACCCCACCCCACCCCCCACTCCCCCCCCCCCCATCTCCTGTGGTTCTACACACAGGCTGCCTTGCTGATCTTTGAGGCGCCTTATTCCCTCCCTAGTTGCTCTTTTGTCCTTAATATATTTATAACATCTCTTTGGATTTTCCTTAACTCCCTATTTGCCAAAGCTATCTCATGTCCCCTATTTTGGTCTCCTGATTTCCCTCCTAAGAATACACCTACTGCCTTTATACAGTTCTAAAGCATTAACATGTATTTTTTCCTTTCTAATGATGGTGATTGCGTGGTGTAGTTTGAGCATTTCTGTCCCTGTTTCCATAATTACTGTTACACAATTTTTTCAATCTTGTATACATGTTAATCTTGTGAAGATCTGTTTGTATCATGTACAGTACTACATTTATTACTTAGCTCAACTTGTGATAAGGTGTCGTAAACTCACAATGAAATGCAATATATTTTCTCATTTGATATTTTGCCTCAATTACTTCCAAATATTTCATTAACTTTTCTTGGCACTTGGTTGAAAAAGTAGGAACATAGAGACAAGGTGCAGTTATTCAGCTTGTCAAGCCTATTCTATCACCTTTTACGACCATTGCTGACCAAATAATTCCATACCCTTTTTACCCACATTATCCTCTAACCCCTTATGCAATTGGTGATCAGAAATCCATAAATGTCTACTTGAAATCAAGTCAAAAATTGAGTTTTCACAACCCTCTTGGTAGAGAATTCAAAAGATTCACCACTATTCACTATTCACTAAATACTTATAGGTTATTAAAAGTTCATTAAAAGCACTGCTGGAGATTATACATTGATTAAAAATCATTTTTGTGTGTTAATGAATATGTGAACATTGTGAAAGTAAAAAATGTCCTGTGTTTATATTAAAACATACAAATTCAGAGCAGGTATATATTATATTTTTGAGTCTGCACCACTATTCAATGAAGTGAGGCCTAAGATGACCTCAATTTGATTCCTGGATTAGTGGTGCTGGAAGAGCACAGCAGTTCAGGCAGCATCCAACGAGCAGCGAAATCAACGTTTCGGGCAAAAGCCCTTCATCACCTCAATTTGATTCCTGCCAACCCTTGGCCATCTTTGCCTCCCTTGTTAGTTAAGGATCTGTCTGCTTTCACCTTAAAAAAAACAAAATCAATGACTCTATCTTCAATGGTCTCTGCAGGCACAGTCAACTTTCTGAGAGGAAACATTTTCCTCCTCTCTTCTTTAAATTGAAGCTGCCATTATCTTTAAACTATGTTGCCTTTGTACAAGACTTTTCCACAAGGGAAACATCCTTTTAATAGTCTCCTCAGGATCTTCTATGTCAACATCACCTCTTACTCTTATAAACTCTATTAGATACAGGTCAATTGTTCCAACCTTTCCTCATAAGTTAAGCTTCCATTCTACGCATCAGTCAAATGACTCTTCTCTAAACTGCTTCTAATGTATTTATATCCTCCTCAAATAAAGAGAACAAAACTACACATGGTATTCCAGATGTCTCAACAGCACCAGTATGACTGTTGCAAAACATCCCACCTTTTATATTCCATTCCCCTTGTATTCAAATTTCATCAAACCATTTGTATCTGTACTTTTCACTGTGCCAATTTGAGAGGTCAGAGGAGATCAGGATGCATGGGGCTCAAAATTGGTTGTCGGAGGAAATTTATTCAGGAGTAGTATTAGAATCACAAAATTTTATATTGCAGAAGGAGGCCATTCAACCCCTTGTGTCTTTACTGGCTCCCAAAAGAGCAACCAGCTAGTCCCATTCTCCAGTCTCATCTCTGTAGCTGTCTAATTTAGTCACTTTCGAATATATATCCAGCTGTCTGTTGAAGCCTTGTATGGATTCTGCACCCACCACTCTCCCAGTCCATTCTAAATCATAACTCCCTAAGTAAAGACGTTTCTCCTCACTCGTGGCTGTCTTGCTGACAGTCTTGAAATTGTGACCCAGAGTTACTGATTGACCAACTAATGGAAACAGAATACCCTTCTTTACCCTGTCAAAATTATTCATAATAAAGTGACTTCTTATTCTCGTTGGAGCAGAGAAGATTAAGCTCAATTTATTTAATTTTACCTTGTTTCTAAAATCCCTCATTCTTTGTATTATTCTGATAAATCTCCTCCTTTGCACGCATGCCAGGGATTTAACATTCTTCCTTAAATAAAGAGCCCAGAACTGAACGCAATACTCTGAATGTGGTCTGACCAATGATTTGTAGAGGTGTAGCATCCGTTCTTGGCTTTCATACTCTATGCGTCTATTACAAGCCCAAGGTTCCTATAAACCTCCTTTAGAACTTGCCTGGCCACTTTCAGAGGGTTAGGTACCTGTACCCTGAGATCCCTATGATCTCCTCAAAGTTGTACCATTGAGCCTGTATTGTCTGTCCATGTTTCTTCTACCAAAATGTATCACCTTGCCTTTTATACCAAGTGTTTGCCCATTTGGGTAACTTGTCAATGTCCCTCTGAAGTTACTCAGCATCATACTTCAATTCAATATTCTCCCTAGCTTCATGTTATCTGCAAATTTAGAGATTCTATCCTCAACACCTCTTCAAACTGTTTATATAAATCAGAAAAAGCAAAGCTCCCAACACCAGTCTCAAGGGAACACCACTTTCAACTCATTTACAATCTGAGAAATGCCCATGTATACCTACCCCTGTTTCCTATTTCTCGTATTATAGCTTCCATCAGTTTTCCCACTATTGATGTCAAGCTGACAGGTCTATGGCTTTGTGGGTTATCCTTTGTCCCTTTCTTAAACAACAATGTCATATTTGCAATCCTCCAGTCCCCTGGTGCTAATCCTGTGTTCAGAGTCCTGGAAAATTTTTATCAACAGCTCCACAATTTGCTCCCTTACTTCTCTCAGCAATCTCGGATGCATCCCATTGGGCCTGGTGACTTCTCAACCTGGAGTGCTGGTAGCCTTTTCAGCCATGCTTCTTTACCGATCAGTATACTGATCAGTGTGCAACATCCACATTTTCAACTGGGCCATTGTCACCATTTTCTCATTTGGGAAAGACCAAAGCAAAGTACTCATTTAGGACCTCTGCCTTACCCTTTGCTTCAGTGAGCAGCTTATACTGCTTGTTCCTTATGGGCCTACTGTATCCTTACAAATCTTTTGCAATTAATATGTTTAAAGAGTATTTTACTGTTTGTTTTAGTGCAGCCTGCCATCCTTTCCTCAGCTTTCCTTATTCCAGACTTAGTGTCTCTCCAGCACTGTAGAACCACAGCCACCCAGGGTGAACCATGAAGATCCAATGTTTGATTCAAATCTGTTTTAGCAATTTCATTGAGGTTATGTTAATGAGCTTACAATTTCCAATTCTGAAGCAGCAGCATTGGACTCAATGTTAACTCTTTCTCGACAGCTGCTGCCAAATCTGTTCAGCTTCTCCAGCACTTTTTCCAACATCTGTAGTATTTTGCTTTTATATTACAACAGTTTTCCTGAATTGTTAGAGAAAAGAATATCAGCCTGTGTCCATTTTTTCAGTAATTAGTGACCACAAATGATGCTTGAGATGATGATCAGTCCTGGCTGAGATTTCTGCTTAGGTCAAATCATATTGACATTAGCCAGGCTCAAGTAGAGGTAATGGCTAAATGTGGCAGCATGCCAAAGAAGAACTGATGTTGGCTAGGAATCAATTACTTCAGTTTTGAAGCAGAGGAGAAATGTGAAGGGGAAAATAAGCTCTCACTATTCTAACTATTTTAGCAGGCTTAATGTTTGGTGCATTTCACTTCGGGCACACAGTCCTAAATTCAGCACAGCATGAATATTTTTAAACTGCTACCTTGTGGTTTAGATTTCATAAAAAAGAGTTAATATAGAAATTCAGGCAAGGGAGGATATCATTTGGCTCTTAATGCCTCTGCAGTATAAGAAATTGTTAGAGTACATTCCACACAGTTATTTTATGTTCTGCCTTTTTCGTTAGAGAGAAGAAGGTTGAGAAGTGACTTAACTGAGACATGTAAGATAATCAGAGGGTTAGATAGGGTGGACAGTGAGAGCCTTTTTCCTCGGATGGTGGTGGCCAGTATGAGAGGACATAGCTGTAAATTAAAGGGTGATAGATATGGGATAGATGTCAGAGGTAGTTTTTTTATTCAGAAGTAGGGGCGTTGGAATGCCCTGCTTGCAGCAGTCATAGACTTGCCAATTTTAAAGGCATTTAAATGGTCATTGGATAAACGTATGGGTGAAAACGGAATAGTTTCGATTGGATGGGCTTCAGGTTGATTCACAGGTCAACACAAAATTGAGTGCCGAAGGGCCTGTAATGCATTGTAATGTTCCATGTTCTATATAAATATTCATCCCTTTCTGTTTTAAATTATGACTTTATTCGCAGTCAATTACGCTGAAGCATCCCATGGTCTCATAGCTCTCTGCAAAGTATTTTTCTTCTCTAAGTTTTTTCAATGTGAATCCTTTCTCTCAATATCGCCTGTTCTCCATTTTCCCACCATCCTTTACTGATTCAGTACAGAAGGAGGCCATTTGATCCATCATGTCTTCATGTCCTGCAATTTGCCTGGTCCCACTGTCTCATCTTTACCCTTAGCCTTGCAGATTTTCTCTTCAGATATTTATCCAATTCCCTTTTGAATACCTCAATTGAATGTGCTTCCCAACATGTTTTTAGACAGAGCATTGTGGGTGTTAAACTCTTGCAATGCAAAAAGATATTTTACTGCCTGTTGTAATTTACGGTTGCCATCTACTTCCAGAACCTCCGACGAATGGAAGCAATTTCTTTCTATCTCTCCAGAACACACATGATTGCAAAATGATACATCATACAATAATACCTTCTCTTCAATTTTCTCCACCCATCCAGATAACTGAAATTCCTTATCGCTGGAACTATTCTTTATTTTGGACTCTGTATTTCTTTTAGATCCTTGCTGACATCTGATTCTCAAAACGCCAACAGAACACTGGATTTGAAGTCTAAAAGAATGCCTTCTAAAGGTTTATAACAACTTTTTAGTTTTTGTACACATATAAAGCTCAGGATCCTGTAGATTTCTTTATTTACTTTCTCAATCTTTTTCTGTCACTCGTAATGACTTGAACTCACATACTGTCAAGACCGTCTGCTCCTGTATCCCCTCTGGAATTATTTATTATGTCTCCTGTTCTTTTATCTAAAATGTATCACAAGCCTGTAATGTGGCATTTTATCAAGTGCCTTTGGAAAGCTATGCAGAGCAACAGCAGCATTACTCTCATCAACCCTGTGTTATATCATCAAAATATTAATCAAGTTAGTAAAACACAAATTTGCCCTTAAAAAAAACCTGTTGATTTTGCTTAATTAAGCCACAGTTATGCAAGGGACTGTTAATGTTATCTCAAATTATCCTTTTTAAAAGTTTTCTCAACACTGGGACTAAACTGACTAGTATTGTGTTGCCGGACGTATCTTTTCATTCTTTTGTTTGTTTGAATAAGGATACACTGTGTCGATGAAAGATTGCCCTTGCAATTTCCTCACTTAATTCCTTTAATATTCTTGAATGTATTCACCCTTCTAATGTAAGAACTTTTGAGATTTTTGAAGAGATGACAAAGAAGATTGATGTAGGCTAAGCAATAGATGGTGTCTATATGGACTTCAGCATGGTAGACTGGTTAGTAAGATCTAATCTTACTAAACAGTCTAATCACATGGAATCTAGGGAGAGCTAGCCAATTGGATACAAAATTGACTTGAAGATAGGAGACAGTCTTGAGACCTGTGACTATTGTCATAACATTGAGTATAGGGATTGGGATGTTATGTTGTGACTCTACAGGACACTGGTGAGACCACTTTTAGAAGACTGCATCCAATTCTGATTTCCCTACTATAGGAAAAATGTTGTTAAACTTGAGAGGGTGCAGAAAAGATTTACAGGGATTTTACTGGGAGTGGAGTTTGTGTGCTACAGGGAGATGCTGAGTAGACTAGAGCTTTTTTTCCCTGGAGCATCGGAGGTTGAGGGATGATATTACAGAGATTTATAAAATCATCCATAGGGTGAAGGTCTTTTTCCTGAGGTGGAATGGATGAAAACTAGAAGGTATAGATTTAAGGTGAGAGGGTAAAGATTTAAAAGGGACCTGAGGGGTAGCTTTTTCATGCAGAGGGTGGTGTGTATATAGAACAAGTTGCCAGAGGAAGTGGTACAGGTCTGAACTGACTAGTATTGTGCTGTTGGACGAATCTTTCCATTCTTCTTTGTTTCAATAAGGATGTAAAGTATTGATGAAAGATTATGGTTATTGCCCTTGCAATTTCCTCACTTAATTCTCTTAATATCCTTGAATGCATCAATTGCAGGAGGCGGGTACAATTACAACCGTTAAAAGGCATCTAGATGGGTTTAGAGGGATATGGGCCAAATACTTGCAAAAGGGACTCTGGCAGAGTGGGATATCTGGTTGGTGTGGACAAGTTGGACCGAAGAGTCTGTTTCCATGCTGTATAACTCTTATTCTATAATTTGAATTGCAGTCAACCTGTCAATCTGAAACTTCATCAATATTTAGCTCATGCATTGTCTCAAATACTTCCTCTCACATGATGACTTTTCCAACATCTTGGTAAAAGCAGATGAAAATTATTCATTCAGTAACTTCACTATGCCACTTGTTTCTTTCATGTGTGTTACTCCTTTTTGGCCTAAATTATTCCTGTTCCTTCCTTTGTCACATTGTTAATACTTACTGAGGACTCTTGAACTTTTGTGTTATCTATCTGTATCTTCTCATCCTCTTTGCTTTTACTTACATTATCCAAAGTAAAGTCAATGGCATTGTTTGGGATGCCCATGTCCCATTCCAGGAACTTTGTTAAAAAGCTTGGAACATTGTAAGCAATTTAGGATTGTCAATTGTTATTCTTGTATACATGAAACGAATTGTCAGATTTCCTTCCATTTTTTAACATGACTCAGTTTTATTTGAGTGGTCCCTTTTGATACAGAGAACAATTTCCTTGATTGACTTGATCTCTTCCATCATCTAATTGAAGCAATTAAGGTTATCTCTGTCTCAGTTTCCTAAAAAAGAAACACATATCAATTTTTTTTACATAAAATCCAAGTGCTGGGGAAACTTGGTTTGGAAACATCTGTGGAGAGTGCAACTATTAATGTTTCTAATTCATTCACTGTCTTTCAGAACAGAAGAAGAATCTGGCTTGAAATGTTAATTCTGTTTCTGTCTCCACTGATGCTGTCAGACCAGCCAGATTTCTCTAGCAGCTTCTCTTTTAATTTCAGAATTCCAGCATCTGCTGAATTTGGTTTTATTTGAATGCCTAATTTTGTTAACTTTCTGCCATTGTTTGAATCCTGAGAGCAGAAGTCATTGTTTCTTATACATGTGTTCATATAAAGTAATATGATTCTAGGATTTGGCAACACCCTGTATAGATGCCATCTGACCAAGGCCTCATACATGATCCACGCAATCTGTTCAATATCCTATAATCTTACAATCTACTACTCTGCTAAAGTAATTCTGCAGCATAATAGTCTTGTTATCTTCCCCAGGTTTTTCATGCATTCCTATTCTGGTGGAGTTGGGAAAGAGAAGAAGAAGAATAAAACTCTTGTTCCAAGCTCTCTTCCAGGGTGCTGAATGCAAAAACTCACTTAACAGAAATACCATGCGAGTACTAGTTTGTCAGAGATGCCCTCATTTGGAACCCTAATTAAAAGTAGGCCCATCTGTCTTTCAAATGTATCAAAAAAGTCCTGTTGCAATTTTGAAGATAATCTAGTCACTTATCTCTATTTTGTCACCTTACAGTTTGCAAGCTGATATTTCCTACATTGAGGCAGCCGATGAATGGCTTGGCACATCCCGAGATTGTTCCAGGTCTTTTACTTGTGAATCTTAATTTCCTTCCTATCATTATATTTTCCATTCTTCAACCTCCTTCTGTGCATTTAGCACAACATATTCAATTACTGACCATCCCCAAATGTACTTATCTAGTCTTTTTATAATAACTAGCCATTATTATTCTCCCTATACATATGGACATCATCCAGTATTCACAAAGCAAAAATCTTTAAATGTACCAATTTAATATAGCAAAAGTGGTATAGAAATCACAGTTTATCCTTTCAAAAAAGTGACCTGTCAGTTTTTGATTTAGTTCTTGCTTATATATTAGTATAGAATAACAGCAATTATATTCTTGACATTTTCAGGAAATATGATCCCCAGAGTCAAGGTTTTTGTGAAATATTAAAATATGGTGTTCCGGGAAGAACTCTCTTGTTTTCAGGATTTTGATTTCCCAGAACGTGAATCATAAAGCGTATCTTTTTCACTTATTGTGAGTCAAGTATTTAGTTGAAGTTTTTTCCTGTAATTTAAAACTGAAAGATGATTTGTGTGATTGCTACCTTTACTGCTTTAAATAAAGGAATTGTGCACAGTATCCTTTCTCTGGAAAATCTAGCATGAATCGAGGATGAAACTTCACAATGTGCTTATCAAAACACTGACTTCCTCAGAATTTTTTTTATTCTCTGATTCTGATGTTGAATACAGTGCAGATATCCATTCCTGCTTAAATTTTCTTTAATTAGCTAATGAATGATTAGAAAGCAGTAATCTTGTTTTGCAATTTGAATGTCATGTTCTATCACAACAAACTTTGAGCGGATTATTTTAGTATGGGACATCTGACAATTGGATTGCAGTCTTAAATAAACTGAGTTGTGTAGTGTAGTGAATCTTTTTTTCTTCCCATTGTGCTGTTGTTGCCCTGATAACACACTGTATATGACATACAATAATGATTAATTGTTGTGTTGAAAGTGTATTGAACCTGACATTGGACACTGTTTTTCAAAAAAAAGTAAGGAAACTCATCTACCCTATGTAGGCTTAATCACATAATACAGAAGCAAAATGCTAATAGGTAAACTGATATTGTTGGTAAATAAAGCACCTTTCTTGGCATTGAATGTTTACTGGCCAATAATTTGATTTTCCCACCAGTGTTTGGCATTGAAAATGTCTTAATGGTTAATTGATGGATGCATTAATTATCTGAATGAATTAAGATATAATTGACATTTGTTAAAGGATATGACTTTGGATCCTTAATTATTAGTTGTCATGTGCAGTTGTATATGTTGGAATTAATCACTTGTGTTAATACTTGTGTTAAATATTTTTAAATAAGTAACTTTGCCAATCAAGATGGAGTTTTAATATTTAATGTTTACCTTTTTAAACTCTTGTATTTAATGTTCAATTTTTTGTACATAATCAATTGTATGATACACTAAAAAATCTGAAATTTACCTTATTTTAGAATTGTTTTACAATAAGTGGTTCATTTGGCTTTGTGGGGATTTTAAGTTTTATTTTACTGTTAATCCACTTACATATCTTATTTATCTGGATGTTTGTTAAAACCATTATTGTTGCATATGATTTGAACATTAATTGTTTTCATTTACTTTTTTCTTTTGCTCTGTTCCTCTTTCTCCACCATTTATTTATCCTTTTGCCAGAGTGTCCATCATCTAGAGTCTGGGTATTTGGGGGAGGCAGTTGTCCACGTTCCTCATGAGTGTTACCCTGACCCTATAAAGGCCTGGGAGCTCTACACACCGCAGCTGTTATCTTGTGCTCGGCCTTTTGAGGCACCAGTAAGAATCATCAACCATTCTCTCCCTCTATATTTATGTGTCTCTGTCCAGCTATGCGCTATTTGCCTAAATCACCAATAGTTAATAATATCGTAGACTGGTGGTTTGCTGCTGCTTTCAGCATTTTTTACACAGTGGTATGTGGTACCCCCAAAAAATTTAAAGCAAGTTATTTTTAAATGTACATTGCAACATCTAATCAATTCATTTCTGATTTTTTTTTGTTCCAGAGAATGTAACTAGAATAATGTTTACCCCTAACTGGATAGTATCTTTATGTATAATAGTCTGTCCCATTCTACTGTGAGATGTTGTTATGAGGTACTTCTTCATTTTAGACTATTACCATGAAATTTGTTAATGACTGTATATAGTCTGGCATAGATTAATGGAGAATCACAAGCAAGGGTAAATGGTGAATTTGGCACAAGTTCACACAGCAAAGTATTCATGAAGCTATATTGATTTTGCTGTAGAATTTAATGTATTAAGATGCTCAAAACATTTTTTGTAAAGTTCATTTCAGGGAATTTTCATAATTATGTTCAATTATATTTGGAGAGGAGCAATGAGCATGGTATGGTTTAATAAATGCCCTCTCTGATGTGTAAATTAAAACCAAGTCTGTTATGTAAATTGAGAACAATGAAAAAAGTGATTGTAATAATTATTAACAGACTTTTGTGTCGCACTGTTTTAAGTAATTTACCAGATATACATCTCTCATGCAATCCGTAAGCTATTCACGGCTCATTGTTATTTGTGTCCAGTTTATAAACAGGACTCAATTTTTTCTGTCTAATATTTGGAATTTTGCATACAACTCCATTTATTTAATAGTTGATATTTTCCTGTTGTTGAGTTGGGGATTAATGTTATTTCCTTATGTTTGGAGAATACTGGAGCACAGATTATTGTGATTTTTAAAGAATACTGTCTGCGCTCACAATTTAATACAGTGTGTAAAATTTAAGCTGCATTTTCCTTTGTTGAGCTGAAGAATATTGTTTAAAAACCACATTTTCTTTTGCAGTTTCAACACTTAACGGAAACCAAAATTGATTTCACGTTTTGTTGTTGGTGAAAGTAACCTCAAACATACAGCACAATTAGGTTATTTGGCTTCCTTGCCTGCATCTAAACTTGAGTGCATCTTAAACTATTTTTTCTACTTTCTACTTTTCTGTAACAAAGCCTAGTTTCTGCTTCTCTACTTTTTCCATAGCTGTGCATAAGTTTGGCAACTAATTTTGAATTTTTTGAATATTGTGATTATTTACCATTGATCTTTATGATCATGTACTCCTCCTTTCTAACTCACCCTTTATAATCCTTGTGCAATCTTAAGATTGTGGTTGTGTACCTTTTACCGAATCCATATTTGTCTATGAATTCCTTTTGAAGAAATCAGAAATGAATTTTAAGTTGTTGCAATGTAATTCAAAATTTTGCACAATCTGATTAATGCATTGATTTTTAAAATAAAAATTCATACCATTTGTGTACTTTGGTAGTGTTGGTGTGTTTTAATGCTGGTATATGTGTGGTATCTGTAAGGCTATACTAACCAGTCATTAATGTATCAAATACTGCTAATTTAAGTATTTGGCAGAATATTTATATGCTTTTCGACAATAAAAGTAAACTTGTCAATGATATGCCAGCAGTGAAAGAGGTTGAACAAGGCATAAACTTTTGTTTCTTAAAATTGAGTTCCTTTATTTGAATGTTTACACAAGTAGTTGACTTGAAACTCAAAAAATAACTCCTATAAATGTAAACTATCAACTTTCTAAACAGGTTAGAAGATTGTGACCTTTTATTTGTACTGAACTGGGTAACATGCCAAGTCTACATTCATTAGCTTATCTTTGTTGCCTTATAAAGGTAATGGTGAATGCCTTCCTGAACCATTGCTACCTAGGTGTTGACAGTACTCCTGCTATGGTGTTAAGTGATGGAATTGAGCATTTTGATGAAGTATCAGTAAATGATTGCTGCTGTATGACCAGGCTTATAAAGTTTGTAATTTGAGGGAACTTGAAAGTATTGTGGCGCTACTGATGCTCTTAGTTCTTCCTGGAGGAGACTGCAGGGTAGGATAGCACTGTTCAAGTCATCTTCATGCATTGTGCTGTAGGCTGTAGATATTCCTACTGCAGCCATAGCCTCAGAGTTGGAGGGGATAGAATCAGCAGCACATGAAATACATGCTGTCCTACAATTGCTTTTGAACTTTTCATTGTTGCAAATTCCCTGGCCAGATTTGTGCTATTGAGTTCTGGAGTTCTGAAGAAGGGTCATTGGACCCGAAATGTTAATTCTGTTTTCTTTCCACAGGTGTTGTTAGAGCTACTGAATTTTTCCAGCAATTTCTGATTTTGTTTCTGACCACCAGCATCCGCATTTCTTTGTTTGTTGTTTATGCTATTAATTTTGGCACACTTCTGGTTTGAGCTGTATTAGCAGTGGTAAAACTTTGTCTTTTCAGACACAAGGCATTATTTAGAGTACCAGCCTCTGACCTCCTTTATCATAGTTGTGAGATGGTTGAACTAGTTTAGTTTTTAATCAGTAGTGACCACAAGATGTTAATGAAATTAGAGTTTTGATAGCGGTATTGTTGAAAGGTCAGGAGATGGTTCGGTTTTATCTTGTTGAAGTTGAACATTGCCTTGTATTATTTATGTACAGGTACTACTTATTACTGCAATGTTGAATGTTACCCAAGTCTTGTTAGTGATGGACAATTGCTGTTTCATTCCTTGAGAAGTTGTGAAGGAAGCTAAGTATTTTTGGAAGTTTTTTATAGCTTTGCAGGAGTTAGTTGATAGTTCAACTCTACTCCAAATGGTATGAAAATATGTCCAAAAATTCACTTTTTTTTGTTGGCATGTATTTTTGAGTAGTTGATAGATTTGAATTTCTATTGACTAAAATTTGAACTGATTTGGTATAGCTCCAATGTGCATGGATTTCCAGTCATTTTCTGTGAGTAGTTACTGTTCTTGTGTGTTGATGATTTTGTGTACTTTGCTTATGCTTGCTCCAGTGCATGGAATAGCTGTTTTCAAATGCATGTTTTATATTCTTCATTTTTAAACATATAAGATTGTGTATGCCTTATATGAAATTGTTATGGATGGTGTCACTGCAGATGTCAGGATGTAAATTCAAATTGGATATTTCCTGTTCAAGTCGCAGGTATTGTCTGTACTCTGAGGTACAGTGACTAGCTGAAAGGAATAAAATAATCCCTATGTCATAGGTTGATGGAAATCCATTTTTAAATAATTCTGGTAATTGTGTGATGGTTTGACAGATGATCTACATTTTTAAAGTTTATGACTCGAGTATTTAATGTCAGGATAAAGTTATATGTAAATATTTTACGATATGGAAATCTCTCGTCAGACTCTTTTCTCTTTCAAGCTTTTTTCTCCCATTTAACTGATGACAATCCCAATTATTTGGCAAATTAAACTATGCCAAACGAAATAATTAGCAATAAGTTTATCAATAATGTTCTGTGGTTGATTGTGAAGTTTATGGTTTAACAAGAATCCTGATTTGACCTCCCTAATATAAGTGACATATTGCTGGAAGAACAAACATTTCTGCTGCTTGAAGCAACTTCTGCCACATCTGTTGCCATTGTATGTTTATAATGTGCTTGTTTGTTTATTATTAAATGCTTATTAATTGTACATTGCAGAAGATGTAAAGATTTTAATTATGTTTAGCTAATTAATCTAGCTAAAGTAGCCCCATAATCAAAGAACAACTGTCTAAATCCAAAAGAAAATCTGTCCTGGATTCCCTTTTTATGTATGTGTGCTGCTTCACATTATCTTACATTCTTTGCTTGATCTGTTTGATACAAGAAAGCACGTAGGAGATTCTAAAAGGCACTGATGCTAGATTGGATATTCACTGAAGAGTGAGCAGAAAATTAATACAGGGGACTTTGAGCTCTTCCTTTAAATTAAATGTAAATCTATTGATTGGTGTAAAATTTCTGTTGCTGAGGTATTTATTGGAGTCGTTGCCTGAGAGCTGTGTGTCGTTGTAAGAAAGCCTTTGATGACAAGCAACTTATTGTCATTATGTTGGAGAAATCCTGAGTATTCAGTAGCAACCTTGACATTAACATTCCAGTCCTGGTTGCTAGAGGAATATAGTTAGTAAATAGAAATTGATTTTAAAAAAAAACAATTGAACAATTTTTTGACATAATTTTATACATGGGTTACAGTTTTCTGAATTTATCTTTTGTACAAACAATATATTTTTATTGTTACTATAATTTATGCACCCCAATTGCTAATTTTATTGTAGTGCAATCACCTCCTCTAATCTCTTGCAATCCCACTATGTCAGAGTCTGCCACTGAAAATCACTTGCAATTGCAGAGTGTTCGGGACCAGACCAAACTCCCTCAAAATATATTAACTAATTAATGGTTCCAATATCGTAACATCTCATAAACATAGCCTTGACACAGGGAAATTCTGTAAAATAGATTATCATACATGCAATTCCGGCAGCAAGAAGAGAACCTGTAATGGAGAGAGGAATAAGAGCTTCCACATCCAACTTAAAGACCCCAACGAATACTGTTTATGTGGGAGCTTGACCTCACCCATTCAGGCTGCTTCTATTGTTCCAACTTTAAAAGAAAATCCCAATGTCTTACAAGCTGTTTACACTATTGGCTTTGAGCAGACTGCTCATCAGGTATGTCTCAACCTTTCTTCATAGAGGTAAAAAAGGACAAAATACACCTCTTAAAGCCATAATTTGTCATGAGAGAGAGATAGTGAGAGGAAGGCCTGGTTTCTTTTAAAAGCAGCTCGGAGAGCTCTGGCCTTGGAGAGTTTAGGAAATCACTCCGACAGAAGAGTGGGAGAGTTAAGCAAACAGTAAAGAAAGATACAAGCCCTGAGATTTTTAAAAGTGGCACGGAAAGTATAGTGATGGTTTAGAAATATAGTCCTGTACTAATGACTGCAGCAAGCCCAGAGGTATATGCAACCCTTCTACTATGAGATGCTAACTGCAGGTATTCATCTTACAGCCAGTTCGATAAAGACATACTAAGAACTAGACCTGTGACCTGTGAATTCAAAACATGATATCATTGTGGAGCTAAGATTATGCATTGAAGAGCTGTGTGGGATTACATCTACTATAAGTGAAATACAGGAATGTTCAGAGTTGCTAAAAACCACAGAAAAGGATGAAGGAAACAGGCTACAACTGAAAGCATAGGGTGAGGCATGATGGCTACTAACTTTCCTAATTTTCCCAAGTACACTAATATTGATAGAGGGAGGAGGAGAACTTCTTCAAGGTAGTCATCCTTTGAAGACGCTTCACAGTAAGGTTATAAAATTCCTGATAACGAGCTTATGCTCGAAACATCAATTCTCCTGCTCTTCGGACGCTGCCTGACTGGCTGTGCATTTCCAGTACCACATTATTCGCCTCTGATCTCCAGCATCTGCTCACTTGCTCCGAACGTTAATAGTTTTAATTAACAGACCAGAGCAGCTGTGAGTAGCTACGCTTGTATCACTGTTTAGGAGAGATTTTTTGAGGCATATTTCACCTTCAATCTCTACAAAGAGAAAAAAAAGGGACAGGAGGAATTTTGCACATTTTGATGTGAGTCAAATGTGACTTGTTAACTGAATGGTTCAATATTAAAGCAGAAGGTGGCATGGTGGCTCAGTGATTAACACTGCTGCTTCACAGTACCAGGGATACAGGTTCAGTTTCAGTCTCGGGCAGCTGACTGTGTGGAGTTTGCATATTTTCTCCGTATCTGCTTGAGTTTCCTCCCACTGACCAAAGATGTGCAGGTTAGGTAGATTGGCCATGCTAAATTGTCCATAGTGTCGAGGGATGTACAGGGTAGGTGGTTTAGTAATGGGAAATACAAGGTTGCAATGGTAGGGTTAAAATTCAGTCAACACCAGGTTATAGTCCAACAGGTTTAATTGGAAGCACTAGCTTTCGGAGCGCCGCTCCTTCATCAGGTCGTTGTGGTAGGGTAGAGGGGTTGGCCTGGGTGGAATGCTCTTCAGAGAGTTTGTATATTCTTGATGGGCCAAATGGCCTGTTTCCACATTATAGAGAATCTCTGATTCTGTGAAGGTGAAAGTGAATCCATTGATCAGTATGTGACTGCATTAAAACACTTAGAGAATGCTGTAAATTTGCATTGAAAGAAGGTTATTTAATTATAAATAAGAATATGTTAGGCTTTAGAGATGCTGGAATGTGTGCACATTTACTGAACGAGGAGAAACTTGCTCTCAGTAAAGCAAAAGACAATGGTACCGAATCAGCAGCTGGAACAAGGTAAGCCTTATTATGCCAATTGATATTCCAGGCTGAAAGGACAGAGAGATCATGGAGATAGAAGACAGCAAATACTGTGGACAATGTTATATGAAGGAAAACGAGGCATGTCCAGAATGCGGAACACAGTGCTCTCACTGTAAGAAGCTAAATCGGTTTGTGCACAATATTTGGTGAGATGGAAGCACAACAAACAAATACAGATGGCCACTGGAGAAATATCAGCTGAAGATTCCGATGAATCACTTGACAGTCTGCAACGCGTTCATTCAGGCAGGAAAACAGATGACGAATGGTTTGTGTCTGATGGAGTCATGACTGGAGAAGAAGAATATTAAGTCAACGTAATGACAGACAATGATGTGTGAAGTGCTCAAAGTGGTGATCCAAAAATTAATCTCACAGCAGTATGGTAGAGGTTATATAGTAGCACCATGCTCATGCCAAGAGGACAAATTACTCTGTAGGGCCAATACATTTGTTAAGAGATGTGCCTTTAAGAAGGATTTGTTTTGTCATGTTGTTTTGAAAGCAAGTATTGTAAACTTGGAGCCAAGCTGTCAGCTAGCTTTGGTGTTTTTCAAAGTTAGAACAATAGAAGCAGCATGAAGGGGTGGGGTGAAGCTCCCACAGAACCAGCATTTTAGTTTTAGCTCTCAGCAGTTGCTGGCATCTTGAAGCTAGATGTGGAAGCTGTTGGTCTCCCTGTTACAGCTAAAAGCTTGGGTTCTCTTTCTGCTGCTAGAATTGCATGTGAAACAATCTATTTTATCAAATTTGTCAAGGGTGTGTTCATAGGATATTACTACATTGGAACTGTTGTGATTTCATAATTAAATAATCTATTATCCAGTCGAGTTGTTATTCCAATTCTTTTTTTTTGTTTATATCTTAAGCATATTGAAAAAATAAAGTGTGTTTTGCTTCAAGCCTGCTAGTTTGACCAATCAAATTACATCTGGACCAAAATATTCTACAATTACCTTTTAAAAATAAGAACGAGTTGGGGTCTAAGCTATCTTCTTAATATGTTTTAAGGGGATTCGGTCTCATTCATAACAAACTGGGGACTCCAGTCTGATAAAAATCTCTAATTCCAGGTTGGGTGTTGGATTATTACAGTCAAAGGTGTTGAGTGTTGATGTGCTCTTTTAGGTATTGCATTTGGTTAGTTTAAATAGAGGGTGCCTTATGTAGTAATGGCACTTACAGTCACTCAGTTTACTGGGGTAGAACAAGTCACTTCAGGAGTTTGACAGAAAGTGAGAAAGGCAATTTTGGAATTGGCAGATTAGCTGGAGTTATTTTTATGCAAAAAGATTGCAGCAGTAGCTCAACATTTATGATTCCCAGAAATGCACTCAAGATCTTTGGAAATTGCTAAACTTCAATTGCAAATGAAGCAGCTGCAATTCAAGGCAATGGTAAGAGAAAAAGAAAGAACAGCCCTGTCAGAACAAAAAGAAGGAACAACGAAACAGTTTGAATCGCGATTAAAAACAGAAGAAAGGGAGAATGAGTTTTTGAATCTGAAGTTGGCAATTAAAAAGGAAATTTGACTTCAAATAGTGGAGGTGATGTAAAAGGTAGGCGTAGTGATAAGGACAGTGATGGAAAGTGAACCCATCTTGGCAAAGTCCTAGTAAGGACCTGTTTAAATATGTTCAAGCGTTGTCTACGTTTGAGAAGGACATCAAAGCCTCTTTTATTTCATTTGAGGAAGTGGCTAAACAAATGAAATGGCTGGTGACAATATGGGTATTGTTGATCCAAAGTTGGTAGGTAGAACTAGTGCAGTATTTGCATCACTGTCAGAGAAGGTATCTGGGAATATGATGAGATGAAAAAAGCCATTTTAAGAGCAAATGAACTAGTACCAGAAGCCTACAGATAATGTTTTAGGAATCTGAGGAGGGAACCTGGTCAAATGTACGTAGAGTTTGAAAGCTTTAAACAAAGTAACTTTGATAGGTGGATAAGAGCATTGAAAATAGATCAAGTGTATGTGCTGTTAGACAATTATTTTAGAGGTGTTCAAAACTTTACTTTCTGTAGTGAAGATTAATGTGGTAGAGCAAAGAGTTAAGATTGCAAGATAAGCAGCGGAAATCAATTGAGTCAGTGGGCTGAGGAGTGGCAAATGGAGTTTAATTTGGATAAATGGGAGGTATTGCATTTTGGTTTAAAAAAAGCAGGACTTATACAATAGTGTTGGGGCCTTGGATAGTGCTGTAGAACAAAGAGACGTAAGGGTCCAGGTACTTAATTCTTTGAAGTTAGTGTCACACGTAAGAAGGCTGGTTAAGAAGGCTTGCGCACATTTGCCTTTGTTGCTCAGACCTTTGAGTAAAGGATTTGGGGCATAATACTGAGGTGATCTTGGGCACTGTGGAGGCCTCTTCTGGAGTACTATGTCCAGCTCTGGTTGGCCTGTTGTGGAAAAGATATTATTAAGCTGGAGAACGATCAGAAAAGGTTTACCAGAATGATGCTGGGAATGGAATGTTTGAGTTATAAGGAGAGGCTAGATAACCTGGGACTTTTTTCACTGGAGGTTGAGTGGTCACCTTAGAGGTTTACAAAATCATAAATCAGAGGGTATAGACAATAAGTGCAGGAGTAGGCCATTCTGCCCTTTGAGCCTGCACCACCATTCATTATGATCATGGCTGATCATCCTTAATCAGTTTCCTGTTCCTGCCTTATCTCCATAACCCTTGATTCCACTATCCTTGAGAGCTCTATCTAACTCTTTCTTAAACAAATCCAGAGACTGGGCCTCCACTGCCTTCTGGGGCAGAGCATTCCACACACCCACCACTCTCTGGGTGAAGAGGTTTCTCCTCATCTCTGTCCTAAATGGCCTACCCCTTATTTTCAAGCTGTGTCCTCTGGTTCGGGACTCGCCCATCAACGGAAACATGTTTCCTGCCTCCAGAGTGTCCCATCCTTTAATAATCTTATATGTCTCAATCAGATCCCCTCTCAGTCTTCTAAACTCAAGGGTATAACTGCCCAGTCACTCCAATCTTTCAACATAAGATAGTCCCACCATTCCAGGAATTGACTTTGTGAACCTACGCTGCACTCCCTCAATAGCCAGAATGTCTTTCCTCAAATTTGGAGAGCAGAACTGCACACAATATTCCAGGTGCAGTCTCACCAGGGCCCTGTACAGCTGCAAAAGAACCTATTTCCTTCTATACTCAATCCCTCTTGTTATGAAGGCCAGCATGCTATTAGCTTTCTTCACTACCTGCTGTACCTGCATGCTTACCTTCATTGACTGGTGTACGAGAACACCCAGATCTCTTTGTACTGTCCCTTTACCTAACTTGACTCCATTTAGGTAGTAATCTGTCTTCCTTTTGTTGCCACCAAAGTGGATAACCATACATTTATCTACATTAAACTGCATCTGCCATGCATCTGTCCACTCACCTAACCTGTCCAGGTCACCCTGTAATCTCCTAACATCCTCCTCACATTTCACCCTGCCACCCAGCTTTGTATCATCAGCAAATTTGCGAATGTTACTATTAATACCATCTTCTATATCATTAATATATCTTGTAAAAAGCTGCGGTCCCAGCAGTACCCCACTGGTCACTGCCTGCCATTCTGAAAGGGAGCCATTTGTCACTTCTCTTTGTTTTCTGTCAGCCAACCAATTTTCAATCCAAGTTAGTACTTTGCCCCCAATATCATGCGTCCTAATTTTGCTCACTAACTTCCTATGTGGGACTTTATCAAAAGCTTTCTGAAAGTCCAGGTACACTACATCCACTGGATCTCCCTTGTTCATCTTCAGAGTTACATCTTCAAAAGATTCCAGAAGATTAGTCAAGTATGATTTCCCCTTCATAAATCCATGCTGACTCTGACCTATCCTGTTACTGCTATCCAGATCTGTCGTAATTTCATCCTTTATAATTGGCTCCAGCATCTTTCCCACCACTGAGGTCAGACTAACTGGTCTATAATTTCCTGCTTTCTCTCTCGTTCCTTTCTTAAAAAGTGGTACAACATTAGCCACCCTCCAATCTGCAGGAACTGATTCTGAATCTATCGAACTCTGGAAAATAATCACCAACGCATCCACAATTTCTAGAGCCACCTCCTTCAGTACCCTGGGATGTAGACCATCAGGCCCCGGGGACTTATCAGCCTTCAGACCTAACACACTCTCCAACACCAATTCCTGGCAAAAATAAATTCCCTTCAGTTCAGGTCCTTCAGCTACTGTTACCTCTGGGAGATTGCTTGTGTCTTCCCCAGTGAACACAGATCTGAAGTACCAATTCAACTCTTCTGTCATTTCTTTGTTCCCCGTAATGTATTCCCCTGTTTCTGTCTTCAAGGGTCCAATTTTAGTCTTAACCATTTTTTTCCCTTTCACAGACCTAAAAAAGCTTTTACTATCCTCCTTTATATTTTTGGCCAGTTTACCTTTGCACCTAATTTTTTTCTCTGCGTATTTCCTTCTTAGTAATCCTCTGTTGTTCTTTAAAGGCTTCCCAGTCCTCCGTTTTCCCGCTTATCTTTGCTATGTTATACTTTTTCTCTTTTGACTTTATATGTTTCTTAACTTCCCTCGTCAGCCATGGCCACCCTTGTCTCCTCATAGGATCTTTCTCTTCCTTTTTGGAATGAACTGATCCTGCATCTTCTGCATTATACCCAGAAATATCTGCCATTGTTCCTCCACTGTCATCCCTGCTAAGATATTGCACCAGTGAACTTTGGCCAGCTCCTCCCTCACAGCTCCATAGTTCCCTTTATTCAACAGAAATATTGTCACTTCCGATTGTACCCTCTCCCTTTCAAACTGCAGATTGAAGCTTATTGTATTATGGTCACTACCTCCTAATGTCTCCTTCACTTCGAGGTCCCTGACCAATTCTGGTTCGTTGCACAATACCAGATCCAGAATTGCCTTCTCCCTGGTAGGCTCCATCACCAGCTGTTCTAAGAATCCATCTCGGAGGCACTCCACAAAGTCTCTTTCTTGAGGTCCAATACCATCCTGATTCTCCCAATCTACCTGCATGTTGAAATCCCCCATAACAACTGTAGTAACATCTTTGCAACAGGCCAATTTCAGCTCCTGATTCAACTTACATCCGACATCCAGACTACTGTTTGGGGGCCTGTAGATAACTCCCAAGAGGCTCTTTCTACCCTTAGAATTTCTCAGCTGTATCCATATTGACTCTACATCCCCTGATTCTAGGTCCCTCCCCCCACCCCGCAAGGGACTGAATATCATCCCTTACAAACAGGGCCACCCCACCCCCTCTGCCCATCAGTCTGTCCTTATGATAGCACGTGTAGCCTTGAATATTCATTTCCCAGGCCCTGTCCACTTGAAGCCACGTCTCAGTTATCCCCACAATATCATATCTGCCAATTTCCAAAAGAGCCTCAAGCTCATCCATCTTATTTCTAATACTTCGTACATTCATATATAGTATTTTTAATTTGTTACTGCCCTCACCCTTCCTATCAATCCCTATTTCACTCAACCTTATGGCATGATCCCTTTTTGAGTTTTCTGCTTCATTGATGCTGTTGTCTTTCTTGACTTCCCTTGTTCTAATTTTCCCTTCAATTTCCTTCTTAAACTTCCAGTTTATCCCCTCCTCCCGCTATTTAGTTTAAACGCAGCTGTGTTGCAGTAGCAAACCTGCCTGCCAGAATGCTGGTCCCCAACCTATTAAGGTGCAAACCTTCTTTTTGTATAATTTATGCTTACCACAAAACATACCCCAGTATAGATAAAGTGAATGGCAAGTGTGTTTGTTGTTCCTAGGGGCCTTATTTTTAAGATGAGATGGGAAAGATTTAAAAAAGACATGGGCAGCAATTTTGCACAGTGTGTGGTTTATGTGGGGAATGATCTTACAGAGGATGTGCTAGATGCAGCTACAGTTACAAAGTTTAAACAATATTTGGATAAGTACATGAATAAAAAAATATGTGGAGGGATATAGTCCGACTAGTTAAGTTTGGGATTATGGTCGGCATGGACTGAAGGGTCTGTTTCTGTGCTATATAACTTTGATTCTATAACTTGCAAAGGCACAAATCTTCTAGTTGCAAAGGATGGTTCCTGGTTTCAACCCATACCCTATGATCCCATTAACCCTAACACTTCTATTTAACTCTTCTTTTTTTTCTTAACCTTTAGTGTTTTGGCCTCAACCTATTTCTGTGCCAGGGACTTTCACTGGTTCACTGCTATCTTGAGGGAAGAAATTTCTCCTCTTCTCAATTCAATGTATGAACATAACTGTTTATGTCAAGTCTTCTTGCATCTAACTTAATTATGCATATATCTTTGTTTGCGAGCAAGATTGCGTAATGATGTCTCTGTCGGTCATAAAGGTAACGGCTTTATTGTACAGTTCACTTAGTTTACTCTAAATTTGTGCCTTTTCTAGTGAATTTAGCTGTAAAGTGTTTGTTGGCCATCAGTGTAGTGCAGATAATTTTTAACCGATATTTTGTGAAATAGTATGCCAAGTAAAATTATTCCATTTTCTAGTATTTCAAAATTGGAGCAGAAGACAATATAGGATAATGTTTTGCTTGTTTCCTCTTAAACTTATAATTGTGAAACCTCAAAAGTCTATTTCCTGGACCTTCCAATTTGAAGTTATTTGCTTTAATAAATTTGTTGCCGTTTTCTATTCTAAGCATTTTGCTATCATGTCAGTTGTTCAATTTATGATGATCTATGGTTAAAGATAGTGATCCAGATATTCTGATTAGTTTTAAAATTTGCCCACTTAGCTTTAGATGATTTCTTTGTTGGAGATTGCTGGGCATGGCCTCCTGTTATGAACCTGTATGAAAAAAACTGTTAGCATGAAGAATGTCTTTGTGGAAACCACACCTTTTTTGCAGCAGTAGGCCTTTTAAAAAAAATTATTGGTGGGATGTGGGCATCGCTGGCTGGCCAGCATTTATTGCCCACTCCTATTTGTCCTTGAGAAGCTGGTGGTGAGCTGCTTTTTTGAACCGCTTCAGTCCACCTGCTGTGGGATCTACAATACTATGAGGGAGGGAATTTCAGAATCTTAGCCCAACCACAGTGAAGGAACCATGATATATTTTCAAGTCAGAATGGTGAGTGGCTTGGAGGGGAAATTGAAGGTTATGGTGTTCCCATACATCTGCTGTCCTTGTCCTTCCAGATGGGTTTAGAGGATGCTTTCTGAGGATCTTTGGTAAATTTTTGTAATGCATCTTGTAGATAGTACACAGTACGCAGTTTTGCTACTGGAGGGAGTGGCTATAGTGTTAATCAAGCAGGCTGGATGGTGTCAAGCTTCTTGAGTGTTGTTGGGGCTGCACTCATCCAGGAAAGTGGGGAGTATTCCACGACAGTCCTGATTTGTGCCTCGATGATGGAAAGGCTTTGGGGAGTCAGGAGCTGACTATTGTGGCCATCACCAAGGAGAAGGTGCCAGAAAAATTGAATGGCCTGAAGGTGGATAAATAACCTGGAACCAGATGGATTACACCCCAGTGTTCTAAGGGAACTAGCTGAAGAGATAGCGAAGGTGTTAGTGGTGATCTTTCAGGAATTGTTAGAATCAAACGTTCCTCATATGTTAAACTTGTTATTCCTGGGACCATTCTCATGAACCACCTCTGAATCTGCCCCAAGGCTAGTACATTCTTCCTGAGATATAGGGCCCACATCTGTGCACAAATGTGGCCTGACCAGAGCCTTATGGAGTCTCAGAAATGCATCCCTGCTTTCCTAATCAAATCTTCTCAAAATAAATGTCATCATTGAATTTGCCTTCCTCACTACCCACTCAATCTGCAAGTTTACCTTGAGAGAATCCTGGACTAAACTCTTCTCAATTCAGTATATGAACATAGCATCTAACTTAATGATGCATACACCTTTGCACTTCAGAATTCTGAATTTTCTCCCCATTTCGAAAATAGTCCATGCCTGTATTCTTCCTCCCAAAGTGCATGATCTCACACTCCCCCTGTTATACTTCATCTGCCACTTCTGCCCACTCTCCTAACCTGTCCAAATTCTTCTGCAGCCTCCCCGCCTCCTCAATGCTACCGGTCCCTCGACTTATCTTTGGATTGTCAACAAACTTAGCCAGAATGCTCTCAGTTCCTTCATCTAGATTGTTAATACATAAAGTGAAAAGTTGTAGTCTCAACACTGAGCCTTGCAGAACACCAATTGACACTGGTTGCCATCCTTTTACCCCACTCTCTGCTTTCTGCCAGTGGAGTTTAGAAGGATGAGGGGGAATCTAATTCAAACATACAGAATACTGAATGGCCTGGACAGAGTACATGTGTGGAAGATGTTTCCATTGGTAGGAGAGACTAGGTCCCAAGGGCACAGCCTTAGAGTAAAAGGCAATGGTCTTTACTTTTAGGATGGAGATGAGAAGAAATGACTTCAGCCAGGGAATGGTGAATCTATGGAATTAATTGCCACAGAAAGCTGTGGATGCCAGGTCGATGACTTATGGTCTTGTGGTCTTACTTGTCGCAATGTTACCAGCCCCTGACCTGCTCTAGTAACCACTGTTTGTGTTGAGTCCAGTTCTAATCCATGATAAACTCCCAGGATCTTGATAGTGGAAGATTCAGTGATGGTGACATCATTGAATATCGAAGGGCAATGGTGAGATGGTCTCTCATTTATGATGGTCATAGCCTGACATTTGTGTGGCGCAAATGTTATTTGCCACTTATCAGCATAAACCTGGATATTTTCATTGTAGGTGTGCCATATTATGTGATTTTAAATGTCCAGAAGTACAACCAACCACTTTGGCAGATTCTGTGAAAGGTTAAGTTGACTGGTGTGATATTATGGCTTTAAGAGGGAATTTCATCCTGTTCTTTTTCTGAAGAAAGGTTAAGCCAAAAGTGCTGAACAGTCTCCTTTAAAGACCATTATGTAAATAGTTTGAGAGGCCTTGGGTTTTTTCCTAAATTTGGAACAATACAAATAATCTGAATGGATGTGGTCAAGCTCTTTCTTTCTCTCTCTCTCTCTCTCTCTCTCTCTTTCTGTCTGTCTGTCTGTCTGTCTCACTCTTTCTTTTCTCTCTTTATGTTTATTCCTGGATTGGATGATTGCATGAGACATGATCTATTTTACAGAATTTGCCCTTGTCCAGGGTGTGTTTATGGGATGTTAGTATATTGGACCAGTTACTGTTTATTCATTAAATAATCTATTATTCTGTTAAGTTTTCCAATAGTGTTGTTATTCCAATTTCTTCTTTCTTTTATTATTTTTTTCACAACTGTATGAATAAATTGTATTTTGTTTCAAGCCTGGTAGTTTAACCAATTGAGTTGCCTCTGGAATGCAACACCTGCCACTTGCCTTTAAAATAACAAAATATTAGGGTCTAGGCTAGATTCTTCATATATTTTAAGGGAGTTTGGTCTGAAGCATAATATGGGCTAAATGTGTGCAGCCAAGTGAATGAGGTGGGTAAGGTGCCACATGGATAGAGTGCCTGAAGTGCAGGATTGTGGGTGTTGGCTTGAAGGGCGAATTTACTCATTCTTATTAGGCAAGTGAGTCAAAGGTTATCTCATTGGATGGGAATGTGAAATTCAAAATACACCGACATCAAGCATGATCTTATTGAATGCAGGGCAGGCTTGAATGGCCCACATAGTCTACTTCTCCTTATTTTTATATATTCATATGAATGTTCTTAGTAGTTCACTGATTCTTCTTGTTCAAAGCATTTTTGTTGGATAAGACAAAATATGGAGGAAATGGTCTTTACTGTCCAGAGTCAGTTACATCATACATTATATATATTTTTCCCCCAGAAATGCAGTAGTGACGTTATCATATTAGAACTTAACCATGTCAAAAGTAGGTATATACTGTGCATTATTTGGATGTTGGTCTGAAAACATTAACTTGTCTCCAATTAACTCAAGAACCTAACTTTTTGGAAAAGACTCAATGAACACTGTATTTCTCGGTATGGTTATGTTACTGTTACATTTTAATAGGATTGAAGTTGTATGATGGAGAGTGCAAGTTGTATGTTTTAAGGTTTGTTAAGTAAAAAGCAAATTCCAGTGTTGTCACTTTGTACTAAGAATCAGTTTAAAAATAACAATCTGCCTCTGGTGAAAGCAAATATGAAATATTCCAATAAAACAAAAAAGGCTTACTCTGAAGCTACATGTATTTTCAGTGCAGGGACAGCTCTTCACATCCAACCTGTCAGTGTTAGTGTTTATTGTCAACATGAATAAATAATCTTAAACTTACTCCATGTCTTTTCAAAATGCTTCAACTTACTTTCAGTCATCCAATCCATCCACCTACCTAACTTAATTTTGATGTGTAGTTTCTGACTTAAGCATGAAACACAGAGGCCAGATGCAAAGTCTCAACAATCTGCATATGTTGTCTCCTTAGTTGCAAATAATTTACTTTTAAATTTACATTTAAGACCACTGGTGCTGGAACCCTCAAAATTGCAAATAATCTCTTACCTTGTTCATTCTTTCATAATATTCAGATTATGTATTGCATCCCCTCACAGCTTTTAAGTGATGTGTTTTCAAGCTTTATTAATATCTGGCAAAAGTCTGTATTTCGCAATTTTTTTTGGAAGTGAATTAAATGAGGTTATTTTTCTCAAATAAAGTTTTAGGAAAATAAGTGCTACTTTTAAAGGTTTAGTTTCTGTCATAGAAATTTTATATTAACAGTTGTGACTGGCTCCTGCACAGTTAGCTTCAGCAGCTTCTGAAGTGCGCACTTGCTTAAAACTAAAATTGCCAGTTTAAATGATAATGGCTGACATTTTAACTTAAAACAAAACACCCCACGCAAAAGGTTAAAACTAGTTTATTGTCTTAAATTTTGTCTTTTCACATTTACTACAGGCAATGTTGTTTTGTCACCTTCTAGATCTGCATATCTTTAATTCCTTTTCATTTTGCTACATCTTGTGTTTGTGCTTTGTAAGCAATATATCAGTAGTACAGACTGCTCACACTTCTATTCTATTAACTAGAACTGGCCTTTTTATTTTGTGATATTGCAGCTTCTCATCTGTCCACCTGTTACACGGTTCTTTTATGGTTGTAGAGAACCCTGCCTTAAGTTACTGATTCAGGGAGATTCATCAGGGAGACTCTCAATATGGTGTATTCCTGAAACAGTCGACTTGAATCAGAAAGGTATCGTTCAAGGTAAGATGCTTGTACTGTTTTTAATTCTCATACTTGTGATTTAGTTCTACAGGCTTACTGTTTTCTTGTTTACTTATGCGACTGTCCTTAAAATCATTTTATTTAAAATAAAATGTAAAAATCATTTCAAGTTTAATTATTCAATGCTACCAAATTAATGGAACAATATAGTTCTGTGAAATATTTCCAATTTTAAGTGCTGCAAAAAGTAGTGGATTGTTTAATGTCTCCTGCTGGATTGTGGGATTTTTAATAATTGCAGTCACCAGAAAAATATTTTTCATTTGAATGTAATAGTTTGTCTTTTAGGTAAGTGTGCTTCACTTGTATATATTTTATGCTTCTTTTGTTCTTAATCAAGTGCTGATAAGTACTGTGCTTATGTGGGTAAAACTAATTTTATTTTCTGTACTTGACTAGTACCATGGCCATGTCTGCATTCACCAAAATAAGCAACTCTTTATTCAGGAGTGGATATTACAAGAAGCACATGTCTTGACCTGTCGTATCACAAAAACGGAGTGTGGTGTCAGGTTGTGACATAGTGTAAGCTAAAAGGCCTGTAGCATTTTACAAATAGGGAGACATGGCAGTGTACCTAGTTACTCATGGTGATCTAATCCAAAGCACTGATGTGTTTCAACATATGTAGTTGAAACATCTGTAGTTTTAGGCATCCTGTTAAAGCAAAAAAGCCTCGAGGGTCTAGGCTATATTATGTCTCCCCTATCAAGTGCTTCAAGCATGATAAAAAGAAAAATGATGCAGATAATGGAAATCTGAAATAAAAACAAAATTCTGGAAATAATCAAAATCTAGCAGCATCTATGGAGAGAAACATGGATTTTCATGACTGCTTTGTTTTTATCTATTCAAGATATGTAGATTATTTTATATGAATTTGTTGTAATGAAAAAATGTAGCTATTTAAAACTTTAAAACAAACATCTCCTATCTGGAAATCAAACTTACTGTGCCTGATGTATAATATTTTGAATTTCAAATTGTCTTCACAGAGTTGAAAGTCACCACTTCCGCATGCTTACAAGATACATTTGATCGCCTTGTTCCAAGGCCTGCTGGAATTATAGACCAGCTGAGCACACTTCCTGGCAGTGAAGAGCCTTTGAAGGTGACAGCTAGTGTTTACATTCCCTCTCATGGGCGTCTGGTATGTGGACGTGAAGATGGCAGTATTGTTATTGTGCCAGCCACTCAGACTGCTATCGTACAGCTACTGCAAGGAGAACACATGCTAAGACGAGGTAACAAAATATCGTTTGTATTGTAGCTTGAATTTTATGCTAAAATGCCATCTCTTAAATGAGACATTATTAGATTTGCTTTTATTGTATACTTTATCAGAGGTGCCTGAATTCTTTAGTACTAATCATTTAGAAACTGTTGAATGTAAACAACAATAAATTTAGAAAAAAATATTTCGGGAAAAGTATTATATGTGCCTAATTATGTTCTGATTTGTTGAATCTGATCGCCTTTCTACACTTCTAAAATACAGACATTCTTTAAAAGTGTAAGTTACAGTGATAGTGTGCATTTAAATAAATATTTAAATTTGAGAGCTGTGTTATCCTTTGGCAATCGACTTCAGCCATTATTGAGTTGGCTTTGGTATAGTTAATATTAGGGGGACATAATCTCTCTATTTGTACTATATTGATCATTGGATAGAACCTACACAATCCTTTGCTAGATGTATGTCACATTAGAATTTTTTAACCATTTATTCACAGGAATTAATATAGGAATAATTTCCATTTTTGTAAAATCACTACGTTGTTGCAAATTCATTAAAAAAGCTGGATGAAAGATTGTTCACGTACTCAACAGAACTGCATTTCTCCCGAGATTATGCAGGATATTGTTATCTGAAGGAAAGTGAAATAAAATTTCTCTCTTTTGTGTTTGAAAACGCAATTAGTATTGTATAAATGGGAGGGGAAAGGATAAGATCAAGCTGCAGGTGGGTGGGGGAGT
Source organism: Chiloscyllium punctatum (assembly GCF_047496795.1). NCBI lineage: Eukaryota > Metazoa > Chordata > Chondrichthyes > Orectolobiformes > Hemiscylliidae > Chiloscyllium > Chiloscyllium punctatum. The sequence continues at coordinate 127,961,826 of NC_092739.1, read as the reverse complement.
ACGTTGTTCATGAACAGGCTTTTTGTAAAATAGATTAGCTCTTTAGACTATGTGAAGCACTCAGTAGTTCTGGAATTACATTTAGAAAGCACCTTGCTCAAGATCCATTTATGTGAGAAGCATGATGTGATTACTGTATATCATGTACTGGTAAGTAATGTTGTTTAATATGTGCATCTCCTAGCACTACTGTTCTGTGTATTCATTCAGTGTGAAAGAGAGCAGTTTTACAATTTGCTTTTAGGTACTTGGTCTGATATTCTTATCAAAGCTGTCACATTTTTCTGCAGTCATGGCAGGTTTAAATTCTCCTTAATTTTGAATTTTCTCTCTTGGCGTTCCCTGAGAGGTCTATTGAAATATGTGGAACTACTGTGTCCCCATGCTTTTCTGTCATCAACTTCAATCAAGTTTGTTGGCATAGGTTTTAAGTTGTCAATTACTGCACATCAACAGTCTTGCATTTCCCTTTTGTGTTTCTACCCAGAATGCATATTCATTACCAAGTAAAATTAGAGCCATCCATTAATTTTTAAATTGATTAATTGTATTAACAAAGACTTGACTAATCTATGGGGATGCTTTGCCCCTAAACTTCACACCCAACCTTTTTCTTCTCCACAGCTCTGCGTAGGTCATTGTGTGACCCATGTCATCAAATCACAATATCATTTATCCTCATTTTCTCTGCACCACTTTTTTTGCTTGTCTCCGTTAAAGGTGTCTGCTGCCCAATTTAAGTCTCAGACTGAATTTCTCACTGAGATGTTGTCCCTCAGCTTTTTATAATCTGTTCCTCTTAGCAATTTCAATCTTCACCTTAGCTATCTTTGCAGTCACCTCTCTGAAATCACTTCTTACTGGTCTATACTCAACCTCTTTCTCGACACAATTTCTCTGACCCATAATTATGGCTACCATTTTGATTAACATATCTACCTATTTCCCATTATCTCGACCCACTTTGTTTCGTGTCACAAAGAAGGCCATTTCTGATAACTCTGTTCCAACACTCGCAATCAACTCCTTTCTACTTTTGCCTTCTTTTGTATTTAGTAATAGAAAAAGTTGTTCACTCGCTTACAATCTTGCAGTTTCCTTACTTTGATCTTCTGATAGCTGTGATTATTTTTCAACTGTTGATCTGATCAGTTACTATCTCAACTACACCATTAATGCCAAAGGCACCGAGCAAAGAGCAAACTACACTACACAGGAACAGGCCCTTTGGCCCACCAAATTGCACAAGTGCATGGCGCTTTGCAAAACTAAAAGCCTCTGTTCCCTGCCTATTCATGTCTCTGTCAAGGTGCCTCTTAAACACTGCTATTGTATCTACTTTTACCACCACTTCTGTCAGCGCATTCCAGGTACTTAGTACACTATATGTTTAAAAAATATGTTTCACATCTCCTTTAAACTTTCCCCCCACTTTTGCCTTAAAGCTGTGTCCTCTAGTAATTGGCATTTCTACCCTGTGAGAAAGACTCCAAGTGTTCATTCTGTCCATGCCTCTCATAATTTTGTAAACTTCTATTCGGTTGCCCGCTGAAAACAGATCAAGTTTGTCGAACAGCTAATGTGTCCTCATAACTAATACTGTCTAAACCAGGCAACATCCTGGCAAACCTTTGCTGTAACTTCTCCAAAGCCTCCACATTCTCATGGTAGTGTGGCAACCAGAACTGTACGCAATATTCAAATGTGGCCTAACTAAAGTTCTATGCAGATGTAATATGACTTGCCAATTTTAAATCCTTTGCCCTGACTAATGAAGGCAAACATGCCATGTACCTTCTTGACCATCTTATCCACATGTTGTTATTTTCAGAGAATTGTGAACCTGTACATCTAGATCCCTCCATAGGTTAATACTTTTACTTCCCTCTTGCATTAGACCTTTCAAAATGCATCACCTCGTACATATCCAGGCTAAATTGTATCTGCCATTTCTCCTGCCCATCTATATCGTACTGTATCCTCTGGCAATTGTCCTCACTTTCTGCAACCCCCCAATTTTTGTGTCATCTGCAAACTTAGTAATCAGACCATCTACATTCTCATCTAAATCATTTATATATCTTACAAACTACAGGGATCCCAGCATTGACCCCTGCAGAACACCACTGCTCACAGATCTCCAGTCAGAAAAACATCCTTTCACCACTTTCTTGTCTTCTATCACCAAGCCAGTTCAATATTCATCTTACCAGCTCACCATAGACCCCGTGTGACTTCATCCTCTCTGTCAGCCAATCATGAGGGACCTTGCCAAAAACTTTGCTAAGTCCATATAGAGAACACCCACAAGCCCTGCCTCATCAATCATCTTTGCCACTTCCTCAAAAAAACCTCAAGCTTGTGAGACGTGTCTTCCCCTGCACAAAGCCATGTTGCCAATTGCTGATAAGTCCATATTTTTGGAAGTATGAGTAAATCCTATCCATAAGAACCTTCTACAGTAATTTCCCTACTACTGACTGAAAGCTCACTTGTCTGAAATTTCCTGGTTTATCCCTGACTCTCCTCTTAAGCAAAGGAACAACATTGGCTATTCTGCAGTCCTTTGGGACTTCTCCTGTGACGAAAGAGGACATAAAGATTTTGTATGAAATCCCAGGAATTTTCCTCCCTTGTCTCCCTTAGCAGTCTGGGATAGATCCCATCCAGTCCCAGGGACTTGTCTATCTTAATGCTTTTCAAAATACCCAACTTTTTTTTATATACGCCTGAAGTTGTTCCATCTTCAAACTTCCCAATTCCAGGGACATAGAGATAAACACAGTATCATTCATTATAAGATCTGTAATCACCACTTCTGACTTTGCATAAATTTGTAAATGATTTTGAACATTTTTGTTCTTTGTCTTTCATCAGGCTGGCCTCCTCATCGAACTCTTCGTGGACACCGAAGCAAAGTGACATGCCTGTTGTACCCACACCAAGTCTCAGCTCGCTATGATCAACGTTACTTGGTGTCAGGTGGAGTAGATTTCTCTGTAATCATCTGGGATATCAATTCGGGTGAAATGAAACATATCTTCTGCATCCATGGTGGAGAAATCACCCAACTGGTCGTACCACCTGAAAATTGTAGTGTAAGTTCATTCTGGTAATATTGAAATCCAGGTTTTAATGTTTTTACTCTTAATACTTTGACAAGTGATTGTACTTACGATACTATATGTTGTGCCAAGATCTCTATTTTCATGTAACACAAATTTTTTGCAGTTCAACATTTTAAATTTTTTTCCTCTAGGTTAAAGTTCGAGTTAACACTCTTTGAAAGAATATTTTTTGAGGACAGTCCATAGGGGTATTCTTATGAAACTTTAAACTTTACAACACTCTTTGAAAGAATATTTTTTGAGGACAGTCCATAGGGGTATTCTTATGAAACTTTAAACTTTACTTTTTGTGTTTCAGTTTCATATTCACATAAGTTTCTTTTGACCAGGTAAAATGTGTAGACGGTGATTATTTAGATTATCTCAACGTAATTTTTCAAAATGATGAATTTTCAACTCTCAAGCGATTAGAATTGAATATGATATTTAGATTTTATTTCACAAACATATACAAAATCTCATTCCCTATCAAAGTGGACAGTGTAACTGGATTAGAGAGTCACCTGATGTGTTTTTGGAAAGAGAAATGAATAAATGTTGAGCAGGTGGCTTCGTATTGCTAAGAAATATCAAAAGGAATAAAGATGATGATTGTGAATAGAAAATGTTTTGATTTTAAAGTTAGTTGAAAAGCACAGAATAGATTCAGAAGGAAACAGTTGTTTGCATTGAGAAACTGGTGTAAACATTCCTGGAAAGCTGCTAGTCAGTAACATTAAAATGCAAGAATTTAAGATGAACCTGAGAAAATGGTGAAAAGATAATGAGAAGCAGCAAGCATTTGTTAGAGGTTTAGAGATGAAGGGTCACCTGGAGTGCATAACAGTTCAGACAGATTTTTTTTGTTTCTAATCTGGAAATGTCAATGTAAAACAAAAACAGAAATTGTTGGAGAAACTCAGCATGTCTGGCAGCATCTGTGGACAGAAAGCAGAGTCAATATTTCAGGATGAGAGGGAATCTAATTGAAACTTACAGAATACTTAATGACCTGGACAGAGAGGACATTGAGAGGATGGTTCCATTGTTAGACAAGACAAGGACCTGAGGGCACAGCCTTAGAGTAAAGGGAAGACTCCTTAGAACAGTGATAAGGACAAACTTCTTCAGCTAGAGACTGGTCAGTCTGTGGAATTCATTGCCACAGAAGGCAGTGGAGGCCAGGTCATTGAGTATATTTAAGACAGACTTAGGTTCTTGTCAAGGGGATCAGGGATTATGAGGACAAAGTAGGAGAATGGAGTTGAGAAACTTATCAGCCATGATTGAAGATTCGATGGGCTGAATAGCCTAAATTCTGCTTCAATGTCTTATGGTCTTTTTATCAAAACAGTGAGTTCAAGTTAGGGAATGATTCAGTGATCTGTTCAGATTGCAATTATGAATACAGCTTCAAATGCCATGATACAAATAAAACAATCTAACTCTGAAGACTTTGCGGAAAGCTGATGTATTTTTAATTTTTGAGAATTGCAGTTTTAGGAGAAGCTGGAAAATGATAGGTTCTGATATAACTTTGTTGAAAATCGAACAAGGAATACAATAAGTGAAGATTAGCTTTGAGGCTCATATCAAAACATTTTCCAGAAGGAATGATTACAAGACAAATAATTTAGGTTGCGAATTCCTGTTATAATCCCAACTGATGTAAAATGGGACATGTCCAATCCCCGAATGAAATCTGCTTTGATTGATCATACAGACAGTTCTTCTGAAACACGATGTTTGAGTTCTTGTGCAACCCTGTGTTATAGAAACAACACTCAAAATGTTGACGCTGTAATCGAGTTACAGCCAATTCACGTTTGAAAAGTTTGCGCTTTAGAAACAGTGTCCCTAATTCGTCATTCATGTTGCAGCGAATTCGTGTTGATGAAACATGCATTATAACAGAATGACCTATGTTTTAAAATTATATAGTTAATCAAGGTGGTGGTTAGTTACTGAAGCATTTTTCACACAAGACTGCAGAAGACAAATTAATAATATTTAAACAAGAAAACTAAGGTATTACAGTTGAAAAGATCTTTATGCAATCATCAAACCAAGCTACCAACCTGTTTCCCAGTATCACATCTTAGAGACAACTACGTCCAGAGAAATTACACTCATTTCTCAAGTCTAGATTGGTCCATTGATTGTGTTGGTTGAGACATCATCCTGATGGCACAACAGATTGAATAGATTGTTGTTATTAAATTTAAATAAGGAACTCTTCAGTCTAATTCAGTCCAATGGTGCATATAGAGTAGCCAAGAAGCTTGGGCATATGACTTATCAAGTTAGATCCCAGATAATCAGCAAAGGCTGCGTCATGTAGAATATATATATCAGATAGAGTATAGTTGTCACCTGTGTTCCATTGTAGAAGAACAGTGAAAACCTTTTACAATGTCTCCTTTCTTATGACAACATCATCATGATATAGCAATATATTGCCAAGAATGAAACAAGAAAGTAATGTCTCTCCCATTGCCACTGTCCTCGAGAACAAGGTTATCAGCGGGGATGAAGTGGAAGGAGAGGTGAGTAAGGTCCACATAGAAACCTCTTCTGTCCAGGTAAGCAATAGAGACACTACCAAACTGAGACTCCTTATTTGCTGACCTAGGTACAGAATGATGAGGGGATTTAATGAGTCTGATCACCACATTTAAGGAACTAAACAGAGACTAGCTCAGCAAGTTCTACATGATGTGGATATGGGAGAGGCCCATCTCAAAAGAGAATATTCTTATGGACTAGGCTCAGAAAAGCTGGACCAAGCTCAGGACGTGATTAGCAACACGCTGGAGCACCAACTGACAAGAGCCTAGTTCCAGCAGCTGGAGCTCCCCAGTTTTTCTCAGGCCTATGTCAGGTGGCTCTACAAGATTCTGCATTGACGACTGAAAAGTTAATACAGTGACTGGAGGCAACCCATTTGCAATACCATTTGGACCTGCAAGTGTTTCAGCCATGGTTCATGGATTAATGAGCCTGCTAGTGAGAAACGTAGAAATAATGAAAATGGCATAGCTGATTTGGCTCTTTGAAACTTCTGTCATTTAATGCAATCATGGCTGATCATCCGACTCAGTACCTTGTTGCCATATTCTCCACATACCCTTTGATCCCTTTAGCTGTAAGAATAATATCTATCTTTTAGAAAATGTTCAATGTTTTGACCTCAGCTTCTTTCTGTGGCAGAGAATTTCATAGGTTCAAATTTCTCCTCATCTCAGCCCTAAATCACCTGCATATCTGTACATCCTGATTCTGGAGGCTTCTGGTCATTAGGAGCATCCTTCCTGCATTTACCCTGTCTAGTCCTTTTGGAATTTCACAGATTTCTATGAGATCTCACACTCCTTCTTTTGAAATTTGGCGAATATAATCCTAATTGATTCAACCTCTCGTCATATGTCAGTCCCACCATCCAGGGATCACTACTGCATTCCTTCCATAACAATAACATCCTTCCTCACATAAGGAAACCAGACTGCACAGAAGACTCCAAATGTGGTCTCACCAAACCTCTCTACAACTGCAGCAAAACATCCCTGATCCATTTCTTGAATCATGTTGCTATGAAGGTCAGCACATGCTGCACCTGCATGCTTAGTTTTAGCAACTCATGTACAAGGATGCCCAGGTCTCCTTTTTCAATCAGTTGTCTTCAGACAATAATCTGTCATCTTGCTTTGGGTAATCTCATATTTATTCATGTTATACTTTATCTACCATGAATTTGTTGACTCACTCAACTTGTCCAAATCATATTCGCCTCTCTGCGTCCTCCTTACAGTTCATCCTCCCACCCAGCATTGTATTGTCTGCACCCTGGGAAATATCCCATTTAATTACCTCATCTAAGTCGTTAACATATTTGGTGAATATATGGGGTCCAAGCACTGGTTCCTGTGGTGCCCAACTACTCACCGCCTATTACTTGAAAAAAGATCCATTTATTCATGCTTTTCAGTTGAGCCAGAGTTGCAAATGACATTGAAGTAGGTGGGAAAGTACATTGCAACAAAAAGATAAGAAATATGTAAATGATTATGGGTAAGTTAGATGAATGGCCAAAAAATTTGGCACAGGAAGTTTAATGTAGAGAAGTGAGAGGTAGTCTGTTTTGGTCAGAGAAACAGAAAGGCAACATATTGTCTAAATGAAGAGATACTTAAGAATGCTTCCGTGCATAGGGTTCTGGGTGTCATAGGTATGGAATATTCAGGTACATGAGAAAATAAGGAAGACAAATGGAAGTTTGGTGTTTATTGCTGAATGAATAGACTATAAAAGTAGGGAAGTGTTGCTGTATCTGTGCAAGGCATCAGTGAGATTGCATCTGCAATATTGCATACAATTTTAGTCCCCTTACTTGAGGATGGAATTTTTTTGATTTGATTTGAATTACTGTCAGAGGTACAAAATAGAGCGAAAAGCGTTGTTTAGCATACACTACAGACAGATCGTACCATGCAGAGTGCATCAGTTAGCAGGTCAGAGTGCAGAATATGGTATTGAGGCAGTTCAGAGGAGAATCACTCGATTGATTGCAGAGATGAGTGGTTTGTCTTATTAAGAGAGATTGAACTGTTAAGGCCTATACTTGCTAGAATTTAAAAGGATGAGAACACATTTATTTGAAATATACAAGATGCTAAAGGGGATTGACACACTATATGTAAGGAGAATGTTTCCCATGTGGGGCAGTCTAGAACAGGAGGCCAGAGATTTAGGATAAGAGTTAACAGATTTAAAGCAGAGAGGAGGATGAAATACCTCTCTTAAAGGGTCATCTATTTGAGGAATTGGCTATCCTAAAGTCTGGTAGATGCCGGGACATAAATTTGAGGAAGAGATCACCACTTTTTAATTGGGAATTGGTTGAAGGTTTATGAAGAATGGACAGAAAAGTGGAGTTAACGCTGAGATGAGATCAGCCATAATTGGATTAAATGGTGGATCAGGCTCAATTGCCTATTCCTGCTCCTAGTTCTCAAGTTTTTATATTATTTCATGTGTGCTAACCAGTTCGTTATCCACTTCAATACACTGTCCCCAACCTCATGTGCTTCAATTATACATGCTAAGGTTTTTCCAATAGTATAATTCACTTCAATAACCTCCCAGTGTACAGTGACACCTGGGACATGCACTTGAAGCAACTGGAAGTCCCCTGTCAGAAAACAGTATCATCTGACCTGGAACCTAATCTCTCAAAGACCGGGTTTGCTAAGGCCAAAGTGACCTATATGAAAGATGCAGTGGGTTAAGAGTGATTAAAGCAGTGGTACAGCTCGTCATTCCATAACCAAATTGCAAATCATCAGGCTTTAGAAACGTGTCCATTCTACCAAAGGTTTGTGGCAAATGTCAGCACAGTAACTGCATGAGGATCAGGATGGTGAATGCAGTGAGGGGAACTTGCAAGTCATGATGTTCTCATGCATTGACTACCCTTGTCCTTTGAGATGATAGTGGTTGTATTTTTAGAAGGTGCTATCTAACCAGCCTTAGTGAATTTCTGCGGTCTGTCTTGTCAAAAATACACACTACTGGCCATCAGTAGTGACCTGAGTTATTGTTTATGTTTGTGGTGCCAATTAAGAAGACTTCTTTTTTCTAGATGATATCACATTTTTGATTTTTGCTTTGTGGTTAGTGGGCAGGCTTGAAGAGTCTGGAGATGAGTTACTCGCTACAGGATATATTACCAGTGACCTGCTCATACTGAATTTATTTCATTATAAAAAACTGCACATTTGTATAACTATTAATTGACTGTAATTGCCTTTTTATATTTTGATTAAATGCACGATGTACATTTTTGCATTGCTATAGTCCGTTTCCTCTCCTCCATGCACTCTAATGCTGGGATCATTTGTTTTTAGCAATGGAATGCTCCCTAGTTATCTGATCCTTGCATCTTCCTTCCTGATTTCATAATTCCTCCTTTTTAACGATGTCCTTTTTTCAAGCACTCAACGTGAACATATCATTTTTATCTCTTGGTCCATTAAGACTCATTCCAATCCCTCAGGTACACTGTTAACTTGATGCAATGTTGTGGTATTTTTGATGGCTTTTCATTTTTATGACACTTGAACGTTTTTTTTAACCTTTTTCCATTTGAGACCTTGAAACATTTTAAAGTTTTTCTTTGCATATGTTTACACTGGAAATCAAGTGTGCAGTTGTTAATTTAAAGCTATTATAAACATTATCAAATTGTACAGTTCAACTTTCTATGCAACATTTATTGAACATCAGCCGTCTTATGTTTAAAAGCCTTGTTGCTCCTGGAGCCTGTGAAGGATAGTATGTCCTAAAGTTTTTATTAATTTTTTAAAAAGATTCTTATGGACATTTATTCCTCCCTTGAGAATGTGCACTTCAGATTTCTGCAGCATTTTTATCTCTTTCACTTAGCTAGAGTTCACCCTTGTCATGTAGATTCTTGTGATAGTGTTGTTTATGGCAGTGCAAAAGTAGACATTTTTAGCCATATTCAAGATTATCTTGGTCATGCAGATAAATAAGTCACTGCCTATTATGCTTTGCATACTCCTAAGTTACAATTTGTATTTTAACTAAAAAATTTGCTTTGATTAGACTGAGATCTTGTCCCGAGGGATAACTGTTCAAAGTGGTTTTAGATCCAACCTTCCATTTAGATTGGCCGATGGGGATTTTGCTTCCCCGAATGAGTATGGCTCTTACAATCAAAGGGTTATAAAAAGCTAGATACCCAATTTTTACATAAAAGTACAAAGGCAAGCTTTCAGAGATGGGATCCATGTCACTTGAGTATCCACAAATGCACCAGCAGTGAGGGTTTTCTTGTGCATGTGACTTCTTTTCAAATGATGTAACTTGCAATTTTAAAGTGAAGACAAGGAGCTTTTGACTATCTTTATGTCTAGGTAATGCACTTTGTAACTTCAATTACGTGGAAAAATGTTAGAACATCCAACTTTGAGGCAAGTGGGTTATGCTAAATTTTGAACATTTAAAAACTATTCCCAAGAAAAATACAAGAAAATAATTTGCTTTAGTAAAGAATTGTACCCAACTGTATCAAGTGTCTGGGACTTGTTATCATCAGTCCACTGTGATATTGTGATGGGACTCTACTGTAAGTGTGTTTTTGAGGTATAGCAGAGTTAGATTTCATGGATAATTCATACAAAGTACATGGGCATGCAGCTTTGACAACACCTCAATTATTAATTTATTTAAGGCCTTGTATTTAAATAATTTGAGGAAATTGGTTGATTTCAAATATTGAGGAAGTATGAATTTGGTTTTAAACAGTCACTATAAGGGATTTCTGACATTTTGTTAGACGCTGTATGCCATCCTTAGAACTGTTTGAAATTGTTTGCCAGAGTTGTTATGGTTGTCAGAGTTGTTGTTATTCCATTCTGTTTAGAGTTCAGTTAGGATGTCACTAACCCATTTTCTTCTAAAGTAATTCTCAGAATCCAACGAGAGAGTTAAAACTAATACAGTTATTCCTCGCAAAAGCTTTGGGGAGGCTTTATGTTGACATCTCCTGAACAAACCACTTCTGAAAATAGCTGAAAATGCATCTGCAGTCCTCACTTTCTCCACTTCTGAAAATAGCCCAGTGACAACTGCACGTGTCTGTTGACAATTACCTGTATTTGTCAATATCACTTGACCTGTGTTAAAATGCTAGGCAGAAAGTCATCTGGAACATTATCCTTTTCTTCTTCACAAATTAGCAATTATTTGGCAAAAGTATTTTTTTGGTACAGCTCTCTGAAGAGAAAGTTTTCTCTAACTAGTATGGTGATTGGCACAGTGGCTCAGTTGTTAGCACTGCTGCCTCACAGCACCAGGGACCCAGGCTTGATTCTAGCTTCAGGTGGCTGTCTGTCTGTGTGTGTGACGTTTGCACATTCTCCCCCTGTCTGCATGGGTTTCTTCCTGGTTCTCTGGTTTCCTTCCACAATCCAAAGATGCACAGGCTATGCTATGCTAAATTGTCCATCGTGTTCAGTGATGTATAGGTTAGGTGCATTAGTCAGGAGGGTAAATTTAGAGCAATAGGAGAATGAGTTTTGTGTGGGTCAGTCTTTGGAGGGTCAGTGTGAACCTGTTGGGCCGTAGGGCCTGTTTCCATACTGTAGAGATTCTATAGTATGTGTCTATTAAGTTATTTAGAAGGATATCTTATTTTAAACACAATATGCTTTGCATTCTTTATTGAATAATTATTTTATAATAAGTAGGTTCAGTATTTTTCAAAACTAATCTGGTAGTGGATTAGCACCCTGAAATGGATGGATTAGTATCTATAATTGTCTACATTGAGAACTGGATAAAACATATCTCTAATGTATGTTGTGACCGTCGTCTTCTCTCACCCTGTTTGTCACAATAGTTTAGTCGTTAATTTAAATTTGTCTTCTCTGGCATTTCTATTATAAATTTATACATCTACATTCATACTGAAAAACATTTCTGGAAACTCATTGACCTGTAATGGGGCCTTCAGTTAGTTCCTGGATTACTGTCGTCTTGAACAGGTGGTAGAAGAGAGGTGCATAGATTATTGGTAACAAGAGGGTGAATGATTATTAGGGGTATATGGAACCATATTTAAGGTCATAATCAGATCAGCTATGATCTTGTTAAATGGCAGGGCAGATTTCGAGGTGTTGAACAGTCTATTCCTACTCCTAATTTGTATAATTCATTATTTAGGGAAAAAAGCCTGGACTAATAATCCAGAGAACTCTAATTCAAATATTGTTATAATGGCGGCAGTCCTTCAGCAAATGAATGAAACTGACAACTGTGAAATCAAAGTGAAACACTTCATCTTTCAAAAGCAAACATAAATGAATAAATTAGATTCTGTACCATTTCTCTATTCCCCATTATAATTTTTTCGCACTTTGTGAGGAAAGGACCTACTGTTGGCTTAGTCAGATGTTTCCTTTTTAGACTGATACAGATTTGAAAGTCCATTTTTATCTTGTTTGCTAATTTGTCATATTCTGTACTCCCTTCCTGTATCAGTTTCTTGATGCTTCTTTGCATTACTTATGCAATGCAATACTTAGTGTCCTTTGTTAAACTTGGATATTTTGTGCCTTGCTGGAAATTATACTAGTTGTATCCAAGTAATGGATCCTGAAAGACCATTTGTTGCTACTGTTTTATAGTAATCCAGTTCTCAAAATGTCACCCATTTTGTGGTTAGTGTATAATTGGGAACTTGCGTGGATGACTCTCAAAGTCTTTATATCTTGTGTTTCTATATTGGAAGCAACATGTCATCCTTGTCATTATACCACGGTTATAGGAAGCACATTTCCAAGTTATTACCACTTACTAAGTTTAAAATGAATTCTTCCTCAAAAACCTAACGCTTGTGTTCTCTGGTCCATATACTTATGGGAATAGCTTTTATTTAGTCGATTTTACCTAAATCTGTCATCAGTTTTTATACTTCGGTGAAGGCTTTCCTTTATCTCTTTTGTTCTAAAGAGAACCTTCTCCAAAATCCTTCATTCCTGAAACCATTCCAGCATTAAGCCTCCGTTTAATGTTGATCTGTTTGGTGTTGGTAAGTTAATGGGCCCTGTAATCTTGTTGCATGTCACAAGATTTGTTTGATCATATTTTCCAATGTGACCTATTTGGCACTATTAGGAGTTACATCTCCATTTTAACTCTCTGCCTTGCTGTCACTCAGTCAGTCTCTCTCTCTCTCTCTCTCTCTCTCTCTCTCTCTCTCTCTCCATTCAATGTCTGACTTGTGGCCTCTTCCTGCGCCCAATATTTGATTTGTGATGTCACCCCCTGCCTGACTTCTGATTTGTGGCCTGTCTATGTGCCTGACCTCCAACCTGTGATCTCTCACTCCCTCAGACTCACTGCCTCATTGAACCCCTTACTCCCTGATTCAACTTCTCATCACTGCCTCCTGAATTGGTGTTTCTATTTAAAATCCAGGTCTGGTCTGTTACCATAGCTGTAGGGTTGTGAACATATAGGCAGCCCTGATAGTACAAAAGTGCTGGGCTGCGGCTGCTAGAATCCATGTTTTTTTTAATTGACAGTTAAAGCTGTTCCCCCTGCCTTTTACTACTCGTCCCCAGAGATTAGGACTAGTTTAGTTTGGGAACAAATTACAGCAGATGCTGGAATCTGTACTGAAGACAACAAATGCTGGAAATCAGTGTTCCAACAGCATCCATAGTGCTATCAGACATGTTGTGATCTCTAGCATTTTTTGTCTTCAGTTTAGTCTGGGAAACTAGGTCGGCATAGATGAGTTGGACCAAAGGGTCTGTTTGAGTGCTGTGACTCTGAACTCTCACACGGTGAAGTCATAGGCAAGGGAAATGGCAAGTGAGAACAATTAGAGGCCATGAACTATAACAGCCCCAGGTCATGATTTATGCAGCATCAAGACTTGGACTTTTACAGTCCAAAAGCTTCAGCATTGGATAAGATCTGGATCTTGAATGGGAACCCAGGTTCAGGAGAGGCAAATGGTAAAAGGGTGAGTCAGGCAGCAGGAAGCTTGAAAGAAGGTGCATCTTACATGGGAAGAGTCTGCAAGTCAGAGGTTCGGGGCCAGGGAGAGGTTTCATAGGAGAGTTGGGAAGGAAATGACTGCAAGTTGGATGTCAGGGAAGAGGAGGTATCTTCAGTAAGCAGAGAGATCAGGGAGGTTTGGTCACCAGAATTGGTGGTAAGCAGGAGGGTACTGGAGGTGGAAAGTAACTTCTTTTAGTTCATTTTAAAAGTTTACTAGCTTGCAATACAGGAATTTGACACTGTAAAATATTTCAATTGACACCATAGGTGGTTTTATATCTTTTTTTTCCCCTGTTAAGGAAGTTCCGAAAAAACATAACTCCAGTCTTAATTTCATTTTTGCATTTTTAGAAACACACCTGCGACCTTTAAATGGTGGCTAATTGTATATCTTTGTACCTTCTTGAACACCCATACATTGGAATCTGAAACAGGGTTTCTGAAAAGGAGCAGTTTTTTTCATGAGTGGCAATTTAGTGAGTACTGGAAAATGTCAAGAGAGCAGTGGAATATTCTGCATTTCCAGCAGTGTGCCGGTTGCTGTTCTAAAATTAGATCTCATTATACTCCATTGAATCTTTTCCTGTCCTCGTCATTTTTATGTATATTTCATTAGCGTATAGGCAATTTCTAGTTGGCATTATGTAATAATAATATAATTAATTTAAAATTGCGTAATTTATGCAAGTAACAAAGTATTTCTTTTAGTGAATGTGTTTCCAATTTAAAATATCTGCCAAATGTTACAAAGTAAATATTTTCTTTGTTTTTGGTTTTGGTTGTAGTCTCGAGTTCAGTACTGTATCTGCTCAGTTGCCAGTGATCATTCGGTGGGTCTTCTCAGCCTTCGAGACAAGAAGTGCATAATGCTCGCATCAAGGCATTTATTTCCTATTCAAGTCATCAAATGGAGACCTTCTGATGATTACCTAGTGGTTGGTTGTTCTGACGGGTCTGTTTATGTCTGGCAAATGGATACTGGTGAGTACAGTTATCTCAGTACAGTTTTAAATAGCTGCTAATGTTGTATAACAACTGTGTCAAAAGTGAGACAAGAACAATTCAAATTCTCAATGATTTGTATTTACTTGTACTTTTCAAAATAATGGATGTAAAGCTTCATTTTTTTCTTCAAATAATGTGAAAATTTGACATCTTGAACTATTAGGTTTTTGTTTGAAGTATAGTTCTGTTAGCTAGAAGGAGGGGGGTTGTTTAGGGTACACCCCTCTGTAAAGTGTGCGATAGTCAGTCATTTGGAGACTGTGCCTGATTAATCACTGTAAACAAAAGATGCGATCACTGTTGGAAACACGTCTTTGATGTAATGTTTCTATCAGGACCTAGAGATCTCCTTCGGATAATTGGTATTTGGGTAATCGAGGTTCCTCTGTATTTGGTAAATTATTGAGATTAGTAGTCACCTGGTTTCATCCTTTTTTGCACTAACTTGCTCATCTATCGTGCTTTGTCTGTGCATGTAATATAGTTTCCAGCAGTTCAGTTTCTACATAACTCTAAACACTCTATATGGTAAGTCACTAATGGTATTTTATGATGCAATCCAATCTTTTAATTTCATGAGCTCCTTATAACAATTTGTTTATTCATGGGATTTGGATGTCACTGACCTGGCTATTCTTTATTGCTAATCATATAGCCCAGAGGGCTTTGACATTCAACCACATGGCTGAGAGTCTGGAATCACCTGTAGGCCAAAATAGGCAAGGATAACAGATTTCCTTCCCATTACTGAACGAGATGGTTTTTTCCAACAAGGCGCAATGGTCGTTATTAGCCTTTCAATGACAAAATTCTTTTTATATTGAATTCAAATTCCACCATCTGCCATGACTGGATTTGAACCAGAGTCCCTGGGTCTTGAAATTCAGAGCATAGTGATGAGATCACTAGGCCGTCACCTCCCCTTAACAGTGACCTCTTGTCTGTTGTTCAATAAACAGGAGTGCCCTGATTCCACCCTTTTGTGCTCCAATGCAGGAAGTGCATGTCTAACATTGAGCACCTGCAAGTTCATTGCTGTCCTCCTCCTCATAATAGTATATACATTGCTCCAAAGTGATGAGATGCATACAACTGAAGTTATGTTAGATTAGTATAAACAGAGCACATAGCTCTATCAGCTCTTTCACTGTTCTCATCTCCACAGTTTCCTTCTTTTTCAGGCTGTCTATCCAACAATGTTACATAGATGAGCCAGAACTACCACAAATTCAATGCTTAACAAATCTGAATTTGTGAATTGGCTCACGCTGGGACTTGCAGTGATCAGAGAATTCATTAATACATTTTATTTTCAATGATAGCTAAAGGCTCTGAATCTTATCTTAATTGACAGTTTTCAAAAATTGCTTAGCGATCATGTGGAAGGCCGGAGTGTTCTCAGAAAAAAACATTTCTGGTGGAAATCAGAGGAGTTGGCATGGCTGTATATAACTGAGAGAATCAGAAGACATAGTGTGACAGGATTTTCAAAAAAACCTTTTATAGCTTGCCATACAAGAAGTTAACACACAAATTAGGATTCATGAGATAAGGGGGAATTGTATGGATTGAAGATTGGTTAATTTACAGAAAATGAAGCACAGACATAAAAGGAGCAATGGTTGATTTACAGGCCAAAACCATCAGAAATAGGAACAGGAATTCTACTCTTCAAGCCAGCTACTCATTCACTACAATCGTGGCTGATTCAACATTCCTAATGTCCACTTGTCTGCATTTTCTCTGTAACATTTGATTCCCTGACTGATTCAGAATCTAATTATCTTAGCCTTAAATATATATGAGGACTGTTGCCCCACAGCTCTTTGTGGCAGGGAATTCCAAAGATTGTCAAACTTCTGACAAAAGAAAGTCCTCCTCGCCTCAGTCTTAAGTTTGCGGCCATTTATTCTGAGACTGTGCCCTTTGGTCCTAGACTCTCCCATCAGATGGAACATCCTTTCAGCGTTTACCCTGTCAAGGCCCTAATGTTTCAATAAGATCACTTCTCAGCCTTATAAACTCTCTGATGAGTTGAATCCCAACCTATTTAGCCATTGCTCATAAGTCATTTCCTGCATATTGGGGATCATCCTAGTGCCCCCAATGAAATGACATTTTTCCTGAAGTAAAAAATGACCAGAAGTGTTCACACATTACTCCAAATGTGTTCTCACCAGCACCTTGTAAAGTTGCAGTAATACTTCCCTACTGTTATGCTCCAACCCACTTGAAATAAGAGCCATCATTTCATTAGCTTTTCTAATTACCGGTGTTTCATGCACAAGTATTTCCAAGGATATTGCAAGGATCAGGAGATGGGCCTCAGTCATATTAACTATGACCCAGATGATAGTAATATTGAATAAATCCGATTCCTGCTTGATAGATCATAAGTTTTTCTTTTCCTTTTTGTTTATCATGAAATATTTTATTAAACATATGTACAAAATGTTTTAAGAACATAAAAGTTTGTTACACAAAATACAAATTACAACTATATTACACTATTGGAATGATTTCATTGCAAACTTTAGAGAGCAAGATTCACACTGTTTTACTCAATACACAGGGCTTTCAAACCACAGTGAAGAATGAAATTGTTTTGGGCGGCATGGTGGCACAGTGGTTAGCACAACTGCCTCACAGTGCCAGGGTCCCAGGTTTGATTCGAGCCTCTGGTGACTGTCTGTGTGGAGTTTGTACATTCTTCTTGTGTGTGTGGGTCTTCCCATGGCACTTCGGTTTCCTCCCACAGTTCAAAGACGTGCAAGTGAGGTAAGTTGGCCATGCTAAATTGCCCATAGTATTCAGGGTTGTGTAGGTTAGGTGCATTAGTCAGGATAAAATGTAGGGTAGGGGAATGGCTCTGGATGGGTTACTCTTCAGAAGGTCGGTGTGGACTTGTTAGGCGAAGAGCCTGTTTCCACATTGTAGGGATTCTGTTCTATAGAATCATTCTTGTCTCTTTACTAAAACATGGCTGCAGTCCATTTCCTTTCAGCAATTACCTCCAAGCTGAACTCATGTTATTATCCTTCAGTTAATTGCGACACCCTTGAATGTGAATTCAGGTGACTTGTTATTTAACACGGGTTCCCTAAACTCATGTCTTCTTTGTATCTTTCTCTGAAACCACCTCAGCCTTGTGATTTTGGTAATTTTTTCTCATTGAGTCTTCTTCCTGATGAGACTGACAGCACATTTGCTATTGTGAACCTCCTTCCTAGGAATGACCGACTCTTTTTCTCTCTGTCGAGATTGTAAAACTCTAGTCAGCAAAACATTTTAGAAATTACCTCCACAGGTAGCTTGCTGGTCATTTAGCTGAAATCAAAGAACAAAGAAAATTTACAGCCCAGGAACAGGCCCTTCAGCCCTCCAAGCCTGAGCCGATCCAAATGTACTGTCTAAACCTGTCGGTCAATTCTTAAGCATCTGTATCCCTCTGCTCCCCACCTACTCATGCATTTATCCAGACTCGTCTTAAATGAATCTACAGTGCCAGTCTCTACCATCTCTGCTGGCAACGTATTCCAAACGCCGACCACCCTCCATGTGAAGTACTTGCCGTGTGTATTCCCCTTAAACTTTCCACCTCTCACCTTGAAAGCATGACCTCTCGTTATTGAATCCTTCACCCTGGGAAAAAGCTTGTCTCTCTCCACCTGTCTATACCCTTCATGATTTTGTAAACCTCAATCAGGCCCCCCCCCTCAATCTCCTTTTTTCAAATGAAAATAAACCTAACCTACTCAACCTCCCTTCATAGCTAGCACCTTCCATACCAGGCAACATTCTCATAAATCTTATCTGCACCCGCTCCAAAACGTCCACATCCTCTTGGAATATGGCGACCAGAACTGTACGCAGTATTCTAAATGCGGCTGAACCAATGTCTTGTACAATTGTAACATGACTTGCCAGCTCTTACACTCAGTACCCCGTCCAATGAAGGCAAGCATACCACATGCCTCCTTGACCACTATTGTCAAACAAGATATAAAGAACTTGCATAACATGATAACTTAGGGGACTGAGTGTGATGTATCAAAGTTTCATAATGCAAAGTTAGAAAAGAAAGCAGTGAAGCAAAGGTAAAGGATATATACACAGTTTGTGTTAGTAAGCATAGACTTGGCCAGATAGCTTCGTATAATGAAGAAGATATGAAAAACAAAAGAACAATTCTTTTCTGAATGATGAGAGACTGGGAATGTTTGTATTCAGAGGGAATGTTGCTCTTCTTGAATGTGTGCAAAATTATCTGTTAACAGTTCTTCTCTAATGTTTTTCAATATTTTTGAGTCCTTTTATTACATTTTCTCTTAATCTTGGCCCCTCAAGTCAGAGGACTTTCGTCATTCAAGAAATCATGACTCTTGCTGTTTCATCTTATTTTTTACTTCCAACACCGTCAAACTGTCTATGTAATATTTGCTCATAATTCTTTGGAAAAATTCATGATTACGGAAACATATTAAAACTTTCTGTGTCTCTTATTGCTTGGACACAGACTATCAGCCTCAAACACATCCAACTAAGTGTTGCGTCACACACTGTCTATCATGATTTATGTCTCACAAAGGAATGACATTAGTATGTTACACAAATAGCACAGGTGAGGGTCGATGGAATCTTAAGTATCCTAGTAATAGAGTTTGCCAGGATATCTTAAAATAATTCATAAATTTTAAATCTAAGCTCAATAGGTGTGCAGATTTCAGATAACACCAAAACCTACCAAAGCATGTCAATGAGAAAATTAGTTGAAGGAATAATACCTATAAATAACAACACAATAGTTGTTAAATTAAGATGCCGGAAATTTTGCGGGTTATAGAATTCACCTCTATTCCCCAGACCTGTCCAAGGCTCAATTCAGGAGTGTGACGGAATACTTCCCACTTACCTGGATGAGTGTAGCTATAACTCAATTCAGTGGGAATCGGGGAAGACTCTCTGAATGGAATCATGACTTGGCACAAAGGAGGATGGTTGTGGTTTTGATGGTCTGTCATCTCAACTCTGTTTCATCACTGCAGGACTTCCACAGGGTAGTACACTAGGCCCAAACACCTACAGCTACTTCATCAATGACCTTCCCTCCATCATAAGGTCGGAAGCGTGAAAGTCAGCTGTGATTGTACAGTCATGGTCAAAATCATTAGTGACTCCCAGATACTGAAGTAGTCAATTTCCATATGTGGCAAGACCTGGACAATATTTAGGATTGGTCTGACACGTGACAAGTAACATTTGAGCCATACAAATTCTGTTTCCAGTCAAAGAAAGTCTAACCATTGCCCTGTGACATTCACTAGTAATCCTCCACTGTGAATTTCTTGCAGATTACCATTGACCAAAATTGAACTGAACTAGCTATATAAATACATTGTTTAAAAAAAAAACCAGCCGGAGATTCAGCAAGTAACTCACCACCTGACTCCCCAAAGCCTGTCCATCAACTTTAAAGTACATGTCAGGAGTGTGATGAAATCCCATTCACTTGACTGAATGGGTTCAGCTCTAATAACCTTCAAAACGCTTGACACATTCCAGGACAAAGCAGTTTGTTTGATTACACCTTATTCACTGACATTCATTGCAGAATTGACGTAACACCAGGTGCCATATCCCGAGCCCTGTACTCATTCCTGGAACATCTGGACAACAAGGATACCTACGTCAGATTCCTGCTCATTGACTACAGCTCTGCCTTCAACATCATTATCCCCTCTAAACTGATCTCAAGATTCTGTGGCCTAGGTCTCGGCTCTGTCCTCTGCAACTGGATCCTCACCTTTCTGCCACACAAATCGCGATCAGTGAAGATAGGTAACTGCACTTCCTCCACAGCGACACTCAACACTGGAGCCCCCCACGTATGCGACCTCAGCCCCCTGCTGTACTCCCTGTACACTCATAGCTGTGTAGCCAAATTCCCAATGAATGCCAACTACTGATTCGCTGGCAATACCACCGTAATAGAACGGATATCTAATAACGACAACGACGAGTCAAAATACAGAGGGAAGAAAGAGGGCTTGGTGACATGATGCAATGAGAACAACCTCTCTCTCAACTTCAGCAAAACTAAAGAACTGGTGATTGACTTGAGAAATGAAGGAGGATAACATGCCCCCATCTACATCAACACAACGAAGGTTGAGAGGGTGGACTGCATCAAATTCTTTAGAGTGATAAACAACAACCTGTCCTTGACTTCTCTCACAGTTGCGACGGTCGAGAAGGCACAATGACGCCTCTTCTTCCTCAGGCGCTCAGGAAATTTGGCATGTCCATAAGGGCCCTAACCAGCTTCTATAGATGCACCATTGAAAGCATACTGTCTGCTTGCATAATGGCCTGGTATTGCAATGGCTCTGCCCAGGACCTAAGAAAACACAGAAAGTGGTGTGCACAGACTATCACAGAAGCCACCAGAAGCTTGCTGCTGTGGAAAGGCTGTCAACATCATCAAAGACCCATTGCACCCTGGTAATGATCTCCTAGGCAGAAGATCTTCTCAGGCAGAAGATACTGAAGCCTGAACACACACACCAACAAGTTCAGGAACAGCTTCTTCCCAATCATTATTAGACTGATGAATGGACTGTCTAGCCTCAAATAATGCTGATTTTTGATAAGTTAATCTTGCCAAGCGCACGCCCTATGCAATGTAACCTGTATGTCTCTGTCTAAGTCTTTTTACAATCTCTGATCTGTACATCCTTGCTTACTATGATCTGCCTGTACTGCTGGTAAACAAAGCTTTTCAATCAATCAGTCAATCACTCAATACACGACAGCACCAGTGTGTGTTATCTACAAGATGCACTGCAGGAATTTACCAAGGCTCCTTAGACAACATCTTCCAAGCTCAGGACTGTACTGACTAGAAGAAGAAAGACAGCAAATACTTGGGTAAACAACAAGTTCCCCTCTGAGCCAGTTATCAGCCTGACTTGGAAATACATTACTGTCCTTTCACTTGCTGAGTCAAAATTCTGAAACTTGCTTGCTGTCAGCATTGTAGATGTACCTGCACCACATGGACAGTGAAGAAGATTATCTGGGAATACAGTGAGACCTTGATAAACTGGGCCAGTTAGCTGAGGAATGGCAGACTGAGTTTAATTTAGATAAATGTAAGGTATTACGTTTTTGTAGGTCCAACCAGGACACAACTTATTCAGTCAGTTAGTGCCCTGGGGAGTGTTATAGAATGAAGAGATCTAGGAGTACAGATTCAAAGAATGAAGAGAACAAAGAAAATTTACAGCCCAGGAACAGACCCTGCAGCCTTCCAAGCTTGTGCCAATCCAAATCCACTCTCTAAATCTATCAACTGCTTTCTAAGGATCTATATCCCTCTGCTCCCACATACTCGTGCATCTGTCCAGACGCATCTTAAATGAATCTACCGTGCCTGCCTCTACTACCTTTGCTGGCAACACGTTCCAGGCACCGACCACTCTCTGTGTAAAGTACTTTCCATGTGTATCCCCCTTAAACCTTTCTCCTCTCCCTTTGAACGCGTGACCTCTCGTTACTGAATCCCTCGCCCTGTGAAAAAGCCTATCTATATCCACCCTGTCTGTACCCTTCATGATTTTGTAGACCTCGATCATGTCCCTCAATCTCCTTTTTTCTAATGTAAACAAACTTAACCTACTCAACCTCTGTTCATAGCTAGCACCTTCCGTACCAGACAATATCCTCGTAAACTTTCTCTACACCCTCTCCAAAGTGTCCACATCCTTTTGGTAATGTGGCGACCAGAACTGTACATAGTATTCTAAATGCAGCCGAACCAAAGTCTTGTACAATTTTAACATGACCTGCCAGTTCTTATACTCAATACCCCGTCCGATGAAAGCAAGTATATCATGTACCTTCTTGACCACTCTATCCACCTGTGCAGCCACGTTCAGGGTTGATGTCTTTGCTCATCAACTTTTCCCAAAGCTCTTTTGTTTACAGTAGTTCGCTGTAGAATTAGACCTTCCAAAATGCGTCACCTTACATTTGCCCAGATTGAACTCCATCTACCACTTCTCCACCCAATTCTTCAGTCTATCTATTTTCTCCTGTATTCTTTGACAGTCCTCTATGCTTTCTGGTACTCCTTCAATCTTTGTGTCATCTGCAAACTTGCTGATCATACCACCAGATCATTTATGTATATCACAAACAAGAGTGGCCCCAGCACTGATCCCAGTGGAACACCACTGGTCATCTTTTTCCATTTCGAGAAACTCCCTTCAACTACTACTCTTTATCTCCTGTTGCTCAACCAGTTCTTTATCCACCTAGCTGGAACACCCTGCATACCACGTGACTTCACTTTCTCCATTGGTTTACTATGGGAAACCTTAAACACCTTACTAAAGTCCATGTATATGACATCTACAACCCTTCTTTCACCTGTCAACTTGGTCACATCCTCGAAGAACTCTATTAAGTTGGTAAGACACTATCTCCCCCGCACAAAACCATGTTTCCTATCCTTGATAAGCCCATTCTCTTCCAAATATAAATAGATTTTATCCCACAGTACCTTCTCCAGCAACTTTTCCACCACGGACGTCAGGCTCACTGGTCTGTAATTATCTGGCATATCCCTACTACCCTTCTTGAACAGGGGGATAACATTAATAACTCTCCAGTCTTCTGGCACTTCTCCTGTGTTTAAGGATGCTGCAAAGATATCTGTCTCTGGCCTTCCTCATCAATCTGGGATAGATCCCATCCGGTCCTGGGGATTTATCCACCTTAATATACTTTAGCCTACCCAACACATCCACCCTCCTTATGTCAACTTGGTCTAGAGTAAACAAATTTATGTCTCTAATCTCAACATTCATCATGTCCCCCTCCTCAGTGAACACTGATGCAAAGTAATCATTAAGAATCTCACCCATTCTCTCCGGTTCGATACACAACCTTCCTTCCTTATCCTTTGGTGGACCAATCCTTTCTCTAGTTACCCTCTTGCCTCTTGTATATGAATAAAAGGCCTTGGGATTCTCCTTAATTCTGCTCGCTAAAGTTAGTCAGTGACCCCTTCTAGCCTGTTTGATTCCTCGTTTAAGATTGGTCCTACTCTCCCAATATTCCTCCAAAGCCTATTCTGTTCTTGGCACCCTGGACCTTTATGTACACTCCCCTTTTCCTCTTGGCTAGTCGCACAATTTCTCCTATTATCCACGGTTCACGAATCTTGCCTCTCCTATCCCATGCTTTCAAAGGGACATGCTTATCCTGCACTATATTCCACCTATCTTTAAAATCCTCCCACACATTAAATGTGGACTTCCCTTCAAATAGCTCCCCTGATCCACATTTCCAAGCTCCTGCCAAATTTTGATATACTTGGCCTTGGCCCAGTTTCGTACTCTTCCCTTAGGACCACTCTCGTCTTTGTCTACGAGTATCATGAAACTTACAGAATTGTGGTTACTATCCCCAAAGAAATACCCCACTGCAACTTCTATGACCTTGCCTGGCTCATTTCCGAACACCAGGTCCAATATGGCCCCTTTCCGAGTTGGACTGTTGACCTCTTGCTCTAGAATACTTTCCCAGATGCTCCTTACAAATTTTGCCCAACCCAGACCTCTAACACTAAGTGTATCCCTGTCAATATTACGAAAATTAAAATCTTCCATCACCACTACCCTGTTGCCTCTACATCTTGGCATAATCTGTTTACCTATTTGTTCTTCTACCTAATGCTCACTGTTGGGGTGCCTGCAATACAGCTCTGACAATGTAACTGGACCCTTCTTATTTCTCAGCTCTACCCATAATGCCTCACTGCTCAAGCCCTCCATAGGGTCCTCCTTTAGCACAGCTGTGATATCATCCCTGACCAGCAATGCAACTCCTCCTCCCCCACTCCCCACCCCTTTTATTTCCCTCCCTGGCCTGCCTGAAGTATCCATATCCTGGAACATTTAGTTGCCAATCATGCCCTTCCTTCAGCCAAGTCTCTATGATCACAATAATGTTGTACTCCCAGGCACCAATCCAAGCCCTAAGTTCATCTGCCTTATCCACTATACTCCTTGCATTAAAATGCACTTCAAACCATCAGTTCCTTTGCCTTCATCTGCTCTCTGCCTACTCTTCACCTTGGTAATGTTAACTTCATGATCCTGTTCCTTATAGTCTCTAGTTTCCACCTCACTGTCTACTTGTCTTCTCTTCTGTTTCTCAGTCCCCTGCCACATTAGTTGAAACCTTCCCCAACAGCAGTAGCAAAAATTCCCCCAAGGACATTCGTTCCAGTCTGATTCAGGTTCAGACCATCCAATTTGTAATAGTCCCACCTTCCCAGAACTGGTCCCAAAGTCCCACAAATCTGAACCCCTCAGTCCTACACCATTCCTCAAGCCAAGTGTTTATCCTGCCTATTCTTACATTTCTACCCTGGCTAGCACATGGCACTGGTAGCAATCCTGAGATCACCACCTTTGGAGTCCCCCTCTTTAACTTCTCCCCTAGCTCCCTGAATTCTGCTTTCAGGACCTCATCTCGTTTTTCTAATTATATCACGGTTGCTAATGTGCATCACAACAACTGGCTGTTCACCCTCCCCTCTCAAAATGTTCTGCAGCCAATGGTGACATCCCTGACCCGAACACCTGGGAGGCAACATACCATCCGGGAGTCTCGTTTTCAGCCACAAAACCATCTATCTACTCCCCTTACAATAGAATCCCCTATGACTATACTATGGCCATATGAGTCTTTTTACCACCCTTCTGAACAGCAGAGCTCACCACGGTGTCATGATCTTGGCAACTGCTGGCCTCCCCTGGTGAGCCATCTCCCCCAACAGTATCCAAAATGCTATACCTGTTTTGGAGGGAGATGACCGCAGGGGACACCTGCACTGCCCTCCTACTCTCTCTCTGCCTTTTGGTCACCCATTCACTGTCTCACTGAACAATTCTAATCTGCGATGTGACCAATTCACTAAACATACTATCCATGAACTCCTCATCATCGCGGATGTTCCACCGCGAGGCCATCCATAGCTCCAGAGCCATCATGCCGTCAAATAAGAGTGGCAGCTGGATACACTTTCTCCAAGCATAAGAGTTCATACTACTTGAAAGTGGAGTCACAGGTCATCAGGGTGGTGAAGAATCATTTTGGCTTGCTGCTTTCATTGGTCAGAGCAGAGTGTAGGAGGGATGGAACGTCTTGTTGCAGCTGTGCAGGATGTTGGTAAGGCCAAAGTTGAAATACTACATGCAGTTCTGGTCATCTTACTACAGAATATGAGGTAAAAACAATGACTGCAGATGCTGGGAACCAGATTCTGGATTAGTGGTGCTGGAAGAGCACAGCAGTTCAGGCAGCATCGAAGGAGCTTCGAAATCGACGTTTCGGGCAAAAGCCTTACTACAGAATATTATTAAACTAGAAAAGAGTGCAGAAAAGATTTACTTGGATGCTATTTGGACTGGAAGGTTTGAGTTATAAGGAGAGGCTGGTTAGTCTGGGACTTTTTTCCCTTCTAGAAGTCTATAAAATCATGAGAGGCATAGATAAGGTAGATAGCCAACAGTTTTTCCCTATGGTAGGGGAGTCTAAAACTAGAGGACATAGGTTTAAGGTGAGAGGGGAGAAATACAAAAGGGTTTAAAGGGGCATTTTGTTTACACAGGGTGATGATCCTCTGAAACAGGTTGCCAGAGGTAGTGTTGGAGGCAAGAACAATTTTGTCATTTTAGAAACATTTGGACAGGTACATGAATGGGAGAGGTATGGAGGATATGGACCAAATGCAGGCAAATGGGACTAGCTTAATTATGAAAACTGCGTGGCATGGAGAAAAGGGCCTGTTCCCATACTATAAACCTCTGACTATATGATATGGACTGCAGCAGTTCAACCATTAACTCACTACCACCTTAAGGTCAACTAGGGATGGACAATAAATCCTGGCCATGACAGTGATGTTCACATCTCATTTAATTAAAAAGGAAATCTTAACTTCCAAATAGTATAGCATTCATATTTTAAGATCTATAAATCTGTTAAGTATCCAGAGGGTGTACATGTTCTTGTATAGCAACATTTTCTTGTTTAGCTTTAAGAAGGAAGTGTCTCACTGGCCACACCAAGAACAGAAGGAGATATCCAATGGATCTGAACCTGAGACTTAATCCTTGATCGTTAGACTTAATAAAGACAGTGGAGGGTTATCCATAATAGCACCAGCACAATCTGAAAGCAATGAAATGATCCACAAGTATGGGGAGTGGTCCTGGCAATACGATGGCGAGCTAGATCATTTTATTTGCTTTGATAGACTGTATTTCTAACTGGCATGTTGCTAAAGCAAAGGGATATAATTAAATTATTTAGAAAAACAGCAAGAAGATCCTTTATTGTCACATGATGTTGTGATTTAGTAGAATTTTGTGAAATTATAAAACATAGAATGTTTGTCTTGAAGAGTGTAAATGAGAAAGTAAACTTGCTGTGAATGCCACAAACTACTTATGCATAGAACATGAAAGGCATAATTACATAGACAGTGGTGACATTTAATTTGAAGACAGTATTCTGAGATGGTAAGTTACATGGAGTTTGACAAAGCATGGATTTAGAAACTGTTAAATTATCCAGTAGTAGTAAGTTGGAGTCTGTTTTCTGCAAAACCCATGAAAGCTATTATTTTATGTTGAAACTAATATCATTAAATATGTAACAAAACAAAGAACTACAGATATTAGAAATTTGAAACAAAAACAGAAATTGTTGGAGAAACTCACTAGGTTGGCAGCATTTGTGGAGAGACAGCAGAATGAAGATTTGGGTCAGTTTTGAAGAAGGATCACACGACCCAGAAGGTTGTCTCTGTTTTCTCTTCACAGATTATTCCAGTCCTCCTGGGTTTTGCCAGCAAATTCTGTGGCTGCATCAGGAAAAATGTGATCTCAGGAAGATAATCCATGCCATTTTCACTCACCATTTCAATACAAATAATCATCCGGTGCCCTCTTGCATGCCTCAGTTGATCCTATCTCTATCAGATTTCCAGGCATTGTATTTCATACCTTAAACACTCAGTGTGAAACTATTTTCTCATATCACTGTTGCTTCTTTTGAACATCACCTTAAATCCATGCCCTCTTGTTCTTGTTTATTTCACGAGCTGGAACAGTTTTTATGTACTTTATCTAGCCTGCTGGTGATTTTGAAATCTTTATGAAGTCTCTGAGCCTCTTCTCTCCAAGTCGAACAGTCCCAATTTCTTCAATCTAACCTTCTATCTGCAGTCTGTCATTCCTGGAATCATTCTTGTGAATAGCTTCAGCACTGTCTTCAATATGTTCATATTTTATTTATAATGTGCCACACACAACTGTATACAATACCCCAGTTGGGTCGAACAAGTGAGTTATACAAGTTCAACATCACCTCCCTGCTCTTGTACTTGATGCCTCTATTCATAAAGCCAAAAACACCATCTGCTTTATTAACTGCTTGGTCCATCTGTTCTGCAACTTTCAATGATCTGTGCACATATATACCCAAGCCCCTCCGCTACTGCACATATTTAGAATTGTATCTCCTATATTGTATTGTGTCTCAATGTCTTCCTACCAGACTCCATCACCTCACACTTGAACCTCATCTACCACCTATACGCGTGCCTCACTAACTTGTCAAGGTTCCTTTGGAGTTTTATTTATAGCTGTTCCAAGTTTCATATCATCTGCAATCTTTGGAACTGTCCCCTGTACGCCAAGATCCGTATCGTTAATATATGAGAAAAAGCAAGGTTCCCAAGACTGATTGCTGAGAAACTCTACTACTAACCTTCTTGCAGCCTGCAAAGTATCCATTCATCATTACACCCTGTTGTTTATCATTCAGCCCAATTTTGTATCTATGTTGCTGTTGTCCCTTTTTATACCATGCCCTATAACTTTCTCACAAGTCTGTGTGGCACAGTATCAAATGCTCTCGACAAATAGATAACCAGCAACAGTTTTTAAACATGTTTCCAGTATTGCATGACTGTGCACACTAAATGCTTTATAGACATTTCATTTCTGAGCAAGGGGTATAGATTGGGTGAATGGCTGATTCATGACAGTCTTTTTATTTCTTTATTCATTCAAGGAATGAGGGTATCACTGGCTAGGCCAGCATTTATTGCCCATCTGTAATTGTCCAACTCTAACAGTGAGCCACCTTGTTGTGGGTGAGTCACAGATTTGCCAGACCAGATAAGGATGACAGTTTCCTTCCTTAAAGGATATTAGTGAACCAGATGAGTTTTTCTGACAACAGTGGATTAATGGTTATCGTAAGACTCCTAAATTCAGATTTTCTAAATTGAATTCGAATTTGACCATCTGCCACGGCAGGATTCGAACGTGGGTCCGTGGAACTTTACCTGGTTCTCTAGATTAACAATACAATGATAACACCACTTGGCTATTGCTTCCCCTCCATTATTAAAGCAAAATAATTTTATACAGGTATTTTAATAGCTTTAATTTAACTCATTTTTCTATTTTTGCGATGTGTATCTCTACATATTTTATACATGTTTCTTCCCATCCACCATTCCCAGAGGACCGGTCCACTTCATTTAAGACTTGGTTCAACTAAGCTTTAGTAGGCTTTTTGCTTGAATCTTAAGAATGAGAAATTGCTGTTAAGTTTTATTTGTTTAACTGATGCTATAGTTGGACATATGGACAGAAAATTGAGACCAATCATATATTTTGCAATGTGCATTTTTCATAAATCTATCAGCTACTACAGAAAGTTGAGGTGATAATGAAATATAGTTTGAAGTATATCATGGTCCAGTGAATGTGTCACAAACATTTAGAGTTTTTCGTAGAATTTCATCATGTGCACGTTGCAGAAGGCAATTGGGTTTAGTTAAACAGATGAGTTTGTGAATTAATAGAGTCATCGAGATGTACAGCACAGAAACAGACCCTTCGGTCCAACTCATCCATGCCGACCAGATATCCCAACCCAACCTCGTCCCACCTGCCAGCAGCCGGCCATATCCCTCCAAGCCCTTCCTATTCATATTCCCATCCAAATGCCTTTTAAATGTTGCAGTTGTACCAGCGTTCACTTCCTCTGGCAGCTCATTCCATGCACATACCACTCACTGCGTGAAAAAGTTGCCCCTAAGGTCTCTTTTATATCTTTCCCCTCTTATCCTAAACCTATGCCCTCTACTTCTGGACACCCCCCAACCCAGGGAAAAGACTTTGTCTATTTATCCTATTCATGCTCCTCAAGATTTTATAAATGTCTATAAGGTCACTCCTCAGCCTCCGACGCTCCAGGAAAAACCGCTCCAGCCTATTCAACCACTCCCTATAGCTCAAATTCTCCAACCCTGGCAACATCCTTGTAAATCTTTTCTGAACCCTATCAAGTTTCACAACTACTTTCCGATAGGAAGGAGACCAGAATTGCATGCAATATTCCAACAGCGGCTTAACCAATGTCCTGTACAGCCACGACATGACCTCCCAACTCCTGTACTCAATACTCTGACCAATAAAGGAAAACATACCAAACGCCGCCTTCGCTATCCTATCTACCTGCGACTCCACTTTCAAGGAGCTATGAAGCCACACTCCAAGGTCTCTTTGTTCAGCAACACTCCCTAGGACCTCACCATTAAATGTATAAGTCCTGCTAAGATTTGCTTTCCCAAAATGCAGCACCTCGCATTTATCTAAAACCTCTTTGTAAGATGATATTTAGACATTTTAAAACTATTTGTTTCTCTCTGAGGAAGGGTACAACTGTAGTGTTTCCTTTATTGGTCAGAGTATTGAGAACAGGAGTTGGGAGGCTGTACAGGACATTGGTTAGGCCAGTGTTGGAATATTGCATGCAATTCTGGTCTCCTTCCTATCGGAAAGATGATGTGAAGCTTGAAAGGGTTCAGAAAAGATTTACAAGGATGTTGCCAGGGTTGGAGGATTTGAGTTATAGGATGAACAGGCTAGGGCTGTTTTCCTTAAAGCGTCGGAGGCTGACGGGTGACCTTATAGAGGTTCACAAAATTATGAAGGGCACGGATAGAATAAATAGACCAAGTCTTTTCCCTGGGGTTGGGGAGTCCAGAACTAGAGGGCATAGGTTTATGGTGAGAGGGGAAAGATATAAAAGAGATCTAAGGGGCAACGTTTTCACGCAGAGGGTGGTATGTGTATAAAATGAGCTGCCAGAGGAAGTGGTGGAGGCTGTTACAATTGCAACATTCAAAAGGCAGTTGCATGGATATATGAATTGGAAGGGTTTGGAGATGATATGGGCCGGATGCTGGCAGGTGGGACTAGATTGGGTCGGGATATCTGGTCGGCATGGACGAGTTAAATCGATGGGTCTGTTTCCACACTGTATATCTCTATGACTCTATGACTAAATGATTTAATAATACTTACCTGGAATAAATACTGTCGAGAGTGCAGTGCTGGAAAAGCACAGCAGGTCAGGCAGCATCTGAGGAGCAGGAGAATCGACGTTTCGGGCATAAGCCCTTCATCAGGAATGGGGGCTTATTCTGGAAACATTGATTCCCATGCTCCTCGGATGCTGCCTCACCTGCTGTGCTTTTCCAGCACCCCACATTCGACTCTGATCACCAGCATCTGCAGTCCTCCCTTTCTCCTGGAATAATTACTGTTATGTGAAGATTGTTATGGTGGACAAATTTAGCTAATGTCTATGCACCTACAAAGATTTCTGACAACAAAAAGAGTGCAAGAGCATTAGATCCCAAGAAATGGGAGCAGGACAAGCTTTTTCCAGCATTCAATAGAACATGGCTGATTTGATTGTGTCTGAAACTTAGTTTCCTGTCCTGCTCTTCAACACCCAACCCCCTCCCGAAAAGAACCACCCCACAACCAATGAATCTATTATCGGTTAGAAATCTGTTTAACTTAACCTTCAAATAGGTAAAAACAATGACTGCAGATGCTGGAAACCAGATTAGTGGTGCTGGAAGAGCACAGCAGTTCAGGCAGCATCCAAGTAGCTTCGAAATCGACGTTTCGGGCAAAAGCCCTTCATCAGGAATAAAGGCAGTGAGTCTGAAGCGTGGAGAGATAAGCTAGAGGAGGGTGGGGGTGGGGAGAGAGTAGCATAGAGTACAATGGGTGAGTGGGGGAGGGGATGAAGGTGATAGGTCAAGGAGGAGAGGGTGGAGTGGATAGGTGGAAAAGAAGATAGGCAGGTCGGACAAGTCCGGACAAGTTATGGGGACAGTTACTGAGCTGGAAGTTTAGAACTAGGGTGAGGTGGGGGAAGGGGAAATGAGGAAACTGTTGAAGTCCACATTGATGCCCTGGGGTTGAAGTGTTCCGAGGCGGAAGATGAGGTGTTCTTCCTCCAGGCATCTGGTGGTGAGGGAGCGGCGGTGAAGGAGGCCCAGGACCTCCATGTCCTCGGCAGAGTGGGAGGGGGAGTTGAAATGTTGGGCCACGGGGCAGTGTGGTTGATTGGTGCGGGTGTCCCGGAGATGTTCCCTAAAGCGCTCTGCTAGGAGGCGCCCAGTCTCCCCAATGTAGAGGAGACCACATCGGGAGCAACGGATGCAATAAATTATATTAGTGGATGTGCAAGTAAAACTTTGATGGATGTGCAAAGGGCTGTGAAACCTTGCAGAGGAACATGGATACATTGAGTGAGTGGGCAAAGGTCTGGCAGATGGGATATAATGTTAGTAAATGTGAAGTCATACATTTTGGTAGGAGTAGTAGCAAAATAGATTATTACTTGCATGGTAAAAAGTTGCAGTTTGCTGATTTGTAGAGGGACCTGGGTGCCCTTGTGCATGAATCGCAGAAGGTTGGTCTGCAGGTAAAACAAGTAATTAGGAAGGCAAATAGAATTTTGTCCTTCATTGCTAAAGGGGTTGAGTTTAAAAGCAGAGCGGTTATGTTACAGCTGTACAAGGTGCTGGTGAGGCCACACCTGGAGTACTGTGTGCAGATTTGGTCTCATGACTTAAGAAAGGATTGGAGGGGGTGCACAGGAGATTCATTAGGTTGATTCTGGAATTGAGGGGGTTGGCTTATGAGGAGAGGCTGAGTAGGTTGGGATTATAATCATTGGAATTCAGAAAAATGAGGAGGTATTTTACAGAAACATGTAAAATTATGAAGGGAATCGATAAAATGGAAATAGATAGGATGTTTCCACTGGTAGGTGAGACTAGGACAAGAGGGCATGGCCTCAAGATTAGAGGAAGCAGGTTTTGAACTGAACTGAGAAGGAACTTTTTCACTCAGAATGTTGTTAAATCTATGGAATTTCTTGCCCAGGGAAGTAGTTGACGCTACTTTAGTAATTGCTTTTAAAGCAAAGGTCGATAATTCTTTGAAAAGTAAAGGAAATAGAGATATGGTGAAAACATGGGTAAGTGAAGCTGAATCCACGAAAAGATTAGCTACTGTCATATTGAGTGGTGGAACAGGCTTGAAGGGCTGGACGGCCTACTCCTGCTCCTAGTTCTTATGTTTTATGTTCTATTATATCCTTGAGCAAGGAAACTGCCATCCTTAACTGGTCTGGCCTACGTGACTCCAGACCAACAACAATTTGGTTGATTCATAATTGTCTCTGGGGAATTAGGGGTGGCAATAAATGCTAGTCTTGCCAGCAATGCCCTCTTCACATGAATGATTTTTTAAGAAGTTCAACCATTTCACCCCCTCCCTCTGTTTGATCATCATGTTCTCTCCCAGACTTGCTGGCACCAGTTCTAGGTACTGACCTTTGTTAACAGCCAAGCATCTGTGTGGTTAAACATTTTGCTTTCCCAGATGTTGAAATGTCTATGGAGCCCTTGGATCAAAAATTAACCTATTATTAACTTTGAGGCCTTGCATCTCAAATAAACAAGCTTGTTGTTTACAAGCTCATTCCCACAGTCCAAAGGTCATATTGAGATCACAGTTCTCAGCTCCAAGTCAAAAATTGATAGAAGAATGAAATACAGTTAATGGAAAATCAGTGAGGGTTCTAGCAGTTAATAGATTCATAATAACAGAAAGGGAGCGGTTATTCAGTAGAGTACGTAACTCCATAATACTGTGTTTGGCTCAAGTTCATTACACTTGGGTAGCCTTCACTGAAGTTGTTTCCAGCCTGTTGATACTCTGCAATTACAAAGCTACAAAAAAGAAATATTTTTCTTAACGCTTCTATTGTGTTTTGGAGGTTTCAGGGCATTCTACACCAAGTAATTTGTCCTGAAAGCCTGACGCTGTGACAATTTGTGTTACAAGCTAAACTTTTTTCTTCATGTTGGAATGTCAGTTTAGAGTATCTCAAGCTGTGGTTGTCTGAATTTTTCATGTCTCTGAGGCTGTTTGCTCCAGATTACTAAGTGAAATGCTGTAACTCCTTATGTACAATTCCTTCATTTACATCTGTGTGTAAGTTTCAAATACAGCTCTCTAATTTAGTTCTCACATATCTCTGTATTCATGTGTTAATTTAAGTGATACTGATAAAGATCTTCTTTCTTAATGATGTTGAAGTTATTTTTTAAAACAATTCATTCAGGAGATGGACATTGCAGACTGGGCAAATATTTATTGCCTATCCCTAACTGTCCTTGATAGTGTGGTGGTGAGTTGTTTTGAACTGCTGCAGTCCATTGTGTCATACGTTGCATGATCACAATTTACATGAATCACACAATGCTATCAATTCTGCCACAGTAGCTGAGATAATTCAAAGCATTCTAAATATACCAATACGCAGCATTCTAAAAGTAAAAATCAATTCACCCTATCTCTCAATATTATCAATCCTTAAAAAATTAGAAGATCCAGATCCCACATCTTAACTAGAATCAAATGCATCTTCTTACGCATTACTGAATCTGTTTTCCATGCTTAATTGAAATCGATGTACATATTACTTTTTGATATATATTATGCACAGGCATTACTTGCAGTGGCAGCGATAATAAATAGGAGCAGGATCTTGTAGATTATGCAGTCCTTGACTCTGGTATACCATACAATTTGTTTATCAATGGTCATTGGCCTTGCATCCATGAGACCAGTTGTTTTCACATCCCTTGATTCCTCAAGTCACCACATAACCCTCAGCATTAAAAATATATTCAGTGACTTATTCATAATCCATCTGCAGTAGGTAGTTTCAGTTTCACAATCCTTGAAGTGAAAATTATTCTCCTCATCTCAGTCCTAAATGATTGGCCCCTTGTCTTGGGATCATGTCTTTCCCATATTCCAGAATCCTGGGGGGTGTATTACAGTTCACCATTCTGTATATTGTTATTACTTAACACTTTCTGCTACATTTGCACTGAGTAGGATTGAGTTCACAGGAATACATAAGTGGAGTGAGTCAGACAGATATTTCAATGATCAGTATCCACATGTAGATTGGGCAAATCTACATCTACAAACATACCTGGAAAATTCACACAGTGTATTCGGGCAATTTCTTTGAACAGTACATTCTAGCAGCAACCAAGGAGCAGATAAATTTTTTTAACCTGTTGATATGCACTGAGGGGATTAATTGATAGAATGAAGGAACCTGAGGCAGTTGTGATCAGTGTAACAGAACTTCACATTTGAAAGTTTGAAAGTGAAGTGTGGATGAAGAAAACCTTAGAATTGTGAATGCTGGAAATCAGAAACCAAAATAGGAATAGCTGGAAAAACTCAGCAGGTCTTGCAGCATGGCAATCTGTCAGACTGGTTATGAAGAAGGATCATTTGACCCGAAACATGAACTCTGCTTTCCCTTCACAGATCTTACCAAATGTACTGAGTTTTTCCAGTAACGTTTTTTTGTTTGTGAATCCAAGCCTTGTTTTAAACCTGAATGAAGTTAACTATAAGGGTATAAGGGCAGAGTTGCCTAAGTAATCTGGAAAAATGGATTAAAAGGTAGGATGGTACAGATGAATGGCAGATCTTTGAGATATTAAATAACTTGGATAGATTGAATTATTGCATCAACACGGAAACAGACTCTTTGGTCCAATTCATCCATGCTAACCGGCCATCCCAGTCTGATCTAGTCTCAGTTGCCAGCATTTGGCCCATATCCCCCTCAACTCTTCTTGTACATGTATCCATTCTAGATGCCTTTTAAATGTTGTAATTGTGCTTGATTCTACCACTTCTTCTGGCAGCTCATTTTCATACACACACCACCAACGGTTAGAGAAAGTTATCCTTCAGGTCCTTTTTAAGTCTTTCCCCATTCACCTGAAACCTATGTCCTCTAGTTTTGGAAACCCCCACCTTAGGAAAAAGACCATGGCTATCCACCCTATCCATCCCCCTTATGATTTTATAAACCTCTATACAGTGGAAACTCGATTATCTGAACGAGATGGGCTGGCACTATTTCATTCAAATAATCGATTATTTGGAAAATTGCTTAAATGCCTTTCCTCTGGGACTCAGTCTGCTCTCTGTCCAGGAGACTAGTAGCAGCACACAGTGTGTGAAGCCTGCTGCCCCCAACACCACACCCCGCCCGCCCCTGTCCATCAATGCACCCCCCCCCCCCCCCCCCCCCCGGGCCCCTGACCATCACCGCCCCTGCCCATCACCGCCCCGGCCCATCAACTCCCCCCTCGATCCAGCACCATCCCCCAAACCAGTCCAAAGCCGCCCCTCCAACCCCCCCACCCCGGGCCCTCAACCCAATCCAACCACGTCCCCCTGTGTAGAACTCCAGGGAAAGTGTGGGGGAGAGAGGGAGGGCGGGAGGTCATTCATTTGGAGGCAGTGCCTGTTTAATCACTGTAACAAAAGACGCAATCTTTGATGTAACGTTTCTATCGGGACCTCGAGATCTCCTTCGGATAATGTTATATTGGATTTGAAACGCTAACTCTGTTTCTCTCTCCCTAGACATTACTGCATTTGCTGAATTTCTCTTTTTTTTTTGTTTTATTTCGGATTTCCAGCATTTGCATTTTGCTTTTATGTCAGACTTTCCATGTTTAAATTGTAAGTGTATCTTTAGCAATCATTTATTGTGATGAAAACTTTTTATTTATTCATTAATAAACTGAACCACAATTTGTTGCTTACTCCTAATTGTTCTTAAGATGGAATTTTGTCTTGAACCAGTGCTGTCCAAATCCACGTTTTGTTCACCCTATGATCCAAATATTTATTAAATAACCATTTTGCAGGTATGACTATTCTAGCTATTCATTCAATGTCAGTTTGGTAGCCACTAGTAGTGCCAATTTTTTAAAAGCCCATCGTCCTCTTAGATGAACGACCACAAGAGCCTAGAAGCTGTTCCAGTTCTGAAGTTTTTTCGAAAGCTCAGATTATTGTTTTTCAATCTATTGCCAATTAACTCTCTTTATTCCAAGTTTCAAATGATTTTTTGTTCTGTCATGAAGTGTGGGTGTCTTTGGCTTGGTTAGCATTTATTGCCCATCCTGAATTGCCCAGAAGGCACTTAAAGATCAGCTACATTGTTGTGGGTCTGGACTCAACATGTAGATCAGACCAGACCAGTTAACAACAACTGATTTCTTTCCCTAAAGTACACAATCAAGAAGTAAGTGAAAAATCTGCTAAATCGTACTAATTTTCCAAAGGCCTATTTAATAACAAAGCACGGGAATGGGAGGAAGGTTTTTAGTGATAATGGAAGTATACCTTTGCATATTAACAGCTGTACCTATAAAGTCAAAATGCTGGAGCAAATGTGGTCTAGTCACTTGAAAAAACATACAAGAGATCAATATGGAGCTTTGTGTTTAGAGTATCTAACAAAGTGTTTTCAGCAGTTGGACATTTTTTAATGTTCAAGTTTATTTGTATACTTGAGCAGAAAGCAACATCACCAACTCTCAGAGCCTGCATTTTATTTCATAGAGTGCCCTGGATTACAGCAATTTATCAAATTGAGGCAATGTTAACACTAAAGCATGAATAGCATGCACTTTTAATCCAAGAAAGAAAAGAATTTGAAGCAGATGATCACATTTCTTGCACCTTTCACAGATAATGTACG
Source organism: Chiloscyllium punctatum (assembly GCF_047496795.1). Classification (NCBI taxonomy): domain Eukaryota; kingdom Metazoa; phylum Chordata; class Chondrichthyes; order Orectolobiformes; family Hemiscylliidae; genus Chiloscyllium; species Chiloscyllium punctatum. The sequence continues at coordinate 127,924,057 of NC_092739.1, read as the reverse complement.
ATCTATATTCATCACTATTCTGGATTCACTTTTAAAATAAGTAATAATTGTAACTACAAATACTATTATGGATTTTTCTATCTTTCTACAGGTGCGTTGGACCGATGTGTAATGGGAATTACTGCGGTGGAAATATTGAATGCTTGTGATGAAGCCGTTCCAACTGCTGTAGATACCCTCAGTCATCCTGCTGTAAATCTAAAACAGGCCATGACTCGGCGGAGCCTCACTGCTTTGAAACATATGGCACATCACAAACTACAGACACTTGCTACCAATCTTTTGGCCTCTGAAGCTGCTGATAAGGTATAACATTTCCTCAGCAACTTTATTGTGCATTGAGGTGTTATAAAATTTCTAATTCTAATTTAAGTTGATTTTGTGTTAATTTTCATGAACTTATCTGAAATTGATGGAGAATTTTTTTTAAGATGAACAAGAAACCTATATTGCAAGCCATCATCAGGGCTGAAGAAAATCAGATAAATTAATAGGTTTTGGTACTTAGTTAGTACTCAGCTTGGATATTTGGTCTAAAGATTTAGGAATGAAAACCTTAAGGTAGTTAAAAGTTTCACACTTTTGAGATTCTGGCAACTGATTAGTCTCAGTAGAATGCGAATGTAGTGAGCAGGCAATTTGTGCATGATGGTGTATTTGGAGCGTAGAAGAAATGAGGAGCATTGACCATGTGTAAATATTTGTGTGTGCATTGTTAAGGTTCTTTCAAATATTACTGTCTTTGCATCATTGTAACTGTTTGAATAAGTGCTGAGGCTCGACTCATTTGTATCTTTTTTTTTGCCTTGTACAGAGTAGGGAATATGAATGCTAATTGCAAAAGAAGCAAACACTGTTTTTTATTCTTTAATGCTGAACAGGAGTTCTAAATGTACATGCTCAAAACAAATCAACAAAATTGCAATACAGATTTAACTACAGCATTTAGGTCTATCTGAAGTTGTTTATTCACCACGGGCATTATATGTAGGTGCAATTGCAGTCCCACTTTTATTTTCTGTTGTGAATTTTTAATAGCATGGTTTTATAGTGCAATTAGAGATAATAGCATCAGAAATGGCAACCATTACTTGAGCTTCCAAACATGAGGATATAGGGTCTGTAAAGGCCTATTGAGGTCTAGAGCAACTGTGATTAGGTTTTCACCAATATCAAGTATAAAGAAGAAGCATTTAGGTACGAAATTATGTCATCATGGAGTTTGTAGAACTCCTATACTGAGATTTCTGTTAAAACTCAAAAGCATGAAATCACTTAGATTTAGGCAGAAAAGTGATATTCCAGTGACAACTATTTCTTCCTTCTGTAAGAGGCAGAATGTTGCAAATGATGGTTTTTAAAATACCTAATGAAGGAACCGAAAAGAAACTTAGATTATGAGTAAATAAATTTAAAGAAGTCATGTTAAAAAATAACTGTGCTCGTAATTGAACCAAAAGGTCAGCTTCAGTGCTTTATGACTATGACTTCATGAAGAGACATTATCTAAAGAAGCTCTCGTGCAGATATTTGCCAGAAAGAAACCAATTATACTGTGCGACTGCACAAGGAACTTTAAAGTAGAAACGGGATGGCCCTTCACTGAGGCTTCGGTCTTTGTGAGATTATTGAGGGATAAACCCTTTATGACTGATATTTGTAATAAGATTATTTCAAATTATTAATTCGTGTAAAATAGTTTATTTTTCTTTTTGTGTCTGATAAACTTTAATGTTCTTTTGTTAAAGTTGTTGGCCACCTCTTGTGGAAATGTTCTGTGACTGACAACCAAATTGCTAACATAAAACTTATGGTCTGTTAAACCAAGTTTCACTCAGGGACACCACTTGGCTCATATAACCGTCAGCAGTTTTTATTTGAATATCCTATTCAGTAGAATTGAGAGTATAAAACTTCTCATTCTGCAGCAGTTCTAGCTGGGCAGTTGAATACTTTTGCAGGTGTGGCAGCATCCATGAAGAGAATTCAAAGTTAATGTTTTGGGCCTAGTGACCCTTCCTCTGAACTGATGGTAGCTAGGAAAATGTCAGTACAGAAGGTAGGATGGGGATGACTGGGTAAGGCGTAAATGATCAGTGCGGATAGAGCCCAAAGACAGGGAAGAGTTGGACAGACAAAGGAATGGATAATGATCTGGCTCGGAGAGTGAATAGCTGTTAGTGGCTAACAAGAAGCAGTGTTTAATGGCACACTGTTATAACAAGGCCTGGTGTGTGGGGTTGGGTGTGAAGACATGGGAGAGTTCAGGCCCTAAAATGATTGAACTTGATCTTGAGTCTGGAGGGATTCAGGGCCCCCAAGCGGAAAATGAGATGTTTTTCTTCTGGCTTGCGCTGAGCTTTGCTGGAACGTTGTAGCAAACCTGAGAGATGTTGTCCAGGGAACAAGGTGGCAGGCAACTGGAAGCTCAAGTCCCCAACTCCACACACTAGGCTTTGTTATCACATCGTCTGGTATTACACACCACTATTGTTAGCCACTAACAGTCTCCATTAACAGCTATTTACTCTCCTAGCCAGATCATTATCCAATCCTTTTAAACCAATTCAGCAGAGGGATGGGAACCTGAATTATAGCTCCAGCGTATAGGAGGTCAAGAGTAGTGAGGTCATAAATAAGGTTTCAAAGTTGAAATAGTGTACTGGCAGGCAGGATGGTGGTTTGAAGTGTGTCTACTTCAATGCCAGGAGCATCCGGAATAAGATGGGTGAACTTGCAGAATGGGTTGCTACTTGGGACTTCGATGTTGTGGCCATTTTGGAAACATGGATAGAGCAGGGACAGGAATGGTTGTTGCAGGTTCAGGGGTTCAGATGTTTCAGTAAGAGCAGGGAAGGTGATAAAAGAGGGGGAGGTGTGGCATTGTTAGTCAATGACAGTATTACAGTGGCAGAAAGGACTTTTGATGAGGACTCGTCTGCTGAGATTAGAAACAGGAAAGGAGACGTCACCCTGTTGGGAGTTTTACATAGGCCTCTGAAAAGGTCCAGAGATGTAGAGGAAAAGATTGCAAAGATAATCCTCAATAGGAGTGAAAGTAAGAGGGTAGTTGTTACGGGGTCTTTAACTTTCTAAATATTGACTGGAAACACTACAATTCGAGTACTTTAGATGTGTCAGTTTTTGTGCAATGTGTGTAGGAGGGTTTCCTGACACAGTATGTAGATAGACCAACAAGAGGCGAGGCCACATTGGATTTAGTACTGGGTAATGAACCAGGCCAGGTGTTAGATTTGGAGGTGGGTGAGCACTTTGGTGATAGTGATCACAATTCGGTTATGTTTACTTTAGCGATGGAACCACATAGGTATATACCGCAGGGCAGGAGCTATAGATGGGGGAAAGTTATAGATGACGTGATTAGGCAAGATTTAGGTTGATGGGGAGGAAACTGCAAGGGCTGGGCACAATTGAAATGTGGAGCTTGTTCAAGGAGCAACTACTGTGTGAGATTGATAAGTATATACTTGTCAAGCAGGGAGGAGGTGGTTGAGCGAGGAAACCGTGGTTTACTAAAGAAGTTTAATCTCCTGCCAAAATGAAGAAGCAGGCTTATGTAAATATGAGATATGAAGGCTCAGTTAGGGCGCTTGAGAGTTACAAGTTAGCCAGGAAAGACCAAAAGAGAGAGCTAAGAAGAGCCAGGAGGGGACATGCGAAGTCTTAGACAAATAGGATCAAGGAAAATCCTAAGGCTTTCTACAGGTATGCCAGGAATAAAAGAATTACTAGAGTAAGATTAGGGCCAGTCAAGGACAGTAGTGGGAAGTTATGCATGGAGTCCAAGGAGACAGGAGAGGTGCTAAACAAATATTTTTGTCAGTATTCACACAGGAAAAAGACAATGTTGTCAAGGAGAATATTGAGATACAGGCTATTATACCAGACAGATTGAGGTTCATAAGGAGAAGGTGTTAGCAATTCTGCAGAGTGTGAAAATAGCTAAGTCCCCTGGACCAGATGGGATTTATCCTAGGATTCTCTGGGAAGTTAGCGAGGAGATTGCAGAGACTTTGGCTTTGATCTTTATGTCATCATTGTCCAAAGGAATAGTGCCAGAAGACTGGAGGGTAGCAAATGTCCCCATTTTCAAGTAGGGGAATAGAGACAACCCTGGTAATTATAGACCAGTGAGTCTTTCTTTGATTCTGTGTGAAGTTTGGAAAGGATTATAAGAGAGAGGATTTGTAATCCTCGAGAAAGGAATAAGTTGATTAGGGATAGTCAACATAATTCTGTGAAGTGTAGATCTTGCCTTTCAAACTTTATTAAATTTTTTGAGAAGGTGACCAAACAGGTGGATGAGGGTAAATCGGGTGATGTGATGTGTATGGATTTTAATAAAGCATTTAATAAGGTTCCCCACAGTAGGCTATTACAGAAACTATGGAGGCATGAGATTGAGGGTGATTTAGCGGTTTGGATCAGAAATTGGCTCGATGTAAGAAGAAGACAGAAGGTGGTGCTGATGGGAAATGTTCATCCTAGAGTTCAGTTACTATCGCAAGGATCTGTTTTGGGGCCATTGCTGCTTGTCATTTTTATAAATAATCTGGATGAGGGCGTAGAAGGATGGGTTAGTAAATTTGCAGATGACAGTAAGGTTGGTAGAGTTGCGAACAGTGCAGAAGGATGTTGCAGGTTACAGAGGGACATAAGCTGCAGAGCTAGGTTGAGAGGTGGCAAATGGATTTTAATGTGGAAAAGTGTGAGATGATTCACTTTTTGGAAGGAGCAACAGAAATAAAGAGTATACTGGGCTAATGGTAAGATCATTGGTAGCATGGATGAGCAGAGGGATCTTAGTGTTCATGTGCATAGATCCTTGAAAGTTGCCCCAGGTTGATAGGATTATTAAGAAGGTGTACAGTGTGTTAGCTTTTATTGGTAGTGGGATTGAGTTCCAGAGCTATGAGGTTATGTTGCAGTTGTACAAAACTCTGGTGTGGCCGCACTTGGATTATTGTGTACAGTTTTGGTCACCGCATTATAGGAAGGATGTGGAAGCTTTGGAAAGGGTGCAGAGGAGATTTCCTATCATGTTGCTTGGTATGGAGGGAAGGTCTTATGAAGAAAGGCTGAGGGACTTGGGGTTTTCATTGGAGAGAAGAAAGTTGAAAGGTGACTTAACAGAGCCATACAAGATGATCAGAGGATTAGATAAGGTGGACAGTGAGAGCCTTTTTCCTCAGATGGTGATGGCTAGTACGAGGGGATAAATCTTTAAATTGAGGGGTGATAGATATAAGACCGATGTCAGAGGTAGGTAGTTTACTCAGAGTAGTAAGGGCGTGGACTGCCCTGTCAGCAACAGGAATGGACTCGCCAACTTTACAGGCATTTAAATGGCCATTGGATAAACATATGGATTATAATGGAATAGTGTAGGTTAGATGGGCTTCAGATTAGTTTCACAGGTCGGCGCAACAAGGACTGAAGGGCCGATATGGCACTGTAATGTTCTATGTTTGTCTGCCCTTCTCTCCCCTCTCTTTGGGCTCTAGCCCCATCTATCATTTACTCTTTGCTCCTTCCCCCACTCTACCTTCTGCTTATAAAGCAACATTTTCCTAGCTACCATCAGTTCTGAGGAAGGATCACCAGACTCGAAACATTAACTCTGATGTTTCTGCACAGATGCTGACAGATCTGCTGAGCTTTTTCAGCAACTTCTGTTTTTGCTTCTTGTTTACAGCATTCACAGTTCTTTTGTTTTTTTTTAATTGAATATTTTTGTTTGAGTTCAGCCTTTTAATTATTCTTACATGAGGAAGGTCAGTGTTAATCCCTGTCCCTAAATACTTTTGAATGGAGTGTCTTGTTAGGATTGCTTCAGAGGTCACTTATGAGTCAGCCACATTATTGTCAGTCTTGAATCTTGTGCAGACCAGACTGGGTGAGGATGCCCGGTTTTCTGCCCTAAAAGATATAGACTGTGGTTTTTACAAGCACTGATCATTGTTTGAATGTTGCCATTACTGAGACTAGCTTTGTGTACCAGACTCATTAATTGAAATTAAATTCTAACATCTGTCAAAACATTGATCTAAGGTTTAGATTACTAATCTAGTGACATTATGAATATGTTACTCTTCTCCACATTAGCTCTGTGCTAAATTGGTTGCAATACAAATTGTTGTTCTATTATACATCAGAAATTACTGACTCAGTGTCTATGTGTCTCATGCCTAAATTTCTCACCTTTCAAATGAGTATTTGCATATATTTTAATATGCTCTGTCTGTGGATCTGCCTGCACTTTTATTGCAGTTTAGATTAGATTTCCTCCAGTGTGGAAACAGGCCCTTCGGCTCAACAAGTCCACACCGACCTTCTGGAGAGTAACCCACCCTAATGCACATTACACTACAGGCAGTGCACATCTTTGGACTGTGGGAGGAAACCGGAGCACCTGGAGGAAACCCACGCAGTCACGGGGAGAATGTGCGAACTCCACACGACAGTCGCCTGAGGCTCGAATCAAACCTGGGTCCCTGGTGCTGAGGCAGCAGTGCTAACCACTGAGCCACCGTGGATTCTAGGCAACAACATGAGCCAGCATCTCCTAAATCTCATTTTTCCCAGCCCTGCTTTTTGACCAAGGACACACAACACTCTAGCCAACTACAGTGTCCTCAGAGGCACCTTGGCTGAGATTGCCATTGGCAGACTAATGATTAACTGTGTGAACTCTTTTTCATCTGTTAGACTTAAGACAGCTCATATGATGATTTGAGAGAGTTCAATCAGTCCTGTTAATATCGATGTTTTTGGCATGGTATCATGCTGTCTTGATAATTACATGAAAGAAGGTAGGCATCCTGAACATGTAAAGACTAGCCTTTCTTTTATTTTTAGCATTGCTTAAAAAATATGCTTTTTTTGAAGTACTTAATTATGCAGTCATTGGGACAATTTGCAAGACCAAAGTAAAGGGAAACTATACTGTATGAGAAGACGGTGCTTTTATTTTGCACACTTAGGCTTAGCAAATCTTGTCCAAATGTGGAATTTCATCTAATATTGGGCACATTGTTGTGAATTTCACAAGCATGGCTGCTTGAATACCGCAAGTAATTTGCTTGTTTTAAGGAGCCAAAAGGATATGGTGTTTGATGCAATTCAACAGCCTTTGAAACATGGCCTACCTATCTAGGATCGTACTGGCACTGAAATTCATATATTATTCATTTATGTGATAGGAAGGACATCATTTTGCCTTGACAGCATCCTGCTAGTGACAAATACCATTCGTGTTGCTGCTATGCTGTTGCAAAATGAAACAGTTTGTGCGTTACTGAAACTTGAGATCCTATACCCTTGTAGGGTAATCTCAGGTAAGATTTTTCAAGGCTAAAAATGATGACTTTAGTGAGTTTCATAACCATAGTCCCATTTTTCTCTACTTTGCACAGCACGAGCTGCTTGAACTTGCCTTTCTGAATAGACAATCCTACCAGCATCCAAATATCACAGTAGAAGCTTTTTTCCATCCATCAGCATTTCTCTATCTACCTCGAGGTTTTGAAGTTTGAGAATACATATCCAGAAAGACCAGAGGGCTTGTTTTGTTCTGTTGATTTTCTTTCCCCGTCACTATTCTTTTTGACCTTGAAAGACTAACTTTTGTCATTCAATCTGTCCTGACATCTCCCCAATTATATTGTTTTGCCCATGTCACACCCTTTTATTTTTCACCCAGAACCTATTGCATTTCCAATTTTACCCAGTTCAGATGAAAGGCCATTGATCTGAAATGTGAACTGTTTCTTTCTCTTCCTATGCTCCCATAATCTGCTAAGAACCTCCAGTGTTTTCATTTTCTCAGATTTTCACTATCCTTAGCTTATTTTTGCTTCGTGCTGAAATATGGATATGATAGAAAAGGGAACCAATGCACTAAGGTGAGGATAAGCAGTCTCCATCTATGATCCTTAACCAGTTTACAGCTCAACCATGTATGAAGCCTAGGGCTGTCATATCCACAGTTCTTTTGACAATATTAGACGTTATTTAGAAAACTAAATTGTCATGCATATCTGAAACTTTACATTGCAGGCTATTGATGGTAGAAAATTAACATTTGTACAATGGCATGGTCTGATTTCACTTTTATTAAATTTGAACTTTGAAATTGATTTGTTTAAAACTAGCTGCCTTATTTCTAGAATTGCTGTTGTACCATGTTAAGTTACCAGAGAAAATAGTAATTTGATAGACACAGTGCAGAGTTAGCAAATTTAATAGGATGCACTGCAGTATCTTTTTGGATCTGGCTTTAATTTTTGTAAGACGCAGTGACCAACCAATTAAAAATTCTGACCATGAATATGCAATAATGTTGATTAACTTGTAAGGAAAACTGTTGAAGATAAATTAAAATATCTCCACATAGGTCTAGAATTTATAGTAACAGCTTAATAAGTAGCATCTTCAACCCTTCACTGTGTTAGTTAGACTTGCTCATTTAATCTGCAAGTTGCTTGACCTGCAAGATGAAATGGCGTGGAATCCTCTTAGAGGTATTGGTGAACAGAGTAAGAAACTGTGTGTCTCCTTTACTCATTGGATTAACAATAATGAAATGCACAGCACAAAAAGAAGTGCAAGTTAAAATGTGATAACTCAATATCAAATTCGATTCAGGAAGAGAATTCAAGAGAGAGGACTAAGATTAGATTAAACATGGAAGCATAAAGTAAAATTATCTTCATTAAAAATCTTCACTAAAAGTTACACCTGGTGACAGGAGAACTTCGTGAAAAATGACAGGCCAATAGTTCAAATATAACATTTTATCTGCATAAGTCAACATCATGATACTCTGGAGTATATTAGCATACAAAACAAATAGGGTCAAAAGAGGGAAAAATGAGAAAAAGAAAAAATTACTAAGTCGTTAATGTGAATAGTATTCAGACCAAAATAAATAAATGAACAACACAAATAGAGATCAGTGAATATGATTTTAAAGCCATTGTAGAAACATGGTTACAATAAGAACAAAGTGGAGAACTAAATAGGATATGCAACTTTATTAGATGACAGTCAGGAAGAGAAGGGTTGTCATGGAATCATCCAATACAGAAAAGGGGGTTTGGCTCATTGAGTCTGTGCTGCTACAACTATGTCAAATCTATACTTCCCAGTTATGACATTTCAAGTGCTTATCCAAACACTTGTTAAAGTTTGTGAGGTTATCCATCTCATAATAATCACCCAGGTATTGGCATTCTGGACCACCACCAAACACTGGTGAAAACATTTTCATCAACTTCCCATTAAAATTCCTGCCTTTCACCTTAAAAGTTTACTGCCTTGATATTGACCCTTCCACTAAGGGGAACAGCTGCTTTTTATTCACGCTGTCCATGCCCTTCATAATTTTATATAGGTCCTCCCTTGACTATCATCTGTGCTGCAAAGCAAAACACCTGAACTTCTCCATATTCTCCTCAGTTCTGAAGTTCTCCACCTGAGGCAACATCCTGATGAATCTCCTGTGCACACCCTCAATTATATCTTTCCTTTTGTGTGGTGATCAGTATTGCACCCTGTATTCCAGCTCTGGCCTAATCAAAGTTCTGTACAGGTCCAATATGGGGTCTCCCTCCTAATACAATCTATGGTGGACTGATAAAGGCAAGTGTCCTATATGATGCCTTAACTACTCTATTAACCTGTCTTGCCACTTTTGGGGATTTGGGATACTCAAAATATGGTGTTTCTTCTGAACTTTGCAGTGTCCTGCTGTTTGTTGAGAACTTCCTTGTCTGTTACTTCTTCCAAAGGGCATCTTCTCAAATTTAAATTCCATCTGCAACTGCCAATTCATTTAAATCTTTTAGTATTTGAAGACTTTCTTCCTCACTGTCAACCGTCCAGCCAATCTTGTTTCATCTGCAAGCTTGGTCATCATTCCTCTCATGTTTTTGTCCACATCACTTAATATGTGTGTATATATATATACTGTATAACAAGAGACTTAACACTGATACCTGTCATTGGAGACTGGCCTCCAGTTACACAACAGCCATCCACCATCATTCTCTGTCTCCTACTATTGGGTCAGTTTTGGATCCAAGTTGTCAAGTTATCCTGGATTCCATGTACTTACACCTTCTTTTTCTGTCTTCCATGTAGGACCTTGTCAAAGGCTTTATTGAAAACCATATAAACTACATCAACTGCAGTGCCCTCATCTAGTCACCACCTCAAAGTACCTGATTTGTGAGGCATGACTTCCCTCTGACAAAATAAAGTTGGGTGGTAGGGTAGCTTTTTAGAATAAGTACAAAATTATTTTGCTTTGGATGACGTTGAATCCATATGGGAGGATATTAAGAACTAACAAGAGGATGAAGACACTCTTTAGACTAAAGGCTTAGACTAAAGGCTTTTTAACAGCAGCCTTTCTGTCGGATGGGCGGTAAATCAAGAGGTAATGGGAGCATGTTAAGAAAAAAGGGCAGTATGCTAATCACATGTAACTTTAATCTATCATATAGATTAGTAAAATCAAATTGACAAAGATAGCCATGAAGAAGAATTAAGTGAGCATACTTGGAACAGTTTTCTGGAACAGTTTGTTGTGTGACCAACCAGAGATGAGGCTATTTTAAAGCAAGTGCAACAAAACATTTGAGTAAGAGATCACCTAGGTAATTGTGATGATAACATGGTAGAAGTTTGCATTCAGTTGAGAGACAGAGCTTGGGTTAGAAACAGGAGCAGGTCTGGTAGCATCTGTGGAGGATAAGTTGAGGTAACATTTTGGGTCCAGTGACAGTTCAGAACAGTTTGTATAATCTCTCCTCTTATTTTAACCCCTGATGTCCAGATATTATTCTTATAAACCCGAATTTTACTCTATCCAAGGCCAATATATCATTTGTAAGGTGTGGTGCCCAAACCTGCGCTTAGTACTTGCACAAGTACGAGTGAGGTCTAATCAGGATTTGTATAATTGCAGTAAAACCTCTACATTCTTGTACTCCCATTCTTCAATTATAAAGACGAGCAATTTGTTAGCTTTCGTGATTACTTTCTTCACCTGTTTGTGACATTTTCAAGATCTGCGCACCTGAACCCCCAAGATTCTTTGGATATTCACTCTATTAACTTCATACCATCTTGGAAGTACCCTGATCTATCCTCCTTCAGCCCGAAAGGGATAACCTCACAAGCTCACATTGAACTCCATCTGCCATAGATTTGCCAATTAACTTTAGTCTATTTATATTCCTTAATGTTGTTATCTACAATGCTACCTAACTTTGTGTCATCAGTAAATTTGGATATATATCTTTCTATGCTGTTATTCAATGTGTGACACAGTGGCTCAGTGGTTAGCATTGCTGCCTCTCAGTGCCAGGGACCTGGGTTCAATTCCAGTGACTGGCTATGTGGAGTTTGCATATTCTTCCTATGTCGGTGTGGGTTTCCACTGGGTGCCCCACACAGTCCAAACATGTGCAGGTTAAGTGGATTGGCCATGGTACATTGCCCATAGTGTGCAGTGGGAAATGCAGGGCTAGAGAGATAGGATAGGGGAGAGAGATACTCTTCGGAGGGTCATTGTAGCCTTAATAGGCCAAACGGCCTGCTTCCACACTGTAGATATTCTTTTTAAAAGAATGAATAAACAATGTGAATAATTGAGGCCCTAACATAGATCCTTGTGGGATACCCATGGTTATAACCTGACAATTTGATTACCTACCCATTATCACTACTTTGGCGTCTGCCTCTCAAACAATTTCTCAGATATGTCAGTAATTTACCTTCAATTCAATGGGATTTACCTTGTTTAACAGCTCCTTATGTGAGACTTGATCAAATGCCTTCCAGAAGTACATATGAACAACATCTACACACATTCCCCTTTCTACTACCTTCTTTACCTCTTCAAACAATTGAATGCAATGACCAACTTGTCATGAATCTATGCTGGCAGTCCCTAATTAACTGCAAATTCACAAGGACCTCAGTTACCCTATCCTTGATTATGGGCTCTAATAATTGCATCATCACTGATGTTAGACTGACTGGTCCGTAATTCTCTGGTTTTTGTCTTTCACCCTTAAAATGAATAGAGTAACACATGCAATTTTTCAACTTATAGAAATGATAGTTTTATTTAGCGAATTCTGAAGGATTCTAATTAGGGCATCTGCAATGTGCTCCCCTACTTGGTTTAACACCCTTGAATGGAAACTGTCAGGTCCTGGGGATTATTAAACATGTCTGCCATTTCTGCATCATCATTGGCATTATACTCATTTTCAGTCTTTAGTGGACCAACATTGCTCCTGACCACCCACTTTCCCTTTATGTAACTATAAAATTTATTCTTATTGATTTTGATCTCCCGAGTAAGTTTCCTTTCCTAATAGCTTTTAGTAGCTCTTTAACCTGCTTTGCGGCCCTTTGCTGGTTTTTTAAATCTTTCTCATTCAGCAGGATCCTTGCTGTTGTTTGCTTTGGTTAAGAATATTATCAAATTGGAAAAGAGAAAAAAAATTGTATGGCAAAAATTAGTTATAAACCAGAGAATTGCAAAATCTTTAAGACCTAACCTAAAAATAAGTAAGTGGGAGAAAATAAACTGAGGCAAGTAAGCAAGTACATCAGAGCATGGAGGAACAGGAGTAAACCATTCAGCTCCTCAAACCTGTTCCACCATTCATTGAGATTCTGTGGTCTAATTTCACATATCTGCCTTTGGGTCATATCCCTTATGAACTTTGTTTGATAAAAAATTGTGTATCACCATGGACATCCAATTCCTATACACTTCTTGTTGTGGTTGTGTTCGCCGAGCTGGGAATTTGTGTTGCAGACGTTTCGTCCCCTGTCGAGGTGACATCCTCGGTGCTTGGGAGCCTCCTGTGAAGCGCTTCTGTGATCTTTCCTCCGGCATTTGTAGTGGTTTGAATCTGCCGCTTCCGGTTGTCAGTTCCAGCTGGAACTGACAACCGGAAGCGGCAGATTCAAACCACTACAAATGCCGGAGGAAAGATCACAGAAGCGCTTCACAGGAGGCTCCCAAGCATTGAGGATGTCACCTCGACAGGGGACGAAACGTCTGCAACACAAATCCCCATCTCGGCGAACACAACCACAACAACGAGCACCCGAGCTACAAATCTTCTCACAAACTTTGAACCTATACACTTCTATCTGCCATGATGAGAGCCTCCAAGCACTCCATTTCTACCTGTCCTGATGTCCCCACCAGTACCCTTCCACTTATACTTGTATTCATTTGGCTGAACCTCATCCTCAATTTCTCCATGGAATCTTCCCACTTTCTCCAGAAGAAAGGAGTAACCACGGGTTGCATTCTGTTTGTTGGTTACTTGGAATGATGCACCTTCCACAGTCATACCAGCACCATTCCCCACCGTTTCCTCAGCTACATTGATGACTGTATCGGCGCCACCTCATGCTCCCTTGAGGAGGTTGAACAGTTCATCAACTTCACCAACACATTCCACCCTGAACTTTTAAGTTCACCTGGACCATCTCAGAAACCTCCCTCCCCTTTCTGGACCTCTCCATCTCCATCAACAGTGACCATCTCAACACTGACATCTCCTGCAAACCACTGACTCCCACAGCTATCTGGACTACACCTCCTCCAACCCTGCCTCCTGTAAAAATTCTATCCCTTATTCCCAATTTCTCCACCTCCGCTGCAGCACTGTTGCCTCACAGCGCCAGAGACCTGGGTTCAATTCCCGCCTCAGGCGACTGGCTATGTGGAGTTTGCACATTCTCCCCGTGCCTGCGTGGGTTTCCTCCGGGTGCTCCGGATTCCTCCCACAGTCCAAAGATGTGCAGGTCAGATGAATTGGCCAAGCTAAATTGCCCGTAGTGTTAGGTGAAGGGGTAAATGTAGGAGTGTTGGTGGGTTGCGCTTCGGCGAGTCGTTGTGGACTTGTTGGGCCAAAGGGCCTGTTTTCACACTGTAAGTAATCTAATCTAATCTAATCTGCTCCCAGGAGGACCAGTTCCACTGCAGAACACACCAGGTAGCCTCCTTTTTTAAAAATACCACAATTTCCCCCCTCACGTGATTGATTATACCCTCCAGTGCATGTCATCCACTTCCCGCATCTCCGCCCTCGAACCCCACCCCTCCAACTGCAACAAGGACAAACCCCCCCCCCCCTTCCACCCCACCAATCTCCATATATATCATATCATCCTCCGCCATTTCTGCCACATATAAATGGACCCCACCACCAGAGATCTGTTTCCCTCCCCACCCCAATTCACTTTCCATAGATGTTGTGAAATTTGAAAGGGTTCAGAAAAGATTTACAAGGATATTGCCAGGGTTGGAGGATTTGAGCTATAGGGAGCGGCTGAACAGGCTGGGGCTGTGTTCCCTGGAGCGTTGGAGGCAGAGGGGTGACCTTATAGAGGTTTACAAAATTATGAGGGGCACGGATAGGATAAATAGGCAAACTCTTTTCAATGTGGTTGGGGAGTCAGGAACTAGAGGGCATAGGTTTAGGGTGAGAGGGGAAAGATATAAAAGAGAGCTAAGGGGCAACTTTTTCATACATAGGGTGATACGTGTATGGAATGAGCTGTCAGAGGAAGTGGTGGAGGCTGGTACAATTGCAACATTTAAGAGGCATTTGGATGGGTATATGAATAGGAGGGGTTTAGAGGGAAATGGGCCGGGTGCTGGCAGTTGGGACTAGATTGGGTTGGGATATCTGGTCAGTATGGATGGGTTGGACCAAAGGGTCTGTTTCATAGAACATAGAACATAGAACAATACAGCACAGAACAAGCCCTTCGGCCCACGATGTTGTGCCGAACATTTGTCCTAGCTTAAGCACCCATCCATGTACCTATCCAATTGCCGCTTAAAGGTCGCCAATGATTCTGACACTGCCACTCCCACAGGCAGCGCATTCCATGCCCCCACCACTCTCTGGGTAAAGAACCTACCCCTGACATCTCCCCTACACCTTCCACCCTTCCCCTTAAATTTATGTCCCCTTGTAACACTCTGTTGTACCCAGGGAAGAAGTTTCTGACTGTCTACTCTATCTATTCCTCTGATCATCTTATAAACCTCTATCAAGTCACCCCTCATCCTTCACCATTCCAATGAGAAAGGCCTAGCACACACAACCTATCCTCGTACGACCTATTCTCCATTCCAGGCAACATCCTGGTAAATCTTCTCTGCACCCTCTCCAAAGCTTCCACATCTTTCCTAAAGTGAGGCGACCAGAACTGCACACAGTACTCCAAATGTGGCCGAACCAAAGTCCTGTACAGCTGCAACATCACTTCACGACTCTTGAATTCAATCCCTCTGCTAATGAACCTCTCCTTGCTGTACATCTCTCTGACTCTATGACTGTTCCCTCCACGCCTCCCTCGTCAGATCCACACCCCCTCCACCCCTGTCTCCAAACCACCCTCCCCTCCCGCCACAGCAGAAATTGCAAAACCTGTACCTACCCCCCCCCCCACCTCCTCTCTAGCATCTGCAGTCCTTACTTTCACCTAAACAATTATTTATCTCAGATTTAATATTAACAAGTGGTCTAGCATCAACTGCCACTTGTGGGAGAGAGTTCCAAGCATCTACCACTCTTTGGTATAGAAGTGCTTTCTAATATATCTCCTGAATAATCTGGCCCTAATTCTCAGACTAAGCCCCCAGATCTTTAATCCCTAATCAGTGGAATAGTTTGTCTACCCTGCCTTTTCCTTTTAATATCATAGAGTTAATATCACAGTGTAGAAAGAAGCTATTCTTTCCATTGAGTGTGCATTGAACCCCAAAGAGCATCTCACTCAGACCCAGACCCCCACCCTGTCCCCATCACCTTGCATTTGCCATGGTTAATCCACTTAATCTGCATACCCCTGGATGCTATGGGGCAATTTATATTGGCCAATCCTTTTTAACTGCAGTTTTGGATTGTGGGAAGAAACCGGAGCACCTGGTGAAAACCCAGACAAGGGGAGACTGTGCAAACTCCACACAGACAGTCCCCAAGGTGAGAATTGACCCCAGGTTCTTGGTGATGTGAGGCAGCAGGGGCAACCACTGAGCCATCACGCAGCTTCAATATATTGAAGACTTCAATCAGATCTCCCCTTAATCTTCTAAATTCTCGAGAAATTAGACCTAATTTGTGTAATCTCTCTTTACAATTTAACCTCTGAAGTTCAGCTTTCGATCTGATAAATCTAGGTTGTATTCCTCCATTGTATCCTCCTTAAGGTGTGGTGCCCTGATCTGATTGCAGTATTCCAAGTGGGGTCTAACCAAAGTTTTGAATATGAGATGCACATTGGCAGAAAGAATAGAAGAGCTGAATAGTATTGAAATGGGGAAAGATTGCAGAAAGGTGCAGTACAGAGGGATTTGGAGGTCCTCATGCACGAATCACAAAAAGTGAACATTTAGGTTTAATACGTAATAAGGAAGGCAAAAGGATTGTTGGCCTTTCTTTCAAAGGAATGTATTGGCATTGCAGGCGGTCCAGAGAAGGCTCATGTATTTGTTCTGCATAAGGAGAGATTTTCTTATGTGGTAATGTGGGCGGCACGGTGGCACAGTGGTTAACACTGCTGCCTCACAGCGCCAGAGACCCGGGTTCAATTCCTGCCTCAGGCGACTCTCTGTGTGGAGTTTGCACATTCTCCCCGTGTCTGCGTGGGTTTCCTCCGGGTGCTCCGGTTTCCTCCCACAGTCCAAAGATGTGCAGGTCAGGTGAATTGGCCATGCTAAATTGCCCATAGTGTTAGGTAAGGGGTAGATGTAGATGTAGGGGTATGGGTGGGTTGCGCTTCGGCGGGGCAATGTGGACTTGTTGGGCCGAAGGGCCTGTTTCCACACTGTAAGTAATCTAATCTAATCTAATCTAATTTTGAGAATGTTGTGTTTGTACTCGGAGTTTCGAGAGACTTAATTGAAGCCGATAGCATCAGCCTTGTTACAGGGTGAATGAATCATTATAAAAACAAAATGCTTCTGGAAATCTGAAACAAATGTAGGAAATGCTGAAGAATCTCTTTCGGGCTGGCAGCGTCTTTGGAGAGAGAAATAGAATTAATGTTTTGAGTTCTGAAGAAGTCATACCAGACTTGAACTTCATTTCTCTATCTGTAAATGCTGCCAGATCTTCAGACTTTCTCCAGCATTTTCTGGAATGATGAGTGGTTGTTTCCCCCTTATGGGAAAGTCCAGGACCAGAGTGCATAATCTTAGAATGACGTGCTGCATTTCAGACTGAGGTGAGGAGTTTTTTTGTTTCTCTGAGAAAGTGGTCAATTTCATGAATTCTTTATCATAGAAGGGTATTTGGCTGGATCATGACATATGCTCATGGCTGAGATGGACTAATTTTTAATCAGGAAAGTAATTTTGGTTTAGAGGGATAAGGCAGGAAAATAGAGCTGAGGATTATTAAATTTGCCATGATCTCATTGAAAGGCAAATCAGATTCAGTGGGCTGAATGGCTTACTTTTGCTCCTCTATCTTACAGAATTATGGTCTTAACGTGACAACAGATAAGGTCTACTGCAAATCCTTGATCATATGCATGCACAGATAAGATGAGGTAGTTTGTTCCTGCAATCTACTGAAAATGATCTCTTTAGTCACTGGGATTCAAAACCTTAACTCTGCTTTCTCTGCATAGATACTGCCAGACCTGCTGAATTTCTCCAGCATTTTCTGTCTTTGTGTGTTTAACTTCAGTTTTGGCTTCCTTTTGTTTGCTACAGGTATTAAATTGAAGATAGCATAAATCCATCTCTGAAAGCCCTTCCTGTTATTTGTTTATATACCTTATGTCTGAGACTGGTTGAACTCACTTGTTTAATCACATCATCACATTTATTTGTACAGGTTGTTCTGCTATAATAGGCGTTTCATTAACGTGAATTTGCTGTAACACGGTTGACGAATTGGGGACAGGGTTTCTAAAGCATGAACTTTTAAAATGTGCATTGGCTGTAATGCAATTACATTGCTGTCACTTTAAACGCCGTTTCTAAAGTGTGAGTTTCCTATAATGCAGGGTTGCACAAGAACGCAACCACCATGTTTTAGAAGGACTGTCTCTACTGGATTGCATAAATTATCTGATTCAGAAACATATCATTTCTCTCAGGAGAATGTACCCAAACTGTACTCAGACTGTCTCATTCATTAAATTGCAGGACAGACAAGAGAGGCAGAATGGGCGACTTCTCTTCATTTAGATATCTTTATGGTTTGTAAGACATTGCTGCACTCCACTTTGTGCCCCATAACTTGTTAGGATTATATACAACAATGGCAAAGTAATAGGCATTTACCCAATGAGTCAATTCTGGAATTTATCCTCCAAACAAGTTTCTCCCAGCTATCGTCATCTTTGTCTGTTGTCACTGCCTTCTATTTCTTTCTCACTCATATGTCAGAGTACTTCCCCTTTAAACATCTTTGTATTATTCACTTCAACCATTTCCTGTGGAACTGAATAAAAAACAGAAGAACTGAAAATGCTGTAATCAGAAACAAAAACAGAAGTTGCTGGAAAAGCTCAGCAGATGTGACAGCATCTGTGAAGAGAAATCAGAATTAACATTTCAGTCCGGTGACCCTTCCTCAGAATTGCTCTGAGGAGGGGTGACCAGACCCGAAATGTTAACTCTGATTTCCCTGTGAAACTGCATTATCTTTAGAATGAAGTATATGTGCGAAGGGTTTCTTCTGTATTTCTGTTTGGATTTCTTGATGACTATCTTATATTTATGATCTTAAGTTATGCTCTTCCAAGAGTGGAATAATTTTTTCTTTATCTAGTCCATTGACCAATCTCCAAGGAAGGTTGCCAAAGTCGATTACTTGATTTCCAATGTCTTGGACATGAGATCTTTTACCTTCTGTCGGGACAACTTGTTTCAGATATGTGAGCATGGCTCTTGTGTTTCTGGTGAAGAAATGTTTTCATGAGGAATAGCGTTACATGTTTGGCAGGATAATGGACCTCTGTCCTCTGGTTACCTACAGAGAGAGAGTACTCTTTCTACTTTCCATGTACATTGCAAGTACAAGAACCTCAAACCAGATTGCATTGGAATTAGGTGATAGATAATGAGATGTTGTTGGATGAAGATAACAATGGTGCGGGTGCATTGCCAACATTTTAGTTTCTGTAGAGTCAGAGATGTACAACACAGAAACCGACCCGTTGGTCCAACTCGTTCATGCCAATCATATTCTAAATTAATCTAATTGCATTTGCCAGCATTTGGCCAAAAGCCTCTCAACCCTTCTTATTCATGTACCCATCCCGATGCCTTTTAAATGTTGTAATTGTGCCTGTCTCCACCACTTCCTCTGGCAGCTCATTCTACACATGCAACACCCTTTGCATGAAAAGGTTGTCCCTTAGATCCCTTTTAAATCTTGCCCCTCTCACCTTAAACCTGTGCCCTTTTTGGACATCCATATCCTGGGGAAAAGGCCTTGGCTATTCACCCTATTTATGACCCTCATGATTTTATAAACTTCTATAAGGTCACCCTTCATCCTCAGACGCTCCAGCGAAAACAGCCCCAGCCTATTCAGCGTCTCCCTACAGCTCAAACCCTCCAACCCTGGCAACATCCTTGTAAATCTTTTCAGAAACTTTTCATGTTTCACAATATCATTCCAATAATAGGGATATCAGAATTTCACACAGTATTCCATGTTTAATCATGCATCTGCCTTTGGCTAAAGTTGCATTTGTTGTATAATGTTTTCATTATACAACATTATAATGCTAACGTTGTATAATGTTTTCATTCTACTCCTATTTGAGAAATCACATGTAGAGTGAAATTGCAGTTCTTTAATTAGATTAGATTAGATTAGATTAGATTACTTACAGTGTGGAAACAGGCCCTTCGGCCCAACAAGTCCACACTGCCCTGCCGAAACGCAACCCACCCATACCCCTACATCAATCCCTTACCTAACACTACGGGCAATTTAGCATGGCCAATTCACCTGACCTGCACATCTTTGGACTGTGGGAGGAAACCGGAGCACCCGGAGGAAACCCACGCAGACACGGGGAGAACGTGCAAGCTCCACACAGTCAGTCGCCTGAGGCGGGAATTGAACCCGGGTCTTTGGTAAATAATATCCAGTTTGTCAGATCCACGGTCTCCTTTTGGAGTATCCAGTGACTTCTAATTTCAATATCCGGTATTTATAGGAAACTGATGAATACCAACCACATTTTTAAACTGAAATGTAGTCAACAGTACTGTTTTTGTAATCACCAGGAATCTCTTGAATGCTGCAATCTTGTCTGGGGCAGAAGCAATTTAATAATGAAAGAAAAGGCCTGAACTATGGTTCTTATTTTTACGCAGCCTTGTCTTTGACATGTATGGAAAGAGATCAGCAGGATAAAGACACGTCTGGAAATTCAGATCAATAGTTTCTGTTGTCCGCATAGCAATAAACTCTCCAAAAACTTTCATGCTCTTTCAATAAGCTAATATAAGAATATGTGACATGGTATTGTTGGATGTTAACTTTCAACAAAGACTGAGTTTGATCATTTATAGCATTTGCAAGCTTTCAGATGACCACCAGATGAAAATCATCTTGTTTGTTGGCAGTGAGTTTTGTGTGTTTGTCATCGCTGTCATGAGAATCCACTCTCAAGCTATTGCTCTCGAGTCATCAAAGAGTCAGATTCCCTGGAGTACATTGGGCCAAATCGTCTCAGGTATTATATTACTTGGGCTATCACAGAGGATGGGATTTCCAGTTTACTAGGCATACTATAATAAACCTAATCTGAGTCCAAAGAGACGCAAGACAGCCTCAAGTTGGTCATTAGGTGGTACTGTACTACAGTATTGACCATTTCTTCAATGTTCAAAAAAGACACCCAGTCACCCTGTAGTTCCAGCCCAATTCTTTGTATTTTTTCAATGGTCACTGTATGGAGTGCGTCTGGGAAAATTAACAAACAGTGAAATTCACAATTAATCTTGGAGGAACCTGTTTGGAAGAGGTGACATCACTAAAACTGATCAGTGAATATTTGTAAGTGTGGCCTTACAGTAAGTCGTCAGTAGTGAATAGAGTGAGTTCTTTCTTGATATGTTTTATTGAGATCTGTTTCTTGATTAAACTTAAAAATATAAGCCATAAATATAAAGTTAGCCTGGAGCAGTGTTTTGTAGAGGAATATGCTCTACTTGTCGGATGTGGGAGTTTAGAGAGAGTTTACGGGTTGTGAATCCTATCAGATCAAATGGATTGGTTGGAGAGAAAGTTAGAGGCAATGAGGAATTTATAAGAGTAAGGGGATGTGATGGATGGCAGTTATAGGAAGGGAGAAAGGTTGCAGGTTCAGTCACATAGATGGGTTAACTCCAGGAAATGTAAGAGAGGTAGGCAGGTAGTGCAGGAATCTTCTGTGGCTATCCCCATTTCAAACAAGTATATTGTTTTGGAAAATGTAGGGCGGGGGGATGGATTCTCAGGGGAATGTAGCATGAACAGCCAAATTTCTGGTCTCAAGACAGATTCTAATGAAATGAGGGGTAGGTCGGGTTCCAAGAGATCAATTGTTAGAGGACTCTTTAGTCCCAAGCACAGACAGACATTTCTGTGGCCAGCAGTGAAAATGAGAATGGTGTGTTGTCTCCCTGGTGCCAGGATCAAGGATATCTCAGAGAGGATACAGAATGTTCTCAAGGGGTAGAGGGACCAGCAAAAGGTCATTGTACACAATGGAACCAATGACATAGGAAGAGAAAAGGATGAGATTCTGAAGGGAGAGTATAGAGAGTTATGCAGGAATTCAAAAAGGAGATCCTCAAGAGTAGTAATACCTGGATTACTCATGGTGCTGCGAGCCAGTGAGAGTAAGAAGAGGAGGATAGAGCAAATGAATGCATGGCTGAGGAGCTGGTATATGGGATCATTGGAATTTCTTCTGGGGTAGAAGTGACCTGTACAAGAAAGATGGATTGCATCTGAATTGGAAGGGGACTAATATACTGGCAGGGAGCTTTGCTAGAGCTGCTCAGGAAGATTTAAACAATGAAGGTAGGGGGGTGGGATCCAGGGAGATAGTGAGGAAAGACATTAATCTGAGACTGGTACAGTTGATAAAAGAAGTGAATCGAACAGTCAGGGAAAGCAGGGACCAGATCTAAAAGTTGAAGTTCGAAATTAGAGAAAGGCCAATTTTGACAGTATTAGGCAAGAAGTTTCAAAAGCTGTTTGGGGGCAAATGTTCGCAGGTAAGGGGACAGCTGGAAAACGGGAAGCCTTCAAAAATGAGATAACGAGAGTCCAGAGACAGCGTATTCCTGTTAGGGTGAAAGGAAAGGCTGGTAGGTGTAGGGAACGCTGAATGACTAGAGAAATTGAGAGTTTGGTTCAGAAAAAGAAGGAAGAATATGTCAGATAAAGACAGGATAGATCGAATGAATAGGTAAAAGAGTATAAAGGTAGTAGGAGTATACTTAAGAGGGAAATCAGGAGGGTAAGAGGGACATGAGATAGCTTTGGCAAATAGAGTTAAGGAGAATCCAAAGGGTTTTTACAAATAAATTAAGGACAAAAGGGTAACCAGGCAGAGAATAGGTCCCCTCAAAGGTCAGTGAGGCGGCCTTTGTGTGGAGCCACGGGAAATGGGGGAGGTACTAAATGAGTATTTTGCATCAGTGTTTATTGTGGCGAAGGACATGGAAGATATAGAGTGTAAGGAAATAGACGGCGATATCTTGAAAAATGTCCATATTACAGAGGAGGAAGTGCTGGATGTCTTGAAACACATAAACATGGATAAATCCCCAGGACCTGATCAGGTGTACCCTTGAACTCTGTGGGAAGCTCGGGAAGTGATTGCAGGGCCCCTCACTGAGATATTTGTATTATCGATAGTCATAGGTGAAGTGCCGGAAGATTGGAGGTTGGCTAACGTGGTGCCACTGTTTAAGAAGGACAAGCCAGGAACTATAGATGAGTGAGCCTGGCATCAGTGGTGGGCAGGTTGTTGGAGGGAATCCTGAGGGACAGGATGTACATGTATTTGGAAAGGCAAGGACTGATTAGGGATTGTCAACATGGCTTTGTGCGTGGGAAATCATGTTTCACAAACTTGATCGAGTTTTTTGAAGAAGTAACAAAGAGGATTATTGAAGGCAGAGTGGTGGATGTGATCTATCTGGATTTCAGTAAGGCATTCAACAACATTCCCCATGGGAGACTGTGAACAAGGTTAGATCTCATGGAATACCAGGAGAACTAGCCATTTGGATACAGAACTGGCTCAAAGGTAGAAGACAGAGGGTGGTGGTGGACATTTGTTTTTCAGACTGGAGGTCTGTGATCAGTGGAGTGCCACAAGGATCGGTGCTGGGTCCACTACTTTTCATCATTATTTACATGATTCGAATATGAGCGTAAGAAGTATAGTTAGTAAGTTTGCAGATGACACCAAAACTGGATGTGTAGTGGACAGAGAAGAAGGTTATCTCAGATTACAACAGGGTCTTGATCAGGTGAGCCAATGGGCTGAGAAGTGGCAGATGGAGTTTAATTCAAATAAATGCGAGGTGCTGCATTTTGGGAAAGCAAATCTTAGCAGGACTTATGCACTTAATGGTAAGGTCCTAGGGAGTGTTGCTGAACAAAGAGACCTTGGAGTGCAGGTTCATAGTTCCTTGAAAGTGGAGTCACAGGTAGATAGGATAGTGAAGAAGGTGTTTGGTATGCTTTCCTTTATTGGTCAGAGTGTTGATAAAAGGAGTTGGGAGGTCATGTTGCGCATGTACAGGAACATTGGTTAGGCCACTGTTGGAATATTGCACACAGTTGTGGTCTCCCTCCTGTCGAAGGATGTTGTGAAACTTGAAAGGGTTCAGAAAAGATTTACAAGGATGTTGCCAGGGTTGGAGGATTTGAGCTATTGGGTGAGGTTGAATAGGCTCGTGCTGTTTTCCCTGGAGTGTCGGAGGCTGAGGGGTGACCTTATAGAGGTTTATAAAATCATGAGGGACATGGATAGGATATATAGACAAAATCTTTTCCCTGGGATGTGGGAGTGCAGAACTAGGGGACAAAGGTTAGGGTGAGGGGGAAATATATAAAAGAGACCTTTTCACGCAGATGGTGGTATGTGTATGGAATGAGCTGCCAGATGAAGTGGTATAGGCTGGTACAATTGCAACATTTAAAAGGCATCTGGATGAGTATATGAATAGAAAGGGTTTGGAAGGATATGAGGCAGGTGCTGGCAGGTCGCACTAGATTGGGTTGGGATATCTGGTCAGCTTGGACAAATTGGACTGAAGGGTCTGTTTCCATGCTGTACACCTCTCTGACTCTATGACTGTATGACTCTCAATAAATGATAATTCTGTTCTCTCTTTATCTGAACCCTTTCAAGTTTCATGACATCCTTTCGATAGTAGGGAGACCAGAACTGCATGCAATATTCCAATTAATTGACCCCCATCAACTATTTCTTGTTTATTCATTCCAAATAAATATGAATCTGCCTAAAATGAGTTCCAAAGGTATATATCACTTTTAATATTTTGAAATGCAGATTTAATGTAGGAAATGGAATAGTCAATTTGCTAATAGTAAGATCTCAAAACAGCAGCAACACAAAGATGTGCCAATGCCGATTGAGGAATAAATAATGACCAGGCCACACTAACTTAATTTCTTCTGCTGTTGTTTCAACTTTTGATGTCTGACATTAGCAAATAAAACCCAATTGATTAACTTGAATCATGATATTTTATGCTAGAGTCCTTTTCTTATATGCCCATCTTTCCAAATTCGCTTGCTTACTTCAGCCCTTCATAATTGTTAAAGGGCAGAGACAAGGAATATGTTTGTTTGAGCTTATCTTCACAATTAAGTCATCTAAAATCTGACATCCTCCATGATAATGTTTCCTGTGTATCTCTACTTTTTTGGTGTAAACTGAATAAATTGCACATGACCGTATGCATTGACGTTTGGGAGAAGATTTGTAGCTCGGGTGCTCGTTGTTGTTGTTCTGTTTGCCGAGCTGGGAGTTTGTATTGCAGACGTTTCGTCCCCTGTCTAGGTGACATCCTCAGTGCTTGGGAGCCTCCTGTGAAGCGCTTCTGTGATGTTTCCTCCGGCATTTACAGTGATATATGCCGGAGGAAACATCACAGAAGCGCTTCACAGGAGGCTCCCAAGCACTGAGGATGTCACTTAGACAGGGGACGAAACGTCTGCAACACAAACTCCTAGCTCGGCAAACAGAACCACAACGTATACATTGACCTTAAGATTGGTTTGTAATACAGTTCTATTATTTTGAATAAAATGACTAGATACTTTCAGGATCTGACTTCCTTCACTGAATTACATTCATGAACTAGATAAGTTTTTACATCAATTCATTTATTACTGATGATGGCTTTTTAATCATAGACTTACTTATTTACCTAATTTGATTCATGTTTGTGAAATATCAATTCAGACCTCTGAGTTACTTGCCTGGTAACATAACTATGCTACCATAGCCTGTAGTGTTAGCAAATCTGCACCAGTATGCCAGTCTTAAAAACCTCAAGTCTTCTTGCACAGAGTACTTGAATTGAAAACAAAACTAACCATAAAATGCTGCCCAAATGCTGCAGATAGTAGGAGGTTTCATATTTGACAATATGCATGAGAGTTTCAGGGGGGAACGAGGGGGGAAGAAAAACCTCTACTTCTTTAAAAGTGCCAATTTTGTGTGCTATTTGTGTAAATGGTGATGGCACCTAGATCATAAGCTCTTTGCCAATAGGTGTAAGTCTTTGGCCTGCAGATTATTAACCTGCATGTAGGGTGTGAATAGGTTTTCTCTACTTCCTCTGTCAAAATCTTTAATCATTGTGAGGACCTTTATTAGGTCATTTTTTAACCTCTATTGTAGTTCTAACTGAACTAACCACTCTCAATCGAAATTACTCTTCAACACATTAAGACCTTTTCATCTGCATGTAATGTGATGACCAGAAATGTCTGCTACCCACATTGAGCCCCACCAATGATTTATAAAGTTCAAGCATGGTCTCTGCTTTTATATTCTATGCCTACAACTCTAAACTCATATGCTTTGCTAACTAGCTTAGTAATGTGTCATCTCACTGTTCAAAATTTGTGAATATGGGGAATCTATTCTCTCCTTCATTTTTGTCATTTATTCTTCCAAATTATATCACTTTATATTTCTCCATACTGAACTCTGAATGTCATTCTTCAGCTCACCTCACCATCCTGCATGTTATACTAAAATTCAAAAGTATCTTTGCTGCTACCTAAAATTATGAGTTTGGATTATCTGCATATTTTATAATATGTAATGACGCAGGGTGAATCCTTCTGCAAATTTAAACCAGACACACTCACAAGAACACCACGCCTCGTAATCTGTTAAATTATGAGTGACAAAGAACTACCCAAATCCCACTATTTAAAAAAAAACAATTTATTCTTTGACTCAGAGTAAAAAAAAACTATCTACCCTGTAAATCTCCTTTGTCTGATTGATTTATCTACATCCCACTTTGCTACAATATACTGATCCAATAAAACCCCGATGAAGTTTAACAAAAAAAATTCAAATTTCAAAACCAGTCAGTTATCACTTTTCCCTTGGTATCTTCCTCTGTATTTTCCTCTGTACATTTTCCTGTCTTCTTTTCTTCAGTCCTCTGTTTCACAGGTTTCATATGAGAGCGATTCTGCGGGCGCAGACTGTTGGTGCTCTTTGCCACTCTGGCTGACTGTTCAAGATACCCGATTATTGTGGGTGGCACGGTGGCTCAGTGGTTAGCATTGCTGCCTCACAGCACCAGGGACCTGGGTTCAACTGTCCATGTGCTTTTTGCACATTCTCCCCATGTCTGCGTGGGTTTCCTCCGGGTGCTCCGGTTTCCTCCCACAGATGTGAAGGTTAGGTGAATTGGCCATGGTAAATTGCCCATAGTGTTAGGTGCATTAGTCATGGGTAAATGTAGGGGAATGGGTCTAGGTCGGTTGCTCTTTGGAGGGTCGGTGTGGACTTGTTGGGCTGAAAGGCCTGTTTCCACACTGTAGGGAATCTAATCTTATACCCCAAAACGTTGGACTGTCTCATTTGTTTGAAGTCATCAAATCATTAAAATTCAAATTCGGTTGGACTTTGGTATCTTGGGGCATAATTTAAACTGGCTAAATTCAAATTTGTTATGTGCCATGGCAACTCAGCTCCAGGTATTTGTTTCACAGCCAATGTTAAATTTTAAAATTGTTCAGCACACCCTGTGCTTGTTAGATCCTTGCCTGCTTTCACACACTGTTAAATGTACAGTACACACCTACACCTTTGTAAATCCTTCCCCTTAAGGAAAAAAATGAGCCATTATAATGAAAAGGTGGCTTCATTTTTATCTATTCCTTATCCACGTTATCATGACATACATATGTCTTTAATCTAAGTTCATATTATCTCTTCCCACATATATAACATTGAATAGATACCAATCTCTTCTATACTTTAATAGTTAAATCCAGAATAACGCATCTGTTATTACATTCTTCCGACCTGCAACGTGTACGATTTGTACATTAAAATCTGTAACATAAGATTCCAATGAAATAGTCTCACATTCCTGTATTTAAAGCGTCCTAAGAATGTAAGAGGATTGTGATCAGTGTACATGACCGTCTGCGACACATTGTTCATGTTGTAAACATGAAGATGTTTTAAGGCCAGTACAGGTGCACAATCGTTTTATTCGAAATTCACGGGACCAGCTGGTTTTCGAAATTCAGCCTTTTTCAAATTTCAGGATATGTGAGTTTAATGTGAGTAAAACAGGCCTTGAAACAGAATTGAGGCCTGCCAGTGCTGGGCCACGCCCCCACACGTATCTCATGGAGTGGTGTGGATTTGGGTTAACTGTTTGCACGTCAAACAACCTTGTTAATGAGAAAAAAACTCCAAAAAAAGTCCTTCGGAATTCGGAGCTTTTCAGATTTTGGGATTTCGGATAAAGGGTTGTCTACAAGTACCAAACTCGATTGTTCTTTTTCAATCACAGAGTATTTTCTCTGGTTGGTGTTGAGTTTCTTTGAAAAAGTAACCAATTGGCAGTTCAATTCCATCATCATCTTCCTGTAGCAGTACCACTCCAACTCTTATGTCACTAGTGTTGATGGTTTGAAAGGTTTCAAGAAGTTTGGTGTAGCTAAAACTGGTGCGGTGGTTAATATTGCTTTTAAATTTTAAGTTGTCTCCTGGTATTGTTCTGTCCACCAAAATTTTGGGGTCAGCTTTCCATTACTGATGTTATGTCCTGAGAATGTCAATTCTGCTTTTGCAAATTCAGTTTTCTTTAAGTTCATTACCATTTTTGCTTCTCTTAATCCATCAAAGAGCTCTGCCAACTGTACCGTAAGATCTCCGCAGGACTCAGTAAAGATCACTACATGGTCAAAATCGCTTGCACCGCTTGTTAACCCAGTCACCACTCTGTTCATGAGTCTTTGGAATATGGCATGTGTGTGCTGTTCATTCCAAAGGGCATTACTTTGAATAATGTAGCCAATTTGGGGTTACAAACACAGAAACTTCTTTTGCCTCCTCTGATAAAGGTATCTGCCAATAACCAAACAGTAAGTCCAACTTTGTGATGTAACTGGCTAATCCAACTTTGTTGATACAGTCCTCCAGTCTCGGTATTGGGTATGAGTCTAATTTCATTATGGCGTTGACCCTCCAATAATCCACGCAAAATTGTTGAGTCCATCAGGTTTGCGAACTAAGACGATTGGCAAACTCCACTTGCTCTGACTCTGTTCGGTGATATCTTCGTTGAGCATGGCCTCCACTTCCACTTGGTCCTGTCTGGCTTTGAAAGGATTAAGCCAATAGAGGTGTTGTTTTATCGGAACAACATTCCCTATGTTTACCCCATGCACAATAGCATTAGTGCTCCCCATCTTGTTCCTACATATGTCCACATGCTGCTGTAACAAACCTTTCAACTGTGTTCTATGTTCCTGAGCCAGCTAGTTTACTAACTTATCCCACTCCTCAAGGACTTCCTCATTGTTTAATATATTTTGACGCACATCAAATTCCACAACATCTGGATTTGATTACTCCCTCTGCGAGGCAGTAACTAACACCTGTTTCTCCAGTGCTTTCTCTCCATGATAATAAGGTTTCAACATATTCACGTGACATACCCAATACAGTTATTTTTCTATCTGGCACCTTTAACAGTTCATCTGACTCAACTTTTTGTCAATTTGATAGAGACCACTAAATCTGACTTTGAAGGGATCTCCTATCACTGGTAACAATACCAACATGTCATCCCCACAGGAAAACGTCCAAGTCTCGGAGTTTTTATCTGCCATCTGCTTCATTCTATGCTGTGCCCCCCTTAGGTGCTGTTTAGCCAACTCACCTACTTGAATTAATTCCACCCTCACCTCTGACACATAATCCAAGTGTGAGACCTCTGACTTTGGTCTGGTCAGTTTCTCTTTAATTAATTTCAAAGGGCCTCTCACTTCATGTCTGAATATTAACTCTAAGGGAATAAGCTAAGTAGATTCATTTGGCGCATCCTTAATGACAAACAATACAATCATTTGGGTAATCCTGACCGTATCCTCTCGACATGGTCTTCAACATCTGATGCCACCTTTCTAAAGCTCCCTGGGATTCAGGATGATGCGCACTTGATTTAAAATGCTTTATACCTCAGCTATCCGTGACTTCCTTAAACAGCCTAGCAGTAAAATTAGACCCTTGGTCCAACTGAATCTCTCCAGGTAGCCCATACCGCGTGAAGAAAGCTCCTAACTTCTCAACCACCATTTTTGCCTTGATGCTCCATAAGGGAATTGCCTCCGGAAATCTGGTAGACACACCCATTATGGTTATCAAGTCCTGGTTTCCGCTTTTAGTTCTTGGGAGGAGACCTACACAATCAATTATAACCTGTGTGTCAGGTTCTTTGAATGCACAAATTGGCTACAAAGGTGCTGATTTTATTACCACCTGTGGCTTACCTACCATTTAGCATGTATGACACATATGGCAAAAATAAGCACATCCTTGAGCATTCCAGCTCAGTAGAAATGTTTTTGTACCTTAACTTGAGTCTTTCGTACACCTAAGTGACCTCTGATAGGTAGTTCATGTGCTACCCATAACACTTCCTGTCGATATGCTACCGGCAACACAATCTGGTGCACTTTGGCCCATTTCTCCTCTGCACTAACCTGCTGTGGTCTCCATTTTTGTCTTAGAATTCTGTCTTTCAGATAATGACCCTCAGGAATATCCTCCTTTTCAGAGTACGCATCAACAGATTTTTTTTAATTGTCTAGACTTTCTGTTTCAAGTGCATTAGCCTTTCTGGACTAAACCCTCTGCCTGTTCAGGTTTTTCCTGCACAATTATGTCAAACAAGGTGCTGCTAACTGAACCTCAACTCCTTCATCTTTCTTTTTAGTTTTTGCTTTGTGCTGTGATTTATGATAGAGGGATCTTGTTCTGACACAGTCTGAGAAAATACCAGGATATTTTTCTTCTATCTTCTCTATCTCTTCTACCTCCTCTATCTTCTACCTCCTGGTCTTCCTTTGGCTTCTCCATAACAAGAGGTATCACTCCCACCTTGGACCCTGCTAAATTGTTCCCAAGAACAAACTGATTCCCTGGAACTGTCACTCTGTCAATCACTCCCACTGTTACTTCCCCTGTCTTCAGTTGGCACCCCAACCTGATCTTGCATAGGAGAATGCTAAATTCTGTCCATGTATCTCACAAATTACCACTCTTTCAGGTAACCGGTCAGAAAGAGTGCAAATTTGTTCATCTCTCACGATTAGAGACTGGTTAGATCCAGTATCTCTCAAAATTATAACTTCTTGCCCTTCTCCCCCTGTTCTCTCTGAGTAAATGTGACCCACAGGCAAATTCTTTGTAGAGATCAGGCACGAGCTCCATATCCAGCCCCTGCCTAGGCTGTGCACTCTCCTGCAGCTCATCGATTTTTCTTGGAGTTCCCTTTACTCCTTTCACTAATGCCATTGGCTTAGCTTCTTGTACCATATCTTTTCCCACAATGCCTTTCTTTAACAACCAGCACTGTGACTTTACATGTCCCCCTTTACCACAGTGGAAACCTCTCAGGCCTTTCACCTCCTTTCTACCCTCTTGGGCTTCTTTTTAACCTGTGGTTCTCTACTCTTTGTTTCGTAGTGTAGGATCTCCTCTTCTCCTAACTTCTATACCTCGCAGGATAAAATTCTTGCTGAAAGCTTGTCATATGCACCAACATGTATTCATCTGCCAACTCTGCCGCTCTTTTCACTTCCTGAACTTTCTGTTCATCCATATGAAATCTTATTATCTCTGGAAGTTAGTTTTAAAACTCGTCCAACAGAGTAATCTCTCTTAGAGCCTCATTGTTGTTACCTATTTTTAAAGCCTGCACCCAAAACGAGTATGTTTAATTCTTTCAAACTCAACACAACTCTGACCTGGTTTCTCCTTTATGTTTGTGAACTGCTATACGCTTCTGGTACCAATTCATTAGCACTTAAGATAGCCTGTTTGACCACTTCTTGATTCCTTATCTGACAATACTGCAAATACCTCACTAGCTCTGCCTACCAGTTTAGTTTGAACTAGCATTACCCACAAGTCCTCAGACCACTCCATTCTCCCGAGACAATTTTTCAAATGAAATAAAGAAGGCTTCAACATCTTTCTCATCAAAATGTGGCAGAGTTTTGACATTTTTTATATATATCTACTTCTTGTTTTAATCTCCATCCTGTTAATTTGACTTTGCTGAGTTACAACTTCTCAAGTTCAATTTCTCTCTTTTTCTCTCTGTCTGCTCAGCTAAGAACCTTTTCTCTCTCTCTTTTCTCTCTCTTCCACCGCCCTTTCTCTTGGCTCAACTAAGAACCTTCTCTCTTTTTCCTCACTTTCTCTTTTCTCTCTCCATCTTTCTTTCTCTCCGTGTCTCTCTGTTTGCTCAGCTAAGAACCTTCCCTGTCTTTCTTTTCTCTTTCTCTTCCCCCCCCCCACCTCTCTCTCTCTCTCTCTCTCTCTCTCTCTCTTGGCTCAGCTAAGAACCTTCTCTCTTTATCCTCACTCTTTTTTTTTCTCTCCCTCTTTCTTTCCTCTCTCTCTCTCTTTATCTTCTCATTCCATTTTCCTCAATTGTGTTTTAAGTTTTTCTACCTCTACTGCACTTGTCTGTTTGTCTGACACACCAAAGTGTCAGACAAACACCCAAGTAATTCCCTTATACTTTCAGTTTTACTTTTGTCCTTGGTTAAATCCAATTCTAACATCTTTGCTACTTCTAAGAGTAAGGTCTTTTTCTTTCCTTCTAAACTTGCTTGGCAAATTTGGGAAACATCTTCAAACCCCAGAATGTCTTTAGCAATTTTAAGAGCCGTTCCTCTCCCGTTTAATTTAACCACCCACAAGTAACCAAAATTAAACAAATTGTCTCGCCTATGTTTTATTTAAAGATCTAGGACACTAACAGCAAATATTTAAATATACTGTGCTTTTTCGTACCCCAAATCTATTCAAGTCTGTCTAAACGGTTCAAGTCATGGACCTGAGCTTCCAAAATGTTACAACACTGGGAAAACCCTTCTGCTAATTTAACCCAGACACGCAGATAAGCTTACCTCATCTCGTAATCTGTTAAATTATGAGTGACAAAGAACTACCCAAATCTCTCTGTCTCAAAAAAAATGAACAATTTATTCTTTGACTCCAAAAAAAATTAAACAACTATCTACACTTAAATCTCCTCTGTCTGATGGATTTATCTACTTCCCACTCTACAACAATATACTGATCCAATAAAACCCCCGATTAAGTTTAACAAAAAAATTCAAATTTCAAAACCAGCCAGCTGTCACTTTTCCCTTGGTATCTTCCTCTGTATTTTCCTCTGTAGATTTTCCTGTCTTCTTTTCTCTGGGGTTCTGTTTCACAGGTTTCATATGAAAAGGTACCTCTACAGGCACAGTCTATTAGTGGTCTTTGCAATTTTGGCTAACTGTTCAAAATGCCCTATTTTTATACCCCAAAACATCAGACCATCTTATGAGTTTGATGTCATCAAAACATTAAAATTCAAATTCGATTGGATTTTGGTATATTGGGGTATACTTTGAACTGATTGGCTGAATTCAGATTTGTTATGTGCCATGGCAACTCATCTACAGCTATTTGTTTGACAGCCAAATGTTAAATTTTTAAATTGTTCGGCACACCCTGTACTCGTTAAATCCTTGCCTGCTTTCACACTCTGTTAAAGATACAGTGCACACCTACACCTTCATAACAAATGCTGCTTGATGTTTTCTAACCAGTCTGTTCAGAGATGCTGCTTATACTCCATCTAGGTTGTTTATAAAACTTGAAAAGAGGAATGAACACAGAACTAATCTTAAGTAAATACCAGTGCAAACCACCTTCCAGTGTGAAAATAAAGCCTTTCCACTACTGGTTAGCAAGTTGCAAAGCAAGGTTTGCATTCATATCGTCATGCTTAATTTGAACAATTTCCATTTTTATTTCTGTGAAGCAAAATCTGTGAAAAAGAATATTGTCCAAATACCAGATGATTGAAAGAAAATGTAGGACTCTGGCAAACTAACTCTGTCACCTTTGCAGTGAACCAGCATGAATGTGGTGGTCTAAATTACTGCCCTCTGAGCTGAAACCATTCTATGAACTAGAAAGCTAGAAAAAGCTGACATTGATCCATGCTGATTGATGACTTAAGTAACAGTTTGAATGTCAACTTCGTTGTACAATCAAAGCCGCAATGTACTGTTGTCTTGTTGCAGCCTCAGCTTATTGAAGGGGCAAGTGTTGAAAGTGCACAAAATGAATTTTTTATCCAAAATCAAATTAGAAATTATTATTTGGGTACCTCACATCCATAGAGCAAGAATTTGGTTTGAGCCTCTTCAGAAACTTCACAATTTGGATATTTTTATTAACATGTTTCAAAACACTGCTAAAGTTATGTTTTGAAATAGAAAAATCATTCTCTTTGAAGGATTGCAGATTGTTTAAGTATGAGAAAGTGATTTTGAAACATTTGAGAAACCAAGGAATTAGGTGCAAGTATTAAGTGTTTATTGTCTACTTTTGCCAAAGTAGTTTCTAGACTTTGTTTATTTTCTTGTATTAGAGTCACAGAGTCACATGTACAGCACAGAAACAGACCCTTCGGTCCAAGTCATCAATACCAACCAGATATCCTAACCTCATCTAGTCCCATTTGCCAGCACTTGGCCTGTATCCCTCTAAACCCTTCCTATTCATATACTCATCCAGATGCATTTTAAATGCTACAATTGTACCAGCCTCCTCCACTTCCTCTGGCAGCTCATTCCATACACATTCCGCCCTCTGCCTGAAAACATTGCCCCTTAAGTCCCTTTTAAATTTTGCCCCTCTCATCATAAACCTATGCCCTCTTGTTCTGGACTCCCCCAACCCCAGGGAAAAGACTTTGTCTATGTGTCCTATCCGTGCCCCTCGTGATTTTATTAACTGTTATAAGGTCACTCCTCTGCCTCCAACCTCCAGGGAAAACAGCTGCAGCCTTTTCATCCTCTCCCTGTAGCTCAAATCCTCCAACCCCGGCAACATCCTTGTAAATCTTTCCTGAATCCTTTCAAGTTCCACAACATCCTTCCGATAGGAAGGAGACCAGAATTGCATGCAATATTCCAACAATGGCCCAAAAAATGTCCTGTACAGCCACAACATGACCTTCCAACTCCTGTACTCAATACTCTGACCAGTAAAGGAAAGCATGCCAAACACCACTTTCACTATCCTATCTACCTGTGACTCTACTTTCAACGAACTACGAACCTGCACTCCAAGTGAAATTAGAAAGTGCACAAAGATGTGATTGACAGGAACAGGCATGCGGAGCAAGTTTTTTTCCTCTCTATTATGGTTTAAACTGACTGCCCTAACTTTGGAATTTTCAATCTCTTGCTGTTATTAATTATTAATGTAATTTTCACTTTTCCCCGTGAATGTTCACTGCTCTACTATGGGCGTAATGGCTACAAACCCAAAACTGCTTTGTGTTACAGATATCCTCACCAGATATCCTAACCTCATCTAGTCCCATTTGCCAGCAATTGGCCAATAATTTATGTTTCACAATGCAATTGCACATTACTGTAAAATACTAAGTATTCCTTGCATAATTCTAATTGTATATTGCTGGAAAAGACTCAGTTTGTTAAAGGCTTTTCCTCTTGCACCCAGCATTTCACAAGGATACTAATTTAAGGTGTTAAGGGGCGATACCATACAATTTTTCAAAATAATGAAGGGTCTGGACTTAATAGGTGGGGTGACATTAGCTTTACTCATAAAAGAAACAACAAGAGGGCACAGTTTTAAAGTATCTTGCAAAAGAAGCAAATGTGAGGTGAGAAAAATACCTTTTCTTACAGTGAGTAGTTTGGGCTTAGACTGCGCTGCCTGAGAGTGTGGTAGAGGCAAGTTCAATTGAGGCATTCAAGAAGATATTAGATAATGATTTAAAAACATAATAGGTGGAATTTCCAACACCCTTGAGTGATGTGCCCAGTGGTTAGTCAGTGATAAACTATGCCATGATTGGAAAAATAAACAACTTGATGTTGAGTGCCAAAATGCCCCATTTGCCACTCAAGGTTTTAATGTCAGTCTGAAAATTTCACACGTAAGTGGCAAGAGTCCAAACGTATACATTAACATCTGATTATTAGCGAATCTAACTTCAGTTATATGGAGTTTGGTATTCACATGCACAGAGAAAAACTAGTGAGTGTCAGTTCTTGACAGCAAATTCTTCATAGAGTCATAGAGATGTACAGCATGGAAACAGACCCTTCAGTCCAACTCGCCCATGCCAACCAGATATTCCAACCTAATCTAGTCCCACCTGCCAGCAACTGGCCCATATCCTTCCAAACCCTTCCTATCTATATATACCCGTCCAGATGCCTTTTAAATGTTGCAATTCTACTAGGGTCCACCACTTCCTCTGGCAGCCCATTCCACACACGTACCACCCTCTGTGTAAACAGTTGCCCCTCAGGTCTCTTTTATATCTTTCCCCTCTCACCCTAAACCTATGCCCTCTAGTTCTGGACTCCCCTCACCCCAGGGAAATGACCTTGTCTATTTACCCTCTCCATGCCTGTCATGATTTCATAAAACTCTATAAGGTCACCCCTCAGCCTCTATCACTCCAGGGAAAATTGCCGCAGCCTATTCAACGTTTCCCTACAGCTCAAATCCTCCAACCCTGACAACATCCTTGTAAATCTTTTCTGAGCCCTTTCAAGTTTCATAACATCTTTCCAATAGGAAGGAGACAAGAATTGCATGCAGTATTCCAACAGTGGCCTAACCAATGTCCTGTATAGCCACAACATGACCTCCCAACTTCTGTATTCAGTACTCTGACAAATAAAGGAAAGCATACCAAACGCCTTCTTCACTATCCTATCTACCTGTGACTCCACTTTCAAGGAGCTATGAACCTGCACTCCAAGGTCTCTTTGTTCAGCAACATTCCCTAGGACCTTACCATTAAGTGTATAAGTCCAGCTAAGATTTGCTTTCCCAAAATGCAGCACCTCACATTTATCTAAATTCGACTCCATCTGGCTCTTCTCAGCCCATGGGTACTTGGCAGTCCCAGCTCACTGCTTGCTTCTCCGGGTCTTCACCTGACAAGCTTTCCCAGCATCAAGGAGCGAGCTTCATGGGCCGTGAGCACCTGCATCCTGTGACTGCAGCATTGCACAGGTCTGACTGAGGAGAAAGTGAGGACTGCAGATGCTGGAGATCAAAGTCAGAAAGTGTAGTGCTGGAAAAGCGCAGCTGGTTAGGAACTTAGAGCATGGATCAGTACTCAGGGCTACGATATTGTGGCCATAATGGAGACGTGGGTTTCACAGGAGCAGGAATAGTTGCTTGATGTTCCAGGGTTTATAACATTTAAAAAGAACAGGGAGGGTGGAAAAAGAGGAGCGAGTGCAGCAATGCTAATCAGAGAGTGCATCACAGCTACAGAAACTAAGGTTGTTGAGGAAGGTTTGTCTACTGAGTCAGTATGGGTGGAAGTTAGGAACAGCAAGGGAACAGGCACCATATTGGGGTTTTTTTACAGACCCCCTAATAGCAGTAGAGAGATTGAAGAACTCATAGGCCGGCTGATTCTGGAAAAATGCAGAAGTAGTAGGGGTGTTGTTATAGGTGATTTCAACTTTCCCAATATTGACTGGAACCTCATAAGTGCAGATGGTTGGATGGAGACGTTTTTGTCAGGAGTGTTCAGGAGGTTTTCCTTACTCAGTATGTAGACAGACCGACGAGGGGCGAGGCCATTTTGGATTTGGGTGCTTGGCAACAAACTGTTACAAGTGTCAGATCTCGTGGTGGGAGAGTACTTTGGTGACAGTGACCACAACTGCCTCACATTTAGCATGTGAAGAAGGGCTTATGCCCGAAACGTCAATTCTCCTGTTCCTTGGATGCTGCCTGACCTGCTGCTCTTTTCCAGTAACACATTTTCAGCTCACATTTAGCATAGCCTTGGAGAATGAAAAGAGCAGTTACTGAGGGAAGATATTTAATTGGGGCAAAGCAAATTTTGATGCTATCAGGCAGGAGTTGGGAAGTACAGACTGGGAGCAATTGTTCCACAGAAAGGGCACAGCAGACATGTGGAGACTATTTAAGGAGCAGTTGTTGCGAGTGATGCACGAATTTGTTCCTCTGAGAGAGGTAAGAAGGGGTAAGATTAAGGAACCTTGGATGACGAGAGCAGAGCAACTTCTCATCAAAAGGAAGAAGGCAGCTTATGTAAGGTGGAGGAAGCAAGAATCTAGCACAGCTTTAGAGGATTACAGGCTTGCTAGTAAGGAGCTCAGAAATGGACTGAGGAGAGCCAGAAGGGGGCACGAAAAAGGCTTGGCAAGAAGGATTAGGGAGAACCCAAAGGCATTTTACTCATACGTGAGGAATAAGAGAATGATCAGGGATAGCGGAGGGAACTTGTGCTTGGAGTCTGAGCAGATAGGAGAAGCCCTTAATGAGTTTTTTGCATCGGTTTTCACCAAGGAAAAGAAACTTATTGTAAATGAAAACTTTGAGGAGCTGGGATATAGTCTTGACCGGATCGAGATTGATGAAGTTGATGTGCTGGAAAGTTTGGAAAGGAGGTTGCTCAGCCGCTGGCCTTGCCTCCTCGCTCTCCACGGGAGTCGTACCGAAGGGTTGGAAGGAGGCGAATGTTATTCCTCTTTTCAAGAAGGGTAATAGGGAAATCCCTGGCAATTACAGACCAGTCAGTCTGACGTCTGTGATCAGCAAAGTTTTGGAAGGAATTCTGAGGGATAGGATTTATGACTATTTGGCAAAGCATAGTGTGACCAAAGGCAGTCAGCATGGCTTTGTGAGGGGCAGGTCATGCCTCACAAATCTTATTGAGATCTTTGAGGAGGTGACAAGACAGGTCAACGAAGGTCAAGCAGTGGATGTGGTGTATATGGACTTCAGCATGGCATTTGATAAGGTTCTCCAAGGTAGGCTCATTCATAAAGTCAGGAAGTATGGCATAGAGGGAGATTTGGCTATCTGGATTCAGAATTGGCTGGCTGACAGAAGGCAGAGAGTGGTTGTAGGTGGAAAATATTCTGCTTGGAGGTCAGTGTTGAGTGGGGTCCTGCAGGGCTCTGTTCTTGGGCCTCTGCTCTTTGTAGTTTTTATAAATGACTTGGATGAGGAGGTTGAGGGATGGGTTAGTAAATTTGCAGATGACGCAAAGGTCGGAGATGTTGTTGATAGTATTGAGGGCTACTGCAGGCTGCAGCGCAACATAGGATGCAGAGCTGGGCTGAGAAATAGCAGATGAAGTTCAACCTGGAAAAATGTGAAGTGATGCGTTTTGGAAGGTCGAACTCGAATGCTGAATAGAGGATTAAAGTCCGGATTCTTGGCAGTGTGGAGGAACGGAGGAATCTGGGTGTGTAAGTACATAGATCCCTTAAAGTTGCCACCCACGTGGATAGGGTTGTTAAGAAAGCATATGGTGTTTTGGCTTTCATTAACAGGGGGATTGAGTTTTAAGAGCCGCGAGGTTTTGCTGCAGCTCTACAAGTCTCACACTTGGAATATTGTGTCCAGTTCTGGTTGCCCTACTATTGGAAAGATACAGATGCTTTGGAGAGGGTTTACCAGGATGCTGCCTAGACTGGAGGGCTTGCCTTATGAAGAAAGGTTGAATAAGCTCGGACTTTTCTCTCTGGAGAGAAGGAGGAAGAGAGGAGACTTGATCGAGGTATACAAAATAATGATTTGGAGATGCCAGTGTTGGACTGGCGTGTACAAAGTTAAAAAATCACACAACATCAGGTTATAGTTCAACAGGTTTAATTGGAAGCACACTAGCTTTTGGAGCGCCGCTCCTTCATCAGTTTGGAAATATTAGGAGGATGGTATAAAGGAGACGTCAGAGGTAGGTTCTTTACACAGAGTTGTGAATGCATAGAATACGTTGCCAGTGGTGGTGGTGGAAGCAGAGTCATTGGGGATATTTAAGTGACTGCTGGACCTGCACATCGAGAGCAGTGAGTTGAGGGGTGCTAGGTTAAGTTACTATATTTTACATTAGGATTAAACCTCGGCACAGCATCGTGGACCAAAGGGCCTGTTCTGTGCTGTACTTTTCTATGTTCTATGTTCAATACACCATATTGATATGCACCAGCACTACACATTATAATGCTGATGCCAGGCCACTTTGCACAGACATCCACCTCATGCATTAGAACAGGGTACATCTTGAGGCTTACTCGCTTGGCACTCATATACTTGGCATCTAATTGGATATTCCCAGTATCTCTGCCTTGACATGGCTTTTCACGTATTATTCAGTATTCAGTATTCAGTATGCTTCATTCAGTATTTGTAACCCCACTGTGCTACTGCTCTTATGTCGCCTTTTTATGCATGCACAAAACCAGACAGTTTATCGTGCTTACCATCGTTAGCCAGGGGTAGGGCTTGATGGGATAGGCATGTTGCTGTTTGGCACTCTGCACTGATACCCTTAGCCACAACAGCTGTATTTACCTCCTCTTTGAGCATGATAATGTTTTGGTCTCAACCACTTCATGTGGACTGCGAATTCCACAGATTCACTGCGCTCTGGGTGAAGAAATGTTTCCTGATTTCAATCCTAAATCCCCTTATCCTTAAATAGACCCCTGACTCTGGACTTACCCCACAGTGGGAGCATCCTTTCTGCATCTACCCTGTCTAGTTCTGTTAGAATTTTATAGACTTCAATGAGATCTTCACCCATGTGCATTCTTCTAAACTTCAGTGAATGTAATCCTAACCAGCTCAAACTGTCCTTGTGTCATTCCTGCCAGGCCAGGAATCAATTTGGTAAACCTTCGGTGCACCCCCTCTGTGGTAAGAACATCCCTCCTCTGATAAAAAGACCAAAACTGCACATGAGATTCCAGGTGTGGACTCACCAATTCCCTATAGCAATACAGCAAGACATCACTGCTGCTGTACTCAAATCCTTTCACTTTGAAGGGTGGAAAGGTATGGGGAAAAAGCAGAATCAATATACTGAGCTGGATGATCATTGCTGATGAGGTTTAAGGGGGGAGCAAAATAGCCTGCTTTTGCTTCTATTTTCTGTAATTACATGCAACATTTCTATGACCTGTAGTGTTCATTTGATAGAAATTTGTGTTTTTAAAGCATTGTTCTTAAGTTTCTTGATCTGCCTAAGGAAGTGAACACTGAATGCATATACTTGTCACAATGGTTGTGTAAAACTACCACTCTTTACTCGACTGTTCTGCCTTAACTCTTTGCCTGCATGCAAACAGAAAGAGAGAAATGTTTCATGCTGATGGTTTCCACTTCTGCTTTGGTGATAACAGCTGTTATTTTCAACCTCCAACCAATTTGGTTCTTTTAGAATCTAGATGTGTTCGGCAACCAATTTGATTGGTTTTAATAGTTCCAGTTTTTTTTCCTGAAGCAAGTCTGTTCAGACAATAACTGACAACTTTTAGTTCAAGACTCAAAAAGCTGATTTTCTTTTTCCCCCTGTGCTGGTGAGGGGAAGCTTTGCAGATGATGTTCTCAGGAGCTTAAATTGTTGAGGAAGACCGAATACAAAGTGTGTGATGCTGTGTTCTGAAGTGAGAGTTGAAAT
This sequence comes from Chiloscyllium punctatum, assembly GCF_047496795.1. NCBI lineage: Eukaryota > Metazoa > Chordata > Chondrichthyes > Orectolobiformes > Hemiscylliidae > Chiloscyllium > Chiloscyllium punctatum. The sequence goes on along the minus strand of NC_092739.1, from coordinate 127,882,683 downwards.
TTGTGTAGGGATCATCTTGTTCTGTAATGTCACTAATTTCCTTCATGTGTTTTTACAAGCATGTTTATGTCTACCCATTCATTTAATGAGACATTTTGAGAGACAGAACTTGCTGGAATTATTCAATGCAAGTATGGAATTTTCAGTTTGTTAACCATGAACTTTTCTATGCACAAATTTATTTTCATTTGTTTCTCATTTTTGTAGGGAGCTTTACCAAAGTATTCCCATAATGCCCTAATGGTTCAAGCCATGAAGACCAACCTGACAGATCCAGATATCCATATATTATTCTTTGATGTGGAAGCTCTGATCATCCAGTTGCTAACAGAGGAAGCATCCAGACCCAATCCCACTCTTATTTCTCCAGAGAGTCTCCAGAAAACACCAGGCAGCGCAGACAAAAGCAGTTCTTTCCTGACTGGGAAGAGAGCAGCTGTCCTCTTCCAACAGGTGAAGGAAACTATCAAAGAGAATATTAAGGAGCATTTGCTGGATGATGATGAAGATGATGATGAAATGAGGAGGCAGAAGAGGGAAGAAAGTGACTCAGAATATAAGGGCAGCAAATCAAAGCCACTCACACTGTTAGAGTACAACCTAACAATGGACACTGCCAAACTATTCATGTCCTGTCTTCACGCTTGGGGGTTGAATGAAGGATTAGATGAGGTTTGCCTCATTCGCCTTGGCATGTTAAAACCTCACTGTCCTGTATCTTTTGGTTTGCTGTCAAGAGGAGGACATATGTCGCTGATGCTTCCAGGCTTCAAACAGACCAAGTCACTAGATGGTGCCATTGAACCAGGAAAAAAGCAAATTCTGGGAAACAGCGCATACAACGTGTCCAGGGCTGTCACAACTCAACACCTGCTGTCTCTCATTTCTTTAGCCAATACTTTAATGAGTATGACCAATGCAACCTTCATCGGAGAGCACATGAAAAAATTACCACAAAGGTGTGAATCATCTCTGTTCTTGTGCAACTGAAGTAAAATCACTTAAGTTCTCAGGACGAGTAGCACATTTTGAATATAAAGGTGTTGCAGGTTAAAATTATTTCAATAACGATTTCATAACTTTGTTAATTCAATCTATTTATTTTCAAAATTAGTTGTGTATGGATGTACTTTTCTGTAAGAGCAACTTGAAAGAACAAGTTATACTTTCCAATCATTGTCTCCAACTGTGACCCATTTCCAGCATTGCTTTACCTCTACTTAATTATTTTGTTATTGCATCATACTAGTTCGCCAGCTCCCTTCCTCTTAGTAACTATGAAGTCTGACATTTGTCCCAGCCCCGCTCTGTTTTTGTCAGCATTATAATCAATATCTACCAGCCTGGCACTTTGTCGTGATGTATCTTTATAACTTTACCTCTCCATTGTTTTCACAATGTCTTCTGCTCTAATATTTTTCAACAGTTTGTCTCTCTAGCATTGCTATTCCATCATTCCACACACACCTGTGTAGTGGTTGACATGAGCTCTTTTTTTTTTATATCGTTCCTTTTGCCTGTGCAGTCAAATCTGAAGAATTGTGAGCATAATCTTTTCCTTCTTTCTTCCTTTATTTTCTACCCCTTATTATTTGGAACCATGTGAGCACCTTCAAATTTACATTAAAACTCAAGCTTTCACTCCACCTCCTTCTTTTGATCTGAGGGTTGTCGTCATATTGTCCAACTAACATTATACGTATTGAGTTCTGTATGAATTAAAATTAACATTGACAAAGGAAAAGTACCTTTTGGCCTTTAGTTAGTGTCTTCAGACCTCTCCCCTTCTACTCAGCTGCTGCCTTGGGTCAAGTCAAATCTTAATGCACTATTTGTTCTGAAATTAACTTCCTTCCATCTTTGTAATCCATTACCAATTCTGCCTGCCATCCTTTCTGAAAAAATTGATTCTACCTTATTTCTGTACTTCTGTTGATGAAATTCTATTTTACATTTGCTCTGTAAATTACAACTTACTCAATTACTGCAAGACCTATCCTCACTTGAGGAGAATCCTTCTTTGAATTCCAGCATCACTGACATGTAAATCGGATAACTGCCTCATAGGGAGCTGGAATCCTTCCGTTATTTGACTATAAACTCAGTGTTATTACCGATATGTTAATCCATTGTCAATACCTGCTTTCTTTATTTTCAATTATCCCTTTCCAATCCATCCCTGCCACTCAAGTCACTAATGTGGGTAAGATTTTTTTTTCTGCCTAAGCTCATTTATAACCAAAGTGCATTACCATGTGTGAGGTAGCGACGATATAATCCAGCAATTCATGATGGTAGTGCCATTGAATTAGTCCAAGGAGAATGTGCCAGATATTAGGTGGGTAATGCAGTTAGGAAACAGGATGAATAGAGAATGTTTAACAAAGTTGGCAAAGATGTAAGAAGATCCTGCAGATTCTCAGGGAAAATAATCTAAAAGGCTCCCATACGAATATAATTAACAAAAGATGGTAGGAGAAGTAATGGGACAGTTTAAGGAACAAAATGTGCGACTTATACTTGGATAGGGCCATGTATAAGATATATAGTAGAATTCTGCACAGGATTTATGTTAGTACCTCTGATGTTCTTTCTCTGTGTTATTAAACTTTGTTGGAGAGGGCACAATTTCAAAACTCATGAATGACACAACTTGAAGTATTGTGAACAATGAGGTGGATAGCAATAAATTTCAAGAGTACTTTGACAAGCTGAGAGAATGAAAATATAAATGGCAAATGTTCAGTGTGATGTGGACAAATGCATGGCTGAATGTGAGGTTATCAACCTTGATAGCAAAAACAGGAATGCAGATGGCTGTAAATTGAGTGATGGGAATATGCATCAAGTCCTGAGTATCCTCTTACACCAGATGCTGAAGGTAAGCATGCAAACACAGCATGCAGTAAAGAAGAAAAATGGAACATTGCCTCCCTTTGTTTCCTTTCCTGATGAAGGATGCCTTACTATAGAAGGAGTGCAGCAAAGATTTGCCAGTCTTTACTAGTTCTGAAGAAACTTTATGAAACCCCGGTTCACCCTCGACAACTGTGCCCTTTTCCTGGTATCATGCTTTAAGAAGAATATGAAGACACAGAATCCACAGAAAAGATTCACAAGAGTGGTTCTGTGAATCAGTTGTGTAGATAGAGGGGAAAAGGATACTCTTGGCGAAGAGAGGATTAAAAGGAAACTTGATAGAGGTTTCCAAAATCATGAGGGTTCTGGTCAGAATACATAGGAACTGGAGTAGGCCAATTCAGCTTATTGAGACTGGCCAGCCATTCATTTAGATCATGGCTGAACTTTGACCTTTCAGGCACAGGGAAGTCGTATTGTCACCATATTCCATAATATCCTTGGTCTCCAGAAACCTATTGATTTCTGTCTTGAACCTACTCAATAATTCAGCTTCCACTGCCCACAGGTAGAAAAGTGCAAAGATTCACCACCTTCTGAGAAAAGTCTTAGTCTTAAAAAGCTGATCACTCATCTTGAGAACATAGCCCCGGTTCTAAAGTCACCAGTTAAGGAAAAAGTCCCATCTGTATTCACCCTTTTGTGCCCTGTATGAATTTTGAGGTTGAATGAGCTCTCTTGTCACTTTTCAAAACTCTAGTAAATGCAGATCTGGTTTTCTCAATCTCTCTTCATAAGCTGAACCTAAGAATTAGGAGTACAAGTGGGCAAGTCTTTTGAGCCTGTTCTGCTCTTTTACAATCACGACCAATCTCATCTTAGCCTCAACTCTGCTTTCTTGCCTGCTCTCCTCAATCCTTCAACCTATTACTAATTAAAAATCTATTGCCTCCTTAAATTTACTCGTGTTTCCACATCAACCATATTCTAGGGTAGTGAATTCCACAGATTCACGACCCTTTGAGAGAAATAACTTGTCATTTTTACCTCATTGTCGATCCCTTTTAGCAGCTTATACTTCTCAATTAGACCTCCTCTCATTCTTCTTAACTCCACAGGTCTGAACTGCTCAATCTTGCTTCATAAAACAAACCCGTCTGCTCTGGAATAAATTTAGTGAACTTCTTCTGAAGTTCCTCCAATGCAACTATATTCTTCTTTAAGTAAAATGAGTCAAAATCCTGCGCAGTACTCTAGATGCCATATTACAGATGATACAAAGATAGGTGGAGTTGTGGACAGTGAGGAGGGCTGTTGTCGGCTGCAGAGGGACTTAGATATGATGCAGAGCTGGGCTGAGGAGTGGCAGATGGAGTTCAACCCTGCCAAGTGTGAGGTTGTTCATTTTAGAAGAACAAATAAGAATGCGGAATACAGGGTTAATGGTAGGGTTCTTGGTCAGGTGGAGGAACAGAGGGATCTTGGGGTCTATGTACATAGATCTTTGAAGGTTGCCACTCAGGTGGATAGAGTTTGTAAGAAGGCCTATGGAGTATTATCGTTCATTAGCAGAGGGATTGAATTCAAGAGTCGTGAGGTGATGTTGCAGCTGTACAGGACTTTGGTTAGGCCACATTTGGAGTACTGTGTGCAGTTCTGGTCGCCTCACTTTAGGAAAGATGTGGAAGCTTTGGAGAGGGTGCAGAGAAGATTTACCAGGATGTTGCCTGGAATGGAGAGTAGGTCGTACGAGGATAGGTTGAGAGTTCTCGGCCTTTTCTCGTTGGAACGGCGAAGGATGAGGGGTGACTTGATAGAGGTTTATAAGATGATCAGAGGAATAGATAGAGTAGACAGTCAGAAACTTTTTCCCCGGGTACAACAGAGTGTTACAAGGGGACATAAATTTAAGGTGAAGGGTGGAAGGTATAGGGGAGATGTCAGGGGTGGGTTCTTTACCCAGAGAGTGGTGGGGGCATGGAATGCGCTGCCCGTGGGAGTGGTAGAGTCAGATTCATTGGCGTCCTTTAAGCGGCATTTGGATAGGTACATGGATGGGTGCTTAATCTAGGATAGAAGTTCGGCACAACATCGTGGGCCGAAGGGCCTGTTCTGTGCTGTATTGTTCTATGTTCTATGTTCTATGTTCTATTACAAATACCTTGTCAGTTGCAGCAATACTTCGATGTTTTATACACTATTTTAACAATAAATCCAAAAATTCTATTTGCCTTCCTGATTAGCTACTGTACTGCATTCTAGTTTCTGTGATTCATGCCTACTGGTAGTAAGGTCAAGAAGTACAGGACACCAGTTGAGGTGATTGGCAAAAGAAATAATGTTGACATGGATAGGATCTGCAATATCCTGTCTGAGCTTGTGGTGAAGGCAGACTCAATTGAGTCCTTCAAAAAAGAACTGGATAATTATCAAAAAGCAGTAACGTTTTTAAGGCTAAAGAGAAAATGGGTGGGATTGCAAATGAGTTTTCTCTTCCAGAGATCTAGCACAGAGCCCACTTTCCTCATTCACTACTGTAATCTATCTTTTATTATCATTTCCATAATAATAATATGATGGAAATGTTCCACTACCTTTTGTTAGACATAACACTGAGATCATTATCTGCTCTCTTGTGAAGATTTATCCTAATCCAACATACAAAAGGTGTTCAATTATTCACTTCCTGTTTGTGAAAGCTTGCTGAGTTTTTCATACACAACAGAAGCTGCATTTCAGATGAAAGGCATGGATGCAAAATATTTTGGGGCATCCTGAGGCTATGAAAGGACAAGAGATAGGAATAAGTGTCATCCATATAGCCTGTTGTACTGCTCTGCTGTTCAGTCCAGTTGTAGCTGATCGTGATATTCAATTCCACTTTCCTGCCTGCTCCCCATGTACCTTGATTCTCAAAGACCAGAAGTCTCTCTAACTGAGCCTTAAATGTAATTATCAATACAAAATCCACTACTCTCTTACACAGAGAATTCCCAAAGATTAAAACTTCTCCTTATCTCTGTCTTAATGGTTCAAAGCCTTATCCTAAAACTGTACCTCTGAGTTCTAGACTCGCCATACGAGAAACAACTTCTCTCTGTCTAACTTTCAAATCTTTAGTACTTTGATAGAATCACCTTTAATTTTGGTGAACTCCAAACAATATAGGCCTGATTCACTCAGGCTCTTATTATGAGACAATTCCCCATTACAGGAACCAATCTTATAATCCTAGTCTACAAAACCTCCACTGTATATATGCAGGTTTAATTGTTATTTTTAATTGATCCTTCCACCTAATCTGTGGAGAAACCTCACACGCCATATGTTCCAGCTTCGTATAGTGCTTGTACTCGGTCTTGTCATTAGATGAATTTTTTTGCCATTCTATTGATGCCTGGAATAAACTCTAAAGCTATTTTACCTTGCTGTTCCTTTTCTTGCCTTGAACTTTTTAAAAACAAAAGTCCTGTGTTTTTCAGGTTACCTGAAATTAGAGTCGATCAAATTTCCTCCTGACTTGATTTCCACCTTTCCCTCGTGTGCAGGACTGCAAAGCTCTTTTACATGAGTGTTATGTGAATCTGACCCAAGTATGTTACCATAGCAGAGCATTGCTGAACAGGTTCATACGTTGAGTCAAGGATTCACAATTTATATCTCAGAATTTTGATGATTCCAATAAAAGTGATTGTAATCAAACCATATTGAGGAAAAATAGAGAAAATGGAAGGTGTAGCTTGGGGTGCATCAACAAGCGACAGTGGCAGTCACGAAAAGTAGGAATATTTCACCCAAAATGTGACTTCTTTGTCACCACCTTCAAGAAATTTCCTAGTATGCCAGATTTGAAGTTTTAAATACTAATCTTTTATTCTGTGCAAGATTGCCTGCTCTGCATGAAGCACCTAAAATGTGATCACAAATAATTCAGATTCCATTAAGTTGTAGCAACAAGAATTACACGGATTCAAAGAGAAACTGCATCAATTTCAGCATATACTTGAAATTAACAATACACCTATTTCAATGCAACAAAAGAGGTGAAATGAAATGATTCTCTAGTTCATTTTTCTGAGCAATGCTTAATGAATCAGAATTTAAAATTTAACTGTCAGTTATCATAACTGCTGTGCATTCTCCGTGACACTACCTCTGCCAATATGAGTCTACTTGCAAACCGTCAGCATTCTGCATTTATCAAGCTTAAATGTTGTTTTACCTTTGCATTAGTATTCTTGTGAGTTGTCCTGATGAGTGCAAGATGAAAATCTTCATCAAAATCTGGCTTTTTCAGCAATACTCAATTCCTGATGAAGGGCTTATGCCTGAAATGTTGACTCTCCTGTTCTTCGGATGCTGCCTGACATGCTGTGCTTTTCCAGCCCCACACTCTTGACTCTGATCTCCAGCCTCTGCAGTCCTCACTTCCTCCCATTTTCAGCAATACTCCATATTTGTAGAATTATATGTCTATACCAGTAATAAAATTTTCTGAACAAAATCAGTGAAATTGTGCATTTCATATAACCTGTATTTCTTAATGTTAAAGGAAAGATCAAACACTGTTACACACAAGCCACTGTGCATGGCTAATTTCGGGCAAACTTCAAAGTCATCATGGTTATATTTTCAATTTGGCAGCTATGTAATTGAGAGAAATGAAACAGCAAATGCATTTCAAAACAAATGTAATGGAAAAATTGCAGGGACCCTTCAGAAAAGCAAAACAAAAATGCGTTTGTTGAAAATGAGGAAGACATGCAGGAAGCTGGAAGAGCACAGCAAGCCAGGCAGCATCAGGAGGTGGAGAAGTCAACATTTTGAGTGTGACCCTTCTTCAGGACTGGGGTAGGTGTAAAGGGAGCTCCAGATAAAGGGGGCATGGGAGGGTTTTGGATGGAGAGAGGGGCAGAATGGTGAGGTAGTGATCGGTGAACGCAGGCAGAGGGTATGACTGGTTGGTTGATGGGAAGAATGAACCCAGTTGGTAGCTGGAAGGAAGGGTGGATCAGAGGTATGGAAGGGAGGGGGAACGGCAAGAAAGACTGTTGGGGAATGTAAGGGAGGTTATTTGAAGTTGGCAAACTCCATGCTAAATTCGCCAGGCAACAGGTCACCCAGGCAGAAGATGAGGTGTTGTTCCTCCAATATGTAGTCTGACTCGCAGTGGCAATGGAGGAGGCTGAGGATGGTCATGTTGGAGAGGGAGTGGGGAGGGGAATTAAAATGGGCTGTGACTGGGAGGTCAGGTTGGCCCCTGTGGGACTGGCTGAGATGTTTAGTGAAACATGTCCTGAGTTTACGTTTGGTCTCATCAATGTAGAAAAGACCACATCGGGAGTACTGGATCAAGTAAACTAGGTTAGAGAAGAGGCAGGTGAACCTCTGTCTCACTTGGAAGGACTGTTTGGAGCCCTGGATGGAAGTGAAAGGGTCAGTGTGCAGGTTTTGCATCTTTTCCCATTGCAGAGGAACCTACCTGAGAGTTCAGGGGGGTTGATGGGGAAATCGGCATGAACCAAGGATTGGCGAAGGTAGAGAGGGGTGGGGAGAGAAAGGTCTTCTTGGTGGAGGGTTCTAATGGGTTGGCAGAAGTGTTTAAGGATGATATGTTGGATGCGGACTCTAATTGGGCAGTAGGTGAGGACAAGGGGAACCCTGTCTTTATTGCATTTGGGAAGGGGTGTAGGTTTAGAGCAGTGGAGCGGGGAATGGAGGAGGTGGAGATTTGTGTGTATGACAGAGGTGGGGAAAATCACGTTGTTCAAAATAGGTGAACATCTGGGATACATGGAGTGGAATGTCTCCATCCCCAGTCCTGAAGAAGGGTTACACCCAAAAAGTTGACTTCTCCAACTCCTGATGCTGCCTGGCTTGCTGTGTTCTTCTAGCCTCCTGTTTGTCTACTTTGGATTCCAGTATCTGCAGTTTTTATCTCTCCAACCTTGTTGACAATGAAGTTAAATCTATTGTAACACAAAAGCCATAATTGAAGTTTGACTAAATTTCAAAACAACAACAAAGCTAAAAATAATACTGTGATACTCCTGCAATTTTCTCACAATATAATAGTTTAATTTCAGGAAGGCAACATTAAAATATTATCCCCAGAAATGAATATTTATTTGAATACATCATTTGGCTTTTCATGCAAGGCATAAAGTCTTCATGCTGAAGCATTCAGGTCTATCTATTATTTATTTCTGTTTATGGTATATTTCGGAAATCTGTAATGATTGCCAACATTAAGCTTATCTTTCTGATATTATTGTGTTCACATGTGTATCTCACAGAACACCACATGAACGTGATGACTTGGTTTTAATAAATAGTAAATGCCTTTTACATTTTAGAGTTTGGAATATCCCTTTGGGTACCTTTTAAATCTGGACTGTAGCAGAGAAGAGTTTTCTGTAATTTGTGTGCTGCTTTTAAATCAAATGAGCTGTAACTATAAGACTGCAGTTATCTAGTGATTTGTTGATGAGCTGGATCGACACTAAATTTTACAACATTTGACTGATATGGTAGAGCTTCAAATCCTAAACATCAAGAAGGCTTGACCTGTTTCAAAGTCTGTAATTAATATTTGATTATTATTCCTTGCAGACCACAGAAACCAAGCACCCTGGAGATGACTAAAGGGAAACTTTCCCCTCCAGTCTCTTCCATCGCTGTACAGGGACAGATCAAACAAGGTAACTACAAAGCAAAGCTCTGAGAGGAGCACAGAATTAAAATGACAGAGGGTAGTCTAAATGCACTGTGTGAAATTATTCCTCTTCTGTCTTCTGTTGTTTGAAAAAAAAATCCTACCCTACTGCAAGACTGAATTTAAGCAGTGTGTATCTGTGTTTGTCTATTTAAAAGTTTACCTTTCAAAGTACCAAATAAATTAAAGTCAAAGTACCAGAACTTAAATAGGAGGTAAATGTGAATCTTGTTGGCAGTAGATTGTCTAGTCCTGTTTAATAGTCTATTTGGCTACTATTCCATTATTGGCATATCCAGCGCTCAAATTGCTTTACGTTCATATCTGGGGCAGATGAAGTTCAATAAGGAGGGCATTTGTGAAGTTTATTTATTGACCAACTTGCGAATTGTGTTTCTTTTGAATCTGAAGGTCTGTCATCTGACATGGTAAAATGTTCGAATTCATTATAAATGATGTAGTAAGAAAGCTTTTAGGAAAACCATGACATAATCAAATAGAGTAAACGTGGCTTCATGAAGGAGAAATCATGCCTGAGAAATTTATTACAGTTCTCTGAGGAGGTAACAAGCAGGATAATATAGTATGTTTGGATTTTCAAAAGGCATTCAATAAGATTAAAGTCCATAGTATTGGGACAGCATATTAGCATGAATAGAGGATTGGCTAACGAATAGAAGACGAGTTGAAGTAAAGGAGAGTTTTCAGGCTGATAACGTTCCACAAATCGAATACAACAGGGACCAGTGATGGGTTCACAATTATTTATAATCTATATTAGTGACTTGGATGAGGAAAATGAATGTCACATTCATAGATGACACAAATAAGTGAGAGGGCATATGCTGAGGGTAATGAAAGAGTCTATAGAGGGATTTGTACAGGTTGACTGGGTGGGTGAAAACATGGTAGGTGGAATATCATGTAGGAAAATGTGAGGTTATGCACTTTGGCAAGAAGAATAGAAAAAGCTGAATATTATTTATTTGGGGTTTACAGAAATCTGGAAACAGAAATTTGAGAATTCTTGTGTATGAAGCATAAAAAGTTAGTACTGAAGTTCAGTGGTAATGGAGAAGGCAAATGTTACGATTAAATGTATTTCAAACGGAATGAAGTATAAATATTGAGAGATTTTGCTAAAACTATACAAATCATTAGCCAGACCAGACCTGAAATACTCTGTACAGTTTGGTCTCTTATTGAAGGAGAGATACATTGGCATTGAAGGCAGTCACAGAAAGTACACTAGCCTCATTCTGGGTATGAAGAGATTTTTTTATGAGGATAGCTTGTCTGGATTGGGCTTTTACTCATTAAAGTTTAGAAGACTGAGACATAACAATTAAAATGTGCAAGATTTTTAGAAGGGTTGACAGGATAGTTAATGGGAGATTGTTTCCTCTTGTTGGAGTCCTTGTAGGATGAGAGGACATAAGGGATTAGCCATTTCACATAGTGATGAGCAAGATTATTTTTGAGTTAAAAATCACACAACACCAGGTTATAGTCCAACAGGTTTAATTGGAAGCACTAGCTTTCGGAGCGTGGCTCCTTCATCAGATGGTTGTGAGGAAATTAATCTTTGGAACTCTTTACTGCAGAAGGCTGTTGAGGTTTCATCGTTAAACATATTCAAGGTACTGATTTCTAATCAGTAAGTGAATCTAGAGAATCTGGCAGAAATGTGGTGGTGAGGATTATCAGAACAGCCATAATCTCATTAAATGGTAGGGTAGGCTCAAAATAGCTGAATGGCCTACTGCTGTTTTATGATCTTATAAATATCTTTAATGTCGCAAATAACTAAAATATCACAATTTAAAAAAGAGGATGAAAACAACACGTATGACAAAGATATTATCTGCTTTAATATTTTTACAAAATCCTCAACAATTCATGGGACAACTTCTTCCCATTTTTCTTTCTGTATTTCAAATCAGTCTGAAGTGCACTTTTGTCTGATTATAAAATCCAATGTTTAAAACCTAGTCATGTTGTACAGTCTGCACATGATTTAAAAAAAAATTTTACTTCGTGTGGCTAAGAACTAAGCTATTGAACCCATTGCGTTATCTTTGGCAAGGAAAGCATGACAATTGCCTTGGTCTTTATCATGCAAAAAAGGTCCTATATGTTGTATGGAATTACCTGTTTTATCAAACTTAAGTCACCATCGTGTATTTCAACTCCAAGCATTGTAACTGAGATAAACTGCTATTGCTCCATCTCTGTTTCAGTGCAAGCTTGTATTCTGTTCAGCTGCTTCATGCTGTGCTTATGTTGCATTCCAAACAAAATTACTTTATTTCTGATAATTTTAAACCATTATTATTTCACGGCATTTGGGTGTCTCTGAAATCAGCATTTATTGTCCATCCAGTACTTGCCCTGGAGAAACTGGGGAAGGCAGCTCATCACTGCTGTAGCACATGGTGTGTGGAGCATCATATTGCTGGGAAGGGAGATCCAGGATTTTGACCCAGTGACAAGTCAGAATATTGTGTGGTTTGGAGGGGAACTTAATATCTGGAAGGAACATTTTGAAGTGTTATGTGAAAAAAAAAGCAAATGTGAGGTAAGAAAAACCTTTCATGCAGCAGGGTGTTAGGGTCTGGAAATGTAGCTGAGGCAGGTTCAATTGAGGCATTCACGAGGGCATTGGATGATTATTTCAATGATCTGCAATAAATCAAAACCTCAAAGAGCCAGTACAGACACAATGGACCAAATAGACTCCACCTGCACTGTACCAATGTGTGTTCAAAATGAGGAGCAATCGAGACAGGGAGAAACCATTCCTTTTGGCAAAGGGTCAAAAGCCAAAGAATGTGGATTTAGCTTGATGCACAAAACAACCAAAGATAAAATGAGAAGACGTGCCTTTAGCTCAGCCAGTGTTCAGGATCTAGAATGCACTGGTTACATGTGTGATGGAGACAATTCAATTTTGAAATCATTCAAAAAGGATTGGTTAAACCCCTGAAGTTATGAAAGAAATTGTGCAGGATTATGGGAATGGGGATAGCTGAAACACTTTTGCAGAAAGCAGATGTGGAATTGATGTGTCAAATGCCCTCCTCTGCTGTAACCATTCTGTGTACCAGATTCCTCACAACTTTAGTTTGGTTGTCCTCTGTTTAATGAACTATATATGAATTATATATACAACCAGAATGGCCGGCACTAAATTTAATCTATTAGTGTTCAATCTATAGTATAGCACAGAAATCAGAAAAGAAAAATGCTGAAAGGAAAATTGATAGTAAGTATTTAAACTAATATTATTCTCCAAAAATAATTTTGAATGTTAGGGTGTAGAAATAGCATTCCTCTGTATTTCTAAAAGTCTATTTGATCGAAAGGAAGCAAACAGGAGAGAACTGTGTAACAGTGTGCAATTTAACCAAATAAGACAAGTCACAGTGAACTCAAATGTCAAAAGTGTAAAGAAGGCAAAAGAGAGGATTGCATATGCTGGAGATCAGAGTCAAGAGTGTAGGGCTGGAAAAGCACAGCAGGTCAGGCAGCATTCGAGAAGCAAAATCGATGTTTCGGGCAGGAGCCCTTCATCACTCCTGTGGGCAGCATGGTGGCACAGTGGTTAGCACTGCTGCCTCACAGTACCAGAGACCGGGGTTCAATTCCCGCCTCAGGTGACTGTGTGGAGTTTGCACGTTCTCCCCGTGTCTGCGTGAGTTTCCTCCGGGTGCTCCGGTTTCCTCCCACAGTCCAAAAATGTGCAGGTTAGGTGAATTGGCCATGCTAAATTGCCCATAGTGTTAGGTGCAGGGGTAAATGTAGGGGAATGGGTCTGGGTGGGTGTGCTTCGGCGGGTCGGTGTGGACTTGTTGGGCCGAAGGGCCTGTTTCCACACTAAGTAATCTAATCTTAAAAAAAAGTCGAATTTCCCACTCCTTGTATGCTGCCTGACCTGCTTTGCTTTTCCAGCACCACTCTAAAAGTGTAAAGAAACCTATCCTAAGATACAAATTGTGTAGATGCCAGCAATTTTGTTGGCAAATCATGATAGTTACAACAGATTATGTGCTACAAGCGTGTGGAAGAGTATTCTTTCAGTTTTCTTAACCATTAAAGCAAGTGGTGTGCCAACATTTGTGCATAGATCATGCAATAATTTTAGTATGGAAATAAACCAAAAGCTCCTTTTACTAAAGACTATTTTATGTAGGAAAGTTGTACTTCAAGTTACAGGGAATATATTCCCTTTAACACAGTTAGAAGTCTCACTTTACAGTGACGCATTTCAGTGTGTCTTAGGTAAACATTAAACTCTCCTGGAGCTAACCCAAAGTAATTATTCACTCTTCAGGTTTTTTTTAATTCTTTCATCAGCTGTGTGTATTGCTGGCTGAGCCAGCATTTTTTGTCCATTCCTAATTGTCATTGAGAAGGTGGTGCTGAGCTGCCTCCTTTAATTGCTGCAGTCCTTTGGTTTGGGCAGACCCACAGTGTTATTTGAAGGCGACAGAGAAAGAATTACAATGTAGCTCCATGTCAGGATCATGCGTGGAGGGAAATTTGTGGATGATGTTGTCCTTGTAGGTGGGAGAGGTCCAAGGTTTGGAAATTACTGTTGGTGGAGCCTTGGTGAGTTGCTGCATGCATCTTGTGGATGTTACTGATGCCCCTGTGCATCGGTTGTGAAATAAATGAGAGTTGAATGAGCATGTTGGCAAACCAGTTTAATAGACAACTGTGTCTGTGTAAAGCGTTGGACTGCTTCAGTCTTGACTGCAGATGCTGGAGATCAGAATTAAGAGTGTGGTGCTGGAAAAGGACAGCAGGTCAGGCAGCGTCCGAGGAACAGGAGAATCGACGTTTTGGGCGTAAGCTCTTTATCAGGAATGAGGCTTGTGGGCCGAGTTGGCTGAGAGATAAATGGGAGGGGGGTTGGTGTTCGGGGGAAGGTAGCTCGGAATGGGATGTCACATTCCCAGCTCCCTTCCCCCAGCCCCACTCCCCCTTCCATTTATCTGTCAGCCACCTGGCCCACAAGCCTCATTCCTGATGAAGGGCTTACGCCCAAAACGTCGATTCTCCTGTTCCTCGGATGTTGCCTGACCTGCTGTGCTTTTCCAGCACCACACTCTTGACTGCTTGAGTGTTGTTGGACTTGTACCCATCCATGCGAGTGGAGAGTATTCCATCACATCTTGACTTGTGCCTCAGAAATGGTGGACAGGTGTGGGGATCGAAGGTGAGAATTTGAAGTTTCTGGCCTGCTCTTGAAATTACAGTAATTTCCGTGGCTGGTTCACTTCAGTTTCTTGCCATGGTAATCCTTATGGTGGAGGAACAAATTACTGCAGATGTGAGAATCTGTACCGAAATCAACAAATGCTTAAGCTCATAGCAGGTCAGGCAGCATCCATGGAGAGAAAGCAAGCTAATGTTTTGGGTTTAGATGATTCTTCATCAGAGCTGAAGTGAAGTGTGGAGGGGCAGCATTTATGCTAACAGTGGTGGTGGGGTTAGTGTGTGTAGGGTGCTGGTGGAGATAAGATGTTGGTAGTTTACATTCAGTGATCAGAATGTGAGAATGGCAGAACAATGGTGTATCTCCTGCCAGACTTGAAAGGACTGTAAGTGGGATGGGGGAGGGGAGGAAGTGATAATAAGTTAAAAGAAAGGAAAGAAATGGTTCACAATTCAATATTAATTCTAGAAGGCTGTGAAGTGCCTAGTCTGAAGATGACATGTTGTTCCTACAGTTTGCACTGCGTTTCACTGGAACACTGTAGCATGCCGAGGACAGACATGTGTGCAGGGCACGATGTTAAAATCGAGAATGTTTTTGCTGGAATTCCTGATGAAGGGCTTTTGCCTAAAACGTCAATTTTCCTTCTCCTCAGATGCTGCCTGACCTACTGCTTTTCCAGCTCCACACTTTCGACTCCACAATTTCCAGCATCTGCAGTCCTCACTTTCGCTGTGATTTTAAAATGTCCAGCTGCGAAAGGGTCAGGGTGCTGCTTACGCACAGACTGGAGGTGCTCTGCAAAGTGGTCACCAGTCTGTGTTTGGTTTCTCCAAAGTAGAGTACCTCAGGATGTTTATAGCAGGATATTTTGTGATGTTGATGCTATTGTCACGGAAAAATCGTTAGATTCTCTTTTGTTTGATGTTGTCTGATTTGGTAGTTTCTCAGATATCGGTTTCACATCACACTGTTCAGCTTTTTATTTGCATCTTGCTCAAGAGTGTATAAAAGTGCTAGAGCAGTAATTGTGTTGTCAAAGAGGCATAAATGTTTGATATCATAGTTCCATTTCCTTGGAGGAGTTTTTAGCAGTTAAGTTCAAAATTTTCATTTGAGGTGGGGTGAAGAAAGGTGATAAATTGGACCATTAAGATGCTAACTACTTGCAGTGTACTGGAGTTTTCCAGTATGTCACACTGCTATTCCACTGACATTGTAACAGTAGATTGTGGCTATGCAAAACGAACAATAAAGATTTTGGAACTGTGACAAATCTAGTAGTCTTATGTAGACATTACTAGACATAACAAGCCTTTAATACAAATATAGCCAGACAAAAAAATAGATTGTATATTTTGGACCACAACTGTCAAGTCAATTTTCCTGTTCCTTCTAGACTGTGTTTTAACTGTATCCAAGCTAATCACGCTTACAAACTTATCTGATCTGTGAATAAGGCTACATTATGATCACAGAGAATTCCACATGACTCCCTTGAAGCTTAAACTGTCTGAGAATAATGGGCTGCTGCAAGCTATCCATTCAAAATAGACATGGTAACATTAAATAATAGTTTTTAGTCTGATGAAAATTTGAAAACTTGTGGATATCCTGAATGGAACTGCCTGAAAAGAACTGTTAAGTAGTTAGTTGTTAGAAGCAAATGACAATATTAACATATAGCTATGCAAGAGGAAACTGATAATGTATTCATTGATTACATAAGAAATATGCTAACAGTTATACATTTGTCAAACCATAACATATCTCACCTTTCACAAACGTGAAAGTTACGTATGATGAACTGAAAATATATACTCAGTCGGTCATTGCAGGTTGGGACTGAATCAAATTTGTCTTCAAAATTCTGAAAAGGTTTGAAAGGATCACACTTCTGACACGGAAAATAATTCAAATAGAAAGAACATGATACCCTAAACCACTTTACTGGATCATCTGGCTCAGTGGTTCCTAAAATGTATTCCAATGTGACCCCCATTTCAAGGCTTATAAGTTGCCATGGTCCTTCAGTCAGAAATGGGAGTCTGGAAGTATGGGCAAGTTCGATTTAAGGGATTTTTAAACTCCTATCTTTTTAATAGCTTTTTTGAAGTAGAAATCAGGCCTCAAATGTTGATTATTTATACCATATTGAACCTTTTTATAAAGACAAACAAGGATATAAAGGAGCCTCGCGGTTATTAACTAAAGACACTAAAGACAGTTTGGGAAACTGATTTAGCTCAGTTTAAAATTATAAAACTCCGCATACCCTTCCAACACCTACAATAGTGGAGTTCTGTCCTTTAGACTTGGAGTCATAGAGACATATAAAGCGGGACAGATCCTTCGGTCCAACTTGTCTATGCTGATCAGATATCCTAAATTAATCTAGTCCCATTTGCCAGCACTTAGCCCATAACTCTCTAAACCCTTCCTATTCATATACCCATCCGATGCCTTTTAAATGTTGTAATTGTACCAGCCTCCATCACTTCCTGTGGCAGCTCATTCCATACATGCACGACCCACTTAGGTCCCTTGTACATTTTTCCCCACTCCCCCTAAACCTATGCCCTCTCGTTCTGGACTCCCCCACCCCAGGGAAAAGACCTTGTCTATTTGCCCTATTCATGCCCCTCATGATTTCATAAAGCTCTGTAAGGTCAGCCTCCGATGCTGACCTCTACACCGCTGAAGCCAAGTGCCAACTCGAAGACATCTCCTACTGTCTCCTCGACCATGACCTCACCTCCCATCATCAAACCCTCATCTCCCAGACCGTACACAACCTCATCACCTCAAGGGATCTCCCACCCACAGCTTCCAATCTCATAGTTTGGGAACCCTGCACCACCCAGTTCTACCTCCTACTCAAGATCCACAAGCCTGACTACCCCGGCCGACCCATTGTCTTGGCCTGCTCCTACCCCACCAAACTATTCTCCACATACCTCGGTACTGTCCTATCCCCCCTGGTCAGGAACTCCCCATCACCCATGCCCTCTACCTCCTCCAAGACATTCATTTCCCTGGCCGCCAGCACCTCGTCTTCACCATGGACATCCAGTCCCAAACACCCCTATCAGGCATGACCAGGGCCTGCAAACCCTCCATCTCTTCCTCTCATGACATCCCCACCAGTACCCTTCCACTGACACTCTGATTTAGTTTGACTGAACTGGTCCTCACCCTCAGTAGTTTTTCCTTTGAATCTTCCCACTTCCTCTATACGAAGGGGGTAGCCATGGACCCCAACTATGCCGGTCTCTTCGTCAGCTATGTGGAACAGCCCATCTTCCGTAGTTACACTGGCTGCACCTTTTCCTCTGCTACATTGATGACTGCTTCGGCACCACTTCGTGCTCCCACAAGGAGGCTGAACAGTTGATCAACTTCACCAACACATTCCACTGCGACCTTAAATTCACCCGGAGCATCTCCGACACCTCCCTCCTGGACCTCTCCATCTCCATCAACGGTGACCGACTCAACACTGACATTTTCTACAAACCAACTGACTCCCACAGCTACCTCGACTGCACCTCCTCCCAGGAAGATCGACGTTTCAGGCAAAGACTCTTCATCA
Organism: Chiloscyllium punctatum; assembly: GCF_047496795.1. Taxonomy (NCBI): domain Eukaryota; kingdom Metazoa; phylum Chordata; class Chondrichthyes; order Orectolobiformes; family Hemiscylliidae; genus Chiloscyllium; species Chiloscyllium punctatum. Next base: position 127,864,296 of record NC_092739.1, on the reverse strand, counting down.
GGAATTAAGGGCTTTTGCCTGAAATGTTGTTTTTCCTGATTCTCAGATGCTGCCTGACCTGCTGTGCTTTTCCAGCACCAGTCTAATCTAGACTGTGAATTTCAGCCTCTACAGTCCTCACTTTTGCCTACAACTCCTCCTACCCTGCCTCCTGTAAAAAATGCTATCCCTCATTCTCAATGCCTCCGCCTCCACCGCATCTGCTCTCAGGAGGACCCGTTCCACCACAGAGCACACCAAATGGCCTTCTCCTTTAAAGATCGTAATTTCCTCTCCCACGTGGTAGTTGATGCCCTCCAGCACATCTCATCGACTTCTCGCACCTCTGCCCTCAAACCTCACCCGTTCAAACCCAACAAGGACAGAACTGCCCTGGTCCTCACCTTCCACCCCACCAACCTCTGTATACATCGCATCAGCCTCTGCCATTTCCACCACCCACAAACCCACCCCACCACCAGAGATATATTTCCCTCCCCACCCCTATCCGCTTTCCGTAACAACCGTTCCCTCTGACTCCCGAGTCAGGTCCAAGCCCCCCACCAATCCACCCTCCCCTCCTGGCACCTTCCCCTGCTACTGCAGGAATTGCAAAACCTGCGCCCACACCTCCCCTCATACCTCCGTCCAAGGCCCCAAAGGAGCCTTCCACATCCATCAGCAGGTTTCACATGCACTTCCACACATGTCATTTACTGTATCCGTTACTCCCGACGTGGTCTCCTCTACATTGGGGAGATGGGCCGCCTACTCACAGAGCGCTTCAGAGAACACTTCCGGGGTACCTGCACCAACCAGTCCCCATCGCCCCGTGATTGAACATTTCAACTCCCCCTCCCACTCCACCAAGGACGTGCAGGTCTAGGCCTCCTCCACCGGCACTCCCTAACTACCCCACGTTGGTGAAGAATATCTCTGCTTCCATCCCTGCACACTCCAAAATCATGGCATCAATGTGGATTTCACCAGGTGCCTCATTTCCCCTCTCCCCACCTTATCTTAGTTTCCAGCCTTCCAACTCGGCACCGCCCTCATTACTGGTCCTACCTGTCCACTCCACCCTCTCCCTGACCTGTCACTATTACTCCCACCTTAATCCATCTATTGCATTCTCAGCTGCCTTTCCCCCAGCCCCACCCCCTTCCCATTTATCTCTCCACCCCCTCTGCTCCCAGCCTCATTCCTGATGAAGGGCTTTTGCCTGAAACATCTGTTCTCCTGCTTCTCAGATACTGCCTGACCTGCTGTGCTTTTCCAGCACCACACTCTCAACTCTAATCTTCAGCATCTGCAGTCTTCACTTTCACCTTGTAGACAATACACACTGCTGCTACTGAACTCACTGTTGGAGGGAGTTTTTTTTTAATGGATATGGTACTTTGACCTGGATGGTATCCAGTCTCTTGAATGAATGCAGCTTGAAAAACATTCAGACAAGTGGAGTGTATTCCATCTCACTCCCACCTTCTGCCTTGTAGACAGCGGGCAGGATCTGGGATGGAAGCTGAGCTACTCACTGCAGAATTCCAAGTCACTGACCTGTTCTTGGAGCAACAGCATTTATGTGGCTAGTCCCTTTCAGCTTCTCGTCAAGAAGCTGGTAGTCCCCAGGATGTTGATGCTCCTAATATCTAAGCTTTTCACAAAGTTAGCATGAAAGCAGAGCTATTTCAGAAGTATTGGAGCTGCATACCACTCTGATCTGTCTGCCCAAATTCAGAATTTGGGACTGATTGGATGGCAGTTTGATTGGCCCTGTTCAGGGCCAGTTTTGTACAAACTTTGCAAGCCTCCATATGTAAGGGAAGTTAAGAGCACAGTCAAAATTAGCTTCCAATGTGCCAAAGTACTTTGACAAACTGTTAAGCATGGTTGATTTCCATTTCACTATTGGGATTTTTCTTTACACCTCCCATTTTCTAAGTAAGTTTCGACTTAACTGGCGCAGGCTAGCTATGTTCGTAGGAAGTATAGGACAAATATTATCGCATGCATCTATTCATTAATACAGATAATTTGTATTAAAGTTTAAAGCAATAAAGAATTCATCAGTGCTGGTTAAACATAATCTTGGTGGAATAGAAAAGGGCAATGCAATGGATTTTCACAAGGCTCTTGCTAAAATCCCATTCACGACTCATAACTGAAGTCAGAGTATTTGGATTCAGGAGTCAAATGATGGAATGGACTCAAAGACAGCTCCAAAACACAAAACTGGGTTCCAGGACTGGAAAAAATTTGAAAGTAAGGCCTTTAACTGTGCGAAAGCCCCTGTTGTTCAAAAAGTATAAACATGACATTGTTCAGGAAGAGAAAATATTGAAATGTAGAAAATGGGAGCAGCAATTGGTCATTTGCCCCTTCAAGCCTGCTCCACCATTCCATAAGACCACTAAACATAGGAGTGGACGTAAGGCCATTTGGCCCATGGAATCCACTTCGCCATTTAATCATGGCTGATGGGCATTTCAACTCCACTTACCGACACCCTCCCCATAGCCCTTAATTCCTTGCGAGATCAAGAATTTATCAATCTCTGCCTTAAAGACATTTAACGTCCTGGCTCCACTGCAGTCCGTTGCAATGAATTCCAGAGGCCCACCATTCCCTGGTTGAAGAAATGTCTCCTCATTTCCGTTCTAAATTGACCCCCTCTAATTCTAAGACTGTGCCCACCGGTCCTAGTCTTCCTGCCTAATGGAAACAAATTTCCAGTGCCCACCCTTTCTCAACCTTCTAAACTTTAATGAATTCAATCCCAGGATCCTGAGCCGTTCATCTTATGATATTAGATTAGATGATATTAGAGTACCTACAGTGTGGAAACAGGCCCTTCGGCCCAACAAGTCCACTCCGACCCGCCGAAGCGCAACCCACCCAGACCCATTCCCCCTAACACTACGGGCAATTTAGCATGGCCAGTTTTTAGGCCTACCATTCCAGGGATCATCTGTGTGAATCTCCGCTGGACACACTTCAGTGGCATAATGTCCTTCTTGAGGTGTGAGGCTCAAAATTGGACACAGTATTCTAAATGGGGCCTAACCAGAGCTTTATAAAGTCTCGGTATCGCATCACTGCTTTTACATTCCAACCCCCTCGAGATAAATTACAACATTACATTTGCTTTCTTAACCACGGACTCAACCTTTAGAGAATCTAAGACTAGCAGTCCCAGAGATAAAAACAGGTAAAAACGAGGACTGCAGATGCTGGAAACCAGAGTCTAGATTAGAGTGGTGCTGGAAAAGCACAGCAGGTCAGGCAGCATCCGAGGAGCAGGACAATTGACGTTTCGGGCAAAAAGCCCTTTGTCAGGAATGATGAAGCAGTCCCAGATCCCTTCGTACTTTGGCTTTATGAATTTTCTCACCATTTAGAAAATAATCCATGCTTGTATTCTTTTTTCCAAAGTGCAAGACCTCTCATTTGCTCACGTTGAATTTCATCAGCCATTTCCTGGGCCACTCGCCTAAACTGTCTAAATCTTTCTGCAGCCTTCCTATCTCCTCAGAACTACCTGCCTGTCTACCTAACTTCGTATCATCGACGAATTTCGCCAGAATGCCCCCAGTCCCTTCATCCAGATCATTAATATATAAAGTGAACAGCTGTGGCCCCAACACTGAATCCTCCAGGACACCACACGTCACGGCTGCCATTCTGAAAAGAATCTTTTATCCCAACTCTCTGCCTTCGGTCAGACAGCCAATCCTCAATCCATGCCAGTAGCTCACCTCGAACACCATGGGCCCTCACCTTACTCAGCAGCCTCCTGTGAGGCACCTTATCAAAGGCCTTTTCAAAGTCTCGATAGATGACATCCACTGGGTTTCCCTAGTCTAACCTATTGATATCTCTTCAAAAAATTCTAACAGGTTTGTCAGGCATGGCCTCTCCTTCCTAAATCCATGCTGACTTGTTCTAATCTGACTGTACACTTTGAAGAATTTAGAAATCTTATTCTTAACAATGGATTCTAGAATTTTACCTACAACCGAGGTTATGCTAAATGACCTATATTTTTCCATTCTTTTGTCTTGATCATTTCTTGAACAAAGGGGTTACAACAGCGATTTTCTGATCATCTGGGACTTTCCCTGACTCCAGTGATTTTTGAAAGATTACAACCAATGCCTCCACTATATCTTCGGCCACCTCCCTCAGAACTCTAGGATGTAGCCCATGAGGGCCAGGAGATTTATCAATTTTTTGACTTTTCATCTTTTCTCACACTTTCTCTTTTGTAATGGCTACCATACTCAACTCTGCCCCCGACTCTCCTTAATTGTTGGGATATTACTCATGTCTTCCACTGTGAACACTGTCGCAAAGTACTTATTAAGTTCTTCAGCTGTTTCCTGATCTCCCATCACTAGCCGTCCTGCATCAATTTGGAATGGCCCAATTTCTATTTTTGCTTCTCATTTGTTTCTTATTAGAAATGATAGTAAAAGTTTAATACATATTACTGGCTAGCTTGCCTTCATATTTGATCCTCTCCTTTCTTATTTCTCTCTTTGTTATCCTCTGTTTTTGTAGTCTTCCCAATCTTCTGATTTTCCAGTGCTTTTGGCCACTTTATAGGCTCTCTCTTTCTCTTTGATACATTTCCTGACTTCCTTTGTCAGCCTTGGCTGTCTAATTCCCCCCCCCTCCCCCAACCTCCTCCGGATAATCTTTCTTTTCTTTGGGATGAACCCTGTATTGTGTCCTCAATTACACCCAGAAATTCTGCCATCGTTACTCTACTGTCTTCCCCACTAGATGAAAGTGAGGACTGCAGATGCTGGAGATTAGAGTCAAGATTAGAATGGTACTAGAAATGTACAGCAGGTCAGGCAGCATCCGAGGAGCAGGAAAATCAACGTTTTGGGCAGGAGCCCTTCATCGGGAATCATCATGTCTGCCCCACTAGGCTCTGCTTCCAGTTGATTTTCATCAGTTCCTCTCTCATGCCCCTGTAATTACCTTTATTTAACTGTAACGCCATTACATCCGATTTTGCCTTCTCTCTTTCAGACTGAACTCTATCATATTATTATCACTGCCTCCTAACTGTTCCCTTACTTTAAGATCTTTTATAAAGTCTGGCTCATTACCAAGCACTAAGTCCAGAATAGCCTGCTCCTTTGTGGGCTCCATCACAAGCTGTTCCAAAAAGCCATCCTGTAAGCATTCCATGAATTCCCTTTCTTTGGCTCCACCGACAGTATTATTCACCCAGTCCATTTGCATATTGAAGTCCCCTATGATCACTGTGACTTTGCCTTTCTGACATTCCCTATCTATTTCCTGGTACATCTTGCACCCCATGTCCTGACCACTGTTGGGAGGACTGTACATAACTCCCATTGTGGTTTTTTTGCCTTTATGGTTCCTCAACTCCACCCACACAGACTCCATATCATCTGATCCCATGTCATTTCAGTGCCATAGATTTAATTTCATTGTTAACTAACAAGGCAACCCCACCCCCTGTGCCCACCTCCCTGACTTTTCGATTATATGTAAATCCTTGGATGTATAACTGCCAGTCCTGAACCCCCTGCAACCACGTCTCTGTGATGCCTACCACATCATTATCATTCATGATGATTTGTGCTGTTAATTCATCTACTTTGTAACAAATACAACGAGCGTTCAGATAAAGTGCCTTAATGCTAATTTTCTTATCCTCATGATTTCCATCACCTCTAGTAGTGTGTCCTAAGTTGTTTTTTTTTTGCTTCATTCCTAGCCTGCCTTGAACTTAAATCCTGCACATATGCTAACCTGCTGCTTGCCTTACCTGACTCCGTACTCCCTGTTGCTTTCCCTTTCCCTTCCCTGACTCACAAGTTTAAAGTCCTAGTGACCACCCTATTTATCCTTTTCACTCGAACACTGGTTCCAGATCGGTTCAGGTGGAGACCGTCCCATCAGTACAGATCACCCCGGTTCCAAAACTGATGCCACTGTCCCATGAAATGGGCATTCATTATGTTCATGACTGATTATGCATCTCAATAGCATGTAATTGTTTTTCTTCCATTTACTATGATCCCTTTATCTCCAAGCACAATTACTACTTGAAATCATGCAATGGTTTGGCCTGAACTGTCTTCTGTGGTTTCAAAATCTACAGATTCACCACTCTCTGGGTGAAGAAATTTCTCCTCATCTCAATCCTTTCTACATCAATCCTGTTTAAATTTTAAAGGTCTCTATGGGATTCCCTTAACCATCATACTTATAAACTCCAGCTAATATAATCCTAATCGTTTCAACCTCTCCTCCTGTATCAAGACTGCCACCCCTGGAATCAGTCTGGTATCCTTCACTGCACTCCCTTTCAAGCACGACTTTCCTTCCTCAGATAAGGAGACCACAACTGCACACAATATTTTCAATGTGGTCTGATCAAAACTTTGAATCATTGCAGCAAGACTTCGCTGCTCACATCCTCTCGTTTTGAAGGCCAAAATACATTTGCTTACCACCTTCTGCACCGACATGCTTGCTATCTGCGACTGAGACATCCTTTACCCTCGCACCAGAGAGGCAACATACCACCATGGAGTCTCACTTGCAGCCTGTCTATTCTCCTTATGATGGAATCCCCTACAACTCTTTTATTCTCACACTTTTGACGACTCCTCTGTGCAGCTAACATAGTGCAAATAATTTGGTTGTTGCTGCTTTCTCCTGAGTAGCCATTTCCCCCAATAATATCCAGACCGGTATAACTGTTTTGCAGTGGAATAACCGTTAGAGATTTCTGCACTGTCTGCTTAGTCCTCTTGCTCTTCCTGATGATCACCTATTCCCTTCATGCCTGTTGAGTCATAACTTGTGGTGTGACTCCTCTCTATCCACGCGATCCTTGACATTCTTCACCTTGCAGATGTGGCAGTGTATCTCCAGCTCTGAAAACTAGGCCAGCAGGAGCTGCAGCTTGGAGACACTTCCTGTGTCCATGGCCCTGGGAACAGCAAGTGTTCCTGACTTCCCACAGTGAGCAGGAAGAGCATGCCACATCAGCTGCCATGACTTAGCTCATTAAATTAAATCTTTTGGGAGGTACTCAATATTAAATAATATAAATTATTCGAGGACCCTTATTCCTTGGTCTTTGTTACTCTAGAATAAAGTCGTTGCAAACTATAAGCCAAACAAAATGCAAGAAGTACCTCTTTGCCTCTACACTGAATTCCAACTGCGTTCAAGTTCCCAGATGCACGCACTTAGTCCGGCAGTGTTTCACTCACAATGTCCTTTCTTCCAGCTAGTCAAGCACAAACCCTTTCTGATCTCTATCATTATCCAGAGAATTCTGGCTTTGGTTATCTTGCCTTTCAACATTATGGGAGTGTAGTTTAATTTCTTCAAACTGTCATTTCTTTAAAAATAACCCATAATTTTATTAATATTTGCCTGACCATTGCATATGATCATGTCAGATATACAGCACAGGAAGAATCCATTTGACTCAAGCTAGCATCCTTTCCTACTCTTCGCTTGTGGAGTTTCCCCATAAATTTCTCTTTTTCTTTATTTACTTCTGTCACTGAATTTGACATGCTTATCATACATTGGGTAAGTATTTCTTTTTTGAATACCTGTTTGGATTTGTTGGAGATAATCTTAGATTGATGGCCTGTAGGTATACTCATTGCAATCTTTGATTCCAGTTTACCCAAGATGGATCAGTTCTTAAACCACTGAAATTAGATCTTGTGCGTGTACCCTATAAATATTTTTACCGTGAATTGCTCTTTGCCCTTTTCCACAGCTAACCAAAACTTTATGATAGTATAATCACTCTTCCCTAATTATTTCCCGACTGGCTAATTGACTCGACCCAGCTTATTTGCACAACCAGATGTGATAATAAAACAAAGAACTGCAGGTGCTGAAAATCTGAAACATAAACAGAAATTGCTGGAGAAACAGTTAATATTTCAAATCTAGTGACTCTTCATCAGACCATCTTTTCACCGAGTTTTCTTCCCACAGATGCTGCCAGACCTGCTGAGATTTTCCAGCAATTCCAGATTTGACAATACTTATTTCATTTAACCTAAATCATCATCATCAAACAAATTATCCTGAACACACTTAGAGTCATGGAGATGTACAGCATGGAAACAGACCTTCGGTCCAAATCGTCCATGCCGACCAGATATCCCAACCTAATCTAGTCCCATTTGTCAGCATTTGACCCATATCCTCTAATCCCTTCATATTCATATACCCATCCAGATGCTTTTTAAATGTTGTAACTGTACCAGCCTCTACCATTTCCCCGGCAGCTCATTCCATACATGCACCATCCTCTGTGTGAAAAAGTTGCCCCTTAATTCCCTTTTAAATTTTTTCCCTCTCGCCCTAAATCTATGCCCTCTAATTCTGAATTGCCCCACCCCAGGGAAAAGACCCTATTTTACCCTATCCATGCCCCTCATGATTTTACAAACCTCTATAAGGTCACCTCTCAGCTTAAGAAGTTCCCTGTTCTCTTCCCTTTAATTTCTTCTCTGACTGTTGTGAATCTGTTAAGTTATTTATCACAGAGGGCTGTAGACTGGGTCATTAAGTATACTCAAGGCTGAGATAGATTTCTCATCAGTCAGGGAATCGCTTATGGGGAAAAGGCAGGAAGGTTTGTCATCAGATGAACCATGATCACATTGAATGGTGGAGCAGATGTGATGTGCTGAATGGGGGCCTGTGTTTGCTCCTGCAACTTATGGTCTTTCCATGAGTTTGTATTAGGATAATAAAAATCCTCCAACACATTAAAGTCTTTATGACTCTTCAATGTCACTGTAAGCTATGACGTTGTTATGATTTTGTAGGACAATAATGTCATTTTATATTTAGAGAAATGATTACAGAAACTCTTTTGTCCTGTTTAAGTATGGGTGCACTTTCTATAATAGTTAAGCATTTATCCTAAGTACTATGTATACTTGTGTATAGGTCTATCTCATGGATAAGTGACCCCTTATTTTTGGCCAAAAAATCTTGTATTCTCCATATATCTTGTGTATAAGTTGACACTGCATTATAAATCTCTTACAAAGGAAATTGCATGTTCCCATTAACCCATTTAAACAATCGCATTCATTCATTCATACCAGTAACTCTACTCATTGCTCTTTGTTTGCTATATTGTATCTCCATTCGTTCGTTCGTTCGTTCGTTCGTTCATTCATTCATAACTGTACTTACCACACTTGGTTTACTCCAACACATTTTGATTGATTCATTCAGACTGGTACTAAGTCTATTGATACTTATCGCACTTTATTCATTATACACCTAAAAGTTAATATCATTAAAAAGTTCATAATTTTAATTGTGCCATTATATCTGAATAAAAGTGAGATATATTAGCTACAAGCTGGTATATCTTTAATTCTTTGACAAATTTGTTAATGTTGTTGAGGTTCATAACATATGAGAGTAAATGTGAGAGAAATGGAAGAATTTGATGGGTAAGTCCAAGACACTTACACATGCAGAATTTAATAAATGTTTCATTTTAAGTGCGCCATGCTGATGTTGAACAGTGTGAGTTTGCAGCATTTCAATGAATCTTTAACATGTCAAATTTTTGGCCTGGTCTCTTGCTTTTATCCAGTAATTACCTTTACTGTAATTAATTGTGTTTCTCTTCTTTACCCGGGATTAGTTGTGCGATCAAATCGACTTGTGCTAATACTATATTTCGATCTGCATCATGAATTTTAGCCCCTCAAAACTTGTGCCCGTGTGTTAGTTGGCCCTGTAAATTGAATCTTTAAAACAGTCTTAAAATTTGGATCTTTACACAAGTATATATGGTGTAAACTGATATTATTAACATGTAAATGCATGTGCATTAAACAAGATAAATTGCTTCTAAAATTGCAGAATAATTTTAAAGAGAGAAACAGTATATTTTAGTTTTCTAGCAAGAATTGGGATGCTAATAGAATATTCCATAGAAAAATGATTTTCTGATAGCATTTGGACTTGTTTATGTATCTAGAAGTGATTGATGAGAGTAACATGCTTAAAATGCTCAGATGCATTTGAGTATACTTTATCTTAAATTGCCATTGATTGTAGGCCGCACTCTGCAAATAATAAGTAATAGTTATCCCTGAATAAAATTGAAATGATTTTATTTTGCAGTCAATTTTTGGGCTCTGTTAGTTAAATCCAACGCTCAGTAGCTTGCATTCTGTATCAGCAATTGTACAGTAGGTTTGAGGAATTAATTTTTATTGAAATTTATATCTTCCCTTAATTTGAGCCAGATTATGTCAAATGTATCATTTATTGTTACTACGTTGCTATATATAGTACTACTGGTTAGATTACTTTTGGAAAAAAATATTTTACTGGAGCATTCAGGCATTTTCTATATATTTCTTTAAATAACGTGACTATTATGAGCTAATGTGATGCTCATTATAGCTTTAGAGAGAAGGGTATATAAACTTCATTTTAATGAAATTTATTTTCTTAATTTCTTTTAATGTGCAGATATTAGAGTTATAATTGTGGATTCTAATAAATATAAGGTTTACTAAATTGTGGTTTAATATTCATATCTTTACAGTCTCATTTTTCCATTCTTACTAATACTATTATTTTTATTTTGACCTCTAAAATTACTCTGCTTCTCTTCTCTTTTCTGTCTTCCTTTTCCTTTCCAAGCTGCTGTTGCTGCCCATGAGGCTGACTGCTCTGGCAATGTTTTACATAACTGCCCCTCAGTCAATGAAGGTATTCTACTCCCTCTCTAATACACCATACCACTTTCATCCTGCTAATTTTAGTAGTGTATATGTAGCATTAATCAGTATTGCATTTGTACAGGAAAAAGCTTACCTCAAACTATTGAAATGAGCAACCTGTTACAATGCACTTTTTGTTTTGCTTCCATACATTTATTTTTCATCTTGAGATGAAGAATATTATAATTTTGTGAATGAAATGTTTAGATGCGTAAGAATTATAAATGGCTGAAATTTTAATCTAACACATGAAAGCAGTTTGAAACATGTTTTTTTTGATTCCCTGCACAGAGTGGAAAATATTGGAAACATTTTTGCTACAAAAAACGAAATATGCCTACATAATTGAGAAGAATAATTGTCCAAGTATAGAAAACAATCAGAACAGTTAACTTAAAATAAAAGGAGATAACTCAACTCTACTGGCTTTTCAGAGCACCCAGGATAGTCTTCATGTTTAGTTTTCTCTTGTTGAAAATTGCTGTTCAGAATTTGTCTCAGGGCAGGATGTTTTGTATGGCTTTCAATGCAATGACAAAATGATCCATTCCATTTACATCATCAATAAAGACCTTCCCACAACCTATGTTGCCAAATTAGAATGAATTTTATCTGAAATGTTACTTATAATCAGCAACATAGATCATGAAAAATGGTTGCAAGGAGAACTAAATTGCACCAGTAGAGCATGGATATTTCCCTTGAACATTATTTAGTTATGAGTTAACTTAAGTTCCAATTTGATTGCTTTACTTTGGAATATGCTGGCAATTATTTATGACATTAGAACATCCTTAGATTCCCATTTTTCTGCTTAATGTTCTAAAACAGTTTTCACCACTGTTTAATACAATAAAATATGAATGTAATTTCCAAAACTAAGAATGAATCAACTAAAATATTAGAATATTTAAAGTGTAAATATTTTGTTCCTTTTAGCTGTTTCTCATAAAATCCTTGTTGGATTCTTTTCAAAATAATAAATTATATTGTCTTTGAAGTCACAATATATTGTTGCCTTTATCATTTTGAGCAATTTTATATGTTGTTGCAATATGAATAGACACAAATGCCTTGTTTTATTTAATCATTCTAGTTTAGAGGGACAAAAACATTATATAAATGAATGACGTAATTATAATTTTGAATTGTGGAATCAACATGGTCATCATCAAAATTTTACACTTAATCTTTGTTGATCAAAAATGTTTTAAATGTTCTTTAAGTAAGACTGGCAATTCAGCTTTCAAATGGGATTACTATTTGGCCTTAGAAATGAGCAGATGATAAAGATTTTGCTGCTTTTTAAATACATTGTTAAATAAGTAGTGTTTAAGTAGTATTTTGTTAAACCAAGGTCACCAGCAGTGTTGGTATCCATTTGCAGATTTCTGTAGTAGCTCCAGTTGAAGTTAATTTTGGCACCTCTTTTGAATTAAATGTGCGAAGATAGTTTGTGTTTTTGTGACTATGGATTACTAATCCATGTACCTTCATGTGTAATGTGCTTGATGTACTTTTGTAGGCTGGAGTCAACTAGCAGCTATGCATTGTGTCATGCTTCCTGATCATCTCGGACAGGACAAGTTTAGACCTCCACTTCTGGAGATGTTAGCCCGACGATGGCAAGATCGCTGTTTAGAGGTAAAACTTCAAAGAAATAATACCTTGGACTGTATGTGTACCAGGCTGTTTTCTTAATGGAATGACAATAAAGCTAAATCAATTCAGTTTTTTGAATTAATTCCCTTTTGATGCAGCTTGTTTTGTTTGGACACAGTTTTGTTTTGAGTAATAGATGAACAAATAGACAGAGAACAATACAGCACAGAACAGGCCCTTTGGCCCACGATGTTGTGCCAAACATTTGTCCTAGCTTAAGCACCCATCCATGTACCTATCCAATTGCCGCTTAAAGGTCACCAATGATTCTGACTCTGCCACTCCCACAGGCAGCGCATTCCATGCCCCCACCACTTTCTGGGTAAAGAACCTACCCCTGACATCCCCCCATACCTTCCACCCTTCACCTTAAATTTATGTCCCCTTGTAACACTCTGTTGTACCTGGGGGAAAAAATCTCTGACTGTCGACTCTATCTATTCCCCTGATCATCTTATAAACCTCTATCAAGTCACCCCTCATCCTTCTCCGTTCCAATGAGAAAAGGCCTAGCACTCTCAACCTATCCTCGTACGACCTATTCTCCATTCCAGGCAACATCCGGGTAATTCTCCTCTGCACCCTCTCCAAAGCTTCCACATCTTTCCTAAAATGAGGCAACCAGAACTGCACACAGTCCTCCAAATGTGGCCTTATCAAAGTCCTGTACAGCTGCAACATCACCTCACGACTCTTGAATTCAATCCCTCTGCTAATGAACGATAATACTCCATAGGCCTTCTTACAAACTCTACCCACCTGAGTGGCAACTTTCAAAGATCTATGAACAAAGACCCCAAGATCCCTCTGCTCCTCCACCTTACTAAGAACCCTACCGTTAATCCTGTATTCCGCATTCTTATTTGTCCTTCCAAAATGGACAACCTCACACTTGACAGGGTTGAACTCCATCTGCCACTCCTCAGCCCAGCTCTGCATCATATCTAAGTCCCTTTGCAGCTGACAACAGCCCTCCTCACTATCCACAACTCCAACAAGCTTTGTATCGTCTGCAAATTTACTGACCCACCCTTCGACTCCCTCTTCCAAGTCGTTAATAAAAATTACAAACCGCAGAGGACCCAGAACTGATCCCTGCGGAACTCCACTTGTAACTGGGCTGCAAGCCGAATATTTACCATCTACCACCACTCTCTGACTTCGACCGGTTAGCCAGTTCTCTATCCAACTGGCCAAACTTCCCACTATCCCATGCCTCCTGACTTTCCGCATAAGCCTACCATGGGGAACCTTATCAAATGCCTTACTAAAATCCATGTACACTACATCCACTGCTCTACCCTCATCCACATGCTTGGTCACCTCCTCGAAGAATTCAATAAGACTTGTAAGGCAAGACCTACCCCTCACAAATCCGTGCTGGCTGTCCCTAATCAAGCAGTGTCTTTTCAGATACTCATAAATCCTATCCCTCAGTACCCTTTCCATTACTTTGCCTATCACCGAAGTAAGACTAACTAACTGGCCTATAATTCCCAGGGTTATCCCTATTCCCTTTTTTGAACAGGGGCACAACATTCGCCACTTTCCAGTCCCCTGGCACCACCCCCATTGACAGTGAAGACGAAAAGATCATTGCCAATTTCCTCTCTTGCTTCCCACATAATCCTACGATATATCCCGTCAGGCCCGGGGGACTTGTCTATCCTCAAGTTTTTCAAAATGCCCAACAAATCTTCCTTCCTAACAAGTATCTCTTCTAGCTTACCAGTCCGTTTCATACTCTCCTCTTCAACAATACGGTCCCTCTCATTTGTAAATACTAAAGAAAAGTACTCATTCAAGACATCTCCTATCTCTTCCGACTCAATACACAGTCTCCCACTACTGTCTTTGATCGGACCTACCCTCGTTCTTGTCATTCTCATGTTTCTCACTTACGCATAAAAGGCCTTGGGGTTATCCTTGATCCTACCCGCCAAAGATTTTTCATGCCCTCTCTTAGCTCTCCTAATCCCTTTCTTCAGCTCCTTCCTGGCTATCCTGTATCCCTCCGATGCTCTGTCCGAACCTTGTTTCCTCAACCTTATGTAAGCTTCCTTCTTCCTCCTTACAAGACATTCAACCACCCTCGTCAACCAAGGCTCCCTCACACGACCATCTCTTTCCTGCCTGACAGGTACATACGTATCAAGGACACGTTGTATCTGTTCCTTGAAAAAGTTCCACATTTCAACGACATCCTTCCCTGATAGCCTATGCGCCCATTTTATGCTCCTCAGATCCTGTCTTGCAGCATCGTATTTACCCTTCCCCCAATTGTAAAACCTACCCTGTTGCATGCACCTATCTATCTCCATAACCAAGGTGAAAGTCACAGAATTGTGGTCACCATCACCAAAATGCTCACCCATTAACAAGCCCATCACTTGTCCCGGTTCGTTACCAAGGACCAAATCCAATATGGCCTCCCCTCTGGTTGGACAATCTACATACTGAGTTAGAAAAGTTTCCTGGACACATTGCACAAACACTGCCCTGTCCAATCTACTTGATCTAAAGCGCCAGAGACCCGGGTTCAATTCCCGCCTCGGGTGACTCTCTGTGTGGAGTTTGCACATTCTCCCCGTGTCTGCGTGGGTTTCCTCCGGGTGCTCCGGTTTCCTCCCACAGTCCAAAGATGTGCAGGTCAGGTGAATTGGCCATGCTAAATTGCCCGTAGTGTTAGGTAAGGGGTAGATGTAGATGTAGGGGTATGGGTGGGTTGCGCTTTGGCGGGGCGGTGTGGACTTGTTGGGCCGAAGGGCCTGTTTCCACACTGTAAGTAATCTAATCTAATCTAATCTAATCTAAAGAGCTTCCAATCAATATTTGGGAAATTGAAATCGCCCATGACTACTACCCTGTGGATTCTGCACCTTTCCAAAATCTGTTTCCCAATCTGTTTCTCCACATCTCTACTGCTATTGGGAGGCCTATAGTAAACACCCAACAAGGTGACTGCACCTTTCCTATTTCTGACTTCAGCCCATACTACCTCCAAAGGCAGATCCCCCTTGAACCGCCTTTCTGCAGCCGTTATACCATTTCTAATTAGCAATGCCAACCCCCCTCCTTTTTTACCACGCCCCCCCCTCCAATCTTACTGAAACATCTGTAACCAGGAACCTCCAACAACCATTCCTGTCCCTCTTCTTTCCACATTTCCGTGATGTCCACAACATCGTAGTCCCAAGTACCGATCCACGCCTTAAGTTTACCCACTTTATTTCTGATACTCCTTGCGTTGAAGTATACACACTTGAGCCCATCTCTTGAGACAATTATTACAGTGTTAATTTCATCGAATGTTTACATTTAGATTGCTTTGAATCAAGTTTTCTAACATTGGCAGTAGAATAGCATTCATTTCAACATTATCTGGTTTTCCTCCAATTTAGGATGCTGGGGAAAATAAGTTCTACATTACACAGTACAGTTTCATACCCAATAGAATTGGAGTTTATACAATGTGGATTTGACTGACTTCATCAAGTATTACATGGGAAGCAATGCTTGTTGTTTTGCTAGTGGGGGAGCAATTCTGATCGACAGAGGATGAATAATGGGAACAGATCAATGTTTATCTAGGGACTATTTTAAGGATTTGAACCTTAACTGCAATATACAGTCAACAGAAGAGAAAGTTTCTCCCTATGACCTACAATTTTCAGCATTGTGATAGAGGCTCATAACATAATTTTGTAATCTAAATCAATCTTTCTTTTAATTCATGTTCTTGGCTGTTGTCACCTTTTTTTTTAATTCCTCCTACAATCGTCTCCTTTTAAAAACCCAAGTTATAGCTGTCCACCATTACTTAATAATTTGCTAGTTCTGCAAGTTGGTACAATCTCACTTATGTTGAGACATTCTGCTTCATGTTTAAATGGATTTGGTTGAAATGCTTACCTGGAATCATGATGTTTACAGAAGAGGAGTAGACATTTCCACTTCTGCATACGAGTACTTCCTACAGTTGCTCCTGAGCAGTCTACCCATAATATTTAAACTATAACCCCTAGTTCTTGAATCACCAACCAATGGAAATAGTTTATCTATGCTGTCTTTTGGTGTTAATATACTTAAGATCACCCTTAACCTTTTAAGTTCTAGAGAAAATGGGATTAATTTGTATAATTTCTCCTCATAATTTAACCCCTGAAATCAAGTTATGATTCTTGTGAAAGAAGACAGAGCTGCAGATGCTGGAAATCTGAAAAAAAGCACAAATTGCTGGAGAAACTCAGCAGGTCTGTCAGTGCAGAGAACGCAAAGTTAATGTTTCAGGTCCAATTCTGAAGAAGGAACACTGGACCCAAAATGTTAACTCTGCTTTCTTTCCACAGATGCTGCCAGACCTGCTGAGTTTTCTCAGCAGTTTCTGCATTGTACCCCATTCAATGCCATTATATCGTTCCTGTGGTGAGGTGTCCATACCTGCTGATAGTATTCAAGTGGGGTCTAGCCAGGGTTTTGTATAGCTACAGCATAATATCTGCATCCTTATTGTCCAGTTCTCTAGATATAAATGTTCAGTTTTCCGTTAGTTGCCTTGATTATTTTCTGCCTTTGTTCATAATGTTTTAAAATTTTGTGTACCTGGACCCCCAAGTCTCTTTGGTCATTCACTGTATTTAACTTCATGCCACCTAGAAAGTACCCTGCTGTATTCCTTTTTGGCTCAAAATGGATAACCTCTCACTTGCTTACATTGAATTCCATCTGCCACAGTTTTTCCCATTCATCTAGTGTATCAATACCTCTTTGTAATTTTATGTTCCTTGTTTGTGTGTTCATTAGAAACAAGAAATATCCTGAGGGTACTAGATAGGACGAGTACCAGGGACATGTTTGCACTCGCTGGGGAGACCAGAACTAGGAGACAAAGTTTTCAGAATAAGAAATCCCCCTTTTAAGATGATGATGAGAATTTTTTTCTCTGGCTGTTGGTCTATGGTATTCAGTTCTCCAGAAGTGGGAGTCAGGGGTCATTGAATTTATCTACAGCTTAGTGAAATAGATCGTTGATAGATCAGGGATTCTCAGGGTATGGGGGGAGCTGACTAAATGATGGCATGAAAGTGAAGATCAGCCATGATCTTATTGACTGCTGGAGGCATCTTGTAAGACTGAGCAGTCGACTACTACTCCTAATTCCTATGTTCTTATGTGTCCAAATTAGAAAGACTGGGGGATTGCACATCTATTTAGGCAATGATATTTTTGTTGCACTGACAATTTAACAGGCAATTTTTCTCCAAGTATCATTTGACTGTTAATTCAAATTTAACACTGATTAGTGTTGAAGTAAAATAAGTGAAATCTTCAGTTTACTTAATATGTTTGATACATTTGATAGAATTGATTTACAGTTTCCTAGACAGTTTAACAATATTTTGATTTCATGATTCCAATTTGATATTGGAATAAGTTTCTGTGAGGCTGTGACAATGGCAGAATTTGTGCTGCATGGTTGCCAGGTGACAGTTTGCTGACTGTTACAGCTTTTCGTAGAGACTAGTAAATGGTTTTTGGTACCTATACTTGATAAATGAGTGGATAGCCTTGACATCACACCTCTGCTATTGTGGCAGAAAATTTTGTTGAATGTGCAGCTTTGTGAGAGAGATACCAAGAGGAGTGGAATGAAGAGCTGCTGGGATTTTACCAATTTGATAAATAACTTGAGCACAGAGCCACTGTCAGCTTTTAAGAACATCACAAAAGTTCACGTTGTAACACAAAAATAAAAATGTGTTTTATTGTGTTATTTGAGGATATGTGGATTTTCCACTCGCCTAATTTTAAAAACACTTTTATTGTTAGTTAGCTGTTAGATTTGATATATTCGCCATTACCCCACCTACTATTTTCCTACTTCAGATGCTTGCGTTGGTTCAATTACCAAGAGCCTAGTGATCATTTAGAGAGAATCAATGAAGCCAGTGTTTTGGAAGTTTCACATCACTTCGAAATTTAAATGAAACAGCAAAGCACTTAAAGTGAGGGTGAATTTGCTGTATTTGAAAAAGAATGTATTTGCGTTATTGCCTGTCTTCACATCTACCTCAACTCATCTAATGCTAAACTATTCATGTATGTGCAATCTCTTGAGTTGATTATTTTAATGTTTTGCTGGCTGGCCTCCACTTTGGACCATCAGTAAGTCTGATCCAAAAGTTTGCCTGTTTTGTATAAATGAAATTTGATGAGTGTTAAGATATTACCTCTGTGTTTGCTGACCCAGTCAGGCAATGCATCTAATTACAAATTTTCCTCCATCCTTTCAACTCCCTCTAGAGTCTTGTCCCTCCCTAGCCTTGTGGCTACCTGTTTACAACCTATATAGATCTCTGTATTGCTCCAACTCTGGTCTCTTCAGAATCCCGGGTTTTCTTTGCTCTGTCAATCAAGCATTTAGCTTTCAAATTCCCTCCTTTAGGCTCTTCACTGAAGACTAAGGCTTAATGGTTGTTACTGCAAAGCCATCTTCGGTCTCAAGAGGCTGCCCAAGGAAAAGGCTGATGTTATTAGGCTAGTACTTCAGAGGTCTGGGCTAACTGTTTAACTTGCATTGCAACAGCAGAGAAATGTAATTTTAATTAGTGAATAAATCTGCTGTAAAGAGCATCTAAGGTAAAGATGACCATGTAATTTCTGGATTACCATAAAGTCAGCCAGTTCACAAATGTCCTTCAGGGAAGAAAACTTGCCGTCTTCACCCAGTCAACAACAGCTCTGTCTTCAAAACCATAATCCCTACCAGATTAATCTCAGACCTAGGTCTCAGCTCTCACCTCTGCAACTGGATCCGTAGCTTCCTGACCCTCACAATGCAATCAGTGAAGATAGACAACTGCACCTCCTCCACAATAATCCTCAACACTGGTATCTTGTACTTAGCCTCTACTGTACTCCATTAACCCTCACAACTGTATGGCCACATTTTGTATGAACGCCACCTACAAGTTTGCTGAAAACGCCACCATGGTAGGATGGATATTAAATGCTGGATTAGTGGTGCTGGAAGAGCACAGCAGTTCAGGCAGCATCCAACGAGCAGCGAAATCAACGTTTTGGGCAAAAGCCCTTCATCAGGAATAAAGGCAGTGAGCCTGAAGCATGGAGAGATAAGCTAGCTTATCTCTCCATGCTTCAGGCTCACTGCCTTTATTCCTGATGAAGGGCTTTTGCCCGAAACGTTGATTTCGCTGCTCGTTGGATGCTGCCTGAACTGCTGTGCTCTTACAGCACCACTAATCCAGTATTTGATTTTCAGCATCTGCAGTCATTGTTTTTACCTTGGATATTAAATGACAATGAGTCAGATAATAGAAGGAGATAGAATGTTTGGTGCAATTATAATAATATCACTTTCTCAGCAAAACAAAAGAACTAATCATTGACTTCAGGAAGAAAGGAGGAAGACATGCCCCTACCTCCATAAACAAAGCTGAGATGGAGAGGGTCAAGAATGTCAAGTTCGTAGGAGTGACGATAACCAACAATCTGTCCTGGTCCTCCCAAGTAAATGCAATGGTCAAGAAGGCACAAAGATTCTTCTTACTCTAGAAATTCTGCATTTCCATAAGGACTGTCATCAACTTTTACAGATGCACCTTTGAAAGCATTCCATCTGGGTGCATAATAGCTTGGTACAGCAACTGCTCTGTCCAGGACCATAGAAACTGCAGTAAGTTGTATGCACAGCCCAGATCATCATGGAAGCCAACCTCCCTTCCATGGACTCCATTTACATTTCCTGTTGCCGTAGAAAATCTGCCAAGATCATTGAAAACCCCCTCCCACCCCAGTAATACTCACTTCCAACAGCTTCCATCAGGCAGAAGACACCGAAGTTTGAATGCACCTGCCAACAGATTCATGAACAGCTTCTTCCTGTTGTTATTAGACTGCTGCACTGACCCCTCTAATTTAAAATCTAATGTTGACCTTGCTTTTTTCCACCCTTGTGCAGTTGTAACCTTGAATGCCTCGCTCTGTCAAAGCAGCCTATGATCTGTATGTTCTTGTTTGTGATGATCTGCCTGTACTGCTCACAAAACAAAACTTTTCACTGTACTTAGTGGCAACAATAAATCAAATCAAATCAGTCTAGCATGTATGTGACTCTAAACCAAGTAGGCTCGAGGGGCTCTATGTACAATCTCTACACATTTTTTCTTATGTTTTTATCCAATAATTGATCATCTGCAATTTATATATGTTTATAAAATATCTGCAAAATTGATCAAGCTTTTAGTGTGCCACTTTTTAAAAAAAAATTTAATTCCTTCTTTCTAGAATTTCACACTGTAATAAATATATTTTAATTACCTTTTCTTTAAAGGTGAGGGAAGCCGCTCAAGCTTTACTGTTGGCAGAGCTTCGAAGAATCGAGAAAGAAGGAAGAAAGGAAACAATAGACACATGGGCACCCTACTTGCCACAGTATGTTGACAGCATTATATCACGTAAGTATCTTCATGGTCGTCTCAATCATGCAGTTATGAATATGCTGACGGCGACATGATGTAATGATGCCCTATAGGTTACAATGATTGGTTTCCAATGGCGTTATTCATAAACTCAATCTATGTTTTTTGTTAGCTTTTTATTTGGATTAAAGTTTGAAGCATATTAATGTGAGACACTTTACAGATGTCATCTGAAAATGCATTTGTTATTTCTGTCATATTTTGTCAGCTGAGTCCACATTTAGGAAGGCTAAAATGAGATGAGGCTGTTCCAATAACCTAGTTATATTTCTCAGTTATATAAAATATTATGCCTCACTGGAAATCAATCCTCACTATTCGCCTAAGCATTAGCAAGTTAAAGATTTTATCAAAGTACACAAAATTTCTCAACCTACTCGAGATATATATCTGTAAAGACCAAATTTAACAGAAACTGCAGACCAGGTTTCTGTACATAATAAGTTACTATTTATTGGAAATAAATTGATTCTGACTACATGTAAACAATCATGAACTGTAAAAAAATATAACTCTTTTGATTAAAATTCTAACCCTTTTATAAAATTCCCCGTTGTACTCTCGTAGACAGACTACAAAAAATATATTGGTGTTATGGGTGGATAGAAAAGTTAGGAAAGGTATTCATTGGTCCCTGTCCACAGGGATCGCTAAGATGATCCTTGCATTTTGCCAGCACTTGCCACTCCTCCTGTCCTTTCACTTCTTGCAAAAGGCACAGAGCAACTGGTTTACATTTATAACATTTCTGATTTATTGATCAGCTTATAGCAACTGGTAAGGGTAAATAAACTGAGTTTCTTTGGGCTTTAAATATTAGTTGTTGGCAGGCAGAGGGTTTTGGCACTGACAACTGGTCACCACGCCACAGATCCATCAGCTACTTTTTGCCAGCTGAGTCCACTTTGTGTGCACTCCCTGGTGCCAGTCAGAAACATGGAAAATAGCAGAAATATGCCATTCAGCCCTTCAAGCTACTATCACCTCACAATTATGATTATGACTGATATCTAACTCATTACCCTGTTCCTACTTTCTCCCCATATTCTTTGATCCTTTTAACCCCAAGAGCTATGTCTAATTCCTTCTAGAAAACATTGTGTTTTGTTTTTAATAGTTTTTTGTGACATAGAACTTGCCACTCTGGCTGAAGAAATTTCTCATCTCAGTCCAGGATCCTTAAATTGTGATGCCTGACTCTGGAATCCCTGATCATCAGGAACATCCTTCCTGCATTTGTTCTGTCACCCTCCCGTCCATCTTTGTATTGTCTTCAAGGTGTCTTTGTTCAGCAACACTTATAGAACCTTACCATTAAGTGCATAAGTCCTGCCCTGATTTGCCTTTCCAAAATGCAGTACCTCACATTTATCTAAATTAAAGTCCATCTACCACTCCTCAGCCCATTGGCCCATTTGATCAAGATCCTGTTCTATACCGAGGTGACCTTCTTTGCTGTTCACTACACCTCCCCAACTTTGGTGTCATCTGCAAATTTATTAACCATATTTCCTATGTTCACATCCAAATCATTTATATAGATGATAAAAAGCAGTGGACCCAACACCAATCCTTGCGGCACACCACGGGTCACAGTCCTCCAGTCGGAAAAGCAACCCTCCACCACCATCCACTGTCTCCTAGTTTCGAGCCAGTTCTGTATCTGAATGGCTAGTTCTCCCTGTATTCTATGTGATCTAACCTTGATAACCATCTCCCGTGAGGAACCTTGTCAAACGCCTTACTAAAGTCCATATAGATCACATGCACTGCTCTGCCCTCATCAATCCTCTTTGTTATTTATTCTAAAGATTCAATCAAGTTAGTGAGATACAATTTCCCTCCCACAAAACAATGTGGAGTATCCCTAATCGGTCCTTGCCTTTCTCTGTACTCATTTTCACATGGTACTGGGAGTAATCCGGGGATTACTACTCATGAGGTCCTTCCTAAATTTTTTTTAACCTAGCTCCCTAAATTCTGACTGCAGGACCCCAACCTCCTTCCCATGCAAGTTATTGGCACCAACATGGATCATGACCTTTGGCTGATCACTCTCCCTGGAAGAATTACCTGTAGCTGCTCTGTAACACCTTTGAACCCTGACACCAGAGAGGCAACATACCATTCTGGAGTCTCAGCTGTGGCTTCAAAATGCATATCTGTTGCTCTCCTCCTTCCTTCCCTGCTGTACAGATGAATCATCCATGGTGCCACAGGATTGGCTCTTGCTGCCTTTGTATGAGGATCCATTTCACTCACCAGTGTCCAGTTCATGAGCAAAATCATCTTGGGGCACTTTTGAACACCTTCCTGGTTCTCTTGGACTGTCTGCTCTGCAGATGGATGGGTGATAAAACTGAGAGAAAAGAAATCAGACCACCTTTCCCTCCTGATTTAATATTTCTGAACTCATCAAACCACCATTCCAACTTAAGATGCTGTATTTGTACATTATAAAACTGAAGAGTTAACTCCCACTTATAGGAAACATCTGTTCAACGTAGCTTCCTTAATTAACTCGTCTTTTTTGGATTATTTTTGTACTCCTCCTTAGCTCTCTGGCCCTGGAATTTATTGGTAACTTTCTGTTTAAAGTTAATTACAAACACATTTAGATTTTTTTGAAAGAGGCTAAGACTCCCCCAGCTCATCAAACTCCCAAGCATTCTGTTCAAGTTGCACACTATTGTGGGTAATTGTCTGACAAAGCAGTGGTTATAGAATATATCATACTGAAGCCTAATTTTTTGATTGTCTTTTTCAATTGTGGCATAGAGTTCAAAAGACAACAAGTTACACTAATCTTTTTTTATAGAATGAAAATCAGTCCAAAAAAAATACAGTCAAACTTGGAACTGAACATTAAAATAAAACCGCAGATGCTGGACTCCGTTTCTGTCTTCAGAGATGCTGGCAGATCTGCTGAATTATTCCAGCAATTTGTATTTCTGTTTGTTGGAAATGAACAGATTTGTCTGCCCTTGGAGTATTGCGTACTGTTCTGGTCACCGCATTATAAGAAGGATGTGGAAGATTTGGAAAAGGTTCAGAGGCAATTTACTAGGATGTTGCCTGGTATGGAAGGAAGGTCTTATGAAGAAAGGCTGAGGGACTTGAGGCTGTTTTCATTTGAGAAAAGAAGGTTGAGAGTGACTTAATTGAGACACATAAGATAATCAAAGAGTTAGATAGGGTGGACAGGGAGAACCTTTTTCTTCGAATAGTGATGGCTAGCACAACAAGATATAGCTTTCAATTGAAGGTTGATAGATGTGGGACAGATGTCAGAGGTAGTTTCCTTACTCAAAGAGTAATAGGGGCGTGGAACACCCTGCCTGCATCGGTGGTAGACTTGCCAACTTTGACGGCATTTAAATGGTCATTGGATAAACACATAGATGAAAATGAGATAGTGTAGCTTTTGCCCGAAACATCGATTTCGAAGCTCCTTGGATGCTGCCTGAACTGCTGTGCTCTTCCAGCACCACTAATCCAGAATCTGGTTTCCAGCATCTGCAGTCATTGTTTTTACCTAGTGTAGGATAGATAGACTTCAGATTGGTTCCACAGGTCGATGCAACATTGAAGGGTCATACATTTGTGTTTTTGTTAGTTATGTTGCTTTTTGCTTTTGGGGTGTGAGAGTTCAGTTACTTCTGATTATGCATTCAAATTCTGAGCATTTGAATGACATGGCAGGAAAAGTGGTGCTGTTAAATGGCTTGTAAATGGGTGTAGTACTCAGGCCTCTGATTTCTCTCCCAGGCCCTGACCTTAGCCATCTCAGCCACTTAGCTTGCCAGCGTCCTTTAACCATTCACACATTCACTAAGGCATAAAAACTGTTTAAATGATCTACCAGAAATGTGGAATTGCTTTGGAGCAAAGAAAGGTAGGGGTAGAGCGGTCCTTCTTATATATTGCATGCTCCATACTGTCAAATGCAATGGAACTATTACTTTTCTGACTTAACTGTACATGAGTTGATTGTGCAGAATATTTTATAATATAACCACAGAAAGTGCTGAAAAACCTAAACAGCTCTTGCAAGCATCTGTAGAGAAAGAAAGAAAGAGAGTTACTGTTTTGAACACAATAGGACTTCAGTTTTGGAGAAACATAATTTCACACTCAGATCATTAAAACATGCTCTCTCCAAGATCCTGTCAGAACTGTTAAGTGTTATTTCTCCCCCAGTACATTCTGTTTATATTTGAGATGTCTGGCATTGACAGGATTTTACTTTTATTCGAACTTGTCATTGTGCTATATTTGCAAGTGCATTATGAATTTGTCTTCCTTATCTGAATTGAAGCTTTTGTTTTTTTTAAAATATTTCTGTTCTCAGAATAACTAAGTACACTCAATGGTTTATAGCTCATGTATTTTCGGATAATTATTGGGATTAGTTTTGATTCTTTAGAAGCAGCAGGTTTTTGTAATAATAGAGTGAGAAAAATGTTAAACAATAGGAAGCATGATTTTACTGTGATTATACTGCATATCAATATTTAAACCTTGTTTGAGTTGAAATTATGGAAGTGCAGTGTAATGTGAGACTGAATCTAGTAATGGTGTTGTGTTAGGATTTCGGTTATTATTTATTGCATCCCCAGAGGGAATTAATCCACTGCCTGTTGTGATTATTTTGGACAGCAGTCAGTCTGTTAGACAACAAGTTAATTGATTTTATATAACAAGAATTATTCAATGTATTAAACATTTCGGTGAAGAAATTAGGTATTTTTAACTGTTTACTTTGCCTCTTCATTTATCACATGTAGATTTCCAAATATTTTGTATAGCTTGGCAGTGCATCCCAGATGAAAAGCTGTCAACAATCCAGAAATTCATGGCAGTGGTGTAGGGCATAAAATTACCAGAGTAATGCACCATACAGACACAGGCTGTGGTCAATTAAGAGATTTGTGCTCTACATATACAATACATTATGCTATATCTCTTGTTTGTCTCACAATGTCTTGAGATTCATGTGCAATTAAATACCTATAGGAATGTAGTTTTAGTTCATATGTGGGCATATTGCCAATTCATTTTCACAAAGCGTAGTCCCAGAAATAGAGTCAGTGTGTCATGGATTAAGATAAATGTTCAATTAATCTATTTTGATTCTGAATGAAAAAGAAATATTATCCAGCATTCAGGGAGAGCCCCATTTCTCCTTTCAATATTGCTAAGTCTTTTACATCCATTAAAACCACTGGATTAGGAAGACAGAGCTTCACACTGATATGTTATTTCAAGGCCTCGATTACAGTACTACAATAAAGTAGTTAGGTTATGATTTGGAGATGCCGGTGTTGGACACACACTCCCACATTCACGTATGCATCCCCCCCGCAGACCGAGACACCCCACACCCACACATGCACTCTCCCATGGCCACCTACAACCCCCACCCCAGATAAATACACACGCACCCACTGACACACACACACGCACGCACACACACACGCCCTCCCCCACAGACCCAGACCGCGCGCGCGCACACACAGTCTCCCTCAGACACCCCCACACCAGACAGACACACACACACACACACACATGCATGGGGGGGGGGGGGGGGGGGGGGATGCGTGTGTGTCTGGGGATTGTGGGTGTCCATGAGAGAAAGTGTGTGTGTGTGAGATGTCTGGGTCTGTGGGGGAATGCATGTGGGAGTGTGTGTCTTACAATTGTGTACTCCTCAACTACCTGATGAAGGAGTGGCGCTCCGAAAGCTAGTGCTTTCAATTAAATTTGATGGAACATAACTTGGTGTTGTGTGATTTTTAACTTTGTAGTTAGGTTAAGTTGTGACTTCAAACCTTGGAGGAGAGTTCTAACCCATAACTTTCTGACTCATGCTACCAACTGGGACAGGCATACATGAGTTTGTTTTTTTTTCCCCTCTTTATCTTCCCTACCCAACTGATTAGTTGAAAGAGAAATCAGAAGATGTGTTGTATTGACTGCTGTAATGTGGAATGTTGAATCCAGGACAAGGAAAGGTCATTCAGCCTACTGAGATTATTGCAAACAGAAGCATCCTTTGCTATGGATTTTGCCCCTCACAATAACCTACTTTTCAGTGGAGGAGGGGAGAGAAAGAACAATACGATTTAAGTCATGTGCAACTCCTGTCAATTCTGTTTTTAACAGATAGTAATCTAATTCCTTTTTGCAAATGTCAAATCATTTGGATTCTGCACCTCCTCTGGGCATTTGCACTATGTCACAAGATACATAATTAAGGGTGAGGATGCACATTCGGTCTATGGAAAAAGATTCCAATTTTGTTTGCTACCCTCCAACTTGGTTCATTAATTATCTGTATTTTTGCCTCCACAACTCTTTATGGAAATTTAGTCTGCATGATTACTACTATGTAAAGAATTTTTTTTGACCTTATTCTGAGATATACTGCTTACAAACTTGAAACCATGCTTCTTAGTTGTACCCCATTGCTTTATTGAAAGTAATATTCTGGTTTTGCTTTCCCTATGCCTGCAAGAATCTTATGTTTCTCTACTGTATGGGGTCACCACTCAAATACCTTTAAGGCTGTAAAGCTTATTTTCTCCTCATTCATTCCTTAAACCTGAGGTGATATCCAGGATAATGCTGTTTCACTGCTTCCAATCCTAAAATGTTTCTCTTGTTTCTCGCTGACCAGAATTGGACACAGTATTCAAGATATGCTTTGACCAGAGCACTCTGAAGTTTCTTCATTACTCATTTGGTTTATATTTTATCATTGTGGCAACTCATTTGTTTTAATGTTTGCTGCGCTGAATAAATTGAACTTCATCTGTGTTGAATCTATTAGGATTCCTGAGAATTATGAAAGGAGTACTTTTTCTGTTATGTAACATTTTGCATTTTTCTGTACTGTATTAAAATTATTCCCTCAGTGTCCTGCCCATTTATACATGGTTTGTAATGTTTGAATTGTCCCTGCCCAATTCCATTGCTTCATATGCTTTCAAATCTTTTGGACTGAGTTTCTGAATCTAGTCCATTTTTGTAAATTCAAAAGAGTAGTACCTTCAGCACCGATGCCTCAGGCACCCAACTCTGCACTTCTCTCCACTGTGAAATTGATCCTGTAATAACCACTCACTTCTAATATTCAGGCAGCTTCTTGTGCGTTATTAGAGTCTACTCTGAATCCTCAAAGCTTTAAGTTTAATTATTATTCTGTCATGTGTAACTTGTTTGAGATCTTTTGAAAGTCAATGAACATCACTTCATAGAGCTTATCACAGTTCACTTAGTGTTGAAAATTTGGTTAGGCACCATTGGAGATATTGAGGTGGTTTTTGCAAGATCTTCCATGTTGACTGCTATTAATTGTATATCAGTTAAAAGGTGATCCTTGTTGATAATTGATGCCATTATTTTACCTATGTTGTAAGGCTAATGGATCTAGAGTAATTTGTGTCACTCATTTTGAATATCGGCATCACACTTGAGAAGATTCCAATTTATTACCTTCTCATAATGATTGTCATTGGCCACAGATATCTCCTACCTCGTGCCTTCCAGCACACTAAATAAATTTGTTAAGTTGAACAGTTGGTGGTAGGTGTAGACAGGTGAGGAGGTTTCAACGATGGGTCATATACCTATCACACAACAGTCAATAAAGACAAGGTGCCAACACTAACATTCACAACAGGGCTTGTTCGTGAGTGATCCGAAATTTTAAAATTATTTTTGAAATGATGAGAATCTTTTTTTCTTTTAGTGGGATTTTGCGAATATTGCCAAATCTAGATTGACTGTTCAGATATGTAATGATACATCTCAGGGGCAGATGCAATTTGAAAGCAGACCTTTCGGCCCAGAGGCAGAGACACTACCGTTTGCCAAAACAGCCCCTCAATTAAAATAAAATATTTTTAGATAACCTGTCAAGATATGATTCAATGGCTTTCATTCGATCTGTTTTAGGCAGTAAGTTCACAACAGGAAACTGATTGCTTGTTCTGTTCTGTTGATTGAAGTTCTTCAAAGTTCCTTCATTGTGTACCAAACATGAGAGCCAACACTTCTTAATACTTTTTGACCTATTACCCTTCTGGCTCCCAAAGCTCCATTCAGCTTGATACTGCATAAACAGTCCATTGATTTACTAGGGGCTATCTTCCCAATTTCTGATTGGTTTCTTTAAACGTAATTGTCATCTTCATAACATCACATCTGACTGTCTCCTGATTCGTTTTTGGACATATCAGTCACTTTATGAAAGCATTCTTTTTATAACAGCTTATCTGTATTGGCTTATCAAGATACAGCAGGATTTGTGAACTGTTTTACGTGACTACCTACAGTATGTGGCATTAGGTGAAGTCATCATAATCCCAAAGGACCATAGGGCTGTTCTCCCCATTCATACTATTAGAGGGAGATGATTGGTGGTAAATTTAATCTGAGGGTCACCATATCTGAGTTAAGGACAAAGGTTGAGAAGGCAACACTTCACTTCATTTGTGGGCGGCAGGGTGGCACAGTGGTTAGCACTGCTGTCTCACAGCGCCAGAGACCCGGGTTCAATTCCCGCCTCAGGCGACTGACTGTGTGGAGTTTGCACATTCTCCCCGTGGGTTTCCTCCAGGTGCTCTGGTTTCCTCCCACAACTCTGCAGGTTGGGTGAATTGGCCATGCTAAATTGCCCATAGTGTTAGGTGAAGGGGTAAATGTAGGGGAATAAGTGTGGGTGGGTTGCGCTTCGGCGGGTCAGTGTGGACTTGTTGGGCCGAAGGGCCTGTTTCCACACTGTAAGTAATTAATCTAATCTAATCTAAAAAGCACCTTCATAGCAACCTCAATGTCGGAATTGAATCCACAGTCTTAGCATCTCCCTGCTTCGCAAACCAGCTGTCCCATCAACTGAACTAACCAAACCGCATATATCATTACCCCCCCCCGCCAAATTGATGCATCAAAAACATTAAAACAACTATTTGCCTTCAAATAAAAGGCAATTACAGGTGGTTCTGGAGATGCGAAATGAAAGCCTACACTCTGATCTATCACCATCAACCCCCACCTTCATCTATGTATTGCATTCCCAGCTACCTTCCCCCCCCCCCACCAATTCCACCTCCAGCCCATTTATCTCTCAGCCTGCCTTGCGCCGTGCACGTGCGCGCACGCACACACACACACGCACACCCACATTATATATACATATATATAATACAGACATATACATACATTGCTAATGAAGACTTTATGCTCAAAACATCGACTGTCCTGCTCAGATGCTGCCTGACTGGCTGTGCTTTTCCAGCATCACATTTTTTGACTTTGATCTCCAGCATCTGCAGATGGTGATTAGTGCAAACACCTTCAAATTGTATGATATGGGAATTTTATGGTGCTTCATGTGCTTTCGAATACTTCCTTGTTGCAGAAGTAGGATGAGGAGTAGGCCACCCAGCCCTTTATGCCTTCAGTAAGATCATGGTGATCTTTTAGTTTAACATTATTTTCCTGCACCATCTCAGTAGTCTTGATGTTTTTAATCAGTTTATAATCTAACTATCTAACATACTCAACAACTTCTTTCCTGTAGGGCTGTGGAAAATCATTCCCAAGATTTCCCACTGTCTGACTGAAACCTCTTCCTCGTCCTAGTACTAAATGGCCTGCCTTGATACCAAGACTGACTCTCCTGGTTCTAAACCCCAAGTCTGATAAAAGATGCTTTCTTCATCTACTGTTAAAATTTGTAGTATGTTTGAGTGAGATCACTTCTTATTCTTCTAAACTCCAGAGAATAGAACTCTGTCTCTTTTTTTTTAAAGAGAACAATTTCTCCATCCCAGGAATTACATTTATGAATATTCATTGTGCTTCCTCTATGCCAATTATACTATTGTTTCGGTAAAGAGACAAAAACTATGCACTACTCAGACTGTGATCTTGCCAATGCTGTATTTAGTTGTAGTATGACATCTTTGGTCTGAGACACTAATCCTGTTGCAATAAGTTGCCAGGTTACTCAGCATCATTCTCAACTCAATGAGAGTTTTGCTCTGATTCATTTATTAAAAGAGAGTTAAGCCTTGCTTAAATCCTGCTGCCATTAGTGTTTGGTGCACAGCCAGTCCTTATTATGGTAACTTCACTTGGTTTGTAACCCAGTTCAAAGGAGGTGGCATAAGCAAAAGGCTTGAGCTGAGGATTCTAAGGCTGTTATAGATGAATAATTCAGGAGCATTGATCTCATGTGCACTCAGTAGAGATAGTCTCATCTCACCAGGTGCTAATACTGGAATCTGTGCAGACCTTGAGCTGCAATTTAATGCAGGATGAAAAGCACAATGGGAGGTGTGCCTTAGTGACTGTATCAGACCAGGAGAGCCATACAGGTCATAGTTATCGAGAGGAACCCACAGTGGTAGTGGTCACTTTTGCAATGGTAACAATCACTTCTTCCATAGAAGGAACTCTTGCCAATTCGCTTTGGCTGTTCATAAACTGCAGTTACAATGTAGTGAAAGATCTATGTCACATTATCTTAGAAAACTGCATTCCAAAGTGGTTGTATTTTTCACACTTTACTTCTTATCCCGACACTTCTAATTGATCCTGACAGCTGCAGAATGATCACAGCCATCAGGGTTTTATGGGAGGAAATTTTCGCAAAAGTAGAGGTGGCAAGTTTCTGGGTTTCAGGATAGGGCACATACTGACTTATAGTACTGACCCGTTTTTCTTGTCAGAATACCTCTACATCATATTGAAATATGAAACTTTCATATGGAAAGTCTGGGCAGTAACAATAGAATTGTAGTTACTGAATAACTGAATAAAATCAGGTCTGAACGAAATGGAGGGAACACAGTTCTTAAAATGTATACTGTTACGACACTCTCCGGTAAAGGTCCCTAACTTGTTATGATTCCAGATGGGATATCTCCATCTGGTTATGCTCCCAGATAAGGAAGGTTGAACTGGGTGCCCTTTTTTACTCAAACGTCCCTTGGTTGGTCGCAACAAGTTCACTTTGAAAGGAACCCAGCCCAAACGTATTTATGCTTTAAAAGCGGCTAATTTAGTCAGGGTCTTCTTGAATTTAAATGTGTGATTCATGACTATTAAGACGTGAGAAAAGATGATAAAACTCGATTCACACAAATATAAGTTAGAAATGAGAGCAAGTTAAATAAAATGAAAATGTGAATCAGTCTTTGGTTTGCCCACAACAGCAGATTGCAGCTGTTAAGGTTCAAACTTAAGAAGAGACCTCTCATACATTAGAGTTGATCATCTTCTGCACCTTCTCTGTAGCTGTAACACAATATTTTGCATTCTCTTCTATTATCCTGATGTACTTTCTTTGGACAGGAATTGTCTTCCTGCTCCACGGACTTTTTGACCCATTTCCAGTACTTTACCTTCACTTGG
Source organism: Chiloscyllium punctatum (assembly GCF_047496795.1). Lineage (NCBI taxonomy): Eukaryota > Metazoa > Chordata > Chondrichthyes > Orectolobiformes > Hemiscylliidae > Chiloscyllium > Chiloscyllium punctatum. Next base: position 127,831,937 of record NC_092739.1, on the reverse strand, counting down.
ACACCTCCCTGTGGGCTCTTATTTGCACTTTATCTCTTTATTGAGAACTGTTGAGCTGACATCATCTGTTTGAAGTTCTTTGCTCTACTCATACATTCTAACATTTCTACCTCTGAACTTTCAGCACTCTGTTCTCTAACATTATTACTAAACCTGCCAACAAGTCCAGTACTGCTGTTGTCTGGCATGCTGACTTCTCCTCTTGAATCCCACAGTTAATGTCAAACTAGCGTTTCCAGTGGTGTAACTGGTCTAATCTCGAAAGATCTCCCCTCCCATAGTTTCTCAGCTCATAGTTCCTAAATGGGGGCCCACTTGTACATTCTTCCTAAAATCCACTAAAACAGTAGCCTTAACAGATGCATCGTTTCAGCCCAGTGAACGTACTAATCCGTACCTTGATGCTGTCATTCTGTCCTCATCTAGTCTCTTCCCACTTATGTTTATGTTTTTTTTTCATATGCTTTATGACAGTTCCATAATTTCCAGTTTTCTGGTCACAGACTGCCTTTTCACCATGGATGTCCATGTCCCTCTATGCAATCTTGTCCCATTAGAATAGTTTGAAGGATACCAATTTCTTGCTTGAAAAGAGGTCTGAACAGTTGTCATTCACCACAATCCTCCTTTGCCTGACTCAACCCGTTCTCACTTTAAACTGTTTCTTCTTTAACTCATCCCACTTCTCCATGTCAAAGGTGTGGATATGGGTACCTCCATGGGTCGCAGGTATACCTGTCTCTATGGGGTATAGAGCAGTCCTGCTCAGGCTCACTCCCAAAACTCACTCTCTGGTACATTGATGATATCATTGCTGCTTCCTGCTGTTGTTTGGAATTAGGAAAGTTCATCAACTTTTGCTTCCAATTTCCCTCCTTCTCTCACCTCCACCTTATCCATTTCGGACTCTTCCCTTCCCTTCCTTTGCTTCAGCATTTCCATTTCTGAAATAAGCTGTCCACCAAAATACATTACAAACCTATTGACTCCTGCATTTCCCTTGACTATACTTTCTCACCACTGATTCCTGCTGGATTTTCATTTCATTCGTTGTCTTTGCCATATATATTTCAATGCTGCCAGATTCCATACGGGTGCTTCTAATATGTTTTTGATTTTCCATAACTGAAAAATGTGGCCGCAGTAGTTGGCAGGGCCCACAGCTGTGTCTGATCAGTTTCACGCACTTTTGCCCTCACTCCTTCCCTTCCCACCAAGAAAAATGATAGGGTTCCCTCACATTGATAGGTGTCCTCACATTCAGAGTATCATCCCATGCTATTTCTAACACATCTAGCAGAATGCCACCCCCAAACACATACCCCACCCCCTCCCCCATTGTCAGCATTCCACGGGGGCAGTTCTCTCCTTTTTCTGTCTTCCCTCCTCACTATCTATTGCCCAAACACACCTTCCAGGTAAAATGCCAATTTACTTGTACCACACTCAGTCTCATTTATTGTATTTGCTGTTAACTTTGTGGTCTCCCCTATATTCATGAGACTGAACGTTTGTGGAACACCACTGTAAGATGTTCCAGTTGTTTACCATTTCAATAATCCCTCTTGCGCTTGTATTAACATTTTCACCCTAGAGCTGTTGCAGTGTTTCAGCAAAGCCCAAAGCAAGCTGAGTAAACAGCACCTCATTTTCTAAACAAGCACATTGCAGTCTTCAAAAATCAGCATTGAGTTCAACAGCTCAATGAACAGTCACCTTCATTTTGATTGCAACTTTTCCCCACTCCGTGTCTTGTTTGCATGGGTTTGCTCTCAGCAAATTCAGTCCATTTTCACATCTCCATTGGCACCTATTTTTTAATCTAGATTCCTCCTCTGCTGCCCTTAGCTCCCACACTGTCAACAGCACAAAAACCATCATTTTCAGCCCAGTTCAGTTCTGGAGAAGAAACGTCGCATTTGAATTGCGAACACTGCTTCTCTCTCCTCTCATGCTGCCAAGGCTGAATTTTTCAACCTTGTTCTATTTTTATTTCCCCCTCTATTATCCACTTTGTTTTTAAAGATTTCAAAGACGAAGCAAAATGAGATTGGCACTTTATGCCTAGTAATAATTAAATATGAACACCCCTATATCTTTAAATAACTGACCATACAAATATTTAAAGGGATATATGTGGTTAGCAATATCTTTATTTTAATTTTCTTGAATATAAAGAAAAATGAGTTGCATTTTAAAAAGTTATGCTTTTTTAAAGAATTTTCACAAACTGCATAAACAGTCAATATATCTTTCTTGCATATTATGATTTGTTTCCCTCGAACAATTGTTCTTTTCCATCTTTGTGAAGTAAGGTATTTTTGAGACAAAAGTGTTTCATTCAGAAGCTGAAAGGTACAGCTCATTAGTTGTGATTCCTATTGTTTTTGTTTTTTACATTGCCACCGGCATTAATCCTGTTGTATACCCAATACGTCAAAGTGATGAATAGGTTTTTAACATCCTAGTCATAGAAATCAGTGGGCTGCAAATAACATTCTGAACGAAGCTTAGAAAAATGTGTAGCTTTTGTCTTCATGCCAGCAAATGTCCACAATTTGTCTTATTTTTTAATGAAAAGAGATCATGTTCTGCTGAAGCTTTAATGAAGCAGTAACAGAATTCTCTGTTACACCATTTAACTCACTTTCTTATATACAGCTAAAAAAAAGAGTGGTCTAACAGAAGTAATGTGTTCCTTTTCGACATTCAACATCGATCGTTTGTCTAAACTATCTTGTCCCCATCTTAGTCTGTTGTCCTAAAATTTCGTATTAACAAGTGCAGCACTGGACTGTTAACTGAGATGAGAGGATGAATCCTGCTGACATTTTCATTCAGGCTTTCCCTTGAGAGCGAGAGAGAGACTTAGCCAGGTCACTAGGAGCAGAGGGAGAGAAGTCAAAGATCCGCACTCTTAACTAAACTGCGAATGAGCTTTAAGGTACAGCGAGCACTGAATCAAGGAAACTACTTCAAAATCTTGTTGTTGTTTTGGTCATCCTGCTAATTGGAAAACAGTTGATCCATCTCACCTCATGACCTTGGGACAAGTAACTATTGTATATCTAGACATTGAATTTATACTTGGTAATCTGACCAAATGGAGGGGGCAGGGAATGGCAACTCAAAAGCAGCAGGAGAGAGGAGATTAAAGGACGAATGCATCCCCATGAATTTATCATTTAATGGAGCCAATCTCATGGTTGTGAGGCCTGTGCATACTTGACCTAATACCATCTACTGCAGCACCTATGCTCAATACTACATTGTGGGAACATTACTTTCATTTCAACAATTTTCAGCATCTCTGTCTCCACTGTAAAATTGTTGTATCTTATTTTGAATTAAATTCAAATTAAGAGCATAAATTCATGAAAACCAATAATAATTAAAACTATCAAGTGAACTCCATGGCCTATTGTTTATACTTTGGAGTGTACTGATAAACATTTGACTGTAAATGCATTTTAAAGAATAATACAATGCCAGCCCTGTTCATGCTATTCACTGGACAGTGAAGCAGCTAAGGTTTGACATGCCTCATATTGATTGTCAAGTTTATTTTGTGCTTGGAAATTATTTATTAAGATAGTCTTAATTGATGTAGGTAACTTGCATTTTTTGTCTCAGTGACATTGCAAACAATTCTTTATTTCAGCAAAGATTCAACACCAACAGCAAGTGTTCATATGGTACCCTTGACTCAATAAAACAACACAAGAGGTTTGACAGGAGTATTGCAAAACCAGTTATGCATCTAAGCCACAAAGTCCCATTCCTTTATCGTTGCTGTGCTCACTAATCTACATTGGCTCCTGCATCATATTTTTAAAATTCTCTGTTACAAATCCCTTTCTATCTTTAATTGGAAGCACTAGCTTTCTGAGCACCGCTCCTTCATCAGGTGGTTGTGGAGGACAATTAGAATCAGTCTAAACATTATAGCACAGACAGAGAACACAGGGGGCTAACACCTTCAACATATTGTCTGGCTAACATCAATTGTTACAGTTAACCTGAGAATGTAATTTTTAAAAAAAAGTTTTGTGATTTACACATGAAAGAAGTGAAACTATCATGGTATTCAAACAGATGAAAGACTCAACAAACAATCAAGGTATTTTTCAAGGTATAATTTCAGTTACATCACACTGTAAACTTTTGCTATAAATTCTGTCTGTGTCTTACAGTTGTGTCCTCCACAACCACCTGATGAAGAAGCGACGCTCCAAAAGCTAGTGCTTCCAGTTAAACCTGTTGGACTATAACCTGGTGTGTGATTTTTAACTTTGTACACCCCAGTCCAACACCGGCATCTCAAAATCATGCTCTCTATCTTTGTAATCTCCTCCTGCTCCACATTCTTCCTCGATAAATGAATTTCTCTAATTATGTCTGGCCTTCTGTTCTTTAATTTTGTGATTTAATGTTATTTTAGTTGCTCCGCCATTCAGTTCCCTTGGCCTCAATCTACACCTCTTTATCTCTCCACCTTACTTTCCTCCTTTAAAGCACGACTTGGTCACTGAGCAATCAGAGGGAACTTCCAATCGATTAGCATCTGCTTCTAAGGAGTATGAATTGTTGCTCCCTTTGACATTTGGCATTCTTGCATCAGTCCTTACAGGTGAAAGTGAAAAGCTTTAACACATCTCTTTTGTTTTCTTCACAAAGGAAAAATGTTGAATTATTGATTGAAGTATATTTTGCTCTCAGCACTTGCTGATTGTCTTGACTGTTGCAGTTCCCTGCTATCTGTGAATTCTGTCCCATAATGATGGTTAATTTTAAGCACTTTTTTTGCCTTTTGCATATTTAAACATTTCAATTTCATGGATATGGCAGGGATTGGTCAATAATTAAATATATTTTGCGGAACCTTGATTAAGTGAGTTGGCAACCTATAAATATTCTAATAGGTTTTGCATTGAGGCTTATTGTAAGTTAGTAACTTGCTGGACATCTCAGCCCCTAATGCTAAACAGTATATACTATACAACACAATTCTCTGTTGTAACAGTTACAGAGTAATTTGAAAGCATGTTCCAAATTTAATAACTTAACCTTAAAGGTAGAAGTTTCAAGTCCTGTTGAGCTCTATAGTCTTGATTAGTCGTTTTTCTTTCTTTTTTCTGAATTGACCTCATCTTGCACATTTTTCTTGTTTTAACTTCTTGGCATCACAGAATGGTTACATCATAGAACGAAGCAGTCTAACTGATACCATTTGCAGACCCCTCTTTTATTTTTCTGATAATAATCCAATTCCCTTTAACTACGTCAGATGAAACTTCTGCCACCACACATAGGCAATGCGTCCCTATTACTAACACTTCACACATGAAAAAGATTTTCCTCATGTCTCCTTTGTTCCCTGCAACTGGCTTAAAGCAATGTGGCTCATTTCTCAATTCTTACATTAATGGAAACATTTTCTTCCTACCTATCTCTGTCCAGATGCCTCATGAGGACTTGTATACCTGTCTCAACTCTTCCCTCAACCTTCCCTTTTTCAAGATAAAAGTCCCTGTTTCTCTAATTTATTGTAACTTTTCATTCCTGTCATCATTATCGTGAATCTTCTCAACATTCTAATGACTTTACAGCTTTCTGGAACTGCACCTCCACTTGAGGTTAAAGCAATGTTCTGTATAAGTTTAACATTGCTTAATGATATTTGAGAAGATTTTTGTCTTAGATTGATGATAAGACTAAATTAGCTTGCTGAGCTTGAAGGTTTGTTTTTCAGATGTTTCATCACCATATTAGGTAACATCATCAGTGAGAGTGTCTGGTGATGCGCTGGTGGTATGTTCCACCTCTCTATTTATAGGTCTTGGTTTCTTAAAGTGGATGATGTCATTTCTGGTTCTTTTTTTCAAGGGAAGGTAGAGACAATCTACGTTGATGTGTTTTTTGGTGGAGTTCTGGTTAGAATGCCATGCCTGTAAAAAAAATTCTAGTGCATGTCTTTGTTTGGCCTGTCCTAGAATGTGTGGGTTTTCTCTGTCAAAGTGGCGTCCTTTTTCTGTATGTATAGAAACTAGCGAGAGTGGGTTGTGTCTTTTGGTGGCCAGTTGATGTTCATGTATCCTGGTGGCAAATTTCCTGCTAGTTTGTCCGATGTAGTGTTTTTTACAGTTCTTGAATAGTATCTTGTAAATGATGTTAGTTTTGCTGGTGGTATCCTTTAGGTTCAGTAGTTACTGTTTCAGTAAATTGGTAGGTTTGTGGGTATTGGGTACCCATTTTTCTTGAAAACGTATAGATATTTTTCTTCTGCTTTTTGTAGTTCTTGGGTGCTGCACTGTGATGTAGCTCAATGAAATAATGTCTTAATGCAGCTCCAGTTGTGGGTGTTGGAGTACTGCTTCTGAAGTTAAGTATTTGGTCTGTGTGTTGTTTTTCAGTAGATGCTGGTTTGACCTCCGCCGTTAACTGTACATTCAAATGTTAAGTCTAGGAATGGGTGTCCGTTGTCATTCTCCTCCTCTTTTGTGAATTTTATTCCTGTCACAATATTGTTAATAGTGCTGTATGTTTCCTCTAATTTGTTATGTTTAGTGATGGCTTCATCTACATAGCAGACCCAAAGTTTGGGTTGGTTAGATGGGAGGGCAGCTTGTTCAAGTCTCTCCATTACTGCTTCCACTATGAGCTCAGATATTGGTGATCCCATAGGTGTTCCATTGACTTGTTTGTAGGTTTTGTTATTGAATGTGAAGTGGGTGGTGAGGCATAGGTCTACTAGCTTGAGTATGTTGTCTTTGCTGAAGAAGTTGGTGCTGTCTTTGTTTATGGTCCTGATTTTCCTAGTAGTAATGCCAGTGTTTCTTTGACCAAGTTGATGATAACTGATGTGAAAAGGGCTGTAACGTCAAAGGATACCATTATTTCGTCCTCTCCTATCTAGGAGTCTTTGGTGTTCAGGAATTCTTGGGTGGAGTGAATGGAGTGGAGTGAATTTTCAGTGAAGTGTTTTAGTTTTTGGTGGAGTTCTTTGGCTAGTCTGGATGTTGGTATACCAGGTAGGGAGACTATGGATCTGAGGGGGGCACCGGGTTTGTGTATTTTTGGTAATCCATAAAAGTGTGGTGTGTTGGATCCATCTGGTTTCATATTTTGGAAGTTTCTCACTAGTTTCCATACATACAGACGCCACTTTGACTGGGACAACACACATAGCCTAGGACAGGTGAAGCAAAGACACGCATGAGAATTCTTACAGGCATGGCATTCTAACCAGAACCCCATCAATAAACACATTGACTTAGATCCTATCTACCTTACCTTGAAAAAAAGAACCAGAAGTGACATCACCCACCTTAAGAGACCAAGACCTATAAATAGAGAGGCGGGACATACCACCAGCACTTCACTGGAGACTGTCGCTGATGATGTTACCTAGTCATAATGATGAAACATCTGAAAACAAACCTCCAAGCTCAGTGAGCTAATTTACAGACTTAATATTACTTTTTTGTACTCTGTGCCTGAAAGATGTTATATCCTCTAATAACTGTTTTCTCAATCTTCAATGACTTCTAAACATAGATACTTGGGCCTTTCTGCTTCTTCAAAATTATACTTTTTCTCTCTGCATTCTTCTTCCAAAATTAATCACATCACAATTCTCTGCATCAAATTTCCCATATCACTTGTCTGCCCATTTCACTACCCTGTCTGTGTCCTTTTGAAGTTCTACAATACCCTCTTCACTGTTCAGTGCTTCCAAGTTGTGTCGCATCTGCAAATTTTGAATTTCTGCTTTGTGCATCAAACTGAAGTCCATTAACATATATGTCAGGAAGAAGGGTCTGTTTCTGTGCTGTACATCTCTATGACTCTACAAGACCAGGGGCCCTCACATCAACACCGTATGAACTTCATTATAGACATTCCTTCATTCTAAACCTTGTCATAATTGATTTCATTTTGATTTGCTTATGTCAATTGTCCCAAGTTTTTATTTATTCATGGGATGAGGGCACCGCTGACCAAGCCAGCATTTATTGCCCATCTCTAATTGCCAGAGGGCAGTTAAAAGTCAACCACATTGTTGTGGGTTTGGAGTCACATGTAGGCCAGACCAGGTAAGGATGGCAATTTTCTTCCAGAAAAGGCATTTGTCAACCAGATGGGTTTTTCCAACAATCATTTCATGGTCATCATCAAACTCTTAATTACAGATTTTTATTGAATTTAAATTCCACCATCTGCCATGGTAGGATTCGAACCCTGGTCCTCAGAACATTTCCTGAATCATTGGATTAACAGTCCAACGATAATATCACAAGGTTATTATCGCCTCCAATACAGTGAAAAGTGTTGTTTTGCATGCTATATAGGCAGGTCATACCATGCAAAGTGCATCAGGGTAACAGAACAGAGTGCAGAATGTCATCAACTAAAAATCAGACTGTATCGATGTGATTTTTAGCAAACCTTATCTTTTAATTATGCTAACTACCCAGCATGCTTGGTATTTATGTTACAGAAAATAGTCTAGACATCTGGACAAGCGAAAACAGTAGAGACTTTTGAAACTCATTTAGTGAAATCTGAAATTGAAAAGCTAGGTGTTGGTGACCATGAAGTTACGGGATTGCAAATAATTATCAGGTTCACTAATGCCCTTGTAGATTGAAAAGCTGGCATTCTTACTCAATCTGACTTACATGTGACTCCTCATTTTTCAATGTGAAGGATTCTTATTATGCAAGGATGATCAGGATAGGTAGGAATGTGGGTTTGAGGTTAAAATCAGAACAGCTATGATCTCTTTGAATGGAGAAGCAGACACTGGCTGAATGACCTACTTCTGGTCCTAATTGATATGTTTATATGTAGTACTTAACTGCCAACTAAATTTCCCAAGAAAGTCATGCAATCAAGAAAATGGCTCACCTTTACATTAAGGACATTTTGGAATGGGCAATAAATGCAGTAGGACAATTTGTCAGACAATAATTTTATTTTAGTTGTATGCCTGGCTGAAGTATCATAATTCTAAGTTTTATTTTCCAACTTATTTTAAAAATTGAAACTTAATAAGTCCTGAAGTGCTTTCTTCAGCATGCCTTTAACATGTGATCTTTGTTACACCAAAAGCTAATTTTGCCAGGTAAATGTTTTGCAAAAATGAGGAATTTCTTGGTTCTCGTTAGAAATTGAAAGTCGGATGGAGATTCTAAGCAGTTAATATCATTATTGTACGGAATAATTTTATGATACAGAAATAACATCATTTCCATATACGTGTGCTATTTTAGATTGAATGACTTGGAGATTATTTTCAAATTTGTCAGACATCTCATAAGCGCACCGTCATTGTTGAAGCTGTGAATTTTCCTTAGGTAGAAGATATCTCATTCTGAAAGCGCAATCATGATAAGTTCTCACAAATACGATCAGTGATGAATACTGAGTAGTTTAATCAGAACACAGTATTTCAAAGTTCTGAAAGATCATTAACCTGAAATGAAACATGGATTCTTCTCTGTTCTCTATGCAAATATTTGAAGTTGTGCTCCCTTTGTTTTCTGTTTCTTTTTCAAATTTTCAGCATCTGTGATATTAGCTTTTTACCTACTTGTTTTCTAGCCTACATCTTTGCTATGTATCTGTGCTGTATTGGCATTCGGCCCTATTTAACTTTACCAGTGTTCCAAAAACAAAAAGTGTGGTTTAAGTTTATCATTTAAATTTACACAGTTCTTCGGTAGGTTTTAATGCAACCTGAAGCTTTGGGAAGTCACTCTGTACACAATAGTAAACTGAGGATTTTTTTCTTGAAAATGAGAATTACTGGCAAATTATTATCTATCCTTAATTGTTCTAGAACAGTATTATGTGAGCCACTTAAAATTGAGTAGCTTCCCCGGTCACTTTAGCAGGCATTTAAAAAGCAACCACATTACTTTGGGTGTGGAGTCATTTGTAGTCAGATTGGATGGGGGTCGCAGATTTCTTGCTTGAAGGACGTTATGAACCAGATGGATTTTTGGGACAATCTTCTCGTTGTATGATAATTAATGAGACCATCATTCCCTTTTTGCTGTATCACTCAAATTTAATATCTCCCCAGCTGCAATGTTTCTGTGGCATTAGTCCAGGATTACGAGTTCAATAGCATATAACCATACACCTGCCTCCCTGGTGAATTCTAGGCTGGTAAATAGATTGGCCTAAATAAGTAGCTGAATTTATTTTTGTTGTTTAGTTTAAAATGGCTATTTATTTCAGGGAAGACATGAATATAAAAAATTCAATGCCATTATTTGAACTAAGTGCAGGGAAGCTAATCTCAGTATCTTGACCAAAGTTTATCCCGCAATCACATCAAACTTAACTGATGATCTGATCATTATTACATTGCTGTTTGAAGAAGCTTGCTCGTGCAAATTGCCAGCGGTTTTGTCCATTTTACGAGAGAAATTGCACATCAAAAGCGCATAGCTGGTAATAAGCTATTCAAGAAATCTGGTGGTTGTGATAGGTGCAATATCAATGCCAGGCTTTTTTTACGCTTTGGCTTCAGACAGGCTACTCAATGAGGAAAGGTACTTTTGCTGAATACTGTCTAGAGAAAGAAAGAGAACATATCTGTTTCAAATGCAGTTTGTAAAGCATTTCACCAACTGTAAATCATTGATATTTGAAAAAAAGAAAATGACATAGCATGGGTATTGTAGCAGTAATTAAGTTAACTGCATTCATTTTGTGTGATATATAGTGTTAGCTATGGTCAGTTGTTGAATAGACTGTATTCTGAAAGCAGTCAAAGCTCTGCTCTGGGGATCAACTTCCATAGCAACCACCAATGGTCAGTATTTTGTTACAGCTGAAGTGATGCTGCCTGACCTCTCTGTGGCTTGGGTCATAAGGTCACTAAATTGCATTTTACATTCAAAAGCAACCTGCCCACCAAAACTGATTTTCTTCTTTAATGTTAGGCTATCTGGAAAGAGCTAGTTTGGGTTGTATGTCACATAAATGAACATTTAGTTGTACAAAATTTCATGCAATATTACTGTCATATCTTGATGGTACTAATCCCATAGAGTGGCTGATGATAAATTTCCTGTTTTCCACCAAACTGCTGATCCGTTCTAAATATGGTTGCCATAATTGCAATGAATGATAAAACTATTCTTCTGCTTGCATAAATGCCTAGATCAACAATATTGTTTGCAATAAATGTGCCATATCAATTTCACAACTTTTTCTTGTTGGCTAGTGATACAAATTTGCACGCTAGCCCATTCATCACTATGTTCAAATGTATTTCACTAATTACAGTTCTTACTGTCAAAGATAATATGTCAGGAGGTGGTCCCTGAAGACCTTGCTGATAGTACATGTCAGATCGAGTCCATCTCATTTCTCCCCATTTTTCAACTGCGTGTGAGTATCTGTGTGATATGTCAGTTGGTACATTATTCAGAGTTTGATTAGTCACTGTCAAACAATGATTTGCAAGAGCACATAGCTTATTGATGCAACCTGCATTACAAAGTACTGGTAACAGATGCTAAACCTTTGCTTCAGATAATCAGCACTTGTAAAAGTAACTAACTTTGAATAATTATCTCTTCAAGATCATATCTTGACTATCCAAAATGAGAATAGTAAATGAAGTAACAATAGCAAGACAAAATGGATCAGAAATATTTGGTGTGATAGCCAAATAGTTTTCAGTTTCAAATATGCATTAGGCCCATTTTTCTAAAAGTTCAACTCCGTTGTAAATCAGCAATTGGACTGAAGGATATTTAGAGCTAGTCGAAAGTGAGTTCGGCAGATGCTGGGGCAAATCAGTCAAAACGTGTGGCCCTGATGAAGGGTTTATGCTCGAAATATCATCTCTTCTGCTCCTCGGATGCTACCTAACTAGCTGTGCTTTTCCAGCACCACACTTTTTGACGCTGACGAATGGAGCTAGTGGCAGTTCTTTTCATATATATTTTGTTTTGTGAAAATAGCACAGTTTCTTGTTTTTCCAGTTCATACAGCAGAGTCAAATGCATTGGGACAAAATGAAAAGCTTCTGGAAAATTGAGACAGTGACAACTTTGTGTTTGCAATATTGGTGTGAACAGGAAGTTATACTGTTAAGTGTTGACAACCCTCAGGTTTTTAAATAATGACAACAGCTTATAGTTACCTTTTACATAATAAAATGTCCCATGGCATTATAAAAGAATGTTATAAAACAAAGTATGACACTGAGCCACATCAGGAGGTATTAGATCAGAAAACCAAAAATTTGCCACAATCCATTCTAAAGGTAAGAAGTGCATGAATAGAAGTTTTGGGAGTGTATAGAGAATTTGGGAGTATGTAGGCTATTCAGTCCATTGAGTTTGATTTATTGGTGTCATGTGTACCAAGATACAGTGCAAAGTTTATATAGGCAGATCGTACCATACAAAGTACATCAGGGTAGCAGAACAGAGTGCAGAGCACAGTGTTACACCCACAGAGAAGGTGCAGAGAACGAGAGAGATTACCACTAACACTTGAGAGGTCCATTTGAAAGTCTGAAAACAGCGATGAAGAAGCTGTTGTTTAATCTATTCATGTGTGTCTTCAAACCTTCCCTTCTGCCCGATGGAAGAGTGTATAACTGGGGTGGGAGGGGTCTTAGATTATTTCCCAAGGTTCTTTCCCCAGGGGGCGGGAAGTATAGATGGAGTTAATGGATGGAAGACTGGTTTGCCTGATTGATGCTTTCTGTAGCTCATCTATAAAAATTGGTAAGAGTCTTTGTGGACAAGCTGAATTTTCTTAGCCTCCTGAGGAACTAGAGACATTGTTCTGCTTTCTTGACCTTCATGTCGATGTGGGTGGACAGGACAGATTCTTGGTGCTCATCACTCCCAGGAACTTGAAGCTGACAACCATCTCCACCTCAGCAACAATGACGCAAACAAGGGTGTGCCCTCCTCTTTGCTTGCTGAAGTCAATGACCAGCTCTTTTATTTTGCTGATGTTGATGGAGAGATAGTTGCTTTACACCATGCCATGAAGCACTCAATCTCTTTCCTGTATTCTGTCTTGTCGTTATTTGAGATCAGACCTACAACAATGGTGTCATCAGAAAACTTGTAAATGGAGTTGGAGCAGAATTTGGCCACATAATCATGAGTGTATGAGGTGTATGGTAAGGGGCTGAGTACGCAGCTTCGTGGTTCACTGGTGTTGAGGAGGTGTTGTCACCTAATCTTACTGATTGAAGTCTGTGGATCAGGAAATTGAGGATCCAGTTACAGACTGGAGGAATTGAGATCTAGGTCTTGGAGTCTGGAGTTAAGTCTGTTTGGAATTGTGATGTTGAATGCAGAGCTGTAGTCAATAGGTAGGTATCTCTGATGGGCTTGTGAAGGCACCACTTGGATTTCCAGTATAGTTCAGGATTAGATTAGAGTGGTGCTGGAAAAGCACAGCAGTTCAGACAGCATCCGAGGTACTCTATGCTACTTTCTCTCCACCCCCACTCTCCTCTCATTTATCTCTCCACCCTTCAGGCTCTCTGCCTGTATTCCTGATTAAGGTCTTTTGCCCCAAACGTCGATTTTACTGCTCCTCGGATGCTGCCTGAACTGCTGTGCTTTTCCAGCACCACTCTAATCTAGACTCTGGTTTCCAGCATCTGCAGTCATTGTTTTTACCTAGTTCAGGATTGCCTGACTTGAATATCTTAGGCTTGGACTTCAGTAGGAAGGGGATCTCCTGGTTCATCCAAATAGCCTCTGGTTGGAGAACATTTGAATTTGATTCTTCAGCGTGCAGAAGAATCTGTAACTGTAGTGGCAAACTCGTTAAAGTTGGCCGCTGAATTCGTGAATATGGACCAGTCCACTGACTCTATACATTGCCATAGAAGCCGTTCCATTGCCTCAGACTGCACTACTTTCTGTCCTGGGCTCTTATGTTTCAATTTCTGCTTGTAAGCCAGGAGGAGATGCACAACGTTGTGATCTGATTTTCCAAAATTCAGATTGGGGAATGGAGCAGTAGGCATCTTTGATGGTTGTAAAGCTTTGATCAAGGATGTTTGGACTTCTGCTGGGACAGGCTGGTATTTTGGAAGCACAATCTTGAGGTTGGCGGTTGAAATCACTGGCTACCTTGATCAAGGCCTCCAGGTATTCTGTCAAAAGACGCTTTATACTTAGTTGTGACTACTCTTCACTTCTGTATGGGGTGTGATGTCGACCGCTTTCAGGATAGCGGAGATGAACTCGTGCAGGGTTAGTAGGGATGGCACTTCACTGTAAGATATTCTCGACCCAGAGGCAATAACCTTGCCAGGGTCAGCACATCTGAGCACCAGGAGGTGTTCATTTGGATGTATATTCCATCATCCTGTTGCCTTGCCCGAGGATGGAAAACGGTCTACTTGGTAAACCGAGAGACCCTCAGGTTGTAAGGCACAATCAGGTGTAGCAGGAGTGAGCCATGTTTCTGTGAAACAGAGCACCTAGAGGTCTCTCAATTCCCTTTGGAAAGTGAGTCTAGCTTTAAGGTCATCCATCTTGTTTTCAGTGGCTTGGATGTTTGGCACAAGTATGCTACAAAGGGGGACTTGAAACACTGAAGTTTCATTCTCATCTGGCATCCAGCGCATGTCCCATTTTTTCGGTAGGTTGCTGCTCCTAGTGGATGCTGGGCATCGATGAGGGAGGTTTGCTGCTCCAAGAGGTAAGTGTGGGGCCCTGGGCACCAGTTAAAGCCTTGATATTCCAGGGAGGCTATTGTGGTCAATTCGGTTGGGCTTCCTCGATGTCTGGTTACTGTGGGGTCAAGTCTTATTCCCATGCTGGTCGTGCCTTAGTTCTTGGTTTCTACTAGGTCGGGCCTGCGGGAAGCTGAAAGGCCTCTGATCCCTCTTGGCTTACGGTTCCAGTGTTGACAAGGTAAGTGGGTTTGTCCGATGGGATGTTGGGCACTAGTCACATTCATGAGTCTCCAGGGAGTCTTGCAGTCAGTCTGCTCGGGCCTCCATGATGTTGGCCCACCATAGGGCCAGGTCTTGTTCCCAAGCTGGCCAGGCATCGGTTTCCAAGAGGAGGCCGGCCTTATGAGGAGTTGGTAGGCCCCTTATCTCTATGCTTGCATTCTTTAGCATTGGTAATTGGGCCTTGTCAATTGGAGAATCTTCAAACCTGAAAGTAGATTTAAGAGAACATTGTTAGTAACTGATAGACTTTGAATTGAGGATCTGCTTTAAATGGCTCGCAAAATGCTACCGCACTCTGGCGCCACCTTGAGTCATTGAGTCTGCTGAACCATAATGGTTTGCGATCCCATTGTCTTACCTTCTCCTCATAACCTTTGATCTCCTAACTAATGTAGAACCAATGTATCTTTGTTTAAATACATTCTGACTTGGCCTCCACAGCCTTTGTGGCAATGAGTTCCATAGATTCATCGACGCTGGCTGAAGAAATTCCTCCTCATCTCAGTTCTTAAGGGTTGTCCCTTCACTCTGAGACTTTGCGCTCGAGTGCTAATCTCTCCTACGAGTTGAAACATCTTCTCCACATCCACTGCATCCAGGTCTGTCAGGATTCTGGAAGTTTCAGTCAGACGCCTTGCTCATCCTTTGAAATACCAGTGAATACAAACCCAGCTTCTCAACTGTTCCTCATGTGACAATCTCTTCATCTCTTGGATCAGTCTTGTAAACCTCCTCTGGACTCGTTCCAAGGCCAGTACATCCTTCCTTCGATGTGGAGCCCAAACCTCCTCTCAATATTCCAAATGTATCTGACTAGACTCGGAGCCTTTCACAGTCTAGATTAGAGTGGTGCTGGAAAAGCACAGCAGCTCAGGCAGCATCCGAGGAGCAAGAAAATCGACGTTTCGGGCAAAAACCCTTCATCAGGAATAGAGGCAGGGTGCCTGCAGAGTGGAGAGATAAATGAGGGCTGGAGGTGGGGAGAAAGTAGCATAGAGTACAATAGGTGAATGGGGGTGGGTATGGAGGTGATAGGTCAGAGAGGAGGGTGGGGAAGGTAGCAAAGAGTACAATGGGTGAATGGGGGTGGAGATCAAGGTGATAGATCAGAGAGGAGGGTGGAGTGGATAGGTGGAAAGGAACTTAGGCAGGTAGGACAGGTCATGGGGATGGTGCTGAGCTGGAAGGTTGGAGCTGGGGTGAGGTGGGGGAAGGGGAAATGAGGAAACTGGTGAAATGCACATTGATGCCATGGGGTTGAAATGTTCCGAGGAGGAAGATGAGGCGTTCTTCCTCCAGGCGTTGGGTGGTGAGGGAGTGGTGGTGGAGGAGGCCCAGGACCTGCATGTCCTCGGCAGAGTGGGAGGGCGAGTTAAAATGTTGGGCCACAGGGTGGTGGGGTTGAAATTCACCCCCCAGAATGCATTTTGCACCCCTGCGACCCTATGTGTTTCCTCCAAGCATTGCTCAACATGGAGGAGTACTGATTCATCAGCCAAGGGAGGACAGTATGTGGTAATCAGCAGGAAGCTTCCTTGCCTATGTTTAACCTGCCCAGAGTTGGTGTTGAGGACTCCCGGGGGGACTCCTTCCCGACTTTATGTCACAGTGCCGCTACCTTTACTGTGTCTGTCCTGCCGGGAGACACGACAAATCCAGGGCTGGTGATAGTGGTAGTATTGCCTGGACATTGTCTGTATATTATGATCTGTGCATATGGCTTTGTCACCCTGTTGTTTGACAAGTCTGTGAGACAGCCATTCCAATTTTGGCACTAGTCCCCAGACATTAACAAGGAAAGCTTTGCACGGTCGATGATCTGTTTCTGCCTTTGTCTTTTCCAGTGCTTGTGTCACTGTTGGATGGTCCATCCAGTTTAATTTCCTCATTGAGACTTTGTAGCAATTGGTACAACTGAGTGGCCATTTCAGAGGGCAGTTGTGGGTAAACCACATTGCTATGGATCTGTAGTCATATGTAGGCCAGACTTGGTGAGGATAGCAAAAACTCCTTCCTTGAAGGACATTAGTGAGCCATATGGGTTTTCCTGACAACGGATCATGATCATCGGTAGATTCTTCATGCTAGATTTTGTTTTATTGAATTCAAATATCACCATTTGTTGAGTTTGTAGATTAGTAGTCTAGTGATAATTGCTCAAGGCCATCACCTCCCCCTTTGACTCCTAGTCCCTTGGTATTTCAGATTTGAAATACTCCATCCTCATGATTAGAGCACAAAATAGCTTTGTGCCTTTCTATGTCTCTAATCTGCTGTAGTGATAAATGTCACATTGCCAAAAGAATACTAATTCTTCTCCAGCTTTTTGTATTTCTCTTGTTTGATCATCCACCTTAGGAGTCTTTCTTCCACCCTTATGTGTTATTATTTACTTCTCTTCATTTGTCTAATTCTTTTTGAGCTGTTAAATACTTCTCTCCTGACATTTATACATTGGGACCTTCTCTCTCCCCAACCAAAATATTGACCCCGAACTGTTCTTCAAGATTAGTGAAACTGACGTTGAGTGAGACCATCTGAAGACACCTTGAAGCTTCCTGATTTTTTTGGAATACTTATAGTATTCAGAAATTTGCACATTACACAAGTTCTACCACTTAGATTTCCACTGTCCTGCCTTAATACATGAGTTAAAAATAGAGAATCAGAGGGAATGAAAAGTAATTTTAATCATACTTACCTTTTAATGGTAAACTCTGTACTCATTCAGGTTTCCTTGCACTTTCCTCTGCAATTCAATTTCAGTGATCAATTTGCTTCCATCTTCTTGGACCATCATTGTGTTCACTTTTGAGTGTTCCATCTTCGGAAATAAAATCTGACTTGAAGAAACTTCAGCGGCAACTCAACTAATTCATATTTAGCATGACTAACAGGAGGCTGAGTGGACTCCAGTTCTGTATGCTAAACAGACAGGTCAAGGAGGTATTTGGTTCAGATATTTAAAATCATAACGCAAATTGGTTGGAAAAGCAATCTTTATCCTAGCCTAGAAAGGTATGAGCTTAAAGTTTAAAGTGTAATTAAAGCGTGAATGGTATGTCCTGGAAGGCTCTAAAAGTGAAGTTAAAGGTGCAGTGTTAGCTTATGTAAGATGGAAAATTAGCATTTAAAAGAAAACCTGCCAAATAGGTCAAGATCAAGTGGATAGTACTCCCCTCTATTGCCTATGAAATTGTTAAATGAGCACATGTAATACAAATATACTTATTTCCATTACTCTTGTTCACTGGCTTAAAAATATTTATACCATCATTGATTACAATTCTGAGCTAGATTGGCTTTGGATTTATTACTCAAAATGTACAATTGAACTATCCTTGTTAATATTAATTGATATAGCACAGGATTTATTGAAAAATTTATCCACAGATAACCTCTGATTTAAATCTTGTAACCTTTACTCCCTGTTAACTACATAGTACCCAACTTCAGATTTTTCATGACTGCCCTCGGGTTTTTTTGGTTGCAGCCCTGCTATGCCTTTATTATGTACAATTAAAATATCCTAAACTTAGTTCATAATCTCTAAGTGTTTTATTTTCAAGGTTCTCACATCCTACATCTCTGATTTTCAGTCAGTAAATCTACGTGTGTATACTTAATTTGCTGAAATGTGTTGAGGCGATTTTGGAAAAAAAATATTGTAGTCAAAATGATTGTAGACGATAAGGTATAGGAAAAGAAGGAGGCCATTCAATCCCATGAAGTTTCTTTGGACATTCAATAAATAGTTAGAACAGTCTTGATAAAAGTTTTTTCTGAAATTTGTGGGTTTACACAACTGTTCTTGTGTAGGGCCCAATGACAGGAGTTGACTTGCTGCTTTTACCCTTTTGTTTACAATGGGGCTTTATTGAATCAAAGCAAGAAAACATTAACTGTTAAACAAACTTTATTTCATGTAGTATGTTTTTACCAGTTTTACAACAGATCAATTTAAAATTGTTTGTCTTGGAATTCTCACATCCAAATTGTTGGAACAAAATTCATCTTTTGTTTTTATTTATGATGTAAGTGAAGAAAAAAACTTGGGTTGAATGAATGGAAATGACATAAAGATTGTTCTGCTATTGTTAATGTGAATTTAGTGCAACATGCTTGACATATTGAGGATACTGTTTCTATAGCAGAAACTTTTAAAGCACATGTTTATAACACGATTCTGGCCCTATTAGTTTAAATGGTGCTGCTGTTACGCAATTTTCTTATAACATGGGATTGCATGAGAATGGAACTACCGAGTTATAGCAGAACTGACTGTATTCTGTTGAGTAAGTACTTCCTGGGCCTCATCTTTCCTTGAAGGATTATCAAAGAATAAGTTTGTTTCTTGTTATGAATGATTCCATACTTGCAACGCATCTTTTAGTTCTTGATGGATGGCGCCAGTGAGGCATTCATTACAATTTTCTTATTAGATTTTAGTAAGCAGTGACATGTACTCCAATGTCAAACTGTAAATTCTATTTCATCCCTCAATGTTAAAGTGATATTAAAAGCTTTTAATATCTGTAATATATTCCAATACAATAAGCAAATTGCAATTGGACACGGCTGTGCAAATTCCGGGAAAAATCTCAGCCCCACCATATTTAACAATGGGGCTGTTCATTGGGGACAGTGGTTTGAAGAATTGACCACACTGCAGTCTTGCATTAAAATATAACTAGGAGCCAGGCTGTTTTTTTTTTTGGCTTAAGAATTTTTTTTCTCTTGTAAGTTTACCCATTAATGGCATTGATTCTGAAGGTTTAACAGGAAATGTATAAATACAGCACTGTGGTCATCTGTAGATGGAAGTTTACTTTTCTGGTGTTAAAGTGGCAAAGCTATTTTATGCAGAAACTGACAAACTTTCAGTATAAAGGTTAAGGTACATAACAGCTTGGCTTCCAAAATAAACTTGATTTTTGAGAAACTTGCTGTATAGACGGCAAAATGAAAAACTACTACATATCAAATCTTGATGAGCAAGATTAGAAAGGTGAGCAAAAACTTGTCTAAGAGGCAGTTTTATGATACTGTGCTTTCTAGTAATCAGTCTCGCAATGTGAGCATCACTGACAAAGGCATTATTTGGTGCCTATTTTGTAAATGTCTTTAATGAGGTGATAGTGAACTGCCATCTTTCAATATTTGACTCCTATCTGCTATAGGTGTAACCACAGCACTGTAGCCTAGAAATTCCAGGATATTAACCAAATCACAGTGAAGGAATAGCAAGGCAGCTCAACATCCGGATGATATGTTTTTGGGAAGAGACTTTTCACATGTTGGTGTTTGCAGGAGATTGATGCTTCTCTAGTTACACGTTTGGAAGATGCTGTTGAAGGAGATTTGAGGAGTTGGTTCACTGTGCTGTGGTGCTGGTGGAATGAATATTTAAGTTGCTCAAGCAGGCTGCTTTGCTCAGACAATGGTTGAGCTTTTTAAGTCCAGTTGAAATTGCAGTGGGAATAGATTGGGTTGGGATATCTGGCCGGCATGGACGGGTTGGATCGAAGGGTCTGTTTCCATGCTGTACATCTCTATGACTAGTCATGATTTGGAGATGCCAGTGTTGGACTGGGGTGTACAAAGTTAAAAATCACACAACACCAGGCTATAGTCCAACAGTTTAATTGGAAGCAAGTGTCCGTGTATATGTGAGAGTGGGTGTGTGTGTGTATAGTGCAATGGTGATCGCTTGTAATGTGACTTGATCACAAGGTCCTGGTTGAGGCCCTCCCTATGGGTCTGAACTTAGCTATCAGCCTCTGCTCGGCCACTTTTCTCTGCTGCCTGTCCTGAAGTCCACCTTGGAGGATGGTCACCCGAAGGTCCAAGGCTGAATGTCCTGGACCACTGAGGTATTCCCCAACTGGGAAGGAACCCTCCTGTCTGTTGATTGTTGTGCGGTGCCCATTCATCCGTTGTCATAGCCTTTGCTCGGTTTCCCCAATGTACCATGCCTCCGGGCATCCTTGCCTGCAACGTATAAGATAGACAATGTTGGCTGAGTCACATGAGTACCTGCCACGTACAAGGTGGGAGGTATCCCCACGCGTAATGGTGGTATCTATGTCCACACTCTGACACGTCTTGCAGCATCTACTGTGACAGGGTTGTATGGAGTTGTCCTGAGAGCCGGGCAGCTTGCTACGAACAACGATCTGTTTGAAGTTTGGCGGTTGTTTAAAGGCAAGGAGTGGAGGTGTGGGGAAGGTCTTGGTGAGGTGCTCATCCTCATTGATAATGTGTTGCAGGTCACGAAGAACATGGCGTAATTTTTCAGCTCCTGGGAAGTACTGAACAACGAAGGGTACCCTGTCAGTGGCAGCACGTGTCTGTCTCCTGAGGAGGTCATTACCATTCCTTGCTGTGCATTACGGAACTGGCGGTCGATGAGTTGAGCATCGTACCTCATTCTTGTGAGGGCATCCTTGAGTACTTCCAGGTGTCCGTCACGTTCCTCCTCATCTGAGCAGATCCAGTGTATGTGTAGGGCTTGTCCGTAGGGGATGGCTG
The DNA here is from genome assembly GCF_047496795.1 of Chiloscyllium punctatum. NCBI lineage: Eukaryota > Metazoa > Chordata > Chondrichthyes > Orectolobiformes > Hemiscylliidae > Chiloscyllium > Chiloscyllium punctatum. The sequence goes on along the minus strand of NC_092739.1, from coordinate 127,810,438 downwards.
TTTTAATATGATTTGGGTGGAAGCTGGAGAAGTGTAGCATTGTGAGGTGGTCTGTGGGTTTGCGGTAGAGTGTGGTGCTGAGGTGTCCATCCTTGATGGAGATGCATGTGTCCAAGAATGAGACAGATAGTCGAGAGTAGTCCATAGTGAGTTTAATGGTGGGATGAAACTTGTTGATGTCACTGTGTAGTTTTATCAGTGACTCCTTGCCATGGGTCCAGAGGAAGAAAATGTCGTCAGTGTACCTGGTGTACAATGTTGGTTGGAGATCCTGCAAAGAGAAGTCTTGTTCGAACCTGTGCATAAAAATGTTGGCATATTGGGGTGACATCAACAAGTGTCATCCCCCCTTCAAACTCACCATGGACTACTCTCAATCCACAGACAACCCCCCAATGCTACACTTTTCTAGCTTCCACCCAAAACATACTAAAACAGCCATCCCCTATGGACAAGCCCTACACATACACCAGATCTGCTCAGATGAGGAGGAACATGACGGACATCTGGAAGTACTCAAGGAGAAAAGTGGCCGAGCAGAGGCTTATAGCTAAGTTCGGTACCCATAGGGAGGGCCTCAACCGGGACCTTGGGTTCATGTCACATTACAGGTGACCACTATTGCACTATACACACACACAGATACTCCTAAACACACACCCACTCTCTCACACTCACGGGCACACGTACACACAGACACCCCCACACATCCCCACACACACCCTTACAGACACACACACTCCCACACTCACACATGCACCCCCTCACAGACTTAAGACACTCTGCACTCACTACACACACATACACTTTCTCGCACTCACAACCCCCAACCCAGACAGACACACACACACACAGACAAAGACCCACATGCACACATATATTTTGTGGGGTGAATTTGTACTTTCAGAGTTACATTGCACTTTGCTCAAAAACTGCATACATTCATGTTGAACTCTGAGCTCAAAAACTGCATGAATTTATATAAAACTCTGTTATCTCACTTTTTAGATGAGAATCAATCTAAACATCAGGTCATAGACAGAGAACACAGGGGGCTAACACCTTCAACATATTGTCTAGCTATCACCATTGTTAACAGCTAACCTGAGAATGCAACTTTTTTAAAAAAAAGGTTTTGTGATTTACACATGAAAGAAGTGAAACTATCACTGTATTCTAACAGATGAAAGGCTTAACAGACAATCAGTTTTTCAATGTATAATTTCAGTTACATTACACTGTAAATTTTTGCTATAAATTCTATGTAACGATCGAGCCCTCCAATATCACCTGATGAAGGATCATCGCTCCGAAAGCTAGTGTGCTTCCAATTAAACTTGTTGGACTATAACCTGCTGTTGCGTGATTTTTATCTCTATGACTATGACTCTATAAGTGGAGAATATTTTACCTTGCTTTATACCTTGTTGATAATCTAGGGACAGCAAAGAAGCAAATGAGAAAGCATAGAAAGTGGTGAAGATTATTGGGAAGCCAGAACATTGGGAAGTTTTTAAAAGCCAGTAGATGACAACTAAAAATGCATTTAACAGGGAAATGAAGAAATATGAGGGTAAGCTAGCTAATAATATAAAAGAAGGTTGTAAGAGTTTTTTAAATATATAAAAGTTAAAAGTGAGCTAAGAGTGAAAATTGGACTGCTGGAAAATGAGGCTGGAGAAGTACTATTGGGGAATAAGGAGCAAGCCATTCAGTACTGAGATGATGAAGAATTTCTTCTCTCAAGAATTGTGAACCTGTGGGATTCTCTTCCACAAAAAACTGCTGGGGCTAATTCGTCAGATATGTTCCAGAGAGAGCTGGATGTGGCCCTTGCAGCCAAAGAGATTGAGGGGTATGGAGAGAAAGCAGGAATGGAATGCTGGAATTCCATGATCAACCATGATCATATGAATAATGTTACAGGATCAAAGGATTGAATGTCCTATCCCTGTACCTATTCTCTGTTTCTATGAACAAAAAAATGGTGGAGGAATTCAATATATGCATTCCATTAGTCTTCATGAAGGAAGATGCAGGTAGCACACCAGAACTTCGAGAGCCAGAGGGCAGAGATGAATGTAGTGGCAATCGCGAAGGAGAAGGTGGATAATCACCTGGACCAGGTGGACTACACCCCCAAGATTCTGAATGAGATAGCTGAGGAGATTGTCGGGGCTTTAGTGGTGATCTTTCAGGAATTACTAGAGTCAGAGAGGGTCCCAATGGATCAGAAAATAGCTAATGTAATATTTAAGAAGGGATGGAAGTAGAAGATGGGAAATTATAGGCCAGTTAACCTGACCTCAGTTGATAGTGAGACTTTAGTGTTCATTATTATGGATGAGATTGAAGAGTGTTTAGAAATGCATGATCAAAAAGGCCTGTGTCAGCATGGTTTCATCCAAGGGGAGATCATATCTTGAAAATCTCTCAGAATTTTGAGGAGGTAACGAGCAAATTAAGCAGAGGAAAGTCAGTAAATGTGAGCTATTTGGATTTCCAGAAGGCATTTTACAAGCTGCTACACTGGAGGTCGCTACATGAGGTTAGAGGCAAGGTGCTGGCATGGATAAAAAGATTAGCTGACTGGCAGAAGGTAGGGAACGGGAATAATGAGGTCTTTTTCAGGTGTCTAGTGGAGTTCCATTGAGTTCAGTGTTGGCACCACAGTTTTACTAAGTTTTCACATGATACAAAGATAGGTGGAGCACCAGATGGTGTTGAGGAAGCAAGGAAGCTGCAGATGGAATTAGATAAGCTAGGCGAATGGGCAAAGTAGTGGGAGATGGCATACAATAAGGGTAAGTGCAAGTTTGGTCGGGAGAATAGAAGCATAGATTATTTTCTAAACCGGGAAATGGTTCAGACATCTGAAATACGAAGGGACATGTCTGTTCTTGTGTTCATGAAGTCCTACTTCAGGATTCCTTAAGGTTAACATGCAAGTTCAGTTGGCAATTAAGAAGACAAATGCAATGTTTGCATCCATTTCAAGTGGGCTGGAATACAGGGGCAGAGATTAGATTAGATTAGATTAGATTACTTAGTGTGGAAACAGGCCCTTCGGCCCAACAAGTCCACACCGCCCCGCCGAAGCGCAACCCACCCATACCCCTACATCTACCCCTTACCTAACACTACGGGCAATTTAGGATAGCCAATTCACCTGACCTGCACATCTTTGGACTGTGGGAGGAAACCGGAGCACCCGGAGGAAACCCACGCAGACACGGGGAGAACGTGCAAACTCCACACAGTCAGTCGCCTGAGGCGGGAATTGAACCCAGGTCTCTGGCGCTGTGAGGCAGCAGTGCTAACCACTGTGCCACCGTGCCACCCGATGTATTGCTGAGGCTGAATAAGGCTATGATCAGACTGCATTTGGAATATTGTGAGCTGTTTTGGACCCTGTATCTAAGCAAAGATGTGATAGTGTTGGAGCAGGAATGTTCATAAGAATGATTTTCATGATGAAGGGCTTATCATATGAAGAGCAGTTGTGGACCCTGAGTATGTATTTGATGGTGTTTAGTGGCTGGGGGATGTGAGATCTGATTGAACTTAGAAAATACTGAGAGGCCTGGATGGAGTGAATGTGGAGAGGTTTCCATTAGTAGGAGAGACTGGGACCTAAAGGCACAACCTCAGAGTGAAGAACTGAGATGAGGAGGCATTTCTTCTGCCAGAGAGTAGTGAATCTGTGGAACTCTTTGCCACAAATTCTATGAATGACTAGGTCACTGAGTGTATTGAAGACAGAGATGGAGTTTTGATTAATAAGACAATCAAAGCTGATGGGAAGAAGGCAAGAGAATGGGATTGAGAACATGTCAGCCATTATTAAATGCCAGAGGAGACTGGATGGCTGAATAGCCTAAATGTCCCTGCATCTTATAGTATTACATTTTTATGGTATTGGCAAGTCAGGCGATTAATTCCTTGCCACAGAATTCTTTGACTCCAAACTGCTTTCGTCCTCACAGGATTAGTATGTTCAGTGGTGTTGATGGTATAGGAATGGTAATCACAGAATCCCCACACTGTGGGAGCAGGCTATTCGGCTCATCGAGTCCACACCGATCCACCGAAGAGCATTCCACCCAGACCCCACCTCTACCCTATCTCTGTAACCCTGCGCTTCCCATGGCTAGTCCATTTAACCTGCACATCACTGGACACTATGGGCAATTTAGCATGGCCAATTTACCTAAACAGCACATCTTTGAACTGTGGGAGGAAACCGGAAAACTTAAAGAAAACCCACTGAGACATGGGGCGAGTGTGTATCCTTCATGCAGATAGTCACAAGGGGTGGAATCAAACCCTGGCAATGTGAGGCAGTAGTGCTAACCACTGAGCCACCATGCATCCTATGGCAACGGTAATAGTATTGGACATTGAGGAGAAAGAGTTAGCATCTTTATTGGTGGGGATGGCCATGGTCTGGCATTTGTATGATACAATCACTTCTTGTCACTTCACAGTCCAGGAGAAAGTGAGAACTGCAGATGCTGGAGTATCAGAGCTGAAAATGTGTTGCTGGAAAAGCGCAGCAGGTCAGGCAGCATCCAAGGAACAGGAGAATCGACGTTTCGGGCATCAGCCCTTCTATTCCTGAAGAAGGGCTGATGCCCGAAACGTCGATTCTCCTGTTCCTTGGATGCTGCCTGACCTGCTGCGCTTTTCCAACTTCACAGTCCATGCTTGACATTATGCTGGAAGGATTGTCATTGTTGAAACAACTGAAGGAAGTTTGGCCTCAGACACCAATTTGGAGATTATCCAAATTGGAGATTATAGGTCACCAATAAATACAACTATATTTCCTTGTGCAAGTTATGACTCTAACAAATGTAGCACCCCCAGAGGCAGTTCACCATTACCTCTGAAGGGCATTTAGGAATAGATGATAAATGCTAGCCTTAGCATCAGTGCTCCGATCCCTTGAAGTTAAATGTCCCTATCCTCTGGTGTAAGTTTGCAGAAGTGACATTTCATACATTTGAAACTTTCAATTCTAACTTTAGGAAATGCTTTAAGATTTTTAAAAAATCTAGCAACGCTCATAAAGCAATGCACCTTGACTGAAATAATGAATGTCAAGCAATGCTTCATTACTGTTCTTGTCAATTTGATGGTGACATGGGAAACTTGCTTTATTATGCTTGTTGTTATATAAGTGTGATATCCTGGTTGAATTGAGCATTATCTATCTTATTTGGAGCAATTTGCAGTGTTTTACAGGCTTTCAGCAATGGTAAATATACCCTCTCTCATAAATCCCTTTTTATCATTCAGCATAGATGCCCCTCCTATCAGCCGCTCTGTCAAGCCTAATGTTACCAAATGGAAACATTGTATTGTAGTAAAAACAAAATCGACCTAGGCTCAAAGAGAGCATTTTTTGTTTGGATGATATTAGTTCCTTTTATTGTTTTATTGTCCTATGTATAGTTAATTAGTAGTATTGATGCAAATTAAAAAAAAACATGAAGTCTGTTTCTGAATATGAGTAGAAAAATTGTAGTCATTACTTCAGGACTAGGCCTGAGCTTGATTTTTGCATCACGTCCCAGGTTTCCATAGAAAAGCACGAGTATAATAGTGTCATGGAGCGCGAAACTGATCAATACAAAGTCAGCTGCTGTGTTTTCCTTGGGAATCTTTCTTTAGAGCTGTTGAAATTTTTAAAATCAATATTGATTGAAGAGAATTGGTGTTTGAGAGAACGCTTGGACTTGCTGAAAATGCCAGCTACTTCGTGATATTTACAGAGAGGAGAGCTGCTTCTAAAGGCTTTAGAGATTTAAAAGGGTTACCAGATGCATTTGAAAATAGCTATAAAGCATGTTGGAAATGCATTGATTAATGTTTTACGGTTTTCCTTTTTCTAACTCAATAGTTATTTCATTTTGTGTTCTTTTAAACTTGCTTCAAATTCTTTGATAAAATTTCAGAAATTGGCCTAAGCATTGGAATCCCTGAGATGTGAAAGATCTGACTAGGGTTGTGTAATCCAGTGTTGTAATTGTTACTTGATGGAAATGATTGACATTTATATCCAGTATTGAAGCAAAGTATTGATTGTTTTGAGAAATGATTTGTGTTTTTTTTGTTCAGTAAAAATTGACCTTCAGGTTTTTGTAGATCTGAAAAATCTTGGACTATTTGCAATAGAAGGAGCTATTTAGTTTAGTCTTGTCAGCTAAAGTAAAGAATATCAAACTTACATTATTGTGTAAATTAGATTACATTTCCCATGAAGAGAAAACAAGCCCAGTTTTAGGGTTCAACAACTATAGTCGGGTTGTCAACTAAACATGAATGCTTGGGTATCTGATGCACCCCATTCAATATCAAAGAAGAAGTTCCTGCTGACCTTAAATTGTCATATGACAAATTCCTCTGAAATTTGAATGCAATCCAACAGCAGATCATAGAAGTCTTGTACTGCTTTTGGTTTAGCATTTAGTCTTCTATCAAACACGTCATTTTCATTCCAAAGAGCATAACTGAAAAATTTAATCAGTGCACTTAAGATATTGCTTAATTTTTTGGCTGATTGAAAATTATTTCAGAAACTTCAAATTTTCTGAATTCAGCAGTAAGATTGTTAATGCACAAATTTGGCATTAATGATCACCAGAGGACAGGATATTAGAAAACTTTTGAGAGTATAAGAATATTCCAAGACCCTTAGTTCAGCAAATGCATTAACCAGATAGAATTCCAAATGATTCAGTGGTCTAGAATGGAATTTCTGAGGCCGTCATAGCATTAACGCTGGCTTTTCATGAAGGTATTTTGTCAATTACTTTAGAATGAATGGCATTTTTCTGAATTCTGGAATTGATTATACAGTATGAGAGGATGAAGAACCACATTTTCCTGGTTTCACAGTTTATGGCAGGGAGAAGTAGATTTTTTTGGGGTGGGACTTTCTGTTAACTTCTGAACATTTTGGATAATTTGGGTACATTTGTACTTTGAGGTCTGATATGATAAGTGTAACATAACATTGAAGGATAAAGGTAGTTTTAGATCTATGCTGTCGAAGCTTTCAAGCACTGGAACTGTTGTGCCATTTCTGAGTCAGTTATGGATTAATTGATGGAGATTGATTGCTCGACAGCTCAATTAATGCTGTAATGTATGACGACCAAGATTCTGAACTACTTGGAAACTTTGAAATATTTCATCTAGTCATACTTACGTTAGTAAGCAATGCAAATGTATTTTATTTGCTTTCATTATATTTATCAGTTAATATCTTAAATAATGGCTGCAATTATCCAAATACTACAAATTTAGAGCATATGTGGCAAAACTGTTCTGTCTTGTGCTAAAAGCAATATATGTCAAATTACTGTTGAGCAGCATAAACTATCTTTTTGACCAAACTATGAAAGGATGAGAAATGCCTTATTTTATGCTAATATTTCATGAGTTATAAAAATCAATCTTGTCTCATACATCATTAAAAGCCTGTAGACAGAGAGCCACATATTTTAAAGGGTTAAAAGGTACAAGTCAGCCATGTACTGTTCTCATGAATACCCAAATGTACACCATGTAGTCATCTGCCCTAGTCACCAATGAGCTAAGAAATTGAAACTCTTCCACGTGGTATGTATGATGAACCAATCTGAATGACACTGCGTGGATTCTCATCAGGCTCCACCTTCAAGGCCTTGACTACTGTGAACTCTCAATCTGTGCACGCTCCTGAGCACTGATTTGTCTGCGTTGGTGTACTCCTGTGCATGCAGACAGCCAGACAGGCACTGTCTAAAGTGGCTGGGGAGCCTGCCATTGATCGATTAAAATGGTGTGAAGTGAATTAATGTGAGGCAGGCTGTCTGTCTATCAAAGCGCACCAGGAATCTAGGGTAGAACTGATCTATGGCAGAAAGCTCAATTTACCAGAGGATTGAACCACATATATAGGAGATACATTGTACCAAATCTTTGTATTCTCACATGAGTTGAAGGATTCTAAGAATAGTAAGTAAATATTTCATTGTCAAGACCTCCATGCTGTAGGATCTGGTATCCACTATTAAACTAATGTTATCAGTTATCATTTTGTGAAACACTTTGTAAGTAATCTATTGACATTGCTTTTTACTTGGAAAGTTGAACTTAATAAAAGCTCTCAGGATCGTAGACTTGGTGTTACGGGAAACAAATTGAGAAAACATGAAAAAAATCCAAATTCTACTGAGGCACCAAAATAAAAGTAATTTTTACGGTATAGCATCTGATTAGATACCTGAATAAATTCAAGTACAGATGTGGTAAGATTCAAGTTTGAGAAGTTAGTGTAACAAAGACAGATGCTGTTAAAGCATTCATGTTAAGCTGCACATGACCTTTCTTCAAAGAAGAGCATGTTGTTCAAAATATAGCCTCCATTTCAAACCTAAAGCTTGTGTATAAATTATAAAAAATGGCACTCTCCTGTCATTGATTAAATGTTGAGGGAAGTAAAAGCATTCCTAGCTGATCTTTTTATGTGTAGCTTTAACATGGTTCCAAGGTAGAGAATCTTGATGGGCTCATTTAAGCCCATAACTAAGTAAATGTTAAGGGGACTAAATTTGATTCAGTAAAGATTAGTTGTTGCAAAAGAGCAGATCGGGTAAAAGTTGACTCTTAAAAGTTTTCTTCAAATTTTAAATACAGATATAAGGATTCAAGGATGGTCAATTGGCTAATCTGTCAGAAGGAAGAGGGATAAAAGCTTGGCACTGAAGGATAATTTGCTTTCTCTGTGGCACCTTTAATGTGAGATGATATTGCAAGGAATTTCACAGATACGTTATCAAGGAGGAGGAGAGATTAGAATGGGTATGTAAAGAGGTTCTTCTTAATGGGCAAGACGGATGTGTTTAGTTTTACGAAAAGAATTGCAGAACATAGGTGTTAGGTGCCTAGTCTACAGACACCATTTGTGGACCAGAATCAATGGGTCCAGTCATAATGAGTGGACAGCTAATAGGGTTTTTGAATTGGCAAGATTTCAAGAAGGCATCTAAATGCTTGACTATTGTGCAACTGCAAACCATTGTGGGTCAGCAAGGAAAGCAATGAAGGGAGACTGAGAAAAATTTTGCATGATCTGAAATTTGCATGTGATGAAAGTTGGGTATTGACAGAGGAACAATGAATATTTGGGTGTTGTGCTGACCATTCGTAGATAAAAGTATTGTGGTAAATGGGTTGTGACAGGAGTAGAAGTGAGTGATGCTACAAAAACTGAACTGGTGTTTTCAGTTTCTGTAGCCTGGACAGTGAATGAAATTCATATTCCAGGGCATCTAGTTTGTCTTGGCACCAAAAATGAATGGATCGGGTTTCTGGGACTGGGAGCAGTTATGCTCTGAAACTGTAGTACGAGAGTATGTCGAGACCCAGGGGAAAATCCTGAAGCACAGACATACATTGTAATTTCCTAGAAAGTTTAAACTCCAGGTGGTCTAATTTGAGCTGCATCCGACTGACTGCTAAAGTCTCTCACATTGATCTCTATGTGGAAACTTAGAATCAGGTCCACAGCACAGAAAAAAGAACACAGCCCATTGACTCTGTGCTGACACCCCATAACATGACCCTTGCAACTGATCCAACCCAACTAGCTGCTCCCATCCGCCCAAGCAACAATGCAGCAGCTCTCTATCTTTTACTCAGTCATCTGTCCGCCCACCTATCTGCTCATTCATCCATTCACTTGAATACCCATTCAACAGCCCCCTGATTCATGCACTCACCCATTCACTCACACTCACCCACTGACCCATTGAATCACCTACCCATTCATCCACTGATTCATACATGGACCCACACTCTCATCTACCCACCACCAATGGACTTATCTGCTCATCCACCAATACACTCATGTGCCCATCCAGCAATGCACTCCCTCACTCACTCTCACCCACTCCAATTGAAATATCACTTTCAATTTCATAAACTCAAGGCTCTGATGTTCTCTTTAATAACTTCAACATCTTCAACAATATGGGTGCTATTCCAACTACAAACCACTTGGATCTGTGTAATCTATGTCCTTTACTATGCACTCATCTCTTGACTGCATGACTGCATCTCCCTCGTCATTCAAAATCTAAAATCACTCCATAGTTTTACTTCAGCCCATCTCTGTACCAACTACACTTCAAAAATCTCACAAGTGTATCCCAACAGTTTGGAGTGTTCTTCCTCAGTCTATCCTCTCATTTTCACCAGCCTTTGAGATTTCAGCTGCATTGTCTCATGTTCTCCCACTTCCTGGTTTTATCTACTGTTTCTCTTATTTATTATTTTAGCATGTTTTGTTACATGCAAGTTATACTATGTTGTTGCATGCTTGAAGCTTGCTTTGCCCAACAAAACAGGTAATTGTATAACCTAGCTTTTTATTCACTGCCTAAAGATTGTATTGATTACTGAATTGGTAGGTTTAAAGGTCAAAAATTAACTTAATTCAAATTTCATTTTTAAAAAAGCAGAAAACTGTGTTTCTAAGTTTTTTTGATGGATTTCTTTTTAGCTGGTGTGACAACGGAAGCCATGCAAGCTGTTAGTGCAAATCCTGATTTACAAGGGGCAGATGCCAAAGTTCAGGAAGAAGAATCTGATTTAGCTGATGATGATATTACTGCAGGTAAGTGGTTCCATTTCCAAATTTGTGAAGAACTATTTTATTGAAGAATACTTTGTTGTTTTTATTTTGAAAAAATCTTAAATTACACCTCGGAAAGTATCCACCTTTTGTGACCATATGAAACTTCTGTTCCAATTGTATGATGTCAACCAGTTATTGCCAAATTAAAATAATGTTAGCAGTTGTTATTTGCATACTAAAAATTGTCATTTAATAGTTTCCAGCACTTTGATCAAGCTTGTTCTAACCTTCATACCTTTTTATAAAGGTTAATTCTGTGATGCAATGTTAACTGCAATGGTTTTGCTGGATTCAGAGTGTTCATTTATTGATAAAACACTGTTAGTTGTGACCTTTGAATTTATGTGTGCAGTAGCGTTTATAGACTTTTGCTATCTAGATGAATGGAAATGATTACCTAGATGAATGTTGCTTTGCATATCGGTGTTACAGCCCTTGGCAAATACTTTGGGAATTGCCCCATTTCCTGATGGCAAATCTTGGTAAATTAGGATGTATGGCAGCTTTGTGTTTTGACTTGTGTAAATTGGGATTTTTTTGACATTGCCATTTGACCGTTAATTGCTTATGTGCTGGTAATCAAACAGAGATTCTAGTTTCTCCAGAATTCTGATCAAAAAGGGAGGTAATGGAGTGACAGCTTTGATATCAAATGATTCCAGCATACACAAAGATTATGAATTGCAATTTTTGCTTTCTATAACTCTCAAATTATCTAGAATATATTGATTGCATAGTTTGAATGGCTTTCTTTCTGCATTTTTTAAAAACTCCAAATTTATTTAAGTATAATACAATTAGCTCCAGTCCTATAATAGTATCATTTTAAGATGTATACTTTTTTTGTTTTTGAGTTTTTAATAAATTCATATCTTCAACTTCTTATTATTGGACCACTTTACTTATCTTTCTATATGTGACTTTAAGAAGAATTGTTTTGGTACCATTGTACTATTTGCAAGATAATCCCATTCGGTTATATTTCTAATTAATTGTTATTTGGTTGTCGCCATCATATTTAGTGTGGTCCATTCGAATGTCAGTTGTGGAAAACCTACCGTGTTGCAGTAAAAAAATTCAATATTTTGGTAGACCAGGCTATTGAGTATTCTTCGTTCAGTGATAAATATTACAAGAAAAATGAACTTGTTCGTTATCATAGAAATCTCTAAGTATCTTACATTAGTTAATTTACCACCAGCGCACTGGCAGGCTTCTGTTGCTCTTCAATGAGCAGTAGCTCCTAAAAAAATCTTGGCATCATCTTAGTGAGTACTGCTACGTAGACTAACATGAGTATTTATAGACTGCCATTTTAAATTCACTCAGTACACATCCGAAGCAATTAAGTCTCCTTGTCCATTTCACACTCAGTGTTACCCCACCCCACCCATTGTTTTGGACCTGAGCTTCAGCCAAACTTGTAGCTAATGCTTGAAACATTCAGAATTGTCCCCTTCCAAATGGCCTATGCTGAGATTTGCAATAACATTTTAGCATAATCATGAAATGTCTCTAATATAGTGTCAAAAGGATGTTTTCAATCTTCTGTGATATATCAAGCTTTATTTGGCATCTTTACTCAGTTAAAATGCAATAAATAATGCCCCTTTTAAATTTGGCATTTTAAAAATGGCGGCTTTCAATGTTGTACACAAATCTGAAAATATTCAGACATCTTCCCAACATAACATTACAATTATTAGTAACGTTTTTTTATTACAAGAATAGCCAGCGATTCTTTATTATGATGTCCACATCTTGTAGAAAAATCCTAAATCTAAATAGTGCACTCTCTTTGCAAATAAATGTGTTTTTTCAGTTTTGTGGCATTTGACAAAATCAGCTGACATGATGAGTTGGGGATAGAATATGTAAAAAATTGAGGGGAAAAATCTTCAGCTTGCATGATGCAATTTGTATAATCATGTGAGATCAGTGGATATAGATAAAGTGATTGTCATGTAACTTTGTTGAATAGATAAATGAAAAGCATATTTAAGACTTTGGACTGTTTTAAGTGTTTGTGATGTTTTAGATTTTGCGAATCTGTTGACTATGAATGCTTCCTGATTATTAAGGGTGCCACACTTTGTTCAGATAATTTATGGGCTGTGTAAGAGTGTTTAAGTTCATTACAGTTTTTCAAATGTTGAATTGCTTTTATGTACAGGCTCTGCCACCCCCCAGCTGTATCTGTGGGTAATATGTTCCAAGACGTACCACAGATGCCGAAACCCTGGATAGTAGTGAACCCTATCATTTCAATGGGAAACTTACCTCCCTGGCAGCCTCTGGAATTATTTCTGGAATGGTCCATGTAATATTTTCGGGCCACCGTAAACCACTGGTAACTGAAACCATGGAAACCGAATCCATGGATGCAGGGGTTCTACTGTATTTTAATGATTTTAAATAGTGTGTGTATATTTCAGGTTGTCAGTTTGTGCACTGAGCTGGTGAGTTTGTTTTCAGATGTTATGTCATCATGATAGGTAACATTATGCAGGAATATCTGGCATTCAAACCAGAACTCCATTAACAAACACACAAATTTGGACCACATTTTCCAGTCTTTCAGAAACAGAACCAGAATTGACATCACTTGCTACGACAAACCAAGATACGTAATAACAAATGAGATAGAACACCGCTTCACTGGAGTTTGCTGATGATGTTACCTAGCATGGTGACGAAACATCTGAGATCTAACCCACCAGCTCAGCATGCACATTGATCACCTGATTCACAATCTGAGCTACAAATAGAGTCATAGAGATGTACAGCATGGAAACAGACCTGTCAGTCCAACGTGTCCATGCTAACCAGATATCCTAACCCAGTCTAGTCCCACCTGCCAGCACCTGGCCCATATCCCTCCAAACCTTTCCTATTCATATACACATCCAGATGCCTTTTAAATGTTGCAACTGTATCAGCCTCCACCACTTCCTCTGGCAGCTCATTCCATATACGTACCACCCTCTGAGTGAAAAAGCTGCCCCTTAGGTCTCTTTTATATCATTCCCCTCTCAACCTAAGCCTGTACTCCAAGGTCTCTTTGTTCAGTAACACTCCCTAGGACCTTGCCAATAAGTGTATAAGTCCTGCTAAGATTTGCATTCCCAAAATGCAGCACCTCACATTTATCTAAATTAAATTCCATCTGCCACTTTTCAGCCCATTGGTCCATCTGCTCAAGATCCCGTTGTAATCAGAGGTAACCTCCAATTTTGGTGTCATCTGCAAACTTACTAACTATACCCCTTATGCTCACATCCCAATCATTTATGTAAATGATGAAAAGTAAAGGACCCAGCACTTATTCTTGTGGCACTCCACTGATCGCAGTCTGAAAAACAGCCCTCCACCACCCTCTTTGTCTTCTACCTTTGAGCCAGTTCTGTATCCAAATGGCTAGTTCTCTCTGTATTCCGTGAAATCTAACCTTGCTAACCAGTCTCCAATGGGGAACCTTGTCGAACGCTTTAGTGAAGTCCATATAGGTGAAATCTACCACTCTGCCCTCATGAATCCTCTTTGTTACTTCTTCAAAAAAACTCAATCAAGTTTGTGAGACATGATTTCCCACTCATAAAGCCATGTTGACTATCCCTAATCAGTCCTTGCATTTCCAACTACATGTACATCCTGTCCCTCAGGATTCCCTCTAACAACTTGCCCACCACTGATGTCAGGCTCTCTGGATTATAGTTCCCTGGCTTGTCCTTACCACCTTTCTTCAACAGTGGCACCACCAATCTCCAGTCTTCCGGCACCTCACCTGTGATTATCAATGATACAAATAACTCAGTAAGAGGCCTCATAAATACAGATATACAGTTAAGCACGCAAGAATGACTGGCATTGATAAAGGCCATATACCATATAATGCTAGTATGGTTAGTGTTGAGATGTACTGTTTAGATAAGACCATAAGACATAGGAGTGGAAGTAAGGCCATTCGGCCCATCGAGTCCATTCCGCCATTCAATCATGGCTGCTGGGCACTTCAACTCCACTTATCCGCATTCTCCCCGTAGCCCTTAATTCCCCGAGTCAACAAGAATCTATCAATCTCTGCCTTGAAGACATTTAGCGTCCCGGCCTCCACTGCACTCTGCGGCACTGAATTCCACAGGCCCACCACTCTCTGGCTGAAGAAATGTCTTCGCATTTCTGTTCTGAATTTACCCCCTCTAATTCTAAGGCTGTGTCCACGGGTCCTAGTCTCCTCACCTAACGGAAACAATTTCCTAGCATCCACTCTTTCCAAGCCAATTATTATCTTGTACGTCTCTATTAAGTCTCCCCTTAATCTTCTAAACTCTAATGAATACAATCCCAGGATCCTCAGCTGTTCCTCATATGTTAGACCTACCATTCCAGGGATCATCCGTGTGAATCTCCGCTGGACATCTCTGTGACATGCTCAAATCTGTAGATTTAAATAAGTATCTCTAAGTTTGCTGATGGAACCCCTGCACTGGTTTCCATGTAGGTGTCAATTCTTCATAATTAGTTCAGTCAAGGAGGATGAGTTGCAATTATGTCACTGTTTTTATGGGCATGTTGAGCATAGGTACAAAAGCTGTATTGTTCAGTTTCTGGCCAGGACTGAAACACCAGTGATCTGCAATTCTAGTTTTATTAACCAAAATCTACCTGCAAAATGGGCAACTGAAAAATCTGTTCTGAGAAAGATCTAAAATGCCAACTCTGGTTCTCGCTCCGCAGATATTACCAGATTCGTTGGTTGTTCCAACACGTTTTTCTTTACAGAAAAATGTCATTTGACTCTATTATTTAGCAATCTATCACATTTTACTTGCTTTTATATTTTGCAAGAACAAAAAAACATCCTAAATTGGAACATATGACCAATTGAGTTGTTCTGGAGGTGTAGGTATCTTTATTCTCGAAAGAGAAGTGACAATGCCTTTGTTGCAATAAGGGCTATCCCCCAAAACTTTACTTTTGCTAAAGGGCAATTCTGTAGAGCAAGCATTGCTTTAAATTGTCAAATTTATAGCTGCTTTAAATGACTTGACTTGGTTGTTTCAGTGTTAACAATTACTTAGTTATTAATTATATGTAGTCAGTCTTGTCTTTCTCAGTAGCTGGAGAACTATCAGGCAGCTAGATATGTATGTGAAGGAGAAAGGAGTTAAATGACTTGCAGACTGTGTGAGATTAGATAGTTTGGGGAACGGCATGTGTGGATTATAAATGCCAATATGCACCAACTGGGTCAAAAAGCCTGTTTCAGTGCTGTTTATATATAGCTGTTTGTTTTCATTAATACCATGCTATTTTAAGAGAATAAACAAAGTCTTGATTTGAGTTTTGCACAGTCACTTCGTTTTGAAAGTCCTACTGAGTGGCTAAGTGTCACTAACTTCAAATG
The DNA here is from genome assembly GCF_047496795.1 of Chiloscyllium punctatum. NCBI lineage: Eukaryota > Metazoa > Chordata > Chondrichthyes > Orectolobiformes > Hemiscylliidae > Chiloscyllium > Chiloscyllium punctatum. The sequence continues at coordinate 127,794,341 of NC_092739.1, read as the reverse complement.
TTGTTTTGGGAAAAAAATGAAATTCATTGTGTATCATTATTATGTGCATATGTTTCAACTCATGCTTATTGATTGTTCTGGTATAGCGGAGGGCATCAATGGTTGATGTGGATTTCTGCAATACATTCAGCCAATTAAGAGAATGTCAGAACTAGTTTGTTGTTCAAATTTATTTCATTAAAATGCTGCATAAAAGCATACAGACAGAAATAAAAGAAATCCTATGTAAGATCTGGTACAGTTAGCCTTAACTTGTATAACTGCTTTATCATGAGATGAGAAGGATGTCATTGTTTGCACTTGCTGTATCCGCTTAAATATTTTATGCTCATATATGCATCTGTACAGGGATTTAGAAAACTATTAACCTGTGGTGACATTTCTAGCTCGTATGTATTGAATATGTTGAAATATAAATTTTACAGACAACCTATGTGCAGGGCTGTGGCTATGAATGTTAAATGCTGTAATAGATTATATAAAGTCATCCATTGACTTTCTTTAAATAGACAAATCAGTTGATTTTGTTTTGATGCATCATTTAAGTTCCAAACCATACAAATATGTGACTTAGTTGAATGTTTTAGTTGAGACAATTATATCCATGCACTATTTTAAAAAATAAACTGAATGTTTAAACTGAGAACCAGTGTAAACATTCTGAGAACTGAATGTAATTGTTCAGACTTCGTTGCTGCAATCTGCAACTTCAGAACCTTTAAAATGCCTGACAACCTTAAAAAAACACATTCTTAGCAATCAGTTGCTCTTTATAATTGCATAAAAAGGCACATACTGTAGTTATTATTAATTTTCTGCAATGCAAAATAGTTGAGCATTGTGCCATATTATGTCATAACTATTGTACACTTTGTAACTATTTTTGTGTAGTTGAAATGGTGTTTGAAATAAAAACTCAGGTGTTATACTTTTTCTGAAAATGGCTGAATTCCAGCATTCATTAGAAATAATTAATGATGTCATAAACAATAATTCAATGTACCTTGTGCTTTGCCCCACCCCAAGAAAGCACAGTGAACTTGACCTGGCGTTTTTGTTGATCTTCAACAGCATGAAAAACTATTTCAGCGATGCAGTTGCTCCTTTGTTAGATGCTTTATCGTATATAAGTAGCCATCAAACCATAACAGTCTAATGAAATAATTTTAATTTATCCTCTTCACCATCTTTCACCTGGTTTCATCTGAACTTGAGATGACATGATAGTCTGGCACCATTTATCTTTCTCCTGCATATCTTCAGTTTTAGTTGCCCTTCGTATGTTTTTTTCTCCAATAGGGCTAGTCCATTGTTTGTATTGTCTCCGGTTGTTACAGTTGGAAATGATAATTGTGCATTCATCAGAATTTTAAATGACCACATCATAGTACAGTCATAACTGTACTATGACTGGCCTATGTCGACCAGTTTTACCTATGAGATGATTGAGGGGTTACTTTTGAGAGGAGATCATAATTGGAGGTAATTGAGTTAAAGGGTTGAAACCCAATGTCAACTGTTGGGAGTGATTTTTCCACTCGTACTGTAGAGCTGCACCTTGTGACCAGTTGAAATATGAATATGTTCATGTGGATTACAATAAGACAGAAGTATGCCCTTCACACTGTCACTTTCTACCAGAAGCAGGATCAGGTGCAAAGTATTTTCAAGTCTAGAGGCTCAGCAATTGGACACTGAAGGAGGTTCGGAAACTCTATGAAAAGGTGCAAACAAAATTTTAAAAATGGATAATCGACAAAAAGCATATTAGCCATGGTCAGACTTGGATAACTTTAGAAAAGCAGATGGCTATCTTGCAGATTGGAATTTAAAAGACTTTAAGCTGCTTGCAAAAATTCTATTTGGAGATTCCTAATCAGTGCATGATTTCAAATTGTTGGTGTCAAACCTACTCCTTAGCTGAAGTTAAATTCTCACAAAAGATATACTTTTGGAATAGCTTTAAAAATATTCCTGGGACAGTAATCATTTCCAGCAGCTTTCATGGCATCATTGAGACATCGACCGTGGCATGGTGATTCACCGGTTAGCACTGCTGCCTCACAACGCCAGAAACCTGAGTTCGATTCCAGCCTCAGGCAACTGTCTTTGTGGAATTTGCACATTCTCCCCGTGGGTTTCCTCCGGGTGTTCCAGTTTCCTCCCACAATCCAAAGATGTGCAGGTTAGTTGAATTGGCCATGCTAAATTGTCCCTTAGTGTTCAGGGATATGTAGTTTAGGTGCATTAATCAGGGATAAATGCAGGCAAATGGCTCTAGGTGGGTTACTCTGTGGAGGTCAGCATGGACTTGTTGGGCTGAAGGGTTTGTTTCCAATCTGTAGCGATTCTACAGAAAAACTGGAGGATTCAATTTTAGCCGTGTTTTGAGACCACTCAGATATGGGACGTGAGCATCAATGCAAAAGAAGAATCACAAACAAAAGGAATGAGGCTAGAGACCCTTTTGGTACCTCTGATAAAATGACAGGATGAAAATCACTATCTCGGGAATGTTTAAAAATGTTTTAAATATGACTCAAAATATTATTATATGGTGACTTGACAAAACAAAATAACAAGGGGTGGAAAGTTTCCATATCTTAAAAGATGTGAGCAATGGTGAGAAATGTGGGAAAGTACAGCAAGATTGACAACATTTGGCTTGTGATGTCCAGAAAAGAAATTCCCAATTTTTCCCTTAAGGTTTCAATGGTGAGTCTGGAATCTTTCTCATAAACAACCACCATTTTATTTCCATATGTTTGCATTCATCCTTGGCTAATCTCATCTCATTTCAATGCAGCTTGGAATTCTCAACTTCTTTTTTGAAAAATTAGATGGAGACATTACTTGACTTCAAAGTCAGAGCAGTTTCTTTGTGGACAGAGCTCATCTTTTGCTTCTCCTGGGTATTGATTTTTAATCTCCCTTCACCAACGTGACCTTGAATGTTCCATGAGCAGCACCCTGCTCCACCTTTCATCCACTGAAGTCAATATTGCCAAGCCATCAGAATCGCCATATTATTGTGGCTGATTTTGGATCAACTCGGATTTCATTTTATCTTTTCAGGCTTTCATTTTGAATCTTAGGGACAACTTTTGCCAGGTTGGTTTCCACATGAATATGTCATCATCTCATTTATCTACACAGGGTGCATATATGGTTCTTAGCTTCATTTCTTAAACACTTACGCCTCCTTGGAGGCTATCAACGTCTGTAGATTGTATAGCTTTTTAATCAGAGGACAGGAAGGTTAGTTGTTGAGGAGAAGATGGGTGAGGGATGTTCAGTGGAGATGATGCATGCTATAGTGAGGTTGATGGTCAATAAGTGGTAGTGAATTTGTGTTCAATAGCAGAGTTAGTGAGTGTGGGATAGCAGAAAGAATATGGGAGCACTTGCCATTGTAGAATGCAGAAGATCAGTGACCTTAACAAAAAAAAAGAACTGTGAGTGCTGGAAATCAAAAACAAAATCAAAAATTGTTGGAAAAACTCAGCAGGTCTGGCAGCATCCATGGAGAGAAAACAGAGTTGTCCTTTCAGGTACAGTGACCCTTCTGCAGAACAGACACTTCTACAGGTCAGTGACCTTATTCCTGTGCTGCTGCTGTTTGTCTGACCCTCAAGACAGCACTGACCTGGGCCACTGTCTTTGTCCAAGCCATGATGTGAAGATCAGAGGTCACATGACACGAGCTTATAGTCCAACAGATTTATTTGAAATCACAAGCTTTCAAAGTGCTGCTCCTTCATCAAGTGAAGTGAAGCAAAGCACACAGTCACAGAATTTATAATCAGAGAGATCAAAAGATTGTACAAACTGTGTGAGTTGCGTGTCAAAAGGCTGAATAATAAGTCTCTGCAGGAAATCAAAAGTGTCAGATGGTGTGAGTAAAGTGTCAACAGCTGACTAGCAAGTAAAAGAATGACCTATGATCCAACTAATTGAGGCAGAGAGATAATTACAAAACATTAAAAGTAAGGTGGTGTTGGAGACAAATCAAATGGCTGGAATAACAGGATAGATATAACAATCACATGCTGAGGGTCTAACCAATGTAACAAGTAATCCAAAACTGTACAAAATAATTAAGGTAGATAGATCACAACAAGTTCTTAAGGTGATGGTGTCAAAGCAGGATAGCGCGATATGAACCCAAAATCATGGTTGAATCCATTTTCATGGGTGCAGAACTTGGCCGACAATTTCTGTGCAATGATTCTGCATTGTTGTGTATCTCGAAGGCCACCTTGTAGGACGCTTACCCGCAGATTGGAGGCTGAATGTCCTTGACCGCTGAAGTGTTCCCCGACTTGGAGGGAGCATCCCTGCCTGGTGAATGTTGCGTAGTGTCCGTTCATCCATTCACATAGCATCTGCATGGTCTCGCTAACATACCATGTCTTGAGATATCCTTGTCTGCAGCGTATGACGTAGACAACATTGGCTGAATCATATGAGTACCTGCCATGTATGTGGTGGGTGGCATTCCCACATTATGGTAATATCCATGCCAGCGATCTGATATGTCTTGCAGAGGTTCCCATGGCTGGCTTGTGTGGTGTTATGGTCAATATTGTCCTGAAGGCTGGGTAGTTTGCTGCAAATAATGGTCTGTTTGAAGTTTGGCGGTTATTTGAAGATGAGAAGTGGAGGCATAGGGATGATCTTGGTGAGATGTTCACCAACATTGATGACGTGTTGAAGGCTGCAAAGAGCATGGCATAGTTTCTCTGCTGAAACTTTACTCACACCATCTGACACTTTTGATCACCTGCAAAGGCTTGTTATTCAACCTGTTGAAATTTCGTTCACACCATTTTGTATGATCTTTTGATCTCTCTGCCTATAAATTCTGTGTCTGTGTGCTTCTCTTCACTTCACCTGATGAAAGAGCAGCACTAGAAATGGGAAAATCCAGCTAAAGGGTTTTCATGGAATACATAACATGAAGACTTTGAAAGGAGACAATGAGAGTACTGATCAGCTGAAGGGAACTGTACCGGTCATAAGTTGAAAGTTGTTGTTGTGATTTCATTAACTTACTTTGTGTTGGGACAGCAGGTACACTTCAGAGTATATGGAATGAATTGGTTAAAATGTTGTCTGTGTTCTCTTAAATGGTAAGGACCAAAATAAGGTTACAAAATATGCAAATTCTACTTAGTCATAGAGATGTACAGCACAGAAACAGACTCTTCGCTCCAACTCGTCTATGCCGACCAGATATCCCAACCTAATCTAATCCCATTTGCCAGCACCCAGCCGTTATCCCTCCAAACCCTTCCTATCTATATCCCCACCCTGATGCCCTCTAAATGTTGCAATTGTACCAGCCTCTACCACTTCCTCTGGCAGCTACTTGCTTCAAGTTCGGGGATAACACCACGTTGACTTCACTGAAAAGAGCTAGTCACCCCATGTAAAATAGCTGGAATAAACGTCTTTATTATTATGGACATTCATATCCAATGAGGTACCGAGCAAGCTGTCAATTAAAAAGATTTGAATGAAACTAGCGAGAAAACATGAAAAAGCAGTTTTTCATATGTCAGTGGATTTGCAGTTTATCAAATCAGGATGCTATGGCATCTCTTTAAGAAGACTTAACATCTCAAATCACAATTTTAAAGAAAGGTTAATGGAATCAAGGGTTAGGAGTTTAAAGTAGTTTATAGTATCTTAAAGCTATGCGGTCAGTTTACTGATTCACCTTGCAGTATGTTAAAATCCTACAAAAGGATGTAGGAGTAATGGATGAATACAGAAAATCTAGAGATGAAATCAGTGAAAAACGTGATATACGTAAAATAAAGAAATGTTTGAGGACATCATGCTGGCCTGCGATAAGTCGCCTGTTCGCAGTAGACTTTAATAAAGTTGTAGCAATGTACAGTAGGAAATAAGGACAAAAACATTTTTCTTACTCTTCTTAGAAATGACAACTAGATTCAGCTTTGAGATTAGTTGACACTGATAATATATTTACAGAATCTGAACAAGTCATGGAAAGAGGTGAAATACCATGAACTTCAGGCACACGTGTTGGCTAATAAGAGGGAGCAGATAATGCCATATTGAACATGGCCAGAGTGATACTGAATCACTGCATAAAGCTATTTATTCCAAAGGACAGCTATCAAAATTCTGCATTAAATTAACGTACATACCAGAAGGGGCCATTGAGTGGAGGGATTGCAGCAGGGAAAACTGACTGCAAATTCAGTAATGGTCTAAGTATGCAGAATGAGGGACAAAAGATCATTCAATTCTGAAATGACAGTATCATTTTATTTTTATTTTTGAAGATTGAAATGAGAAAAGGCCATTTTAAATCCAAGGAAGGAACCTCTGCACTTTTACATTGTAGTTACTGGAACTTATTGTAAGTTGGCAAACAGTGGGCGAGATTAAGTAAGATGTCTGATGATAACTATAGATTTAAGAGGTATATTTTGTCCAGTTTTTTTTTTAAACAGTTACAAAATCTGATTCTAATCCTATTCCATGGCTGGAAGACTGTATCAAGAAGGTTGGATGAGCAACTTTTATTTCAAAGTTGAATTTACTCAAAGGATACTGGCAGGTACCTTTATCCAAGACAGCAAAAGATATCTTGACTCTCGTGACACTAAATGGACATTGCATGTCCATTTGGTACGAAGAATGCGCCAGCCACATTTCAAAGGAGATGCAATAAGGTCATTTTGGGATTGCCCAAATGTGTGGTGTACATAGACAATCTGGTGATTTTTAGTTGCGCAGAAAAGAAACACTTGGAGAACTATTTGATCAACTTTAGAAGGCAGGCTTGGTGATAAATCTGGCTAAGAGTGAGTTCACAAAAGCCCAAGTCATGTTCTTGGGCCATATCATTGTACGTAGACAGATAACCCAATGGGATATGAAAGCGAAGTTTATTGGGGAGTTTCCCATACCATCGACAAAAGGGAAAATACTGCAATTCCAGGGACTGTGTTTTCTTTTAGTGAAAATTTTATCAAATTTTCGTATATTTGCTCAACTGACTGATTGAAATGCAAAAGATTTCAGTGCATGGAGGAATGTCCTCAGGTATTTGATGACCTGAAAACTGTGTTAACCACTGCCCCAGTGTTTGCCATGCCTAATTATGCAAAACCATTCAAGAGGGCTCTCAATACCAATGATGTGGGTGCTGGTGCTGAAGATGTCGAGAAGATAGAAAGACTTAGTGGGTATTTTCCCAGAAAGTTGAATATTCATCAACAGAAATATTGATGAAGACTTGAGTTTAGTGATGGTGTTGCATCATTTCAACGTGTGTGTTGCCAGTAATGTGTCTGAGACAATTGTATAAACCAATCATAAGCCTTTAAAGTTTTTGGAATGATTTAAAGATGAAAATGCCAGACTGTTTAGATGGAATTTGTTGTTAGAGCTTGTTTGAAAATATATGTGACCGGACGAGAGAATGTAATTGCCAACGCCTTGTCATGATTGTGATGAAGGGAGACAAAGGTGTTTGGTCGTGGAAGCAATAGACTGCAGTGCTGAATGTCTGCATGCTTGGAGTCAATGCAATGTATATGTTTTGTAGTGTACTATTAACGTGAGATTAAAAAGGCTTGAAAATATAGAAGGAGAGGTCAACGCCATAGTCTGATAAAAGCAAGCTAGAAATGCTGTCAGAGGTCAAGGTCCTCACATTTGTGAAAATTTCATTACGACCAAAACTTAAAAGATGTTCCTGGGAATGCAAGTTAATCTTGATGAAAATTTCATTACCTCTGATGAAGAGCCATCTAGATTTGAAACGTTAGCTTACTCTCTCTCAACATGGATGCTGCCTGACCTGCTGCAATTTACAGCATTTTTTGTTTTCAGCACAGATTGCAGCATCTTCGGCAATTTTCTCCTACAGCATGGCTAATCCACCCCCGGCTTCAACCTTTTTATGAAATTACAAATGGAAGACAGAGGTTGATGGCGGAGGATTGCTTTTCGGATAGGAGGACTGTGAACAGTGGTGTGCCACAAGGATTAGTGCTGGGTTCACTGCTTTTTGTCATTTATATGGATGTGAACACAGGAGATATATAGTTAGTAAGTTTGTAGATGACACCAAGATTGGAGATGTGGTGGACAGCAAAGAAGGTTACCTCAGAGTACAACAGGATCTTGATCAGATGGGCAATGGGCCGATGGAGTTCCATTTAAGTTAGCGTGAGACGCTGCATTTTGGAAAGGCAAATCAGGACAAGACTTATATACTTAATGGTAAGATCCTAGGGAGTGTTGCTGAACAGAGACCTTGGAGTGCAGGTTCACAGTTCCTTGTAAGTAGAGTCACAGATAGATAAGATAGCGAGGAAGGTGTTTGGTATGCTTTCCTTTAGTGGTCAGAGCATTTAGAAAAGGGGGATCATGTTGCGGCTATACATGACATTGGTTAGGCCACTTTTGGAATATTGTATGCAGTTTTGGTCCTTTTCAGTAATGCCTCACATGCCACGCTTTCAAATGTATTTTCCAGTAGAACAAGAGTGACCACATTCCTGGTCAGAAGAAGTAATCAATGTTTTGCATTGGCCTAAGAAGCCAAGAAAGTCAAAAGGCTTGTGAAAAATATTTAAGCTGCGAAAATGTCAGTGTGAGTAGATGTAAGAGAAGTAGGGATATTCTTGTCTGATACACAGAATGAATCCCATACAAGGAGCAATCAGATAAAAGTTTGCCCAAAGTTATGTGGATAACCATTCTTTTTCGGACCATGCACATTCCCAAAGGACATAATTGAGAAAAGGCTGAGGGTTGACCTTGAAAATATAAAGGAAATATTGGAAAAAAAAATGGATTTTTAAATTCAGCTACGTTGATGCAAGTCACCAGTTGTCAGATTATTTTACAGAAAGAAATGTTTGCTCCAAGAAATGATTAAGTCCTCATACAGGGTTGCTTTATGTTGGGGTACGTTGTAAGAACATGGAAAGCCATAATTTGTTTGGATTACTTTGTAATTATGCATGTTGTGCTTTCGTAGAGAAAGAATGGGGAGTATGAAATCCATTAATTTTTCATGTTATTAAAGAATAGTTGTAATATGATGTAAGGTGTAGATTGTGGAAAGATGATTTGATTTGTATTCTTGTGTAAAAGATATTGTTTCTTTCTCTTTTTGTCAGTTTATTTGACATCTGTGATCAAAAGTTAATGTCAAACAAATTTAGTAAACAGGTAATGGGTGTTTACATCAAATAGTAAAATTTGAAAGGTAAACAAATGATTGGTGTTTTGAATAAATCATATTGGCCTTGAAGTATTAGTACTGCTGTTTTTACAGATGCTTGATTTGAGTTTCTCCAGCATTTTATAATTTTTATGGATGATTTGTATTAATTGATTTCACTTTTCTTGTGCAGTGGTAATATCCCTACTCTTGGCTTGAACGTTCCGGTTCAAGATCCACCTGCCCTTGTAGTCAAAAAATATGTGTACATGTTGACTAAAAATAATAATTATAAAGTTGGATCAACTGGAACTAGGGTAATATGAGGACTGTGAAGCAAGCTATTAAACTCTCTGTCAAGGAGAAACTCTGCTGATTTCTAATTCACCCACAAGTTTGGATCCTATTAACACGCCTGGCATATGTGCCGTTAATGTAGAACAAAGAACAAAGAAAATTTACAGCCCAGGAACAGGCCCTTCAGCCATCCAAGCCTGAGCCGATCCAAATGTACTGTCTAAACCTGTCCGTCAATTCCTAAGCATCTGTATCCCTTTGCTCCCCACCTACTCATGCATTTGTCCAGACGCATCTTAAGTGAACCTACAGTGCCTGCCTCTACCACCTCTGCTGGCAACGCGTTCCAAATGCCCACCACTCTCTGTGTGAAGTACTTACCACGTGTACCCCCTTCAAACTTTCCACCTCTCACCTTGAAAGCGTGACCTCTCGTTATTGAAACCTTCACCTTGGGAAAAAGCATGTCTCTATCCACCTTGTCTATACCCTTCATGGTTTTGTAAACCTCAATCAGGTCCTCCTCAATCTCTTTTCTTTTTCAAATGAAAATAAACCTAAGCTACTCAACCTCTCTTCATAGCTAGCACCTTCCATAACAGGCAACATCCTCGTTAACCTTCTCTGCACCCTCTCCAAAACGACCACATCCTTTTGGTAATGTGGCGACCAGAACTGTACGCAGTATTCTAAATGCGGCCGAACCAATGTCTTGTACAATTTTAACATGAATTGCCAGCTGTTGTACTCAATACCCCGTCCAATGAAGGCAAGCATACTATATGCCTTCTTGACCACTCTCTATCCACCTGTGCAGCAACCTTCAGGGAACAGTGGACCTGCACTCCAGATCTCTGTCCATCAACTTTTCCCAAGGCTCTTCCCTTCATTGTATAATTCACTCGAGAATTAGTCTTGCCTAAATGCATCACCTCGCATTTGTCTGGATTGAAATCAATCTGCCACTTTTCTGCCTAACTCTCCAGTCTATCTATATCCTCCTGTGTGCTCTGACAGTTCCTTATGCTTCATGCCACTCCACCAGTCTTGGTGTCATCTGCGAACTTGCTGATCATACCAACAGTGCCCTCTTGCAGATCATTTATGCGTATCACCAACAACAGTGGCCCCAACACTGACCCCTGTGGAACACCACTGGTCACCTTTCTCCATTTCGAGAAACTCCCTTGAACGACTACTCTCTGTCTCCTGTTGCTCAACTAGTTCTTTATCCGCCTAGCTAGAGCGCCCTGCACACCATGTGACTTCACGTTCTCCATTAGTCTACCATGGGGAACCTTATCAAATGCCTTATTAAAGTCCATGTATATGACATCAACAGCCTTTCCTTCATCTATCAACTTGGTCACTTCCTCAAAGAACTCTATTAAGTTGGTAAGGGACAAACTCCCCCGCACCAACCATGTTGCCTATCACTGATAAGCCCATTCTTTTCTAAATATAAATAGATCCTATCCCTCAGTACCTTCTCCAGCAACTTTCCCACCACTGACGTCAGGCTCACTAGTCTGTAGTTACCTGGAATATCCCTACTACCCTTCTTGTACAGGGGGAAAACATGAGCAACCCTCCAGTCCTCCAGCACCTCACCTGTGTTTAAGGATGCCACAAAGATATCTGCCAGGGCCCCAGCTATTTCATCTCTCGCCTCCCTCAGCAACCTGGGATAGATCCCACCTTAATATCCTTTATGCTGCCCAACACATCTTTCCTACTTATGTCAACGTGATCCAGCCTAATCAAACTTCTATCTCTAATCTGAACATTCATCATGTTCCTCTCTTCAGTGAACACTGCTGCAAAGTAATCATTCAGAATCTCACCAATTCTCTCAGGTTCGACTCACAGCCTTCCTTTGTTATCCTTTAGTGGACCAATCCTTTCTCTAGTTATCTGTTTGCTTCTTACATAAGAATAAAATGCTTTGGGATTCTCCTTAATTCTGCTTGCTAAAGCTATTTCATGACCCGTTTTAGCTGCGTGATTCCTCGTTTAAGACTTGTCCTACTCTTCCAATATTCTTCCAGGGCCCGTTCTGTCCTTAGCTGCCTAGACCTTATGTATGCTTCCCTTTTCCTCTTGGCTAGTCATACAATTTCTCCTGTCATCCACAGTTCACGAGTCTTGCCCTTCCTATCCATTGCCTTCAAAGGTACATGCCTATCCTGTACTATCTTTAACCTACCTTTGAAAGCCTCCCACATCTCAACTGTGGACTTCCCTTCAAATAGCTGTGTCCAATCTACATTTCCATGCCCCTGCCTAATATTGATATAATTGGCCTTGGCCCAGTTTAGTACTTTTCCCTTCGGACCACTCTCTTCTTTATCTACGAGTATTCAAAAACTTACAGAATTGTGGTCACTTTCCCAAAGAAATCCCCCACCGCAACTTCTACCATCTGGCCTGTCTCGTTCCCCAGCACCAGGTCCAATATGGCTCCTTCCTTCGTTGGACTATTGACATACTGCTCTAGAAAATTCTCCTGGATGCTTTTTACAAATTCTATCCCATCCAGACCCCCGACGTTAAGTGTATCCCAGTCAATGTTGGGAAAATTAAAATCTCCCAACACCACTACCCTATTGCCTCTACATCTTTCCATAATCTGTTTATCTATTTGTTCTTCACCCTCACGCTCACTGTTGAGAGGCCTGTAATACAGCCCCAACAATGTAACTGCGCCCTTCTTATTTCTCAGCTCCACCCATAATGAGTCACTACCCAAGACCTCCATAGTGTGCTCCTTTAGCACAGCCGTGATATCGTCCCTGACCAGCAATGCAACTTCACCCCCCTTTTACTTCCCTCCCTGTCCTGTCTGAAGTGTCTATATCCTGGAACATTTAATTGCCAATCATCATGCCCTTCCTTCAACCAAGTCTCTGTGATTGCAATAATGTGATACCCCCAGGCACCAATCCAAGCCCTAAGTTCATCTGCCTTACACACTATACTTCTTGCATTAAAGTAGATGCATTTCAGGCCACCAGTTCTTTTGCGCTCATCTGCTCTCTGTCTACTCTTCTTTTATTAATGCTATCTTCATAATTCTTAGAGTCTGCAGTCTCCCCCTCGCTGCCTATTTGTTTTCTCTTCTGGTTCCCAGCCCCCTGCCACATTAGTTTAAAACCTCCACAACAGCAGTAGCAAAAACTCCCCCAAAGACATTGGTTCCGGTCTGGTTCAGATGTAGACCATTCATTTTGTAATAGTCCCATCTTCCCCAGAACCGGTCCTAATGTCCAACAAATCTGAATCCCTCCCTCGTACACCATCTCTCAAGCCACATGTTCATCCTGTCTATTTTTTCATTTGTATGCTGGCTAGCACTTGGCCCTGTTAGTAATCCCGAGATCACTACCTTTGAGGTCCTCCTCTTTAACTTCTCTCCTAGCTCCCTGGATTTTTCTTTCAGGACCTCATCTCATTTTCTACTTATATCAGTGGTGCCTCTCTGCACCAAGACACTGACTGTTCACCCTCCCCTTTTAGAATGCTCTGCAGCCGATCAGTGACATCCCTGACCTGAGCACCTGGGAGGCAACATACCATCCGGGAGTCCCGTTTTCGGGCACAGAACCGCCTATCTTCTCCCCTCACAATAGAATCCCCTATGACTATTGCCCTACGAGTCTTTTTCCCACCCTTCTGAACAGCAATGCCTGCCACGGTGCCATGATCGTGGAAACTGCTTACCCTCCCCTGGTGAGCCATTCCCCCCCCCCCCCCCCCCAAACAGTATCCAAAACGGTATACCTGTTTTAGAACATAGAAGAATACAGCGCAGTACAGGCCCTTCGGCCCTCGATGTTGCGCCGATCAAAGCCCACCTAACCTACACTAACCCACTATCCTCCATATACCTATCCAATGCCCGCTTAAATACCCATAAAGAGGGAGAGTCCACTACTGCTACTGGCAGGGCATTCCATGAACTTACGACTCGCTGAGTGAAGAACCTACCCCTAACATCAGTCCTATATCTACCCCCCCTTAATTTAAAGCTATGCCCCCTTGTAATAGCTGACTCCATACGTGGAAAAAGGTTCTCACTGTCAACCCTATCTAACCCCCTAATCATCTTGTACACCTCTATCAAGTCACCCCTAAACCTTCTTTTCTCCAATGAAAACAACCCCAAGTGCCTCAGCCTTTCCTCATAGGATCTTCCTACCATACCAGGCAACATCCTGGTAAACTTCCTCTGCACCCGTTCCAGTGCCTCCACATCCTTCCTATAGTATGGCGACCAAAACTGCACACAATATTCCAGATGCGGCCGCACCAGAGTCTTATACACCTGCAGCATGACCTCAGGACTCCGGAACTCAATTCCTCTACCAATAAAAGCCAGTACGCCATATGCCTTCTTCACTGCACTATTTAACTGGGTGGCAACTTTCAGAGATCTGTGTACATGGACACCAAGATCCCTCTGCTCTTCCACACTACCAAGTATTCAACCATTAGCCCAGTACCCCATCTTTTTGTTACTCTTACCAAAGTGAATCACCTCACACTTAGCTACATTGAACTCCATTTGCCACCTTTCTGCCCAGCTCTGCAGCTTCTCTATATCCCGCTGTAACCTGCCACATCCTTCCTCACTGTCTACAACTCCTCCGACTTTCGTATCATCCGCAAACTTGCTCACCCAACCTTCTAACCCTTCCTCCAGGTCATTTATAAAAATGACAAACAGCAATGGTCCCAAAACAGATCCTTGCGGAACACCGCTAGTGACGGCACTCCAAGATGAACCTTTGCCATCAACTACTACCCTCTGTCTTCTTCCAGCCAGCCAATTCCTAATCCAAACCTCCAACTCACCCTCAATGCCATATCTCTGTATTTTCTGCAGTAGCCTACCATGGGGGACCTTATCAAACGCCTTACTAAAATCCATATATACCACATCTACCGCTTTCCCCTCATCTACCTCCTTAGTCACCTTCTCAAAGAATTCAATAAGGTTTGTGAGGCACGACCTGCCCTTCACAAAACCATGCTGACTATCCTTGATCACATTATTCTTATCCAGATGTGCATAAATCCTATCCCTTACAATTCTCTCTAAGACTTTGCCCACAACAGAAGTGAGACTCACTGGCCTATAGTTACTAGGATTATCCCTACTCCCCTTCTTGAACAAGGGAACCACATTTGCTAGCCTCCAGTCCTCTGGCACTACTCCTGTAGACAAAGAGGACACAAAAATCAAGGCCAATGGCTCTGCAATCTCCTCCCTTGCTTCCCAGAGAATCCTAGGATAAATGCCATCAGGCCCAGGGGACAGCTGCACTGCCTTCCTACTCTTTTTCTGTCTTTTGGTCATTCACTGTCTCCCTCAGCAATTCTAACGTGATGTCCACAACCTCCTCAGCATCGCGGATAATCCACAGTGAGTCCGTCCACAGCTCCAGAGCCGTCATGCGGTCAAACAAGAGCTGCAGCTGGACACACTTCTTGCAAGTGTAAGAGTCAGGAATGTCAGACACATTCCCAAGCTCCCACATCAAGCAAGAGGCACATGCCATGGGTCTGAGGTCCCCTGTCATTGTAAGCTTAGCCGTGTATGAACTATCTAAAACCAAATAATGCACTTAAATATATGAAAAAGAAAGATAAAGAAAAAATATAAAAAGCCTTACCTTACAGAGTCTTTTTCTTCTGGTTAGAGGAGAGGGGGCGGGAGGGAGATACTACACGTGGAGTATCTCAGGTTTAGCCACTGCCCAAATATAAATTAAGCCCTTACCTTCCAGGCAGTCCTCGCTTCACTCCACCTTCTCTCCTTGCCGCTCTGTCAAAATGGAGGCCTGACTCCCAAGGTAAGTCCCTTTTTAAGTGGGAAAACTTACCCTTCCTGGCAGCCCTCACTTCACTCCACCTTCTGTCGTCGCGGCTTTGTCAAAATGTAATACAAGAGAGTTGCAGAGATCTGGTTATTACACTCCTCAATGAAGTGACCGTCTTCCAGTCTGGTGGCTGGGATTATAGCTAACAAAAAAGAAGAGAATAATGTTTGGCGGAGGCTGGATTACAGGAGTTTCTCAATATGTTATGTTTGGTCCATTTAATCTTTATCTGCTTCAATGATCTTCATTCCATCAGCAAGAGAGAAATATGAATGTTTCTGCGAATTCTGCAATGTTCTACATTTCAAAATTTGCTGGCAATAAAGCAAGAAATACCAGCAGACAGCAGGCCCTTGATAAAATCTTAGACTATCAAGTGGCAGGCGACATTAGCATTAATTAAAACAGGTAGTAACCATTTCAGAGAATAATTACTTTATGTTGCACAATGGACTAATTTGATACCAGAATATTGCAGGCAACAAATTTATTATATTGATCAATTATTGGTCATGGTTAACTGTATCATATGCCAAATGAAGTAACTTGTTTGGTTTAATGGATTAGTTAGTTCTCTATAAAATCAGTTCTGGGTTATACTTCAGAATGTGCAAATGGTAATCTTTGGTGTTTGAGATCTGACCATTTTGGTCAGATTAAATAGCTGAATTAATTGTGAACCACTATAAAAACATTGTTGTGCATGCTCATCACTTTAATTACCCTATCAGTAACTAGTTTGTAAAAGACAGAAATGTGAACCAAAATTGCAAAATAGGTGAATTTGTTTTTTTAATTTACTTGTCGATATGGATGTCACTGGCTGGGCCAGCGTTTATTATCCATTTAATTGCCTTGGAAACAATAGAGTGGCTTGCTCGGCCATTTCAGATAGCTGTTAAACCAATATCTGTGGCTCCAGAGTTCGGTGTAGGCCAGATCATGTAAGGACAGCAATTTCCTTCCCTAAAGGACATTGGCAAACAAGATGGATTTTCACAATCGTAATGGTCATCAATTTTTTAATTACAGATTTTTAAAAATTGAATTCAAATATAAATAATCAACCATGGTGGGATTCAAACCCAAGTCTCCCAGAATATCACCTAGGTCTCTGCATTATAAAGTTAGCTGCAATACTGCAAGACTATTACCTTCCTGTAAATTATAATTTTACTGTTTAGGTATTGTTTCCAATAGAAATACAACTGTAAGGCTGGCAGTTTGAACAAAGTCAGAAGTCACACAACATCAGGTTATATCCAACATATTTATTGAAAATCACAAACTTTTGGAGTGCTGCTCCTTCGTCATGTGAAGTCACTGTAGGTGTTGTGTAACTTCAGATTTTTCCCAGCAATTTTCTTTCACCTCACTGGGATACCATAATTATAGCTCAGATCAATGAATTTAGCATAGACTGGGGACCAAATATGGAACAACATTGAAATAGTAATTTTTCACAACATCAGGGCATCCCAAATCTCGTGGCCTATCCAGTGGATTGTTTGAGCTGTCTTTGCTGCTGAATTTTAGGATATCTGATGACCATTTTGAAAGCAGCATATTCCATTTGACAGTGGTAAAGATAAAGTCACCATAGTCCCGGAGCATCATAGAATTGCACTTCATTGCAGGGAGACAATTGTGCTGAGTTTAAGCCTGAGAGTCACCAAGCCTCAGGCAAGAATGAGATTGACGGGGATAAGGCCTTCGTGGTGATCTTAACCAGTGCAGGAATTGAACCTATGCTGATGGCACCACTCTGCGTTGCAAGCCGACCATCCAGCTAAGTGGTTGGAGGGGCATGACCACAATCTGTATATATAAAATGTTGATTTGAGGGATATTTATTGGCCAAGACATGGGGAATGATCTTTTCTTTTTTAATAATAGTGTCATGAAATCTTTTTTATCAACCTGAGAGAGTAGACAGGGCCTTGGTTTAGATAAGGTTCCCCATGGTAGGCTTATGCGGAAAGTCAGGAGGCATGGGATAGAGGGAAATTTGGCCAATTGGATAGAAAACTGGCTAACCGGTCGAAGTCAGAGAGTGGTGGTAGATGGTAAATATTCAGCATGGAGTCCAGTTACAAGTGGAGTTCCGCAGGGATCAGTTCTGGGTCCTCTGCTGTTTGTAATTTTTATTAATGACTTAGATGAGGGAGTCGAAGGGTGGGTCAGTAAATTTGCAGATGATACAAAGATAGGTGGAGTTGTGGACAGTGAGGAGGGCTGTTGTCGGCTGCAGAGGGACTTAGATATGATGCAGAGCTGGGCTGAGGAGTGGCAGATGGAGTTCAACCCTGCCAAGTGTGAAGTTGTCCATTTTGGAAGAACAAATAAGAATGCGGAATACAGGGTTAATGGTAGGGTTCTTGGTCAGGTGGAGGAACAGAGGGATCTTGGGGTCTATGTACATAGATCTTTGAAGGTTGCCACTCAGGTGGATAGAGTTTGTAAGAAGGCCTATGGAGTATTATCGTTCATTAGCAGAGGGATTGAATTCAAGAGTCGTGAGGTGATGTTGCAGCTGTACAGGACTTTGGTTAGGCCACATTTGGAGTACTGTGTGCAGTTCTGGTCGCCTCACTTTAGGAAAGATGTGGAAGCTTTGGAGAGGGTGCAGAGAAGATTTACCAGGATGTTGCCTGGAATGGAGAGTAGGTCATACGAGGATAGGTTGAGAGTTCTCGGCCTTTTCTCGTTGGAACGGCGAAGGATGAGGGGTGACTTGATAGAGGTTTATAAGATGATCAGAGGAATAGATAGAGTAGACAGTCAGAAACTTTTTCCCCGGGTACAACAGAGTGTTACAAGGGGACATAAATTTAAGGTGAAGGGTGGAAGGTATAGGGGAGATGTCAGGGGTGGGTTCTTCACCCAGAGAGTGGTGGGGGCATGGAATGCGCTGCCCGTGGGAGTGGTAGAGTCAGATTCATTGGCGACCTTTAAGCGGCATTTGGATAGGTACATGGATGGGTGCTTAATCTAGGATAGAAGTTCGGCACAACATCGTGGGCCGAAGGGCCTGTTCTGTGCTGTATTGTTCTATGTTCTATGTTCTATATATCACTTGAAATACGTTTCCCCACAGGCCAATATTCCTTTAGTATTTCACTGGAGTGTAAGCTTAGATTATGTGTTAAGGTTTCCAGAATCTAATTTGAACCTACATGTAACTCAACTGAACCATAGATGAAACCAATGAGATCTTAGTGTAACTAGGACCAAATTGCTCACTCGCTAAATTGAACTACTATGCCTCAGGATTCCGAATTATGACATTGTTATTTCATTGGCATGATTTTGCAGGGATATTGTGAGTTAATTTAGTTTCAAAACTTAATCATCTTTAATCTTAACTTTAATTTAACTTTGGTAACTGTTGATTATAAAAGTTTCTTTGAAGTATACTGGTAGAGTCATAACTTGGAGAGATTAAGGTGCGCAATGACCTATTTTGCTGTTGCCGGAATCAATGTAGGAACTCACTGCTGTCTTTTTCAATGAATTTGGGCAAAAGAACTGCGCAATATGCTCTCTGTGATGGCATTATCTTTTTTGATTGATAGTTATAGCTGGGGTTTGGTGTAAGGGTGATGGTAATGTGGGTGATGTTGATAAGATCTCAAATTGCTAGAAATAGACTGAGAATCTCAGAATGAAGACAATAAAGATGATGATTCATTCCGTCCAATTTCTCTTGTTCACAATTATTGTCAGATTTTGATCAGATGAAAAAGAGTCAAGGACCAAATTTAAGGCAAACAGATATTTAAGAAAATGTGAAATATACTTGTTAGTTTCTTGATAAATACTGCAACCAAAAAGGCATATCTCCGCAGTGGGTAGCATTCTGTTTCATCATGTTTAAGACCATAAGAAATATTAGTGAAGGTAAGGCCATTCAGCCCATTAAGTCCACTCAGCCATTCATTCATGGCTGATGGGCATTTCAATGCCACTTACCTGCACTTACCTGCATGGCAGATGCAGTTTAATGTGGATAAATGTCTGGTTATCCACTTTGGTGGCAAGAACAGGAAGGCAGATTACTACCTCAATGGTATCAAATTAGGTAAAGGGGCTGTTCAGAGAGATCTGGGTGTTCTTGTCCACCAGTCAATGAAGGCAAGCATGCAGGTACAGCAGGTCGTGAAGAAGGCTAATAGCATGCTGGCCTTCATAACAAGAGGGATTGAGTATAGAAGCAAAGAGGTGCTTCTGCAGCTGTACAGGGCCCTGGTGAGACCACACCTGGAGTACTGTGTACAGTTCTGGTCTCCAAATTTGAGGAAAGACATTCTGGCTATTGAGGGAGTGCAGCGTAGGTTCACGAAGTCAATTCCTGGAATGGCAGGATTGCCTTACACGGAAAGACTGAAGCGACTGGGCTTGTATACCCTTGAGTTTAGAAGACTGAGAGGGGATCTGATTGAAACGTATAGGCTTATGAAAGGACTGGACACTCTGGCAGGAGGGAACATATTTCCGTTGATGGGGGAGTGCCAAACCAGAGGACACAACTTAAAAATACGGGGTAGACCATTTAGGACAGAGATGAGGAGAAACTACTTCACCCAGAGAGTGGTGGCTGTGTGGAATGCTCTGCCCCAGAGGGCAGTGGAGGCCCAGTCTCTGGATTCTTTTAAGAAAGAATTGGATAGAGCTCTTAAAGATAGTGGAGTCAAGGGGTATGGAGATAAGGCTGGAACAGGATACTGATTAGGAATGATCAGCCATGATCATATTGAATGGCGGTGCAGGCTCGAAGGGCAGAATGGCCTACTCCTGCATCTATTGTCTATTGTCTATTGTCTATTGTCACTCTGCCTGTATCCCTTAATTCCTTGGTGCTGTGAGGTAGCAGTGCTAAACACTGAGCCACCGTGCTGCCCCTTTATTCATTAGCATAAAAGAATTAAATATTCGTATTGAAATATTCGAGATTTAGAGAGGGCTTTACAGGGTAGATTCACAATCTTCAGACTTGGAGCTGCCAATGGAAGTATCGCTGAGACCTGCGTGGAGCTAATGATCATTATATTTGTGAACAGAGAGGATGTTTAAGACAGTAGTTTGGCTACTGATCAAGTGTACTGCATTTCCTTGCTGGGGCCAAGCTCATTGTGGATTTTTAAGTTCCATTTATCTGGGCATATGAAGAGTATTCCATCAATTCTGACATAGCCTTGAACTAGTAGAGAGATTTTGGGAGTAGGGGGTGTGGATTTATGTTGGGGGTTGGTTTGGGTGGTAAGCCACGAGTGAGGAGGCTTGAACTGGGGACCTAGTTACAGAATAAGGGGATATGAATTTAAAACTGAAATGTGTCATCTCTTAGAGAATAGAGAATGAGAGTAGTGAATGCCTGGAATTCCCTACCCCAGAGAGTTATGGAGGCTAAATCTTTGAAAGAATTTGAAGAGGAGGTGGATACATTTTTTTTTAAATATTGTGAAGTTGAGGGATATGACAATCTGACATGAAAGAGGAGTTGAAGCATCAGACAAATCAGAAACAATCTTACGGAATGGCAGGACATGTTTGAGGAGCTGCTTCTATTTCATATGTTGTTATGGGAGACATTTGAACTTGGCATTTGAGTATGACAAGGTCCAACATGCCATCCCACATCACAGTATTAGCCAGGATACTAAAGAAACCTACCCTGCTTTTTGAATTGTGTCATGGGATGTTTTGCATCTACCTGGGGAGGGTGGGGTCAGATGGGCCTTGGTTCACTATTTGACTCAATAGTCAGCAACTCTGTTAGTGTGACATTTCCACAGTGCTGTCAGGCCAAGGTCATTTGCTGAATACCCTGGAGTAATCTTTTAATTCACAACCCTCAGACTTGGAGCTATGTTATTGCCAATGAAAGTATTGCTGAGTTCGGAGTGCAGCTAATTGTCACCATATTTGTGAACAGAGGGGATGTTTAAGACAGTAGTTTGGCTACTGATCAAGTGTACTGTATTTCCTTGCTGGGGCCCAGCTCATTGTGGATTTTTAAGTTCCATTTATCTGGGCAAATGAAGAGTATTCCATCAATTCTGACATAGCCTTGAACTGGTAGAGAGATTTTGGGGGGAGGGGGCATGGATGTGTGTTGGGGGTTGGTTTGGGTGGTAAGTCACGAACCACAAAATGCTTACCCTGACTTGCTTTAGTAACCACATGTTTATTTGACTGGATCAGTTGAGCTATTTATTAATGACAACCCCAAGAATGATGATAATGAGGTAGTTGTCTGTTAGATTACACCTTGAATGTTCATTCACTTTTGCTGAGAAAGTCACAAACCGAATGCTGCAGTTTTTGTTTAATGTAGTCGGAAGAGAAATCAGTGTTCTAGCTGATCTCTGAGACGCCATGTTTTGTGACAGCTCAGCTTTTGGCTATGTGCCTCTCTGATGTTCCTTTAGAACTTCACAACTCCAGACAAGACCATTCAAACATTGGCTTCTTTGTGATTCCTGTTCAGTGGCAAAAAACATCAGAAAACAGCCTTAGCCCACTATTAAAATTTAAAACTGCAACTGGAACTCAAACTGTATCAGGGTTAACTGCCTTTCACTGAGAGGATTACTGTAGAATTACAGAATGATTGACCTCGAAGGACCAACAAGTTACGTAAGACACAATACTAACACTGTCTCTTGTTGTTTTCCAAACATCAAGATGTTTTGGTTTTGAGAAGAGTCCTATTGGACTCAAAACGTTAATTTTGTTTCTCTCTTCACAATTGTTTCTTTCTACAGCATTCTCTGTATTTATTCTTTCCTTTTGGCTATGCACTGATTGAGTTGACAGCAACAAATTCAATACAAAGAATCTTACTGAGCTCCAGGTTAGTGCAATACACACCGCATCTGCCAGGTTTGGAATACAAGTTAACTACCTTTAATCCCAAAGTATTGCTTAATTCTAGGAAACTCTATTAATGACCTATCCTTTACTGGAATAATTGAAGCTGTCATATATCCAGTTTTTCAACAAAGTAAGATCACCTGAATTATAATCTTATTCTTTCTAACTGTTAAAGATCTTAAATTGACGTGACTCCACTGTTTTAAGCATAATAAACTTCTAGCTTGTTTTAATTCCATTCACCTCAAGGTTGCTTATCTGTTTCCCAACTTAATTTGCCACAACTAAAATTTTAATTCTTAAACTGGAATTTATATTCAAAAACAGGTCAGCCAAGAACTAGATAATCACAAGAGCACTGACTGATTCATTATCTGAAAAATTGTAAATGGAACCGAACACGGTCCAGTGATCACAGAACCTTTGCCCTTATGGAAGCAACCTGGAAGGTTATTGGTGAAGCAGAAAGCTAGTTAGGCCTAGGTCTGAAAAACTCCTCGAATGATGAATTAAGACTGAGAGAATTTGCCTCAAACAACTGCAACTCTCTTTGCTTGTGGTATATGAGTTCAGCAAGAGAAGGATCTTCCCACCGATTCCTTGATGGTGTGATGTCAGATCAATCACTCCATTAAACTTATTGAGTCTGCTGTGCCATTCAGTGAGATCATGGCTGATCTGCCATTTCCTCGGAATACTTGATTCCCAATTTCATTAAAGTTCTGTCTACTCGATCTCAGGCTGCCAGTCTTGACCTATACCAAGTGGTGGGAGAACCCAACAGATCTGATTTTACAATAACTTAAGACGATAAGACGTAGGAACAGAAGTTAGCCATTCATCCCAAATTGTCTGTTCCACCATTCAATGAGATCACAACTGATCTGATAATCTTTAAATCCACTGTCCTGCCTTAGTTCAAAACCAATGATTCCCTTAATGATTAGAAATCTGTCTTTCACAGCCTAGAATATACTTAAGGACAGCCCTCTGCACTAAAGAATTGGCTATCTTCTGAGAGAAGAAATTCTCCTTATCTCGACAACGTTCCCCAGAGGAGACTGGTAAGCAAGGTTAGATCTCATGGAATACAGGGAGAACTCGCCATTTGGATACAGAACTGGCTCAAAGGTAGAAGACAGAGGGTGGTGGTGGAGGGTTGTTTTTCAGACTGGAGGCCTGTGACCAGTGAAGTGCCACAAGGATCGGTGGTGGGTCCTCTACTTTTCATCATTTGTATAAGTGATTTGGATGTGAGCATAAGAGGTGTAGTTAGTAAGTTTGCTAATGACACCAAAGTTGGTAGTGTAGTGGACAGCGAAGAAGGTTACCTCAAATTACAACAGGATCTTGATCAGATGGGCCAGTGGGCTGAGAAATGGCAGATGGAGTTTAATTTTGATAAATGTGAGGTGTTGCATTTTGGGAAAGCAAATGTTAGCAAGACTTATACACTTAATGGTAAGGTCTGAGGGAGTGTTGCTGAACAAAGAAATCTTGGTGTGCAGGTTCATAGCTCCTTGAAAGTGTATTAGATTAGATTACTTACAGTGTGGAAACAGGCCCTTTGGCCCAACAAGTCCACACTGACCCGCCGAAGCACAACCCACCCAGACCCATTCCCCTACATTTACCCCTGCACCTAACACTATGGGCAAGTTAGCATGGCCAATTCACTTGACCTGCACATTTTTGGACTGTGGGAGGAAACCGGAGCACCCGGAGGAAACCCACGCAGACACGGGGAGAATATGCAAACTCCACACAGTCAGTAGCCTGAGGCGGGAATTGAACCCAGGTCTCTGGCGCTGTGAGGCAGCAGTGCTAACCACTGTGCCACCGTGACTCCCGATGCAGGTAGATAAGATAGTGAAGAACGCGTTTGGTATGCTTTCCTTTATCGGTCAAGAGTGTTGAGTACAGGAGTTGGGAGGTCATGTTGCGGCTGTACAGGACATTGGTTAGGCCACTGTTGGAATATTGCGTGCAATTCTGGTCTCCTTCCTATCGGAAAGATATTGTGAAACTTGAAAGGGTTCAGAAAAAGACTTACAAGGATGTTGCCAGGGTTGGAGGATTTGAGCTACATGGAGAGGCTGAACAGGCTGGGGCTGTTTTCCTTGGAGTGTTGGAGACTGAGGGGTGACCTTATAAAGGTTCATAAAATCATGAGGGCCATGGATAGGATAAATAGACGAAGTCTTTTCCCTGTGGTGAAGGGGTTATGCCCAAAATGCTGATTCTTTTACTCCTCGGATGCTGCCTGACCTGCTGTGCTTTTCCACTGCACTCTCGACATTGATACAACTGCCAACAATCTCCACAATACATTTTTACTTTGCCATGTCAAAAGTGTAGGGTTTTTGTTTGTTTTGTTTTCTTGGAAGCATGACAAAAATTTGGTTGGTGATATGGTGTAGTCTAATAATCAAGGCTAGCTGTGGCCAGACATGTACAGTGTTAATTGAGAAGGACAGTTGTAAGGACAAAGGGCATGTTAGTAGAATGGAAGAAAGCCATTCTTGAGGCACAGAGACTGAAATTTGGCCAATATTGTTGTTTGTTTTATTAGTCTAAAATTGATATATTATAGCAATGGTGACACATTTCAAAGAAGAATGCAAACAAAATATATTCCACTCAGTGAAAGAATTGTCTGCCCTTCAGTGAGTGCATATAATTGGTAAGTGATTTTCAACAACAAAAAGTGTGAGCTATTCTATTTTAGTCAAAAAAAAACCTCTGAGGTCACATTGTGTTGAAGATACAAACCTCTCCACACTGTAGGTAATCTAATCTAAATGGTGGCGAAAACAAGAAAGTTCTCAGAGTACAACATGTAAATCATTGAAAATAGCAACAAAAGTTAATAAGGCCATTTTTACAAAAAGCTAGCTGAGGACTAGTTTTTATTTTGAACTGGATAATATTGAAAAATAGAAAAATTAGACTAAATTAGAGTTGAATCTTGGCTGCACCTCTTGGATTGCTGACCATATTATTAAAATGATAATGATATACCGAATGCGTTGCAAAAAAGATGTACAAGGGTTATGCAGGAAATGGAAGGTCGTATCAATCAGGCAAGAATTAATATACTGTGTTTTTATTTTGAAAAGATAAATCTAAAGCAAGACATTTATGATTACAAAAGGCTTTGAGAGAGTGGACGTAGTCATAGAGGTCTACAGCTGTGAGTAAGGCCCATTGGCCCGTAAAGTCTGTGCTGGACAAAAACAACCACTTAACTTTTCTAATCCCACTTTCCAGCACTTGGCCCATACCCCTTTTTAAGAACTCAGGAAGCCGAAGGGGAAAGGATTCGAGTTAGGGCCATTTATTATTAAACACAATTAGAGCCACTGCTTGTGGTTAGCTAGTCTCAAGGTGAGTAATGTGGTGCTGGAAAAAGGACAGCAGGTCAGGCAGCATCTGAGGAGCAAGAGAATCGATGCTTCAGGCTTACCCCTTCACCAGGACTGGGGAGGGTGAAGGGGGCTGACAAATAAATAGAGGGAAGTGGTGGGGCTAGGGTAAAGGTAGTTAGGATGGCAATAGATGGATGAAGATAGGCGATGATTGTGAATAGGCCGGTGGGAAGTGTGGAGCAGGCAGTCGGGAAGGACGATGCATAGGTTAGGTCAAGAGGACAGAGCCAAGTTGGAGGGTTGGATCCTGGATGGGGTAGGGGGAGGGGAGATTTGCAAACTGGTGAATTTAGTGTTGAGGCTGTGTGGTTGTAGGCTTCTGAGGTTTAAGATGAGGTGTTCCTCCTCCAGTTTGTGGGTGGTCTTGTTTAGGCGGTAGAGGAGGCCCAGAATGGACGTGTCATCGGGGAGTGGGAGGGGGAGTTGACCTGCATGGCCACAGGAAGGTGGGGTTTGCTGGTGTGCATGGACCAGAGATGTTCCCTGAACCATTCTGTGAGTTTGTGCTCGGTTTCTCCAACGTAGAGGAGACCACATTGAGAGCAATGGATACAGTAAATGAGGTTCAAGGATATGCAAGTAAATCTCTTCTGCATTTGGAATGATCCTTTGGGACATTGCTCCTCTCAGGACGGCAGGGGAAGGTGCCAGGTGTGGAGAGGGTGTTGGTGGGGAGTGTGGATCAAATGAGGGAGTCTCAGAGGGAACAGTCCTTTGAATGCAGATAGGTTTAGGGAGGGAAATATATTTTTTGTGATGGGGTGTGACTGTAGATGGTGAGTTGGCGGGTGATGATACGCAAGATTTGGGGAATAGTGGAGTGCAATGTGAGGGCCAGAGGGATTCTTTCCTTGTTGAAGTTGGAGGGGTGGAGGTGCAGGATGTGGAGGAGATGTGATTGAGGGCATTGTTGATAACAGGGATGGGGAAATTATGGAAGTAGGAGGACATCTGGAATGGAATTGCTCATCTTGGGAGCAGATACAGTGAAAGCGAAGGAATTCGGAGTAAGAAATTACATTTTTACAGGAGTCGGGGTGGGAGGAGGTGCAGTCTGTGTTATTTTTTGATCCATCTCATCAAGATGTTATTACACATCTCTGGAACAGGTGAGACTTGAATCAAGGCTTCCTGGATCAAAGGCAAGATCTTTAACCACTGTTGCACAAAAACCCTTGGATCTGCTTTCTTTTTTTTCTTTTTAGCTCTTGGGTCTGCTTGGTATGTTTTATAATTTGAAATGCTGTTATGCTGAACTGAGTGACCAGTGTCTGCTTTTTAAAGAGCTCAGGTATTCCAGCAAGATAGGCCATTGTCTGTGACCAAGAGAACTCATGCTCATTGAGCTAGTTAGGGAGATTAATCAGTGATTTCACCATGGACCTTGCAGGGGTTATTACACCTTCCATGCCTTCACATACAAGTGGGAATCTAAATATTTCTGAAATGTCATGAGGCTTACAGACCCTTACAGACATTGAGTTCCCAATTCTTACAATCTTCTGGGGGGGGCAAAAGAAAATCCTCTAATCCCTTTCTAAATCTTCTTGTCCCTACCCTAAATCTGTAACCCATGTCCCTTGATCTCTCCACCAATGGGGGAAAGCTTCTTCCCATCTGTGCCCCTCATAATCTTATACATCTCAGTCATGCTCCCCTCAGTCTCCCATACTCTAAGGAAAACAACCTTAGCCTATCCAATCTCTCTTCATAACTAAAACTCACAAGTCAGACAACATCCTAGTAAATTTTCTCTAAACACTCTCCAGTGCTATTACATCCCTCCTACAAGGTTGATTCCATAACTGCACACACAACTCTATTTATGGCCTAACCAAGCTTTTATACAGTTGCAACAAAACCTCCCTGCTCTTAAGATCTATGCCATGGCTAATAAAGGCAGGTATCCCATATGCAGTCTTAACCATGTGTTAACTAAGTGATTTTTCCATTTTTGTGAAAGAACAAGACTAGGGACTTTCAATATATAAGGTAGTCACTAAGAAATCAATTAAAAAATTCAAAAGACACATCTTTACCTGAGAGTGGTGAGAACATGGAACTTATTACAAGAGAGAGATTGAGGCAGATTGTGTCATATGCATTTCAGAGAAGACCTGATAAACGTGTGAGAAAGAAGGAAATATATGTTAGCTGTGGAACAATAGGGATGAGGCTTGAGTAGAAAGTAAATGTTGCCATGGAGGAGCCTGTTTTGTGCTGTATTATATGTAACATTTGAAATTTCATTAAAAAATGTAAAGTATAAAAATCCATAATGATTTCAAAATAGCTGGTATGCTCAAACACATTGCATTGTTTCACTATGAAGTATTGAAAAAGGAGAAAGGAATTAATTTTCTTTTTGTTTGAGTGAAAGCAAGCCTAACCCTTTTGTGAACTGGATACAATTATGGACTAATATGAGCTGTCCAAAGGTGGCAGTTGTAGTATCAATTCTTTCTCAGGGTCATTCCGAGAGATTGCATCTTATTTCAAGAAGAAAACCACACAAAACTCAAGCTGTGTTGCAAATAACCTATTACTCCCACATCACTTCTTTGTACCCTGGCGTTCAATTGTACCACGTGTTCTGAGAACTTCCTTTTGTCAACTGAAGTATTTTAAACTTTTGAATAACATCTGTTATGTATACCTCAAATGGGGATAAAAAAAATGAAAAGAAATCAGAACTCAGTAGGAGAAGATTGAAGCAATCTATCAAATTTTATTTTTGTTTTTGGAATTCAGCATCCTGTCACCAGAAGAATATATCAACTGTGTATCATCCAGGAGACATAGAAGAGGATATATAAATAAATTTTTTTTCCATGCTAAATTGTTGGTATTCACATTTTTTTATTCTGAATTGCAATTAAAGCTGGCACATGGCACTTCTATATTGCAAGACATGAATCAATTGACTATCTCTGAAATATGATTAAACAGGAAGACATATTTTTAGAAGTTTTTTTTAATATTCTAAGCTAACCATGTTGTTCCAGATTCAAAGAATTTGGTGAAAGTGGGATTGTTCACGTTCAAGAACAGTGAACAAAAGAGGTGATGGCTGGGAATATATTTCGAGCTGTTCTCTCATACTTCCCAACATCAGACATACTGGGTAGACAGTATTTCAGTGCTTGCTGAGTAATCAGTATTGTTGTACATAAATAAGATGCTTAAAATCAAAGATGCAGTCTGTAGGATTCCCTCATGTTGTGTTTTTATTGTTGCATTGATTGGTTTTGGCACCAAGAATATCTTGTAACTCTAACAGATGCTTGTTTTAATTATGGCTAGCATATACTGCCTGAAAAGGTGATGAAAGCAGATTAAATAATAACTTTTTTTGAAAGGGAATAGGGTAAATACCTGCTGCGCTTTTCCAGCAACACATTTTCAGCTCTAAATACTTAATTGTCCAGATTTTGCAAGGCTACTGTGATAGGACAGGCATGTGCATGATAAGCCAAACGACGGCTTGTGCTGTGAAGTGCCGTGATAGCTTTAGCTGTAATGTGGAGTTTAGTCAAATACATAGATGTCTCACGATGGTATTGTATTCAAGGTTTGTGTAAAGATTTGTAGCTCAGGTGCCAGTTGTCGTAGTTGTGGGTATGTTCGCTGAGCTGGGAAGTTGATTTGCAGACGTTTCGTCCCTGTGTAGGTGACATTGTCAGTGCTTGGGAGCCTCTTGTGAAGCGCTGCTGTACTGTTTCTTCTTGAGCTTATTTGGTTCCGTTCCTGCTGCTTCTGGTTGCTGGTTCTGGTTGTTCGTTTTAGTGGCTGATATATTAGGTCTAGGTCTACGTGCTTGTTAATGGAGTCTGTGGATGAATGCCATGCTTCTCGAAATTCTCTGGCAGTCCTCTGTTTAGCTTGTCCTATGATTGTTGTGTTGTCCCAGTTGAATTTATGGTCTTTGTCATCTGTGTGCGTGGTTACTAGGGACAGCTGGTTATGGCATTTAGTGGCGAGTTTGTGTTGGTGGATGCAGATTGCTAGTTGTATGCCTACTGTCCTATACAGTATTTCATGCAATCTTTGCATGGAATCTTGCAAATTATGTTTGTCTTGCACATGATAGGTATAGGATCTTTTGTCCTGGTGAATCTTTGTCTGAGCGTGGCTGTCGGTTTATGGGGTGCGTGGATGACATTTTTGCTATCATTTAAGAGAACAGAAGTCAAGAACACCCTTCGGATTATCGACACCATGCTCACAGGGATCGTGTTTGCGAGAGAGGAGGAAACCCATAATCAACTCCCATTCCTGGATGTGATGGTAGAAAGGACACAGAATGGTGACTGCACAACAAGAGCGTACAGGAAAGCTACACACACTGATTAGTCCTGCACTACAACAGCAACCACCCGAGCATACACAAGAGAAGCTGCATTTGGACCATGTTCAAAAGGGCTACAACACACTGCAACACTCCTGACCGATGAAGGGGAGAAGAAGAACACCTCTACAGTATATTTGCCAAGAACGGATATCCCTGCAATGTCATCTGCAGATGCCTAACAGACAAACAGTGTGACGAGGACTTGCCACGACCTGACTCACGAGCAACACTGCCTTACATAAAAAAACATCTCGGAACCGACAGCCAGACTTCTCTGACCACTGGGATTAATGACAACCCATAAACCGACAGACCCTATACCCATCATGTGCAAGACAAACATAATTTACAAGTTTCCATGCAAAGACTGCACGAAACACGATATCAGGCAACCAGGCAGACAACGAGCAATCTGCATCCATGAACACCAACTAGCCACTAAATGCGATGACCAACTGTCCTGAGCAGCCACGCTCACAGATGACAAGAACCACAAATTCGACTGGGACAACACAGTAATCATAGGACAAGTCAAACAGAGGACAGCCAGAGAATTTCTAGAAGCATGGCACTCATCGACAGACTCCATCAATAAGCACATAGACCTAGATGCAGTATACCAGCCACTACAACGATCACCCAGAACCGGTAACTGGAATGAACAGAACGAAATAAATTCCAGAAGAGACAGTACAGCAACATTTCATAGAAGGCTCCAATGCACTGACAATGTCACCTAGACAGGGGACGAAATGTTTGTAAATCAACTTACCAGCTCGCTGAATACTCACAACTATGATAATGATATTGTGTCTTAAATATCCAATATTTTTGTTCGTTAGATTTGGAGAATCACAGCTAAACATTTTATGCACGCAGGTTATTGCTGTTTATTGTGTGCTGCCCTTATGCCTAAAGGAAAGCATAAATACATTTGGCAAAGTTCTTTTTTGTTCTTTTCTTTTCCTTTCCTATACCAGCAATAACAACTTAGTTGCCATCATGCCTTTGGAACTTGGAATTTGCATTATATTTTTCCATTCAGCTTGATTTATGCCATTACTAATCCAGGAAGACCTTTGGAACTTTGCATACCTTTTATCCTGACCTTTACTTAATTTCAATATTCTGTCCCTCACTCCTACTTCGGACATTTCAGTAGCCAAATGATATACCTTGTACTCCTAATTTTGGATCTTCTCAATTCCTCTAAAATAAATGTATCGTTTTTGTCAAAATAACTTGCAAAAGCCGGATATGTATTTTTGTAGTAAACTTTTTAAAGTCGTTTGTTTATTTTTTAATGGGAATATTTCCCTGGTAAGAGGTGAAATTGATTTTGTGTGATCAGACAAAGAAGCCAGAAATGGGTTTAAGAATTGAGGTGGAGGCTGTGAACATTTTGCTTGTAGAGTAAGGAACTAGGAAAATATTACTAATCATCTATTCGAATTGTTGGGCAAAAGATTTTATTTCATGTGAGGAATTCTTCAGTCTAGGCGTAAGAAATAAAGTACCTTCTTATTTATTTAATACAATCAGCCGTCTTTGAACTTGTACTCTGAGTCCTGTTCAGAGTCACACTGTCTATCTCTATAGCATTGTGAAGACTTATTTTGAAGTTTGTACTCATAATTCAGAGCAATAGTTGATGGGGTAATGATGGTGTTGCTGTACTGGTGACTCAGAGGCTCAGTTGTCCAGGGACATGTGTTCAATTTCCACCATGGCAACTGGTGGAATTTAGATTAATAAATCTGGAATTGAGAGCTAGCATCAGTAATGGTAGCCATGAAACTATTACTGATTGTCATCATCACTAATGTCTTCTAAGAAAGAAATCTGACATCCTTACTAGGCTTGGTTACATGTGACTCCAAATCCACAATAGTTTGGTTGACTCTAAACAGCTCTTTGAAATGACCTAGCAGGCCACTCAGTTAAAGGGCAATTGGGATTGAAAACAAAGCCTACATCACACGAAAAAGAAATATATAAAGTCTCCACATTTTTATCGGGTTGGAATTACATTTTGAAATGAGTTGTAGGGTTATGCATTATGGCTGATCCAGTTATTTGGTCTTTTGCGGAATGGAATTGACAACTCAATCATGCTTTCTTCTTTCAGCTAGTTTTGAGGAAAATATAACAATATTCTTTTGGTTAAAGTTAAAAATCGCACAACACCAGGTTGCAGTCCAACAGGTTTAATTGGAAGCACACTAACTTTTGGAGTGACGTTCCTTCAGCGTCTCTCTGAAAGCTAGTGTGCTTCCAATTAAACCTGTTGGACTATAAACTGGTGTTCTGTGATTTTTAACTTTGTACACTCCAGTCCAGCACCCGGCATCTCCAAATCATTCTTTTGGATAGTTTGCTATCACATATTGCTTATTCTGGTTAAAATCTGCTGTCTCATTGTTTTGTTACAATGTTTTCGATTGATATTGTTCAGAAATGCATAAATACTTTCTCTCTTTGTTTGCACGAATGAAGGCTTTTATGTTGTCAGTGTCCTGTATAAATTACAATGGGGCTTCCTGTGGTAAAAACAGACATGAACATGTTTCTCTTGTGATTGCCACTAGAGGGAAGTTGGTAGCAACCAGATATTAGCTCTTGCTTTGAGTCCCATGACCCCAGGATAAATGCTATTCCACAAACAGGAATCAGGATGTCAATGAATTGAAAATGATCAAGCCTTTCTTCCTGCAGTCCATGCTGACTGCATGTATTTGTGATGCAAGGTTAACCACTGAGTTTGGGTTTGATCAGAAAATAGTCTGTGTAATGTTAATTTAAAAAGTAACCTAACACTTCCAGTAAAAAATCTGTTTTTGAAAGAAAATAAATTACATAATCATCCAGGAGATAGCTGTTGAGATTTTATAGTAACTGCTGTACAGCGTAAATTTATTGAAGCTGTGAAAGGCAAAATGCTTATGAATTATAAATACATTTTAGAGATCTAAGTTTTGCTGTAGACTCCAGGTTGACTTTGCAGTGTCCACATATCTACTTCCAAACATATGTCTTTTACTTGGGCATACTCCTGGGTTGCAACAATGTAATCTTGCTTTCATTACACATAATACACATTGTTAGCAAGCTATTGAATAACAACTTTAATGTTTTAAGAATTTTACGATATGAGTTGAATGAATAAACATCAAAGAATCATCTTTTTTAACATGTGGTCCCACTTTGAATATTATTTAGCAAAGCAAAGTAAAATGTGACATATATTCAGAAAAATGCTCGTAATACATTTAAGCCTGTGGTTGGATGTGAAGATTATCTGGAAATGGGGTTGGAACCTACAGGATCAAGGATAAACTAACTTAAGGCTGAATGCAATGAACTGTTTGACTAATTACACTAGTTAAATAGCAGAACGAAGAACGAACAAGTTTACATTAAAATCAACTTATTGTGTATATGAATGCTTTGATCAGAGTGCAAATTTGGTGGTCAAGTTTGATTCTGATGCTGATCCGTTGGTATACATTGAGCTGATCTCTTGTTCCAGCCCTCAGTGATCCACGTTTTGCTTAATTGTTTATCATTTTTTGGAGGGTTGGTGTGGACTTGTTGGGCCGAAAGGCCTGTTTCCACACTGTAGGGAACCTAATCTAATCTAATTTGTATGCCACCATTTGCTAATCAGGCATTTGTTCTTGTCTTTTCATTCTGTGACTTGCACTGAAAACTGGCAGTTTTAATTCAGAATTTATAATCTGTCCTGGAACATGTTACTTACTCATTCTGGTTTGAATCAGAAGGTTAAACATTGGATTGAACCTTCAAACCAAATTTAACAGACAAGGCCAGTACAG
Source organism: Chiloscyllium punctatum (assembly GCF_047496795.1). Lineage (NCBI taxonomy): Eukaryota > Metazoa > Chordata > Chondrichthyes > Orectolobiformes > Hemiscylliidae > Chiloscyllium > Chiloscyllium punctatum. The sequence continues at coordinate 127,760,454 of NC_092739.1, read as the reverse complement.
AATAAAACTCTGTGGCAGTACTGAAAGCAGTTTAGGACTCCTGGGTACCAGCAACTCAAGTAAATGGTGGAGTCTGGTTTCCCTCATCTGAAATGTATTCACAATCAGATGTAAAAGAGTAGAGGCTAAAGAAATTGTGTGACATCTGTTTGAAATATGATAAATGCAAGAAGCTTTTGCAAATCCCTGATAAACCGCTTTTTTGTAAATCTGGCAGTCTGCAAAATGGAACAAATCTTTAAGTGTCAAAAAGCTGACGTAACACTGAAAAAAATCTAATTGCTTAAAATAGTAGACATAGACCTAGTAAAGGAGAAAGTGAGGACTGCAGATGCTGGAGATCAGAGCTGAAAATGTGTTGCTGGAAAAGCGCAGCAGGTCAGGCAGCATCCAAGGAGCAGGAGAATCGACGTTTCGGGCATGAGCCCTTCTTCAGGTCATTCCTGAAGAAGGGCTCATGCCCGAAACGTCGATTCTCCTGCTCCTTGGATGCTGCCTGGCCTGCTGCGCTTTTCCAACAACACATTTTCAGCATAGACCTAGTGAAACAATATAAAAGCAGTGGAGTTAATTGTCATAATTTCTCTTTTTCTAAGTGTGTTTTATCTGATGTTGCATTCCCAATAAAAGGAACTTTTTATTTAATATTTAAAATGCCCACAATATTTACAGGATTCATTTATTTTTGGCTTGAAAGACTGGATTGAAGTAGGCATTGAAATATATGAATCAAGGTATTTCCTGCATTCAATCACTTTTATTACAAAGGATAAAATTGAGTACTGTACAGAGAAGAGCAATTTGTAGCTCTTGAAGCTGAAGTGGAACATGAACACTGAGGGGAGAGATTCTTATATCTTTGAAAGCCTGAATTTATGTACAGTTCCCTTTGTGAGTTTTGATTTGTGGCATTTTAAATTTTCTGATATTTTAGAATTTATTTTTGTCCTACTTTGCAAGTCAAAGATTTATTCATTGTATGTTACATATAATTTAAATATGATAAAATGGAACTTAAGGGTTATATGCAACTTTAAAATGTCCAATTTTTTTTATTGGCAGTGTAACCTCAGCTACATCAAGTTAACGTAACTGAAACCTTTTATGAGACACAATAATCCTAAGTGGGAGTATTTTGTTCATTCACAAGACACAGCTGGCTCACTATGATTCCTGATGAAGGGCTTTTGCCCGAAACGTCGATTTCGCTGCTCGTTGGATGCTGTCTGAACTGCTGTGCTCTTCCAGCACCACTAATCCAGTATTTGCTTTCCAGCATCTGCAGTCATTGTTTTTACCTCTTTTGGCTCACTATTGTGCCTATCAGCCATGATCGAATAGCAGAGCAGACTTGATGGGCCAAATGCCCCAATTCTACTCTTACATCTTATGGTCTTAGCTGAAACCTGAACCCTCTGATAGTCCAATAACACAAAGGATGATCTCTAATGGAGTATGTGCAAAAAAGGCTCAGGTGTTCCAATACCAGACAGTTGGTATTCTGGCATAGATGGAGCTTGTGCATGGGGGCCTGAGGAAATTCCCATTGCAGCAGACGTCCAAGAAATTGCTGAGGGAATTGAAGATACCACATGGTATTTCTTTGACACATGGGACCTCTCCAAAAGTCTCCATTTAAGTTGGAGAGTTTTGATGAAAAATTGGATTAAAAATCTGGCTCTCAAAGGCCATACTTTCTAGATTACTTCCAATGTCACATGTTAGTGAGTATAGGCATAGCCAGATGGAACACATGAATGTGTGACTGAAGGTTTGGTGCAGGAAGGGGGCCTATAGATTCCTGGATCATTGGGTTTGTTTCCGGGGAAGTTAGAATCTTTTCAAGCCCAGCATTTTGTGCAATTCATCAAAGCATGTGCAATATGCATTCTTGACCACCCTATCCATCTGTCCTGTTACATTCAAGGATTTCTGGACAAGCATACAAAGGTTCCTCTCATTCTCTTTACTTCCCAGGGTCCTAACATTAATTATCTACTCCGTGCCTTTTTAGTACTCTGAAAATGCATTGCCTCACACTTTGTAGGATTAAACATCATCTGCCAGTGCTCTGCCCATCACAGCAGTCGGTTTACGTTGTCCAGAATCTAAGGTCTTCATCCTTGTAAATTACCACACTACCAACCCATTAACATTGTTCCTTAAGTACAGTAACCAATACAGTATGTAGTACTCCAGATGCAGTCTCACTAATTCCCTGTGTAGCTGAAACATAACCTCCCTGATCTTGCATTTATTTCTCCTCACAATAAACTATAACATTCTATTAGCTTTCTTGATTACTATACCTACTGTAATGCATGAACCTTCTAAGATTCATGCATTAGGGTGGCTGATATGTCACCATACCAGATATCTTCTAGAAATCTATGTGTAGTGCAACCACCAGTTCTCTTTTATCAACAGCATTTGTTATTGCCTCAAAGAGCTCCAAAAGATTGAGTCAGCCTGATTACGCTTTCACAGTACTATGTTGACTCTGACTGATTATCTCAAATGTATCCAACTGCCCTGCAATAACTTCTTCAGTAATAACTTCTAATGTTTGGTGTTAAGTTGACTAGCTTCTAGTTTTCTGCTTTCTGTCTCTTCTTCTTCAATAAAGCAGTTACTTTACTCTCTTCCAGTCTTTTGGGACTGTCCACTATTCAAGGGTGTTTGGAAAATTAAAACAATACATTGATTATCTCACGAGCTATTACTTTTGAGACCCTAGGATCAGAACCCATACATATATCAGTCCATATCGCTGGCAATTTACCACTTCTCTGGATTATGATTTTCCTTTTTCTTCTATTTCCTGATTTATCACAGTTTTCGGGATCCCATGTCGTGAAGGCAGATGCAAAGTATCTGCCATTTCTTTATTTTCTATTATTAATGCTCCAATCTCACTCTTTATTTGATCAGTGCTCACTTTATTTATTCTTCAAATACTTATGAAAACTCTTATAATCTGCTTTTATTTTTCTTCCAAAAGTAATGACAGCATAACCCATTCTGGTATTAATATGTAAATGTGGCCAGGGAGGTACTTTGTGAGTTATGTATCCACCTGTTAGCCTTGTAAAAGCAACAGTTTGCGCCCTTCCTCTTTTCTTTCCCTTAGTTTCTCTCTTTGGCTTCTCTTCCCTTTTACCACTCCCATCCCTGCCGGAATGGGACTATTTGGCGCCGCCCTTTTGGCTCTAAACTGTTTTGGTGCTCATTACTTGGGCGCCAATTAAAAAAAAGTCTTGTAGAGCCCGTAAGAAATTTGTTTTTATTGCATTGTAAGAAATAAATCTAATTCTTTTTTATTCATAATTTTTAACCTATTCATTATAAAAACGAATTTCTACATTTTGCTACGTTGATCAAACACACATAGACAACCATCATGTGAAAATTTTGGTTTGTCTCTCTCTTGTTTAGAATGTTTTCAGCCATCTCTGGTATGGGCTCTACAAGAAAATAGAAAGAAAATTGTATTACAGCTTTCAAATGTGAAGACAGAAGGGCTTAAGTATCATCAAGGCAGCAGATGACTGTTAACAATTGTTAAATGAGAAAATGATTCCAAAGTGAGATTTGAATCTACAGCGGGTCATTACAGCTTTGACGATCAACTCTTGCTAGTTGAGAAAATTACATCGGGTCGTTAGTCATCCTCTCTTCTTTAACCAAACAAGACTTTTTTAAAATTCTGAATTGGCGCCAAAACAGCTCAGTGCCAAAGTAATGAGCGCCAAAACAGTTTAGAGCTAAACGGCGGGGCCAAATGATCAGCGCCAAAACGTATCTGACCCTATCCCTGCATGGTCTGCCCCCGTCCAACTCCTGTCTTTGTTCCCTGCACTTTCACACACTATTCAATTTTTTTTCTCTTTATTCCACTCTTCTGTTTCCACCAACACAATACTACAATGTACTCAGGCTCCCCAGCACAAATGTATACACGTAACTGCCATTCTCTTTACCATTTCAGCAGAAAAGCTTGAGTTTCTATAGCACCACTGATGTAAAAAAGACCTCTCAAAGAACTTCAAGAGAATTATCAAATAAAATTTGACACTGAGCCATGTAAAGAGAGACAGCAGATGATGAAAGGCCTTTAAGAAACATCTTAAAGGATGATAGAGAATTGAAGAACATTAGGATGGAAATTCCCGAACTTTTATAGTTGGCAACTGAAGGTATGGCTGAAAATGAAAGTATGATTTAAGTTGGAGGCCACGTTAGAGGAACCCGGATATCTCGGGGTGATGGTGGGCTGAATGGAATTAGATTCTGAAGGTATTTGAATGCAGGCACGATAATTTTAAAATTAAGCCATTGCAAATCTGGGATGTAATGTAGATTAGTGAGCATAGGAGGCTTGTGGCACAGGTAGTGTCCCTACCTCATGGCCACAAGGCCCTGGTTCAAGTCTCACATGCCCTAAAGATAACATGGCTCAACACAATTAAAATAACTAGATCAGCAAGTATAGAGATGATGGGTGATTGGGATTTGTGAGAAAGAGCAGCACAGTGTAGGTATCATATATCATCATCCCTAGGCATCCTTACTACATTCTGTCTCTTTCCCACTTTAGTATGCTTCCTCCCCCTGCACTCCTCTGCTTCTGTTCACCCTCCCTCTTCCTTGCTCTGTCCTCACTGACTCCCCTCTCTCCTCTACTTTGCCTCCCCTCCCTTCTTCATTGCTTCCCTTATTTTCCTCTATTGCCATCTCTTCAAACTTGCATCACCTCTTCTCCTTTCCCTACCTCTACCCCTTTCCATCCATCCAAATTGTTAATCTACCCATCCTATCATCTCAATTTCCTCTTCTGTCTTCTTTGACTTCTGACCTCCTTTTCTTTTCTCAAATGCTGCCTCTCTCCTCTATTGACATCTCTTCCCTCTACTATCTTGTCCCCTCCCACCCTTCACTGCCTCTGCACCCCTCCCTTCTGCGCTTCCCCTCCCTGCTGTCTTGACTTGCCCTGCCCTCCGCATTCATCTTTTGCTTCCCTCTGACATACCTTCATTCCCTTCAGCTTAATAGTTGAATAAATAAACTGGTTTTATGGTTTTATAATTGTTTTTCTATTTCAAATGGTTTAGCTTTACATTTCAATTATTTTATTTTATGTATGTGAAAGATGCAAGTTGAAGAGACTTAAATATTTGTATGAAATGCCCTGTTTGTGTTCTGTTCAATGCATGTGATTTGATCATTACAATTGAAAGAAAAACCTTCCAGGATCTAATTTGTGTTTCAATGCTAGTCTGTTATGCTCATTTGTCAATCTTGAAAAAGAGAAACCTTTTGGGGTATGCAGGGATAGGATTGTAGTTTAATATTTCCAACTACGGCTAAGGTCTGACAGGTGGTGCTGATGGCTTCTAAGAAGTAATGAGGTTCAAATTAAAAGGTCCTTTGATCATTGTGGGACAGATTTACATGAGACTACTTCAAGAAATGCATGTCAACAGGGTCTGAAGCAAGCTCTTCCGTTTGTCTAAGCTCTTTAAATGGAACTCAACAGGAACTTTGTCAGTGCCTGACTTATTTGGCATGATCATTGTATTCAGCAGTAGGTCATAGATCTTGCTATTCAGACTGACAGATGGCCTCAACTGTTACTCATTTGTAGTAGACCTTGCAAGATATTGGGGAATGTCTCGTGCAAAGCGAGGGGAAGAAGGCTACACATAACTGCACCTGTTATGTGTTCTTCAGGAGAAAGCAATTGCAATAACTTTTCAGATTGATGTGAGTAGTGGTGATGGCTAATTAAACACATCTGTTTTAATTCATGTTCGGTGCAATTTTATTTTGATAGATAGTGAAAATAAAAGTTGGAAGTTTTATTTTGCTCAAGTGTGGGATTGATATTTAGTTCACAGTACAGGTTCTGGTTGTTTGAAAATACCTATAAAATAATTTACAGATACTTGAGAGTCTCAGCCTTTTATTGTGTAAAAGTTTCTGAAGGGAATAGCGATTCAAAGAAAATCCCAAGCAAAGCACAAGCTATTGGAAACTGGGTGGTTTAAATGTGTCATCTCAGCAGATCTATGCAGTAAAATCCACAAGCAAGCCATACTGCTTTATTTTTGTTGTACCTTATAAAGTTTTGCTTCTTTTCATTAACAAAACTAAGATTTCTACACTGTATATCATTGTTATAGTGCAGAGATTCTAGGAGGTTGTTCAGTTACTTAAGTATTTACACATATCACAGGACAATTTGATGACAATTTTGCATTGTTCTACAGATACCATTGCCAAAAGAGCTGAACGGCTAATTATCGTAGTTTTGCCTCTGAGGTCAGGTTTGCTGAATCAGCATGACTGTGATCACCATCATCCAACTGGCTGTCATACAATGGCACTGGAGGTCTCATAACTTCATAATTTGAACAAAGTTCCAGCTACATACAATTCCTTAGGCTTAAGATGTCTAAATGTACTTAAATGTGGCCAGTTTTTAATAAATATCTAATGTATTTTGCACATGAAAAACTTTGCTAATACACTTAAAAACTAGTAACAAGGAGAAAACTATATAGTGCTTTACACAATCATAGGATGTTCCAAAACCTTTTAGAGTCAATGAATTGTGGTTACCTCTCTAATGTCAGAATCACTGGATATTGGAATTCAGAATGAAATTTCAAAATTTGCTGATGATACCAAACTTGTTTAACTAACAATTGTTTAACTAAACATAAATTAGCAGAATGGGCTGACAATGGCAGATGGAATTTAAAGTGGAGAAATGTTAAATGATACATTTTGGCAGATCAAAAAGAGAAAGACAATACAGACATAATAGCGCAGTGAAGAGCACAGATATTTGAATGTATTAGGATATATTGAAAGAGTTGTTAGCAAAGCGTATGTGATTTTGTTCATAAGTACAGCTACTGAGCAGAAAAGCAAAGAAACTGTATTGACCCTTTAGAATGCTCTCGTTAGGTGATAGTTGATCTAGTTCTGGTCACCACATTCAAGCAGGGTCTGAGGCCCCTGGAAAGGGTATAGCAGAGAATTAGCAGAATGGTTCTAAGGATGAGAGATTTTAGCTACAAGTACAATATTAAGCTGACCGAGTGGAATTGTTATCCTTGGAGTGAAAGAGGTAATAGTAGTGTAGAAGATTGCAACATGATCAAGGAAGCTAATTAACCACAGTCCACGAAGAACCTTAGGCATTGCTATACATTAGAGTGACACAATAGTTACGTAGCTTGAAGGACATTAATCATGAGATAAGGTAAGGAAACATTTAATCTTTGTTAAAAGTGCATTTTGTGAATCATTGAAATCCTACCACTTAGACAACCAGTTGTAACAACTGGCCACCATTCTTTCGTTGTGCAAGTGTTTCTTTTAATCTTGAAAGCCCGTGGCCTGAGGCAGTATTGGTTAGCTGTAATCAAATTGGCTGTAAGCCCATCTAATCCAGACTTTTCAGAATCACTGCTTTTGCATCCTCTCTGGGGGAAAAACAAAGGCAAGAACAGCGTAACCTTGTTAAAGGAGCAGCATTGTTATGAGGTGCTGGGGCCATCAACAGCAGCAGAGTTGTAGTCCAGCGTAATCTTTAACCTGACGGCCTGATATATCTTCTCTCCCACCCCCCACCATTTCCATCAAACCAGGGGATCAATCCTGGTTTTGTACTCAGTGCGGGGTAGTGTCCTAGGCCCAACCATCTTCAACTGCTTCATCAATTACCTTCCCTCCATCACAAGGTCAGAGTGGTGTGTATGTTCGCCTATATTAGCACAATGGTCAGCATCATTTGCAACTCCTCATATACAAAAGCAGTCCATGTCCAAATGTAACAAAACTTGGACAATGTCCAGGCTTGGGTTGACAACTAGCAAGTAACATTCACACCACACAAATGTTAGCTATGACCATCACGAATAAGAGGCAATCTAACCACTGCCCCTGACATTCAGTGAAGTTAACATCACTGAATCTCCCACGATCAACAGTCTAGGGGTTACCATTGACCAGAAGCTCAACTGGACTTACCACATAAACTTAGTGACTACAAGAGCAGTTCAGAGGCGAAGAATATTGCAGCGAGTAACACACCTCCTGACTCACCAAAGTCTGTCCACCATCTACAAGGCACAGGTCGGGAATGTGATGGTATACTCCTCACTTGCCTAGATGAGTACAGCTTCAACGCTACGCAACAGCTTTGACACCATCTAGGAGAAAACAGCCAGCTTGATTGGCATCACATCCACAAGCATCCACTCCCTCCATCACTGACTCTCTGTAGCAGCAATGTGTACCACCTGTAAAATGCACTGCAAAAATCCTCAGACAGCACCTTCCAAATCCATGACCACTTCCATCTAGAAGAACAAGGGCAGCAGGTGAATGGAACACCATCCCCACCAAGTCACTCACCTGACTTGGAAATATATTGCCGTTCCTTTACTGTCACTAGGTCAAAATCCTGGAGTTCCATTCCTGATGACATTGCGGTTCAAGAAGGCAGCTCATCACCACCTTCTCAACGGCAATTAGGGATGAGTAATAAATGCTGGCCAGCCAGCGATGTCCACATCTGACAAAAATGAATACATTTGAAAAACTGCAATCTTAAGGGAAGTGGGAACAAAGATCTGAAATAAACTCAGTTGTTCTGGCTGAATCTTAGACTGATGCTCTGCTGATCAGTTGGAATCTGCAATGAAGAGTTTCATTTTGTTCTGAACTTAGACCTTGAACATTTTTGCAGCTGATACAAGGAGGCATCAAGGACATTCCAACAAGCTGGGTGAGCAGGAACTGTTTGGATGGAATATAATTTGTATAAGTGAGGTGTTCTTCTAGCTTGTGCTGACCTTCACTGGAGCACTGCAATCAGTCTGAAACAGACATGATGTCCAGGGAACACAATGGTGTGTTGTGATTCTTCTATATGTTGGTGCTGTGTTAAGTGAGGATTAGGGGGAACCCAATTGCTGTTAGTTGGAAGTGAAGGGGTGAGGGCAAAAATACAGGAGATGGATTGGACACAGTTGGTGAAGGGAGAAGTTGGGCATTTTCAAGGCACCCTTGTGATAACTGGCGTCATTAGAATAGATGCAATTGAGACAGATAAACAAGGAGATTAGAATGGAATCTCTACAGAGTGAGAGGTGCAAGGATGTAGAGACAAGGTAACTGAAAGTCAGTGGGTTTGTAGTGGATATTGGTGGCCAGCCAGTTCCCAGAAGTGAAAAGAGAGAGGTTGAGGAATGGAAAGGAGAACACGTGGGATTAGGGACAGTGTAGTGAGTGTTGCTGAACAAAGAGACCTTGGAGTGCGGGTTCATAGCTCCTTGAAAGTGGAGTCGCAGGTAGATAGGTTAGTGAAAAAGGCGTTTAGTATGCTTTCCTTTATTGGTCAGAGTATTGAGTATAAGAGTTGGGAGGTCATATTGTGGCTGTACAGGACATTGGTTAGGCCACTGTTGGAATATTGCATGCAATTCTGGTCTCCTTCCTATTGGAAGTATGTTGTGAAACTTGAAAGGATTCAGAAAAAGATTTACAAGGATGTTACCAGGGTTGGAGGATTTGAGCTATAGGGAGATGTTGAATAGGCTGGGGCTGTTTTCCCTGGAGCGTTGGAGATTGAGGGGTGATCTTATAAAGGTTTATAAAATCATGAGGGCTGTGGTTAGGATAAATAGACAAAGTCTTTCTTTGGGGTTGGGGAGTCCAAAACCAGAGGGCATAGGTTTAGGGTGAGAGGGGAAAGATATACAAAAGACTTATGGGACAACATTTTCATGCAGAGGTTGGTTGGTATGCATATGGAATGAGCTGCCAGAGGAAGTGGTGGAGGCTGGTACAATTGCAACATTTGAAAGGCATTTGGATGGGTATATGAATAGGAAGGGTTTGGAGGGGTATGGGCCGGGTGCTGGCAGGTGGGACTAGATTGGGTTGGGATATCTGGTCAGCATGGACAATTTGGACCGAAGGGTCTGCTCTGTGTTGTACATCTCTATGACTCTCTGACTGTACTGACGTACATGGAGAATTGGTTGGGAAACAGGAAACTAGCAATAGAAATAAATGAGTCTTTATCCAAGTGACAGCCAGTCACTAGTATGCTAACATAGCGATCAGTACTTGGATCCTAGCTATTCACAATATATGTTAATTGTTTAGATGAGAAAACCAAGATAATTGCTGTAGGTTTACAGACAACACAAGTAGGGTGAGGATGATGCAGAAATGCTTTTGTAATTTGAACCAGCTGAGTGAGTGGGCAAATGCATAGCAGACAAAGTATAATGAAGTTATCCACTTTGGCAGCAAAAGCAAAGAAAGGCAGGTTATTTCTGAGTGACAATTTATTGGGTAAGGTGGGATGTAATGAGAACTGGGTGTCCTGTACACCAGTCACTGAGAGGAAGAATGTAGGTGCAGCAGGCAGTGAAGAAGGTAATTGAGATATATTGCTGGAAAAACACAGAAGATCTCGCAACATCTATAGAAAGAAAGCAGAGTTAACATTTACAATCTAGTGACCCTTCATCAAAACATTGGCCATTGGACTTGAAATATTGAGTTTCTCCAGCAGTTTATATTTTTATTTCAGATTTTCTACATTTGCAGTTCTCTGTTCCATTCTATGGTAATTAGTGTTTTGGCCTTAATAACAAGAGATTTGAGTACAGAAGAAGGGATGTTTTGCTGTAATTGTCCAAGACCTTGCTAAATCCATAACTGGAATATTGTGTCTAGTTTTAGTCTCCCTATCTGAAGAAGGATGTTCTGGCAATTGAGGGAATGCAACAAATGCAACAAAGACTGATTCCAGTGAAGGTAGGTGATATATGAAGGGTGACTGGATCAGTTAGAGCCATATTCACTGAGGTTTAGAAGAATGAGGTGGGGATCTTACATAGGACCATAAAATTCTAATAGGACGAAAGAGGGCAACACAAGAAAGAGGTTCCTGAGGACCAGTTAGTCAAAACATACTTAAAGGGTCACAATTTAAAGGCATGGTTTCAGTCTTTTAGGAATGAGATGAAGTGAAATTCTTAACCCCAAAGAGTGGTGAACCTGTGGAATTATCTGACACAGAAAGTGGTTGAGGACAAGACATTTAATTTTTTTTAAGAAGGAGGTAGATATAGTTCTTGGGGCTATATGGCTGACAGGGAATGAGGAGAAACCGAGAGCAGTCTGGAAAGGCTGAATGGTCTAATACTGCACTTATTTCCTATTCTTCTATGTAAAAGGATGACTAATATACTGACCTCATTTTATTTGCACCTTTCTTTGTGCATGGTCACCCATTCAACTCACCTTGTTTCAGTGTCTAGGTTAGAGTGGTGCTGGCAAAGCACGGCAGATCAGGCAGCATCCAAGGAGCAGGAAAATTGACATTTCGCGCAAAAGCCCTTCATCAACCCTTCATTCCTGATGAAGGGCTTTTGCCCAAAACATTGATTTTCATGCTCCTCCGATCCTGCCTGACCTGCTGTGCTTTTCCAGCACCACTCTAACCTTGACTCTGATCTCCAGCATCTACAGTCCTCACTTTCACCTTGTTCCAGTGTTTATTTTCCTCAGAAGGAAAACCTCTGAGGGGTTTTGCAGCTTTATATTGATGATTTTGTTCAAGGTATGAGTTACATCATTGCAAACATAATGCAGGCACCAGCAAGGATATTTATTTTTGACTAAATATCCCACCATGAGGGAAGGTTACTGTGAAAGAAACAGGATTTTTTTTACAATAAGAAAATTAGCACTTTCACAAGCCTCTGTCAAATATCAGTATGGTGTGTCCCAGAACTACAAAATGATCTAATGATTCTACTTCTTCCTTGCCATTTGAAGGATAGGAATGTTCAGGAAACAATCCTCTTAACGTTCGGGCTCACATATGACTGCATTGAGTCAACCATAGAATATTGAAATTGAGCTGAAAATGTGTTGCTGGAAAAGCGCAGCAGGTCAGGCAGCATTCAAGGAACAGGAGAATCGATGTTTCGGGCATAAGCCCTTCTTCAGGAATGAAATTGAGTTTGCTTCACAGTACCAGCCCCTATCTAGTAATAGTAGATATGTCAGCATTTATCAGAAAAAGTAAGACTACTTTCAGCACTGTTTACTTGGCAAAATTTGTTTTATTTTTTTCATGGGATGTGGGCAACCCACACATAATTGAAGGCACTTGGGGTGCAATTTGCGAAAATGCAAAGTTGTTCATTTTAGAAGGGAGAACAAAAGAACAGAATATGTTTAAATGTAGAAAAACTGCACAATACTGCAACATAGAGGGACTTGTGCATGAAACACAGAAGGTAGCATATAGGTGCAGCAGGAAATCAGGTCAGAATAATGGCCTTTATTTCAAAGGGATTATAGTGTAAGAGCTAGGAAGTGTCACTGCAACTGTACAAGTGAGACCACATCTAGAGTACTGTGGCAATTTTGGTCTTCTTACTTCAGAAAAGTTCAGAGGAAGTTCACTAGAATAATTCTAAGTATGAAGGGATTGTCTTATGAACAAAGGTTAAACAGTTTGGAACACTATTCAGTTGACTTTAGAAGAATGTGTAGTGATCTCATTGAAACATACAAGGTCTTGACACAGTAAATGTGGAGAGGATGTTTCCCCTCCTAGGAGAGTCCAAGACCAGAAGGCATAGTCTCAGAATAAAGGGATGCCGATTTAAGACTGAGCTGAGGAGGAATTTCTTTTCTGAGGGTTGAGAGTCTTTGGAGTTCCTTGCCAAAGAAAGGTTTGTGGCAGAGTCCTTGTGTATGTTTATGGCTGAGATGGACACCTTGATCAATAGGGAAATTGAGGGTTGTGGGGAAAGGGCAGGAAAGTGGATATGAGAAGTGTTGAATGAGTCGTGATTCTATTGAATGGTGGAGGAGGCCCAAGGGACTGAATGGTGCACTCTTGTTCCTATTTTGTATGGTGTTATGTCTTCGATCCTGACATTAGCTATATTTATAGTGCACCTCTGAACTACTCTAAGTGCAGAATTTGTATGGCTGCTTTACTTGATCTCTCCTTGTTGTAGACATCCATGACTGTATTACAAGGGCAGCAGATGCATAGAGACACGATCGCCTGCAAGATCCCCTCCAAGTTTGACTAGAAAATTGTTCCTTCATTGTTGCCGATTCAAAATCTTGGAATTCACTGGCTACAGCATTGTTAGTGTACCTACACCAAAAGGACAGTGACCATTCTAGAAGGCACCTTCTCAAAGGCAACTCGTGGGCAATAAATGATGGCCCAGCCTGAAGAAGGGCTTATGCCCGAAACGTCGATTCTCCTGCTCCTTGGATGCTGCCTGACCTGCTGCGCTTTTTCAGCAACACATTTTTCAACAATGCTGACATCCCATGAAAAAATAGAAAACATATAATTTGGACATGTAGAATTAAGTTGATGTACCCTAAATCTGGTATTATATGATCACTTTATTTGTGTATATTAAGTAAGTTAAGCAAAAGTGGTGAAATATTTTGGTATGATGTTCCTAATTCTTTGTCATTCAACATTCACATACAGATTTAAATGTGATTATTGAACATATCCTTAAATCATTCAGTCAATATGAAGCTGTTATCAGTGAGACTATTCAAATACTAAGATGCCTGTGAAGAATATTTGATCATAGCATATTTAAAACTTGTATGACTACTTGGTAAGGCCAAAGAACCTTGAATGTTAAAGGCTTGATGTGGAGTAATACTAAGCCTTGAAGAACAAACAATTCAAAATTAAATAAGCTAAGCTGGCTGTTTGGCATTTGGGAAATGTGTACTTCCCTTTGGAAATGCTGGAGATGTGAAGATTTATCCAACCTGGTGTAGGTACAAGAAAAGATTTTCTCATTAACCTGTTCAGAGATGTTGCGAAATATTTCTGAAATAAGTGGGACTTGAGCCTAATCTTCCTGGCTCCAAGGTAAGGGCACTAACACTGCAAATGATTTATTTGTGAAATATAACGGGGGTTGTCTCTGCCAAAATTTGAATTTATGATCCAAAGATAGTGTTTCATTAGTGTGTACTAAGTATATGCAATGTGGCTGACTCTAAACAACCCTCAGAAATCGCTTTGCAAGCCACTCACTTCAAGGACAGCTAGGGCTGGGCAATACATATTAGCCATCCAGCGATGCCCATATCACACAAGTAAATTTAAAAATCACAATGGTTTTGCTTAGTGTTGTAACTTCTGTGGGTTCACTTTCTAAAGATATTTGTAGAAGCTATTGCCATTCTGTTGTAAAGATCATGTAACTTGGTGGAAATAGTGATGGAAGATTTCCTCTGGGTATTGTACATATTGAAATCATAAATCCCTTCTGTGTAAATAGTTTCACAGTTTCATGTATACCACACAAATTACATCTTCTCTCTGCTCTCCTCCGCCCCACACCTTGCCAGAAAATGTCTGACTATCCTTATGAAGCCTAACCTAGAAGAACTTTTGTGTCTGGCGCATCTATAAAATGGTTAGAATCAATTAAAAGACACAAAGCATTATCAGGTCCAGTTACTGTGCACCGAGAGTTTTCAAAATGATTCTCAGCATCATCTCAATGTGCAAAAATGTCAGCTTTGCAGTAGGACGTTATGGCTGTCCCACTGATGTAAAAGATTCTAATTAAAGCATGTAAAAAATAAATTCCAAGTACTTTATTTGATTCTGAGATGCAGATATTTATATTGGAGCGCAAGACAGGGCAAGCAATGCATGAAGAAAAATACTAGCAGTGACATCACTATCAATCAGGTCTATTAAAATGTCTCGATATTGATTTCATACCACTGTGAGGGAGGTCATCTCCATGAGAAACTTATTACGCATAGAGGACATGATTAGACATCTTGTGTCAGTAAAAAAATGTTTGCACAAAAGCTTTTGTTTAAAGCTATCTTTTCCATTGGTTTTCATTTACTCCAAGTTATGGATTATTATATATATTTTGGAACAGTCATGAATGACCAGCTGTATGCATTCTGTCATTAACAAATGAAGGGGGACCTGAGTTGCATGAGAAAGGCTTTTGATGAGTTGAATTCAGAAGCAAATCTCAGTCTTCAACAATGTTTTAATTGTGGCGAATAGCGTTGGTTGAGGGCAGTGGTGGTGAAAGTAAAAGATCCATGCATTGTCATTCTTAATAACCTACCTTTTCATCATCAGATAATGTTTGAAATAGATTCGAATGATGCCTTTTATTCATGTGGATCAGAATGGATAGAATGTTGCGTGTTTGGAATCATTAAAATGTACCATTATGGATTGAGAAACCAGAAACAGGAAGAGGCTCTTAAACTCCCTGGATCCTCTTCCTCTTCCGCTTAGTGGGCAGCACGGTGGCACAGTGGTTAGCACTGCTGCCTCACAGCGCTAGAGACCCGGGTTCAATTCCCGCCTCAGGCGACTGACTGTGTGGAGTTTACACGTTCTCCCCGTGTCTGCGTGGGTTTCCTCCGGGTGCTCTGGTTTCCTCCCACACTCCAAAGATGTGCAGGTCAGGTGAATTGGCCATGCTAAATTGGCCGTAGTGTTAGGTAAGGGGTAAATGTAGGGGTATGGGTGGGTTGCGCTTCCGCGGGGCGGTGTGGACGTGTTGGGCCAAAGGGCCTGTTTCCACACTGTAAGTAATCCAGTCTAATCTAATCACATTGAGCTAGATTATGACTGACCTGTATCTCAGTTACTTTTGCTTCATATCCCTTTGCAACGTTACCAAGCAAATATCTATGAATCTTGGTTCAATTTAATTAATTTGCTACCTCTGGTCTATTCTGCTGGAATCCAGATTTTTGTTACCATTTATTAGAAAAGGTGCATTTTGATTTTCCATTTAACTTGCCTAGCTCTAAATATGTCGTAACCCCATGGGACTTTTATTGCAGAGATAGTATTCACCTTCAGATCCTAAAGTACAAACAGAACCTGGAGGTCTGTGTATGATTGTTCAAAGATAGTCCTCACACCCAGAGTGAGAGCTGCTGACTAAATTAATTTTATACCACACTACCTCCTATTCCAAAATTCCTTTATTAACATGAGTTGACAGTAACCAGAGGCAGGGTTCAGACAAGAACCAAGAAAGGTGAAAATCAGCAGAAAAGTCCTTTCAGTCACATGTACATTTGTGTTGCAAACTTATAAACTAGGAGCTGGAGTATGCGACTCGGCCTTTTGGACCCTGTTTGCCATTTGACATGAATACCTTAATAACTCCATCTAATCCTGATAACCTTTTATTCTAATTTATTTTTAAAATCAAGAATTAACTATTTCTACCTTAATATTGTCTCTGTTTTAATATTATTGCAGTCTTTGGCCCATTGTAAACAAGCAGTCTTGGAGCTAGTTACGTCAGTTTTGGTAGTCAGCACTGAATAGTTGAACTGTCATATAAATGATGCAATTGATACCCTTGAAATGTAAAGTACAGGAGAACAGAATGATAGCAGTATTTCGACAAGCATAGCTTTGTAATAAGAAAGCATAATTTTCAAGTATTGCAAATGCTTGAAATCTGGAACATATTTTTTAAAATGCTAGAAATAGTCCGAGGAAAAACAGAGTTAACATTTTTGGAAAATAACCTATTCTCAGAAGTTGAAAATGTTTCAGATGTAACAGGTTTGAGGCAATTACAAAGATTGAAAATGAAAAGTAATAGAGTGGAAAATCTGAGAAATTAAGTAAGAAAAATGTTTGTTGCAAGGCAAAAGCAGGAGGGAATATGAGAAGTAAAAATCAAAGAAGGGTTTAGAGGAGCTGCAAATGTATCCAAGGATCATGTACAGCACCTTAAAAATGGGAGCAATGATTATAAACTAAAATTGTTGAACTTAGTGAGTCTGGAACTTTTTAAAGTGCTGAATAGAAAGATGAGTTTGTGTTTCATGAATGCCTTAGAACTGCGGGAACTGCCAACAGAGTGGGAGTGGGACGATCACAATTAAAACAGTAAGCTACCGGAAACTCAGAATCATGATTATTACTGAAAATATATGTTGATCAAAGTAATTCCCAATCCATGTGTGATCTCCCCAGTTATGAGCAGCACGTACTGCATTGAAAAGAATACAAGTAAATTACTGTTAACTTGGAAAGATTTTTGGACCCTTGCACAGTGCAAAGATAAGAGTTGAAAGAGTTGCAGTTGCATCTTCAGTGCTTGTATGTGAAGGCTGTCAGAATGGAAGAAAATTGAAGGGTAAAGCCAGATATCATGAAGAAACACCCATTTGAATTACTGAGGGGGAATAGGAGAGAAATATGCACTTAGTGATTGCATCAGTTTGTAGGTGCTAGAAAAGTTGGACAAAATGATCTGTTAAGTTTGGAGGGCTTGTAGGGTGGAAGGTGAAGAGATTGGGAACCTTTTTTTCACAGTTCTGGGGAAAGAAGGGGGAATGATAAAAGAAGTTGGAAAACAGAATTGACAAATCCAGAATCTTGACGATTATAAGTGGAAATATTGCTGTGGAGGGAGGCAGTGTCAGAACAGATGAAAACTAGGTAAATAGAATTAGATCCTAACAGAAGTTGGGACAAAAAGAGTATAGTTAGAAAATACATGCATCATCGTCTTCTGTAGTCTAGAGATGTCATGTCACATAAACAATCAATACACTTATCCTAAGGGGGCAAAGAGAATCTTCTTGAAAATTACAACATACTGTTCTCTTTGGGCCATAATTTTCTGTCAAAATAACTGATGTAAATGACATTTAACATTATTCATGCACAAATATTATCGCAGTTTTAAACAGGGAGTAAATATATGGTTAGTCCGATGCCTCGGCATTGTTGTCCTAGTTGTGTCACACCACCAGTAAGTGCATAAAACATGTTAATGTTTTTTTAAAAAAAAATGTTAATCTAAAATTAACATGTTTTATTGCTTTACTTACATAGTAGATATAAATTGCATTCATTACAAAATATTAATTCTTGTCAACTTTGGTCCAAGGTAACAAAAAGTAAAATGACAAATGCGGAGTGTCATTTCTCCAGGTTTTAATTGTTGAAGATATTAAAAACGTGGGTTTTTTTGCATTCTTTAACCATTTTGTCTTTCTTGATGTCTCTCAATATGTCTTTCTTTCTCTTTGTTAATCTCAGTACATGATTTAGCAGTGAATTCATCCTGTCTTTCCTTGAGTCACTGAATTGTTAATTTGACAAACCCTTAATCTGATTGGTTATGCTGATTTTAGTCAGGTCATAGATATCTGGTTTCCCTTACTGCAATATTCTAAGCTTGCACTTCCAGCAACTTACCCATGCAAAATGTTGGAAACATAAATATGCAAGGGCCAATCTAACTAATGGCAGATGCTGTTAGATGCTCTGCAAAAGCAAATTATGGCCCATTATATTCTTCACAGAAAATATGCTTGAGAAGCATTAAATTATTTAAGACTGTTGTTGGTATAAATGGAAAATGTTAATAATTAACCAAGTGTTTCCATTAGATATTTTTTAAATGCACATCCATGTAAATTTTAGTTCAGTTATGCCTCTACAGCAATCTTCCCCATTATAAGATTTTCTTTTCCTCAAACATGCAACTTTTCCTATCCCACGAAAGGTATTAGGAAAAAGTGAGGTTTGCAGATGCTGGAGATCAGAGTTGAGAGTATAGTGCTGGAAAAGCACAGCAGATCAGACAGCATCCGAGGAGCAGGAAAATCGACGTTTCGGGCATAAGCCTTGATGAATTGTAGAGTAGTAGTCCCTTTTAGCAGGGGAAATGTTTGCATTTATCGATCCTTTTCAACTTAGCAAACATACTTCACAGAAGTGTAGTCAACTAATATTTGCAGAAAAACTTGGTCAATGGGGGAGGTTATACAGAAGATCTTAAATGTGGAGTCAAATATATGGAGAGGTTTAGGAAAGGAATTGTAGATTTCAGTGCCTCAACAACTGAAGCACTGTCGCCAAAAGTTGAGCAAAGAAAATCCGAGATTTACTTCCAGATTTGTTGGACAGGACTCTGGAAATGTTTAAAGGCTGAAAGATGTTGCGGAAGCTGAAAAAGTCTGCACAATGAACACTTGAGCAAGAAATTGTAAAGTATTACCCTGGGGTAAAATTGATATAGATTTTAAAATGTCTAAATTAATTTAACATTGCATGTATGTAAATACACAAGATGTGAAAAGTAAGGTTGATGAACTGCTTGCACAATTAGCTAGATGTGAATAGGATGTAATGGTAAAAACAGGGACCAGTTTGCAGCACAAGATACTTTGGAACCAAGTTGAGGAGCTAGAATCCAAGCTGGAGATGTGCCCCTGACTTCCCAAAGGTGAATGTTACATCTCTCGCACTAGGTACTTCAAATTTGACCTGTGAACAGGGACAGGAGGGTGTCACTGCAGGTGAGATAGAGATGGAGTATTTTGTTTGAACAGCTTGGAGTTAATTAGGAAAACAAAACCTCCAAGGTAGTAATCTCTGAATTGGTAATCTCTGAGTGACAGCCAACCAAAATAGAATAAAGTCAAGAAATTAATTACATGACTCAACAATTAATATGACTAGAATGAGTTGCAGTTAGTGGAGCACTGATATCAGTACTTGGGTAGAAGGGAGGTGGGACGAGCTTCACTCGAACTGTGTTGACCCCAGAGTCCTGATATATCAAATAACTAGGGTTGAAACAAAGGTTTTGAACTAATTGGTCGAGGGATCCTCTGAGAATGGAGAAATATAGGTTTACAAAACAAAAGAATATAGCAACATTACAGGGCAGCTATTTGTAGAAATATATCCAGGATGGGACAGGAACAGAGTGTGCAATACAGAAAAAAAAGCAACAAGAAGGGTCAATGGGGGAAGCAGTGGTAAAAAGGAGAAAAAAATGCTCTTTATCTAAATGCATGTGGTGTTAAGAACAAAATAAATTAACAATCAAATTAGAAATTAATGAGTTTGATCTTCTCGAAAATATAGAAACAGGGTTACAAGGAAATCACAGGTTGGGAACTAAGTATTTAGATGCTTTTCCTTATTTGAAAGGATAAGCAGGAAGGAAAGGGTGGCAGAGTAGCTTTGTTAGCGCAGGATTGAAGAAAGTACAATGGCAAGGAATGACCTAGGATCAAATGATGTTCAATCAATATCAGATGGATGGAAGAAATAACAAGTGGAAGGTGACAATGGAAGGAGTAGCCTACAGGCTCTCTAACAATGGACAGAGAATACATCAGGAGATAATGAGATCACATAAGAAGGGGAGTTCATATAGATTGGTAAGTTAGAAAGGTAGACACAAGGAAGAACTTATTATGTATTCAAGGCAGTTTTTGAACACAATATGTTATGGATTCAACTTCAGATCAGGCTATTTTAGATGTGGTGATAAGACAACAAGGTAGAGGAACAGAATTAGACTATTGGCCCCGCAGAGTCTGCTATACCATTTGATCATGACTAATATGTTTCTCAATTCCATACACCTACCTTCTCCTCTTTATTCTTTATCCTTACCAATCAAGAACCTATCTATCTCTGTCTTTAATACATATCAACAACATGCTCCACAACTCTCTGTGCAGTGGATTCCACCGATTCAACACACTCTGGCAAAAGTAATTCTTCTTCATTTCAGTTCTTAAGCTTCATCCCTTCACTCTAAGTCTGTGCTCTTGAGTCTCATGCCAGTGTTAACATCTGCTCCATGTTCATTCTATCCAGGCCTTTCAGTATTCTCAGTTTCAGTCAGATTCCTACCTCATCCTTCTAAACTTCATTAAGTACATTTGATCCAGAATCCTAAATTGCATCTCATATGACAAACCTTTTATCTCATACAGTCATAGAGATGTACAGCATGGAAACAGACCCTTTTGTTCAACCCGTCCATGCCGACCAGATATCCCAACCCAATCTCGTCCCACCTGCCAGCACCCGGCCCATATCCCTCCAAACCCTTCCTATTCATATACCCATCCAAATGCCTCTTAAATGTTGCAATTGTACCAGCCTCCACCACTTCCTCTGGCAGCTCATTCCATACACGTACCACCCTCTGTGTGAAAACGTTACCCCGTAGGTCTCTTTTGTATCTTTCACCTCTCACCCTAAACCTATGCCCTCTAGCTCTGGACTCCCCAAACCCAGGGAAAAGACTTTGCCTATTTATCCTATCCATGTCCCTCATAATATTGTAAACCTTTATAAGCCTCAGCCTCTGACGCCTTGTACAGCCTCAACAGTAATCTCTTTTCTTGTATTCTAGCCATCATTACATTTGCCTTCCTAACTGCCAACTGAATTTGCATGTTAATCTTAAGAGAATCCTGAACTTTGGCAGCACAGGTGTTGTTGATGATGAGTTGACTCAGGACTAATGGACTCTTTTTAATTCACATCGTTCATTTATTTTATTCTTTAAGTATTTAAAATAGCACCGGATCATGGTGACAGTTGAAAAACTTTTCACTGTATTTTACTGTTTTTCTCACTGTAAAATACATGTGACAATAAAATCATTCAGTTCAGTTTCATCAAGTCCCATTGTGCTTCAGATTTCCAAAGCCTTTTCCCCATTTATAAAAAGTCTATACCTCTGTTCTTTATACCAAAATGCATATTTTCTCACGCTTTATTCCATCTGCCAATTCTTTGCCCAGTCTCCTATCCTGCCCAAGTCTTTTTGCAGCTGCCCAGCTTTATCAACACCACCTTTCCTTCATCCAGATCACTCATGTAAAACATGAATAGTTGTGGGCCCAACATTGACCTCAGTGGAATTCCACTTGTCGCTGGCTGCCATCCGGAAAAAGACCAGTTTACCACCGCGCTCTACCTTCTGCCGGTTAGTCAATCTTTTATCTGGACCAATACCTTGCACCTAACATCATGGGCTCTTATTGTACTTCGCAGTCTCCCATATGACATCTTGTCAAAGGCCTTTTGGAAATCCAAATAGATCACATCCACTGTATTTCCTTTGTCTAACTTGCTCATTACCTCCTCAAAGAATTCAAACAGATTTGTCAGACATGACCTCACTTTGATGAAGCTGTGCTGATTCAGCTCTATTTTACCAAGCACTTCCAAGAACTCTGCAATCTTAATCTTAATAATGGACTCTAAACAACTGAGGTCAGGTTAACCAGCCTATAGTTTCCTGTCTTCTGTTTCCCTTCCTCCTTAAATAAGGGTGTTACATTAGTAATTTTTCAGTCCTCTGGACACCTCTCTGACTTCGTGATTCTTGAAAGATCACCAATGCCTCTACAATCTCCTCAGCTATCTCCTTCAACACTTTGAGTTATAGTCCATCTGACCTGGGTGATTTATCCACCTTCAGAACTTTCAGCTTTCCCTTAATTAATGATAGCCATGCTCTAACCTCTTGCTCCTGACTGTCGAAGTTCTGATATGTTGCTGGTCTCTTTCACTGAAAACTGATACAAAAAAGCTATTCGGTTCCTTCACCATTTCTTTGTTCTCCATTTCAGCCTCATTTCCCAAAGGTCCACTGTGACTCTTCCCTCGCTCTCAACTCTAAGATATATAAAACAAACTCTTGTAATCTTACATTATGATCTAACTTAGTCTCATGTTTTCGCTTCTACCGTCTTATTGCTCTTCTGGTTATCGCCTGCTGGTTTTTAAAGTCTTTCCAATAAACTTCACCATATTCTATGCCTATGCTCTTATGCTATCCTTGTCTTCCCTTGACAGCCATAATTGCCTTGTTCTCCCCTTAGGATGTATCTTCTTCCTTGGCATGAATTTCTGATGTGCCTCCTGAATTAGCCCCAGAATCCCCAGCCATTGCTGCTCCACCATCTTCTCTGCTAGGGTCCCCGCCAATCAATTCTTGTCAGTTCTTCTTTCATGTCTTTGTCATTACCTTTACTCAGTTGTAATACTGTGACATCTGTTTGAGCTTCTCCCTCTCAAACTGCAGGGTAAATTTTATCCTGCCTCAGGCGACTTTCTGTGTGGAGTTTGCACATTCTCCCCATGTCTGCGTGGGATTCCTCCGGGTGCTCCGGTTTTCTCCCACAATCCAAAAATGTGCAGGTTAGGTGAATTGGCCATGCTAAATTGCCCGTAGTGTAAGGTGAAGGGGTAAATGTAGGGGAATGGGTCTCGGTGGGTTGCGCTTCGGCGGGTCGATGTGGACTTGTTGGGCCGAAGGGCCTGTGTCCACACTGTAAGTAATAATCTAATAACTTAATTGAAGTCCCCATGATTATTGTAGCATTGCCTTTTCTATCTCTTGAGTTATTTCCTGCCTCTACATCCTGTCTATTGTTAAGAGGCTTGTACACCACTCCCATCAGGGTAATTTCTTCTCTCGAGTTCCTGAATTCTACCCACACAGAGTTTATGCTTTTCAATTCTACATCATTTTTCCTATCAATCTTAGTTCATTTCTTATTAACATGGCAACCCTGCACCCTTTGCCCATCTCCCTGTCCTTTTGATAGAGCATAAGTCCTTAGATTTTTAGTTCCCAGCTCTGATCCCCTTGCAGCCGCATCTTTGTGATACGTACGTTGTATTGGCCAAATTCAATCTTTGCTCGTTCTGCAGAAGGGTTCTGAAGAAATGTCACTGGGCTCAAAATGTTAACTGTGATTTCTCTCCACAGATGCTGCCAAATCTGCTGACAATTTCCAGCAATTCCTGTTCTTTCTCTTGTTCCAGCATCCACATTTCTTTTGGCAGCAAAGAGGATTGATGAGGGCAGAGCAGTAGATGTGATCTATATGGACTTCAGTAAGGCGTTCGACAAGGTTCCGCAAGGGAGACTGGTTAGCAAGGTTAGATCTCACAGAATACAGGGAGAACTAGCCATTTGGATACAGACCTGGCTCAAAGGTAGAAGACAGAGGGTGGTGGTGGGTTGTTTCTCAGACTGGAGGCCTGCGACCAGTGGAGTGCCACAAGGATCGGTGCTGGGTCCTCTATTTTTTGTCGGCCAGTCTGCTGAGAAATGGCAGATGGAGTTTAATTCAGATAAATGCGAGGTGCTGCATTTTGGGAAAGCAAATCTTAGCAGGACTTATACACTTACTGATAAGGTCCTAGGGAGTGTTGCTGAACAAAGAGATGTTGGCGTGCAGGTTCATAGCTCCTTGAAAGTGGAGTCGCAGGTAGATAGGACAGTGAAAAAAGCGTTTAGCATGCTTTCTTTTATTGGGAGTTGGGAGGTCATGTTGCAGCTGTACAGGACATTGGTTAGGCCACTGTTGGATTATTGCATGCAGTTCTGGTATCCTTCCCATCTGAAAGATGTTGTGAAACTTGAAAGGGTTCAGAAAGATTTACAAGGGTGTTGCCAGGGTTGGAGAATTTGAGCTATAGGGAGAGGCTGAACAGGCTGAGGCTGTTTTCCCTAGAGTGTCGGAGGCTGAGGGGTGACCTTATAGAGGTTTACAAAATTATGAGGGGCATCGATAGGATAAATAGACAAAGTCTTTTCCCTGGGGTCGGGGAGTCCAGAACTAGAGGGCATAGGTTTAGGATGAGTGGGGAAAGATATAAAAGAGACCTACAGGGCAACTTTTTCACTGAGGGTGGCACGTGTATAGAATAAGCTGCCAGAGGATGTGGTGGAGGCTGGTACAATTGCAACATTTAAGAGGCATTTGGTTGGGTATATGAATAGGAAGGGTTTGGAGGGATATGGGCCGGGTGCTGGCAGGTGGGACGAGATTGGGTTGGGATATCTGGTCGGCATGGACGGGTTGAACAAAAGGGTCTGTTTCCATGCTGACATCTCTATGACTCTTATTTAAAGAAGAATCATGTAATGTGGCAAACATTAGTAGAAAACCAGAGGAGTGGGAAAGTTTTAATAGCCAATAATAGATTAGCAAAAAGGAACTGAGGAGTGAAAAAGATAAACTTTGAGGGTAAACTAACAGGTAATATCAAGAAGGACAGCTAGAACTTGTTTGAATGGATGAAATGAAAGAGAGAGCTCAACGTGAACATAAGCCCCTTAGAGAATGAAGCTGGGGAAATTGAGAGAACAAAGAAACGGCAGAGGAATGGATAAATACTTACCATTAAGCTTCATGGTAGAAAGTGTTAATAGCATTCCAAAAATGGTAAATAATCTAGAGGAGTTACTCTCAGCGTAAGGGCTTGGTCAGTCAGCATGGAGATGAGAGGAATTTCTTCTTTCAAAAAGTAATCAACAAGGCCTGAGACAGTTTTAAGTGGCTGGGGAGTCAACTATTGTGGGGGGAAAAGGCAGGAAAATTGACTTGAGGATGACCAGATCTCATTGATTGAATTTGCAAACTTGATAGATTGAATAGCCTATTTTTTCTCCAATGTCTTGGTTTTATAGTTGGACAGGACAGGGTACCAAGTATAACTGAATGCAAAGTGTTCAGGAAACATTGGGGGAAAAAAGAAATATTGATTAAGGTGAGTATTACAGTGATGAAGAAAGATTCCTGGAGGAATCAACGGTAAAATTCTGTCTGGCAGAAAGCAAAGCATGGGGATGAAAGGCCCTTCTTAGGAAGGCAGCCAGTGACAAGTGGTGTTCCATAAGGCTCTGTATCGGGAGCACAACTTTTCACTTTATGAATTAACAATCTATTTGAAGGAACTGAGGGCATTCTGGCTAAGTTTGCAGACAACAAAAGATAGGTAGAGAGACAGGTAGCGATAAGGAGGTGGGAGGCTCAGAAGGATTTGGACTGATTAAGAGAGTGGGCAAAGAAGTGGTAGATGGAGTTCAATATGGTCATGCACTTTGGTCGGAAGAATAGAAACATGGACTATTTTCTAAATGCGGAGAAAATTCAGAAGTCTGAAGTGCAAAGAGACTTGGGAGTTCTAGTCCAGGATTCTCCTAGGCATGGTGGCTCAGTGGTTAGCACTGCTGCCACACAACACCAGGGACCCAGGGACTGTCTGTGTGGAGTTTGCACATCCTTCTCGTGTCTGCGTGGGTTTCCTCCAGGTGCTCCAGTTTCCTCCCACGATCCAAAGATGTGCAGGTCAGGTGCATTGGTCATGCTAAATTGCCCATAGTGTAAGGTACATTAGTCATGGGTAACTGTAGGGGAATGGTTCTGAGTGGGTTTCTCTTCGAAGGGTCGGCGTGGACTTGGTAGGCCAAAGGGCCTGTTTCCACACTGTTGGAAATCTAATCTAAACTTGCCGGTTGAGTGAGAATTAGGAAGGCAAATGCAATGATGGCATTTATTTTGAGACAACTTGAATATAAAAGCTGGCATGTACTTTTGAGGCTCTATAAGGCTCTGGTCAGACCACATTTGGAATATTGTGCACAGTTTTGGGCTCCATATCTCAGGAAGAGTGTACTGGCCCTGAATGCATATTCAGAGGATGTTCACAAGAATATTCCCAGGACTGAGAAGCTTAACATACGAGGAATGTTTGAGGACTCTGGGTCTATACTCAGTGGAGTTTAGAAGGAGGGAGGGGTATCTAATTAAAACATATAGAATACTGGATAACCTGGACAGAATAGATATTGGGAAGATATTTCTGTTGGTAGGAGAGAATAAGACCAAGGACATAACCTTAGAGTAATGGAGGTAAGGAGAAACTTCTTAAGCCAAGGAGTGATGAGTCTATGGAATTCATTGCCAGAGAAGGCTGTGGAGGCTAGGTCATTGAGTATATTTAAGACTGAGATTGATAGGTTCTTGAGTATCAAGGGTTATGGGGTGAAAGCCGGAGAATGGGATTGAGAAACTTATCGGCTATGATTGAATGGCGGAGCAGACTCAATGGGCTGAATAGCCTAATTTCTGCTGCTGTGTCTTATAGTTTAAAATTCATTTGGATGGAGATACAAAATAAAACTGATGATATAATCCTACTACTGTGACTACAATTTTACTTGTTCCCTCCTCAAAGCTTGCATTCCCACTTAATTTCATATCATCAGTACACTTAGATAAATTGTCTTTTTGTCTAATCTGTTATTATAAATGATTATTATGTAAACAGTATTATGAATATAAAATTATATGTAAGTAAATAGCTGAGGCTGCAGCACTCCATGAGTTATAGCTTGCCAAAAATTGATAATCCCATTCATTTCTACCAGTTAACCAATCCAGTCCTTGCTGATATTTCATCCCAACTCCATGAACGTTTTCTTTGTATATCCACTTCTCCTTGTGGCACCTTATCAAATTCCTTTTCGAAATCCAAGTACAGGTAGATCTCCTATAGCATGTGTTTCTACAACACAAATTTCCTATAACACGATTGCCGAATTTAGACTGATATTTATAGAACACAAACTTTCCTTACTTGTATTGACTATAACACGATTCTGGCCCCATTAGTTTAAATGGTGCTGGTATTCCACGATTTTAATAAAAAGCGAGATCACACGGTAACTGAACGACGGTGTTGTAAGGGAACTACATGTATTCCATATCTACTGGTTACTGTTATCTCGACTGGAATAATAATAGTGCAAACGGAAAAAAATTTAAAGAATTTTTGAGGAATGGATCTGATTCTGGCAGATGTGTCAAGTATGAGTGGAGGGAACATTTTAAAATATTGATTCTAGGATCATACAATTTAGATTAATTATGGAAAAGGACAAAGAGTAGTATAGAGTCAAAAGTCAATTGGAGGAGCATCAATTCCACGGTCTGAAGGTGGATAAATCACCTAAACCAGGTAGACCACCCCAGGATTCTGAAGGATATAGCTGAGGCGATTGTAGAGGCATTGGTTATGATCCTTCAGGAATCACTGAAATCAGAGAAGGTCCCAGAGGACTGGAAAATGGCTCATGTAGCACTCCTGTTTAAGAGGGGAGGGAGGTAGAAGGCAGGAAACTGTCGTCTGATTTGCCTGTTATTGGTTATTGGTAAAATTTTAGAGCCCATTATTAGGAATGTGATTGCAGAATACTTGAAAAGTGTGCATGATAAAGTAGGGCTGAGTCAGTTCAGCTTTGTCAAGAGGAGGTTAAGCCTGACAAATCCATTTGAATTCTTTGAAGAGGTAATGAGCAAGTTAGACAAAGGAAAGCCAGACATGGTCTTTTTGGATTTCCAGAAGGTCTTTGACAAGCTTCCACACTAACAGCACAGGAATTTGTTAGAAGTCAATTGTATTTCAGCAACCTGATTGTACTTATGATGATGGAACAAAAGGAGCTCATCAGACTCCTGTAATTGATGTGCCTATAGAGTTTCAAAATGTATTTGATAAAGTGCTACATAATAAGCTTGCTAGCATAGTTTAAAACCATAAAATAAACAGGACTGTGGCGGCATGGAAAAGAATTGGCTGAGTGACAAGATACAAAGTAGAAGTGAACAGTTGTTTCTTCGAAGATAGAAATTAGCGTTTCCAAGAGGTTGGTACTTGGATCACTGTTACTCTTATATTAATGCATTAGACTTAAGGTATGGGGAAAAATTTCAAAATTTTGGGCAGCACAGGAAGAAAATGTTATGAAGGAGATAGTGATTGACTTCAGGAGGAAATATGCTGGTGGTGTGGGCAGAGTCTTGTCAGGCTAAATTTAATGTAGAGACACATGAATTGATTTAGTTCGATTAGAAGAATAATGAGAGGCAATAAAAATTAAAGTTTAATTAAAGGGAATACGTAAGAGAAAAACCTGGGGGTATGTGTGCATAGAACATTGATTTTGGCAGGGTGGGTTGAAACGTGCTTAGAAAGACGTATGGGATCTTGAACTTTTATTAATAAATATGCAGAATGCTCAAAGTTTGGTAGAAATGCATTAACAAGAAAGTTAAAATGATGCTTTTCTTAAATATTGGTGAGTTTCAACAGGAGTACTTTTCCCAATTCCGAACATGTTAGGGGTGGCATGGTGGCTCATTGGTTAGCACTGAGGGACCCGGATTCGATTTCAGCCTCAAACGACTGTCTGTGTGAAGTTTGTACATTCTCCCTGTGTCTGCATGGGTTTCCTCCCACAATCCAAAGATGTGCTGGTCAGGTGAATTGGCCATGCTAGATTGCCCATAATGTTAGATGCATTAGTCAGAGGGAAATGGGTCTGGGTGGGCTATTCTTTGGAGGGTCGGTATAGACTTGTTGGGCCAAATGGCCTGTTTCCATACTGTAGGGAATCAAATCTAAACTAATCAAATGTGTTCTAACGTAAATGTTAGAATATCACAAACAATATAGAGAATTTGCAGGAAAGATTTGTGAGAATGGTACCAGGTCTGCTTATATGGAAGAATAAAGAAGCAATGGGACAGAAGGTTGAGTTGCTTAAAAGCATAGGGAACCTGGATGGAATGAAACTGTAGCTAATGTAAACTAATTTAAGTTAATAAAAACCTATATTGGAGAAACTCAGCAATTCTGGCCGAAGAGAGAAACACAGATAATATTTCAGGTCCAATATGACACTTCTTCAGAAGATCTAAGGTGACTGACAAAATATTCAAAAGTGACCCTAGGTAGGGCAAGTTTATGCTCTAGAATACATACCTGAAATAGTGATGGAGCTTTGAGGTTTTCAGAAGATAAAACATCGCAAGCTTACAAAATTGTATCATTTCATCCTGTAGAGGATGTTGGATGAACAGCATGACAAATCAGGTACATTGGAGGGAATTTAGAGTGAAAGTTGTTAGAAACAGCTTTTTATGAGCATACATGTGGAATTTTCATTGTATTTTGGGGTGATGTTGCTGACAGCAATATATATTTGAGAAACAGGAGGGCGCCGAAAGGATAAAACCACAGGCTACTCCAGAGCCAATTTGCAAGAGTCAGAGTTCTTAAATGGGCAAATTCTATTGATCAAGTTTCCTATATAGAGTCACACAATCAGCAAGTTTGCTATATAGCCAGGCAATTTATTTTCTTGAGGTTGGAATTGTGGCATGATATCTCTTTTTAACTTTCAATAGTGTAGCAAGGGTCTTTACTTCTAGCTGATTAGGGAGTCCAGAATTCAGTCTAAGCACCTCATGTCAGTTTCATTGAACTTAAAACATATTAACAGATAGACTAAGTTACAGTGATTATTTTACACAGTATTACATCAAATATAGAACACAAGAAAGAGGCCATTAAGATCAACAAGTTTAGGACGATGATGGTCAACTTGAACTTTTCCCATCCTTCTTCAACCAACTCAATCAATATGTCCCTTTAATTCATTTTATTTTGCCTAGCTTTCCTTCACATGCATCTGCTATAATTGTTTCAAAAGCATGGGGTTCCACATTCTCAATACCCTTTAAGAAAATCCTTCTGAATTCCCAAGTTGATGTTCTATCGATGATCTCTGGATTTAGTGATCCCGACAGGATCTTTATGTATGTCTACTCTCAGGAGTTGAAGATTTGT
Source organism: Chiloscyllium punctatum (assembly GCF_047496795.1). Lineage (NCBI taxonomy): Eukaryota > Metazoa > Chordata > Chondrichthyes > Orectolobiformes > Hemiscylliidae > Chiloscyllium > Chiloscyllium punctatum. The sequence goes on along the minus strand of NC_092739.1, from coordinate 127,730,075 downwards.
AAGAGCAAAGTTTGAGTAGTTTCTGAACATTTGCCGATGCTTGAATTGAAATTACTGTGTTAAATTATTTTCCAGCCACCTATGTAAACATGTGCATGCATAAGGTACTATTACTATGTTGTCAATTGTATGGCATAGGCAGATTCATTGCTTCATCAAAGCTTGTTGGTTATTTGTTTAAATAAAGAAAATCAATAGCCTGCAGAAACATTGAAGAAGTCATCTAAGCAGTTAAATGGAAAGAATAATTGAAATTGTGAATGAGTAATCTAATTCTATGCATTGTTAGTTTCATGTTATGCATTGTTCATGAAATTAAAAAAGAAAGAAAATTGCATCTTTCAGATGTTCAGGACATCCCAAATAGTTTCACAACTAACTTGCAAAGTACAGTCACAGTTACCGAGGCAGCTCCCGCAGCCAATTTGAACATGACGATAAGATACATGACCAGCTTATGATGATTGCCATGTCTAAAAGTGTGAAGAGAGCTTGCATGCACTTGGCATCTCTACCTGTTAGTGTAGTGTGATTTTTATATATTTCCATATCATTTATTTTGGATATTTCAATTTTGAGCTAGTGGCATGTGGGTTTTATGTGTGTTTAATAGCTAACTTGTGCATGTTTATCCATCACCACAACCACAGAATCTAGTCTGGAGTAGTCTATAGGCCCCCTAAAAGTATCTATGTGGTATGACAGGGAATAAATCAGAAGATAATCATATAAAATAAAAACGGACGTACCTTGATCTTAGGTGACAAAATCTTTGTGTAGATTGACAGAGGTAGAATTTATAGTGTGTGCTCAGGACAGTTTCCCAAAATAATCCATCCAGGGATCAAGGTATTTTGGATCTGATGACGTGTCATGACTCAGGTTTAATAGATGATCTCAAAATAAAAAAAAGAAATCCTCATGGTAACAGAAACCAACACACAATATAATTTAATATTCAGTTTGAAAGAGTGAAGTTTGAGTTAGAAACAACTGTGCTAATCTTAAATGAAGGTAATGACAAAGGAATGAGAGCAGAGAGCAGCTTTTTGTTACAGTTGGTAATTTGCAGAACTCTAGGCTAAAGCTGGAGGCTTGCTCTTGAGGAAGAGAGGTAGTTTAGGACTGTTAAGAAGGAGGTTACTGTATGGTTAAACCATCAGAGTTATTTGAAGCTGAGAAAGTCTAATCTCAGTTATACGAAGGCTTAAGGAAGAGGCGATCAAATTCTCAAGATAGGGCATTGGAATGACCATTAAACTGAACATTATAGATGTGAAAAGAATGTAACTCTCGTGTAAGTACTGCAAAGGAGTGCTTTTGAGGTTAATGGGGTTCGACTTCACTGTGTATTGTAAAATGTTTAAATCTGTGTTTTCTGTTAATATTTTAGTTTATTCAATTTTAACATCTTTTATTTAAACTTCTGTTTTATATAATAACAAGCTTGCATGTTGGCGTTTCAGTGAAAGGCTACCTTATTAAACCAAAAATAGACAACAAAATTTGATCTATCAAGCCAGATTTCTGATCTAGGCAGGTCTGATCTGACCTGCCCAGTAATAACATCAGCTGGGATAAACACCTAATTCAGGTGTTTAAATTGGCAAAATTTGATGAGGTAGGTATGTAGGTCAGAACTGTTTCCCCTGGTGGAGAATTCCAGAACAAAAAATAGCCTTAAAATTAGAGCTGAGTCATTTAAAAGTATGTCAGAAATAATTTCTTTACATAAAAAGGTCTTGGTGTCATGTCCAGTTTGATACATAATACATCTGACAATGTAGCACATGCTTGCATCTCCTCAACCAAGCACTGATAGAGGTTAGATTGCGAGATCCAAGTCAAGCTGTCAATTAAGATTGTTCCAGCAATAATCAATATAAAAACTTACTGTTGTGTCTGTTTGTCGTGATGTTACATACAAATAGTGACTGTGAAAATTGGCAGCACAGTATGATTGGATAGAAATGCATATTGGCTGTAAGCTGGAAGTATGCCATTTACCGTATTGGTAGAACACAAAAAAAATTACTTTGCGTTATATGTCTGAAACAGATTATATATTCAGTGAAGAAACTAAATGCTTATTTGAGATCTATACTGAAAGTTTGTTGTTGTCAAAGACAGCCACTGTCAGGCCACATGTTATTCCTAATAAAGGAAGTTTTTGAAGTATACTTTATGAACTACATTAACTACCAGATCATGCATTAAAAGAATGTGGGTCACCACTTCTCTCTATATAGCCATCAATTTTTTAGTTTGTTTCCAAACAACATGCACCTTTCCATTTCACCACCCTATCTATCTCCCTACACCGTTAGATGCTGGATGAGAAATTGGACTTTAAAGATGAAGAGAAGCGAATTCAACAGTGACTTTCGAATGAAAATTGGATAAATACTTGAAAATGAGAAATTTGCAGGGCAATGGAGAACAAGCAGAGGACTGGGTCTAATTGGATAACACATTCAAAGATCTGGCACATAAGTGTTAAGCCAAAGGTGCTGTATTAATTCTACTGTAATTCATGGCTGAGTAAAGAAACGTCTTAATCTCCCTATGGATATAGCTTGCAAAAATATACAAAACTAACTAAAACTCTTAACGTATTATTTAGGCTTCAGGAATACAGGACAATTTTGGATCTGCTCAAAAAATGCAATGCAATAAGAAATTATTTTATATTTGGTAAATGAAAGCTGAAAACCCCTTCTTAGATTATTTGAAAATTTTATATTCTATTTTCATAATTATGCCACGTCAGTTTCATGTCCATACACTGTCAATGGTCACAACTTTTCAAAATGCTTTTCTGTCAATGCTTAATCCTGTTAATTGTCATTAGGTATTGAAAATGAAAGAGTTTTGCACAGGTTATGTCCTTGGATTCTCTAGATCTGTAATTATACAACAGATTATTTTTAAAAAACTATTTGTTTTATGATCTTCCTGTTATTTATGTGAAAGATTATGAAAGATTAGCCTAGAGTGGAACTTAACCAACCATTCAGTTGCACTTTTGATAAATAGATTAGCTAAGATTCAATAGACTTATCACAACACATGATGGCTGTTCAGGGCAATTAAACTGTCTTTTTTCATGTCTGTGTGTGTGCACGCGCCCTTTCACAACCTTCAACTTGATTCTCAGTGATTCAAAATTAACTTAAAAGTGTTGTTTGCTGACAGCTTAAAGCTTAATTGACTGAAAGCCAAATAGACTGAGTTCTATATTCAGCAGTAAGGCTATTGATAAGCCATGTGCAAATTGTGTGGGTTGAATGAACAGCAGTTCCCACTCCTTTTCTAGTATTCAGTGCACATCACATTGTGGCTGTGCAGTCAAAATTGCTTTGTTGAGCCTTTTATCACATGAAGTTAACTCTCTGGAGTCCCCAAGTAGTGATTCTGTACTGAGCTGCTGAGTATTTTAAGCTCTGTCCATTTCTGATAATGGATTAACAAATCTAATTGTAGACCATTTGACAAAAATCCTTTCTATTTTGTTACTTGTGCTGTAAGTATTAAGTTGTTTAGTGAAAATCCTTTTCATTTCATTACATATGCTAAGTAATTTGTAAATTTACAAGGAAATCTTTTCATTCTGGGAAACAGGGGTATTAAGTAAATGTTGCCTTTAACCAAGGTATGTACAACTCCAATGTTCAAATATTTTGTATAGTTTTCATACATAAATATTTCTTAGACACACTACATTTGAGTAATTTTCCATTAAATGAACTGAAATTGAATTACTGTTAGTGCGCATAACATTTTCAAATGAGGGGAAAGGAAACTCTGAAAATTCCTGGAGTACTTGATCTGTTGCAGCATAATGAAGCTGGTTGTGAATTGCATACATTTTGAAACTGAACTATGAGCTTGTTTCCAATATTACAATCTAAGTCTAGAAAATGAAACAAATTTACATTATTATTTATAATTTAAGACTAATTACAGCATGGCTTATTGCTAGGTAATTCATATAAAGCATGCAGAAATATAATTTTAAAAGCCAAGAATCAATATTATTGCAGCTGCTTAGGATTTAAGCATTAAAATGCTGTGCGAGGTTCTGTGACACAGCAAGTTTTATTTGCACCTACAATTCATCAAAATTTTAATATTTGAATCATGTTTAAATACAATTATTTCATTTTGAATAAAGTAATGAACAGCAATTTTTCAGGTTTGAAGTGGAAAATACTGGTGACTAGTTAAAATATTGATCTGAATGCTCTGTGGGAATTTAGCTCCAAGAGAGCAGTAAGGTTTTAAAATATTAACCACTACCATCTTGTTTGATTTATCCTGCAGTATTAAAGATGAGACATCAAGTTGTTTAAATTACTTTGTGAACATATAATAGGTATACTGTCTCTTGATTGAGACATAATTTATATTTCAGATCTCAATGTAACATTTAAATAGTTATATTGATGCTGATTAGCTTGTATTCCTATTTGTTATGGGGCATTGGCATCAGTTTTGGAACCGGGGGGATCTGTACTGTTGGGACGGTCTCCACCTGAACCGATCAGGTACGAATGTTCTAGCGAAGAGGATAAATAGGGTGGTCAGTAGGACTTTAAACTTCTGAGTTGAGGGGAAGGGGAAGTGAAAGCGACAGGGAGTATGGAGTTAAATGGAAAGATAAGCGGCAGGATAGCATACGTGCAGGCAGATTTAAACTTGAGACAGACTGGGAATGCAGCAAAAAGGAAGGATAACTTAGGACATCTTATGACTTCCAATATCTGTAATGATAAGAAAGTTAGCATTAAGGCACTGTACCTGAATGCTTGTAGCATTCGTAACAAAGCAGATGAACTAATGGCACAGATCATCCTGAATGATTATGATGTGGTAGGCATCAGAGACATGGTTACAGGGGGGTCAGGACTGGCAGTTAAACATCCAAGGGTTTTCAACTTATCGAAAAGACAGGGAGGTGGGCAGAGGGGGCGGGGTTGCCTTGTTAGTTAAGAACAAAATTAAATCTATGGCACTGAATGACATCGCGTCAGATGATGTGGAGTCTGTGTGGGTGGAATTGAGGAACCACAAAGGCAAAAAAACCAAAGTGGGAGTTATGTACAGACCTTCTAACAGTGGTCAGGACCAGGGGCGCAAAATGTACCGGGAAATAAAGAAGGCATGTCAGAAAGGCAAGGTCACGGTGATCATGGGAGACTTCAATATGCAGGTGGACTGGGTAAATAATGTTGCCAGTGGATCCAAAGAAAGGGAATTCATGGAATGATTACAGGATGGCTTTTTGGAACAGCTTGTCACGGAGCCCACAAAGGAGCAGGCTATTCTGGACCTAGTGCTATGTAATGAACCAGACTTTATAAAAGATCTTAAAGTAAGGGAACCCTTAGGAAGCAGCGACCATAATATGGTAGAGTTCAGTCTGGAGTTTGAAAGAGAGAAGGCAAAATCGGATGTAATGGTGTTACAGTTAAATAAAGGTAATAAAGGTAAATGAGGGCATGAGAGCGGAACTGACAAAAATAGACTGGAAGCAGAGACTTGCGGGGAAAAAAGTAGAGCAAAAATGGCAGGAGTTTGTGGGTATAATTAAGGACACTGTACAGAGGTTCATCCCCAAGAAAAGAAAGATTATCCAGGGAGGGATTAGACAGCCATGGCTGACAAAGGAAGTCAGGAAATGTATTAAAGAAAAAGAGAGATCCTATAAAGTGGCCAAGAGCAGTGGGAAATCAGAAGATTGGGAAGGCTACAAAAACAAACAGAGGATAACAAAGAGAGAAATACGGAAGAAGAGGATCAAATATGAACGTAGGCTAGCCAGTAATATTAGAAATGATAGTAAAAGTTTCTTTCAACACATAGGAAACAAACGACAGGCAAGAGTAGACATTGGGCCACTTCAAACTGATGCTGGAAGCCGAGTGATGGGAGATAAGGAAATAGCAGGAGAACTTAATAAGTACTTTGCATCAGTCTTCACAGTAGAAGACATGAGTAATATCCCAACAATTAAAGGGAGTCAGGGGGCTGAGTTGAGTATGGTTGCCATTACAAAAGAGAAAGTGCTACAAAAGCTAAAAGGCCTTAAAATTGATAAATCTCCTGGCCCTGATGAGCTACATCCTAGAGTTCTGAGGGAGGTGGCTGAGGAAATAGCGGAGGCATTGGTTGAGACCTTTCAAAAGTCACTGGAATCAGGGAAAGTCCCGGATGATTGGAAGATCGCTGTTGTAACCCCTTTGTTTAAGAAAGGATCAAGGCAAAAATGGAAAATTATAGGCCAATTAGCCTAACATCGGTTGTTGGTAAAATTCTAGAATCCATCATTAAGGATGAGGTTTCTAAATTCTTGGAAGAGCAGGGTCGGATTAGAACAAGTCAGCATGGATTTAGTAAGGGGAGGTCATGCCTGACAAACCTGTTGGAGTTCTTTGAAGAGGTGACAAGTAGGTTAGACCAGGGAAACCCAGTGGATGTTATCTACCTAGACTTCCAAAAGGCCTTTGATAAGGTGCCACATAGGAGGCTGCTGAGCAAGGTGAGGGCCCATGGTGTTCGAGGTGAGCTACTGGGATGGATTGAGGATTGGTTGTCTGACAGAAGGCAGAGAGTTGGGATAAAAGGTTCTTTTTTGGAATGGCAGCCGGTGACAAGCGGTGTCCCGCAGGGTTCAGTGTTGGGGCTGCAGCTGTTCACATTATATATTAATGATCTGGATGAAGGGACTGGGGGCATTCTAGCGAAGTTTGCCGATGATACAAAGTTAGTTGGACAGGCGGGTAGTACTGAGGAAGTGGGGAGGCTGCAGAAGGATCTAGACAGTTTGGGAGAGTGGTCCAGGAAATGGCTGATGGAATTCAATGTGAGCAAATGCGAGGTCTTGCACTTTGGAAAAAAGAATACAAGCACAGACTACTTTCTCAATGGTGAGAAAATTCGTAAAGGCAAAGTACAGAGGGATCTGGGAGTGCTAATTGAGGATTCTCTAAAGGTAAACATGCAGGTTGAGTCTGTGATTAAGAAAGCGAATGCAATGTTGTCAATTATCTCAGGAGGATTGGAATATAAAAGCACTGTTGTGCTACTGAGACTTTATAAAGCTCTGGTTAGGCCCCATTTGGAGTACTCTTTCCAGTTTTGGTCCCCACACCTCAGGAAGGACATACTGGCACTGGAGCGTGTCCAGCGGAGATTCACACGGATGATCCCTGGAATGGTAGGTCTAGCATATGAGGAACGGCTGAGGATCCTGGGATTGTATTCATTGGAGTTTAGAAGATTAAGGGGAGATCTAATAGAAACTTACAAGATAATACATGGCTTGGAGATGGTGGACACTAGGAAATTGTTTCCGTTAGATGAGGAGACTAGGACCCGTGGATACAGCCTTAGAATTAGAGAGGGTAAATTCAGAACAGAAATGCGGAGACATTTCTTCAGCCAGAGAGTGGTGGGCCTGTGGAATTCATTGCCACGGAGTGCAGTGGAGGCTGGGACGCTAAATGTCTTCAAGGCAGAAATTGGTAAATTCTTGATGTCACAAGGAATTAAGAGCTACGGGGAGAATGCGGGTAAGTGGAGTTGAAATGCCCAGCAGCCATGATTGAATGGCGGAGTGGACTCGATGGGCCGAATGGCCTTAGTTCCACTCCTATGTCTTATGGTCTTAAGCTATGACTTAACCAAAAATCATATCTGAAATCATGCATCAAACATACAAACCTATCAAATGCAGTTGCTCTCAATACTAAAATGTAATTTGATGAAATTGAGGATGGGTTTTGTTCTCATGTCACCTATTATGTTTTGTATTATCTCAAGGTGTAAACCATACATTTCAAATACATATGTAAGTGAATGCTTTCAAGCTGTTTCTACATAATTACTGAGTTATTCCCTGTTTTCTGATTTCACTCATTGTTAAATTTTAAGTTGGGTATATCTGATTTGCTTTACTGGATTATTTACTGTAGCAACAATGCCCAACCTCTGATCTTTGAGAAAGCTGTCCACAAAGAACCAGTGTTTTTGTGTCACGCACTTCCCCTTTCTCAACAGTATTTAATGTGGGCATCAAATCAATGCTTGCATAGCAAATTTGCTAGAAAGCAGCCATTCACATTGAATGGGAATAGAAAAAAATCAGGAAGTTAGGAAAACAAATCCTCTTGCATTCTTAGATAGGAAAATAAATCATTTTAGTGATGGAGAAATGTTACATTCCAAAAATATAACATTAGCTTTCTAGGGCCTGTGAGGGTATTTCTCAGTAAAATTAATACGCCTTTTGAAAACCCAATTAGCATTCAACAAGGCTTAGTGTTTTCATGCATCTTTCAAAATCAACCGTGCAAAAGTTGAAGATTTTATCAATTTGCTGGTTGCTTAGAAGTTGCAGTCTGGGAGAACTCCACACACTGGAAGAAGGTAGAATCTGTGAGATCAGCTTCTGAACTTTTTCATTATTGTGCTCGTCTGGACTTACAAAGTTGTTTTGATTTTTGTTAGACTAATGACTGCAAGTGCTTACAGTTTTGCCATAATTACCACCACAGAATCTGAGCCGGTAGTTTTCAGCTCTCCCATCCACCCTCACACCAAAGGAATTGGTAAGGAACATACGAATAGGCCATTCAGACCATCAAGCTTGCCCCATTTCAATACAGTTATGGCTGATCAAAGACCTAAGTTCATTTTTGCTCAGCCTGTCCCCTTAACGTTGTTTGCCACTGGTATCAGAAATTCATCAATCTCCACCTTAATCATTTCGAAGGAGTGAGCCTCGACAGCCTAATGTGTTAGAGAATTGCAAAGGCTTTATGACCCTCTGAAAAAAATAATTTTCCCCCTTGTAAGTTATTTGTCTAATCTTAATTCATTTACTTACCTCCAGTTATAGTAATTTATCATAAATGTTTGCAGTCGGCACAATTCATCATTATGGATTTGACTAAAAACTTCATCTGTGATTTCGTTTCAAGATTAGTATGAATGCAGTAACTGATATCTTATATAGCTGCAGAATACACTGATCCTGAACACCCTGTCATCTTCAAAACTTAATGAATATTTACAAAGCTTGTCATGGATAGTTTATTTTTTATTTGTTTTTTTGAAAAGTTTGTATGAATAAGTTGACTGGAGAAAATACGTTTGGACCTAGACTGTTTTACTTTATTCATACAAATGATTTGGATGTGAACATAGAAGATATGGTTGGTAAGTTTGTAGATGATACCAAATTGGTGGTGTATTGGACAACGAAGACGGTTACCTTAGTAAAACAGGACCTTGATCAGATGGGCCAAGGAGTGGCAGGTGGGCTGTAATTCAAATAAATGTGAGGTGCTGCATTTTAGAAAGGCAAAACAGGGCAGGACTTATACACTTACTGGTAAGGTCCTGGGCAGTGTTGCTGAACAAAGAGATATTGAAATGCAAGTTCGTAGTTTGTTGAAAGTGGAGTCACAGGTAAACAGGATAGTGAGAAAGCCATTTGGAATGCTTGCCTTTATTGGAAAGAGCATTGTGTTAGAGTTGGGAGGTCATGTTGCCGCTGTACAGGACATTGGTTAGGCCCCTTTGGAAATACTGCATGCAATTTAGGTCTCCCTGCTATAAGAAGGATGTTGAAAGGGTTCAGAGAAGATTTACAAGAATGTTGTCAGAGTTGGAGGATTTGAGCTGTAGGAAAGGCTGAATGGGCTGAGGCTTTTTTCCTGGAGCGAGGCTGAGGGGTGTCTTTATAAAGGTTTATAGAATCATGAAGGGCATAGATAAGGTGAATAGGCAAGGTCTTTTTCCCAGGGTAGGGGAGTCCAAAACTAGAGGGCCCAAGTTTAAGGTGAGAGGGGTAAAATTTAAAAAAAAAGGAACTGAGGGGCAACCTTTTCACTCAGAGGGTGGTATGTGTATGGAAAGAGCTGCCAGAGGACATGGTGGAGGTGGGTTCAGTTACAACATTTGGAAGGCCTCTCTGTGGGCACATGAATAGGAAAGGTTCAGAGGAATGTGGGCCAAATGCTGGCAAATGGGACTTGTTTAGTTTAGGATATCTGGTCGGCATGGACAAGTTGGACCAAATGGTCTGTTTCATGCTGTATAACTCTATGACTTTATGACTCAAATTTTGAATAGCCACTTCCTTAACTTCAAAATGCTTTAATTTCTCCATACTTGCATTCATCAAACCATTGTTTAGTATTGAAAATTTTTATTATTAATTCCTGCCTTGGGAGCTTTCTGAACAGCAGTGCAGACTTAATAAAGTTAATCTGGCTTTGGGAATGCACAGCTGACCCGAGGGGAAGACAATGCTGTTACATAGCACTTTTACTCATGGACAAGAGAGCAGCTTTTGTGTGATATTGTCATGACTTATCTGTACATTGAGTAGCTAAGTATGTTTGTATTTAACCCCCCTCCCCCCCGATAAAACCTGGTAACATGACATATATGATTTCAAGGATGGATTTCCCCTCTTGTGAAGATTCTGAGATTGCCTTCCTCAATTATCTTCATCTGTTTCATAATATCCAGACTGTGTTTTCAGGTCATTTGTCTGTGTAGAAATGTATTGCTTTATCTAAGCATCTCTGTATTAATGAGTATTGTCTCTAGATTTTTGACCTTTCTCTTCCCTTACTGTCTTTTCTGCAAAACAAAAGTCAATGAGAGAGAGGTAAGTATGCAAATGGGAAGCCAAATATATATTCTTATGTTCATGTGCAAACAATGTATTCTAACATTTTCTGAGATTTGATACATGCACCAAATTCTCACTTGGTTTAAGGTGGTCATTGCTCACAAAACTTTTATTTTCTTTCTGCTATTAAACACCTCCCTACTCATCCACCAAATGATTCTCATTGCATGGAACTGGGTCATCACGTCTGTCATTAGAAAATGGGTTATCCAGCCAAATCTATCTTTGCAGCTCAAGGACTATCTCCTGTAGATAGTTCTTGGAACAGTGCAGACTGGATTTGTGCATTGGAATGATACAAACTCCCAAACACAGCAGAATCATTGGAATTGCTTCGGAAATTCAAAATTGCAATGGACAAATCCCTTGCACCTGGAACACTTTGACAGATTCCATGAAAGTTGGAGAATTCAGAAGGGTCTGTTTCAGTTAACAGTTAGCCAAAAGATGTTAGAGGATTGAGGTGCTTGTGTAACTCCTGAATAACTATTAAACTGACCCACCAGCACTCCACTCCCCAACTCTTCACACCTCCCCAAACATCTGAGAACTACCCCATGCTCAGACAAGACCCTAACTCAGTGTGACATCTATCCCTGCTGCTGGCCTGCACTCTTTCCCCCCCCCCCCCCCCTCAACTTCCTGCCTACACCCCTCCCACCCCCAAATGAATCTAGCAATCGGAACTGACCTGACACACTGCCCTCCCACCATCGATCCTGAAACCAGATTCCTCCCCGATACATCTCCCAAGCTAGCCCAAGCATGTTGTCACTTCCCTGCCACTTTGTTTCCTCATTCACCTGCCATCCTAACCCTTTAAACAACTGCTGCCCTAATCCAACACTTTCCCTACATATTTACTGTTCACAGCAGCTATCAAAAGTGTCTGACTGTGCTGTTGAACATTTAAATTTCAAAACATGGCTAACTAAGTGCTGCAAAAGCAGGGCCCAGTTTGACATCTCCTGAATATACTGCACTGTATGAGAACTGAAAAATGTGTTGCTGGAAAAGCACATCAGGTCAGGCAGCATCCAAAGAGCAGGAGAATCGACTTTTCCGGCATAAGCCCTTCTTCAGGGATGAGGAGGGTGTGCCAAGCAGGCTTAGATAAAAGGTAGGGAGAAGGGACTTGGGGGAGGGGCATTGGAAACGCAATAGGTGGAAGGAGGTTAAGGTGAGGGTGATAGGCCGGAGAGGGGGATGGGGGTGGAGAGGTCAGGAAGAAGATTGCAAGTCAAGAAGGCGGTGCTGAGTTCGAGGGTTGGGACTGAGATAAGGTGGGGGGAGGGGAAATGAGGAAGCTGGAGAAATCTGCATTCATCCCTTGTGGTTGGAGGGTTCCAAGGCGGAAGATGAGGCGCTCTTCCTCCAGACATCGTGTTGCCATGGTCTGGCGATGGAGGAGGCCAAGGACCTGCATGTCCTTGGCGGAGTGGGAGGGGGAGTTGAAGTGGTGGGCTACGGGGTGGTTGGGTTGGTTGGTGCAGGTGTCCCAGAGGTGTTCTCTAAACGTTCCGCAAGTAGGCGGCCTGTCTCCCCAATATAGAGGAGGCCACATCGGGTGCAGCGGATACAATAGATGATGTGTGTGGAGGTGCAGGTGAATTTGTGGCGGATATGGAAGTGTCCCTTGGGGCCTCTGAGAGAAGTGAGGGGGGAGGTGTGGGCACTAGTTTTGCATTTCTTGCGGTTGCAGGGGAAGGTGCCGGGAGTGGAGGTTGGGTTGGTGGGGGGTGTGGACCTGACGAGGGAGTCACAGAGGGAGTGGTCTTTTTGGAACGCACCTAAAGTTAAAGTTAGTAAAGTTACAGTTGGTAAAGTAACATAGAAATATAAATTAAAGCATGGCAGGGCAAATTGGCAGAGTGGAAAGCCCATCCTGTGACATGTGGGCACTTCTTGCAATCTAGACAACCACATGTGCAGGAAGTGTCACCAGCCGTACAAGCTTGAGTTCCAGGTTTCAGAACTCGGGCAGCGGTGGAATCACTGAGGTACATCAGTACGGCAGAGAACTACATGGATAGCACATTCAGAGAGGTGATCACACTGAATGTTAGGGTCAAGCAGGCAGAGAGGAATTTGGTAAATACCAGTCTGTCCACGTGAAACAGGCAGGTAGTGTAAAAGTATCCAGAGCTTCCACTCATGAAGCATTTTTCTGTTCTGAATATTCGTGATGATGATGGTTCCTTGACAGAGTGCAGCAAGAGCCGAGCCCTGGCACAATGGGGACACAGATGTGCAGGAGGGAAGACTGAAGAGTGGCAGAACAATACTGATAGGCGATCCTTCAGTTCGGGTAACAGGCAGGTGCTTCTGCAGCTGTGTATGTGACTCCAGGATGGTTTACTGCCTCCCTAGTGCTAAGCTGAGGGATGTCACAGATGACCTTCCCCCAACAGGTCAATATGAGGTACTGTTAGTAAGTAAGATGACCCCAAAGTTGGTGGCATCATAAGGTTTAAGGTGATAGTGGAAAATAAGTAAGAATAATCAACCGTTAGAGAAATCTCTTCAATGAGCCAAGAATGAACGAGACTGGATAGACTGGAACCAGATGTTGGCAGGATAAAGAACTGAACAATGAGCTACCTTCAAAGAGGAGTTGGTACCTGTTCAGTCAATGTAGATTCCTTCCATTGGAAAATAGAGGACAAACGAATCAGAGCTCCCTGAATGAGAAAGGAAATAGGAATTAAGTAAAATGAGAAAAACGTATGTTTATAAGAGCTTTTTAGTGGTAAATATAATTGAGAGCCAAGCTGAATACAGATGTTCAGCACCATAATTAAAAAGCTGCAACTTGAAGCAAAGAGAGATTATGGAAAAAAAGATCCAGAGCTAAAATGAAGGGAAATCCCAAAGTCTTCTATCAGAAAATCAACAATAAAAGGAATATGGCTGATTAGGAACCAAAAAGGGGATTTACACAGTGAGGTAGTAAATGCATATTTTGCATTTGTCTTTACTTTCAAGGCAGATGCTGCCTCTGCCATTATGACAGAAGGAAACTCAGTCCCTCACCAGGTTTAAAATTGAAACGGCAAAGGTATTGAAACAGCTGTTTGTATTTAAATACTTGATGAACTTCAGAAGGCACAGAGGCCGGATGAGATGCTTCCAAGTGCATTGAAGGAAGTGAGAATGGAATTGCAGGTGACTGACAATTATCTTTGAATCTTGCCTGGATTCAAGAAGAGGGAGAGAATTGCAAACCTAATGCCCTTTTGCAATGATAGACCAGTCAGTTTAGCATCTAGACACATTATTCAGGATTGAATTAACAGTAACGTGGAAAAATGTGAATTGACTTGGAAGAATCAGCTTGAAATTATCAAGAGGAACATTGTTTAATTGACTTGCTGGAGTTTTTGTAAAGTTATAGAGAGGGCTGATAAGAGGAGGATGTTAATGAACCATGCATGGGAAATGGAGAGGGAGGTTAATGGATATGTTTCAGGCCAGAAGATGATTTGTTGTGGAGTTCTCAAAGGATCAGTATTGGGGTCTTTGCTTTCCCTGATTATATGTAAAAGTTCTGGATCTTGTGTCCAGGGAGCACTTTTAAAGTTAACATATGTGAAAGTAACAGTAGCAAATTGTAGAAACTTTACTATCCAGTCTCTAAATCTGGTGAGGGAGTGCAGTTAGTTTTGAGTCCAGTGACTCGGACACAATTCGAGCAAAGTGCTCTGTCATTGCTGGTGAACAGCAATGAGATGGATTTTCAAATGGTGAACACCTTCCTGACGTGCTGCAGCTACACACATTCAGATACATATTGAGTATTCTGTCACATTGACTTGACCTACATAAATGGAGGGATATTAAGGTGCCACGAGGTGATTCACTGGTCAGAAAATTCACAACTTCTGACTTGCTAATATATAAATAGTGTTTTCTTTAACTAAAAATGCCTAGCCTCCTCCTTTAACTTTTTTCTCACTTTTTCTTGAACACTACAATGATCAATATTCAACGCCCCACCTCTGCCCTTCTTTTTGTCAGTTTTATTTTTCATCAATAATGAGCCCCACGCATTGCTATTGGGGTCCCCAGCAGTACTTATGCTGTTGAAATTCAGGAAAACATCAAGGAGTGAGGGCTATGAGGAGCTGACACAGAAGAGAGTTAAGCAGGGCACCCCTAATAGAACTGAATGGCTTGCTCGGCCTTTTCAAGGGGCAGCTAAGAGTTATTCACTTTGCTTTGGGTCTGGAGTCATGTGTAGGCCAGACCCATTTTCTGAAGGACATCAGTGACCTCGATGGACAATAAATTGGCATGTTCAGAGGTGTTTTGACAAATGGAAAACATTGTCTATTATTATAATAACCATTTGAAAATCTATCTTATTATTTGATTGTGTTACAGGATTAATGCTGGTGTTAATATTTTCAAAAAACTTTACTTAATTATCTTATTGTTATCCTCAAGGCAGAAAATGCACTGAACAGCTGTAGTAAATTACATAGTTGATTTTTTATAATTGGGTCCAGTTTTGTTGAGACGTATTTGATGTAGATGTGCTGCATTGGTTTTATTCATGAGGATTATATTCATCGTGCATTAGCTTATATTGGCAGCAGCGGGATGGTTAAAGTTTTTGTTTTGCTCAATTCCCTCATCATATTCAAGTTCAAAGTTGCGAAATCATATTAGGACCTACATTTTCCATATAATTAGGCCTGATTGCACCTCTTTCTTCAGAACTGTGTGATAGATTTGAGCCATTTACAGTGGTACTTAATTCAGTTAACATTGGATGCTTCTTGTATCAACTGAAATCAGTTTAAGTGAACTTGACCCTTACCAGTATGATTAGGCTTTCCTGAAATGTGCTTCAATTTTTTTTTACGGAGGTAGATTAGATTACTGACAGTGTGGAAACAGGCCCTCCGGCCCAACAAGTCCACACCGCCCCGCCGAAGCGTAACCCACCCATACCCCTATATCTACATCTACATCTACCCCTTACCTAACACTATGGGCAATTTAGCATGGCCAATTCACCTAACCTGCACATCTTTGGACTGTGGGAGGAAACCGGAGCACCCGGAGGAAACCCACGCAGACACGGGGAGAACGTGCAAACTCCACACAGTCAGTCGCCTGAGGCGGGAATTGAACCCGGGTCTCCGGCGCTGCGAGGCAGCAGTGCTAACCACTGTGCCACCGTGCCGCCCATAATTTCTGATATCTCTTCTAATTTTTCCTAAAACCGGAGAATTACAAGCAAAAGGTACTTTTGTTCATCAAACTTAAAATATTGATTTTGTTTTTTTTTGGGAAGAAAATTATTTGATCAATTTATTTTGATAAACTTCCATGTATCTAACAGCTCAATGTCACTTGGCTCTTCAGCATTTCTGTGAGATCTTGAAGAGCAGTTTCATGCCCTAGATTTCCTTGGGATGTCATCTTTGCATTTTGTTTTGAGCTTCTGAGACCAAACCAACTTCATTCATGCTGTGTACAAATGCATTAAATGGCAACAGTCCACTGTAGCTTAAGTTTCATGTTTAATTTAATTTCTGCGCTTTGTCTATTCCTTGTACTTGTGCCAGCTGTTTTTCTCTTTCAGACACTCCATTTGTTTATTGTGCAATTATTCAGGTGAAGGGTCGCAATGATAACTAAGCATACTAAACTCTGTTTTCATTTTGTGAAGGACGAGCTTCGTATTTGCAAAAACAAACCCTTAGAATAAGGTAACGTTTCTCATAAACCATACTCTTGTTTGACTTGAATTGTGTACTTATCACTAATGAATATGAATTTCAAATCAAAATATGCTATTTGGTCTCTTTCTTTGTTGTGTAAAGTGCTTGGCTCTAAAACAGGTTCGACTGTATCTATTGCATGGTCTGTATCTGAAGCTGCAATCTAATCACTTCCACTGCACTGGAGATCAGTTACAAGGAATCCAAAGACCATAGCATTTTCCATATTGTATTTGACTTGTATACAAACTAGCATCAGCAACTAATGAGCCAAGGAATTGCTTCCAAAAGAAGCCCACATATGGCATAATATATATAGATGAAAGTTACAGGCAGGACTGCTGGCTTAAGTTTGTTCAGGTTAAAGAATGTTTAGATCATAAGATGGCAATGGCCTTCTAGGCAAGGTGGGAATTGCTTTTTGCTTCACTGCAAATGCAGATATAATATTGATGAAAACCAAATGACCTAAATTGAACATTAGTTGAAGAATGAGGAAGGTCATAGCTTAATATCCTTATCAACCAGTCTCCCCATCTATTTCCATTGCTCCAGTGATTGTATGACTTGAATCCAATCTGAATCAGATTTTTACTAGATGAACTATTTTAGGGTGTACATAGTCATTCCATTTAGATAATGTAAATTCTGTATTACTTTCTACAATTGAAATGTTTTGTCAAGAATTTAGATTACCAGATAATAACACTAACTGCCTCCTATTGAATGTGAGTTCAGGTTGTGTCCAGCCAGACTGATCAAGGTCAGTTCTCTCTGGAGGTTAAGAGTGCTGAGTGAGATGAGTCTAGGCAGACATAGAATCTTATTCCAATTAATGCAAGCTTATGTTGCAAAAAATAATGTTGAGCGCAGTATAGATTGGTATTATTTTCATGGCCTTTCTCAAAAAAAAACTAGAGTAAGAGCATTGAAATGCACATTTGTGTGGGGCTTTAATGGATTATTGATGGACTTCAAAAGGTAGTTCTTAAATATAAGCTAAACAACAAATATCCACAATTATGGAAGGATATAGTGGGTGTTTCGAGATGAAAGTTGTGTTTGTGAGACATAGAACATACAACCATACAACGCAGAACAGGCCTTCCGGCCCTCAATGTTGCACTGACCTGTGAACTAATCTAAACTCATCCCTCTACACTATCCCATCATCATCCATGTGCTTATCCAAGATTGGTTAAATCTCCTTAATGTTCTTTTCCCTTTTTTCAGACATTACTTTGCTTTAGCATTTAAACCTCAGTCAGATTTGTTTTGTAATAACATTAGCATATTATGGAAAAACAGCAAAGTTTGAAAGATGGTGCATGAGATAGGGCTTTAAATTCTAGGAGAGAAGGGACCTGGGTGGGTTAGATCTGAACAGAGCTAGGGCCAGTGTCCTTGTAGGAAGTTTACAGGTGCACTTCTGAAGGTTTAACTAACTTGATAGAGGTTAGGAACACAAATTTTGTATTGATTAATAAACAACATGTGCGGGAAGGGATGGGAGTTATAGCCCTAAAAAGCACAAGTTTGGGATCAGAGAGATTCAGAATTAAGAGATAATTGAACAATATGTAAATTAGGTTTGCAGTTCCACTTGGTAAACATATGGTGTATGGTAATTAAGGTTGGTACAGTACTATGCACAAATGATCACTGGCAATCAATTTTGTAGCAAAACCAAGATCTGGTTCCAAAAAAGCACAGGTCCTCATTACTAAGTATTAATGTATATTAAGGAAAGATAGGGAAGGAACGAAAGGAGGGGTGGGAGCTGTAGCGGTGCAAGAGAATAAATTTAATAAAGAATGAAGTATAATCTAGGTACTTCAGAGAAGTCCTGGAGAAATCAAGGAATGAATCCGTTTGATCAGAGGTAGGAGCTAATAAATGTAGATCACTAAGTTTATTTTTTTATATAGAATCCCCACAGTGTGGAAACAGATCTTTTGGCGCAACAAGTCCACACCAACCCTCCGCAGAGTAACCCACCCAGACCCATTCCCCTACCCTACTACACTACCTTTACCCCTGATACATATACCTAAATTACACATCCCTGAACACTCTGGGCAATTTAGCATGGCTATATCTAACCTGCACATCTTTGGATTGTGGGAGGAAACTGGAGTACCCCGAGGAAACCCGTGTAGACACTGGGTGAATATGCAAACGCCACACAGACAGTCGCCGAGGCTGGAATCAAACCTGGGTCCCTGGTGCTGTGAGTCACCGTGCCACCCACTATATGCCACTGACTACTAAGAAAGATGTAGATAAGAAGGTTGCGGGGAAATTTTAGCAAGGTACAATACTCTGGAGTAGTGATTATTGGGGACTTCGGTGTGCACCTAGAAATAGTGAAAAGGCCAGAGGGAAAAAAGGTTTTGAAGTGTGTTTCTAGTCTCATGGAGCATTGCTGAATCTTGGGGCTGCACGTCTGGTAGGTGATGGCCAAGTGGCATTATCACTAGATTATTAATCCAGAAACCCAGGTGATGTTCTTGGGTTCAAATCCTGCCATGGCAGATGGTGACATACAAATATAAAGCAAATCTGGAATTAAGCACCTAATGATAATTCCAGTGTTGGGAAAACCCATCTGGATCGCAATGCCCTTCAAGGAAGGAGTTCTACCATCCTTGCTTGGTCTGGCCTACATGTGACTCCAGACTATAGATACACGTTTATACATTTGTATTCTCATTACAGAAACTTTGGGGGGGGGCGCGAAAACAGCCAAACAAAGCTTTCTGAGAGCTGAGGTGAGAAAAATGCTGGTTGAAAAGTCTCTGGGGCCCTGTACTGATAATTGCCTCTCAACTGTTTTTGGTGCTTGTTTCTGTTTCTAAAGCCTAAGGAATCAGTAGAAAATAACCTCCAAAGCTTACAGTAAAGACAAGTCTCTACGTCCTGTAAATACTGTCTTGAATGAGATATTTGGAAACCTGGTGATAATTCCACATTTCAGCATCTTTAGTACCTTCTAAATGTTGAAATAATGTGCCATGACTACTGTCCAAAGACTTGGAACCAGCCTCATTTACATCTGAATCAAAGCTTGCCATCAGCCTATGACTGTCAGCAATTCAACTTTGTCAATAAGCAGCCCAGTTCCTTGTGGAATCCAAGAAATTCTATGCTTTGATTTTCAGCCATTGACAAACCAAGTATTTTTCTTTTGACATTGTTAAATATCATCTATGCAATGTTATTGCCTTGTGTTATGTGAGTGTGTTTGATTATTAGGAAAATAGTACTAATCCTAGATTATAACTTTGTTGATATCCAGTTTTGTCAGCTATTTTTTGAAATGCATTTTTATCCATTAAAATTAGGTTAATTTTATCAAGAAATAGTAGGAGATGCTGGATACTGTGAAGGCTGTGGGCCCTGACAAATTCTAGCAATAATACTGAAGACTTGTGCTCCAGAACTTGCTGCTCAGCTAGCCAAGCCCTTCCAGTACATTTACAACATGGGCATCTATCCAACAATATGGAAAATTGTCCAGGTATGTCTTGTACACAAAAGGCAGGACAAACCCAACCAATTACTTCTGCGTCAATCCAATCTTAATCATAGTAAAGTGATGGAAGATGTCAGCAACTGTGCTATCAAGCAGCACCTGCTCAGCAATAACCTGTTTAGCACAGCAGATCAGGCAGCATCCGAGGAGCAGGAAAATTAAGTTTCGGGCAAAAGCCCTTCATCGATTGCCCAAAACATCGATTTTCCTGCTCCTCAGATGCTCCCTGACCTGCTGTGCTTTTCCAGCACAACTCTAATCTTGACTCTAATCTCCAGCATCTGCAGTACCCACCTCTGCCTAATAACCTTAGTGAAGCCCAGTGTGGATTCACCAGGACTGTTGAGCTCCTGACCCCATTACAGCCTTGGTTCAAACTTGGATGAAAGAAATGAATTCCAGCGGTGAGGTGAGAGTGACAGCCCTTGACATCAAGGCCACATTTGATCGACTGTGGCCTCAAGATGTTAAGGCAAAATTAGAATCACTGGGAATTGGGAAGCAAACTTTCTGCTGCTTGGAGTTGTACCTGGCATATGGGAGATGGTTGTGGTTGTTGAAGATTGGTCATCTCAGCTCCAGGACATCTCTGTAGGGCTTTGTCAAGATATTGTCCTGGGCACAGCCATCTTCAGCAGCTTTACCAATGACATTCCCTCTATCATCAAGTCAGAACTGGGGATGTTCACCAATGATTGTACAATGTTCAGCCCCATTTGCAACTCGTCAGATACTGAGGCAGTCCATGTTCAAATGCAACAAGATCTGGGTAATACCCAGGTTTGGCTGACAAGTGGCATGTGACATTCGCATGACTCAAATGCTAGACAATGACCATCGCCAATAAGAGACAATCTAACTGCCACTCCTTGACACTCAGTGATGTTACTATCACTGAATTTCCAACGATCAATATCTTTACTGTTGACCAGAAACTCACATCAACTCACCAGATAAACACAGTGATTACAAGAGCAGGTCAGAGGCTAGGAATACTGCAGCAGGTAACGCATCTCCTGATTCCCAAGAACCTGTTTGCCATCAGAAGGCAGAAGTCAGGAATGTGATGGAATATTCCCCATTAGCCTAGATGGGTGCAACTCTAACAACATACAAGAAACTGACACCATCCAGAACAAAACAGCCTGCTTTATTGGCACCACATCCAAGCATCTACTCCCCCCTCTACCGATGCTCAGTAGCAGCAATATGTACTGTATACAAGATGTACTGCAGAGAAGATCCTTAGATTGCACCTTCCAAACCCCCAACCACTAGAAAGACAAGGACAGTCGAACACCGCCACCTGTTCCCCACCAAGTCACTCACCACTCTGACTTAAAAATATATCACCATTCCATCACTATCGCTGGATTAATATCAAGGAATTCCTCCCCTACTCCAGCACCACCACCGCCCCCTCTACTCCCCCTCCACCCCCCGAGCATCATGGGTCATCCTACAGCATTCAGACTGCGGAGATTCAAACAAGCAGCTCACCAAGTTCTCAAGTGCAGCTAGGGATGAGCAATAAATATTGGCCAGTCAGAAATGCACATGTCCCACAAGTGAATAAAAGATAGTAAAGCAACCTTTGAAGCAACATTTAGTTGTAGGTTATGAAAATGGGAAATTTGATGATTTGGTCAGTTTCTGGTTTGCAAAGGGTCTAACATGCAACATTCTGAAACACAAAACTCAGAAGTTCAAAAGAACTTGGAATTGTGTGCTGTTTACAAAGTGCAAAGAGATTTTGTGAGAATAGCTTTGAAGAGTAAGATAAATTGTTTTATAATCTTAGATTCGCAAGGATGTTGCCAGGGTTGGAGGATTTGAGCTATAGGGAGAGGCTGAACAGGCTGGGGCTGTTTTCCCTGGAACGTCGGAGGCTGAGGGGTGACCTTATAGAGGTTTACAAAATTATGAGGGGCATGGATAAATAGACAAAGTCTTTTCCCTGAGATCAGGCAGTCTAGAACTAGAGGGCATAGGTTTAGGGTGAGAGGGAAAAGATATAAAAGAGACCTAATGGACAACTTTTTCACGCAGAAGGTGGTACGTGTGTGGAATGAGCTGCCAAAGGATGTGGTGGAGGCTGGTACAATTGCAACATTTAAGAGGCATTTGGATGGGTATATGAATAAGGAAGGGTTTGGAGGGATATGGGCCGGGTGCTGGCAAGTGGGACTAGATTGGGTTGGGATATCAGGTCGGTGTGGACAGGTTGGACCGAAGTGTCTGTTTCCATGCTGTACATCTCTATGACTCTAAGTAGGCAGAAGTTTGGAAGGTGCCTAGACTAAAGGTTGACTGGTAAAGCCTCTGGTCTTTAGGTTTCTGTTTTTCCACAGAATTGAGGGTTGTTCAGTTGTGGATAAGCTTGCAAGGTAATAATGCTGCTTACCTTGCACTGGGTCTCTCAGAGTAATATCTGAATAGCAATATAACCTTCAATGAAACTTAGTTGAAGAACCAATTGTGAAGTATTTCCTGAGAATCGAGCAAGTTTCAGTCAATATCTGTGATTTCCTCATAAAGTCTGAGAGTAGACAGCAACTTCAATCATGAGACTTATATTAACTGACCTGGTACCCAAACTGAAGGCTTTCTATTTCTCTTCCATCAATAGCAACATGGTCTCATCAATAAAAAAATGAGGAGGAAAGTTTGAGAAAGTCTCCATATTATGACCCTTCTTAGTTTGGACACTTGGTAAACAGGTTTTCCCTATCTTGCCACTCATTGTCTGCAGAGATGTGTGTAAGAATGGGTGTGTATGTGTGATCGGATTCAGAGGTGTCATTTAATTCTGCATATTAGCTTAGTTGCAAACCAGTTTGCCATGTGGTTAAAACATGAGTTTGTTTCGAATAAATGAAAACCAGTGCAAGACTGTTCCTCTGGATGATGGTTTCCAAGTAAAAATGTCAACCATATTTGGAAACTGAATAAGATTGTTAAACTTTTGGTGCAGCTCATAGAATCCCTACACTGGGGAAGCAGGCCATTCAGCCAGTTGAATCCACTTTGACCCTCCAAAGACCATCCTATGTACACCCACCCCCAAACCTAACCCTGTAATCCTGCATTTACCACAGCTAGTTCAACTAGCCATCTTATCCCTGGACACTAGAGGGTAATTTAGCATGAGCAATCCACCTAACCGGCACATCTTTGAACTGGGGAGGAAACAGGAGCACCTAAAATAAGCCCACACAAATGGAGGCAGAATGTGCAAACTCCAAACAGACAGTCACCTGAGACTGGAGTTGAATTCGGGTCCCTGGTGCTGTGAGGCAGCAGTACTAACCACTGAACCACTATGCCATGGCATAGAGGACTTTGATTTCTAGTTCAGTCCTCCCATGTGAATCGTAATAGCCATATCAAAAGGGAAATAACTGGCCATTTTAGTAATTAAATCAAACATTGATACAGATAGTGTGACTCTAGAGTAGTGGGCTCTGATTACAGTGTATTCATCTATGCAAGTCACAACAGTCTATTTCTGGAGAATGGGGTGGTTTGTGTGTTACTCAAGAATTTTTATTTAATAGTAACCATTCTATCACAAGGTTTAGGTAGGATATGGAAAAGCATAAGGAACAATCTAGAATAAAAATAGTAAATTAGAGGAGGGCTAATTTGGATGCAATAAAAATAAGTCTGTCCTCGATAAATGGGAACCAAAAATTGGTATACAGAACTGTAACATTCCTGATAAAGAGTTTATGCTCAAAATGTCAATTCTCCTGTTTTTCAGATGCAGCCTGACCTGCTGTGCTTTTCCAATGCCATACCTTTTGACTCTGCAGTCCTCACTTTCTCCTAGAACTGTAACACTGCTGTCTTTAAACCAGAGATGATATAGATTTAGTCACAATGTATTCTAGTGAGGGGCAAAGTTACAGTAACCTGGATGATGAGAGAAAAGCAAACCTGAAAAAGGCAGCATATGAAAGAGGAAAAGGTGAGGACTGCAGATGCTAGAGATCAGAGTTGAAGAGTGTGGTGCTGGAAAAGCACAGCAGGTCAGGCAGCATCCAAGGATTGGGAGAATCGACATTTCAAGCACAAGCCCTTCATCAGGAATGCAAAGATGTCAGGCTGATAATTCAAATGGAAATTAGAATGGAAACAGTACATTTCGAGGGAAGTGTGAAGAAGAGTGGCAAAGAAAGTGTATGAGAAAATATTGCAGCTAATAGAAATTGAAAAGTCTCCTGTGAGCAATTAAGTAGTAAAAAGGTAGTAAGCGGGGACAACTGGATCCAAAGGGTTATCTATGGATGGATGCAGAAAACAGAGTTATAGCATTAAATGAATACTTTTGCTGTCTCCTTACAAGCCAAATTTGCAATGTAAGTTGATGTAACTGAGTTGCAGGATAGGCTAAAAGTTGATAAAGGGCAGTTGCTGGAAAAGTTGATTGTACCTCGAGCTGATTAGTCACCAAACCTAATGAGATATATCTGAGAGTATGAGGGAACCAAGTGTGGAAATTGCCTATGTACTAATCATAATCTTCCAACACTCCTAAGATGGAGGGATGTAGTCTGAGGATTTGAGAATTATAAGCATCACACTTAACTGTTCAAAAAGGTCGCAAAGACAAACTGAGGAATTACAGGCAAATCGTTTTAATTTAAGTGATAGGAAACGTTTACACACAATAATTTTAAATAAAGTTAATAGTCCCTTGGACAAGTGTGACTTAGTTGGGGAAAGCCAGCGTTCATTTGTAGTTTCTTGCTTCCTCGGCAAAGCAGCCAACATAATCAATCAAGATGACAATGGCAGAGTAGGCAGTGTATGGGCTTTGGTGCCTGGGCTTGTCCTCTTTGTCTGCATTTTTTTACCTTTTTTTCCTTCTACCCCTTCTTAAACATATCAGATAAAGAGCGATCTTTAGCAGGAGATGGCTTCGATGGACTCTGGAGTGGCGGCAGCATCTTGGCAGCATGGCTATGGAGTCAGTCAATCAGCTGTGAAACCTGGAGCGGGGCTCTCGCTTCCATGTGAAGTGGGCCCTGGTGGCAGCATGGCATGAAGTGGGATGCCCAGAGTGGGACTCTGGCGATGGCGTGTGTAGCAGCAATGGCACATATTTCACTGTATTTTGTATTGAATACGCATGACAATCAAGGAAATTCTAATTCTAATCAAAGACCCCTTCCACTCCAGTTATAATCTCTTCCAACCTCTTCCATTGGGCAGAAGGTACAAAAGCTTAAACACATGTAGCTACAGATTCAAAAACCGCTTCCTTCCCACTGTTCTCAGACTTCTGAATGGACTTGTCAAATTTTAAACTTAAATGTTGATCTCACTCTTTGTGCACCTTCTCTGCAGCCATAATATTGTATTCCTCACTCTGCTCTATTACCCTAATTCACTTTGTAGTACATGCAAATCAAAACTTTTCACTGTACCTAGGTACATGTGACACTAATAAATCAAATCAAGAAACAAACTTAATTGACCTATTTGATGGGAGCAGAGATGGTCACTGAGGGTAATGAAGCTGATCTGGTGAAGTTGGACTTCCAAAACGCATTTAATAAGCTGCCACTTGAAGGATTCCAAGTTAAAGTCAATGCAATGAAAGAGAGAGTGTCAGGATGATTACAAAATAAATGTTAGAAATACTCATCAGGACCAGCAGCATCTAAGGAGAGAGGAACAACAACGACAATTTAAGTTAGCTGGAGTCAGTTGTTGAGGAAAAGAAATGTAGCTTTGTAAATGGATTTTGTTTGTTAACTGATCAGATGTGAGAATGGCAAAAAAGGAAGTAATGAAGGTAAACAAAGTAAAAACAGATAACTGGAAATGCTTTCAGAGAAAAGAGCCAAACAACTTGAAAGTGGTAATTCATCTGTGTGTGGCAGTGAGTTAAATACCAATCCAAAAGCAACATACTGTGGATGCTGGAAATTTGAAGAGAAAATATTGGAAATATTTGGCAGGTCTGGCAGCATCTGTAGAGTTTCCCTGGTGGTACTGCTGTAACTTTATTTATTAAATCCAATGCAGCTCAAACTATTGGTAAACTTTTAGCTAAGTTCATTATATAAGCTTGAACTTGGTTGCAACTTAACGAGTGCCAAGAGGGAATAATCCCAAAGGCAACAAATGGATTTACTCACAAGGTTCCTTTAAATAAGCAAAAGTGAGGACTGCAGATGCTAGAAACCAGAGTTTAGATCAGAGTGATGCTGAAAAAGCACAGCAAGTCAGGCAGCATCCGAGGATCAGAAAAATTGACGTTTTAGGCAAAAGCCCTTCACCAGGAATGGAGGCAGGAGGCCTCCAGAGTAGAGAAATAAATGGGGGGAGGTGGGGCTGGGGAGAAGGTAGCAAAGAGTACATTAGATGAATGGGGGTGGGGATGGAGGTGATAGGTCAGAGGGGAGGGTGGAGCAGACAGGTGGAAAGGGAGATTGGCAGGTAGGACAGGTCATGAGGACAGTGCTGAGCTGTAAGGTTGGAACTGGGGTAAGGTGTGGGGGAGGGGAAATGAGGAGAATGGTGAAGTCCAGTTTAAATAGCCATTAGCCAGTTTGGCCATCAGTCATTAAACATCAAGAGCCATGGAATTTTCTAGTCAGTTCGCAATACTGGAACTATACTAAGGCATTGATTTAATCACTTTGAAGCCACCATAACCCCCCAAAAAATGTCAGCCAATCTTTATCTTCTTTCCTTTTCTCATCTGCAAAGACCATTTTTGCTAGTTATTTATTAAGCAAACAAAATAAAATAAAAGTTGAGTGACAGTCACAGCAGTCCTCTTCCTAACAGCATTATGAGTAACACAATTCAAGTTAAGATACGTGACTGCATTGCTAACTGCCTGGATGCAGAGTAGATAGTCACCAAAATCTAATTTCTGCAAGTTCCACTATTTTGATGCACTGTCTTATTATTCTTCTGTGACCCCTCAGAATTGAGGATGACTTGCTTCTGCTCTGGTTCATTGGGGGCTTCAGCATCTGCTGCTTTTTTCACTACAGCTTTATCAAGGTAGAAATCAGATCATGAATGTTTGTGTCTGTATTATCTTATTTGTTTTAAATAATAGCCCTCCCAGATGCTGTTGTACGAATGATCGGTTTTTGTCATGCTTCTGTCTTCACTATGGTGGAAGGACCTATATAGGACAACTTGTGTCAGATCAGGCATCTTGTCATTTTCAGCATTCATGCAAAATGTCATGCATCAGGCTTATTCATCATCAGTTCCTTTATCCTGAAAGATTGGTAAAAGTTGTGCACACCTTGTGGCTTATTTCATCTTCAATTGGTTGTGCAGGGACAGGTATAAGTTGGAATCCTCCCTCCCTGAATTCACAAATCTAACTTACTACTTGGTCTCACGTTGTGCAAACCTTTCCTGAAAGAAACCCTGATGTTGTATATCTAGGTATTTTAACCCATGAAAAAACAGCTAGCTGACATGGAATCTTGCTGTATTTTGATGAAAGTAAAGACAAATTAAAAGTTCCTTCTTGTGATCCTGCAGTACTGTGGCTGGTCTAAAATTATTTATCAAATCAAAATGCCCAGGCAGCAATGTGAATCAACAGCTAAGACAGATGTAGCATCTTTAATCCAATAAATAGCTGCTATATCTCAAGTTGAGCCACACAGTCATTTCTTGCACTTAGAGGCATCTACTACTATATCATTATTGTTTAAGATAATTTCTAACATATTATTATGGTATGAGGGAGGCAATGATGTCTTGTTGCTGGACTGAGAATTCAGCGACCACACAGTCATGAGTATAGGAATAGAAGGATAGACCATACAAATGCATGGCTGGAAAGATGGTGCAGGAGGGAGGGTTTCAGATTTCTGAAATATTGGGATAATTTTTGTAGAGAGGTAAAACGTGTTCTATGGGTTGCATCTGAATGAGAATAGGGAGATTTGCTGATGTGGTTGGAGTGGATTTGAACTAGATTAGCAGGGGGATCCTAAGAAGTAGTCCAGAGGAGAGAAAAGCTGAAATGGAATTAGAACAGGGAAGGGTGAGAGGGACCCTGTTAGAGATGTGTAAGATCGTGAGGGGCATAGGTTGGATAGTTAGATGCTTTTTCCGCGTAGAAGGGTTAATAACCAGGGGTGCAGGCATTTAATGTTAGAGGTAGAAGGCTAAGAAGAGAGTTTGAGAATTGTTTTCACCTAGAGGCTCATGAGACGATAGAACTCGCTGTATGAAAGGGAGTTGGGTCCAAAACTCTCAACATTGAAGTAGTATTTAAATATTAACTTAAATTGCCATATGTTCCAGGGCTATGGGGCAAGAGCTATAAAATGGGATTAGAGTAGTCGGATCTTGATCAGGGCAATGTTTGTTGCAAATATCTGAAAGACCCAAGTAATCTTCTGGGGACCCAGTTCAAATCCCACCATGGCAGAACATGAAATTATAAAATATGGAATTGAAAGTCTCGTGTTGACCATGAAACCACTGTCAATTGTTGGAAAACCCATGTGCTTGACTGATCTCCTTGAAGGAAGGAAAGCTCCTAACTTTACCTGCTATGGCCTATATATGATAACAGACCCGTAGCAATGTGGTTGACTCTTAATTGCCCTCTGAAAAGGCCTAGCAAACCATTCAGTTTTATCATCCACTGAAAAGTCCCAAATAAGGAATGAAACAGATCATATCGACCAAATGACATCAACCAAGGCACCAGAAACAACAATGGCAAACTCAGCCTTGTAACCAAGCAAACTCCTCATTGCTAACAACAGGGGGCTAGTGCGAACCTGGGAAAGCTATCTCACGGGTTAGTCAAACAGCAGCCTGTCATTGTAAATGTCACTGGCAGAACAGAGGTACTGGCACGAGATATACAGCAGGCAGGTGTTGCTCTGGACAATGTCAACATTCCCTCTAGACCCCATAATGTCTTATGGCATCAATTCAAAAGTGGACAAGGAAATCTGCAGATTTCCACTTTACTCTCACTGAATGGGGTTTCCACTATCCACCATCAAACCTCAGAACTATCACTACTGACTGAGTTGGTTGAGTTCCAAAGAACGTAACTGCTATACTGAGTCTGCAGCAGGTGGTGAAGGAAAAGCATGCTTGACTTCATCCTCAACAATCTGCCTGCTGCAGACGCACCTGCTCATGACAGTATGCATGGCAATGACCACAGCAATGACCTGACTTCACATTGAGTATTCCCTCTGTTGCTTGATTCTATTAGTGTGCTAAATGAGATAGAATTCAAACAAATCTAGCAATTAAACACTGGCCATCCATGAGGTTCTGTGGGCCAGTGGCACTTGATGAATTGTACTGCAGCTCAGTCATGGCTGGCAAAACGGTGGCAGTGTGGCAGCTCAACGTGCAGGCTCCTCAGCCCAGGAGCCCGGAGTTCACCTACCCGGTCGGGTTACTTTTTCTCTATATACGACTTTTTAAAATGTTTCCATTTATTATGATACCTTCTTTTAATGACTTTAGCAGAACATGTCTTCTGCCAGCCCAGGCCCAGCAATGAGGTAGCTTCCACCTGCCTGGAATGGTGATTATAGACCTGGAGCTGGTGAGACTGTCCTGGTGTGTCAGCCTCATAAGCGGGGTGGTCTCGTCCTGGCATGGCGGTCTCGTCTCGGTGTTGCAGGACAGTCTTGATCCAGTCCTGCATGACTGTTTCAGCCCAGTTTTCCAATCCTAGAAACCATTAATTGAACTGTGATGAACTTTTATTTTCCTCCTTCTTCTTACTTAAAACTCCTGTCACTAATTTAGAAGCCGGGGCATGGCGACGTATAACATTTATCATTGTATTTCAGTTGTAAAATTGCATGTGACAATAAATTGCTATTCGACTCTATGCTATTCTATCACCTATTCAGCCATTACCATCAAACCATGCGATCAACCCAAGTTTAATGAAGAGTGCAGGAGGGCATGGCGGGAGCATCACCAGGCATATGTAAAATGAAGTGACAATCTGATGAAGGTGCAAAACAGCCTTATGTATGCCAAACAGCACAAGGAGCAAGTGATAGCCAGGGCTAAGCAGTTCCACACCACCAGATCAGATCGAAGTTCTGCAGTTTTGCCACATCCAGTCATGAATGGTGGTTGAAAATTACATGAAACACTGGTAGAGAAACCTAGACAAATGTCCCCATCCTTAATGGTGGGAGAGCCCAGCATATCAGTGCAAAAAATAAGGCTGAGGAATTTGTCGCAATCTTCATCCAAAAGTGCCGGGAGATCATCCCGCTCAACCTTCTGCCAGTTCGAATAACCGTACATGATATTAAACACCAACAGGAGGCCTTGGATACCGCAACGACTATGAGCCCTGAAAAAATTTCAGCAATATGAAATCCCAGAACTAGTAGCAAGTAAATTTTATACCCCACGAGTGCCTAGCAATGACCAGATCTGTACCTTATGATGATGTATTTTTTCTGATTGGTCGTTTTCTACCAAACATGGTGCACTGGTAGATTATCAACAAGAAAGAAAATATCATGTAGCTGATAGCCTATCTTCTAATTTGACTTCTCCCTCTAAATTCCATTTACCAACTGACAGTCAAATCTAGATTTTCCTTTTAGTAACGGCAATGTTCAATAGAATTGTGGTATCAAATACTGTTTCAGAAAGCCAAAATATAACGTAAAATGAAACTCAGCATTGAAATAGTTACTTCAGGTTGTTGATTTTCTTGCTGTGATGGGGTGATCAACTGTCTTGTCAAGAAAATAGATATTTATGTCACCTGTATCATGATTAAACAGAACATTATTGCTCACAGAATGAAATCACAGTTATAACTATAATCTGTTCAAAGTCAGTTCACTATTTCTTTTAAGGGTAATGTTACTTTATTCATTTGAATTTCTTTATACTTGAAATAATAGGTTAGAAGATTTGAGCCAATTTAAATTCATGAAAACACCATCTACATTGGATAATCATTCTCTGATTTAAATATTCTTTAATTAAATGTTGAAGTAAGTAAATGAAAGACTACCTAGAATTTTAATTGGCAGTGACCCCATTTTTACTAACTGTAGTAAATCAACTATGTTATAGACGTAACTATAGTATTTTAAAAACTATGTACTAAGCATGCATATTTGAGGTGGCACAGTGGCTCAGTGGTTAGCACTGCTGCCTCATAGCACCAAGGACTGGCATTTGATTCCACTTTTGGGTGGCTGTGTAGAGTCTGCACATAGAATTATAGAATCCCTACAGTGTGGAAGTAGGCCATTTGTTCCATCGAGTTCACACCAATCCTCTGAAGAGCATCCCACTCAGACCCACCCTGTTTTCCTGTCCTTATAATCCTGCATTTCCCATGGCTAATCCACCTATTCTGTGCAAACTCCCCACATTCTCCCTTGTCTGCATGGATTTCTTCTGGGTGCTCTGGTTTTCTCCCACAGTCCAAAGATTAGATGGATTTGTTTTGCTAAATTATCAATAGTGTCCAGGGATGTGCAGGATAGGTGGATTATCTATGAGAAATGTAAGGTTACAGGCCTAGGGTTCGGGGGTGGGCTGGATTGAAACTTTCAGAATTCTCAGAGACCTGGATGGAACTAAGATACTTCCACTATTATGAAAGACTAGGACCTGGGGGAACAGACTGAGAGTGAAGGGACAGCACCTGTAAAACTGAAATGAGGAGAAATTTCTTTAGCCAGAGTACAGTTAATCTGTGGCACTCATAGCCACAAAAGGCTGTGGGCCAATTCACTGAGTGTATTTAACACAGATGGTTTCTTGACTCATAAAGCAATCAAGGAGAGAAGGCAGGAAGAATGGAGTTCAGAAACATGTCAACCATGATGAGTGGCAGAGCAGACTTGATGGACCAAATGACTGAATTCTCCTCCTACATCTTATGCTTTTATTGCTTTTGATTTTGTCCCTTTGACAATGAGGGTGCTTAGTGTCATGAACAGTTGGTGTCGATTTAGTGGAGAAGACATTTGCTGCTTGCCAACTTGGTAATACATTGGATTTTCAAGAAATAAGGAAGCAAAGGCATTTTTGATTTAAAAAATTTTCTAAGCACAAGGGATTACTTACAGTTTTAATTTTTCTAAATTCTTCAAGAAAATGTATGCATCAACACAAAATTAATGTTCTTTAACCTATTCTGGCAAATCACTTTTTTTTGCTCAATCTTGAATGTGGAATATGTGGAAAATTTAATATAATAGCAATATTTTGTTGAATCTGTAAATAAATCTCCAGTTATCTTAATATAAATAGCAAAATTAAATTTAAACTTGAGTGCATTTTGAGAGTTTTTCACAGGTCAGTTAAATCCCGGAAGTAAATTTTTCATATTTAGTTAATCTTTTTTAAAAAATTCATGTTCTTTCCACAGATAAATCTTGTGGTTATTTGAAGTAACCACTGCACATTTCAAAAACAGAATGTGCTGCAGAAACTCAGTAGGTCTGCCAGCATCTGTGGAGAGTTTGAGAGAAGTATCGTATTGACTTTGAAGTATTAACTTTTATCTCTCCATAAATGCAGCTAAAACTGTTAGGTTTCCTCAGCACTTCTTATTTTTGTTTCAGGGCTTCAGCGTCACAGAATTTTGATTTGAAAATCAGTTATGCAATAAGCTCAAGCAATGCAGGCTTCAATCAGCATTATAACATTAATTTTGACACTTGTCACTTCAAACCTGGAAATTGTCCAGATCTTTCTGCATTTGAACATGGACTGTTTTTGTATCTGTTAAGTATGAATGGTGCTGAACATTGTGCAATCATCAGTGAACATTCCCAATTCTAACCTTTTGATGGAGGGAATCATCAACGAGATACTGAAGATTGTCGCGTCCAGGACACTACCTAGCCAAACTCCTATACAATGCCCTAGTGCCAGGAGAGTGACTGACTGCTTTAGATAGTTCAGGGTTTTGGAAGATGGGAAGTGTGATTGGGGGTGGGGTGGGGGGGAGGGAAGTGAGGAGGGATGGGGGTTTTGGGAGGCACAGGTGGTTTGGGTAAGATAGATAGGAGGGATTTGGGGATCTGGAGGTGGGGTAGTGCTGTGACAATGTAGGTTTGGGTTGGGTTTGGGTTGTCAGGTAGATGGAGGTAGGGGCTATCAGGTGGGTGAGGGCTGTCAGGTCCTGCATGTTCCAGCGTTGTTAAGTATGGTAGGGGAGGGGGTGGGGGCGGTGGTCAGGGGTGGATGTGGATGCAGGTGGTGGGGGTGCAGCTTGAATAGAATGTTGTCAAGGGAGATGGATGCTGCCTGAACTGCTGTGCTCTTCCAGCACCACTAATCCAGTATTTGATTTTCAGCATCTACAGTCATTGTTTTTACCTACTTGGGTACAGTCTGGGGACGAGGCTGACTCAGGGAGGAGTGTGGCGGGTTATGGTGTTGGGTCACAGAGGACTGGCAAGGTCAGACCAGTAGCAGTGGCGGTCAGTGGCAAGTCAAAGTATGGTATCATTCTCTAATGTTTCTTGGGTAGCTGGTAAGCTTAACTGAGTTAGAACCCTCTCAAGTTTCTGACCTTAAGGTGCTTTCTCAGAGGGTTCCAAGAACAGGATAATTGCCTATTTGAAATTTCAATTTCTTGCGCATTTCCCATGGAGTCAGCTTCATCAGAGATTAGCCTCATTGTTCCAATTATTCTTTGGCCATTGACATTTCTTTAACTCTTCCTTTTTTCCACGTATCCATTTGTACTTCTCTGCCTTTTTTTCTAATCAACCTGTTCAGAGAAGTTATTATACACGTGTGGAACAGGTGGGACTTGAACCTGGTCCAGGGAAAGAGACATTACCATCATACCACAAGAGGGCCCTTTATGCACCTCTAATTCTGGCCTCTGACACAGTTTCACCTGCAGAGAAAACATGTATTTTTATGTTTTTTTTTGTCTTGCACTGATTAGAAGTCACAAGAATACCAGTTCAAGAGCTGTTGAGATAAGCTAAGAGATTGATTGTCAATCAGCATTAATGGATGCATTCTCCATGGCACACTTCTACCAACCAGAGTGCACATGCTAGCCAATCAGAACTCTCTCCTTGTGCATTCTAAATATTGGTTGATCTCTTGAATTGATATTGTTGCAAAATATCTTGGAGTGCAAGGTGATAAACGACAATTAAAGACATTATTTTAAAGCAATGTGCTCCACCATTTTAGCCAAGGATTCATTTACCTAGCTCTGCAATTCTCCTCTTCATCTCTCTGTCTCTCAATATCACTTATACCCCTTTAAATATTCCTCTTGATTTTCTAACTTAATATCTCCTCTGTGGCTCAGTGTTATTCTTTCTTAAATAATGCTCCTGTGAGGCAGTATATCAATATCGGTTTTCAGTGCATAATTCTCTAAATCTCTTGTACTATGCTGTTTTCTTATTCTGAATTAAGCTCTACGTAGTGACATGTATTTTGCACTTTTGTTGATAAATATTATGTGATTTCTCCAGTGTATTGAACCTTAATTCTTTTGCTGATTGATCTGTGAATGAAGGGCAAAACTCTTTTGTGTCTTGACACGACCAGGTACTATTCTTGTTTCTACAACAGAATATTGGAAAAAAATTCAAGTTTCCAAATGCACCTTATATTTTTGTAAGGAAGTTTCTAGCCTGATCTTCTAGCTCAAATTATTGGGATTGTCTGATTCACTTCTACAATACATTATAAACTATGTGTTGCAATATATATGTTTAAAAGTAGTCTTTTTAGCTAACATCCATTATGTCATTAGGTATGTTGCATAAACAAACAAAATGTGCAAACTGGAAACTTGTTCATAGCCTATGTATTTTTTTTTCAAAAATTAGAAATCATTAAATAATTGCAGTAGAGTTATTCCTACATTTCTTGTGGATCATTTCTGACTATACACATGGCTTTGCTTTTTCCTCTAGAGTGAGGTGGCCATTTGCTGGGACAGAGAGCGCTGAGGTCAGGGCCTTGCCTATTGATCGGTATTCCTGCCTCTCCACTATAGCATTTGCTTCATTGGTTCCTTTCAGGCCTGCTCCAATACATTAGAATAGAAATCCATAACCAGACTGTGCTCATCCAAGCAGGGGAAGAAACTAAATTAAATGCTATAAAACAATCTTGGCTTGGAGTTTGCACCAATTCATCTTGATCTGAGATGTCATGCTGGCTCGCTGTCCAAGCACCTGGGCTAAAGGCTGCGCAGAACAAAATATAAGGACCTTGGCTTGTTCATTTGTCAGCAAAGGAGCACAGGATCACCCAGCCACTGCTTGTGCAGAGGTCAGCTGACAGAACAATCAGAGTGAGGCTGGCTGTGCTCAGTCATTCTCTAAGTTGTAGATTTTTGTATATTTTTTGGCCCAAATAGCTGTGTCCACATTTGTTTTAACAAGAAATAATGGGTCATTGAACATTGCACATTCTATACAACAAGGTCATAGGGAGAACAATATCTCAAAAACAAAAATGAGGTCAGTTGTGTCGGGTGATTTTTTATTTCACAATTTTGATTATGAAATTTAACACGGTACCAACTTAATTCAGAAAAGTTTACACATTCACAAATTACAAGCTTCAGCTTTATGCAGTGGCATTTTACATCTATTAACCTGTTCAGGTGCTGTGGTAAGCGATCAATTATTTCTTGTTGTGTATGTGATAATTCACATTTTCTGTTCTGTTTAGTTTACACAGCTTCCATCTATAATGCATTCTTTACTTCAAGATAATTGTTTCTGATTTACCAACACTCATACTTCCAAATACAATTCCATACAAGGGTGTATTAGTATCAGTTTTAACAATCCAACATACAAACATTTCCTCATACTATTTTCTTTTGGCCTGCATGTGTCCAACTTGTGTACAAATAGAAATACGAGCAACTCAAGAATGGAACCTGCTCACAACCCAGGGACTGTCTGTATTCTATAAGGTAAAAACAATGACTGCAGATGCTGAAAACCAAATACTGGATTAGTGGTGCTGGAAGAGCACAGCAGCTCGTTGGATGCTGCCTGAACTGCTGTGCTCTTCCAGCACCACTAATCCAGTATTCTATAAGGTGTTAACTGTTCACCTATTTTACAACATTTCTTGAAACAGGCCTTGCCCCTGTTCTTGAAATAATGCACATTATCAAAAAATTAATTCTATACTTGAAGCAATCTAGCTGCTGGGATAAAATAACTTCTTACTGCATCATATGAGTTCTTCTTAGATTTAGAATATTAATCATGGGTTATCATCTTACAGACTAGAAGCAGTTGAATGTTATGACTACTTCCAGGCAAGATTCACCAATTTGTTACCGTTCCAGATGGCATCTCCAAATTCCATACTGCATACCTCATACCTCAGGGGAAGCGATAGCCTGGTGGTATCACTAGACAATTAATCCAGAAATTGGGCTCATGTTCTGGGACTTAGGTTCGAATCATGGCAGATGGTGAACTTTGAATTCAATTTTTAAAAATCTGGAATTAAGGATCAGCTGATGATTATGAAACTATTGTTGATTGTTGGAGAAATCCATCTGGCTCACTAATGTCCTTTAAGGAAGGAAATCTGCCATCTTCACGTAGCCTGGCCTACATGTGATTCCAGACCTACAACCTTCCAGATCCAGCACCCACTTAGTTCAAGGGCAGCTAGGGATGCAGAATAATGCTGACCAACCAATGATGCCCAAGTCCCACAAGTGAATAATAAAAGAAAATTGTCAAGCACCTGGGTGAAGAAGGATGAACTGCCCCCCAAATTTGGTCACAACAAGGTTAGTTTTCATAAAATCCCTTCCCTTTAAAGGATACCTTTCTGCTATCCCCAAGGAATTAGGTTTTAAAAAGAGCTGATTTAACTCTGCTTTCTTGAGTTTACAAAAGAGTGAGTTTGTTGCTTAGTGGCTGTGATAAGAAATAATATTTCAACACACATAGACATAGATTGGGAAAGAGAAGTGAACCCAAAACAAAAAGTTTTTTTTAAAAATTGACAGATCAGTCTCTGGGTTATTTGTGCAAAGTAGATGGTAGAACATTGTGGTTGGTATAGTTTATGTTACTGGTAACATTGATATTGGGGTTGAACAGTCAATTTTGAGATTCTTAGCTCTACAGATTGAAATTCCTTTCTCCTGGCTCTGTTTATCATTGGCTGGTTAGCAACACTCATAGTGAGAAGATGTTGTGTTCTCTTTATTTGCTTGCAATTGAGGGCTACTAAATGGCTGTTCTCAAG
Source organism: Chiloscyllium punctatum (assembly GCF_047496795.1). Classification (NCBI taxonomy): domain Eukaryota; kingdom Metazoa; phylum Chordata; class Chondrichthyes; order Orectolobiformes; family Hemiscylliidae; genus Chiloscyllium; species Chiloscyllium punctatum. Next base: position 127,692,856 of record NC_092739.1, on the reverse strand, counting down.
ACTTCAATCTTCACAGCACAGGAATCCACACACAAGAAGATCAGGCCTATAACTTGCTCCAGCAAAGTTGAAGCTTGCTTTTATAACCTGTTTTGTTTTGTATATCTCTAGCAGCATGAGTAAGTAGCCTCCTCTTGAGAGGGCGTTAGGTACTCAGAGTCATACAGCAGGGAAACTGGCTGTTTGGCCCAACTGACCCATGCTGACCAGGTTTCCTAAACTGAACTAGTCGCATTTGTCTGCTATTGGCCCACTTCCCTCTAAACCTTTCCTATACATGTACATGTTGTAATTGTACCCCCCTTTACCACTCCTGCTAGCAGCTCATTCCATATGTGCACTACTTCTATGGAAGAAGACCCCTCAGGTCCATTTTAAATCTTTCCCCACTCACCTTAAACCTAGGGCTTCTAGTTTTGGACTCCCTTACCCTATAGAAAAGACAGGGGCTATTCACTTCATCTATGCAACTCATGATTTTATAAACCTCTATAAGGTCACCCCTCAGCCTCCTACACTCCACAGGAAAAGTCCCAGCCTATCCAGCTTCTTCTTCTAACTCAAATACTTCACTCTTGATAACATCCTTGTAAATTTTTTTTTAACCCTTTCTAGTTTAATAACATCCTTCCTGTAGCAGAGCAACCAGACTTGTATGCATAACTCTAAATGTGGTCTTCCTAATGTCTTTTACAGCTGTAACATGATGTCCCAACTCTTGTATTCAGTGTTCTGACCAATGTGCTAAGTGCATTCTTCACCACCCAGTCTAGATGTGATGCCATTTTGATCCTCTCATTATCTCTTTCTCTTTCGTCGTTCTGCCTTCTGACTCTGTACAGCTACTGCATGCCAGAATTCCCCTCTATCTATCCATTGAATTTCTATGCGGAGTCATCTTTTTCTGTATTGCTTTTTAAAATTCCATGTTGCAATGAAAAGTTCAGTATGTCCATTAGTGATCCACAATTATGATCCATGGTCATGATTTTTGTTTGAAAAGAAAAGCGTAATAATGTCAAAGTGAAGCGTTCAATGTAATATTATGAACTAGTTCCTTAGTTATGTTTGCTACAGATAATAGGTTCTGGATTAGGAATTGCTGTTTATAATTGCACCTTAATATTTTTGGTATTTTGTGCCAATTTAAACAGCATACATAGTACAAGTCTCAGTTTCTAGCACTGTTTTGAAGAAGGGTCACTGAAATCAATCCTTAACTCCATTTTCTCTCGACAGATGCTGCCAGACCTACTGAGTTTCTCCAGCAATTTTTGTTTTTATTTCAGATCTCCAGCATCGGCAGTTATTTGTTTTATCTTGAGGAACTTGACCTTCTTTATTTTTGTAACCTTGTCCAACCTTACAACTTCTTCACACCATCTCATTCTTCCAAGGTAGACCACTTTTGTACCCGCTATATCAACTCCACTGCGAGTTTGGCCTTCAGCTATTTAGGTCCTCCAGCTCTTAAATCTCCCCTCTTAACCAACTGCATTTACCAAACCTTTAGGAGTATTTTGTGACAGCTCTTTGGCTCATTGACAATTCTTAGTTGATTATATTCCCATGAATTTCCTTGGGGTGTAAGCATTGAAGGTGCCATGTAAATATAAGCCGCTATTGATAAACAAGTTGCAAAATTCACTGCTGTTTGTAAAAACCAACTTGTACAGTACGACAGTCTATTTGTGCATAAATATGTGGAATCATTCAGCAGTTGAAATGAAAAATATTACTCTGCTGTCAGATTTGCAATCATACTTTACATTTTATTTTTCTTTTAACCCTTCCATCCATTGCTGAACTTCTCCCCTCCTTTCTAGAAAACATCGGGGTATAATTTAATGACCTGTTGATGTTTGCCTCTTGTACTTGACCTGCAAATACCCTGTGGACTGGCCAGCATTGTACTGTAAAATTCCACTCTCTTGTGTGCCCTTGCAGACTATTTCCAGGTTACTTGACTCACTGTGCCATCACAGATAATAACTCAGACATGTTTTCTCAAGATGAGTACGTTTCAGTTGGCAATGTCAGGCAGAAATCCAAAACAGGAGCCTTGGTTGATCTTCCCATGCTCTTAATTATAGTCGGTGAATCTTACTGTAACATAGTTACTGCTGTCCACGTGAGTTCAGCATACTGAATTTACTAACAGCCTGAATTTCAAACCTGGCTTGTGTTATTTTCCCTTCGCTTGATGATGAGTGACATGTTGACACAACTTTAACAACATCACAAGCTAAGGGTATCTTGACTGTATATACTTATTGAACAGTGAGGTGCTGAGCTGTGTGGAAAAGGGAAATTCTACTTTGAGGAATCAGCTGGGCTACCAATGGAATCATCTCATTCTCTGTCAGGATAATAGTGGAGGGCATGCAGTGTGTTAGGGAGGCAAGATTGGCTACATTTGCAATCCTGGTTAAATATCAGCAAACCATTCTATAACATATGATTTGATGATGCTTGAGTACATGTGCTCAGCTCCACACAGCCTGCCTCCCCAAACCTTCTCCAACTTGTTCTGTGGAAATGTTAATTCTGATTTCTCTTCACAGATGCTGCCAGGCCTGCAGAGCTTTTCCAGAAAGTTCTATTTTTGTCTTCTCCAACTTGTGACATTTGATTTCAAAGTTAATATTTGAATAAAGGTCATGTGGAAAAGTGGATTGGTAATGTGGAGCCAGAGAGAACAAAGTTGATTGATAAAGATTTCAGTAGACAATCAGCAGCTTATTTTTAGTCCGTGCCGTGACCGAAGAGGAAGCTACTCAGATATTCTGGCAATAAATCTTGTTTCTTTATACTTCTTTTATCTTAATGTGGAGAGACTGAAGAATCTAAAGTTGCTGTCTTTTGGAAAAAGATAATTGGTTTAAACTTGAAGTTTTCAATGTCAGTAAGGGTTTGAGTAGTAAATAAGGCTATTTTCAATGATAGAACAGTCAGTGACCGAAGAAAACTGACTCAAGGTGATTGAGAGATAAGCAGAGGTGATGTAAAAAGTTATGATCTGAGAGGGTGGAGGATGCAGATGGAACAGAAATGTTGAACAAAGCTAATTGGGTTGGATTGGATTAGATTAGATTCCCTACACTGTGGAAACAGGGCCTTCGGCCCAACAAGTCCATACCAACCCTCCGAACAGTAATCCACCCAGACCCATTCCCCTACCCTATATTTAACCCCAACTAATGCATCTAACACTATGGGCAACTTAGCATGGTCTATTCACCAAACCTACACATCTTTGAATCTTAGAGTGGATAAATTCATTAAAAACAAGATTTTGCAAGGCAACAGTCAAAGAGGAAGGGTGTAGGACTAATTGGAAAGCTGCTGAAAATATCAACACAGATACAGAGGCAGAATGACCACCTGTGCTTTATCAACTATAATTTTCTGTTTAGGTTAACCCAGTGGCAGTGCATTTATGTGGCAGTACCATGTGTCATGGTGTGAATGTGACTGTTCTTTATATGTTAGTTTCTTAGCTTCAGCCAAGCGTATGGTGAGGGATACCTCATGATGCAAGAGAAACTGGTAGCAGTTAGCCCATTGTTGCATCTTTATGTCAATGGTGGGGCAGGTTGGCAAGTGACAAGCTATTCTCTGTTTGGCTTCATGGAATCGTGATAGAATCCTTACTGTGTGGAAGCAAGCCATTTGGCCCATTGAGTCCATACTGATCATCCTAAGACCATCCAACCCAGACCCACAGCCGTACCCTATCCCCGTAACCTTGCATTTCCTATGGCTAATATACCGAACCTGCACGTCCCTGGATATTATGAGGAATTTAGCATGGCCATTCCACCTAACCTGCACATCACTGGACTGTGGGAGTAAACCAGAGCACCTGGAGGAAACACAGACAGAAATGTGGAGAACATGCAAGCTCCACACAGATGATTGTCCAGGTCCCTGGCACTGAGAGGCAATAATGCTAATCACTGAGCCACAGTGCTGTCCTATTGCCCTTTTTGAGTGTGCTGCTGGTTCCAACAACAACCGTGGTAGTATCAGTGGGGCCTTGTGTTTGTTTTGTCTACAAGCGACACTCAGTATCTTTTCAGTAATACAACTCCCAATGACTTTTATTGTTGAAATGCCTTGTTTCTTATGATGAACATCTCTGGCTAGCCTATTCCTAGTTTCCCTTTGGAATGTGCCACATTAAACCCTGGAACTTCCTTCCAAACAATTTTGTTGATATACCTACACCACATGTGCTGCTGCAGTTCAAGCAGGTAAGTTATTTCCACCTTCCAAGGGCAAAAGACTTTTTCTAAAATGGAAGGTTTGTGCTAGTATCCTAAAGGTAATGTCAATGTGACATGATATTCTTCTGTCCGTTCACTGTCTTTCGTAATCTTTATTTGTCAAAATACTTGGTCAAAACATTGGGAGAGAGTTATGGGCCTAATGCTTTGATATATGTCTAAAAATGGCTGTTAGTCCTGTTAACAGAGAGCACTTAACACATTCATATTACATGCATTTTTCCATTATTTTAATGTGAGCTTAATGCTTTTGCTAAACTATCAAAGTGTCAAATGTAAGTGTTGAGTATTCACTTAGTAATTTCACTGCAATGTCTTCTAAACTATTAGCTTTAAAATGGTCTGCATTAGGGACTTAATGGTATTAGGAAATCCACATGAAGAAACCTATTTCTTGAAATGTATGTTCAATTTATCCTCATTCTTTAGGTACTCAAAATTGCTGTGATGATGAATTTGTTGCAAGGCATGAATTAGATATGAGGTACAGATTGTTGGTTGTTCACCTGTATTCTGTTTGCATCTTGAGCATTTTTTTAATGTTCGATGTTTTATATGAATGCAAGTTGTCTATATCACAAGTATAAAGTAGAATCTTTGAGAGTTACATTATATGTTATCTTGCTTGTCAAAAAAAAATCAAATTTTATATTATTGATACAATTTTGATATTGGCTGGGGAGCCACCTATGCAATTCAGCTGTGTTAGTACACCTCTTAAGTTGGAATATAAGTGTGCTGATACTAGCATTTGTTTGGCCTGCTTCTGATCTGTATCTCTTCTGTAAATAAGGATTATTTACCACTTATATATTTTTTTAAATTCTTACATGGAATGGGGGCATCATTGACAACATATATTACCCATCTGTAATTTCCCTCAAACAGAATGGCTTGCAAGGCCAGATCAGATAAGAATGAAAGATTTCCTTTGTTAAAGGATTATGATCAAGGTTTTTTTTCAACAGCAATCAGTGGTCATTTCATGGTCATCGCTGAGACTAAATAGATTTCCTTTATTTATTGATTGTGTTTAAATTGTTTCACCAGTCATGCTGAAATTTGAATCTATATTCAAAGGAATTTTCTTGGCCTCTGGATTACTAGCCCAGTGACATTACCACTACGCACCTCTCTTCCCTATTCAGGAATAAATTTGGAAAACCATGAAAGGAATGAGCGCTGAAGGTTCTCTGCTGAATAATGAGATTTCTGAAACTGCAAGGTGAATTAACAGACCAAGTTGAGATACTGGGTCCAGTTGGGACAGAATCCATTTGTAAATCAGTTGCAAAGAATTGTGACTTATCTATTTTTCCTTCCTTTTATAGTTGTGTTTAGCCACTGGGTTCAATAGTGGGCCTCAACTATTTACAATTCATATTAATGACTTGGATTAGGAGACTAAATGTATGCGAAATAAATTTGTTGTTGATGCAGAGTTGATACAAAGCAAGTTGCCAAGCAAACAAAGAGTCTGTAAGTTAAGTGAATAGGCAGAAATATGGCAGCATGAGTGTAATATGAATAAATAAGAATAGGCAGGATTGGTTCTTCAAAAAAAAGCATTTTCTTAGTGGAGAGAACCTGCAGAACACTACAGTGCAAATGACCTGGGTGTCACTGGGGCATGAGTCCAAAATATTCATATTCAGATGCAAGAAGTAATTAGGAAGAAACATGGAATTTTGGTATGTTTGTTGCAAGATGGAAAAAGTAGAAAGTGTAGCTACTCCTGTACAGTGCCATTTTGAGTACTTTGTGTAGTTCTGGTCTCTTTCCTAAATAAAGTGCACAGTTGCATTCGGAGCATTTCAGATAAGACAGTTCCTCAAATTAAGGTATTCCTTATGCGGTAAGATTGAGCTGAGTATGTTGAGCCAATAGACTTTGGAGTTTAGAAGAATGAAAGCTGCTGTTAATGAAACTAAAAAAAAATTAAGATCTGTTCTGAAGAAGAATCACTGGACTTGAAAACTTTAACTCTATTTCTCTCCAAAAAAGCTATCAGACCTGCTGAGTTTCTTCAGCAATTTCTGATTTTGCTTGAGATTCTGAAGTGATTTGACAGGTTGAGTGCTGAAAGGATGTTATGCATTGTGGGGGAATCTAGGACCAGGATATGGTTCAAAAATGGAAGATGCTTCACTTAAGGATGAGGTGATTTCTTTTATTCAATAGCTTTTAGAATTTCCTTCTCCAAAGAGCAGTAGAGACTGAATCATTCATATATTCAAGTCTAGGTTCGATAATTTTTTCATTAATAAATGAGTTGAGGGGAATGAAGAGGCAGCAATGCAAATGGAGTTGAGACCACATTCAGTTCATCCAATTGGTGACTGTGTAGAGTTTGCACATTCTCCCCATGTCTGCGTGGGTTTCCTCCCACTGTCCAAAGATGTATAGGTTAGGTGGATAGGCAGTACTACATTTCCCGGAATGTCCACGGAAGTGTAGATTGGGTGGAAATAGTCATGGAAAATGCAGGATTACAGGGATTGGGTAAGGGGTGGCTCTCGTGGCATGCACTTGAGAGTGTCAATGTGGACTCGATGGACCAAGTGGCCTGCTTCTACACTGTAGGGATTCTGTGATTCTAAGATTTCTTGAATGGTGGAGCTGGCTTGAGGGACTGAGTGGCCTACTTGTAATTTATATGTTGTTGTATAAGTAGTGAATGGTTGTGATTGTCCAATGCTGTGTAGAAATTCAAGTTGCATTTATGGAGATGACCCTTAACTTCATCAGTTTTGATAATTGTACTGTTTCACATAAATAGTTCTCTTTTTGTGAACTTGAAAAAAATTATTCAAAACAAATAAATGGAACAATATCAATGGTCAGCCATTTTTTTGGCCAAGCTTTGCATAAGTGCTAATGCCTATCCGTCTCCAAAAATATTTGTCTTCTGAAAGTGTGTCAGAGCAGAAATAACCCCTAGATAAGAGCTTCTCATTTATTTGACTTCCTATACATTTTACTCTGGGTATAATATGAGAAAAAAAGTATGTACATTAGCATATTTACTCTTGTCTTTGGTTTCTATTTTAGGCTGTTTGCCAAGTTTTCTTACACAAACAAAGAAATCATCGTCATCATACGAGGAGCGCCGTAAGCAGGCTACAGCCATTGTCCTTCTCGGTGTCATTGGAGCAGAGTTTGGTGCTGAGATTGAACCTCCGAAGCTGCCAACTCGGACTCGGAACACCAATCAGGTGCCAGAGGGCTTTGGACTGACCAGCGGAGGGAGCAACTATTCCCTGGCTAGACACACTTGTAAGTACTTGGGTTTCCCAAGATTCTTTTCATGGTGGAGTTACAGATTTAAAATTGATTGTTTATTTTGCAACTGATTTTGAAGTTTTACAGGTTTTGTTGCTAGACTTTTTTTTTAAATTTAGATGCATAAGTATTTCTAGTTATTGTCAAAGCCAAACTTCATAAATTTCAGGCATCCACAATGAGTCCTTCAGCAACTGACTTCACCTCTAATACGTAACAGCATCTCAAAAGAAAGACCCTGCTTTTCAATGACAAATTGTTACATCTCTTGATCTCTTATTACATTTTGTTTCATATACTTATTCCAGTGATTTGTAATCAATTTCTTATTCGATAAATATAGCAACCATTTTGAGCACACGTTCCCACCAATATATCAAATATGAAATCAGTAATAGTTAATTTGATTTTAATGGTGATAAAACTAGGAGGAATGATGACTCATCAATGCCCACAATCCATGGATAAATATAAAAATAAAGCTTTTGTATGCAGGTACTGACGGACACTATGTTATCTGTGGCAACAGCCTCTATAGTACTTTTCTGAGGCTTGATGAACTCCAAATCAAAGTTCATAAACTGGAGGCTGAGCTTTGCTTACTGTGACCCTTTGTTCTGAGATTATGCTTTCTAGTCCTGGACCCTCCCACAATTGAAAACAACCTTTCTACAACTAACCTGACGAGTTAAATAAGCTTGCCTCTCATTCTTCTGAACTCCGAGTACAAGCACAACCCACTGAACTTCTCAGAAGACAGTCTTTCCATACCCAAGATCAACCTACTGAACCTTCTCTGGATTACCTTCAATGAAGTTGTATCTTTCCTGAAATTCCTAATGTTTCAGGTGTAGTCTGACTGCTAGTGTAGTTTTAAAAAGATCTCCCTATTTTTGTACTGCGTTCCCTTTGAAATAAAGGCCAATAATCTATTTGCCTTCCCTGTTACCTAAAGAAATTGGATACTAATGCACAAAAACTCCAAAATCTCCCTACTGTAGCTTTCTGCAGTCTTTCTCAATTTAAATAGTAGTCAGCTCCTCTATTCTTCCTGCTAAAGTGCATAACCTGGCAGCTTTCTACATTATTTTCCATTTGCCAAGGTTTTAACCTACTCTCTTAACCTGTATATATTCCACTGCAGACTATTTGTCCCATTCTCTGAACTTGCTCTCCCATCTATTTTTTGCAAACTTGGCTATAGTGCATTCACGTTCCCCATCCAATTCATTAATATATATAGGGGGAAAGCGAGGACTGCTGATGCTGGAGAATCAGAGTCGAAATGTGTGGTGCTGTAAGGAGCAGGAGAGTCGACGTTTCAGACATAATTCCTGATGAAGGGTTTATGCCCGAAACATCGATTCTCCTGCTCCTCAGATGCTGCCTGACCTGCTGTGCTTTTCCAGCACCATGCTTTTATATAAAATATATTGTAAATAATTGGGGCCCCAAACTGATCATTGTGGCACCCCACTGCTTACATGTTACCATCCTGAAAATGCCCTTTTTGTCTCAACTCTGTCTTAGAGTCATAGAATCATAGAGGTGTACAGCATGGAAACAAACCCTTCGGTCCAACCCGTACATGTCGACCAGATGTCCCAACCCAATCTAGTCGCACCTGCCAGCACCCGGCCCATATCCCTCCAAACCCTTCCCATATCATATACCCATCCAAATGCCTCTTAAATGTTGCAATTGTACCAGTTTCCACCACTTCCTCTGGCAGCTCATTCCATACCCGTACCACCCTCTGTGTGAAAACATTGCCCCTTAGGTCTCTTTTATATCTTTCCCCTCTCACCCTAAACCTATGCCCTCTAGTTCTGGACTCCCCGACCCCAGGGAAAAGACTTTGCCTATTTACCCTATCCATGTCCTTCATAATTTTGTAAACCTCTAGAAGGTCACCCCTCAGCCTTCAACGCTCCAGGGAAAACAGCCCCAGCCTGTTCAGCCTCTCCCTATAGCTCAAATCCTTCAACCCTGGCAACATCCTTGTAAATCTTTTCTGAACCCTTTCAAGTTTCACAACATCTTTCCAATAGGAAGGAGGCCAGAATTGCAAGCAATATTCCAACAGTGGCCTAACCAATGTCCTATACAGCCACAACATGACCTCCCAATTCCTGTACTCAATACACTGACTAATGAAGGAAAACATACCAAACACCTTCTTCACTATCCTATCTACTTGCGACTCCACTTTCAAGGAGCTATGAACCTGCACTCCAAGGTCTCTTTGTTCAGCAACACTCCCTAAGACCTTACCATTAAGTGTATAAGTCCTGCTAAGATTTGCTTTCCCAAAATACAGCACCTTGCGTTTATCTGAATTAAACTCCATCTGCCACTTCTCAGCCCATTGGCCCATCTGGTCAAGATCCTGTTGTAATCTGAGGCGACCTTCTTCGCTTTCCACTACACCTCCAATTTTGGTGTCATCTGCAAACTTACTCCTCAATCCATGCTCATCTTATTATTTAGGCTAACATCATATCTCATCAAGGGCCCTCTTAAAATCCAAATGCAGAAAACTCTTTGTTAACCAGCATCACTGGCACCAGGAGTGTGGTGATTGATTAAATATTCCAATTGATCAAGAGGTCAACATAATCAAGGTAAAAACACACATTAAATAACAGAAAAATAATGCAGCAGGTATACACATCACTGTTATACTTTATCTACAACAAAAATCACTTAAATAATAATGCAACTTTGTCTGAATAAAACCTACTGGCAGAGAGCCTTCTCACTCAACCCACAACTGACTATTTGACATGGCAAAAATTGCAATAATACAACAAATTTTCGCTCTTTCTGGTAATTTATTTTGCCCGTTTACCGAGAGTGGCAGTTTATAAGGTACTGTGTAAAGCAAAGTTTTCTCTGTATCTATCCATTGGTCTCCTTTACCTATCCTGTTAGTTCCATCCTCACAGAATTCTAATAAATTTGTTATGCGTTATTTCACCTTTTTTGAGGCCATGCTGACTCTGCTTGATAATGTTATGTATCTCTAAATGTTCTTACATACTTTGAGGTCGGTCAGCTCAGTTGGCTGGACTGCTGGGTTGCAATGCAGAGTGATGCCAGTTCCCCCATGGGTGGAAGTTACCATGAAGGACTCTCTTTCATAACCTGTCCCCTTGCCTGAGGTGTGTTGACCCTCAGGTTAAACTACCATCAGTTGTCTCTCTCTCTCTCTCTCTCTCTCTCTCGCTCTTTCTCTGTATAACGAGAGAGCAGCCCCATGGTCCTGTTCGTTTATGGCTTTACTTCGTTACAGGTCATTCTGATGTAATGAGCGTTTCATTGACATGAGTTCGCTATAATGCAGTTGATGAATTGTGGACACTGTTTGGATAATGCGAACCTTCTACTGAACGGGTATAGCAATTTTCCATAGCGATCTTGTACAGTGCGATTTTCTTTACTTTGTTTTTCTCTAGCACAGTGTTGCAGATCTACACAACTGTCATGTTATAGCAGAACGACCTGTATATCCTTTATAATACTCTAACAATTTCCCAATAACAGATGTTAAGCTAGGAGGCTACAGTTACCTTTATTTGGCTCCTTCCCTTTTTTAAACAAAGGTATGACAATTGGCAGTTTTATAACCCTCGAAGACTTTTCCAAAATCTAAGGATTAACTGTTAAACAAAAAAAAGCTGCATGTGTCTGACCCAATAATTATTTCAGGGATGAGAGGATATTCCTCTTTGTGGGCGGAGCCTAGACCAAGGGGATATAATTTCAAAATAAAAGGTCTTTCATTTAAGACTGAAATAAGAAGAAACCTTTCTTCAAATGTGGATATTTTTTAGAATTCTCTTCTTCAACCTTGAGTCAGCAATCAGATTAGCTTAGTGAACAACTTATCTTTTACCCCAAGTTGGGACTTAATATTGGGCATGCTTGGAAAACTTGCTGACCTATACTAATGTTGGAGTTAATCAGCAGAGTTTTATCTGTTGTCTAAAACCATTTTTAAGATTATAAAAAGGAGGTGGGAATTGCATCATTGATTTCCTTTGTGGCGAGTGAAATATTTTGTTCCATGTCATTTACGAATAGATATGAAGAGCATAGCTACTCTGTGTACTGCCCTCCCACAATCTCCATTTTCATTGTTGAAAATAGGAATGAGAGTAAACCATTTTCCCCTTCAAGCCTGCTCTGCCATTCACTACCCGTTTCCTGCTTTCACTCCATACCTTTTGATTCATTTAGTCCTAAAAACTGTATCTATCTCTTTGTGTTTGAAACTGCCTTCCATCTAGGAAGTCAAAGTTCCTTTCCACAAACCTTCACACAGTTCCTAATTATGCAACTTTCTACATTTATTAATGGAGTTATAAGAGTTTTAAAACCATTGAAGAAAACTTTAGCACTGAAGTGGACATTATATCAAAGTTTGAGAGGTTATTAGGAAATACAGTAAACTTGCAGTATTTCTGGTAATTTTTTTGCCGGTTTATCGAGACATAAAAATGTCAGCTACTATTGCTAGATATTTCGTGCCTTATTATTTCCTGAGATAAAGACATGCAACATCACAAAAAGAAGATATTATTTTATGTTGTAATATTCAAAATATTATGCAGTAACATGCCAGTATTTGGATTACCATACTCTATAAGACCATAAGACCATAAGACATAGGAGTGGAAGTAAGGCCATTCGGCCCATCGAGTCCACTCCGCCATTCAATCATGGCTGATGCGCATTTCAGCTCCACTTGCCAGCATTCTCCCCGTAGCCCTTAATTCCTCTAGACAACAAGAACCTATCAATCTCGGCCTTGAAGACATTTAGCGTCCCGGCTTCCACTGCACTCCGTGGCAATGAATTCCACAGGCCCACCACTCTCTGGCTGAAGAAATGTCTCCGCATTTCCGTTCTGAAATGACCCCCTCTAATTCTAAGGCTGTGTCCACGGGTCCTAGTCTCCTCGCCTAACAGAAACAATTTTCTAGCATCCACCTTTTCAAAGCCATGTATTATTTTGTACGTCTCTATTAGATCTCCCCTTAATCTTCTAAACTCCAACGAATACAATCCCAGTATCCTCAGCCGTTCCTCATATGCTAGACCTGTCATTCCAGGGATCATCCGTGTGAATCTCCGCTGGACACGTTCCAGTGCCAGTATGTCCTTCCTGAGGTGTGGGGACCAAAACTGGACACAGTACTCCAAATGGGGCCTAACCAGAGCTTTATAAAGTCTTAGTAGTACATCTCTGCTTTTATATTCCAACCCTCTTGAGATAAGAGACAACATTGCATTCGCTTTCTTAATCACAGACTCAACCTGCATGTTTACCTTTAGAGAATCCTCGACTAGCACTCCCAGATCCCTTTGTGCTTTGGCTTTATTAAGTTTCTCACCATTTAGAAAGTAGTCCATTCCTATATTCTTTTTGCCAAAGTGCAAGACCTCGCACTTGCTCACGTTAAATTCCATCAGCCATTTCCTGGACCACTCTCCCAACCTGTCTAGATCCTTCTGTAGCCTCCCCACTTCCTCAGTACTACCTGCCTGTCTACCTAACTTTGTATCATCGGCAAACTTCGCTAGAATGCCCCCGGTTCCCTCATCCAAATCATTAATATATAATGCGAACAGCTGTGGCCCCAGCACCGAACCCTGCGGGACACCGCTCGTCACCGGCTGCCATTCTGAAAAAGAACCTTTTATCCCAACTCTCTGCCTTCTGTTAGATAGCCAATCCTCAATCCATCCCAGCAGCTCACCTCGAACACCATGGGCCCTCACCTTGCTCAGCAGTCTCCCGTGTGAAGTAGTCTCCATCTCAGTAGTGTTATCTGAGGGATAAAACTTACTGGACCTCCTTCAGTAAATCACTCTGCCTCTCACTGTCCTTTCTTCTTTATGATGCTTTTTAGAATGTATCTTCTGCACAAAGATTCTGTTTCCTATCCTAATGTCTGCTTTGTGACTCAGTATCAAATTTCATTCAATAGTATACCTGTAAAGTGCCTTTCGACATTACTGAATTAAAAATAAATTGGCTCAGATTTTTGATGGCAAAACTGTCAGCCATCACTGTAATTACCTCTCTGAATTTGAGAAATCCATAAATTGAGCTAAGTGCAGAAATCCACATGTTGCTATTGGTGATTTTACTTTTGTTCACAAAGTAATCTGTTCAAGGCCACACAGACTATGTCAATTTTCTTTAGATTGCGATACCTCAATTCATGATACTTAAATCAATTTATTTCACTTTTGCACAATTTTAAAATATGACAGCTATTCACTGTGTTTTTCTTCCTGATTTGATGTCTAAGAATACGTCAGTGTGTTGGTTGCTAACTAAATATAATTTGACCTATTGAGTCTGTACTGTCATACTATCATTCAGTCTGTGCATCCATAGGAATATGTAACTGCTACCTTCACTTTAACGTGTAACCATTTTAATGTGACTTGAGGCCAAGCTATCTTAAAAATAGTCGTTTGTGAATACACAGGCAAAGGTTAGCATTATGATAAAATAACACAACTGTGCTGAAAAATGAACCAACCCTTAAATCAACTTGTCTGGTTTAAAACATAAATAAAGACTGGCAGTTAATTGTCAATCATTAACTTGTGCATTCTCCATGGAAACATCTTTATCAAGGAGGAACATCTTTCCTAATAATCAGCATTCTTCTCTCAATCTCCTCTCATGCAGTATATAATGTTGTTTTTTCTCTTATTAGTCATCTTGTGAATTGTCCTGATGAATGCAAGATGAAAACCTTACACAATATGTGTCTTGTTTCAATAGTACTCGAGTTCTATATTATCGAAGGAATAATATTCGATTCGTTACGTTTTGTATGAACTTTCTGGTTCTTCCACTCATTGCAGCTTTATCCTGTTTGATAAACAACAAATGAAAAGCAAATGCTGTTCTCAACTAATTACTTAATGGATGGAGCACAAAAATAGGAGGCGGCCATACAACTTCATAAGCCTCTTCCCTCATTTAGATATTGTTGCTTGCTTCAACTGCAGCAATTAATCTCTAATCCATATCCCTCAATACTGCTACCTAATAAAAATGAATAATACAGAATCGAAAATTTCAATGGATGGACAGTCTACAGCATTTTCATCCAGATTTCCCAAAGACTAAATAGATCCTGATGGTAAAATTGCTAATGTAAAGGAATTGTCTTGCTCTTCTAGTGAATCTCTTGAGCTTTCCCATCATTGGAAAGATTCTATGGTGTGACTAAGTCCTAAACAGTCACTTTTTAAGAGATTTGTTGTACCAGTAGAGATCAGGAAAATCAGAAGATTTATTTGGATTCTGTAGTTGTGTCTTCAGCATTTATTTAGTAGCTTCAGTGAAATGTTTACCCAAATTCCAAGTGCATTTCAGTGATGGAAGAGCTTTTGAACAAAGAAGTTAGCGCTCTATAACCAAAGCAAAATTATTTTACTGGCCTTTGTATTTGACATCATTCAAAAGGGTTAATAAAAATTGCATCGGGCAGTCTCAGCATTATTTGTAATGCTTTTATGTGTGACAGCTGGCTTGGAATCGGAAATCACTCAAGTACATTTAAAACACTGTACTTATCTGTAGCCGGAAGCACAGAGGAACTGTTATCAAGCTGTATGGCAAATTTGGAGTTCTGTGCAATATATTATGCATTGCTGCATTATATTACACTTATTCAAAATTGCAAATCATTCTTCACTTCTCAGTGATTTTTATAACATCATTTATGTTCACGCCTAGGTTGAAATAGAGTTTTACAGATTTTACTCACAAATGAAACATCGTATCTTAGTTGTTCTTGTGCAGAAAAACACATTGATTAAAATAATTAAGGAGATAGCAAAGCATACTCCTTTAAATGCTGTCAGTGGTGATACAGGGGAAAGATTTAGTATTTTATTATGACCTCAAGCATAACCTTCCAGACTGCAGTGCCTGCTGCATTCTTACTTCACGCAGTTTGTGCAAATATATTTAATTAAATGGAATAATTACAAGGATGCTTTCTTTACTTTTTCAAAAAATCTCATTCATGGAATGTGGGTGCTGCTGGTTAGGACACAATTTATTGTCCATCCCTAATTGCCCTTGAGAAGGTGAAACTGAGCTGTCTTCTTGAACTGTTTCACTCCCTGTAGGCTAGGTGGACCCACAGCGGTATTAAAGAGGGAGTTCAAGGATTTTCAACCTTTATCCTTGTTCTGGACTCCCCAGTCAGCAAAAATATCCTTGCATGTACTCTTTCCAGTCCTGTTAGAATTTTGTTTCAGTTAGGTCTCCTCTCTTCCTTCTACACTCTAGTGAATACAGACCAATTCAAACCAATTTCTCCTCACAGTCCTACCGTCCCCGGTATTAGCCTGGTGAGCCTCCAATCTACTCCATCTATAGCAAGTATACCTTTCTTGGGTAAGGAGTCAAAACCTGCATGTAGTAATCCAACTGTGGTCTAACCAAGGCCCTGGGTATTTGCAGCAAGACATCCCAACGACTGAATGAAAATCCTCTTTCAGTGAAAACCAACATAACATTTGTCTGCTTAATTGCTGCTGCACCCGCTGTCTACTCTCACTGACTGGTGTGCAAGGACACTCAGATCCTTTTTGTATGTCCATCCTTCTGAATATGTCACCATTTAAATCATACTCTTTCTTTCTGTTTTCTATGCCAAAATGTATAACCTCATAATTAACTACATTGTATGTATGTGTGCTCACTCAGTTAAATCAACTTTAAGCTCCTCCTTGCCTCACCCTCATAACTCAACTCCACCCAGTTTTGAGTTATCAGCAAACTTAGAAATGTTGCATTGTTCCCTCAACCAGGTTATTGATATATATTGGGAGAAAGTGAGGACTGCAGATGCTGGAGATCAGAGCTGAAAATGTGTTGCTGGAAAAGCGCAACAGGTCAGGCAGCATCCAAGGAGCAGGAGAATCGATGTTTCGGGCATGAGCCCTTCTTCAGGAATTGATATATATTGTGAATTACTGGGGCCCAAGCACTGATCCTTGGAGTACCACACTAGTCACTGCCTTCCTTCTATGAAAAAACCCATACATTCCCACCTGTTGTGTCCTGTCTGTCAACCAATTTTGGATCCATGCTTAAAAATACACCCTGTTCCTTGTTTTTTAACTTTGCCCACTACCTCTTGTGCAGGACCTGCCAAAAGCCTTCTGATCATCCAAATACATCACATCTCCCTTATGTATTCTACTAGTTATATCCTCAGAAAACCTCCAGTAGGTTTGTTAAGTGTGAATTGCCTTTCATAAACCCATGCTGGCTTTATCCAATCCTATTATGACTAGTCCAATTCAATTTATGTTAACTGTTAATTCCCAGCATGCTGAATTCAGTAATGGTCATACCATTGAACGTCAAGGGTGATGGTTGGATTCTCTCTTATTGGCAATCACCTTTGTCTCGGACTTGCATGGCATGAGTGTTGCCAAAAAAACAGAGAAGCTGTTATCTAGCTGTATGGCAAACATTGAATTCTGTCCAATATACAGGGTGGCTCAGTGGTTAGCACTGCTGCCGCACAGCACAAGGAACCCAGGTTCAATTCCAACTTTGAGCAACTGTCTGTGTGGAGTTAGCACATACTCCCTGCGTGGGTTTCCTCTGGGCAATCTGGGCAGTCCAAAGATGTGCAGGTTAGGTGGATTGACCACGCTAAACTGACCATAGTGTCCAGGGATGTTCAGGCTGGGTGGATTAACCCATGGAAATATAAGGTTACAGGGATAGGGTAGTAGGGTGTGGATCTGGGTGGTGTGCTCTTCGGAGGGTCGATATGCCAAATAGCCTGCTGCCACACTAGGGATTTTGAATTCTAATTATTGTGCCTTGCTACTTTATTATGCATTTGTTCTGGTGGGACTCCATTAGCTTGCTTGACTGGACATGTGGTTTGCAAACTGATGCCAACAACAATTTCCAATGGGTTAAAGTTGCCATCAAGGTCCGGCTTGCTCAGTGTCACCCCTTACCTGAGGCATGGTGACCCTCAGGTTAAACATACAATGAGCCACTTTTCTCAAATGAGTCAGCAGCCTTCAATCCTTGAGGACTGTGGCAACGTTCACTTCTCTTGCCAATTATCAGCTCAAGCCTGAATGTTATTGAGGCCATGGTGCATTTAAACAAGGGCGGATCAGTATTGAAAGAGCTGAGAGTGGTGATGATTATTTGTATAATCATCAGTGAACATCCTCACTACTATCTGTGGAACTCTAGCAATATAGCATGGGGTTGTGATGATTGACCTCCATGTACACGATATGGAGGTGCCAATATTGGACAAAGGACAGCACTCTGAAAGTAGTGATTTCCAATAAGCCTGTTGGGCTATAGCCTGGTGTCATGTGACTTCTGACTTTGTCAATGTACCACAGCTGTCTTCCATTGCAGCATCTATCATTCTGACCAGTGGAAGCTTTTCTGCTGATTCTCATTGACTTCAGTTTTGCTAAGTTTCTGTAATGCCACACTTTGTCAAATAGTGTCATGCAGTCATCCTCTTCTCCTTTCTTGAGTTCAACTATTTAGTCCAAGTTTGAACCAAAGCTATAACAACGTCAGCCTAAACTCCAAACTGAGCATCAGTGAGCAGAATATTGTTGAGTAGGTGCTGTTTGACAGCACTGTTGAGGATACCTTCCATTCCTTTGCTGTTGATTAAGAGTAATCCTCTTAAGAATAGAGAAGTAATTAGTCAAGAAGAATTGTCCTGCTTTTTGTGCACAAGGTACAGCTAGGCAAATTTCTACATTACCAGGTAACTGCTGGAACAGCTTGGCTAGGGGTGCAACTAGTTCTAGAGCACAAGTCTTCAGACTTATTGCCAGAAAGCTGTCAAGACCCATTTCAGTTGCAATATCCACTGCCTTTTGCCAATTCTTGATATTTTGTAGAGTCAATAAAATTGGCTGAAAACTGGCTTTTGTGATGCTGGGGTCCCTGGTTGAACCAAAATGGATTGTCCATGCAGCACCTCTGGCTGAAGATGAATTTCACTGCTTCAGGCTTTCCTTTTGCACTGACGTGCTGGGCTTCCAAATAATTTAGGATTGGAATATATGTGAAACCTCTCTTCTGGGGAATTGTTTAATAATCTACCATCATTCATAATTAGATGTGGCAGGACTGAATAGCTTACATCAGCTCTGTTGGTTGAGGGATTGCTTAGATTGGCCAATCACTTGCTGCTTATGCTCCATGACCTTGCCATCCAAATTGTGGGTGCTGGTAGTGGTGATACTAGGTGGGGATGGTCTAGGTGGTAATCAGCAGAAGGTTTCCTTGCATAGTTGATGGAATGCCATCAAATTTTGTGTAGCCTGGATTCATGTTTAAGGACTCCCAGAACAATTCCCCAAATTTTTTCCAACTATCTTATCATTGCAACACTATCTCTGGTGGATGTGTCCTGTTTGTTGGAGAGAATATACTGAGGGATTACGATTGCGGTGTTTGGGGCGTAGTCTTTCTCACAGAATCAAACATTATAAACAGTGTCAGGTTTTTGTTTGACCAATCTGTGGGACAGCTTTCCCAATCCCAAAATCCCCAGATCTTATTAAGAGTACTTTGCAAGGTCAACAGATTTCATGGTGCTTGCCCAGTAACTGTGGTTTTTGTGCAGCTTTTTTGATTTTCTTTCCATTCCTCACCCAATGTTGTCATTTCCAGTGTCAATTCTGCTGGTTTGTCCAGTTTAATTCCTTTTATTAGATTTTGCAGTGGTCAGATATAACTAAGTGGCTTGCTAGACTATTTCAGAGACTATTTATGAGTCAACCCGTATTGCTGTGGGTCTGGAGTCCCATGTTGGATGAATCAGGTGAGGGCAGCAGCTTTTCCTTTCCGATCCCCAGAGCATTATCCTGGGTTACTTGTCTATTGATAAGCAGGCAGAAATGCACTGGTATTATCTGGTCAACGAATAAGGCGATGATGCTTTTATTGAAATGATACTTGTGGGGGCTGGCTCACACCAGAAGTATCATTAATACAATAAATAATGTTATTTATCTTATTTTCTACTTGGGACCTCTGCACCTTCTGGACATAATATCAAGCTCAATAATTTTAGGGTCTGAGCACCTTCTCCCGTCTCCTTCCCCCAGCCTCCATACACCAGGCGTTGTCATCGCATGGCCTGCAACCGCAAACAACCCATTGTTAGCCATAGAATTAGCAGCTATTTGTTCTCCCAGGCTGACTCTCACCTATTCTTTTTATTGCCCAACTTTTTTTTTCTCTCTCTGTGGGCTCCATCTTCACTTATTGTTTACTCTTCTCTCCCTTTCACCCCACCCCCCCAAACCTTTCCTTAGCATATATACCAATCTTTTCCTACCTACAGTTAGTTTTGAAGAAGGGTCACTGGACCTGAAATGTTAACTCTGATTTCTCTCTACAGAGGCTGCTGAATCTGTTGAGTTTTTCCAGCAATTTCTGATTCCATTTCTGATTTCCAGCATCTGCAGATTTTTGTTTATTTTTTGTTTTACGTTATTTCTCTCCTCAGGGAAGATTACTATGGAACATGTTACATTACAGTGGGTTTGGGATCTTTTACTATGTTTGGGTATACTTATCTTTCTTGGACTCACGGAAATAAACAATCTGAATTAAAAGTAATAGGAGAAGTGATAGTTAGTTTGCAAAAATTTTCACCCCAACATTTCACGCATCTGCTTGTGTTATTTCAGTAATGTGAACAAATTTGGTATAAATTTGCACCATTCAGGGACTGAGTTCGGTAACAGAGAACACTGATAATCTGGTTATCAGATTGGAAACGTCTATGCATAGTGTTGTCACAAATGAGCAGTCGAGTTGATAATCTGGAGTACAAAAAATCATTTTCTGTTCTCAGCATTGTATACAGAAATGGATAAATCTAAAGGCAGCCATTGAATATTTTGGAAATTGTGTCTCAAAGATCCTGATGGTTGCCCAGCAACTGTAGTTTTTGTGCAGCTCTTTTGATTTTCATTCCCTTCGTCAGCCAAGCAATATAAAAATTGAATTTCAGCGAAATATTCTTGTAAAATGAGATGCAATGAAATGGTGGCTCAGTGGTTAGCAATGCTGCCTCATAGCAACAGACAGCCTGGTTCGCTTCCTGCCTCAGGTGAGTTTGCACATTCTCCCCCTGTCTGCGTGGGTTTCCTCCAGGTGCTTCAATTTTCTCCCACCATCCAAAAATGTGCAGGTCAGGTGAATTGGCCATGATAAATTGCCCATAGTGTTAGGTGCATTAGTCAGGGATAAATATCAGGGAGGGGAATGGGTCTGGGTGGGTTACTCATCGGAGGGTCGATATGGACTTGTTGGGCCGGAGAGCCTGTTTCCGTACTGTAGGGAATCTTAAAAAAAATGGATTGTATAAAAAATATACATTTTCAGATTTGGGGCACAACTGCATTCTCACACTCATTGTGAGCACTTGCTTGTACACAAACAAACACATGTTTGATTTTTCTCTGTCTTCCACTTGTCTATGCAGTGACCTAGACATATGGCCACACAACATCCATTTCCCAGTAGCTAAATGGCCTTCTCCGTGTTCTTTATGGAATGCCAACACCCAGGTTATTTACAAGCTGGAATTGACTGTAATTCACAAGCTGATAAAGCTCAATAAATGACTTGTAAAGCCCTGAAACAAACATGGGTTCTTTTTCTCACAGCAGCAGTTTTCAGGCTAACCTAGGTATATGTGCAGTCTAACAAGCAGACCTTAGGGAAACAACAAACAAAATAAGATTTCATTTTTTCAAAATTATTTCATTCCTGGGATGTGGACATTGCTGGCTTGGACACATTTATTGTGTGTCCCACATTGCCATTGACAAGGTGGTGGTTAGATATTATCTTAAACCTCTTCAGTGCATTTATTGTGGTAATCCATGATGCTGTTAAGGAGGGAATTCCAGGATTTTGACCCATTGTTACTGAAGGAAAGGTATATAATTTCAAGTCAGGATGATGAATGGCTTGGAGAAGATCTTGCAAGTGGTGGCGTTTGCATGTTTCTGCCGCCCTTATCCTTCTAGATGGAAATGGCTGTGAATTTGCAAAGTGCTGTCTGGGGATCTTCGACAAATTTGTACAGTGCATTTTGTAGATGGTACACACTGCTGCTGCTGAGCGTTAATGGTGGAGTGACTGAATGTTTGTAGATGTGGTACCAGTCAAGTGGGTTGCTTTGTCCCGAGTGGTGTAAAGTTTCTTGAGTGTTGTTGGAGCTACAGTCATCCAGCTAAGTGGGGAGTATTTCATCACACTCCTAACATGTGTCTTGTAGATGCTGGACAAGCTATGGGAGTCAGGAGGTGAGTTATTCACTGCAGAGTTCTTAGTCTCTGACCTACACTTGTAACCACTATATTTATTTGGAAATTCTGTTCAGTTACTGGCCTGTTCTGAAATTGGGAGCTGGCAGGAGCAGGAACACTTCTGCTGTCTTCATGTTCAAAGAATGCAGATGGTGCTGCCTAGTGTTGACTCACCCTGCTTGCAAGTGCCATCACTACTGCTTCCCTCTGGCTGCTTATGTGTTCCTGAACCAAGGTGTTTCCTCATTACCTATTGCCACTTCTGATTCAATGTCCTTGCCTCAATCTGTTGCTCCTTGCTTCTCATTAATCACTTAACTGGAGGCCATAGTTGGCATTGCAGTAGCCTAATTTTCATTCCATTTTGCCTTGCTTAAATTTAAAATATTGGTTTATGATTTCTCTCTCTTCCTCTTTCAGTAACAACCAGTAATTTTAAAACGTGAGCTACCTTATCATCCTATATTTTAAAAGCATGTGCAAGTGTGATTTAATTTTTAGATAAGCACTGAATTCCGAAGAAAGTTTTGGAAGCATATAAATTCACTAGTAAATTCAGTTCAGCCTTGGACTGAGTACTTGCATTTGCTCAGTAAGAAAGATCTAATCCTTTAATTTTGCAAACCTAATGTACCTTAATATGAACTGTAATTTGTATTTAGCATGTAAATAAAATTAGCAGTTTAAATTTCTGTAGTTCTGTGCTTTGAGCAGATTCTTTTCCAAGCAGTGAATTGAAGAAGCAGTCTAATTAAGAAGTGGTTGAAGCTGGATCCTCACTAACTGAGTGAGCCTTTACACGAAACATATATATGAGTAAACAACTCAGTGTGACTTAGTGCTTCAGTGCAATTTGTTTTTGAGTTGAGCATCCCCGGAAGTGTGACTTGCAACAAAGTGCTGGGCATTTATCCTTAAGACTTCATCTTTGAATAATAGTGTACCAGAATCGAGCACCTCAGGAGTTCAACAGATAAAGGAGGAAGGTGTTGGTTGCTTTTGCCTAAACATAGCAGCTGATTCATGGGTAATATTGGTGAATATTTCTATTTTTTAAACTAGAAATAACATTCTTCAGTTTTGTTTCAGGCCCTTAGACTTTTTATCCCCTTTGAAAAAAAAATGATGTGTTAGGTATAGAATTGAAACCAGTACATAAAAACAAAATGAAAAATGCAAAAAAGTGTACAGTGTAGCAATTCTTCAAGAGTTAAGAGCAGGAATACTGAAGTGATTTAATAAATAAACAAAATGAAATGTTAGAGTTGATAGATTGAGTGATGTTTTGCAGCTCCAGCATGTAGGTGCTGCTGGATGCTAAGGTGATCCACATTGAACACATCTGTAACAAGTGGTTGCAGCTGAGTAACTACAGATCTGAGCTAAGGAGCTGGAGTCAGAACCTATGGACACTGCATGGCATTGGGTGGGCAAATGTTATTTGAACACTTTGCTCCAGGAGGCGGTTACATCCCTTAGATTAAGTAATCATGCTCAGGATGTGATTGTAGGCAAGCGAGATATGGGGATCCAAAAGTTAGCTCATGAATAACCTCTGTCTGTACAATTATCCAATGATAATGATATTCTTGCAAGCTGTGTAGAGAAAAATGGGAACTGCGGAGAGGATGTGCAAACAGACTATGACATCTTGGCATGGGGGGGGCCATTCAAGAGGTGGGAGGAAGTAGGAACGTAGCAGTAGGGGTAGTTACAACAGTGGGGATAGATGGTCTTCTCTACAAACGTGAGCATGAGTCTGAAAGGCAATGTTGACTAGCTGGTGCCAGGGTGAAGGACATCTCTTGTGGGCTGGGGAGGGATCCAATTGTTGTCATCCATATTGAAGCTAATGACATTGATTTGTCTGGAAAAGATGTTCTCCTGAAAGATTTTGAACAGTTAGAAGTTAAAGCAGGACCTCCAAGGTAACAGAAACTTGGTTTTATAAACCTCTATAAGGCTACCCCTCAATCCCCAATAAGCCAATGTAAAAGCATCCCAGCTTATCCAGCCTTTCCTGAAAATTCAAACCCTCTAATTGCTTTGAGCATAATTTTGGCAGAGAGGTAACACGTATTCCAACAAGTCCTGATGAACCTATCCCAACAGTCACCACATCAGAGGTCAGATCAGTTTTCCTTCATGTGAATCCAAAGAAGTGATGGGACCAGATGGAGTACCAGGCAGTGCACTCTCATCAACTGGCAGAGGTCTTCTCAGACATCTTCAACCTCTCCCTGCAGCAGGCCACTGTCCCTGCCTGTTTCAAGAGGGCCAACATCATCCCTGTGCCTAAGAAGGCTCATGCAGCATGTCTCAATGACTACCGCCCAGTGGCCCTACCTCTGGTGGTCATGAAGTGCTTTGAAAGGCTGGTCATGAAATTAATCAACTCCAGCCTCCCCACTAGTCTTGACCCATTCCAGTTTGCCTATCGGATCAACAGATCCATGTCAGATGCCATATCACTTGCCCTTCACTCCTCCCTAGAACATCTTGACACCCAGAACAGCTACATAAGAATCCTACTGATTGACTACAGTTCAGCCTTCAGCACTATTATCCCCTCGAGACTAGTATCTCGGGCTAAGCCGCACACTCTGCAACTGGATACTTAGTTTCCTGACTCTCAGGCCACAATCAGTGAAGACTGGGGACAATATTTCATCCTCAGTAACACTCAACACTCGAGCGCCCCAGGGGTGCGCACTCAGCCCTCTACTGTACTCACTGTATATCATGACTGCATCGCCAAATACCAGACTAATGCCATTTACAAGTTCACTGATGACACTACTATAGTCGGTTGATGGCGACGAACCAGACTACAGACGGGAGATGGAAGACCTGGAAAAATGGTCCACTGAGATCAACCTAGCTCTCAATGCCAGCAAAACTAAGGAACTTATTATTGACTTTCGGCGGGATGTTACGCGTGACCCCCTACACATTAACAGCACAGAGTGGAGAGTGTCAAGCTCCTGGGTTTGGTCATCCACAACAAGCTTTCTTGGACTCTTCACGTGAACACACAGGTTACAAAGGCCCAACAATGTCTCTTCTTCCTGAGGTAGCTGAGGAAATTTGGCATGACAGCAAATACCCTTGCCAACGTTTACAGGTGGGCCATGGAGAGCATTCTGTCTGAATGTATCACTACCTGGTATGGCAACTGTACCATTCAAGATTGGAGATGGTTACAGAGAGTGATAAACTCGGCCTGGACAATCACAAAGGCCAACCTCTCATCTATAGAATTTATCTAGCAGGCCCGCTGTCAAGGAAAGGATGCCAGCATTGTCAAAGATCCATCCCACCCTCCAATGTTTTTCTACAGCCTCTACCATCGGAGAGAAGGTACAGAAGCCTGAACACATGCACCTGCCAGTTTTGTAACAGTTTCTAACCTACTGTTGTTAGAATACTGAGTGGACTCTCAAACTCTTAACATTCGCCTGTACCTGTGTTTTTGTTTTTGCTGCTGCTTATCTATTATTTACTTAGCTATGCTACTTAACTATGTGGTAAAAACAATGACTGCAGATGCTGGAAACCAGATTCTGGATTAGTGGTGCTGGAAGAGCACAGCAGTTCAGGCAGCATCCAATACTTAACGATGTGATCTGCCTGTATTGCTCGCAGACAAAGCTTTTCACAGTGCCTCGATACACGTGACAATAAATTCAATACAATATCTCCAATTTAATAATATCCTTTCTATAGCTGGGTGACCAGAGTTAGACACAGTGCCCTCACTAATATTGTGTACAATCTCAACATGATGTACCAACTCCTGTGCTCACTGATCTGAGCAATGAAGGCAAACATGCTAAATGCCTTCTTACCCTGTCTACCTGTGATGCAGCTTTCAATGGGCTATGTACCTGAACCCCTAGGTCTTTCTGTTCAACAACACTATCTACAGCCCAATTACAGCCCTATCTACAATTAACTCTATAAGTCCTGCCCTTGTTTATCTTACAAAAGTGCAATACCTCGAATTTATCCAAATTAAAAATTAAAATTCATCTGCCACTCCTCAGGCCAATGGCCCAAATGATCAAGATCCTGAGATAACATTCTTCACTGTTGTAGAAGTAGCCATGTAGCTTAAAAGAAACATCGGTCAAAGCTGGGGAGATAAGGGTAAAATTTGAAAGCAATTGTTTTTTACTTAAATTGCGTAGTGTTTGTAACAAAATTAATTAATTAGCAGTCCAAATTGAGACCGATGGGCATATAGTCATAGAGATGTACAGCATGGAAACAGACCCTTCGGTCCAACCCGTCCATGCCGACCAGATATCCCAACCCAATCTCGTCCCACCTGCCAGCACCCGGCCCATATCCCTCCAAACCCTTCCTATTCATATACCCATCCAGATGCCTCTTAAATATTGCAATTGTACCAGCCTCCACCACTTCCTCTGGCAGCTCATTCCATACCCGTACCACCCTCTGCGTGAAAACGTTGCCCCTTGGGTCTCTTTTATATCTTTCCCCTCTCACCCTAAACCTATGCCCTCTAGTTCTGGACTCCCTGACCCCAGGGAAAAGACTTTGTCTATTTATCCTATCCATGCCCCTCATAATTTTGTAAACCTCTATAAGGTCACAAGGAGACCGTGTGAGCGGCACGGTGGCACAGTGGTTAGCACTGTTGCCTCACAGCGCCAGAGACCCGGGTTCAATTCCTGCCTCAGGCGACTGACTGTGTGGAGTTTGCACGTTCTCCCCGTGTCTGCGTGGGTTTCCTCCGGGTGCTCCGGTTTCCTCCCACAATCCAAAGATGTGCAGGTCAGGTGAATTGGCCATGCTAAATTGCCCGTAGTGTTAGGTAAGGGGTAGATGTAGGGGTATGGGTGGGTTGCGCTTCGGCAGGGCGGTGTGGACTTGTTGGGCCGAAGGGCCTGTTTCCACACTGTAAGTAATCTAATTCACAGAGATCAAAGCGAAAGGTCCAGAGAAACAGAAAATGCTGGCCCCACCATTAGCACCATGAGCAAAGTGCAATTCAAGCTCAAGAAATTCATGGACAAGAAAGTGCTACTCATACTGACTGGGGGAAGGCATGTACAAGGAATTCTGCATAGCTTCGACCCTTTCATGAATCTTGTGATGGGTAAGAACAACAGCGACATGGTTATTATTCAAGGGAACAGCATTAGAATGCTGGAAGACTTGGAATAAGATTAGTGAAAACAACATTACTGTGAAAACAAGCTAGTTGATGAAGGAGAGACACTCCAAAAGCTTGTACTTCCAAGTAAACCTGTTCAACTCTAAC
Organism: Chiloscyllium punctatum; assembly: GCF_047496795.1. Classification (NCBI taxonomy): domain Eukaryota; kingdom Metazoa; phylum Chordata; class Chondrichthyes; order Orectolobiformes; family Hemiscylliidae; genus Chiloscyllium; species Chiloscyllium punctatum. The sequence goes on along the minus strand of NC_092739.1, from coordinate 127,665,607 downwards.
CTGGTGTTTTGTGATTTTTCATTTTTTACTGTGAAAAGATGACACAAATCTCTCCACATATAATTATTGTGAGCTGTGTAGTGTTTGTCCTTAGTTTTTATGGTCGTAGACAGTAATTTGTTTAAAGTTGATACAGCGCAGCCTAACTAATTTGTGAGTACTTCATAATTTTGTACTAGGATGAACTACAAGGCATCAAATCTGCCGTTCTATGAAAATAAACTAAACAAAGGGCAAAGTGAACATCGTCCATTGAGAACACAAGGTTTAGGAAATAATGGAGTGTGAGGTAATGCCAGAGAAGTTGAATTAATATTTTGCACCAGTAACCACAGTAAAGAATACTAATAGAATTTCAAAAATTCTTAGCAATCAAAGGGCTAAACATGAGAAGGAAATAAACATGATTATCACCAGTAATAGTTCTAGGGAACTCATGGGCTGATAACGAATACACCCATAGATATGATGATTTGCATCCTACAATGTTAAAGGAGGTAGCCATAGACTTTGTGGATGCACTGTAATAATCTTTCAAGAATCCTTAAATTCTAGAAATTTCTCAGAGGATTGGAAAACTACCAATGTGATACAAAAACAGGAAGTGCTGGAGAAAGTTAGCAGCTCTGACATCATCCCTGGAGAGATCAGAATAAAATTAATGTTTCAAGTCCAATATGATTCTTCTTAGGAATGCCAAAGTTTTGAAGTTCTGAAGAAGAGGTCATATTGGACTCAAAGTATTAACTCTATTCCTATTTCATCTCTAAGCTTAACACCTGTAATTGGACAAATGTTGGTCTGTTATGAAGATTGTAACAGCATAGCATTTCCTAATGCATGAAATAGGAGAAAGTGAGGACTGCAGATACTGGAGATCAGAGCTGAAAATGTGTTGCTGGAAAAGCACAGCAGGTCAGGCAGCATCCAAGGAACAGGAGGATCGATGTTTTGGGCATGAGCCCGAAGAAGGCTCCTGAAGAAGGGCTCATGCCTGAAACGTCGATTCTCCTGCTCCTTGGATACTGCCTGACCTGCTGCGCTTTTCCAGCAACACATTTTCAGCTCTAATGCATGAAATATTCAGCATTGCTTCACAAAGCGGATACATTTATCAGAGTTCTTTGATGAGGTAACAAGCAGGGTAGATATCAGGGAACCGGTAGATATAATACATTTGGATAAACACAAAGAACATAAGCGCCTTAATCAGATAAGAGCCCATGCTATTGGGGAATAGTCTATTGGCATGATTTGAGGACTGGCTAGAAGGCTAAGAGTTGAGATAAAGAAGGAATTTTCAGGATAGTATCCATAACAAGTGAAGTGAGAGCACAATTATTGCTGGGATCAAAATTATTTACAGTGTATATTAATAACTTGGATGAGGGAAAGGAATGTATTGTAGCCAAGTTTAGGATGACATAAAACTTAGTGGGAAGGCCAATGGTGAGGGTGACACAAAAAGCCAGCAGAGGAATATAGGCAGGTTGGATGTAGGCAAATACTTGACAAATGGAATGTGATGTGGGAAAATGTAAGGTTGTATACGTTGACAGGAAAAACAGTCAAATTTAATGATATTTAAATTGGAAGATACTACAGAAAACTGCAACATAGAGCATTCATAAATCACAACATGCCAGCAACTCAGATTAGCCCTTATTTTAAATGGAATGCAGTATACAAATAGAGAGAACTTGCTAAAACTACACAGCACGTGTCAGACCAAACCTTGAATACTGTAAACAGTTTTGATTTTATTATCGAAGGAAAGATATGCTGGTATTGGAGGAAGTCCAGAGAAGGTTCACTTGTTTGATTTCAGGTATGGAGAGATTTCCTATGAGGAAGGGTAAGTAGGTTGTGCTTGTACTCATGAGATTTTAGAAGAATGGGAGATCTTATTAAAACGTGTAAGATTCTGAGCGGGCTTGACAAGATACATGTTGAGAAGCATTCTCCCCTTGTGAGAGAGTATCGGACCAGAGAACAGATCAGTGTAAGCAGCTGCACATTTAAGATGGATGACAATATTGTTTCTCAGTGGCGAGTGAATCAGTGAAACTCTTTACCACAGAGGCTGTCAAGGCTGGGTCATTAATTGTATTTAAGACTAAGATCGACAGAAATTTATCAATAAGAGTAGCTATGGCTATAAAGATAAGGGAGGAAAGTGGAGTAGAGGGTTATCAGATCAGCTGTGATCTCGGTGAATAGTGGAGCAGATTTGATGGGCCAATGTGAGAAAGTGAGGACTGCAGATGCTGGAGATCCGAGTCAAGAGTGTGGTGCTGGAAAAGGACAGCAGGTCAGGCAGCATCATAGGAGCAGGAGAATCGACATTTCGGGGATAAGCCTGATGAAGGGCTTCCTGATGAAGTGCTTATGCCTGAAATGTCGAATCTCCTGCTCCTCGGATGCTGCCTGGCCTTGATGGGCTACTTCTCTTCCCACATCTTTTGGCCTAAATTAGTAGATATTCTTAAAAGACAAAGTCTCTCCATGACACATTTATGCGCAGCAATATTTTTACACCTCTCATGGAATGTGAGCGGAATGTTATAGCCAATCACAAGTTGCTCTTTAGAAGGTGGTGGTGTGCTGCATTCTTGAACCACTGCAGTCCATTTGGTGTAAGTGCACCCATAATGCTGTTAAGGAGGAAGTTCCAAGATATTGACCCAGTGACACTGAAGGAATGTTGATGTATTTTCAAGTCAGGGTGGTGAGTGGCTTGGTAGGGAATTTGCATTAAAAAGTATTAAAGTAGAAGAAATTGCTGACTCCGATCAATGGAAAATGAGCATCCAATGAACTGGAGAGCTATACAAAAAAAATGCCAAAATGCAAAGATTGCATGAAAATGTTGCAAGGGTATCAAAGTGAATATAACATTACAAAGATATTTTCTGAGAAGAAATCTTTCAGTGGAGAACCCACCATCTGAGGTGAAGTAAGAATGTTAAATATGACAAAATATAATTGTGCAAAAGTGGGTGGTCAGAAGATTAGAGTATTAAAAGAACACTCTGCATGATGGCTCAGTGGTTAGTACTGTTGCTTCACAGCGCAAGGGACCCTGACTCATTTCCCACCTTGGGCGACTGTCTGTGTGGAGTTTGAACATGCTCTCTGTGTTTGCGTGGGTTTTCTCTGGGTGCTCTCCCACAGTCCAAAGATGTGCAGGTCTGGTGAATTGGCCATGCTAAATTGCCTATAGTGTTAGGTGCATTAGTCAGGGGTAAATGTAGGGTAGGATAGGGGGATGGGTCTGGGTGGGTTACTCTTCAGAGGGTCAAAGGCCTCTTTCCATACTGTAGGGAATCTAATTTAATAACAGTGAAGAATGATTAAAAGAATAGTCAGGTGAGAAAAATTAGGAAAAAAAATCAAAGAAGTTGTTTTATTGACAGACAAATAGGACAAATAGCCTATTCCTGCTTCTATGTCTTATGGATGCCATTAATATCTAGAAATCTGTGCACCCAGTGACTGATTTGATGTGACTCCTTGGAGTAGAGGATTTCAATATGTAAGGCCACTTTCAGATTGCATTGGCTCTGCTGTTTGAATCATATCCATGCTTGGCATAGACAATTAATTTGATTTTTTTGATTTGGTTTATCATTGTTGCATGTATCTAAGTACAGTGAAAAGTTTTTTTGTTTTGTGTGCAGTACACATCCTTGCAGAGCACTGGTGTTGAGGATTGTCATAGAGGAGGTGCTGTTGCATATCTTCACTGATGGTGGTCTGCGAGTCAAAAGGTTGAGAATCCAATTGCAAAGGGTGGAACAGAGATGTAGGACTCAGTTTGGAGATTATTTTTGTTGGGATTATAGTGTTGTAGGTGGAGTTGTAGTCAAAAAATAGAAGCCTGATATAGGTAGCCTTTATTATCCAGATGTTACAGGGACGAGTGTAGGATTAGGGATATGGCGTCTGCCGTGGACCTGTTGAACCAGTAGGCAAATTGGAAGGGATCAAGTGATATGAGCCATGACTAACCTCTGAAAGTAATTCATAAATATGGAGGTCAGAGCCACCAAGCGGTAGTCATTGAGACATGGTTGCATGTATTTTCTTTGGTACTGGGATGATCGTTGTCTTCCTGAAGCAGATGGGGACTTCCGATTATAGCAAGGAGAAGATAAAGATGTCAGCAATTAGTCCTGCCAGCTCATCCACACATGATTGAGTGCATGGCTGGGAACTCTAACTGGGTCAGTCACTTTCCAGGGTTCACCCTCAAGAAGGCTGGTCTAAGGTCTGCAGCAGTGACTGAATGAATAGGTGCGTCCGAGACTGTCGAGACAGGTGACACTGTTTCACCAACCATCTGTTCGAACTGAGCATAAAAAGCATTGAACGCATCAGGGAGGGATGTATTTTTGTTCACTAATGTGTACCGCTTCATTGTTTAACCCATTATGTCGTGTAGACCTTGCCAAGGGCACAGAGTGTTGGTAAGTTAGTTTAGATCTCTAACTTAGTCTGGTAATGCCTCTTGGCATTTCTAATGGCCATAAGGAAGTCATATCTAGATTTCCTGTAAAGGTCTGACTTGAACATTGCATGCCTGGTTTTCAGTACGTAATGAATTTCTCAGTTCATCCATGGTTTCCAGTTGGGGAACGAACAGATTGATATCCAAACCTTGCATCACTTATGCCCTAAATATTCCAAGTTATCAGTCATCCTGGGTCATAAATGGTATCATGAAGGAAAGATCTGTTATTGAAGAATTAGATTTTGCCTCCTGAGTGTGCAGGCAAATAACTTACGACATTCCAAGATGCTAGCTGGATAAAAAGCAGGAAATTACATCCAGGAAACATAACCATTCTCGTGCTGAAAAGCTGAGTGGTTTTAAAAGCTGTTGTCAACAGCATCTCCTGGAGGTCCTTAAGTTTTGCAATGTTTCAAACAACGTTGGTTTAATCGATATAGCAGAATATGTCTGTTATCCTCAGCTTCAAATCCCAACTTCCATTTACGTATTAAAACCTTGTCACTGATATCAATATCTTCAATTTCAGAACAAAACTGTACATTCCAAAAACTCCAACTGCTTGTGAGTCATTATTTTGCAAACATTTAAAGAACTTGCATTGCATTTGCACTGTTTCTCATAAATATACTGTCAAAATAATGTATTCTTATTGGCTAAGTAGGTAATACAAATGAATTGTTCATTTTTTGTGTAATATTTGACATGTCTACCTTATTGAAATAAACTCCATAAAATTCCAGCCATGACATAGGAAAGAATACAACCAATAAAACTCAATAGATAAATGAAGCAAACAAATGGTTGACATTGCCTTTTATAATCATTGGCCGGCATTGAGCTTCCTATTGTGCGTGTAGCAATTCACTACTGTTACATGCAAAGCTTTCTTTTACACTCTGATTGGTACTAACAAAATTCTATACAAATGCATATGCTGACCATGGTTGGCTCATGCCATTAATCTTTGTTGACCTTACAAATGGTTCATGAGCTATTTAATTACAAAATGATGCCACCTACTGAACTTCTCATTAGTGATTCACCAAATGGCACCTACAATATGGGTCATGTACCTTCTTATTGGGAAATAACAACCATTTAAAATTCAACCACTTAAAGTGCTGCCATGTCTTAAAAAGCTGTTTAGTTAAATTTCAGGTGGCAGGCTGATATAAACGCTCTCTCAAATTGTAATGCCTCCTATCATAACAGTAAGCCATGTTGCAAAGTTACTCCATATACTGGTCACATCTTCATATGATCTTTTGATTTGACTGCCCTGTCGTATTTTAGATTAGCTAACTGAAAAGTACATTGGAATATAAATGACTTTTTTTTAAATGTAGCATGACCTACTTTAAATGAATTGACTTTTGGTACTTTGAACAGCACAAAGCTATTAGTGCAGTGTAATGAAATAGTATCAAAGCATTGTGACCTTTTGGGATTGGAGTATAGTATGTGCTATACAGCATATGTTTCCAATTCTTGCATTTTATTCTTTGTATAGAGGCCATGGTGAGCTGTACTCACCATGCTATATTCAAATTGTGTAACTAACAACTCGCTATCAATCACGTTGCATTGTACTTTGATTGTCAGATCAGAATAGGAAAGAGTAGCTATAAAATGAAGCTTTGACTAAGAGCCCCTCTGAAAAGATATTTCAAATTCTGTTCATTAACCAGATGTTTCTAAATGTTGTACATGCAGCCTCGATTAGTTCTTATTTATGACTTGTACCTCAAACTCTACAAGTAAACCTCCAAATTGTTTTGAAGTTTCACACAAAATGGCGATTTATAGGATGGATATGTGTGAAAGCTGTGTATTTCAGTGAAAGCCATGTTTCAAGAATAATTGCAGCAGAATTTCTGTAACTGTGTAATTATGCAAATTAACTTAACTGCAACAGTGTTTCTCTATTTGCTTGCTAAGCCATTGTTGGCAGATTGAAAATTACTAAAAACTCCTCGGATGCTGCCTGAACTGCTGTGCTTTTCCAGCACCTCTAATCCAGAATCTGGTTTCCAGCATCTGCAGTCATTGTTTTTACCTATATAATTGTTGAGGATAAATATGAAGTTCAGGGTCTCTTTTGTGTGCTATTTAAGTAGACTGGACACCTATGAAACCTGATTATCTGTTTGCCCAAAACTAGATTTGGTACATGAATTTTAAATACGATGTAAGTGTGTCTTATTGCATAGTTTGAGCTATCTTGAATGGTTACCTTTGCTCGTCCTGCAGATAAAATACGTGTGTACTCGAGTAGTAGTCTACCTCACGCAAAAGTTTATCCCCATTTTTGGCCAAATAATCTGGAATTTTCCATTTAATCTCATGTAAAGGTCGACCCTAGTTCTTCACTGGACAATTGACATTTTGGGCATAAGTCCTTTACTAATCCAGAAACTTGGCTCATGATCAGGAGACTTGGGTTCACATCATGCCTCCTTAGATGTCAGAATTTGAATTCAATTAAAAATCTGGAATTAACAGTCTAATAATGACCATAAATCCGGTTGATTGTCAGAAGAGGTGTAGTGGACAGCAAAGAAGGTTAACTCAGATTACAAAAGGATCTTGATCAGATAGGCCAATAGGCTGAGGAGTGGCAGATGGAGTTTAATTTAGATTAAGGTCCTAGGGAGTGTTGCTGAACAAAGAGACCTTGGAATGCAGGTTCATAGCTCCTTGAAAGTAGAGTCGCAGGTAGATAGGATAGTGAAGAAGACGTTTGGTTTGGTATGCTTTCCTTTATTCATCAGAGCATTGAGTATAGGAGTTGGGAGGTCATGTTGTGACTGTACAGGATGTTTGTTAGTTCACTTTTGGAATAGTGCATACAATTCTAGTCTCCTTCCTATCAGAAGGATGTTGTGAAACTTGAAAGGCTTCAGAAAAGACTTACAAGGATGTTGCCAGGGTTGGAGGATTTGAGCTAAAGGGAGAGGTTGAATAGGTTGGGGCTGTTTTCCCTGGAGCATCAGAGGCATGACCTCATAAAATCATGAGGGGCATGGATAGGATAAATAGACAAAGTTTTTTCCCTGGGTTGGGGGAGTCCACAACTAGAGGGCATAGGTTTAAGGTGAGAGGGAAAAGATATAAAAGAGATCTAAGGGGCAACTTTTTTCACACACAGGGTGGTGCATGTATGGAAAGAGCTGCCAGAGGAAGTGGTGGAGGCTGGTACAATTGCAACATTTAAAAGGCATCTGGATGGGTATATGAATAGGAAGGATTTGGAGGGATATGGGCCAAGTGCTGGCAAATGGGACTACATTAGGTTGGGATACCTGGTTGGCATGGACGAGTTGGACCAAAGGGCTGTACATCTCTGTGACACTATAACAGATCAACAGTTATGAGTCAGTGTGCCGGCCATCACGTCCCATTCCAGCTTTCCAGACTGTTAGTTGTTCTGCTCTGCTCCCAGTCCTCTAGTCCACTGGCTGTTGTGTTCTGCTCTGGGTTTTCATAATTACCAAAATTCAGTTTTATTTCTCTTTATTCATTTCGAGATCAATTGGACTTCTACTAATGATATGGTATCAATTTTGACGGGCATGAATTTCAGCCCCTCAAAAATAGTATCCATGAAATAGTCGACCCCAATAAAATGCAACTATTACTGTAGTATCTACAGCAGTTAAGAAGAGAAAGGTATTAAGAAATATAGAAAGATGCAAAATAGGAAATGGAGTAGGCCATTTGGCTCTTCGTGCATGCTGCACTATTCATATGATCATGGCTGATCGTCCAACTCAGTACCCCGTTCCTGACTTTGGCCCATACTCTTTGATCCCTTTACCTCTAAGAACTATTTCTAACTCTTTCTTGAAAATATTCGATGTTTTGGCATCAGCTGCTTTCTGTGGCAGGGAATCCCACGGGTTCACCACTCTCTGAATGAAGACATTTCTTTTTATCTCCATCCTAAATGGCCTACCCCATATCCTTAGACCCTGACCCCTGGTTCTGGATTCCCCCATCATTGGAAGCATTCTTTCTCTGTTTTCAATTTCTGTTAGACTTTTGTAGGTTTTTTAAACCTACCCCTTGTTCGCCTAAACTTCAGTGAATGTAGTCCTCACCAATCAAGTTGCTCCTCATACATCAATTTAACCATCCCAGCAATAAATCTGGTAAACCTTTGTTGCATTCCCTCCATAACCAGAACATCCTTCCCTAGGTAAGGAGAACAAAACTGCACACAATACTCCAGGTGTGGTCCCACCAAGGCCCTGTACAATTGCAGTAATATATTGTTGCTCCTGTACTCACATCCTCTTCCCAATAAGGCCAATATGTCATTTGCCTTCTTCACTATCTGTTGCACCAAGGGCACCCAGGTCTCTTTGCTCCCCTCCTTTCCTAACCTGTTGTTTTTAAGATAATTTGCCTTTGTGTGTTTGCTACCAAAGTTAATAACCTCGTAGTTATTCACATTATACTTCATCTGCCTTGGATTTTCCTACTCACTCAACTTATCCAATCACACTTAAGCAGCTTCCTCACAGCTCACCCTTGTACACAGCTTTATGTCGTCTGTAAAGTTGAGATATTATAGTTTTCTCATCTAAATTATTTACATATATATAAAATACAGTGAGGAGCTGGGGTCCAAGTACTGATCCCTTTGGTACTCCAATCATCACTGGCTGCCACTCAGAAAATGACCCATTTATTTCTACTATTTATTTTCTGTCTGCCAGTCAGTTCACTATCCATGTCAGGATACTATCCCAGTCCCATGCACTTGAAGTTTACATGCTAACCTCTTAAGTGAACCTTGTCAAACATCTTCTGAGTGTCCAAATCAACCATATTCACTTGATCCACCCAATCAACATCCTCAGAAAACTCCAATAAATTTGTCAAGCCTGATTCTGTTTCATAAATACATTCTGATCCTGTCCAATTCTGTCACTGTCTTCCATGTGCTCTGCTGTTACGTCTTCAATAATGAACTCTAGCATTTTCTCTACTAATGATATCAGACTAAATGACCTAGAATAAAAATCTGAAAGAACTGTGGGTGCTGGAAATCATAAACAAAAACAGAAATTGCTACAAAAACTCAGCAGGTCTGGTAGCATTTGTGGAGAGAAATCAGAGTTAATGTTTTGACTTCGTGACCCCCCTACAGAACTGATTATAGCTAGGAAAAAGTTGCCATTTAAACAAGGGGAGAGGAGTGAACAAATAAGTGGAAATAGACCCCAAAAAGAAAGGAAAACAGTTGTGCAGTCAAAGGGCAGGTAAAGGCCAGTCTGGGAGAATGAATAGCTGCTAAGAAGGACTGTCAGTAGCTGAAATGGCTTGTGTATGGTAGCAGCCCATGTGATGACAAGGCCTGGTGTATGGGCATTGGGATAAGGACACGAGAGAAGATGCTCAAGCTCTAAAATTGTTGAATTTGATATTTTTTACATAAGGTCGCAAAGTCCCCAAGCAGAAAATAAGATGCTGTTCTTTCTGAGCTTCGCTGGAGCACTGTGGCAATTTGAGACAGAGGTGTTGGCCAGGGAACATGGTGGTGTGATGAAGTGGCAGGCAACTGGAAGTTTAGGAGCTTTTTTGCAGACAAAACATAAGTATGCTGTGAAGCAGTCACCCAGTCTGTGTTTCATTTCTGCAGTGTAGAGGAGACCACATTGTGAACAGTGAATACGGTCGACTAGATTGAGTGAAGTGCAGATAAGATGCTGCTTCATCAAGGTGTGACTGGGGCCTTGGATAGTGAGGAGGGAGGTAATAAACAGGCAGATGTTACACCTTCTGCGATTGCAGAAGGTGATGTGGGGGAAGGTATTGTGACTGAAGGAGGAGTAGACCAGGGTGTTCCAGAGGGAACGCTCCTGTGGAAGGTGGACAAGGGAGGGGAGAGAACTTACATTTCTTTGAGGCAGTAACACAGATTGTTGATAAAGGAGAACCAGTGGTTGTATTTCACTTAGATTTCCAGAAGGCATTTGATAAGCTGCCATATCAAAGGTTATTGGAGAAAATTGAAGGTCAGGATCTCGGGATAGCCTATCGGTATTGATAGACGATTGTCTGTCTGACATGAAGCAAGGAATAGACAGAACTGGTTTTTCAGGTTGGCAAGATATAATGAATGGTGTATTGCAGGATTGGTGATGGGATCTCAACTGTTTACAATTAATGAAATTACTTTGATGATGGGATGAAATATGGTTGTCAAATTTGCTGATGACATAACATAGTCTGAAGAAGATACAAGGAAATTATGTAAGTGATATCAATAATATAGTGATGATTTGGAGATGTCAGTGTTGGAGTGGGGTGTACAAAATTAAAAATCGCACAACACCAGATTATAGTCCAACTATCACCTGAAGAAGGAGCGACGCTCCAAAAGCTAGTCTGCTTCCAATTAAACCTGTTAGATTATAACCTGGTGTTGTGTGATTTTTAATAATATAGTGATCGGGCAAAGGTCTGGCAAATGAGATACAATGTGAAAAAATATGCAGTTGCCTATTTTGGCAGGAAGAACGCAAAAGAAGCATATTACCTCGATGTTGAGAGATTGCAGAGGAATCTGAGGGTCCTTGTGCATGAACCCAAAAGGTTAGTCTGCAGGTACAGAAAGTAATTAGGAAAGCTAATAGAATGTTAATAGAATGTCAAATGAAAGCAAAGTATTATGAATGCTGGAGATTCAAAATAAAAAGATAAAGTACTGGAGAAACTCAGGTCTGGTAACAGCGAGAATAGTTTTAGGGTAAGGGGCAGGAGATTCAAAGGGAATGTAGGAAAAAAAACATTTTCACTCAACGGTGGGAATCTAGAACACACTGCCTGGGAAGATGATGGACGCTGGAAACCTTACAAATTAAACAACAAAATTGGGCGAGTATTTCAAAAATCGTAACGTCCAAGGGTATGGGACAAATGCAGGAAATTGAGATTAGTGCACTTTTAATGGTAATTATGTTGGTGCAAACTTGATGGGCCAAAAAACCGTTTCTGCATTCTGAATCTATGCCACCATCTGTGGAGAGAGAAAAGAAAGAAAACTTTTCTGAAGAAGAATCTTATTTGATTCGAAGCAAAATGTTGCTGAACCTGCTGAGTTTCCAAGAAAATGTTATTGTTTATTGCAAGGAGGCAGTAGTTGGGATATTATGCTTAGGTACTTGCTTAGCTACCTGCTCATTGAAAACTCAATTTAGGTTCCACCAAGACTATTCAGCTCTTGACCTCATTATATCCTTGGTTCAAATATGGATGAAAGAACTCAATTCCACTGAGGAGGTGTGAGTAAATGTACAGTAAAGCTGTACGTATAGACAACAATACGTACCTGGAAATTGTTAAAGGATGTTAATATTATTAAAAGGTACTGATGTCATAAGCCAAAGGAACAAAACTCGAGTTTTTACAATGGACATTTGCTTCTGCTATTTAAGATGGGATGACAAATCACTTTTTGACTTTTATACAATGGCTAATGTTACTTAATGGTGCAGTCGTTCAGATTTTGGATCTGTTTTTGTCAATAGAGGTAGCTGTCACAGCAAATATGACAATTGTGCAACCCACATGTAGTCAGTTTTTGCTAAGTAGTACAAAACAGCGTTCATTTTGCTGGGTGAAAAATAAGTGATGACTTGTGGTCTTCTGCAAAAAATAAAAATGTGAAAGAAACTCAGCAAGAAACCACATCAAAAGTAAGGGTTACCTTGGGAAACTAAAGGGACAGCGGCAGGGAAACAGGATAGCAGTAAAGGAGAGATTTGTAAACATTAGCAGTAAAGTAATTGATTAACATATTATTTGCCAAAGTAAAAAGGATGGATATTCATGTCAAAACAAGAGTGGAGTAAAACTAGGGCAATAAAAAAGCAAGTGAATGGATTGAAAGGGAGTTGAATTTATGGTGCAGAAAATTCAATATTGCTAGGTTGTTTTGAACAGTGAGTTATAAGGAGGTTGAGTACACTGTGTATATTGTAAGATAATAAAACCAGTCTCCTCCCACAATATATTCTCATTTGTGTGCTGCTGCTTTTCTATGGCATTACTACATGATATAATTCAAAATGAGGATATCTTCAGACTTTATCATTTCAAGAAATTACAAGGATCTGGTATATAAAAGTATGCTATTCTCCATTTTTATTCTTTTATTGTTTGTTTAACAGAACATGAGAAACATCGAACGAACTTAGTTCATTTGTAGTTATTTTAACAGCATTTTCTACCTGACTGATTTCATATTGTAAACCTTTTTTGAATTGTATTTTTTTCTGTTCAACTGTCTATAGAAGGTTATCTGTCACAGTGAAAATAATGCATTCTCTTGTCCAGTAGTTTCACTTTTGGCTACAACAAAAATAATATCTTAAGCAGAAATTAATAATTGTAAATGGTAATTTGACAAAATACATAAGAATCTTCAGGGCTTCAACCCCAAAAAATATTAGGCTAAGTCAGATAAAAGCGAAATACTAGAATGCTGGAAATCTGACTTAGATGCAGAGAATGCTGGAGAAACTTGGCAGGTCTGGCAGCAACTGTACAGAGAGAAATAGAATTGTTCTGAAGAAAGCTTGCACTGGACTTGAAACATAAACTCTGTTTCTCTCTCCACAGATTCTGCCACATGCAAATAAGAATTTGCATTTGTAAAGTACCTTTTACATAGTAAAAAGCATGTATGTTACATGAGTGTAACCAGACAAAGTATGACTCCAAGGTGTAGCAAGAGATATTAGGACCCATTGGTACAACGGTGCGTTTTAAAGTGGATATTAAAGAAAAGTAAAGAGACTTCAAGGTTTGGGGGGAGTGGGGTGGATTTTTCTCATGTGTGATCCTCACATAAAGCACTGTAAGTATTGGGCCAAAGGAAACTAGGTGTGCCTGAGAGGCTACAGCTGGTGGAAAATGGTTTCCCAGAGAATTACAGAACTGAAAGAGGAGACAAAGTCAGGTAAAGGTAAAGCCATGGACGGATTTGAACAAGGGATGAACATTTTTGATTTGAGATAATATTGAACCAAGAATGAATTTATGGCACTGACCTTTAGGGTAATGGATAAACTTCTGTAAAAAAAAAGTATTTGGAATATGAGCAGCACTGATTTGAATGAGCTTAAATTATGGACGCTGAAAGATCAGCAAGATTACAGTAGTTGAGTCTAGAGTTAACAACATGGATGAGGATTTAAGTGCAGCTTGGCTAGGGCAAGAGTGAAGTTGAATAATATTACAGACATCGAAGTCAGCAGCAGAACAAAATGTGATGACTTTGCAGCTTTAGCATGACTTTGAGCCGGCATCAGGTGATGCATGTGTAGGAGCTAGGACTTACCATGATGCTTACAGCTGGCAAAGTTGAAACACAGTGGAAGTTGTATTAGTCTTGTCATCCTATGTACTCTATCTGTAGATTCTATATTATAAACAATCAGTTTATACGTTTTAGGATTGAGATGGCATTTATAAACTGCTTATGTTTCACCATTGTGGTTTATGCTATCCAACCTCGTTTTTGGTTTTGTGCTGCTCTTAAAGTTTAACTCATACTCCATGCAAAACTACAGCATATTTTTAAAAACAATTTGCTTGCTGCTTCCTTACCATGTAGTGATTTACAGTCTAAATCCATTCAGGGGTTAATTAATGATAAATGGAGGATTATTCTTATTGAAGTACAAATTATATTTGCATCAGTGTAGCTAACTGATTTATTCATGCATTTCTTTCACTCCCTCAAATCAAAAGAGAAATTGTATTTCTAATAGAGATTATTATTACTAAACAATTGTAACAAACACAAAGCATGACAATGAGCCTCAATACAAAACACATGAACACCAGTGAGAAAAGGTTTGAAATTGAGTGCACAAAATTTGAGGAAAGTAAATTCACAAATGCTTTTATTTACCAGAAAAAAGACATCTATTGGGCTAATTTTGTTTCTGTATCTTTTCAACTAATGGAAGAGTTTTGAAATCTGTGGTTTTATCTACAAATAAGCAATCTTGAAGTGAGAAAGGATCATATGTTCTATTTCTTTTGACATAATTCATGGTTGAATGTATGTTTTTTATATACACTCTAGCTGAAAATTCATACTTGTGGTCTAAATTAATACTAACTGAATACTGATAATACACACATACTAGCTTCCAGTAACCAAGCTGTCAACAGTGAATTCAGATTAGTGTAGCTGCATATGTCTGTGCCAGATAATGGGCTCAAAGGTTAAGAGCAAAAGATCTCAACAGCTCCAATCAGCAGTGCTTTTCCAGAGCTAATTACCTCTTTACTGTGCTGACTCTAATGTGACATGTTTATTGCCTTAACTAACAATCATTAGCTTAGTTGATGTTTTGTCAATATTAATTCGTTCATTTAAGCTAAGTCAAAGCTTAAACAAAGATGTCTGTTCTCAGAAATGGGCAGCAGAACAAGGACTGTTTCATCTGACCACTTGACATATAAGATGGAAAAAAAGAATTCCAATTCTTTTGCCATCAGAAATAGCCCTTTTTTTTAACCTCCTCCCTGTAAAGAAATGCTGAGATCGGTCCAGATTAATAAAGGGTAAATTTCTTCCAAATTCCAGTGATGTGTTGCAAACCAGCATTTATTTACTGTTTATTACTTTTAATTACCAATAAAGATTATCTTGACCATTTATCATTATGTAATTGCTTTTCTGTAATATTTTAATTTGTTCAGGGGGCATGAGTGTCACTGACTCAATCAGCATTTAGTTACCCATCCCTAATTGCTCTTGAAATAGTGATTTCACATAACAACCACTATAAAACACAATTGGAGAATCATACACAATTGTGGTTTGTTCTGTTTATTTTGTGTCTCTACAAAGGAAATCACATCCAGCTGTATTACAATTATTTTGTTGATCAATAATGTCAAAGCTTGACAATGCAGTTTGTTTTCAGATGCAATCAGGTTTATATCTTTAGCTATTTGGTTATTCATATCAATCTGTGAAATAATTTGGATTTTGGGCATTCTTTTGAATATCTTTAAATTTGAACAAGCCTAAGATGAAGAGAATTTGGCAGCAAATAGATCCAGTTGCTTTCCAAACTTATATTGGTGATATTGGAATTAATGAAAAAATAAAGTTTTGAACTTCCACCAGAAAAGCTCTCAGTTTACTTGAAGTATCAACTGTGATACGCTTATCTTTTACATTCTTCCCTGTAGTTTAGTAGAGGCCACTGCTTCCCACTGACACAGTGACACATTGAAAAAAAAATGCGTGCTAATAGATTTCATCCTATTTCCTTTTGGTGCAGTGCATTGGTAGTCTCTCCAACTCTACAGCTGAAATGACAAAGTACACTGTTCTGTTTAAAACTCTGGAGAATTTGGTACATCCTCAATGTTATTAAGCTTTCAAAACTTTATGATTATCACAGAGGGGGAGGGGGTTGTCATTGCAAATAAAGCAAAAGCTATAAATTAGCATACCCAAAAAATTGCCTTAGGTGTACTTTTTTGCTTGCTTATTTTCAAATAGTAATTGTATATAGAATAAACTGGATACCCTAAGATCTTAGGATTCAATTCATTTCCTATAGATTTTATGATTCCTGATGAGACCAATAAGAGAAAGGAAATTGAGTTTCCATTTGATAACTAAAAGAGTGTCATGACAGAATTTTATATTGTAAGACTGTACCTGGAGCATATGGATTGAATATACAATTTAATAAACACTAGTTAGAAGACCCCTTCCAAACCCAATCAATTTCCATCAAGAAGCACAAGAGCAGCAGATACTTGAGAACACTACCATCTGCAAGTTCCCCTCCAAGCTACCCCACTATCCTGATTTGGAAATACACTGCCATTCCTTCACTGTCACTGAGTTAAATCCTTGAACTTTCTCTGTAAGGGCATTGTAGGTCTATCTACAACGCATGGACTGCAGTTGCTCAAGAAGGCGGCTCTTCACCACCTTCTGAAGGGCAACTAGGAACAGGCAATAGATGCTGACCAGCCGGCAATGCACACATCCCAGAAATGAATAAAAGAAAAAACACTGTTGCAGGCAATTAAGTCTTTAAACAGAGTAGAACTTCTCCCAGTTTACTTGTAATGCAACCAAGAAACTCACTTCACGGTTTTACTTTACACAGCCCCTTAAGTAATCATTCAGTTTTCCTGGACCAAGTCTGAAATAATTCTTCATTCCGTGGGTTTAGTTTTGCTCTGTTCCTTTTCCAGCTTGGAAATGATTTGACCCAAAAACTGCTTTTCAAAGTGAGGATGAGAGATTCTCCCTCTAGGCAAAGTCATTTCAGATCCTTGGGAATTAAATATTTTCATGTCTGAGTTCAAGCAACTATCCATACTCCTGCAAAGTGAACCATCTCAAATTTCCATCTCTATCTGCTCATTCCTTGATCCTGGCAGACTGCCTGTGTCTGAGTATTCAGGAATATTCTGCAAACCTTTCACTTCTCAAAACCTATATCCATGCCAGTGTAAATTACATGAGCCTTGTATTGAGATAGGAATGCTGATTAGCTATTTTTTAGACACCAGCAATGTCTTAAAAGTAAATGGATTATTTAAAGCATTGCTGTCTGAAAACTGACATTCTCAACACCTTCCATGCACAGGCATTGCTTCCATTTCCTACAGTTATGAACACTTCACATCTTCATTCAAGCAAATAAATCAAGACCTCCTTTTTAATCTTTTATTAGTCACATCAGCTAGATTTGTTACTCTAGAACACAGAAATTAAAACCCAGGAACAGGTCCTTCGGCCCACCAAGCCTGTGTCAACCCAGATCCTCTATCTAAACCTGTCACCTATTTTCTAAGGATCTATATCCCTCTCTGCTCCCTGCCTAGATACATCTTAAATGATGCTATCGTGCCTGCCTCTACCACCTTCACTGACAACCCTATGTGTCAAGAACTTTCCACGCATATCTCCCTTAAACTTTTCCCCGCTCACCCTTGAACTTGTGACCCTTCGTCATTGAATTCCTTGCTTTGGGAAAAAGTTTCTTGCTATCCACCCTGTCTATACCTCTCATGATTTTGTAGATCTCAATCAGGTCCTCCCTCAACCTCTGTCTTCCTAATCTACTCAATCTCTCTTCAGGCAACTCTGGTGAACCTCCTCTGCACCCTATCCGAAGCATCCACATCCTTTTGGTAATGCAGCGACCAGAACTGTACTTAGTATTCCAAATGTGGCTGAACCAAAGTCTTATACAACCGTAACATAACCTGTCAACTCTTGTACTCAGTACTCTGTCCAATGAAGGAAGGTGTGCCCTATGCCTTCTTGACCATTCTATCAATCTGCATTGCCACCTTCAGGGTACAATGGACCTGAACACCCAGACCTCTCTGTACATCAATTTTCCCCAGGACTTTTTCATTTACCATATAGTTTGCTGTTGAATTGAATCTTCCAAAATACATTACCTCACACTTTCCCAGATTGAACTCTCTCTGCCATTTCTCTACCCAACTCGCCAATCTAGCTATAAGGTGTTGCCTTCTCTGGCAGTGCCCTTCACTATTTGCTACTCTACCAATCTTAGTGTCATCTGCAAACTTGCTAATCAGACTTATACTTCCTCCAGATCATCTGTGTATATCACAGACAACAGTGGTCCCAGCACTGATCCTTGTGGAACACCACTGGTCACAGTTCTCCATTTTGAGAAACCTCCTTCTGCTACTACTCTGTGACCTGCCGAAAAGCCAGCTCTCTATCCATCTAGCTAGTACACCCTGGACCCCATGCAACTACACTTTCTCCATCAGCCTACCACAGGGAACCTTATCAAACGTCTTACTGAAGTCCAAGTATATGACATCTATAGCCCTTCCCTCATCAATCAACTTTGTCACTTGCTCAAAGAATTCTATTCAGTTGGTAAGACATGGCCTTCCCTGCACAAAACCATACTGCCTATCACTGATAAGCCCATTTTCTTCCAAATATAAATAGATCCCATCCCTCAGTAACTTCCCTACCACTGGACACACTTTCCTCATTCCTGAAGAAGGGCTGATGCCCGAAACGTCGATTCCTCTGTTCCTTGGATGCTGCCTGACCTGCTGCGCTTTTCCAGCAACACATTTTCAGCTCCATACCACTGATGTCAGGCTCACTGGTCTGTAATAACCTGGATTATCCCTGCTACCCTTCTTAAACGAGGGACAACATTAGCAATTCTCCAGTCCTCTGAGTCCTCACCTGTGTTCAAGGATGCTAGAAAGATATTTGTTAAGGTCCCAGCTATTTCCTGTCTTGCTTCCGTCAGTAGCCTGGGATAGATCCCATCTGGACCTGAGGACTTAGCTAACTTAATGCCTTTTAGAATACCCAACACTTCCTCCCTCTTATGCCAACTTGACTTCGAGTAATCAAATATCTATCCCTAACCTCAACATCCGTCATGTCCCTCTCCTTGTGAATGCCAACACAAAGTACTCATTCGGAATCTCGTCCATCTTCTCTGACTCCATGCATAACTTTCCTCCTTTGTCCTTGAGTGGGCCAACCCTTTCTCTGGGTACCCTCTTACTCCTTATAAATGAAGAAAAGGCTTTGGGATTTTCCTTAACTCTGTTTGCTAGATATTTCATGACTCCTTTTTAGCCCTTTTAATTTCTCAGTTCAGATTGGAACCTTATATATGCTTTCTTTTTCCACTTAGCTAGTCTCACAATTTCATCTGTCATCCATGGTTCCCTAATCTTGCCAATTCGATCCCTCATTTTTCACAGAGACATGTGTATCCTGCACTCTGATCAACCTCTGTTTAAAAGCCTCCCACATATCAAATGTGGATTTACCTTCAAACAGCTGCTTCCAATCCACATTCCCAGCTCCTGACAAATTTTGGTATAGTTGGCCTTTCCCGAGTTTAGCACTCTTCCTTTAGGACCACTCTCATCTTTGTCCATGAGTATTTTAAAACTCATGGAATTGTGATCACTATTCCCAAAGTAATCTCTTACTGAAACTTCAACCACCTGGCTGCGCTCATTCCCTAACACCAGGTCCAGTATGGCCCCTTCCTGAACTATTTACATACTGCTCTAGAAAACCCTCCTGGATGCTCCTTACAAAATCTAGACCTCTAACACTAAATGAATTCCAGCCAATGTTGGGAAAATTAAAATCTCCCATCACCACCCTGTTGCTCCTACATTTTTTTATAATCCATTGACATATTTGTATCTCTATTTCACATTCGCTATTGGGAGGCCTGTAGTACAGCCCCAAATTGTTACTGCGCCCTTCCTATTTCTAAGCTCTGCCCATATTGTCTCACTGCTCAAGTCCTCCGTAGTGTCCTCCTTCTGCAGAGCTGTGATATCCTTTCTGACCAGTACTGCAACTCTTCCACCCTTTTACCTCCCTCCACCCTTTTACCTGAAGCATTGGTATCCTGAGATATTTAGTTGCCAGTCATGCCCTTCCCTCAACCAAGTCTCACTAACAGCAATGACCCCATACTCCCAGCTATGAATCTAAGCCCTAAGTTCACCTGCCTTACCTACTATACTTCTCGCATTAAAACAAATGGATCTCAGACCACCTGTCTCTTTGCGTTCATCATCTGCTCCCTGCCTACTCTTCCCCTTAGTCACTCTGACTTCATTATCTAGTTCCTTACAGGCTATCTCCTTAGTGTCCACTAACCACCTCTTTTGACTCCCATCCCCCTGCCACATTAGTTTAAACTCTCCCCAACAGCATTAGCAAAAGCACCCCCAAAGACTGTGGTCCAGTCCTGCTCAGGTGGAGACCGTCTAATTTGCGCTCGTTGTCCCACCTCCTGCAGAACTGCTCCCAATGTTCCAAAAATCTGAACCCCTCTCTCCCTCCTTCACCTCTCAAGCCACTTATAACATCCTGACTATTCTTTCATTTCTACTCTGACTAGCACATGGCATTGGTAGCAATCCTGAGATTACTGCCTGTGAGATCCTACTTTTTAACCTGGCTCCTAACTCCCTAAATTCTGCTTGTAAGATCTCATCCCATTTATTACCCATGTCTTTGGTACCTATATGCACCACGACAGCTGGCTGTTCACCCTCCCCCTTGAGAATATTCTGCGCTGATCTGAGACATCCCTGACCCGTGCACCTGGGAGGCAGCATACCATTCGGGAGTCTCGTTTTCGACCACAGAACCACCTATCTACACTCCTTATAATTGAATCGCCTGTGACTATAGTCCTTCCATGAACCTGGCTACTGCTGATTTTACCCACGTGAGCCATCTCCCCCAACAGAATCCAAAACTGTATACCTGTTTTGGAGGAGATGACCGTAGGGAACATCTGCACTGCCTTCCTGCTGTCTCTCTGACTTTTCATCGCCCATTCCCTTTCTCCCCCAGTAATCCTAATCTGTGGTGTGACCAATTTGCCAAATGTACTATCTACGACCACCTCAGCCTCGCAGATGCTCCAAAGTAAGCCCATCCACAGCTCCAGACCCATCATGTGATCTAACAAGAGCTGCAGTTGGGCACACTTCCTGCACGTGAAGGAATCAGGGACATCAGCTACATCCCTAAGGGGCATAACACAGGTCTGGGATCTCCTGCCATTTTTATGCCTAAGTTTAACTTAGTCCACCTATAATATCAAACAATAGATAAATGAAAAAAAAGTGTTTTTTAAACCAATCACATGATAAAAAAGAAATAACAAACCCTTACCTTATCAACATATTACATTGTCTTTTTTTGTTAGAAAAGGAGGGCGTGTGGGAGACACTATATGTGCTGTGTCTCTGATTCAGCTGCTGCCCAAATATATCATTCACTGACCTTCTCAGAGCGCATTTCGACTGCTCCCACTCAGCTCTCTGTCAAAATGAAAGAAAAAATTTACTTTCCCAGCCACCCTCTGTCCTTGCTCTCACCGCTCCCTCTGCTACTGCATAATGGAGGTTGCTGACTCTTGAGTTAAGTCCTTTTAGAGGAAAGTTTACTTTCCTGGCAGCACCCTGGTCCTCATTCTCACGGCTCTCTGTCAAGATCAAAGCAGGTCACATGATTCCTTTAATTTAACCCTACAAAGAACAACAATCTGTCAAACCACATTCTAGCAACATAGTCCTATTCTTACTTCTGTTATCTAGAAACATGCCTATTTCCAGAACCCTGCCAGTAGGGTGTCAATTCAGTTTTATGCCCTGGGTTCATTGCTTTTCCCAATTCATTGCCACCTTAGGTCCTTTCTCACCAAGGGAGAGATGTCCTAAACCTGGGATAAGCTCTAGTGACAGTATGTACAGAATAAAGTTGCTGCAGTAGGTCTGAGGTCCCAGCCAGATGACGGGACATGAGTGGTTTGAATGCTTGACTTTCATGTTATGTTGATTGCTCGAAGTTTGGCTGTAGCTTTCCTCCTCGTGCTCTGCTGCAATGCTCCTCCGTTAATTTAGAATCATGGTGATGGATCCCAAATTTACCAGTCTCAATTTAAGGGGCTTTCCCCTTGGGTTTTCTAATTTATTCAGTGCTTCTCTCAGCCCATTTTCGTGCTGGTTCCGATGCTGCAGAGAATCATGGTTCAAGTGCTCCCTCCTGGTTAACACTCAGTCCACTTTTTTCTTCAACTCCCGATAATTAATTTCTGAGCATTCATTGCTGACTCCAGACTTTAGGAGCATTACCCTCAAATGCAGAGAACCTCTCCTACTCTCCCATCCATACACCCCCATCCCAACCGACTGCTAAGACATCTTCTGACTTGCTGGTTCCCAAACCTTTCAGTGACATGCAAGATTTAAAGACACATACAATTTCATGGCAACCCATGTTTTTCAGCTGAATTGATGTTTTGTCTTCAAATGGTATTTTAACTTGATATCTTTGCAGCATTTGCCAACTTCTCTCTACATGAGACATTAAGGTCTCATGTAGCACAAGCTACAAATCTCCTGGCCCTGAAAATCCAAAGGTCAGGTAGATCACATTGTACTGATCAGTTCTTGCTTTATCATCTTTGGATTCTGATATTCCATCGATGACTGAATTTTCAGAGAGAAATCGCCTCTTTTGACAACAAACTTACCCATTTCTTCTTGGATCAGGGGAAGTAAAATAGATTTAATTTTGCCCTTTGACCACCTGTAGAGTGTTATCTCATTTTTAATTTGATTAATTTTCACAAGTTTTGACTTGTAGTTTTGGCTATATAGTTTATAAGACATAGGAGTAGGTGTCAGGTCATTTAGTCTATCAAGTTTACTCTGTCATTTAATGAGATCATGGCTGATTTGATAATCCTCAACTCAACTTTCTTGCTTTCCCCATAACCCTTGATTCCCTCACTGATTAAAAATCAATCACAGCCTTGAATATACTTAATGGCTAAGTCTCTACAGCTCTCTGCAGCAAAGCATTCACTCCCTTTGAGAGGAGAAATTCCTCCTCATCTCTCCCTTAAATGGGCAACCTCTTATTCTGAGATTAAGCCCTCAGGTTCCCACAAAGGGGGAAAAAAACCTTTCCACATTTACCCTGTCAAGTCCTCAAAGAATCTTGCATGTTTCAAGAAGGGCGCCTATGATTCTTCTATATTGCAACATGCACAGGCTCAACCTACTCAATCTGTTCTCATAAGGCAGGCCCTCCATACGATGTATCAGTAATATCGTTTAAGGTGCAACAATTTGTTTTATGTTGATTTTCATTAATTTTGTACAAAGTTCCACAGCACACCTAAACTGTTTCCATGCAACACCACTTGAAAACCACTGCTGTAATTGTGGAGACCACCTTTCAGCAGATTGCAGAGACCCAACCCCAACCCCAACCCCAACTCCCCCAGGAGGAACCTCTCCCAGTGAAGCACCCCACCCCACTGATTTCAGAGATCCCTGAACGCCGAGACCCACAACTGTAGGTGAGAAGCATTTCTGATTCTTGAATCTCAATCTTCTTCCCAACTGCTTTGTATGTGGCAGTGAGTCTCTGAAGTAGTGACCCATTTATGTCAAAGGATTGGTGGGAGGGTGGAAGCTGCCCTGCAGAAGAAGGTTTCAGCTCATGATTGCCGCGTAAGTAGTTAAGATGCAGTGTTTTAAAGAGACAAACATAGTTTCAAGAGAATGCCAATCATTTTGATATATTCCATGACATTTGTGGAATGTGTAGTTCTCATCCAGCATCTTATTAGCAGGGATATACTTTATTCCCTGTGATAGTGTCAAGCAAGTATTCATTCACAGAAGTAGAGGAGCTTTTCCGCTCTTATGGATTTAGGTATTGAAGTCTCCATTAAACAAAAGCCAATTTGTTTTCATCTATTGTCACCTCACAAGTATCTGCTTATCTGATATTTTCAGCCTTCAGATTGGAAGGCTGTTCATGGTTCATAATTTGAGAGAAGTTTGTATTTGTTTTACGTTATTTGGCACTGTCAATAAGAGTGAATATTCTGCAGGTGTCTCTTTGTACAGGATTACATTCAACCTATTACAAAATGTCCTCTGCCGTAGATATCCAAAATGAGAAAATGTTTGTGAGTTTCTCAGTTTTATTCAAGGAAGTTGTGTAATGGTCTTGGAAAACGATTTTTATTGTTGCTTTCTCAGCTAGGTTTTGAGATTGCAGAATTAAGGGTGAAATCTGTATCAAATGTTTTAGTGGTGCATTGCATGAAGATGCCTTTTATTTCACTTTCCATTTTAAATGACATTTTGTTAATACTTCGTTGATTCCAGCATTGTGGAACCAATTTTGTTTTCTTTGTAGCCCAGAATACTGCAGCTACCAGTTGGAATTCTATTGCAACCAGTGAAAATGGATCATGATGATAATGCAGAAAGAATAAATTTATAGACTTGGAAGCAACTTGTAATATTCTTAATGCAGTTACTTGCATTTGCATCCTGCCTTTAATATGGTGAAACATCCCTTAGTACTTCGCAGTTGTGCTAAATATATTACAGTACGGTTAAGTATAGACTAGCCTGGAAAAGGAAAGCAGATTTCCTGTCCTAAGGGATATTAGTGAAACAGTTGGAGTTTCTAACAATCTGCCTGCTGCTTGGTCACTTTTACTGATGCCAGATCTTCATTTCCAAAAGTTTTAAGCTAAATGGAAATCCTGAAACTGCAGTGCTGGGATTTCAACTCATTTGTATTTTGATCATTTTTATCATTTGTATTTTTAGTCCTGGACTACTACTCGGTAAGATGACCACTTCATTAATGTACTCGAAGGAAAAGCTGGGAGAAAATTGCATTTGTTGCCTATACTTTATTTCTACATCATGACCTTGTGCTTTTTAAGTTTCTGTACTTTTACATTAAGCTAACCACGTACGGCACTTCAAATTAGATTACCTAGCAATGAAGAAAATGTGTCTGCTCTGCTTTGCTTTCTTCTGTGGCACTGTATAACTAAGAATTTTGACTGGTTTTCTATACAAACCTTATTATGTTTCCTGGCCTGTGTTAGCCCAGTTGAGAAATGAATTTACTATGTGGGTTGTCCCTGTGAGCAGCTGCAGAAAATTGCATATGGTTAACAATCCAGAACCAAGCCATTTCGCTCAAATATTCCATTTTGGTGTTTATGTTTTGCTCTCTTCTTCATTTAATCCTCTCAGCACATCCCTTTTTCACTGCATGTTCACCACAATGACTTAATATATGCCGACTAAGGAAATTAGATCACTTCTCGGTAAGTTTGCATTGATTACATTCTAATTGTTAATCCATCAGTGAAGATATTTCTACATTGAGAAATGTAAATGATTGCAGAGTGCCTGGCAGTCAGTATTCATTAGGATCTTTGCTGGAGGC
This sequence comes from Chiloscyllium punctatum, assembly GCF_047496795.1. Taxonomy (NCBI): domain Eukaryota; kingdom Metazoa; phylum Chordata; class Chondrichthyes; order Orectolobiformes; family Hemiscylliidae; genus Chiloscyllium; species Chiloscyllium punctatum. The sequence continues at coordinate 127,640,249 of NC_092739.1, read as the reverse complement.
AAGGAAGGACGGAAAGCCTTGCTTTCAAGAAATGCTTCAAACTGCTTATCTCTCAAAATTTATTATCTGTGTCAGGGAGGTAATGTTACAGCTGTACAAGGTGCTGGTGAGGCCACACCTTGAGTACTGTGTGCACATTTGATCTCCTTACTGGCACTGGAGGGGGTGCAGAGAAGGTTCACTAGGTTGATTCTGGAGTTGAGGGTTGGTTTATGTGGAGAGGCTGAGTAGAGTGGGATTATAATCATTGGAATTCAGAAGAATGAGGGGGTATTTTACAGAAACATATGAAATTATAAAGGGAATCGATAAAATAGAAATAGATAGGATGTTTCCACTGGTACGTGAGACTTGGACAAAAGGAAATGGCCTCAAGATTAGGGTTGTTAATCTATGGAATTTCTTCCCCAGGGAAGCAGTTGACGCTACTTTAGTAATCGCTTTCAAAGCTAAAGTAGCTACTTTTTTGAAAAATAAAGGAATTAAAGGATATGGTGAAAATGCGGGTAAGTGGAGCTGAGTCCAAGAAAAGATCACCCATGATCTTATTGAGTGGTGGATCATGCTCGAAGGGCCGGATGGCCTACTCCTTATCTCAGTGTCCTGTTTCTTATGTTTCCCAGTGAGTGACTACATTGGAATTGGTAAAGTTAAACTTGTTTTTTGTTATTTGGACTATTTTTGAAATGTCTTTTGAATTTATTTCAGTATCTGTTGTTGAATACAAATGATAATTTCCAGTTATTTACAAATACCAAAAGAAATCTTTGTTTTGAACTATGAGCTAAAAATGGGAAATGATACTGTTTTAAATCAAGGAAACTGTGTAAGAAACTTTAAAAACAAGTTACTAGAACACATAATAAGTTGTATCTACAACTATTGGCTTATTCCAATGGTGAGGTAACATTCCAGATTGAATGGTACCACCTGTGTGCTCAGGGCAGTTTTGTTCAAAGATTGTCCTTCAATTGGTTTTTCAATTGGGACCAGTTATTATGGGTTCATTCAGGGTAACAACCGCTTGATTGGTTCCTGGGCAGGTCGCTATAGTCTTGGGTGTGGACAATACAGCAGAAACATTTATCGATACGAAGAGAAAGGATTCATCTCTCCCTCTCTGTCTTTTGTATAGGCAAGTAAAACAAAATTCTTAGTAGGTAGGTACTCTCCCTCACCTTTCCCAATACATTGTTCTGTCAATAAATGCACTATGGAAGGAAAAGAAGGAAAACATGATTACTTTCAGAGGCACTGAAAGGCAAATCCTCAGTCAATCGATGAAATGCTAAACATTGATATATCCACAACTTCATGTCACGAGCAAAGAATCTGAATTAGTTGAAAGAAAACAACTCATCAATGGCTGTGATCCAGATTGGTTGTAGAAATCTGCATCTTTGTCTTGTCTTGGCTCTCAATACGCCTGTGTCTGTGTAAATGAGATTTATGAGGATTTTTTTGTTCACTCATGGGATATGGACATCACTGATTAGGCCAGCATTTATTGCCTGTCTCTAGTTGCACTTGAGAAGATCGTGGTGAATTGCAAGGTTAAGAAAGGGATAGAGCTTAAGTTATAAAGTTATCTATTAATAATCCAATTTACCTTTTTTTGCCATTGGTTAAACAAAAATATCTTAATTGCTGTAGTTAATTTCTTGATAATGAAAAAAACCTAGCGTGCATGTTATTGAATTGAATTCAATTTGATTCAATTGTACTGAGACACAGTGAAAAGCTTTGTCTTGCAAGCAGTAGAGGCAGATCACGTAGTTAAATAGCATAGATAAGTAAATAATAGGTAAACAGCAGCAAAAACCAAAACACAGGTACGGGTGAATGTTAAGAATTTGAGAGTCCATTTAGTATTCTCAACCGTAGGGTAGAAATTGTTACAAAACTGGCAGGTGCGTGTGTTCAGGCTTCTCTACCTTTTCCTCGATGGTAGAGGTTGTAAAAAAACATTGCCAGGGTGGGATGGATCTTTGACAATGCTGGCAGCCTTTCCTTGACAGCAGGCCTGGTTAGATGGATTCTATAGAGGGGAGGTTGGCCTTTGTGATTGTCCGGGCTGAGTTCACCACTCTCTGTAACCATCTCCGATCTCGAATGGTACAGTTGCCTTACCAGGTAGTGATACATCCAGACAGAATGTTCACGATGGCGCACCTATAAAAGTTTGGAAGGGTATTCACCAAGATGCCAAATTTCCTCAGCTGCCTGAGGAAGAAGAGACATTGTTGGGCCTTTGTAACCAGTGCGTTCATGTGAATATAGAAAAGTACAGCACATAACAGGCCCTTTGGTCCACGATGTTGTGCCGAGGTTTAATCCTAATGTAAAATATAGTAACTTAAACTACGCACCCCTCAACTCACTGCTATCCATGTGCATTCTAGCAGTCGCTTAAATGTCCTCAATGACTTTGCTTCCACCACCACAGCTGGCAACGCATTCCATGCATTCACAACTCTCTGCGTAAAGAACCTACCTCTGACTTCTCCTTTATACTTTCCTCCTAATATCTTCAAACTATGACTCCTCGTACCAGTCATTCCTGCCTTGGGGAAAAGTCTCTGGCTATTGACTCTATCTATTCCACTCATTATTTTGTACACCTCGATACACCTCGAAGAGTCCAAGAAAGCTTGTTGTGGATGACCAAACCCAGAAGCTTGACACTCTCCACTCGTTCCACATCTGTGCTCTAAATGTGTAGGGGGGCATGAGTAACATCCCGCCAAAAGTCAATAATGAGTTCCTTGGTTTTGCCAGCATTGAGAGTTAGGTTATTCTCAGGGCACCATTTTTCCAGATCTTCCACCTCCCGTCTGTGGTCTGTTTCATCACCATCTGAGATTCGGCCAACTATGGTGGTATCATCAGTGAACTTGTAAATGGCATTAGTCTGGTATTATTTTACTAACACTAAGAATTTCAACAGGTCTGGCTGCACCTGTAGAGAGAAATAGACTTGCAACGTTAACTCTCTTTCTCTCTACAGATGCTGCCAGACCTGCTGAGATTCTCCAACATTCTCTGTATTTGTTTCATGTTTCCAGCATCTTCAGTATTTTGCTTTTAACCAAGTGCATAGTCTTTTAACCTGAATTAAACAGTTATGTAAAATTCAGTAGTGTAATCAATTTTTCACATTTTGTGACAACTCAGGAATAGTGGGATTGCCCCAAGTGAGTCATGGTGAAATTCAAGGTAATACTCAGAGTTTTTAAAAAAAAAAATTTACAAGTCCATTTGGTTTACATTTTAGTAGTTTAAAATAGTGCAGTTCCTTAAAAGGCACAGACACTGGGGAATGCACAATGAATCTGAAATACATAGCAATTCGTTGATCTTAGTTATTTCTCCCATGTTAGTGAGAGCATCCATTTACTTCTTTCAGATAACTTCTGCTTGTCCTTAACATAATCTACAGCATTATTTAACAGAGAAATGTTACTAATTAAGAGTAATGTTCTGACGACATGGTTTTGCCTTTCTAAGGAAATCCATTTAAAGGTTTTCCATGCTTGGACAAAGAAGGGATAAACTGTTAGTTACAATTAAAACAAATAATTAATGGTCTATGAAGAAATAAAACAAATGTTAAAGCAGAAGGCTTAAGTAACCAGTGATGTGGCATGATGTCTATGTTATTACCTTGCCACTGCAGAAAGAAAATATTTTGATATTTGATTTTGCCACATGAAATTCAGTTGCTCGAAATTTCTGTAAGCTACATTTCCAGTTATACAATTAACTTTTGCATAGTGAATTCTCCACTGATCAAATAAAATCTCACTCAAGAAGCTTGAATGTTAATTTTGCAACTTTGGTGTTTTTTTCCTAATGATACCTTTAGAATGTTAATATTTAAACACATTTGCTTTATGGAACATATCTAGGCAATCCTGTGTTTCTATGTTCCATTCTAATATTGAAACTTGAGCTACTAATGTGAATCTATATTTGTTGATACATCGCCATCTTCTTATTTTGTTTCCATTTTTATTTAATTAGCTTGCTCGTCTAGGTCAAGATGAATATCTGTGCTGCACAAATGTTCTTTCTCCATAGGAAAAGAAAATTGCTTTGTTTGGTTGCTTCCTATCAAAACTGACATTCCTGGATTTTGTATTTGCGCTGTAGATGCCAATGACGGAGGAAAGATCTTAACTTGTTGTTAAAAATAGCCCTATTATGCAAAATGTTTTTGCAGAATCAATTTTAAAAATTAAACTTTTACATTTTTCATGTCCTTATTTGGCAAAAATTGTGGTTAGTTGTGGCCCTTTCCACACTTATCATTATGTGACTCTATAATTATACAGTACAGATTGATGCTGTGGGCTTAGGCTATAATTCATGCTATCCTTATCTGTAAGCAATAGCCAAGAGGTTTCCGATAAATGCCAGCATAAGCTGCTGTGATACTCTCCTGAGACCCTTCCCCTCCATGCACTTTGCTGACCACTGCAGAAAGCTACCTACACTCAGAGTTTGTAGCTTATAACCCAAAGATACTCTTCCTTTCTATTTGGACGCCTGCTAATAAGGTCACATCATACCGTGTGCCTAATTTTTATGGCAGCAAACAGTATTTGGAGCCCATTCTTTTATGTTGTGTTCTGAAATCCTTCCAAGTTGGTTTAATGAAATAGGTCATGTTCAAATGCCATAAACCAGACTTTTTCTGTGATTTGAGCTACAAACGCCTGCTAAAATTAATTTCACTTATATTTAAAAAAGGATTTTAAAAAGTTTTTAAAAGTTTTGCTACAAATACTCTACCTTTGTAAAGTGTATGCAAAAGATTTATACAAACTGTAAATACAAATAACAGGCTGAAATAGTGTATTAATTAATCTTGTCAAAAAGCATAGTTTTTCCATCTCTTGCAAGATGTGTATGTTACAAAATGGACTAAAATTGTCTAAGCTTTATCATCCTCATTTTCCTTATTTTGTCAAAGGTTGCTTCCTAAATATTTTAGCAAAACTTAATTATATCATCAGATAGAGTCCAATAGCATTTATCTAAAATATTTTTAAAGTTATTGCCAATAAATTGCACTTTCTCAGCTGCTCTTATTTTATATGAAAATATAGAAGATGATTTTTAAAGAATTCCTAAAATTGCACACATGCAAAAAATGGCAGACAAGACTATCTGCATGTTGATCCTGTGCTGTATAATTGAGGTGCAAAATAAGTGTTACCCAGTGCTACCATTCTCCAGCATCCATGCCACCTGGGAAAAGCAGAAGCAACAGAAAAGAGCAAAAATGTGGGCAAGTTCGAAGGGAAAATCAATTGTGGGAAATTCCTTTTTGATCACCAAGAAGGCAATTGAAAATAAGTTCTTAAGAGGCTTATGACAACAGATCACCTCCCTGCTTACCGAATGATAGCAGCCCTGGAAATCGTTCAGTTCTTTTTTGAACAGTTTCCACACTTAGCTTTTTTGATAGAAGAAACACATCATTTTTGATTAGATTAGATTCCCTACAGTGTGGAAACAGGCCCCATCAGCTCAACAAGTCCACACCGACCCTCCGAAAAGCAATCCACCCAGACTCATTCCCCTACGTTCACCCCTAACTAATGCACCTAACACTACGGGCAAGTTAGCATGGCCAATTCACCTGATTTGCACATCTTTGGATTGTGGGAGAAAACCAAAGCACCCAGAGGAAACCCACAACACGAGAATGTGCAAACTCCACACAGACAGTTGCCCGAGGGGGGAGTTGGACCCGGGTGTGTGGCACTGTGAGGCAGCAATGCTAACCACTGAGCCACTGAGTGTGGATAGTAATCTATCCACACATACAGTCTGCCTTTTCAATATTTTAAGTGCGGAGAAAGTGAGGACTGCAGATGCTGGAGATCAGAGCTGAAAAATATGTTGCTTATGCCCGAAACGTCGATTCTCTGCTCCTTTGATGCTGCCTGACCTGCTGCGTTTTTCCAGCAACACATTTTTCAGCTCAATATTTTAAATGCCACAAGTGATATTAAAATGATTCAGCTCTGTAAGCTTATCACGATAACTGGGGACTTTTAAATATTAATGGCTCTTCACTGAATATTTTCGAAGCCTGTGTGTTCTCTACCATCTGACAAGTCTAAAGCTGAACAAGGCTTAACCAGCATCTTGTGTGAAGACAATAGAGTGCTTTGTTGTTTTATATTGGGCATGCCAGCAGTACAATCCATTTCTTAATTAGTCTGTACACTACACTTTAGCATGAATCCCAAACTTTTAGATGCTGATGCACTATAGCTTTCAAGTTGTTTAATCTAGTTCAGTCAGTGTGCACTGCGTACTATATGCATTCTTAGTTTTAACCCTTCTATGTGTAGAATAGTATACCTTTCAATATTAATTGTCATATGCCATTTACAAGTGCACCACCCCACCCAACTTTAGATATGAAAGAAAGACAGGAAGTGCTGGAGAAACTCAGAAGTTCTGGCACTATCTTTAGAGGGAAAAACAGTTAATATTTCAAGTCCACTGACCCTTCAGAAGGGGGCTAGTTTCTGTTTTCTCTCCACAGACACTGCCAGACGTGCTGATTTTCTCTCGTGCTTCCTGTTTTATTACAGATTTCTGACATCTTTTAGATCTAATGTTTGTTTTGTTTCTCATACTAGGTCTAATGTGAAAATATGAATTACTGTTGTGATTACCATCAATATCACTTTGGTTCAGAGGATTAAAATAGAGAATGAAACATGAATATTGATCATTAACAATCATTGACAGTGGTGCAAAAATAGCAAGTACTTACCAATAATCTGTCCATCAATACTGAATTTGGATTCAACCAGGCCTATTCAACTTCAAATCACATTGTTGCCTTGGTCTCAATGCAAATAAAGTTGTTGTGCTCCAGAAATGCCCTTTATATCAAGGCAAAATAAGTAACAAAGTGAGCCATCAATGAACCCCAGTAAAACAGGATTCAAAGAATAAGCATGATTGGTTGTCCACTTTCCACAGTTGAAAGCCAAGGATTACACTACTAACAGCAACAAAAAAGACTTGTGTCCAATTTTCCCACTTTGATGAGCATTGGTGATGCACAATTCCCTGGTTCATAGTATTTTTGTATTGGTTTTCTTTTGTTCTAAATCCATGGATCACAGACAGAAAGAATAATTGCTGTGAAGAAAGGGATGACAAGCAGAAGGATATATCATAGCTAACAGATGTTTATGATTTTGTAACAAATACTTGAGTGGCATTACTATTACTGATAAAGGAAAGAAAAGATGGATACGTTACATGCATGCTAATTCCTTGCCCATTTTGGCTGTACAATACTGAGTCAATTTGTCAAATAGCTGCAATAGTCTACTTGAAAGAATTCTGTCTTGACTGAAGTTTGCACATTTGTAAATTATCAATTTTTGGAGTATATCTTTATCTTATATATACAGTAATTATTAAAACGAAGTATTTAACAGCTTTTAGCTGTAATTATTTTTCACTTTTGTCTCCCAGGCAAGGCTTTGACATTCCTCTTGCTGCAGCCTTCTAGTCCTAAGCTTCCAGCACACAGTACCATCCGCAGAACTGCCATTGATTTGATTGGTCGTGGTTTTACTGTGTGGGAACCTTACATGGATGTTTCAGCTGTGCTGATGGGACTTCTAGAACTCTGTGCTGATGCTGAAAAGCTTCTTTCAAAGTAAGTACATAATTGAAAGAACATAAAGCTGAACCACTTTGAAAAGGATGAACTGATTGCAAAGGCTTTTTCTGTAATAGCTAAAAATAATTTCTCTGATATCCTGTCCCACCCGGGGTTCAAATAATTCCGAATGAAAGCTGCATAAGAGGGGCAGTAAATTATTTGTGTGGTTTCTCTTTTATTTGATAGTTTTAATAACAAATACCTACATTTCTATCACGCCTCTGTTATAAACAATGGCTAAAATCACTTTACAGAGACATAATTGGATACAGGTTGACATTAAAGAAAATATTAGAATAGACTAAAATCTTGTGTAAACAGCCTTTGCATTTTTTTAACAGTGAAATGCTTTATAAAGGTATTTGTTGATATAAGGTTCTCTGTATCTGTGATTCAGGTCTTTCCCTTCTTCCACTTTAAGGAATAGCAAAAGCAGGCTCTATTCAGAGCAATCAAAGATTGGTGGAGTAGCAGAAAGCATAAGGGACTGTCAAAGAATACAGGAGGATACAGATAAACTGGAGAGTTGGGCAGAAAAGTGGCAGACGGCTTTCAATCCAGACAAATGTGAGGTGATACATTTCGGCAAGTCTAATTCTAGAGCGAATTATACAATGAATGGAAGAGCCTTGAGAAAAGTTGATGGGCAGAGAGATCTGGGCGTGCAGGTCCATTGTACCCTGAAAGTTGCTGCACAGGTGGATAGAGTGGTCAAGGAAGCATATAGTATGCTTGCCTTCATTGGATGGGGTATTGAGTATAAGAGCTGGCAAGTCATGTTAAAATTGTACAAGACATTGGTTCAGCCGCATTTAGAATACTGTGTGCAGTTCTGGTCGCCACATTACCAAAAGGATGTAGACGCTTTGGAGACGGTGCAGAGAAGGTTTATGAGGATGTTGCCGGTATGGAAGGTGCTAGCTATGAAGAGAGGTTGAGTAGGTGAGATTTATTTTCACTAGTAAAAAGGAGATTGAGGAGGGACCTGATTGAGGTTTACTAAATCATGAAGTCTATAGACAGGGTGGATAGAGACAAGCTTTTTCCCAGGGTGAAGAATTCAATAATCAGAGGTCATGCTTTCAAGGTGAGAGGTAGAATGTTTAAGGGGGATACATGGGGCAAGTACTTCACACAGAGGGTGGTGGGTGTTTGGAACGCATTGCCAGCAGAGGTGGTAGAGGCAGGCACGGTAGATTCATTTAAGATGTGTCTGGACAGATGCATGAGTTGGTGGGGAGCAGAGGGATACAGATGCTTAGGAATTGACTGACAGGTTTAGACAGTTGATTTGGATCGGCCCAGGCTTGGAGGGCCGAAGGGCCTGTTCCTGGGCTGTAAATTTTCTTTGTTCTTTGTTCAATACACTTGCTTCTCAGTTTCTCCTAAAATGTATCAATTCACATTTTTATCCTGTGAATGATGTCTGCCGCTTTTTAATTTCCACACTTTTTAATCTTTGATTTCCAGTGATCATTTCTTAGTTTTTGTCACACCCCATAATTTGTTGTTCTCACCTGAGGTACATCACTGACAATATCCCACCAGATGAGGGAAGGTTGCATTCGGCATACTTGTTTTCAGGCATTTAACCTCCTATCTTTCTATAGAACTACATTCACACATTCAGGGCGGCACGGTGGCACAGTGGTTAGCACTGCTGCCTCACAGCGCCAGAGACCTGGGTTCAATTCCCGCCTCAGGCGACTGACTGTGTGGAGTTTGCACATTCTCCCCGTGTCTGGTTTGCACATTCTCCCCGTGTCTGCGTGGGTTTCCTCCGGGTGCTCCGGTTTCCTCCCACAGTCCAAAAATGTGCAGGTCAGGTGAATTGGCCATGCTAAATTGCCCATAGTGTTAGGTAAGGGGTAAATGTAGGGGTATGGGTGGGTTGTGCTTCGGCGGGTCGGTGTGGACTTGTTGGGCCGAAGGGCCTGTTTCCACACTGTAAGTAATCTAATCTAATCTAATACCGTGGACCTGATTCTATTTCTATTGAAGAAGATGGGTTTTGAATGAGTTGACATGCTGCACTATGTACCTTAATTTTAATAAAATGCTTTTTAAGTTCAACTTCCTTTGACATCATCTAACATGCAGTACCATTGCATTTTTTAGTTTTATATTTAGTTTTAGCTTCTTTTTGACCTTTTTAAGAAAAAAAACTCAAGGTATTAAGTATAAATTAACCTATTAAATATATATTAACCTATTAAATATAGGTTAATGAGAACATAAACTGAAGTTAATTTACCAGATTCACAATGTCAAATTCAACCGTTCTTCAAATATAACTCTCTTGATGTTAACCGCATTAAAGTTTGAGATATTTTAGGGAGAAAAGTCAGTGTTATGTTAAAAATTTTAAACTTGTGTTTTAAATATTGAAGATAATTGCTTTAAAGTTGACATTTGTATTTTTAAAGTGGTAATGTCTTTAAAATGTCCGCATGTGATGTTGTAATATATAAGTTAAACCATTTAGGAGAAAAGTATTTTCTACAATTTATTACAATTACAAAGCATATTTTTAGTGTCTCGAATTTTACATTGACATTTTAATGTGGAGTTGTAAGTAAGTCAGTGCTATGACTGCCTATAAATAGGTTTGACCTGATATAATTAGTGAATGATCATTTTTAGATATTGAATCTCCAGGATTAGAAAACAAAAGCGCATTTGGCGATGAATGGAAGCATTGTTTTGCCAGTAGCGTTTTTTAAGAGAATTATTTATTTTTATCTCTTGAAAAGCACATGCAGTGGTGTATGTCCAGGAGAATTTTGCGTAAACTGGTCGTTTTATCTGGGTAGTAATATTATGAATTTGTAAAATCCCTGTATGATATTACCATTCTGCTATTGCAGGAACTGAAGTGCAAATGCTATTCACTGGTAATCATCATTTAGTCAGGAACCTGAGGGAGGATGTGAGCTTTGAATTGCTGAGTGATTACATCACTCAATGTGGATATACTACATAAATGATTCTGACTTGCTGTGACCCCTTCTAATATAGTTACACTGAAAGTGTAATCTTTCAATGTTTATTAGAAAGGGGCTAATGCAAGGCAGCACATTGCGCTTACCACAGCCAGAGGTAGAGATGAGATGTGGTTGCTGGTGGGAAATTAGATTTTGTCAGTAAATTTCTTTTCCTCTCTGCCCAGCAGCAAGCCAATGTCAGAAATTAATATTTCTACTTCTGTCAAATGATAATAATTAGCCTGCTGAGCTAGTGATTCAAATATGAGGTATTTTAAAATATGTTTCTATCTTTTAGTGTGTTTTTTAAAAGAATGTGAAGCGTGTCATTTAGCACTCTGCAGTAATCACCTAAATTTTAATACAAATTTTTTCTATGATTGTAAACTGTTGGTAACATGTTTTTGTAGCAATATGTATGCAAGATTAATGTTGACATCAACAAAAGCTCCTGGATATTAAAATTACTGAAAGGAAATAAAGAGTTGCATTTATATAATAGCTTTCATGATCACAGATGCCCTTAAGCATTTTACAGTCAATGAAGCATTTTTGAAGTCTAGTCACTGTCTTGAAGTGGAAAAAGTAGCAGCCAATTTGCATGCAGACTCCAATGGTCATCAATGTGTTAATGATCATATAATCTGGCTTTGTCATATTGATTGAGGGATAAATATTGGACAGGACAACTCTCCTACTCTTCTCTGAAGTCATGTCCTGGATTCTTTTGCTCCCACCTGAAAGGGAAGAAAGAGCCTCAAGAGATGACACCTCTCTTAATGCAGTCACGGCACATCACTGGGTTGGCGTGTCAGCCTTATATTTTATGCTCAAACATTTTAAATTTGAAAGCACAGTAATTTGGGCTTGTATTTTTATTTATTATCCAACTCAATAACGTTATCATGAAATAACAGAAAATGTCATTCTTAGATTGTTTTAAACCAAAGTTCAGAGGCTAGAGGGTTCAGACCCAGATAATTCTCATTCATATGATTATTTCTCCACATACTTGGGTGAAGTTAAAGTATAATGTTACTGTTGGTGTGCAAAGTGTCAGTATCTTCCTCTTCTGCAAACTTTTTATGGTGAGTAAGACCCAAGAGATCAAAGCGAGTTGCAGTAAGAGCCACTTCATTCTGAAATCAGATTGCACTTTAACTCCACACATATACTGAACATGTTTACTACTCATTTAAAATGAACGCTATCATTAACTTTATAACATCGCTGCTACTACAGGATTTGCTCAAAAAAGGACTTATTAAAGGAAAACAATTTTTTTGCCAATTGTCCTTTTTAAAACACAGAATTGGAAAATGCAACATTTTCTCATGATTTAATATGCCAAGCAACTATAATTCAGTCTGATTCTTTTCTTAAAACAATGATAAAAGGTATTTATAATGGCAAAATATCCTACTGAAAACCCAGCTGTGAAACTATATTAATGACTTGGCTAAAGGGACCAAATGTATGCTGTCTCAATTTACTGATGACACCTAAAATAGGTAGTCAAACAAGTTGTGAAGAAAACACAATGACTCTGCAATGGAACTTAGATATATTAAGTGAGTTGGAAAAATCTGGCAGATTAAGTATTGTCTTAAGTAATAGTAAATGAGTATATCACTCAAATTTGTGTGACACCACAGAAATCTGTGACACAGTGGGGCTTGCTCATTTGCATACATAAATCACAAAAACTAGCGTGTAGGTTCTGCAATTGATTGGCAGGTCAAATGGAATGCAGGCCTTTATTGCATTGGAGAATGGAGTAAAAAAGTAAGGAAGTCTTGTTACATACCCTTACTGAAATGAAATTTCGTATAATGTTTCTTTGGGTCTCATTTGCTTCTGTCTCACATAACTGCAGAAATTTCATTTCACTGTACTTCAAGCAGCAAAAATGCTGGAAAGCAAAGTTTTTCTCTGGATCAAAATTCTCAAATTTCTATCACTAATATAAATAGAAGAACATACAAAGTAGGTACTCTTTGAGTCTGCTCTGCCATTCAGTATGACAATGGCTAACCATTCAACTCAGTACTCTGTTTTACGCTTTTGATCCCTTTTGCCCTAAGAACTATATGTAACTCGTTGAAAACATTCAATGTTTTGGCCTCAGCTGCTTTCTGTGGCAGAGAATTCCATAGGCTCACCAGTCTCTGGGTGAAGACACCTCTCCTCATCTCAAACCCAAACCGCCTACTCCATACCCAAAACTGTGACCCCTGGTTCTGGATTCTCTGGTCATCAGGAACACCCTTCCTGCATTTACCCTGTCTAGATTTGTTAGAATTTTATAGATGTATTCTCACCAATGCCCTATGTATTTGCAATCAGATATCACGGAAGCAAACCTGACAAAACTGATTTGATTTATTTAAAACCAAGTGCCTCACTGGCTAGATGAAGACCAGTAGCATACAGAATTGAAAAAATATATAATTCGTATTTTTTTATAAATGCTATTGAATAACTTATTACTTTGAAATCTAAACTATCTCACAGGCTGGATCTTGTAACCACATTAAAAATAGGGCATGATGCATTGGATCAGCAATACAATGTCATCAACCAGTCTCCAAAATTACGAAAAGCAAGCAGGCATGAAAATCAGTAACCCATCTGCTATTCTGACTGGTGCATCCTGCATTTGTCAGACATGGTGTGTAAAAATGTGAGTGTTATACAGCAGCTATGATGAGGTAGTACAAGGATGGAAGAAAATGCCTGTCACCAGGGCGATGGATAAATGTATTTATATATTCCACTGAAGACCGTAGTAGCTTTCATCTGCTTTTTAAAAAAACTTTTGTAGTGAATAAAAATTTGATAGAGTTTAACATAGGAAAATGTGAAGTCATGCATTTTGGTAGGAAGAATCAAAATGCAGATTATTATTTAAGTGAGATATTCCCAAAAAATGTTCAGCGCAGAAGGATCTGGGTGTTCTTTTTCAGTAGCACTGCTGCCTCACAGCGCCAGAGACCCAGGTTCAATTCCCGACTCAGGCGACTGACTGTGTGGAGTTTGCACATTCTCCCCGTGTCTGCATGGGTTTCCTCCGGGTGCTCCGGTTTCCTCCCAAAGTCATAAAGATGTGCAGGTCAGGTGAATTGGCCATGCTAAATTGCCTGTAGTGTTAAGTGAAGTGGTAAATGTAGGGAAATGGCTCTAGTTGGGTTGTGCTTTGGCGGGTTGGTGTGGACTTGTTGGGCCGAAAGGCCACACTGTAAGTAATCTAATCTAATCTAATCTAAATGTAACTCGAAAAGTTAGCATGGAGGTACATCAAATAAATGAGGCAAATGGAATCTTGGCCTTTATTGCCAGGATTTGAAGTTTAAAAATAGGAAAATCTTGATATTACAGTACAGGGTATTGATGAGGCCACTTCTAGAGTACTGTGTATCGTTTTGTTTCCCATATTTAAGAAAGGATGTGATGGCACTGGACACAGTTTTAAAGACATTCAGTAGGCTGATTCCTGGTTTGAAGATATTGACTGCTAAACAGGTCAGACCTTTATTCAGTAGAGTTTAGAAGAATTGAGGGCAATCTTATTGATTTTATTAGAAATCAAATTACACTAAATCTACCTTTTGAAAGCCCATGTACACAACATCCAACAACATTATCCTCAGTAACTCTCACTGTTACCTCTTCAGAAAACTCAAGAAGTTAAAGAAATGAAGAAATCAATATTCACAGGGGTGTTGACATGTTAGATGTTGAAAAGATGTTTTAGCTAAAGTGGGAATCTTGAAATACGGGGGTGGGGGGCAGAGTTACAGAATATGGATCACACATTTAAAACTGGGGTTCAAAGGAATTTCTTTTCCCAAAGAGTAGTAAAGGTCTGACATTCTTTAACTCAAATTTGTCAAGAATGGATCACTCAAAGTATTCAAAGAGGTAGGTAGATTCTTGAAGTATCAGGGAGACGAGGGCTATAATAAACTGCTATGAAAGAGGTATTGAGGCCTGAGGCAGATCAGCTGTTATCTTATTGAATAGCAGCATCAACATAAGGAGCTGAATGACTTGCTTGACCGCCTATTTCTTCTGTTATTTTGTTTTCCTTTGAGTGGAGAAACTAAGAATAGATGTGATAGAAGTTTCCAAAATCATGAGAGTTCTGAACAGTGTTGACTGGGAGAAAATGTTCCCATTTGTAAACAGGTCAAAACGAAGAGGGCACAAATTTAAAGTAAAATGTGTTTGTAAGAAGTAAATGAGTTGTGACAAGAAAGGTTTTCATACTCTGAGTAGTTTGGGTCTGGACTGCACTGTCAGGAAATGTGGTGGAGGCAAGTTCAACTGAGGCATTCAAGAAATTATTATTTGAAAATAAATAATCTGCAGAGTTACAAGGAAAGGAGGAAGGCTGGCACCTCATCATGCTGTACATATGGAAAGCTGATGCAGACATGATGGGCCGAATAGATTTCTTCTACACTGAAAGCAGTCTGTGCTTCCAAGATATACATTGACCATTTCAGTCAAAGTCCACATCTGACCCAACTGATGTGCATAATCTCGAATATAAAACCAGACCACAGGACATGACGAAACACGTTGTTACATAGTGAGTAATGGAAATCAAGAAAGCCTTCTGAAAATCCACATACATCACATCCAGTAATTCCTGCTCATCTATTCTTCATTCTGCTATTAACATCCTCAAAAAACACCTAACAGCTTTATGAAACATAATTTCACTTTCATAGGTCCATTTGCTCAATCATTTTCTGAGCATTTATCATATTTTTTATAATAGATTCTAGTGTTATCTCTAGAATCTATAATAAAAGATATGATAAATGCTCAGAAAATGATTGAGCAGATGGACCTATGAAGGTGAAATTATGTTTCATGCAAACAGGCCTGTAATTCTCCATTTTATCCCCTCCCCTTTCTTAAATCGTAGTTATATATGACATCTTGCAATCTGCAAGTATTCCAGTTTCAACACTCTGAGATTTCAATCTATGGATGCCAGAGTTTTCTCAACCTTTAGTCCCATTAATTTTTCTAATATTTCTTTACTCACTAATATTAATTTCTTATGATTCCTCTGTCTTATTTGCCCTTCAAGTTCTTTTATTTATAGGTGTCTGATATATTGCTGCACGAAGACTGACAATTTATTTAGCTTCTCTATAATTTCACTATTACCCATTATAAGGTTGCCTTTTTAGTTATCCATAGAATCTTATGTAGTCTGCTTTATTAGTTCTCACTAGTTTGTCATATTTTCCATTTTCTTTGTCAGTTTTTTTTTATTCTCCTTTGGTGAATTCTGAAATACGTCCAATACTCAGGTTTACTATTTTCTTTGCAGTTTTTTAAGCTACCTCATTTAATGTAAAGTTAAAAATCACACAACACCAGATTATAGTCCAACAGGTTTAATTGGAAGCACACTAGCTTTCGGAGTGATGCTCCTTCATCAGGTGATTGTCTCCGAATCATTTAATATAGACAGTTTTTAATTTCTTTTCTTGGCTATTGTTTCCTCTTGGAATCTCTGACCATATTATTTAGATACGAACCATTCCTTGTCTGCCTTTGTACCTTTTTATGTATTTTCCCACCCACCAAAGCCAACCTGCCTCCTATATTTTCAGAAGTTCCCTTGTTTTGGATTGATTTACATCATTTTCAGATTTAATGTAAAACATTATCAAATTATGGTCATTCTTCATACAATTCATACAGTTCATATAGTTTTGGGTAGATTTGTGAGCATTGTATAAGTTGCAAAATTAATATGTATTGACAACTGTCTTATGAAATAAGTGAATGAAGTTTGAGATTGTGCAGATCTCAACTGTCTTTTCGCCTCTTGTGCGTTGGTTCTACTGGAACAAAAATTTCCTAGACTTATTCATTTGAACCCAGTGCATCTAGGTCCAGAACTCTCTTCTGAATTGTTAATAGTTATAACATTTCACAACCTCACAGGAGAGCTACAAGGTGGCTGTATCGGAAATGGAAAAATCTCACTTTTGTGCATTAGGGTTGTTCTTCTGAATTGGAGATGGAAATACATTGTTTGGTAGTCTACAGGAAGCCTTTCTCTTGCTTTACTGTACTGGTCTGGTCTGAGAATCCTTAATGCCGATGCTGGTTGCCCAGAATGGTCGTGCTTTACTTCTTACTGGGAAAAAAATCACTGTTATTTGCTACATTAATCACTTTTTTTTTAAGAAATAGAGAGGGCAGCTGTAAAAGTCAAGCACAGAAATTTAGCTGACATGGTTAATGTTTACAATTCAAAATTCACTTGTCCAGATTTGAAATACGTTTTGGCAAAATATATTGAGATGCTGAGTTTTGACACCTTCAATCAAAACTGTAACTGATGGAAAACTGTAAATTGGTGGAGTCAGTGCTGTGGCCACAATTATTCACAATATGTTAGTGACTTGGATGAGAGAAACTGATGTTTTGTAGCCTGTTTTGGGAATGACACAAACATTGGTGGAAAGATAAGTGATGAGGATGGACTGGGAATCAACAGAGAAATGTGAACAAGTTGAGTGACTAGGCTAAAACTTGGTAGATGGAATATAATGTGTGAGGTTATGGATTTTAACAAGAGGAAAAGAAGAGCTGAACTTTATTTAAATAGGGAGAGATGACAGAATGTTGCAGCACAGAAGATTCGGGAGTCCTCATCCATGAATCACAAAAAGCTAGCATCCACGTTCAGCACTTAATAGGAAAGGTGTTTACAGTTGTTGGCCTTTATTACAGAGTTTAAAAGTAGGGAGATCTTGCTAAAACTCTGGGCACATTTAATGATCTGAGCACATATACAACAAAGTCCGTCAGCTTCTGCACACCTCCTTAGAGTTAAACTCCCCTATTTAATACTGTCTTTCAAATTACAAAGAAGAATACAGCACAGGAACAGGCCCTTTAGCCCACCAAGACTATGTCAATATATTATGCCTTTCTAAAGTAAAAACCTTTTGCCTCTACGCTGTCCATACATCTCTATTCTCTGACTATTCATATATCTGTCAAGATTTTTCTTAAATTTTGCTGTCATATCTGCCTCCCCCACCACCTCTGGCAGCGCATTCCAGACACTTGGCACTGTGTGTAAAAGACCTGTTTTTCTCTTTTACCTTCAGCCTTTTGATGTTTTTCTAACCAAAATGCATCACTTCACACTTATCTACATTGAAATTCACCTGCCATCTATCTGCCAACTCCGTCAACTTGTCAATGCCTCTGCATTTCCACAATATCATAGAATCGTGAAATCCCCACAGTGTGGAAAGAGACCTTTTGGCTCATTGAATCCACACCAACCCTCCAAAGAGCATCCCACTCAGCCCCAGCCCCATACCCTATTTCCATAACCCCACATAGTACAACAGCTAATTCACCCCCGGACACGAAGGGCAATTCAGCATGGCCAATCCACATAACCTAGAACTGTGGAAGGAAACCAAAGCACCCGGTGGAAGTCCACAGATAATGTGCAAACAATTTAACTTGGGTCCCTGGCACTGTGAGGCAGTGGTGCTAACCACTGAGCTACCTCTCCTCTTCGCAATTTACAGTTCTTCTAAGTTTAGTGTCATTTGCAAACTTGAAAATTGTCCCCTGCACACAAGGTCTGGATCACTTATACTATATACATATAGGAAAACCAAGGGTCCTAATACTGACCTCCACATCAAAACTTCCTCCAGCCTGAAACATATCTATTGAACATTGCTCTCTGTTTCCTATAAATAGGCCAATTTTGTACCCATGTTGGTATTAACCCTTTTATTCTTTGACCCATAACATTCCTCTCAGATTTGTTGTATGGCACTGCATTAACGCTGTCCGAAAGTCCATGTTCATGAAATCAACAGCATTAGCTTTGTTAAGCCTTTCTGTTAACTCTACAAAAAATTTCTAGTTAAACTTGATTTCTCCTTTAGAATATCCCAAATAATTGTTTCTAGAAACTTCTCAGCACTGAATGGCACAGACTCGATGGGCCGAATTTCCTACTTGTTTCTATATCTTATGGTAACAGCATTCTAAATAACAATCCACAATGTTCTATGAAATGAATTAATGGTTGTCAATAAATCCTTTAAAGAACTACAGGCTATAAAAGCAAATCTGGAACTTCTTCAAAAACTAATTAATTCTTCCTTGGGCCATACCCTATCCAGTTGAACTTTGATTATTATTTGATACATTGTTTGCAGGCCGACAGGCCAATAACTGGGTGGGGATTTAAAAGTTATGGCACATGTAAAATAAAATTGTGATACATGTAAATGTGAAGTATAGATGCATGTCTGCAAACTAATAATATATCATCTTTTCAAGGGCCATCATAGATTTTGACAGACATTAGCCATGGCTTCTTAGATTTGCAAGGCTTGGAAATTAATTTGTATGACATTTTTTTGTTTGAGATACTTTTAATTTCATCACAGGATATTAATAATAACACAGTTGTTGTGTTATACCAATCTACTTCATCTGTATATACTAAACTGCTTACTTTTAGTTTAAGACAAAAGGGTGTAGCCCAGAGGTGCGGAACCTTTTCATGTTGGAAGGCCACATTACGTTAGTTGTGATCTAATAAGGCCGCATCCAAAAACTTCAATTATATATTCTTCAAAATTCACATTATTTTCTAAAAATCTAACTACTATCTACTAACTAAAAAAAATAAAATAAATGTTGATACAGCTAGACTGTGTAACTATTCTCAAATTTCACTTCAAACGGAAAGTCACGTGCACTGTTGTCATAAGTTGATAAACACTGGCGTACTGGATACCCACAGGCTCTCGCCAACCAGCCTCAGGCAGTAATGGCGCCACTTAGGGGGGGAAGATAACGTACATTCTAGGTCGCATTATAACTAAATCATGAGCATAGCAGGTGTCAAAATAGCCCTTATGACTTACCAATTTTTTAATTGTGGCAGTCAGTCTGTGAGGATTATATCTTGAATTTTCTTTTACTCTCTGGTATGTTAAATATATTCATTTTAAGATTAAAATAAAAATAATAAAGGATGAAAAAAACATATTAATAAAAAATAAAAGATTTGTTCTGCAAAATTTGGATTCATTCAAAAGGCCACACACAATGACCTAGAAGGCTGCAGGTTCCCCACCCCTGGTGTAGCCACAGTACCACCTTTTTGGGAAGGGAAAGCAAAGCCAAGTGAAAGAGAGATATTATAAATAAATTCTGCTTTATTTTCCTTGCTAAAGCTGTGTAAGACATAATATAATTATTGCCTGGGGCATTTTTAAAAAAAATCTAAACTGAAATATAGTTAACAAAATTCCCGTTAGTATTTAATGTAAACTGTGCATATAAAAGGTAAGTATAGACTTCATAACAAACGGGTTGTAACATGATCTGGACTAATCAGGCTTACCTTGAAAATCATTTTTTTTTGTTGGTTATGTATTTTATCATCATGTTTTTCTACCTCTGTAAGTTGAGTTCAGGTTGTGAGTCCAAATTTTGCTTCTGATTGCCATACTTGACATAATCCTCAGCACCAGGTGATGCTTTTCCTTTGATGTGTTTAGAAATCAAAGCAATTGAATATTTGATTTCTGAAAACCACATCCTTAAATTTTTAGAAAACCATTTGTAGCATCAATGTTGCAAATTTCTGAATTTGCCTGAAACTTGTCTTTGTAATTCAGTTTGCGGCCCTGTGCATCAAAAATGATTGATGAATCAAATATTTGATTTATTACATGCATTATTAAAATTTGCATCAACCTTCCATTATAAAATAATGACATTAAATGAGTTGAGGGAAAGAAAAATTTAAGAAAAGAATTAAAAGTATAAAAAGAATACCTAAGCATTTTGCCCAATTTTATCACTCACTAAAGTTAGATGGAGGAATATTTTTCTCGCCAACAACCTCCCACCTCCATTCCTAACACTCAAATTGCTGCATTTTAACTTGTCAAAATAACCTGCTGTACAATATTTCAGTAGTAGTTGGCTGAGCTGCTGTAGTGTGGAAGGTCATTCTATAATTGTATGATACATTTTCAATCAATATTATTGGGTGAGAGAGATTATTGGACCACATATCAAAGTGAAGCTTTAAAAAAAGATTTCACAAATGGACATTCACTTATTGGCATGCTAAGCAATAAAGGATGGAACTGTATGATTTTGTAAGCATTCTAATTGCCTTTTAATTATATACAAACTGTGCACAAAGCAAAATTAACTGACAGAAGAGCAAAAAAAAATAATGTTTTTTTTGAATGGTACCTGTTGGTGATACTTACTCAGTAAAATTGTCTTGGATGTTAAAAACCTGTGTCTTTAAAGATGAATGTTGCAATTCTTATCTGAAATATTGACATAATTACGTAAATTCCAATGAGTTTGTCAGTATTAAAATCATAATTATAACATTAATGCAGTATAGCTCCATGGAAGACTGATATTCCCAGGTTTCCTCATTGCAAAAAAGCACTGCAAACATTAATCTTGTGCATTAGATTTAGAATGAAATAGAGTTGATCTTTAGCACATAGCTGTTTGTAATTAGTCTTACAAACCAGTGAGAGACGAGGTGGTAACATGAATGCAACCAAGTAGCATGGATATGAGTTGTGCCAAGTAACAACGCAACTGTTGTAAGTAATGAAATGCTTATAGGATTGTATTTTATTCACATAAGGAGCCTACTGATGTGAATAAATGCCTCATTTTACTGACATTCTCACATTTTCAGATAAGATTGGGAATCCAGTAATATCCAATGTCCAATTAGTTATTCACACACTAATCTCAAAGCATATAATTGGATTTCTTGTTGTGTTGTGTGTACATTGGAAATGAGCCTTGCTATGTTACCATTTCATCACTGTTTCATGAAGAAGAGGTATATTTGTGTATTACAGTCTGTTCAGGAGATCCTTGCAGTGCTTCTGTACCAGCTCAAGGTTTTCAAATTCATTGCTCACTCGATTTACAATTTGCTTGGGTGGTGGAGCTCAAAATTGGATATTGTGGCTTTAATTTCAAGTTTTATATTAAGGGACCTTTCATACTGAAAACTTCAAGATTTTGTGTAACCTTGATGGAAATATAATATATCATCTGCAACATGTCAAAAGCGTATCATTTCTGGTCTACGTGTGATGCAGTAATATGAATTTGTAGTGTTTTGCAAACCACAGTCAATCTCAGGTCAGCTGATAACCTGTTTTGCTTATCCTACTTTGTACTTGACAAGAGTTAACAATGAAAAACTAAAATAATCTTCTGGGCAGTTTATTGCTGCAAATTTGATTATAATGAAAATTGTTTTATAGTATTTCTGGTTTTAGCATGCTGTGGTAACAAGCCTTGCATTGGATAATTTGTGTAATTTGAACTCTAAATACGGTTATTTAGGTGAAGTATTCATACTGGTGTAAACAACTAAATCATACAAGATTAAAGGCTACTGGAGGCTACTTCATCTCGCTGTTTTTTCGTGCTGCACTTCCATTACTCCATTTTAGCTACTTTCACACTGTCATGTTATTTCTGACATTATGCCACCTTTTGTCTCCTGTTAATATCACTTGAGACCTTTAATCCTCTTCTGTATTCCCCCAATAGTTTTTGATCATTTTATTTCTGCCCTTGTATGCACTAATGTATGTTCACTTATCTCTTCCACCTTTCACCTTTTTCTAGACATCCGTTTATCCATTGTATCTTTAAGACCTTAAACACACTGACTGACTTCTGTCTCTCTATGAATGTTACACCACAGAGTATTCCCAATCTTTTTCTCTGTATTTATTTTCAGAATAAGAATATGTTTATACTACAACTGCAATGTTATTTTAAAGTGACTTAACTTCACAAATAAATGACTGTAAAAATGCTAAGCCTGGAGCTAAGGTCTGACACTTGAGAGAATTGGAATAATACTCTGCAAAAATCATAGAAAATGTTAACTTTTTTATGATGTAAATTTAGCATTGGTGGAAATAAGTATTCACTTTATGCCAAATTAAACTTATAGATCAGATGCACCCTAAGGTGATGGGCTTCACATTAAGTTACTTCGTAAAACTCTTATCTAATTTATCAAATGCTCAGTAAATTGCATTGGATTTCTTTCGTTTTTTTTCTGGCTTTTAACAGTGAAACAGAATGACATGGCAAAGAGTGTAAAATGATCAAGCTCATTCAAACTTAAGCTATAGATCCTGCAGAAAGTGAATTAGCATAGGGCAGTAAAGCTCTGAGAACCCAATGTAATAAAGGGCTATCTGCTGTATTTGATCAATGAGGAGCTGTAAACTCTGCATGTTGCTTGAGTTGCCACATTACTTCACAGTCCCAATAGTGCTTTAATTTTATAATTTATACTGAACTGTTCAATATTAATGAAATGGTTTCAGAACTTGGTGTTTTACATGCATAGTCTTCTATTAATGTTATATTGCAAAAAAATGCCAGGTGCGTTTCCAGTCAGTTTCTGTATCTTAAAAAGACTACATAATCCCACAAAAGGCTGATTTTTTAGCACTTAAAGTATGAGTCAAAGCCCATGATAGAATAAATTGGTTCACATTCTGCTTCTAAGTAAAGCTGCTGATCCTGTTTTATTGTATGGTTTGTTACAACACTCTGGGTTTGGTCAAGAAGAAGGCAAAGTCAGAAATTGTCTTCAAGCTGAGACTAAAAAGTAACATGACTTATTATATATTAATACTAAATACCGTTGTACATGGGAATTATAGATATATCAGACTCTGACTTATGATTACATTAGGTAAGATCTAATCAATTATCTTTGTGTGTTTGTGTCCATGTGCCCTTGGCCTGTTTGCCTGAGAGAGCATTGCACTGTAGTCTAGTCTGGTCTCATATTCTTCTGGAGTTCTTTAATTCCACCCACTGTGTGGTATTATTACACACTGATATGCAACTTCATGACATCATTGGGTGATTGCTCCCCACCCCCCCACCCCCACCCCCCGCTCTTCCCCGCCAATCCCATCCTGCAGAGAAGAAAGCCATATATGTCATTTCATCATAAAAGAGATGGAGTAAATTATGGTCACAGTAAACACAAAACCAATCATAACATGATTTTTTAAAAAAATACAATTTACTGTAGCATATTTCAACACTGATTATTTCACTCTTACTTCAATATTTGCTGCTGTCACAACTTCATTTTAAACTGACATACAATCAAACCACTGATATGACAGTAGCTACCCACAGACAGCCTTTGAAATCAACCCGTCCAAAATTTGAGAATTCCAAATGAAATGGATGCTGCCTGGACTGGAGGGCATATCTTATGAAGAAACATTGAGGGAGCTAGGGCTTTTCTCATTGGTGTGAAGAAGGATGAGAGGTGATTTGATAGAAGTGTACAAGAGGTTAAGATGCATAGATAAAGTGGAGAGTCAGAGCTTTTTTTCCCCATGGCAGAAATGTCCATCACGAGGGGGCATAATTTTAAGGTAATTGGAGAGATGTCAGAGTAAGTTCTTTACTCAGAGTGGTGGGTGCACGCAATGCGCTGCCAGCAGTGGTAGTAGAGTCAGATACATTAGGGACATTTCAGCGACTCTTGGATAGGCACTTGGAAGTTCCTACAATGAAGGGTTTGTAGGTTAGTCTGATCTTAGATGGAATGAAAGGCCGTCACAACATCAAGGTCTGAAGGGTCTGTACTGTGTTCTACTGTTCTATTTTCTGTGGATGTCTGTCTCATGG
Source organism: Chiloscyllium punctatum (assembly GCF_047496795.1). Classification (NCBI taxonomy): domain Eukaryota; kingdom Metazoa; phylum Chordata; class Chondrichthyes; order Orectolobiformes; family Hemiscylliidae; genus Chiloscyllium; species Chiloscyllium punctatum. Next base: position 127,615,790 of record NC_092739.1, on the reverse strand, counting down.
CTCCTTGTCAGTTTGCTGACTTTGGGGGATAGAGCTACACATGATTCTTCATTTTCTGAGTCAATAAACAAAAGATAACACTATTGCTTTGTGTGGAAGCTGAAATCTACAAGACAAATGATCTCAATTCTGAGAGTTCCAGGCTATAACCCAGTTTAGCCCATTTAAATAACAAGGTAGTCTGATTTCACGTGGCTCATTGGTCATTAATGAGATTCCTGACATATTGTGTGTGTGCCTCTTCAGTTTCTGCTATCATGTTAGAATCTCTCTCATACTGCAGATTTTATGGAGGATGTATAAGAACTCCAACTCAAGGCCATTTAACAGTACTGAGGAAGAACAGAAAAAAGTATAGCTGAATCCTGGCCTAATTTGTCTCTCTTCTGTACATGCCTGTAATTATGTATCCCGGGGAAATGCAGGAGCGCTGCATATATACAACTTAAGACATTAGAACAACTTCTCACTGCATGCCTTGTTTTGCTCAATAAAGTGAGGGTTAAAAAAGCAATTTAAAATGCATGATGTTCAGGTCAGAATTTTACCCCTAGGTGGCACTTTAAGATGCATCTTTCATGCAGTTACTAAAGTTGAATGATCAAATCCTAATTGTTTTTCATTTTCCACTCTCTCTCATTCTCTCTCTTCCTTTTCGCCGTACTTCTTCTAATGACACTAGCGTACATTGGTAGAATGGACTTACCTATTGTCTGAATATTTGTACATTTTTGTCAACTGGGGCGTCGGGTGCAACTGTTGAGCAGTGGGGAGGAGGAGAAGAAAACTTTATATTATCCTATAGAGTGTCTTCATTTGCAAGTCTTCATTTTTCACAAAAATTAACAAAACATATTAAACTTACCTAACCAGAGCATTTGAAAGATTTAAAACTTCAATTGTTAAATTTCTAGGAACTTTTTATTAACAAAGAAAAACTATACCTTCAATTGTTATGAGTACCTGATAACTGAGAACACTGACAACGTCAGATTTCTTTTTATGGGGTTGGGGGAGTAGTAGCGATTGTGAGATTAAAATAATTTTGTGAGCATTCATGAATTCTAAATATTTTTAGCAAAAGCATTTCTAAAATTAATTTGAGTTGCTTTATAGTTTGTTATTAGGAAATGTATGCTTTGAAATTGATTGTGTTGTGATTACAGCCTCAAATGACCATAAACCATTTACACGCTTTGAACCCAGTAGTGTTGTGAACCTCAATAGGAAACCTTTAACACTCTGAGTGAGCTCTGAGAAAAGTAAAAGGCAATCTGATCAGAGATGATGATGGCCTTGAATTAATTGTGTTTGCATTCATCCAGCTGTTCAAGTCGATGACACAACCATTGTGGCTTGAACCTTTTTGTTTCAAGTCAAGTACAGGATGTATTTATATTTAGAAAATTAGCACTAATAGCTTCTAAATTTAATGCTGTAAGAATGTGAAACAGTCACACATCAAAGGATTTACTTTGTGATGAAGACACTGGAGCTAAAGGCCCACTAGCAAATTTTCAAATCTGCATTAAGGGTGCTTGTAAGCATAAGGGTCCTGGGCATTGATTTTCACAGTTGGGATACACCAGACGACGATAAAGGACATTGGCTCTGGGGCAGAGTTGGCCACCATGGCAACAGGTGCCAAAGCCAAAAAGAATGTTGGAAAAAGTGAGGACTGCAGATGCTGGAGATCAGAGTTGAATGTGTGGTGCTGGAAAAGTATAGGTCAGGCAGCATCCAAGGAGCAGGAGAATTGACATTTTGGGCATTAGCCCTTCATCAGCAAAGGGCTTCCTGATGAAGGGCTTATGCCCGAAATGTTGACTCTCCTGTTCCTCGGATGCTGCCTAACTGCTGTGCTTTTCCAGCACCACACTCTTAACTCTGATTTCCAGCATCTGCAGTCTTCACTTCCTCCTAAATGTGTAAATGTCAAGTCCCAGACTGAAAACTGGCCCGAGAAGCTATAACTGTCATTTTTTACAATTTAGTTACCATGTTGGCCAGTCAATGAAGATATTTACACAAAGCTTTCAATGTACTTATAGTCATAGCATTATAATCATAGATTTATAGAGCATGGAAACAGACTCTTTGGTCCAACTCGTCCATGCCGAGCAGATATTTTCAGCTGATCAAGTCCCATTTGCGAACATTTGGCCCATATCCCTCTAAACCTATTCTATTCTTGTCCCCACCCAGATGCCTTTTAAATGTTGTATTTGTACCAGCCTCCCACCACTTCCATTGGTAACTTGTTCTATACACACACCACTCTCCGGTCCATTGTAAATCTTTCCTCTCTCACCTTAAACCTATGGTGTCTAGTTTTGAACTCCCCTATACTGGTGAAAAGATCTTGGCTATTTACCCTATCTATGTTCCTCATAGAATCATAGAGATGTACAGCAGGTGTACAAATCATCTATGCCAACCAGATGTCCTAAATTAATCTGGTCTCATTTTCCAGCACTTGGCCCATATCCATCTAAACACTTCTTATTCATATACCCATTCGGATGCCTTTTGAATGTTTTAATTGTACCAGCATCCACCACTTCCTCTGGCAGCTCATTCCATATATGTACCACCCTCTGCGTGAAAAAGTTGCCTTTTAGGTCTGTTTTATATCTTTCCCCTCTTACCCTAAACCTATGCCCTCTAGTTCTGGACTCTCCCACCACAGGGAAAAGACTGTCGATTTACCCTATCCATGCCTCTCTGATTTTATAAACGTCTATAAAGTCACCCTTCAGCCTTTGACACTCCAGGGAAAAAAAAAGTCAGATCCAGGCTCTCCTTATAGCTCAAACCCTTCAATCCCAACAACATTCTTATAAATCTTTTCTGATTGAACTCTTTCAAATTTAACAACATCTTTCCTATGATAACAAGACCAGAACTGAATATAGTATTCTAAAAGTGGCCTCACTAATACCCTGTACACCCACAATGTGACGTCCCAACTCCTATACACCGTGTACTGACCAATGAAGGCAAACGTGCTACACACCTCCTTCATCACACTGTCTACCTGTTAATCCACTTTGCACCTGCATCCCGAGGTCACTTTGTTTGGCAATACTCCCCAGGGGCCTATCATTAAGTGTCTAAGTCCTGCCCTGGTTTGCCTCACCAAAATGCAACACTTCACATTTATCTAACTAAAACTCCATCTGCCACTGCTCGGCTCATTGGCCCATCTGATCAAGGTCCTGTTGTATTCTGAGATAATATACTTCACTATCTACTACACTCCCAATTTTGGTGTCACCTACAAATTTACTAACCATACCTCCGAAATTCTCATCCAAATCATGTATATAAATGATGAAAAGCTGTGTATCCAGCGCCAGTCCTTGTGGTCACAGGCCTCCAATCTGTGAAACAACTCTCCACCACACTCTGTTTTCTACCTTCAAACCAGTTTTGTATTGTCTCATAAAAGAATGTAAGTATATTACACATATGGAAAAGCTTTTAGAACATGTCATTTTTGAATGAACCTTTACATAAAAAATAAAAAGATATATCCTCTTTTCTCAGCAATGTCATATACAGACACTCAACCCCAGTGACTTATCACTTGTATTTTTGTTTTAAGGTTAGTTACTAACCTGACAAGTTTACAAATGTTTATTTTGGTAACTTTCTGCACATTCACCAGATGTGGTTAACTCTGTCTCTCCTCAAGACTCTCAGACAGGCTAACTCACTGACATTTGTTTGACTTTGACGACTTTACGGTTGCTAAAATCATTTAATACAATCATTTCAGGATGGCCTGAAGACTATCACAAACTAAACTGTTCTTCTGCTGGCATGGATCCTCTATGTAGTAGAACCAAATCAATTATCTTCCAGCTTGTATATGAACTCCCTGTTCAAAATGACTTTCTGATCTTTTGTTTTTAAAAAGACAAATGCCCATTTTTCTTCCACTTTAAAATCCAAGCTCTCAAATAATGGTAATATATTATGAAATTTTATAACAACAGTTGCAAATGTCGTGCCTGTTTGAGGTCCCTGTACAAAAGTCAATTACTTTAAAAGAAGCCAGCATTGGATTATATGTTCCCCACGTGGCCTAACTTCAAAGAAATCTATTGGAATTTCCATTGGAAATCTATTATGAATGTGATGTCAGGAGTTTCGAATTTGTTCCCTCTGGCTGCTATCTCCTAACTTCAATCATCTCCTAATCACATGCCCTATCTTATAGTTAACTCAGCTTTAGTAGGTACCTGCAGCTCACCAGTCTCAAGTAAATGCAGCCCAATGTCAAGTGTGCGTTGCTTCCCTTACCATTTCCCTCCAGGAAATCATGCCTTCGCCTATCAATACATGTCAGGTCGTTTTTTTTAAAAAACCCACAAAAATTGGCGATTTTAATTTTCTGACTATTCTTTTAAGTCCACTCTTTTAAGACCAAAAGACACGATCCACTATCACTAGTTTCTATACATACAGACAAAGAAGAACACCACTTTGACTGGGGCAATACACATATCCTAGGACAGGTGAAACAATAATGCGCACGAGAATTCTTAGAGGTATGACGTTCTAACCAGAACTCCATCAATAAACATATCGATTTAGATCCTATCTGCCTTCCCTTGAAAAAAAGAACCAGAAATGACATCACCCACCTTAAGAAACCAAGACCTATAAATACAGAGGTGGGACATACCATCAGCATTTGGCCAGAGGCTCTCACAAATGCTGTTACCTAGTATGGTGACAAAATGTCTGAAAACAAATCTTCCAGCTCAGCGAGCTAACTTACATAATTATCCAGTCTATGTATATATGACCGTCTCCAAAAAAACTTAAAGTTCAGGTTTCTGTGGCAAGCTTATTTCAGTGCAAAATGCAAATGCAGGTAACAGTTTTGTAACTAAAACTAAATCAAACATAAGTAATACAATGTTATTCAATTAGTATGTGGCTGTTTTTCATTTGAGTAGTGAGATTACTAAAGGTTTGAAGCTAACAATCAACTCGTTGCGAATTTTGACATAAACAATGTATATATCAATACTTTAAAAATTCTATTGCATGCGTAAGGTGGATTTTCAGTGTGTCAGAAGCTAATAATTAACTTATAAGTATCTGTACCCATGGTATTTAAAAATAATAGTTTTTGAGGTCTTGCTTTAGAGTAGATGAATTTTTTGTGCACCACAAATGGATTTTTGTTTCTTTACCCTGTAAGGTAAATAATGGAGCTTCAAGGTTTATTCAGAGACTTTTAAGACCTGTTATCTTCACATTCAAGTAGAGTACCATGAGAGAGGGATACTTTTGGTTTTAGATTTATTTCGAGTGGAGTAGTCTTGTGAAGTCCTTAGATGTGGATAAATGTATAAGTCAGATGCGTCTGAGAAGAGAGAGGTATATAGTGAACCACGTTAAGGTAAAGTGAGAGTTAGTGTTTGTCCCAACCAAGTGTTGAGATAAAACCCTGAAACTGAGTACTCAGGTGTATAATAGTTCCAGGGAGAAACAACCTGCAGTAACAATCTGAATATCACAAATGAGTTAAATCTAACAAGGTGTTAGGTACAGTATGTGGGTATTGTATTCGTGGTACTTTGAGTACTATAGAACATAGAACAATACAGCGCAGAACAGGCTCTTCAGCCCTCAATGTTGCGCTGACCTGTGAACTATTCTCAGCTCGTCCCCCATCCCATCATCATCCATGTGCTTATCCAAGGATTGTTTAAATCTCCCTAATGTGGCTGAGTTGACTACATTAGCAGGTAAGGCATTCCACGCCGTTACCACTCTCTGCGTAAAGAACCTGCCTCTGATGTCTGCCTTAAATCTATCACCCCTCAATTTGTAGTTATGCGCACTTGTACAAGCTGACGTCATCATCCTCGGGGAAAAACAACTTTCACTGTCTACCCTATCTAATACTCTGATCATCTTCTATGTCTGTATCAAAACCCCTCTTAGCCTTCTTCTTTCCAATGAGAACAGACTCAAGTCTCTCAACCTTTCCTCATAAGGCATTCCCTCTAGTCCAGACAACATCCTGGTAAATCTCCTCTGCACCTTTTCCAATGCTTCCACATCGACCAGAACTGTACACAATATTCCAGGTGTGGCCGCACTAGCGTTTTGTATAGTTGCAGCATGATATTATGGCTCTGGAACACAATCCCTCTACGAATGAAACCTAACACACCCTATGCCTTCTTAACAGCACTATCAACCTGGGTGGCAACTTTCACGGATCTATGTACATGGAATCCAAGATCCCTCTGCATATCCACACTACCAAGAATCTTTCCGTTGACCCAGTACTCTGCCTTCCTGTTATTCTTCCCAAAGTGCATCACCTCACATTGAACTCCATTTGCCACCTCTCAGCCCAATTCTGCAGTTTATCCAAGTCTCCCTGCAACCTGTAACATTCTTCCAAACTGTCCACTACTCCACCGACTTTAGTGTCGTCTGAAAATTTACTCATTCATCCACCTATGCCTGCGCCTAAGTCATTTATAAAAATGACAAACAGTAGCGGTCCCAAAACAGGTCCTTGTGGCACACCACTAGTACCTAGTCTCCAGACTGAATATTTTCCATCAACCACCACACGCTGCCTTCTTTCAGAAAGCCAGTTTCTAATCCAAACTACTAAATCACCCTCAATCCCATGCCTCTGCATTTTCTCCAACAGCCTACCATGTGGAACCTTAACTAAGACTTTACTGAAGTCATGTATACATGTCAACTGCCCTACCCTCATCTACATGCTTGGTCACCTTCTCAAAAAAATCCAGTGAGGTTTGTGAGACATGACCTGCCCTTGACGAAACCACGTTGACTATCTGACTATACCAGGGGATTTTTCTTCATTCATTCATGGGGTATTGCTGGCAGGACCAGCATTTATTGCCCATCACTATTATCCTTGATAAGGTGGTTCCAAGCAGCCACATTGAACCACTACAGTCCATTTGCAGTCAGTACATCCAAAATGCAGTTAAGGCCAAAGTTTCAGGATTTTGACCCAGCAGTACTGAAGGAATAGTGATGTATTTGAAAGTCAAGATGACGAGTGGCTTAGAGGGGAATCTCAAGGTGGTGGTGTTCTGAAGTACCTCCTGCTCTTATCCTTCAGGTTAGCAGTGGTCCCAGGTTTGAAAGAGGCTGTCAAAGGAACCTTGGTGAATTTCTGCAGTACATTTTGCAGATATTATATGCAATTCTGGGAAGAGAGTGGATGTTTATGGATGCGGTGTGCATTGAGGATGATTTGACTCTCAATTGATTCCAAGCTTCTAGTTCCATTCAGTTTTGGCACATATGTGGCCCAAATGTTACTAGCCACATCAGCCCAACCTGAAAATTGCTCAGATCTTGTTTCATTTGAACATGGACTGCTTCACCATCTGAGGAATCACGAATGGTGCTCAACATTGTGCAATGATCAGCAAACATCCCCACTTCTGATCTTATGATGGAGGGTGATCAGTGATGAAGCAGCTAAAGATGGTTGGTCTAAAGACACTACTCTAAGGAACTCTGGCAGAGTTGCCTTGGAGCTGAGATGACTGACCTCAACAAACCATGACCATTTTCTTTTGTGTATCTACAGGATATGATTCCAACCAGTTGAGGGTTTCCCCTTGATTCAAATTGGCCTCAGTTTTGCAAGGGCTTCTTGGTGTTGCACTCAGTCAAATGTTGCCTCCTTGTCAAGTGCAGTCACTCTCATTGTTGATGATATCTTCTATCGTGTAAGTTTTGCTCGAATGTAGACTGATGGTATGGTAATTAGCCAGGTTGGATTGATCCTGTTTTTTGCATAGAGGATATTTCTGGACAATTTTCCACACTGTCAGTGTTTCAACTGTACTGGAACAGTCTGAGTAAGGGTACAGCAAGATCTTGGGTACTACTGCGGAATGCTGTTGAGGATCTTAGTCCTTGTAACATTGAGTATCTCCAGCTATTACTTGATATCAAGAATAATGAATTGAGTTAGCTGACAACTGGCATCTGTGTTGCAGGGAACCTCTGGAGGTGTCCTAGGTGGATTATCCAGTCAATACTTTTGTGTACTATACAAAAGTTTCTCTTTGAATTTATAAGGGATGGTTGAGATTGATAGGGTTACATTTTACTGTATGTTTAAAGATCCCTGAGTTTGTATTGCGAGTTTGGTTTATTCTATTTTATTTTCATTTCTTTTATTAATAAACTGCTGTTTTATTGTTAAATCAAAATCAGAAGAATTGTTTGCTTATGTCTCAGTGAGTGATAGCTTTGCTAAAACCAAAACAAAGCAAATAAGAGCAATCAAGCCATATTTCAGTTTAGGATTTGACTTGATTGGTAATAACATCAGCTGGGGTCATAACACAGTCTAGATTTTGCACCATTATTCCTGCTACCAGCATTGGTTTGTTTTGGTGCTTTTGGAAAGAAGACACCATGATGGTGAATCTGGATTATGCAAAGATTGTATGAAACTGTCATGCTGAAAGCAGTTGGGAACAAGTGGGAGCATGCAGCAAAGTAAATCAGTAGTCAGAACTTGGAGCAGTTATGAGAGCTTTTCGGGTAGCACAACAGCTGATTAAAGATCTTTTAAATTCAGTTTCTTTAACCTGTTATCCTTCCTGGAGTCAATTTAATTAATTTTCCTAAAATCCTTAACTATCCATTTTTAAATGCATATAGCCATGTGATTTTTTTTAGTTGATATTAGAGACTGTTACTGCTATTGAAAATATTATAATTGAAGATCCCATTATAACCAGAACCATGGATGAATTACATTTTTAGACTTAATATAATTTCTGATGTTCATTAATTTAAGTGTTATTTATTTTATTAGTTTTACTTTAGTACTCAGTTGTAAGTATTTCAGTTTCTGATTCATTTCACTCATTGAAATTTTTGAAATGTATTCAGTATTGAAGTTCCGTTCTACCTGTGGTCAAATAAAGCAATAACATAAGCTCCATTGCTCTGTCTACAGAATCAATAGTTTACACATGTAAAAATTAACAATATTGCAAGTGAAATGATACTGAGTTGCTTGCTGCTGTAGATTGTTGGAAGACAAAATTTCCTGCTCCAAATAATGGAAAGAGAGACAGTTCTTTAAAGTGAACCATGCCTCATCAGTGAGCAGTACCCAGTGCAGAGTTTTAGTTCACTACAATTGCCAATTCCCTGGCATTTTGGTGGAAAAAAAAATCTAAAATGAAAACTAACAACAGTCATTTTAGTTTCTGTATCTCCTTCAGTGTCTCTTTTGTGTTAAACTATCTGACCTGATGTGTGCTTAAATGTAATTTCAGATGTAAATTGATTCACTTAACAATAGTTTGTGTTTTATTTTCCTTCTGTTCTGATTTAATGTGGAATAGTTTTCCCATTACATATCTAGAAATGTTTTCTCTGAAAGAGGGATAATAAAAATACATTTTATTGGTTATGGAAATATTAATTATTAAAGTTTTCAGTACATTTTATCAGAAATGTATCTCATAACATAGTAACTTTTACAGATTTTTGAAAAAATGATGTAAGTACCCATCTTTCACTTGTGTGGTGGATATGATTACTCGAATTGTATCTGTTTCTGTTGGGAGTTTTGACTTTCCGAATGGCAGCAAATCATTATTATACACATTAACGGTGAGAAGTTCTTTATCCAATTTTGTGGGAGACTTGCTCTCTTCTTGCCTGATGTTGATACTCCATTAATTAAATGGCTTGAATTAGACTTTGTGTCCCCTTACTTGGAGCAGAGTAAATTATTTTTAAGCATGACACAAACAATTTGGCTTTTTGGCAAGTAATGTCAAACAGGCTTTTAGACAATGCTTTCTTTATAACTCACTTGGGAAAACAGTTCCGCGTATTACTGTGGCACTTAGAGTAAAAGAACAGAAACTTGTTTAAACCTGGCTTTTATTTGTCCACACTAGACTTTTCTATAGTGGGGTTTAACATGTAAAATAGGTCAGGTGGCTAACCCACAAGCTCTCCACCTAGCTCTGAGCTAACCCTCATAATACACTCTGTGTTAGGTCCCTAAAAATAATTACCAATGAGTGGTAACTTCCCCTCCTCTGGGCCAGAAGGCCTGGAATCAAATCCAACCTCCTCTATAGGTGTGTTATAATGCATCCAAACAGTTTGATTTTTAAAAAGTAATGAAATAAATAAAAACATATTGACCATGAATAAACAACTGGTGTGAGCAGGCAAGTGATAGCGGGGAGGCTTTGTGACCTTGATGAGAGAGGATGGACTCATCTTTGAGGTCTCCCCATATGCATCCAGGGACCTACCATACAAGGTGTTATCAACTGTCTTTCTTTCACACCACCTGCCCTCTGTGACCCAGTTCCTCCACCCTTCTGTTTCTTCCCTGAACATCAGAATCCAGCCCGACCCCAAAACATCAGGTTTACTTTTCTAGGACTGCAGAACTGCCACCCAATCAGATTGACTAGCACTTCCCACTCAGGGCACAGGCTCCTCCAGCCTGCACACCTAGTTTTACTGCCTTCTACATATTATGATTGGGGCCAACTTGTTCTGGGTCATGTGAACTTCCAGATAACTTTCCTTCCTGGAGCGGCAGCCAAGCAGTCTGCCCCCAGATAAAATGACTGTGTGATATATAAATTCGAAACATGTTCATACTTTCCAGTCACTGATGAAACAAGATGACTCTATGACTCTATAAGCACTACTATGGTATAATAGTCATTTTTCTTACACAGCTAATATTATAAAACCAAAATCTTCCTGCCATTTTTACTTATTGGTACTCTGCGTTCCTGTACCAAGCGATGCATTTTGTTGGTCCAGTGCTGAGAATCATCAGGGGAGAAAAATTGAGTGATTGCCCAGTCTACTTAGCTCTTTCTTTGCCTCAGATGCAGAATAAACTTGTAGGATGCCAGAAATTAATAAAATAACATTAATATATTAATGTATTTCCATACATAATTTGTTGCCTGTTAAGATGTTCTTCAAGGTTACTTGTTCTGGCATTCAAAGTCCAATATTTATTTTCAAGTATTTCAAATAGAGTTTTTGTTTTTAAGTTGTAAGTATCAAAATTATCAAAAAGTCTACAGTTTTTCACACAAATCTTAAAAATTTTATGAACCATTAACTCTTGATTGTTTATATTAGGGTACTGCAGCAATTATATAAACTCTAAAAGGATTAAAATAGCAATGAATATTAATGAAACAAAACTCGTGAAATCTTAAGCATCTTAAGATGTGCCTATTAAAGTTTAAAAGGATTAAAAGGAAAGTATCCAGAATACCAGTGTTTTTAATTTGAAAGCGTATGACTTAGCTCTGTTGTTTTTAAGATGGTGATGTAAAGACCCGTATTGCTTGCTTGAGTAAAAAAAAGTGTACTGTCAGATATTCAAGTCACAGGCAAACCAAACCCATTTCCTAAGTCCATCTGGGAGATGCATTTTTCCAAAGGTCTGGATCCCAAGCAATTAGGCAGAAATGGAGGTGAGCTACGACTAGACTCGATTTGCCTTCAATTCCAAAAACAATTCGGTCTGGTGGTTGTTGTACAATCATGGTTCATGCTGACCACTTTCGACCCCATCTCATCTTACCCACATACTCATTCTCCACTTTGATTGGAACTCACAAGCCCATTGTAACAATCAGAAGCCACTGACTGATACAAAACTCCCCAGGTGAAAAATCAGATTTAAATCTACTATCTCAACAGATTTTGGGGTTGAATTCATGAAGTCATTGGGAAGACATGTATTATTTACACATAGTTATTATCATAGGCTATCCTTTTGAGTAGTGTGAAATGTAATCTACATTTTTATTCATTAGATAAACTTACTTTAAACTCCTCTGCAGACTTTCACATTGACAATGCTGATTTCTTTAACTTGACACTTTGTCAGTTTACCAAAGTAGTACTTTGCCAAACAGGTTGTTTGATAAATTGTTACTTCTTCCAGTCTCAGAGGTGTTATAGCATCCTTGAGTGAACATAAATAAGACAATAAGGTGTAGCAGCAGATGGAGGTCATTCACCCATTAAGTCTGCTCTACCATTCAATGGCTGATCTGATAGTCCTCAACTTTCCTGCTTTTACCCTATAACCCTTGACTCCCTGACTGATTTTAAAAAGTCATTCTCTGCCTTGAATATTCTTAACAACCCAGTCTCTCAGCCCTCTGCAGTAAAGAATTTATAGATTCACTACGATCTGAGAGAAGAAATTCCTCCTCATCTCTGTTATAAATTGGTTGCCCTTTCTTCTGAGATTAAGCCATCTGGTCCTAGAGTCTCCCACAATGGAAAACAATGTCTCTACACCTACCCAGTCAAGTTGTCTAAGAACCTTGTATTTTTCAATAAGGTTACCTCTCATTCTTCTGAACTTGCATAAGCACAAACTCAACCTACTCAACCCCTCCTCAATAAAAGCCCTCAATAATCAGGATTAAACTAGTGAACCTTCTCTACCTCCAAAGCTGGTACTTATCTGAAAAGAAAGAATATACAGGGTTGCAGGATAAGGTCAAGGGAATGGTTTATTCATTGCACTGGTATAGACACAATAGGCCAAATGGTCACCACCTACACTATTGAGAATTCAGAGATTCTGTGAAATACGTTTTACTATTGTTGGAAATGGGAAACATTTGAAGGTAGGATTTTGGTTCATTGTAACATGCATTGTCAATTGCAATGATGGACTGAATTTGAGCAAATCAATCCAAAGGTTTACTTGTCCTGATTTGTTACAAACCTATTCCAACTAAGTTTAGTTCTCTCAATTTTTACCAAAATGATAAAGTTTTTCATAATAAAGACAAAAGTAAATAATACTTAACAGAAGCAGTGTTTTTTCAACTGATCCACTTCAGGATACCAATTCTTAGAATTGGTTTACTGGCATGGGTCTATTGTACTGTTGATTGAAGTAGTTCTTCTGTCTTCCATTCCTGTTCATAGAACCACTTAGAACCTTCATTTATTTACCTATAGACACCACCCCCAGTGCATGATCAGAGGCTCCCTGAACTCACATTAATTTGTGCACTAACAGTTTGTGGTCAATCTTGGGTTAGTTTCTTTGTAAATGATGATCATCTTGGTGACACCATTTCCATTTGTCTGTGGATTTATTCTCGTCGTCCCACATGTGTCAGTTAATGCATCGGAAAATAGCAACACCACACACACACGCACATGCACACGCACACACACGTGTATATGCACCCATAGTTCTGTTCCATACTAAAGCAATTGAAAGATAATGAAATAAAGTGCTGCATCCAAGCTCAATCAATTTCTTACATCTGAGCTAGCTATCACTGTAGGTTTAAAGACTCATGATGCAGAAGATAAAATGGAGGCAGACTGAGAGCTGTGAACTTAAAACCATCAAGCTCATATCAGGCTAGCACTTTTGCTCAGTGACATTTTCTACTGTTATTAATTTGTCCAGGTTAAAGTTTCCAAACCACTAAAGTACACACTGAACAATCTAGAAAAGTAGCAGAAATTGACCAACATTTTCAAACAAACTCGTTTGGGGATAGTAATAACATCATGGGGCTAGTCATCCTGATCCCAGCCTAATGGTCTGGTGACACGGTTCAAACTCCTCCATGGCAGGTGGTGGTATTTACAATCAGTAAAAAATCTAGATTCAAAATCCAGTCTATTGACAATCATTGTAAAATATCATCTGGTTCACTTATGCAGCACCTTAATTGGTCTGGCCTTCATTTATTCTCCAGGCTCTCAGCAATGTGGTTGACTCTTAACTGCCTTATCAAGTGGCCTAACAAGCCACTCAGTTACATTTTAAATTTACAAATGTCTAGGAACCATTTACATCTGGACAGAGTGGTAGAGAGAAGGTCTGCTCCTTTCCTCAGGACCACCAGAGGAGACCATGGCATTGGCTCCTGCCAGCCTGGTCTGAAGTTGCCACCTGGGTCAGTGCAATGCCGCAATTCAGAAATTGCCCAACATTGCAGGAAGAAGGTTAATGACTGGTTACAGTGAACTTGTATTTTTGTGATACCAAGGACGGAGCAGCACAAATGATCTGGCAGGTTGTCGTAATTTACACCTCACCACCAGTTTCTTCCTTGGCGCACATTGCAAATTATTCATACATGAATGAAGACATGCACTAATATTTTCTCAGCAAATTCTGAATCAGTATCTAGTTAGATCCAGCAGCCTCCAGTTCTGTGTACCAACGGATCTAATTTTTCATGTTGACAACCTCCGCTACAAATGGGACATTGACACAGGGACTGAAATACAAATTATTACATTCAAGACCTGACATTTGGAATGCATGGAATTATTAATATCACTGTTAATTTTTTCAGCACTGCCATTGTAGTGTATCTAACAGAATGAAATACATTTAGCTGAAAAAGAAAATGCTGCAAAGACATATCTGTGGGTCATTCGTTCTGGTCCAGAATATTCTAGACAAATGACAGGTGACGCAAGTGCCATGTATATCTTGAAAATTGTAATCGAGTGATTAGAGCACAGAAGGAGGCTATGCAGTCCTTCGCTTCACTTCCATTCTCCATTCCGTCCACATAACTCCGAAAGATTATTCCTATGACTTGCCATCCAGTTTCCTTTTGAAATTGCTCATCATCTCTGCTTCTACTACCCAAATAGACAGAGTGTTCCAGGTTAATAGTGCTTGCTGCATAAAAAATAGGTTCATATACTCATCTCCTAACGTCTCAGAAAAAATGCCTTGAAACATTGTTCCCTAGTCCTTGTGCTATCAACTAAAGAAGCAGCTTTCTTTGTCAATCTCATCTAACCTCTCATAAACTTATATACCTGTCTTACATATCCCCTTTGCTTTACAGAGAACACATTCAGCTTCTCCAACCTAACCTCTCTCATCTCTAGAACCATTCTGGTAAATCCCCACTACACCATTTCAAGGGCCCTCACATCCTCCTCATAATGTCAAAACTGCATACAATGTTCTACTTATAGCCCAACCAAAGCTTCGTAATGTTTGGATTTGTATACGTAAAAGGTTTGAAAGCAGTTAATTTTCACTAAAAAGTGTTCTTGATAATATTTTTCTTAGCTGTGAAAGGTGAATGATGGAGAGAGAGGAATATTACTGGTGCAGTTTTCAAATTGATAACAATCATTTTGAAAATACTCAAAGTGCTTGCTTTCTGGTTTATGTCGCAGGTAATTTTTAGTAAGTAGAGTTTGAATTGCAATTGCAGAGCACTCTGGCAAATTGTGCATTTAGACATGTCACCATAGAAAATGAGCAATATCTGGCTAACAACTTCACAGCTACTACGCAAGAATACTCCTGCTGTGATAACAAGCACAGACTTTGTAGCTGAAGTAGGTGGTACAAAAGATATTCCTTTCCTTATATGACAGGGATGAAAAAGTAGTGATGTCAATTTGAAGGGGAATCCAAGCATAAACTTGTTTGTACATTCACCAGCATATCTGTGAGCATTCAAAATAATTGTCCTCGTTAATTATAAATATGCACAATTCACAAATTTGTTTGTCTTTTTTTTAAATAAGAAAGATAATTCTGCTTAGTTTTCACCACTGACCAAGCTGTTCATTACCAAGTAATCACTATTTCAGAGAAGCATAGAAAATTGAAATTGGAGTAGGCCATTCAGCCCTTCAAGATTACTTCACAATGCTGAATCATAGCTGAATTATAACCATAGCTGAATCATCCAACTCAGCAGCCTGCTCCTGCTTTTACACCGGAATCTTTGATCCCTTTAGCCCTAGGAACTGTATCTATTGCTTTTTTGAAATCAAACAATGTTTTAGCTTTGACTGCTTTCTGTGATAACAAATTAGATGATTTTTCGGAAAAGAATTCGAGCAGAAAGAGGTAGGCATGGTAACAGAATGGATGAGTGGCTTTAAACTTAGTTTGGTAGATGTGGATTGAATTCAGCACATGAAGTCTTAAGTTTGGAAGCCTCTGCCCAATACATCTTTTTCTCATTAGGAATGTAGACAGGTAGCACAGCAATTCTGTTGCTAACTCATATATTTTGACAGTGACTGTAGGAAATGAGTAGTTCTCATCACTGACATCCAAATCCCCACTAAATAATTTGTATTTCTTCTTCCAAACTCCCTCTCATCAGGAACATCCTTCCTCCATCTACCCTACCCTAGACCTATTTTCTAGATCCTGAGAAATTCTGACACTGGATGCTGACTCTGACAAGTCGAGAACTTTCCATGTGCAAGTAAAGGATGTCTTGGTTGGGGGATACTGGCCTCTGTGGAGTTATTTCGCCATCAAGATATGGAGATTCAAAACTGATCTGTGCTCAGAAAAGCCAACATGAAATGAAGGGCGGCACGGTGGCTCAGTGGTTAGCACTGCTGCCTCACAGCACCAGGGTCCTGGGTTCCATTCCCACCTGTCTGTGTGGAGTTTGCACATTCTCCCCGTGTCTGCGTGGGTTTCCTCCGGGTGCTCCGGTTTCCTCCCACAATCCAATGATGTGCAGGTCAGGTGAATTGGCCATGCTAAATTGCCCACAGTGTTAGGTGCATTAGTCAGGGGTAAATATAGGGGTGTTGGGTTTCTCTTCAGAGGGCTGTGTGGACTTGTTGGGCTGAAGGGCCTGTTTCCACACTGCAGAGAATCTAATCTAATCGAAGCACAGTCCATTCTGCCTGTAACATGTGTTTCTTCAATGCGAATTGGCTTTAACACAATTGAAGAATTTAGACCTTTATTTGTAGAACGCAAATTTTCCTTACCTGTATTGGTGATAACGTAATTCCAGCCCAAATAGTTTAAATGGCGCTGCTAATACTTGATTTTCTCAGAACGCAGGGGTGGATGGGAACAGAACTATCGCACATATCAGAATTGACTGTACTGAGCCTGGATCACCTGGGATCTTCCTCACGTGCTCACTTTGTTGAAACAAAATTGTGTCTTATGTTGCCATATTCCTGGAACTTGAATACTACAAACCTTTTACTTCCATCAGTCTTTGCTTCCTTCTACAGGGAGATTTAGAACATAGAACAGTACAGCACAAAACAGGCCCTTCAGCCCACGATGTTGTGCTGACCATTGATCCTCATGTAAGTTAAACCTAATGTACGAACCCTCAACTTTCTGTGACCATATACATGTCCAGCAGTCTCTTAAATATCCCCAATGACCTATTTTAAAATCAATCTGATAAGCAATCTAATGACACACCTCTGGAGTAGGTGGGACTGGTTCTCAGGTCTTCTGACCTAGAAATGCAGATGCTACCACTGCACCACAAAATCCCTTATTGAATTTTAATCCAGTTTATATTTCAGCCGTTTTTATGTTATAGTACATGAATGTGAGTCCTTTACTTTGACTGCTCGATTTTTAAGTAATCAAAGAAAGGGCAAAGTCCACAGTGCGTAAAGCTTTTCAATAGATATACCAAAGCAAAATATTGTAATGTTGGGAATCTGAAATAAAAACACAGAAAATGCTGGTAATACTGTACACAGACTGTGCAACAGTGATGATATGCAATTGACCTGAAATGTTAAATGTTGCTCTCTCCTTAGATGCTACTCGAACTGCTGAGTATTTTCAGTATTTTCTGTTTTTAACATTAGCGGATGTAATTATTACAAACTTGCAGGTCTGTTCGGGCGTTACCAGCTTGACAGTCAGGCTATTAGTACCACAGATTTTTACAGCACAAAAGGGACTTTAGTGGCTCATTGTAATTATGACAACTCTTTGCCAAATTATGCCCTGGAGCGCTCTCTTTTCCTCTGATCCATTGTTTCCTTACTTTTCATCTGAAAAATGCATTTGGCTCTATTACAATTATTTACTGTTGAAAAACATTCCATGCTGTTATAACCAGTGGCTCAGTGGTTAGTACTGCTGCCTCACAACACCAGGGACCCGAGTTCGATTCCAGCCTCGGGCGACTGTGCAAACTCCACACAGACATTCTCCCCATGTCTGCATTGGTTTCCTCCCACAATCCAAAATGTGCAAGTTAGGTGAATTGCCCATAGTGTTCAGGGATGTGTAGGTTAGGTGCATTTATCGGGGTAAATGTCGAGTAATAGGGTGAGGGAATGGATTTGGGTGAGATTCTCTTCGGAGGGTTGGTATGGACTTGTTGGGCGAAGGGCCAGTTTCCACACTGTGGGGATTCTATGATAACACTCCAGTTAAAGAAACATCTGATTGGTCTCCTCATTCTCATCTGATAATTTTCACTTGATGTACCATTGTTTGTCACTCCCCAACTAAAGTGAATAATATCCTATTCACCCATTTCAATTCCTGTATAATATTAGAAAGTTTTATGAAATGTCCTGAACAACAAGAAAAAGTGACAGTATCTTGTGTCTCCAGATAATTATAATCTTACATTTATCTGCTCCACTATTCCTTTTAAAATGTCAGGTTGACCTGTATAATTTAAATTTTTCACTATGGCATCAATGCACAAAGGAACAAAATGCACACAATTTAACTTCAACCTTCTCACACAGTCATGCTTCACTAGTAGACTGCTGCTGCTAGGTTGGTTGGAGACAAAACATCAAAGGGATTTTTTAAAAAAGGATAACACTGCAGGGCTATCCTAATTGCTAAGAAGCTATTAGTTATTTTAGAAAGAGGGAGAGGAGACAGTGCCTTCATGTGGCCTCATGAGTAAGTGATGCTCTGTCCAATCTTTGGTCCACTCAGTAGTATGTTACATGAGGTGGCATTAATGCTCCATTCTATTGTCCCTATGCTCTATACTTTACAAGTTACCACACTATAATCTTAGGATTCACTTACACAGGAAATGCCTTTGGAACACAAGTCAAAAAATTAGTTAGCAGATTGTAGTGAGGTACATATCAATAGTGTAGCTTCAAGTGCAGGATTTAGCATCATTGTTCGCAATTCCATTCTTTGCTATCCACACCACAAGTTAAAAATCACATCCTTACTAGAATGGTAAAATGTTTATAGAATGTTGTACAAATTCTATTTAGATTTTATTGGGCTTTTTTTTTTAGTGTTTATCTTTGTTTTCCAGCAATCTTTATTAATGAATGAAGGGAGCAGAAAAATCTAGCTTGTCTGTTAGTCTTTCATTTTCTTGGAATTTACATATTTAGTTTCTGATTTGGGCACAATTCAGTCCTTCCAGGGTTAAGAGGCTCAGGTGTTAATCCCCAGGTGTTTTCATGCTTGAATACTGATTTCTGCCTTTGGTCCTCTTGTCTAGTAATCCAGTGTAAGTAATTCACTTTGGCAAGACATTAGCAGTTCATGCTGTCAATAGTGAAGAGGAGCCAAAGATCTAGAATGATTGCTTTGTGGCTGAATTGATTTTCTGTGCAATAGACAATGTCTAATTTTTCATTCAACTTGTAATAGATATTTTATGTTTTTATATGTTAATATGTTACCAACGCATTTACTAAAATACTTGTACAGGAAGCTTGTCAGGAATTAACACACAGTCCTTTTTTATTTATATTAAATGTCAGCAATGTTAAGAGCAGTACTGTTTGACAGAACCACTGCAGCAGTCCTCATGTAAATCTGATACTCTGGCACTGATTGTCTATACTTAAATTTTATATTATGTTCAGCTGCCTTTCATGGATTATTTGACTGTTCCTAACTATAGCAAAGATTAAGATAGAATTCTAGTGCATCACCTCTTACGACAATTAAAATAAGATCACTAACGTAAAGCCTGTATCTTACGTGGTAATTGATCACTAGGAATAGAAGGAGAAATGTTCAGAATGTGCAGTGGGTTAATCAATAGCAATACAAATTACAGGGTAGATTTTCCAGTCAGCTCCACTGGTGATGTAGGTGCATCAGAACCAGGGAGAGGATCAAAAATTAGGAACCAGGTCTGAGGCATTTTTCAATCCTGATCTTTTCTATAAAGAATTTTCCGTCCAGCTGTACTTTACGAGCCATAGTCATAGCACAGTTTGTACCACAGCATCATTAGATCGCAGAATGAATGAAAAAAATAGTTGCCATCTTGCAGCCTTTATGTCAGAATTGTACTTTTGCCTTGTTTACTCTATGTTAAAGGCTTATTCAAGTGGCTGCTTTAGTATTCTTTCAAATTTTGGTTTCTTATAGATTCCCCACTGTTGACATTAAACTGACTATTCTACAGTTAACAGGTTAATCCTTCTCTCAAATTTGAACCAACATGTTAAATTTGCAGTTTTTAGTTGTTTGATACTGCAAATGTACCTTTGGAGGATTTGGAAATTGTGGCCAGCCCAACTGCAATTTCTACCCCTACTTTCTTCAAAAAGTTTGGAAGTACTCACTGCATTCTGGGAAATTTACCTGCAGTTAGTACTGCCAGCCTTCCAAGTTCCTCTTCTCTATCTATTGTTCTCTCACCCAGTATGTTGGCAAACTTCTTGTCTACCACAGCATTTATAGCATCAGTCTTCTTGGTAAGCACTGAAGCAATTATACTATGAATCTTTTATGTCTTTTAGAATTGTCAGAGGGGTTTAAAATTCCGCCTAAATGATGCACCTCTGACAATGTAGTCAAACATCAGTCTAGTTTAGAGTTTATGCTGAAATCCAAGAGTAAGTCTTAAATATGCAACCTTGTAAGTCAGAGCCAAAATATCAATCGTTGAACTGTGAGACAATAAATGAATAATGATAGGGCCTTTTTGAATGCTGCACAAATCATAGGGTCATAATTTGCTGCAGCAAGACATTGAACAGATCTGTCATAGCTACACTTACCCTTCAGTATTTTGGTTTTACAATTTTCTATGTGGCAAGTTCAGTGAAAGGAATAGAATATGGAACCTGGTTGAATGAGGCAAATCACTGTTTATGTCCTTAACCAATCAGGCTGAAGGATGGTGACGTTAATAACATCAGAATTCACGCGGTGTCCACCGACACCCTGGAGTCGTTCAGGGAGAGGTGGGCGCCGCAGGGAGTGGAGTGCATCATTTCTCCCTCCAACTCTATTTTGATTTGATCCCTACCCTCCCCTTCACTGTTTTGCTCACACAGCATTGCCCTGTGGTTTGAAGGGCAGTGCTTGTCACTGGCCACTCGGGTGTTTTTTTTCTATCTTCCTGGTGGTGGAAATTGAATAAAGATTTGTGCACTTTGTGTCTTTTCACTGTGTCTCACACCTGCACACACAAAAAAAAAAAAAAAAAAAATAACATCAGAATTGAGAAGGCAATAAAATAATTAGATTTGGTGAATGCAGTGTCAAATCAAGTAAACATTGAAAAATAAAGAGAAGGAAAGGAGATGGGATCAAAATAGACAAAAAGACATTCAAAAAAACTTACATTTTTAAAAGAGCTTTTTTTCCCCCAAAATATCAAACAAGCATTAAAACCTGGAGGAATAAGACTCCACTTATGCTATTGTTAATTTTCAGTATCCGAGAAATTATTTGGCAACAATTAACATTTATGAAATTATCAAAAGGATACTCTGACGAAAATGGAGCAACTTAACTTTCAGTAGCAAGTTTAGTTTATATCTACCATGCAAATACAGCAACTTCTCACCACTTAACCTATTTCACTGGTGAGGGAGATAGAGAGGTGGTGTCTTCACAAACTCAATGGCAGACAGTACATCTCAGACAAAAACCTTTGTGTACCATCTTAACCCACTTATCTGCCGAAAGTGTTATATATTATATATATTAGTCTTATATAATTTTTATATATTAGTCTCACATGTGAGAGGGAATGCTTGGCATTGTATTTTCAGAGTTATTGTGGCACAAAATGAATTGCCAGGAAGACCACGCATCAGAATCTGATTGTCTTTGTCTATATGGATAAATATATTTGTAAGTACTGACACAGTCTCCAAGTTACCATGCATGGGCTTCCACCTTTAGTTGGTGTGATTTTTAATCTTGACAAACTCTCATTTATAAGTCACATGTAGCGCTGAATAACAGATAAGACTTACCCAGGATAACCTTTAGGCATGGAATCTACTGGAAGCCAAAAAGCTTTATATTATCCATGTAGCTGCTTTCCCGCTTATGCAGCTTTGGGGAGAGTCTTTGTTTAGATTTGATTTCCAGTACCATGACAATGTTTGTGAAAATGAACTTTCTTACTTCATGATTACCTTTTATCAATGAAATAATGGATTTCCAGTGTCAAGGTGGATTTATTCAGTCAGCAGTTGAGCCATATGGAGCAGAAAGTACTCGATGGTAGCTAAGTGGCTAGCACTGCTGCCTCACAGCGCCAGGCACCCATGTTTGATTTCAGCCGCTGGCGACTGTCTCTGTGGAATTTGCACATTCTTCCCATGTCTGCGTGGGTTTCCTCCCACAATCCAAAGACGTGCAGGTTAGGTTAATTGGACGTGCTAAATTGTCCATAGTGTTCAGAGATGTGTAGGTTAGGTGCATTGGTCAGGGGTAAATATCGGAAAGTAGGGTAGAGGAATGCATTTGGGTGAGTTACTCTTCGGAGGGTCAGTATGGCCTTGTTGGGCTGAAGGGCCTGTTTCCGCACTGTAGGGATTCCATGATTCTATTCTGAGTTGATCTCTGCTTTATGGAGAGTTAATTGATTTTTGACCTGTCAGTGGTAAAAATGCTGTAACTATCCAGAGTCTGCAACTTATAACTAGTGAGTGACTCATGCTGAAAGCATCATTCTCTAGATGTCAAGTGGAAACAAGATTGGGCTCAACTCGTTGCTTTGAGTTGGTGCAAACACTGTGTGCCAAGGCTCAAAAATAAATAGTATATATTTTGACAGAGTACTGTAGAACCAGAGTACCAATAGAACTATATCTTATCATTAATAAATTTGAAAAAGCATAACAAAAAAAGCTGTGTTAAATACTAATTCACAGATGTTGAAAGGATAAAGGAACAGATGAATGGAGGTGACAAATGCAGCAGCACCATGTAATGTAAACTGCACTGATACTGTACAGTGTGACTGTAAGCAAACAAAAAAACAATTTGTTGGAGAATGCTGAATTTTATATTGGAGTATGTTCACATTTCTTTTAGAACATAGAACGTTACAGCACAGTACAGGCCCTTCAGCCCTCAATGTTGTGCCGACCTGTGAAGTTAATCAAATGCCCATCTAACCATTCCATTATTCTCCATATGTATGTCCAATGCCCATTTAAATGCCCTTAACGTTGGTGCGACTACTACTGTTGCAGGCAGGTCGTTCCATGCCCCTACTACTCTCTGAGTAAAGAAACTACCCCTGATATCGGTCCTAAATCTATCACCCCTCAATTTAAAGCTATGTTAGCATTCAACATCCAAGGAAAAAGGCTCTCACTGTCCACCCTATCTAACCGATTATCTTATATGTCTTGATTAAGTCACCTCTCAACCTTCTTCTCTCCAACGAAAACAGCCTCAGTTCTCTCAGCCTTTCCTCATAATACCTTCCCTCCATACCTTCCCAGGCAACATCCTAGTAAATCTCCTCTGAACCCTTTCCAAAGCTTCCAAATTCTTCCTATAATACGGTGACCAGAACTATACACAATACTCAAGGTGCGTCCTTACCAGTGTCTTGTACAGCTGAAGCTTGACCTCGTGGTTCTGAAACTCAATTCCCCTACCAATAAACACCAACACACCATATGTCTTCTTAGCAACCCTAACAACCTGGGTGGCAACCTTCAGGGATTTATGCACCTGGACACCGAGATCTCTCTGTTCATCCACACTGTCAAGAATTTTACCATTAGCTCAGTACTCTGCATTCCTGTTACTTCTTCGAAGTGAACGACATTGAAATGTTTTCGCATTAAACTCCATTTGCCACTTCTCAGTCCAGCTCTGCATCTTATCTATGTCCCTCTGTAACCCACAACACCCTTTGGCATTATCCACAACTCTGCCTACCTTAATGTCATCTGCAAATTTATTAACCCATCCTTCTATGCCCACATCCAGATTTTACACTTGTAAATATAACTTTAAAACTAGCTGTTTGGATCAGTGAATCGTAATGCATGCTATGAATGTCTTGATTTATTTTAAATCTATTTTTACATTTTGCCTTATCTTTCACTGTCTCTTTCTCTGTAAATTGAAAGTATTTTTTATTCAGCCTCAATGATTGTGAAATGCTGAACTTCTTCAATTTTTGCGAATTTTAAAATATTCACTAATGCGAGTATTCAGCTCATTTTGTTTAGCCATCTACAGATATCCTAATTTGCCATCCAATTAAAAAATCATTTTAAAAAAATTTACAGTATTTTAACTCCGAAAAATTTAGCTGGAAGTTCCAGACAATGTTCAAATTTTGACTGAAGGAAACTTAACTGATTATTATGTCCTAATTACCATGTATTTGTTTTAACATCTGTGTGCTCGTAGAGTCATAGAGATGTACAGAATGAAAACAGACCCTTCAGTCCAACCCGTCCATACAGACCAGATACCCCAATCCAATCTAGTCCCACCTGCCAGCACCGGGCCCATATTCCTCCAAACCCTTCCTAACAAGAATATACTTTCTCTGAATTCTCATCTCATTTCTGAAGGCTTCCCATTTTCCAGCTGTCCTTTCGCCTGCGAACATCTGCCTCCAATTGAAAGTTCTTGCCTGATACCGTCAAAATTGGTCTTTCTCCAGTTTGGAACTTCATCCTTATCCTTTATCCTTTATCCTTTTCTATCACTATTTTAAATCTAGGGCAAGTTTTGCACCTTCTCTGGTAGGTACATCCACATACAGAATCAGAAAATTTTCTTGTACACCTCTTTTTACTTCATCAGTTTAATTGAATGTTCCGGACAAACATTTCCAATACCCTTAAGAACTGTACACACTGTACCTCTACATGATCTGAAACCTCGCTTATAGTCTGAATGGGTAAAGTGAAATCGAGCATGAGTATGTTAATTGCGCTAACTAGCAAAAAATATATTTTAATGCACATATTCAGTGCTAAAGCTGGTTACTTACCAGAGACAATGGCACAAACTGTGATCGTAATTTTGATTTTTTAATATTTCTGTGCCAGTTCCCTACACTACAAAGTAAATTTCTACCCCTAAACCTTTCTCTTCCTGAGTTCATAAACATTATTTATTTGTATATTAAATAAAAATATAACAAATGAATTATGTTGTAATATTTTAAACAAACTTCATTTCACACTTCATTAAAGTATTCATGTTATGTGCATTTCATGATAGGGCAGCGCAACATTGAAAATCAAAACATATACCGTACTTGAAAGCAAAGGTATAGAATAGTACTTTTAGGCTGGAATTATTATATGCCATCAAGACAAGCAATATCCCAGGAAGGGTCCCTGGTTAACAAATCTTAACCTTGAATACGTACTCTAACACATAAAGATTGCATTGGTTCAAATCAGGAGCCATGTGAACCAGAGGTGTCACACAACTAGTCTTTAAAGTAGGCAGGCTATTCTACCAGGGAGAGATCCAACCGGTGAGAACATATGTCCACTGTTTCCAACGAAAGAAGCATGGACTCACTGAGGAACTTTGGTTTAACCAAAGGTTATGTTCTGTGGCCACGATACACTTGCTGCACCCCCAAGCTTCCTGTGAAATGTGGTTGAGGACTAAAGGGCTCCTTGAGCCAAATGGTCCGAATAAAGGGGCTTATGGTAGTTCGACGAATAATTAACAATCAGAATATGGCTGAGTAGATATCCCAAAAGATCACACCTGGTGTGGGTGAGTTTCACTTTGTGTTTCCAAATTTGTTTTGGAAATTTGGTCACACTGTTTCATACTGTTGGGCTCATGTTTATGTAATCGATCAGACTGCATGTGTTGCAGAATTTAGTTATTCAGTATACTTTACATTTACCATATTTTGATGTTTTAATTGCATTATACATTTGACATATTACAGCAAATGTCTTGGCAGGAAAAGTTGATTTGTAGCATCAAGTTATACATTACTATTTTCAACAAACCAATTTCACAAAATTCTCATAGTGCAGAAGGAGATCAAAAAAATGATTTGTCTCATTCTTGCAAACGATTTGTGGAGCAGGAATGCATTTGTGCTCTAGTTTAATGGTAGATGTTTACAGTTTGTGATTAAACAAATTTATTGCAAGATAATTTAAATCAGCAAGCATCACCAAAATCTTGGATATGTTTAGCATGACCACTATTTTGAGTGTTGTGAACAGCTCAATGTACCATCAAGGCTATAAAGTTGTACAGAGGTGAGGTTGATAG
The DNA here is from genome assembly GCF_047496795.1 of Chiloscyllium punctatum. Lineage (NCBI taxonomy): Eukaryota > Metazoa > Chordata > Chondrichthyes > Orectolobiformes > Hemiscylliidae > Chiloscyllium > Chiloscyllium punctatum. Next base: position 127,589,488 of record NC_092739.1, on the reverse strand, counting down.
AACTCATCAAGATTGGTTGCATTTCATAAGGCGCTGCAGTGTAAAATATCTTTTATTTGATTATGAAAAATACATCTATATAAGTATATACCCTTGAAATAGTACAATACAGTAATACAAACTTGTGAATGTATGCTTAAAAATACCAAAAGACCCTATGATAAAGTCATAGAATGATGTCGCACATGTTTCACTCATTGTGCCTACTCAGGCTCTTTCCCCATGGCCCTATGATAATGGAATTTTGGTTTTCTTTTCCAAGATTGCATCTGCTGCAAAGGTTATTTTGTGTACAGATATATATTTGTGCAAGATATTCATGAATGTATGTTCGTCACAAAATAAATGCATACACGTACAAACAACAACAATTAATTATTTTTGTCAGTGGATCTCCAGATCTAAGGTACACCATTTGAATCATTAGAATGTTAACATTGAGAAGATTCTATTTCACTCTTAAGTCCATCCTTCCTACAAGTAATTGTTTTTTCTCTCTGTTATGGACTTTGTCCAGCCCATTTAAAATCCAATGGAAAAATTTAAACATTTGATAAGACGCTTATGTGGCAAATACTCAATGGAAATGAGAGGACAGTCCATAAATTGACTGCTTCTAATATTGATAATGAGATGTGCCTTCAGTGCACCCCATATTCAATATTGAGTAATGCACATGGAATAATATTTAATGGTGTTTCGTGACTTGCATAAATCTTCATCAAAACACAAGAAACTTGGCACCGTCCAACACAACGTAGCCTGTTTGATTGCTATCATATTTATAAACTTGCAGTTACTACACTATCAATCCTCAGTAGCAGCAGTGTGCACCATCTACAAGATGCACAGCAGAAATTTGCCAAAGATCCTTAGCCGGCACCTTCCAAACCCATGTCCTTTGCCATCTAGAAGGCCAAGGACAGAAAATGTGTGGGAACAACACAACCCGCAAGATCGCCTCCAAGCCACCCACTATCTTGTCTTGGAAATGTGTCACCGTCATCGCTAAGTCAAAATCCTGGAGTTCCCTTCCTAATGGTACTATGGGTCTACCTACAGCGTATGGACTTCATTGGTTCAAGAAGGCAGCTCACCACCACCCTCTCAAGAGCAACTAGGGACAGGCAATAAATGATGGCCCAGCCAGCGATGCCAATGTCCCATAAGTGAATAAAGAAGAATTTTCAAGACAAGATACTGTGGCCAATTTCCAGTACTCTTGAATGAAATCTACCTTTAACCCCTTGTAATGTACATTAATTGGATTAGATCATTTATTCTTTGATCAAATTTAGGGTTCATAGCATCGATGTATTTAAGTGGATTCCAGATAAACAGATGAGGGAGAATGGAATAGAGAGTAACGCTGTTAGCTCTGAATAAAGAACAGCCTCTTGTAGGTATGGGTCAGTTCAACTGAATGACCAGTTTCTCTGCTGCTTATTTGCGTTATCTATGTTTAGAAGCAGTCTTTGAAACATATGTAGCCTTCCTTCATTTAATATAATATATCATCACTCCTTTTGTCTTTTACAATATTCATTAAGTTCTATAGAATCATTTGATTAACACACTTAAATCACCTGTGGAAAGAATCTTCCAGCTTCTGAAAAATGTCTTCATCAAATTTCAGTATAACATAATAATTCAGCATGGATTTAAACAAGAATTTTGCAGTCTGCAGCGAAATGGTGGCATTTCCACTGGCCTTGATAAAAATAGCCCATAATGATCTAGTGAATTCTGTGGTGTGGATTTCATCTTTCCCAGCATCAGTTTTGATTCTGGCACTAACTATATGTGATCTCCAGCATCCAAGAATATTAATGTTATCAGGCAAGATAATCAGTTAATCGCACTGTAACATTTTCATAGACAGCAGATCTGGAAGTAGAATGCATTGATTATCCTTCACTCACTTATCATTTCACAGAGTAAAGATTGAGGTATATAAATTGGAGTGAGTCAGAAGCTAAAATATAAACTATCTTTAAAAAGATAGTCTAGTTGTATTGAAACCTGTTCATTTTTATCATAAGAAAAAAATTGGAGAAATGGTGCTAACATCACTTACCATGTAAGCCAAAGGTGCAGACTAATGCACTGGGAATGTGGGTTCAAAACTCACCACTGCAACTAGCACAATTGAAATTCAGTTAATAAAATCTGGATTTTTTTCCAACATTAGTTCAGTATTGTTGAACATGAAACCATAAAGATGTCCATCTGTTGAGCTCAACAGTGCACACTATTAAGGAGCAGAGAATCACTAACAACAACTTTAATAGCAAATGTACAGAAGTATGCGCAGCCTTAGTCCATTTGGCTGCTTGAGCCTGCTTCTCCATTCCATAAGATCATGGCGTATCTGACTGTGGTTTTAACTTTTAGTTTCCGCCTGTTCTCCTATCCTTTTACTCCTTTGTGGAATCTGTGCTGTAATCAATGACCAGCATAAAGATTAGCAATTTATTGAGAGAAAAAAAAAATCCTTATCTTTATATCAGTTTGGATATAGGGGCTAAATGTAATATTTCCAGATTTGCAGATGATACGAAGCTAAGCGAGAGTGTGTGTTGCGAGGAAGAATGTAAAATGTTATCAGGAGGAATTGGAGAGGTTTAATGGTTAGGGAAGAACAGGGGAAATATTTCTTAAAAGGTGTGAGGTTACAGATATAGAGATTATAGAGAGCTAGGAAAAAAAGCTAAAAACCAGAGCCCAGTTGGTGGTTATCTCCAGATTACTTCCAGTGCCACGTGTTAGTGAGGGTATGAACAGGAGGACATGGCAGATGAATACGTGACAAAAGAATTGGTGCAGGGGTCAGGGATTCAGATTTTTAGATCATTAGCATCTTTTTTGGGACAGAGGTGAACTATTCAAGAGGGATGGTTTGCACCTGAACTGGAGGGGGACCATTATCTTGGCAGCCAGGTTTGCTGGTGCTACAAGGGAGGGTTTACACTAGATTGGCAAGAGGGGTGGGATTGTCAACAACAGGGAGGGAAGTGTGAGGCTGGAAAGAGATATAATAATCAGAAATAGTAAAGTGAAGAGACAGGTCAAGCGAGAACATCACAGGAAGCAAGGAATGCCTGTTGGATTAAATTGCAATTATTTCAATGTAAGAGAGTTGGCAGGTAATGCCAATGAACCCAGGGCATAGATAGGTACATGGGACTAGGATATTTATAGTCATTTCAGAAACATGGCTAAGTGAAGGACAGGAATGGCCGCTTAATGTGCCAGGGGACAGGTGCTTTAGACGGGACAGAGCTGGTGGAAACGGATGGGGGATGGGGAAATTGCATTTTTGATTAAGGGGAGTATCCCATCAGTAGACTGAGATGAAATAACTGAAGAATCATCCAGTGAGGTTTTGTAGGTGAAGCTAAGAAATAAGAAGGGCATGGTGACATGATTGTGGTTGTGCTGTAGTCATCGGAAATTAGTGGAACAAATATGCAAAGAGACTGGGGAGACTTGAAGGAGCAATAATGTTGTCATAGTGGAGGATTTTAATTTTCCTAAAATAGACTGGGACTGCCAGAGTGTTAATAGCTTAGGCATGGTGGAATTTGTAAAGTACATTCAGGAATATTTTCACAAGCAGTATATGGAAGGTCCTGTCAGGAAAGGGTGAAACTCAACCTATTCTTGGGAAATAGGGCAGGACAGGTGACAGTGGGGGAACACTTTGGGACCAGTGACCATAGTTCTAATAATTTTAAAATATTTATGGAGAGGGACAAAACTGGTCCACAGGTTCAAGTTCTAAATTGGGCCAAGGCAGATCTTCATGGAAGTAGACAGGGAGCTTGCAGGGGTTGATTGGAGTAGTTTTTGCTGGCAAAGGGACCTCCGGCAAGTGGGAGGTCTTTAAAAGTGAGATAGCTAGAGTTCAAGGTGTAAATGTTCCTGTAGGGTAAAAGGCAAGGTGATAGGTATAGGGAACCCTTGATAACAAGAGATATTGAGGCTTTGACCAGAGAAAAGGAGATACAGCTCAGGTACAGGCAGCTGGGATCAAGGGAATCCCTGGAGGTATATAGGGGATATAGTAGTTTACTGAAGAAGAAAATCAGTAGGGCAAAACGGGGGCACAAGATAGCCTTGACTGAGATGATTAGAGTGAATCCAAAGAGGTTCTTTAAGTATATTAAAGGAAAAAGAATAACTAGAGAGAGAGTAGGACCTCACAAGGACCAAAGTGGACAAGTAGGACTGCAGGGGATGGGCGAGATCTTCAATGAATATTCCTCCTTTATGTTTACCACAGTGAAAGACATGAAGAGTTAGGAACTTGACGAAGTTAGTGGGGATATCTTGGGGACAGAGCTGAAAATGTGTTGCTGGAAAGGCACAGCAGGTCAGGCAGCATCCAAGGAACAGTAGAATCGACGTTTCGGGCATCAGCCCTTCTTCAGGAAATATCTTGGGGACAGTCCATATCATAGTAGAGAAGGTGTTGGATGTATTAGAATATATGAAACTGGATACATCTCCTGATCCTGACCAGATATATCCAAGAACACTGCAAGAAGCTAGAGAGGAAATTGCAGGGGCCCTGGCTGATATATTTGCATTATCACTCACCACGGGTGAGATCCCAGAAGACTGGAGGGTAATGAATGTTGTGCTTTTTTTCAAGAAGGGCTACAAAGAAAAAACATAGGGCCTATAGATCAGTAAGCCTAACAACCGTGTTAAGTAAGTTACTTGAGAAGATACACACATTGGGACATAGAGTTTAATTAGGAATAGTCAGCATGGCTTTGTGCATGGGAGATCATTCTTCACAAATTTGTTAGAGTTCTTTGACAAAGCGACCAGGAAGGTTGACAAGGGCAAGGTGGTAGTCGTCTGTCATAAGGTTCCACATGGTAGGCTGCTGTGGAAGGTTAGATTATATGGAATCCAGGGGGAGCTGGGAAATTGGATACACAATTGGCTTTATGATAGGAAGCAGAGGGTGATAGTGGAAGGATGCTTGTCGGATTGGAGGTCTGTGACTAGTGGAGTGCCTCAGGGGTCAGTGCTGGGCCCAATGCTGTTTGGTGTGTTTATTAATGATTTGGATGCGAATATACAAGGCATGATCAGTATGTTTGCAGATGGAATTAAAATAAGAGGTATTGTGGACAGCGAGGAAGGTTATCAGAAATTGTAGCAGGAAATGGGCCAAGAAATAGCAAGTGGAGTTCAGTCTGAGGTCTTGCATATTGGAAAGTCAAATTAAGGTAGGAGTTTCATGGTGAGTGGTAGGGCCTTAAGAAGTGTAGTGGAACAGAGGGACCTTGGAGTTCAGGTGTACGGTTCTCTGAAAGTGGAGTCACAGGTAGCTGGGGCATTGAAGAAGGTTTTTGGCACACTGGCCTTCATCAGTCAGGGCATTCAGTATAGAAGTTGCGAAGTTATGTTGCAGTTGTGTAGGATGCTGGTGAAGCCGCACTTGTTCAGTTTTGGTTACCTTGCTATAGGACAATGTTATTAAACTGGAAAGAGTGCAGAAGACGTTTATAAGGATTTTACCAGGATTCAATGCTCTGAGTTATAGGAAGAGGTTGGACAAGGTAGGACTTTTTTTTATTAGAGCGTAAGAGACTGAGGGGGGAATCTTATAGAAGAGTAAAAGATCATGAGAGATATGGATACAATGAATGCACTCAGTCTTTTTCCCAGGGTTGGGGAATCAAGGACGAGAGGGCATCTATTAAGGTGAGAAGGGAAAGAATAAAAGAGAACTGAGGGGCAGCTTTATTGCACAGAGGGTGGTACGCACATGGAATGAGCTGCCAGCAGAAGTGGTTGAGGTGGGTACATTAAGAACATTTAAAAGGCATTTGGACAAACAGATGTGTCGGAAAGATTTAGAACGATATGGGCCAAGTGCAGGGAAGTTGGATTAGCATTGATGGACATTTTGGTCGGCCTGGACCAGTTTGGGTTGAAGGGCCTGTCTCCATGTTAGAGGACTCTGATTCTATGAGTCTGTGCAAAAGGACGAGAATGTTCTTGTCAATAGGTCACTGAAGGCTAACATGAAGGTGCAGTGAGCTGTTAAGAAAGCTTGTGGAACGTTAGCCTTTATTGCAGGAGGATATGTGTACAGTGGTAATGACATTTTGCTTCATTTACAAAGGAGCCTGGTAAGGCTGTGCCTGGAGAAATATGCACAGTTTTCATCTCCTTATCTCAAGAATGATATTATCATACAAGGAGTACAAAGAAGGTTCCCCAGACTTGTTGCTGGTATGGGAAGACTGTCCTATAAAGAGTAGTTGGGCAAACATAGCCTGTGTTCTGTAGGGTTTCAAAGAGTGAAAGGTGATCTCATTGAACCCGACAAAATACTGAAAGAGATACACAGGATAGATGCAGATAAAATATTTTCCATCGGTTGGGAGTCCAAACCCAGGTGAGCACAATTTAAAATTACGCAATTCCATTTAGGACTGAGATGAGGAAAAAATATTTTTACTCAGGGGGTGGCAAATCTTTGGAACTCTCTACCCCAGAGAACTGTGAAAGTTCAGTCTTTTGAGTTATTTAGTAAAAGTTGATAAAGTTTTCATTAACAGTAGCATGAAGTGTTTTGAGGATAGTATGGGTAAAAAGCATGAAAGTGTTCAATCAGCTATGATTATATAAAATAACAGACTAAATGGACTAAACAGACTCAATGGACTAAATGTCCCACTCCCATTTGAGTTCAATGGGAGACGCTTTATTTTTAAACTATGTCCCCTAGTTCTATTTTCCCCTCTGAGGGGGAGCATCCTCTCAGCATCTACCTTGTCAAGCCCACTCAGAATCTTTTAATATTTGAAAAAGGTCACCTCTCATTCTTTTAAACTCTAAAGAGGTATAGGAGCAGTCTGCATGCTATCATTTTGTAATTCATGTACAAAGACATCCAGAATCTTTTGATTTGCTGCATTCTGAGATTAGATTAGATTCCCTACAGTATGGAAACAGGCCCTTCGGCCCAACAATTTCACACTGACCCTCCGAAGAGTAACCCACCCAAACTCATTTCCCTACATATATCCCTGAGAAATGCACCTAACACTATGGGCAGTTTAGCATGGCCAAATCACTTGACCTGCACATAGAGTCATAGAGATGTATCTTTTGGAATGTGGGAGGAAACTAGAGTACCTGGAGGAAACCCACGCAGACATGGGAAGAACTTGCAAACTCCACACAGTCACCCGAGGTGGGAATTTAACCCAGGTCCCTGGCACTGTGAGGCAGCAGTGCTAACCACTGAGCCACTGTGATCTCTCCTTTTAAATAATGTGCTGCTTTTCTATTCATTTGGCCAAAGTGTCACACTGACATTTTCCCATGTTATACTCACAACTGTTTTTGTTTGAAAACTCAATTAAACTAACTATATCCATTTTCAAAATGTTTATATACTTTTCACAACTTGCTTTCCTCCCTACGTTTCTATCATCAGTAATGCTGGCCACAATACAATTCATTCCTTCATCCAGTTCATTTAATATAGACTGTAAATAATTCAATCCATCACTGCACTAGACGTGTTGCGATTCTCTACTGGTTTCAGTTTATAACCTAAAAGTGATCTATTTATGCTAAATATATTTCATATTATTTAGCCAATCTTGTGTCATTTTCAAAATGTTTATATACTTTTCACAACTTGCTTTCCTCCCTACGTTTCTATCATTAGTAATGCTGGCCGCAGTACAATTCATTCCTTTATCCAGTTCATTAATACAGACTGTAAATAATTCAATCCAACACTGTACTGGAGTTATTACGATTCTTTACTGGTTTCAGTTTATAACCCAAAAGCAATCTATTTATGCTAAATATATTTCATATTAGTTAGCCAATCTTGTGTCATGCTAATATTATAATGCTAATATTGTAATGCAATAAACTTTTCTGTGACACTTATTGATTAGCTTTCAAAAGTCCAACCATACTGCATTCAGTTTCCCTTATACACTCTGCAAGTTATATCCTCACAGATCTCCAATAAATTTTGTCAGTCATAGTTTCCTTTCCACAATGCTTGAAGTTATTTCTGATTGTTTGCATTATACGTTTATCAGTGTCCTGTTACTATCTTATTAGTAATGGCTACAAGCATTTTCCCTATAAGAAGTGTTAGGTTAACTGCCCTAAGGTTCTACCTCCTTCCTTTCTTATTAGTGGTATTACATTTGTAGTTTTCCAATCCATTGAGATCTTACCAGAATCTACAGAATTTCAGAAAGATTACAACCAATGTATCTGTTACCTGAAGTCATTTTCTCCAAGAGCAAGAGGTCCAATAGGTCAGCCTTTGGTCTCATTAGTTTTACATTCCAGGTGAATATTTCTACAATTAATAATTGAATAGATCAATAAAATAGATATATTGCCAAATTGATTGATTCCAACATATTATATAATCTTTCATTTCCTTTTCATTCTTCCTGCATCAAACACTATTCCAAACTTGAGACACAACAGATTGGTGATCCCGTCCCAGCTCCCTGTCAAGGACACTTTTGACTTGCCCGTAAAGTTGTGAGGTCTAGAATACACCTTAATCCGAAGCATGGGTGTTGGCCTCTGCTTAGCGCATTGACATGACTACTGAGGAGAAATTTCGGAACCTGGCCTTGCCTTTTATGGCATAATACAGAGCATTGCCTGTGGTTTATCTTTCCATCTTTGCTGCATTGGAGATTATGTTTCAATTGGATATCTTTGAAGAAACAAGTTTGTCATTTTGATCAGCAAGTTATAAATATACATTCACTTGCTAAAGATTATAAGGTTTGCTGTGTGTGCAAAATGTCAGTTAACAAATATATCCCCAAACAGCCTCCAGGAGTCCAAGGCAATTTTCAATGTGATAAATTGTATAATAAGCGAGAAAGTGTTTACTTATTAATCCATAACTAGATTTAGATTGAAAACGGTGCATTACATCCTTGAAGCTTACAGTACAGGAGCGGGAGCAGAGGAAAGACATTGGAATAGCAGATGTATTATGAAGCATGCGTCTTGCCCTCTTGGTGCCCTGCTGTGCTGCCCCCTTTGTGCTTGATTTACCATGTACACAATAAAATGCACACAGCTGCCTTGCTTCTGTCTATGATGTTAAGCATGCTTCACAAGAGAGCTTTTATGTTGAGCTCGTGGCTTTTTTTATTTCAATTCACATTTATTGACTCGAAAAACAGCAGGCTATGTTCATCAGTTTATGTGCATTGACTGAAACGAATTTCAGCACCCCAGCCTGCCAGCATTAGGGATAATCCCCCAAGAATCTGCTGCATTAAGCATGCTGTGTGGAACTGCCAGTGCATGTGGCTAATCAGAGTTTTAACTGTATCCTTTAAGTGGATGGGGGGGCACTTTCATCTCTGCGAGAAAAAAAATATATAGAATAGTGGAAGATTACATTTTTGTTAAAGTTGCACCTTATGTACAGTATATCTAAACATCCAAACTTAGCTGAAGTTTTTTAAAACATCAGTGAAGATGGCGTATTTTTCATTTGAGTATTAAAAGTTGGGTCTAAAATGAGAGCTCAGTCCTTTTGTTTCCTGTAATATTCTTTAATCATTCCTTTCGTTGTGCTACAAATCACAAACCTAAATCCAACTTATCTGTCATGTCTGTGGCAACTTCATTTCACTCTTTTGAATTACTCTGTGCTTTTGAATCTTATTTCTCAAGCAAATTGGTTAAATTGAAATTTGAAAATTAGTCCTGCATGGACTGAGCAGGGGTTGGGTAGAGTGAAATTGACTGGATTACATTGCAGGGAGAAAGTGAGGACTGCAGATGCTGATGATCAGAGTCAGAAAATGTGGTGCTGGAAAAACACGGCCGGACAGGTAGCATCCGAGGAGCAGGAGATGAAGATCTTCCTGATGAGCTTATGCTCGAAATGTCGGCTGTCCTACTCCTCGGATGCTGCCTGACAAGCTGTGCTTTTCCAACACCACAACTTTCAACTGGATTGCATTGCAGGGAGCCCACACAGACCCGATGGGCCAAATGGCATCCTTCTAGGCCGGTTACAACTCTTGAATCATATTCCTCAAAGGAATTAGTTGAATCAATTTAGAAAAAATAATCCTGGTTCTCTGCTTAATTTCATGTAATAGATACCATTTATAATGTTTTTTGCTTTTTTTTAATGAAGTAATACAAAGCATACCTTAAGTAGCATATTGTTATGGACGAGGCCAGACCACTCAAAACATTGTCAATCAGGCAGCCCAAACCATCACTTTGCAATTTGGTTTGGTAAGTGTACAGTGAAAATTACCCAGAATAAGTTACTTTTCTTCCCTATCAAAATACTTTTTGAGCATATTTACATGACACACTCTGAGATTTCTTCTTATCTGGAGTCCTTACCAAGTAGTTCACCTCACTCAATTTCCTCTCAATTTGTTGAGGTCCAACTAACCTGGCTTTTAAAGGCTCACCTGTCACTGGAAGTAACACTAATACCTTATCCCCATTGCACAATGGTGAATTTTGATTTCTTATCCACCTCTTGCATCCTGTGATACTTTTAAATGCTGTCTAGCCAACTCTCCAGCTCTATTTAATCATTCTCTAAAATTTGGCACATAGTCCAAATGGGTGGATTCCAAATTCTGACGTATTAATTTCTCCTTAATCAATTTTAACGGCCCTCTTACTTCATACCCAAAAATTAATTCAAATGGACTGAATTTGGTCAATTAATCTGGTGCATTTCTGATTGCAAAAAACACAAACAGAACTCCCTGATCCCAATCATCTGGATAATCCTGACCATAAGCCCTCAACATGGTCTTCAGTGTTTGATGCCATCTCTCCACCACTCCCTGCGATTCCGGATGGTACGCAGTCAATTTGAATTGCTTTATTCCCAAGTTATCCACAACCTCCTTGAATAATTTGGATGTGAAGTTCGATCCTTGATCTGACTGGATCTCTATTGGCAGTCCGTATCTAGTAAAAAAATTTAAGTAATTCTTCCACAACCCTTTTAGCTGCAATGTTGCATAATGGGATTGATTGTGGAAATGTAGTCAACACATCCATTATTGTTAATAAATACTTATTCACACTTTTTGTTTGACGTAGGGGAACTTTGCAATCAATGAAGACTCTTGTGTAAAGTCTCTCAAATGCTGGAATAGGTTTTAAAATTGCAGGTTTTATTACTGCCTGTGGTTTTCCAATAAGTTGACATGTATGACACATCTGGCAAAATTCAACTACATCTTTGTGTAGTCCAGACCAGTAAAAATGTCTTTGCATTTTAATCTGTGTTTTCCTCACCCGTAATTGACCACCACTCGCAGCACCTCCTTTCTATACCATACTGGCAAAACAATTTGATGAATCTCTGCCAATTTCTCATCTGCTTGAATGTGTGATGGTCTCCATTTCCTCATTAAGACATAATTTGTTAAGTAATAACATGCAGGGATGCATTCACCTTCCTTCTCTGTAAATGCCATTTGCTAGAACTGTTTGAATTGTAGCAGAAAGATGAGAACTTAAATCAGCTTAGCAGAGCTAAAGATACTTGCAAGTTTACCTATTTGTTCCTCCTCTGTTCCACTTAACTACTCAAATATAGTCTCGGATAACACTGTGTCAGCTTCTTTATCTGTGCCTTTTGATCCCTCCTGCTTCAGCTTGTGCCTCTGTAATCTTGTGATCACACAATCAGGGATAATTCCGAGAAAAACATTCTCCAAGTCTTCAGTTGCCTGCGTCTCCACTGGCATTTCAACTAGAATAGGTAGCATACTCACCAGTGAATCAGCTATGTAATTTGCAAGGACAAATTGTGTTCCTGGGGCTGAGTGTTTGTCCATTACTCCTACCACAAATTTGCCACTGTTCTCTGGACTTTTTAAGCCTCACTTTACATAATTGAGCACTTTTTGTCACACCATGAATTCCTGTTACCAGTACTTTTTCTGGCAGTAGCCTCTCAGGAGTACTTATCTCCTCATCCTTCAGCATTACAGACTGAGAGGATCCTTTGTCTCTTAATACTGTAACCTCCTTACTTACTGGTCTTGGCCTATGTGAATAAACTCTACCCTTGCATGTATATTTTTTAAGCAGATTTGTCACTTCCTCCTTAATCAACCTCTGATCATCTTGTGCACTCTGAGGCCGTCTTGTGCTTTTTGTTACTAGTCCAACAAAGCTTCCAGGCTTGTCTGGTTTTCCTACATCTGGCTTTTTCCTAGCCCACCAACACTATGATTTTATGTGGCCCACTTTATTACAATGAAAACATTGGAGCTTTTTAACATTTTTGTCCCCCTCAAGGGTTTTTTTTTAACCGTATAGTACATTATCCATATGATCTTCACTGAGATCTACCTTACTCTTTGCCCAATTTCTATCCCTCATGGACTAATAGTGATTCTGGAAGCCAAACCAAGTTTTATGGACCAGCTCATAATCATCAGCCACTTCAGCTGTGAACCTTGCTGTTTTAACTCTCTGCTCTTCCACATGGGTTCGCATGACTTCCTCACTGAGCCTTTATCTCCAGCCTTTTAAGCAGACTTTCCTTTTTAAGTGTTCGTTTTTGAAGTTCACAAGCTCTCTTTTTCTTTCTCTTCTGCTACTCTTTTTCCCTCTGTTCTGCTTTTAATCCGAACTCAAACTGTTTCATTTCTGCTGCCTTTCCTTATCTCTTCTGGCTTCTAACTCAAGCTGCTTCATTTACAATTGAATTCTTGCCATCTCTATAGATTCTGATAATTTCTCCAGCAAGGTAAATGCTAAGCTTCTGCTATAATAACCTCTCCTTTCCTCACAGAAGTAGGCAGGTCCAATCCCAGCTGGTCTGCTACTTCCTGCAGCTTGATCTTATTCACCTTTTGCAATCCTTCCAAAGTCATTGCATCCACATTCAGAAAACGTTTGGCTACTGAAAGAACAATTACTATCCTAAACTTTGTCTACGCAACCAAACCAGCACCCAAAATAAAGACACTAGCACCGAACACAAGCTGTTTAAAATCCCACAAAGAGCTCCCAATCTGTTATAGACTAAGCCAGATCACTCAAAACATTCTTAAGCAGGCAGCTCAGACCATAACTTTGCAATTTGTTTCAGTAAGTGTGCAGTGAAAATTACCCAGAGTAAGTTAGCGAGGTTGACGCCCAGTTTAAAACCAGACAAAAATGTATTCACAAAATTACACAATGAAACAAAAAGAACAGAATAAAGAACCCCATACAGAACATGGTCTATCCAAACTAGACTAAATTATGCTGCTCTGAACACACACAGCAGTCCAAATAAGCAAACCCTCTTAGAAACCAGTATAACTAAATGGAACAGATGCTTACAGGTTGATGTGAGAAGGACAGAAAGAGAGACAGAGAATTTGTTTCCATACAGCTTACTGTCGAATTCCCAACTAATTCCAGACTGAATTAAACTGCTCAGTTAGAGAGCTGACCACTCCCCTTTCATTATACAGGTCACTTCTAAAACATGACCACTTTGGCCTGAAATCTTATCTGTTTACATATAAATAAAAAGGCCTCTCAATATCCTTTAATCTCTGTACCAAACCAGACTAATCGGCACCGAGAGCGGTTTATTACCCCTCTGAAAAAGAAACTAAGAACGTAGTATCCTTGAGAAAAGGAACAGCTTTTAGAAAAAATAAACCAGTTTTGTGACAGTGTATGTTAGAGGACCTCTCATGCTATTACTTGTAGTCAGAGTGTTCATATAAAGGGTATGATTAGCCTCAGTGTATTTAGATTATTGGTGGAGGAGGAAAATATCAACCAGTGTTTCTATTCCTATCCCAGCCAATAGCCCCTGCTGGATGTGTGAACTCTAAAATCCATTGCAAGCGTGTCTCAACCAAAAACTCTTCAGTACCCAAACTGTTTAAAACCTGATCTCATTTTCTGATTGTAATAAGGAATATTGCCTGAATAATTCTGGAATCTGCTTACAGTATTGTATGTTGCTCTGAGTAAATTACAATATGCTGGTTTGTGATGATTGAGAGAGTATGGTGATCAGTCAGTTTGAACGATTCTTAACTTATCCCCTTGTTTGGTAGGCTGAGGCCATCTTGCTAAAAGGAATTTTGTATCATCTTCAAATGCCAAGGGCAAACTGACCGAAAATTTTAGTATAGTCTTAGAGGTGACTTGGCTCTTAAAATCAATCCCCCTACAATGAAAGCCAATACACCATACATCTTCTTAACAGCTCTATCAAATTAGGCGTCAGCTTTGAGGGATATATGAACACGGGCCCCAAGATCCCTCTATTCCTCCACACTGCCAAGAATCCTGCCTTTAACCCCATGTTCTGCATTCATATTAAGTCGAAATAAATCACTTCACACTTTTCCAGGTTGACCTCCATCTGCCACTCATCAGCTCAGTTCTGCATTCTGTCAATATCCCGCTGCAACCGACAACATCCCTCCACATATCCCTTCGTGTCATTGGAACACTTACTAAACCACCCTTCCACTTCCACATCCAGGTCATTTATAAAAATCACAAAGAGCAGAGGCCCCAGAACAGATCCTTGCGGATCACTACTGGTCACTGAATTCCAGGCTAAACACTTTCCATCTACTAAAACCCTCTTCCTTCTATGAGCCAGCTAATTCTGTATCCAGACAGCCAAATTTCCCTGTATCCCATGCCTCCTTACGTTCTGAATGACCCTACCATGGGGAACCTTATGAAATGCCTTATTGAATTCCATATACACCATATCCATTGCTCTACATTCATCAATGTGTTTTGTCACACCTTCAAAGGCTTGTAAGGCATGACCTGCCCCTCTCAAAGTCATGCTGACTATCTCTGATCAGACTATGGTTTTCCAAGTAAATCCTGTCTCTCAGAATCCTCTCCAAAAATTTGCCCAACACAGACGTAAGACTGACTGGTCCGTAATTCCCAGGATTATCCCTATTCCCTTTCTTGAACAAGGGAACAGAGTTTAAGAGCCACGAGGTTACGCTGCAGCTCTATAGACGAGAAATTGAGGTCTGCAGATCAGAATCGAATAGTGTGGTGCTGGAAAAGCACAGCTCAGGCCATATCAGAGGAGCTGGAAAATCATCGTTCTCATGTCCTGCATCATTTTGCCTGCTCTCCTTGGATGCTGCCAGACGGGCTGTGCGTTTCCAGCACCACACTCTTTAACTCTGCAGCTCTACAGAGCCCTAGATAAACCATACTTGGAATATTGTGGTCCATTCTGGTCGCCTCATTGTAGGAAGGATGTGGAAGCTTTAGACAGGGTGCAGAGGAGATTTACCAGGATGGTGCCTGGACTGGAGGGCATGCCTTATAAAGAAAGGTTGAGTGAGCTAAGGCTTTTCTCATTGGAACAAAGAAGCGTGAGAGCCAACTTGATAGAGCTGTACAAGATGATGAGAGGAGCTGGCAGAGGTAGATTCTTCACCCAGAGAGTGGGAAGTGCGTAGAATGCAGTGCCAGTAGTGGTAGTAGAGGCAGATACATTAAGGACATCTAAGTGACTCTTGGATAGGCACATGGATGATAGTAAAATGTAGGGTATATAGGTTAGTTTGATGTTAAAGTAAGATGAAATGTCGGAACAACATCAAGGGCCAAAGGGCCTGTACTGTGCTGTACTGTTCTATGTTCTATGACTTAGGAAGGAAAAGAAACTGGAAA
This sequence comes from Chiloscyllium punctatum, assembly GCF_047496795.1. Lineage (NCBI taxonomy): Eukaryota > Metazoa > Chordata > Chondrichthyes > Orectolobiformes > Hemiscylliidae > Chiloscyllium > Chiloscyllium punctatum. Next base: position 127,573,777 of record NC_092739.1, on the reverse strand, counting down.
ACTGTGTCCAGTTCTGGGCACCACACTTTTTAGGAAAGACGTGAAGCCATTAGAAAAAGGAACAAGAAGGATTCATGAGAATGGTTCCAGGGTTGAGGAACTTCAGTTACTAACCAAGCTTGGAGAAATTGAGATTTTTAATCTCTGAAAGGGTTTTGGTGGAGGTATTCAGAACCATGACTGATCTGATCAGAGTAGATACAGAGACACTGTTCTCATTAGTAGACAGTTCACAAACCAGAGAGCACAGATTTAGTGTGAAAGAAGCAATGGTGACATGAGGAAAGGTTTTTCATATGTCAATTGGGTGGTATTTGGAATGCAATGCCTGAGGGTTTGACTCAAACCACTTTAGTTGAGACTTTAAATGTAGAATTGGATCATTACCTGAGAAGAAGGGGTTTGCAGACCTGTAGTGCTCCTGTCGAAAGTCAACACAGATGTGACGGGTAGAATAGTCTCCAAGTTCTGTGATTTTCTTCAAAAGTTCTATTATATTTTTTTCAGTAATTTGTTCCTTTGGTAGATAACAATTGTAGTTATGAATAAGAAACTGGTGCTGACCAGTTTCAAAAACCTGATTAAAGACAGTGAAGCAAGGAGACAATGGTGATGTCACTGGACTAAAAGTCAGGGCTAATGCACTAGGGATTTAGGTTCAAATCATAGAACGGCACAGCACAGGAACAGACCCTTCGGTGCACCATATCTATGCCAACCATGATGTCATTCTAAACCAATCTCATTTGCCTGCACGTGGTCCATGTTTCTGTCAAAATGCTTCTGAAACATTGCTATTGCAATCTCTCCATGGCAGAGATTGGTGGAATTCAATTTCAAGTTAATGGAAGGCTTGAATTGAAAGCTAATTTCAATAATGACAATCATAAAGCCATTGTCAACTATTATAAAAACTCATCTGGTTCATTAATACCATTTAAGGATAGAAATCTGTCATCCTTACCTGGCCTGGTTTGTTTGTGAATCCAGGCCTACATAATGTGGTTGATTCTTAACTTCCCTCCGAGATGACTGAGCAAGTTACTCAGTTAAAGAGCAACAAATACTGGCTTGCCAGTCGCATCCTATGAAAAAAAATAAAAGAACTGCATGAAACTTGCCACCAAACAGGACTACTTGTATGCCAAACAGCATAAGTAGTAAGAGATAAACAGAGTTAAGCAATCCCAATGTATCATATCTAAGCTCTGTAGTCCTGCCACATTCAGTTGTGAATGGCGGAAAACAATTAAACAACTCACTGGAGGCTCCATAAATATCCCCATCCTCAAAGATGGAAGAGGCCAGCACATCAGTACAAAAGATAAGGCTGATGTTTTTGTAGCAATGTTTAGTCAGAAGTGCAACATGGATGATCCATTTCAGCCTCCTCCAGTGGTCCCCAGCATTACAGATACCAATCTTCAGTCACTTCGATTCATTTTATGTGATATCAAGAAACGGTTGACGGCTCTGAATACTGCAAAAGCTATGGGCCCTGACAACGTTCTGGCAATTGTACTGAGGACTTGTGCTCAAGAGCTTGCAGCTCCCTTAGCCAACCTGTTCCAACACAACTACAACATTAGCATCTACATGACAATGTAGTAAATTGCCCAAATATATCCTGTACATAGAAAGCAGGACAAATCCAACCCAACCAATTCCCACCCCATCAGTCTATTTTCAATCATCAGTAAAGGTGATGGAAGGTGTCATCAACAATGCTATCAAGCAGCACCTGCTCAGCAATAACCAGCTCAATGACAACCAGTTTAGGTTCCACCAGGGCCACTCAGCTCCTGACCTCATTACTGCCATGTCAAACATGGACAAAAGATCTGAATTCCAGAGGTGAGAGTGACAGCCCTTGACATCAAGGCCGCTTTTGACCGAGCGTGGCATCAAGGAACCCTAGCAAAACTGGAATCAATGGGTATCAGGAGACAGTGGTTGGAGTCAAACTTGACACATAGAAAAATAGTTCTGGTTATTGGAGGTCGGTCATCTCAGCTCCAGGACCCCACTGCAGGCGTTCCTCAGGGTAGTATCCTAGGCCCCAACCTTCTTCAGCTGCTTCATCAGTGATCTTTGGGAGATATGGGATACAGGAGATTTGGCTGTCTGGATTCAAAATTGGTTGGCTGACAGAAGGCAGAGTGTGGTTGTAAATGGAAAGTATTCTGCCTGGAGGTCAGTGGTGAGTGGTATCCCACAGGGCTCTGTTCTTGGGCCTCTGCTCTTTGTAGTTTTTATAAATGACTTTGATGAGGAGGTTGAGGGGTGGGTTAGTAAATTTACTGATGACACAAAGTTTGGAGGTGCCGTTGATATTATCAAGGGCTATTGCATGCTGCAGCGTGACACAGACAGGATGCAGAGCTGGGCTGAGAAATGGCAGATGGAGTTCAACCTGGATAAATGTGAAGTGATGCATTTTGGAAGGTCGAACTTGAATGCTGAATATTCGATCAAAGATAGGTTTCTTGGCAGTGTGGTGTTCAAGTGCATGGATCCCTCAAAGTTGCCATCCAAGTGGATAGGGTTGTTAAGAAAGCATATGGTGTTTTGGCTTTCATTAACAGGGGGATAGAGTTTGAGCCGCGAGGTTTTGCTGCAGCTCTACAAGTCCCTGGTGAGACCACACTTGGAATATTGTGTCCAGTTCTGGTCACCCTATTATAGGAAAGATGTGGAGGCTTGTCTTACGAAGAGAGGTTGATTAAGCTCTGACTTTTCTCTCTGGAGAGAAGGACAAAGAGGGGTGACCTGATCGAGAGATACAGTGGAATGAGAGGCATGGATAGAGTCAATAGCCAGAGACTTTTCCCAAGGGCAGGATTGACTGGCACGAGGGGTCATCATTTTAAGATGTTAGAAGGAAGATATAGAGGAGATATCAGAGGTAGGTTCTTTACACAAAGAGTTGTGAATGCATGGAATATGTTGCCAGCACTGGTGGTGGAAGCAGAATCATTTGGGGCATTTAAGTGACTGCTGGACATGCACATGGACAGCAGTGAATTGAGGGATGCGTAGTTTAGGTTATTTTATTTTGGATTAGGAATAATCCTCGGCACAACATCATGTGCCAAAGGGCCTGTTCTTTGCTGTACTTTTCTATGTTCTATGTTCTCAAGGGCAATTATGGACTGGCAATAAATGCTGGCCCAGCCAGCGATGCCCACATCCCAAAAAAATTAATAAATAACAAAAAAAAGAGACAAGTAATGTAGGATAATAGAGTGTGAGGCCTCATGCCACTTTGCTACTGTGACCTGTTTTTTCTTAATTGCTGCACAGTTTCCACTGTGATTCCTGAAAGTGACTCTTTCCTCCATGACCCGTTAAATGTCCAACATCCTATTCTATTTTGAGTAATAGAACTGTACACTATGGAAACAGACCTTTGGTTCAAATCGTCCATGCTGACCAGCAATCCTAAATTAATGTAGTCCCATTTGCCATCAAATCAGTCTATGCACTTCCTATTCATAAACCCATTAGCTGCCTTTTAAATATTGTAATTGTACAAGCCTCTACCATGTTCTCTGGCAGTTCATTCCATACACGCACCACCCTCTGTGTGAAAAGGTTGCTCCTTAGGTCCCTTTTAAATCTTTGCCCTCTCACTTCAAATCTATGCCCTTTAGTTTTCAATTCTATTACCCTGGGAAAATGATCTTGGCTCTCAACCTATCCATGGTCCTCATGATTGTATAAACCTCTGTACAATCACCCCTGAGCCTCTGATGTTCTAAGGAAAATAGCCCCAGCCTGTTCAGCCGTCTCTGATAGCTCAAACTCTCCAAACCTGGCAATATCCTTCTGAATCTTTTCTGAACCCTTTAAAGTTTCACAACATCCTTCCTATAGCAGGGAGACCAGAATTGCACAGAGTATTCCAAAAGTAGCCTAATTAATGTCCGGTACAGCCACAACATGACGTCCCAAATCCTATGCTCAATGCACTGACTAATGAAGGTAAGCATACCAAACACCACCTTCACTATCCTGTCTACCTGCAACTCTACTTTCAAGGAAGTACGAAACTGCACTCCAAGGTCTCCTTGTTCAGCAACATTCTCCAGGTCCTTTCCAAAATGCAGCACCTTGTATTTATCTAAATTAAACTCCATCTGCCTTAAACTCCTTTACCCATTGGCCCATCTGATCAAGTCCTGCTGTACTCTGAGGTAACCTTCTTGACTGTCCACTACATCACCAAAAGTTTGGTGTCATCGCAAATTTCCTCACAAACCTGAGACCATCTAGTAGTAGCCCTGATGTGATGATAAAAGCTTTAACATCTGAAATAGATGGATAGGCAATGGCCTGTACATCTTCCAATGGACCGAAGCGTCTGTTTTTGATGTGTACATGTCTATGACTGTAATATACCTGCACAACCTTCCTCATTCTTTCATTCCCATGTCACTTCATGGTCTCTTGCCACTTCTGAATCGTTGCTGCAGCACCATTTCAATTTACTTTTTGGCCACAGTGATCTGCCTGTTGGTAACTGAAAATCTCATCTTTGGGTCAATGGTTGTAACTCAGAAAAATGGATCAAGGCTACAGCAGAATCAAAGAGCTCATGAAAGCCTCACTCCATTGCTGCTCTGCCCCTCTCACGTAAATCCAGGCTAATAAATTCTGCAGCTGGTTAAAAATTCAGTAACATTACATATAATTTGTATTTGATCACTTCAGAACGTGGAAGGAGTTTGAATCTCATCTGGTAAAATGTATATGTTAATGATTTCCAAACTGCCAATGTTGACAAATCCCATAGTCAATTCTATCATTTTAGCTTTTTAGTCTTGCTTTTTAAATAGCTGACCTCCTTGAATACAATTGATTTGTGCAAGCAACACACATGTAAATTCAATGTTTCTTCAAAACTGCCTGTCATGCTGTGGGACCATTTTTATCTGGTGATAGACTCATGTTGACTCATGAGAAGAAACAAGTTTAATTTCCGTCAGAAATGTACAGTAAAATTGTACCAAGGAGGTTTGAAACACAAGTTCACTTAGTACTAAGGAAAACAAAAACCTTTGTTGAAACTCAGATAATAAAAAGCAGTTGAAAGATAGCATGAAAGGATCCTTAGAGCAGAACTGTTTGATGCGGATGTTCAAAGTCATGAACTTTATGCACTCGTGGCAAGTGGGTGTTGTTGCCAAGACCAATATTTGTTGCTTATTCATGATTGCACTTGAAAAGATAGAGATGGGCCTGTTTTATGAATTTCTGCATTAAGGTGGTGAAGGAGTGTAGAAGTTGAACATTTTGTGTTCAAGCACCACTCCAGAGATTGGAACTAAAACAAAACTAGGCTGAAGCTTCATTATAGTATTAAGGGAGTGTTGCACTTTGAGGTATTATTTTTCAGATGCACCACTGAACCGAGGCCCTGTCTGCACTTTGATAGTTATCCCCAGTCCTCTAACCAGTATCTACCCCTCAATCAACATCAGATTCTGTGATGTTGCTGTCTCAAAGTGCTTCCTGTAGGCGTATTTACAGTTCATATTTTACAGCAGTAACTACCCTTTGAAAGTACTTAATTGGCCAATTGCTTTGAGACATCCAATCCCAAAAGGTGCTGTATGATGTCAAAAATTTGTAGAGAGCTAAAGAAAATGTTTTAGGGAATGTCTTCAGGGTGTCTTGCAGTTGGTACATACTGCAGTCTGAAGTCACAGACTAAAAACAAGTTGAGTCTTCCTGACACCAATAACTGTTCATTGTGGATGATGAAAAGACTTAAGGGAATCAGGAAGTGAACTACTCACTGCTAATTATCTATGTCTGACTTGCTTTTATACGGACACATTTACGTAGTTGTCTAGTTAAGTTTCTGGTCAACAGTGGTTCCAGAAAGTTGACAGTTGGGATAGTCAGCTGTGGTACGTTTTTATTCTCTCATGAGTCAGGGGTGTCACTGGTTAGCCAGCATTCATTGTCCATCCCTAGTTACCTTTGAGAAGATAGTGGTGAGCTGTCTTCTTGAAATGATGTGGTCCATGTATTGTTCAATGTCAAGGGAAATGGCGAGACTCATTCTTGTTATTAGCCAATTTAATTGGATGAACATTTCTAACTTAAAATTTTGTTTTCATTCATACTTTACAGAAGAATTGTTTGTGTTTATATAGTTCTTTAGCGAAGGAATTTGAGATCTAAATGTTACCTGGCGAAATGATGCTGTCATTATGATGACGAGATTGAAACCCAATCTCAAATTAACTAGAAAATAGCACAAATGACAAATGCTACTCCAGCTAGAATCTGTAGATTGTTATTTATCCATTTCTTTCACAGGAATGACTTAAAACTTTAACCATCACTATTTAGATTTCTAAGCATATCCCTTCGTCAAAATATAAGGGAAAACAAAACAATGCAGTGGTTGGAAATCTGAAATATAAACAGAAAACAGTGGAAAGCACAGACAATTTGATATTTCAGTTATGTAGTCCCATTGTTAAGAAAGATGTTTGTTCCTAGACAAGCAAGAGGTATCAAAAGTAAAATGAAACTTGATAGTGTAGCATTCTCAATAATACAGTGGCATTCTCAATAATACAGTGCCGGGAAATCTATACCAAGAATCGAAACACTTGATTAGAACTGGATGTTTTTAAACTCATTCATGGGATGTGAGCACCACAAGCAAAAGCAGCATTTATTTCCCAAGAGCAGCACCACCTTGAATAAACTGAGAGACCCACAAGGCCATTTCAGAGGACAGATAAGAGTCAACCAGATTACTGTGAATTTAGACCTAGATATGAGCCAGACAAGCTAAGGAGTTAATTGAATCTGATGCACGTTGACAGCAAATTGAAATAAATACTGATATTTAAATGAAGCCCATAAGTGTGAGTTAAATGAGTAATATCTTTTGGTATCAATTATAAACAGAGGTGATATTTCCAAGAGCAGATTTCCCATTGAGGTATTAAAGACTGAAGTGTTGATATTAACCTGTAATACTCAGCTTTGGAGTGCTGTCGACCCAGTTAGGGTACTTGTATAGTAACAGGAAAATAGTGTATGAGAATCAAATGAAATTTTTTGTGCTTTTCTTTTGACTTAGAATCGTAAAATGTTACAGGACGGAAGCAGGCCAGTTGGTCTGCACTGTTGAGTTTCTCCATATGAGCCAATTAGTCTAATCTCACTTCATCTGTCCCTTCAACCTTTAAACGTTCTTTTTTTTCCCTCAAGCGACTATCTAATTACTTTGTAAATTATTTATTACCTCCACTACCATAATCCAACCACCCTCTGTGTAAAAAATTTTTATGTGCCTTCACCTCTTTCTTTGATTGTAATAAATTTGTGGAATCAGACAAGATAAACATGTTAGTTCTCTGAGCAGCATGATATGACTGGCTGCATGATCTCTCACCCTAAGATGACATTGATTTTTTTTCCCTTTTTTCAGTTGAATTTTCATTTTTAATTATTGTGTTATTATTTATTTATGTCAGTAGTACATGGATATGTATCGATACACATATGTGTACAGGTACTCTGCATTTAAAGTTGCCCATTTAGTGTTGTTTTGCCGGTGAGCTATTAGCATCGAAAATCTTGTTGAATGGTGTGTGACTCATAATAATATCGTTTGCATTAGTGCAGCGCTGTGCCTGACCAGCTTCCGTGCAACCGATTCTCCTCCAACTTGCGACCTTTTCAGGTGCTGCAATGCTGCCTGAGTTCTACAGTGGGGATCCACCAGGCCGCATATCATTTTCTGAAGATGCAGTTAAATCTGTGCATGTGTGTAGATACATTTACATCTGTATGTGTGGAGATGCTGTTATGTCTGTGCATATGTGTAAATATATTGATGTCAGAGTGTGCAGGCGCATTTATCCCTCTGTGTGATCCCTGCAGTGGGGGAATTATCTTATGAGCACAGTCTACTTACTGGAGTTTAGAAGATGGTAACCATGATGTGGAGGTGCCACTTTTGGACTGGGGTGGACAATGTAAAAATTAGATGACACCTAGTGGTTTAAAAGAAAGGAAAATATTGCATCCACATGTTGTATTCACAGCCCCAGAAGAAATCAAGGTTCTTTGCAGCCAATGACATACGTTCAATGGAGGAAATCTACATGCAATAATGCCCACAAACTATTTAAATTTTCAAATCATTGGACTGATATCCCTTGTTATTATTAGAGTTAGCACAGAATGTTCTCATCCAACCCTGATAGAATTGGGACCTATGCTGAGCATTGCATCTGACAGACAGTTTCACTGGCATGCTTTTAATACTGCACTGGAGAGTCAGCCAAGATGTGTGTTCAAATCCCTGGAGTTGAACTTGAACCCTCCAGCTTTTGACTCCGAAATGAGAGTGCTACCAGCTGAGCCAAAGCTGTTGTCTTGTCATTTAGACAGAGACAGAAGAATGGCACATCAAAATATACTTGGAGTTGCAGTACATTGGAATATTTTTAGTTTCACTTTCTGACTTTCAATATGCTCAATAGAATAGTTTAACAATCTACTGCTTCCAGAACAGGACTGCAGCTGCCATTGTCTGAATCTAGCAGCTAGCACTGATCCAATCATGTTCTGCTTGTCCCTAGAAAATGACAGAGTCCAGCTGGCATAGCTGCAGGAGGGACTAATCCCGACCTACATACTATCAGTATTGGGCTTTGTTAATAAAGCCTTGGAAAACCAAGCACTGCCAACAGAAAAATACCGATAACAGATTGAATGCAAGCAGAAAATAATGCAGATTGTAATAATTAAACACAACAGATTTTGAACGGACTTGTCACTGATCTTATTGGGCTTGAGATTATTTCAGATTTAACGATGCAAAAAGCTTTAATTTTGATCATTTTAGAAAGATCTCATAATTTCTTGTCGCTTTGATAATTAAAAGCAAATGATAAAAAACATGGTCACTTTTTTTTCAAATTTGTTTCAACTTCTCTTTCTAGCAGGCATTAAGAAAGAGTCAGGTAAATTGTGAGAATTGATAAACAAGCAGTGTCAATAGATTGATCCTGAAAGCAAAATTTAGGAAACAAGGAAACAAGATTAAAATGGATGATCTTAAAAACAATAAATTCAGGATTATCCCAGTTTTATGTGCGAGTGAGTATGGAAATTGAAGAACTGAGTGATGTGGCTGAAGAATTATTGAAGGAGGGAGGGCATCAGGTTTCTCATGCATTGAAATTGGGTCTGGGGTAGGTGGGACCTGTACAAGATGGAAGATGAAAATCTTTGCAGCCACATTTGCTGTCGGAGAAGGTTTAAGCTAGATTAGCAGGGGCTGAGGAATTTAAGAGGAGGCTCACATTGGAGGAAAATAATACTAGGTAACAGGAAGTCAAAAATTAATAAGCAAAATTAGAAGAAAGGTAAAGCAAAGGCAAGCATCAAATAAGATCAGAATAGAAAATAATGTTAAGAAGTTTGGATTACAATGGGATCTTGATCAGATGAGCCAATGGGCTGAGGAGTGGCAGATGGAGTTTAATTTAGAGAAATGTGAGGTGCTGCATTTTGGGAAAGCAAATCTTAGCAGGATTTATGCACTTAATGGTAAGGTCCTAGGGAGTGTTGCTGAACAGAGACACCTTGGAGTGCAAGTTCATAGCTCCTTGAATGTAGAATCACAGGTAGATAGGATAGGGAAGAAGGCGTTGGTATGTTTTCCTTTATTGGTCAGAGTACCGAGTATAGTAATTGAAGGATCTGTTTCCATGCTGTACATCTCTGTGACTTGAAGTTCAAATTCAAGGCTGTCTATCTAAGTGTACATAGCATTCACTAACAGGTTAATACTTTGAAGGCATAAATGGAGAATGCATATATGGAACAGACTGTCAGAAAAGTGATAAGCGTGAACAATTACAATATTTAAAAGACATTTGGACAAGTACGTGGATAGGAAAGGTTTAGGGGGATAGAGAAAAGCAGGCAAATGGGACTAGTTCAATGTATGAAACCTTGTCGGCACAGATGAGTTGGGCTGAAGGATCTGTCTCCGTGCTCTATGACTCTATGACACTTATGTTGCCACATTCAGGGAGTTGTGGACTTGCACCCCAAGATTCCTCTGTATATCAATACTTCTAAGGGTCCTACCATTTACTGTATAATTTCCTCTTGCATTTAAACTTTATTGGTCAGTGCATTAAGTATAGGAGTTTGGAGGTCATGTTGCAACTGTACAGGACATTGGTTAGGCCAGTATTTAAATATTGCATGCAATTCTGGTCTTCCTACCATAGGAAGGATGTTGTGAAACTTGAAAAGGTGCAGAAAAAAACTTGCAAGGATCTTGCCAGGGTTGGAGAGTTTGAGCTATAAGCAGAGGCTGAATAGACTGGGGCTATTTTCCATGGAGTGCCGGAGTGCCATGGAGAATCCTTATGGATTCTTGTAAAATCATGAGGGGCATGGGTCGGGTAAATAGTCAAGGTCTTTTTCTCATTGTAGCAGAGCCCAAAATTAGAGGGCTTAGGTTTCAGGTCAGACGTGAATATTTAAAAGGATCTAAATTAGATTACTTACAGTGTGGAAACAGGCCCTTCGGCCCAACAAGTCCACACCGCCCCACCGAAGCGTAACCCACCCATACCCCTACATCTACATCTACCCCTTACCTAACACTATGGGCAATTTAGCATAGCCAATTCACCTGGCCTGCACATCTTTGGACTGTGGGAGGAAACCGGAGCACCCGGAGGAAACCCACGCAGACACGGGGGGAACGTGCAAACTCCACACAGTCAGGCGCCTGAGGCGGGAATTGAACCCAGGTCTCAGGCGCTGTGAGGCAGCAGTGCTAACCACTGTGCCACCGTGCATCAAATGGGCTATTCTCCAGTCTCCTCGCCTGTAGCTAAATTGGATACAGCCTCTGTCAAGGCCTCAGTAATCTCCTCCCTTGCTCCCTTGCTAAGGAGCAACTTTTTCACACAGATGGTGGTGCATGTATGGATTGAGCTGCCAGAGAAGTGGTGGAGACTGGTACAATTGCAGCATTTAAAAGGCATTCTGGATGGGTAAATGAATAGCAAGGGTTGAGGGGGATATGGGCCAACTGCTGGCAAATGGGAATAGATTAATTTAGGATATCTGGTTGACATGGACGAGTTGGACCAAAAGGTCTGATTCCGTGCTATATATCTCTTTGACTCTATAACACCCAAAATGCTTTGCCTTACATTTGTTCAGATTCGAGACTATCTGCCATTTCTCAGCCCAACTTTCCAGTTGATCTATATCTTGTTGTATTATTGATATCATTTCTCACTATCAGCAACTCAATCTTCACGTCATTTGCAGACTTACTGATCAGACCATCAATATTTCATCCAACTCGTCTATATATATTTGTATATCTCTAACAACAGACAACCCTGCACTGATACTTGTGGAGCGCCACTGGTGACAGACTCCAGTCAGAAAATACCGCTCCACAACTACAGCTTGTTTTTATGGCCAAGCCAATTTTGTATCCACCTTGTCAACACACCATGGATTCCATGTGATTTGATCTTCTGGACTAGTTGAACATGAGAGATCTTGTCAAATGCTTTAGTAGACAACGTCCACTGCCTTACCCTCATCAATCATATTTGTCAAAAAACTCAATCAAATTTGTGAGGCAAGACCTCCCTTGCATAAAATCATGCTAACTATCCCTAAAAAGTCCATTATTTTCCTCTCCCTAAGAATCTTCTCTAATAATTTCCCGACCACTGAGGTAAAGCTCACTGATGTATAATTTCCTGGATTATCTCCTATATTCCTTCTTGAACAAAGGCATCAAATGGGCTATTCTCCAGTCTCCTCGCCTGTAGCTAAATAGGATACAGCCTCTGTCAAGGCCTCAGTAATCTCCTCCCTTGCTTCCTTCCGTATTCTCTGTTAGATCCCATTAGGCCGTGGGGATTTATCCACCTTAATGACACCCAACACCACTACCTTCTTACTATCAACATGTCTTAGTGTAAAAACAAGCCCTTGTCTAATCTTGCCATCATTCATGTCTTTGTCCTTGCTGAATAAAAGTATTCAATGAGAACCATGTTCACTTCCTATGGCTTCATGCACAAATTTTCCCCTTTGTCCTTAAGTGGACATACCCTTTCCCTAGTTTCCCTCTTGCTCCTAGTAAATATATAAACTGGCATGGGATTCTCCTTAATCCTACTTGTTAAGGGCATTTCATGGTCCTTTCTAGCCTTCCTAATTTCTTTGAAGTTGTTTTCTGTTTCCTTTATAATCCTCAAGGGCCTAGTTTTTTTTTAACCTAAACCTTATATATGCTTGTTACAACACGAGGTAAACCCTCCTGCTTAAGTTAAACCAGCAACACAGAAAAGATTTATCCCATGTAGTAATCTGTGAAATTTCGAGGGGCCAAGAACTATTTAAAGTAAAAATCAACAACTTTATTTCTTAAAGTATAACTGAGAATGATTAACTATCAACTATTCACAACTCCTTCCTCTAACCTATCTTTTACTTTCCCCTCCACAATACTGGTCTGATAAAAAATCCCAATTAAGATTTACAAACAAACCTTCTTATCTCAAAACCAGGCAGTTTTCTTTTATGTTCCTGTCTTTTCTTTGTCTTGGGGATTCTGCTTCACAGGTTACTGATTAATAAAGGTACATTTAATAGAGTTATTTTTCAGGCAGTCTCCACATGCTGGTGGCTTGGCACTTCTCCTAACTGTTCAATTTTCCCTGGTCTTTTAAACCTCCACCCCCCACCCACCCCCCCCCACCCCCCCCACCCCCCCCCACCCCCCCCCACCCAAAAGCATTGGATTGTGTCATTGGCTTTTAAGATTGTCAATATACTCAATTCAAACTTGATTGGAGTTTGGAATTTTTGGGGGGTATTATTTAAACTGATTGGCCAAATTCGAATTTGTTTTACCTCGTAGCAACTCAACCAGTGCTATCTGTTCTGAACCAAATGTTACATTGTAAATTCCCCAATACTCTGTGTGCTTGCCAGGTCCTTCACTCTCTTAAAGGTACAGTGCACTTCTACACCTTCATAACTGTGCTTCCTTTGTCTTTTTAACTAAACTTACAACATCCCTCATCATCTTTAGTTCCTGGATCTTGCAATCATTATTTTTCATCCTCACAGGTACATGCCGGTCCTGAACTCTCATCAAGTGGCTTTCAAAAAGACTCCCATATGTCTCATTGGATTTACCTTGAAAACAGCTACCCCCGAGCCTGTTATAATTAGCATTTTCACCTAAATGACAGTCTTATCTTTTTCTACAACTATCTTAAAACTTGCAGAATTATAATCACTGATTCCAAAATGCTCCCACATTGACACTTCAATCACCTGGTAAAGCTTATTCCCCAGTACAAGTCCAATATGGCCCCTTCCCTCGTTGCACTATCTACGTAGAATCTACATGGGTTTCCTTCAGGTGCTCCAGTTTCATCTCTCAGTCCAAAGATGTGCAAGTTAGGTGGATTGGCCATGTTAAATTTCTTATAGTGTCCAGAGAGTTCAGGCTAGCTGGATTAGCTATGGGAAAGTAGGGTTACAGTGATAGGACAAGGGGATGTTATTAGATTCCCTACAATGTGGAAACAGGCCCTTCAGCCCAACAAGTCCACACCGACCCTCTGAAGAGTAACCCACCCAGATCCATTCCCCTCTGACTAATGTACCTAACATACTATGGACAATTTAGCATGGCCAATTCACCTGCCCTGCACATCTTTGGACTGTGGGAGGAAACCGGAGCACCCGGAGGAAACTCACGCTGACACGGGGAGACTGGGTAGATGCTGTTCAGAGGGCCAATGTGAACTCAATGGGCCAAATGGCCTGCTTTCATTCTGAAGGGATTCTGTGAATCCCTCCTGTATCCACCAAACAAATTCTGCTGCAACTAAGGATGTCCTAGTGAATATTGGGGAAATTAAATAGATCTGGCCCCACCTGTTCTTCCGACTAGACTTATTTGATTTAGTCTCTCTCTTCTCTGCAAACACACCTCATGCTGACCTACCACCCTAGTTCCTACCAACCCCTTCCCCAGCCACACTAGTTGAAACTCTCCCAAGTGGCTGTCGCAAAACTCGCTGCAAGTATATTGGCATCCCTCCAGTTAAGTGCAAGGTGTCCTTTTTGCACCTGCCCTGAAAGAGATCTCAATGATCCAGGTATCTGAATTCCTCCCTACTCACAGCTGTTTAGCCATGCATTCAACTGTATAATCTTTCTATTTCTCACCTGACTAGCATGTGGCACCTGGAGTACTCTTGAGACTACAACCACAGAGGTCCAGCTTTTCAACTTCCTACTTAACTCCCTAAATTGCCTTTGCAGGACCCCATCTCCTTCCAGCCTGTGTTGTTAATACCACTGTGGACCAGAAGCTCTGGCTGATCACCCTCCAAAATATCATGTGCATGCTTAGAGACAGGCCCGATCCTGGCACTAGGGAGGCAACACAACATCCTGGAATCTTGCTCGAGGCCACAGAAATGCTATCTGTGTTCCTGACTATAGAGTCCCCTATCACTACTGCTCACTCTTTGGATTATGGGAGGAAACCCACACAGACACAGGGAGAATGTGTAAACTCCGCACAGTAACCCAAGGCTGGAATCGGACTTCGGTCCCTGGCGCTGTGAGGCAGCAGTGCTAACCACTGAGTCACCGTGCTGACCCAATTTAATCCATAATTGTGTCTTTTTGCCTGTCTGTTTTTTGTGAAAGTTTGGTACTAGAATCAAAAAAGATTTGGTTTAATCATAGACATTAGTTTATGTTGTGGTTCAACTTTGCTAAAGCTACAGTATTATAAATAAATTGTTAACTCATCTTGTTTATGCTATAAACCTGATGTATGGTATTAGTTATTCATAGACTCTGGTACTGATTTATCAATAAATCTAGATATGAACCATTGGGGTCAATTTTGAGGAGTTATTGAACATTTTAATTTTACTATATTACAAAGAGAGGGGTAAGGAGGCTGATTTAATTTTGCTGTCTGTCTCCGTTGTCATAACACTACTCATGCATTCAATCTGGTATCAGATTGAACAAATACCTAGATCTGATATCTATCCTTCAAGGATATGAGTGTACCGGTCTGTTACCATTGCTATATCCTTCAAACAGTCCTCTAAACTGTTGTTAAATGTGATTTCTGCTTCACTCACTAACAGCATTAGTGTGTTCTCCACAGCCTCAACACTGCTTTAAAATAAGTTGTTTGTGCTATTCTCTATCTTAACTCTCTCATATTTGATCCTGTAGGTCCCTTGTTTTAAACTATTCTCAACTTCACCTACTTAACTGCTAATAATTTTAACAGTTCTAACAAATGAGAAGATGGTGCTACTCATGTGTTGCTGAGAAATAGTAGACTTCTGGGGATGCTTTTCATCTTGTATGCATCAGGACAATTTGCAACAAGCACCAATGCAAAGAGAAAATGTTGTATGAGAAGAGTGCTGATTGGTTAGAACATGAACTATGATTGCTAGAAGCATGATCATGGGTAATTTATCAGTTAGGTGATGACTGGCAGTTAACTGCCAGCTTTGTTTAAATTTAAAGCAGGTAGGTTGACTCTGATTTGTTGAAGCATTTTCCTTAGAAATGAACCAGAGAAGGACTGTAGTTGAAACAAGCATAATGTGTGTTTGTGTTCTTTCCTTATGCAAAGAACAGGACACTATATATTAATATGTGTAGTTTCCAGTATGTAAAAGTGTGCCATACAGTGAGCTGTCAAAAATCTTTGGTAAATGTGCCTTTTTTTTCAACAAGACTCCTGTTCTGTACTACCAAATGGCTATTTGGTCCTAACTATGAAACATTTCTTCATATATCTCTCTTCTCATTCCAGGCATAACCTTTGTACTATCTCATTTGCCTCTCTTTTGCCTCACTTTTACTATGGTATGAAATCCTGAACTGTACAGAGCGCCAACTCTGATCTTATTAAGTTTTCATACTAATATACCATTACATTTTGGCTTACATATTGTCTGTTACTTCCTTTAACATTGAATATTCCATTAGCTTTGTTTAATGGCCTCTTAAGATCCTGCTTTAAAATTCATATGAACTTGACTTCCCAAATCCCAACACTATTCTGCGTCATCCAAAATATGATGATCACTTATTTTCTTAACCAGATAGGCCATGCCACGCTTCCTGAAGTTGGCATCCTTCTGCCACTTTTTAAATTTTTATTAATAACATCCTGCTTACAACTAGTTGGGTTGAGTTTCCTACTGTACATGTATTCCTCCTGTGACCTTTTATGTTTTACATGTCGCCTTTGTTCATTATCAATCTCGATCAATCTTCTTTCTCATAGCTTTTGTTCTCCCCCTTCTCTCTATCTTTAACTTAGCATCTATTACTAATGCATGCCTAACTGAATGGCTCATCTTATTTTTCCCATCAACTTTCATCCCCACCCAACTCACCTCCATGAGCTGAGTCTTTTTTAATGCAACTGCACTTCCTATAGGAAAAGTGTTGTGAAACTTGACAGGCTTCAGGAAAGATTCACAAGGATGTTGCCAGGGTTGAAGGGTTTGAGCTTAATGGAGAGGCTGAATCGGCTGGCGCTATTTTCCCTGGTGTCAGAAGCTGCAGAGTGACCTTATAAACGTTTATAAAATCATAAAGGGCATGGCAGGGTGAATAGTCAAAGTCTTTTTCCCAGGTTAGGGGAGTCCAAAACGGGAAGGCATATGTTTACAGTGAGAGGTAAAGATTTAAAACGGACCTAAGGGGTAACCTTTTCACCCAAAGTTTGGTATGTGTATGGAATGGTGGAAGTGGGCTCAATTACACCATTTAAAAGGCATCTGGATGGGTATATGAATAGGAAGGGTTTAGAGGGACATGGGCCAAATGTTGGCAAATGGGACTAGATTAATTTAGAATATCTGGTCAGTGTGGTTAAGTTGGACTGAAGGGTCTGTTTCTGTGCTGTGCATTTCAGTGTTCCATATGCCAGTTCACATTTGTTGGTAACAATTTACTCTGGGTATTACTGCTCAGGTCTGTTATCCTAAGTTCCTCCGATCTACACATGGTCATCATTCCCTCTTTTATGACAGCCAGCTCCTGACCACTCAGTGTGTAAACACCCACTGAAGCCTGGATTTTCTTCCTTGAAGCAGGTAATGGGAATGGGAAAATTCCCATTTTGCCAGCTTGCCTCAGGCGAAAGTGTCTGCAAAAACAGAATCTTCATTGGGTGGTCAAATCTAGTTGATGGCATGTTGAGGCTTGATTTGGAGATGCCGGTGTTGGACTGGGGTGTACAAAGTTAAAAATCACACAACACCTGGTTATAGTCCAACAAGTTTAATTGGAAGCACACTAGCTTTCGGAGCACTGCTCCTTCATCAGGTGATTTTTAACTATGTTGAGGCTTGTTGTTTAAAAGACACACTTCAGTTCTCTGAGTCATCTTCTCGGATATAATGAATTAAGTAAATGCAAAAGTAAGGGGCTCTAGCCCTCACCCCTTAAACCTCTTTTCCCCCCTACTCTTTGCTTCCTAACCCCATCCATCAAAACAAACTTGCTCATTGAAGAAAATATTCCACAATTAATGTTTGGTGTTGTGGCTGCTTTAGTCACTAACTTACAAAGTTCCAGATTTAGGGCCCACTCTAAGGCTTGTGCATTAAAAAGAAGACTTTTTTTATAACATAGTGGAAAGTTATGAATGAATGTCTGCTTTGTTTTTACATCAGTTTTTCTTTACATATCTTATTCAACTCAGTGAAAATCTGGGCTGCAAAGCTTCCTCCTGAAATGCCTGTGCCCCTCTGACACATACATTTGTCTCCAATTTTGCCTTGTGTCATGGGATCTTGAGTTCAGGTAATTTCAGTGAAAGCATTTCCTTAAGATTGGTTCATTAGTGTGTATGTCTAGACCCAGAAACCATCACAGATTAAAAAAAAATGTTTCACTCTTATTAAAGTATTAGTTAAAAGCAGGAATAACTGAAATTGGCAAAAATAAGCTTCCAAGTGCTGGAAAAGTACGAATCATCCGAAAATTTGATTTTTGGGGGTTAGTAAATGTCCAATCATTGATCAGTTATTGTTGTGCCCCACCAATGTTGTTTTTTTGGTTCATTAGTTTATTCCGACTTGTTTGATGATTTTGTAAGGCTTTATAAAGGAAAACTATATTTTGTGCCTAAAAGATGCTTTCTGTCGTTGTGCTTTAATAATAAAGATTTTTTTTTGTACAGAATGACTAGCTGTGTGTTTAAAATGAGGGGTTTTTTTCCACTGGACAGATGAACACTGCAACAATAGGCAGCATGCTTTCGTGTTTTGCCTATTACGAAGTTCAAAGAAGAACCCTGCTATGCAATATTTTATGCTTTTTTGCTTTCACAAAAAAAGAGGATGGTGGGAGGTTGCAAGAGGCTTTGAAAATGTTTATAGCATATGCCACCAAACTGGTGGACATGCAGCTTTCTAGAGACATCTTGAATGCCCTGTACACTGTTTATTAATAGGACAAATTATAGCAGGTCAGTCTTGACTGACTCTTCCAACTGAACACATGAAACCTGATCCTTGGATTTATGATGTCAGCTTTCTTAATTCTTATCCCCTATTTAACTTTTGAAATAGTTTGAGCATGCTAAAACATAAACAATATGCATATAATCCAAAATGCAGCCACTTCAGAAATACAAAGTGCTATCATGCAAGACAATTGGTTCCTAAACGTTTTAGCACCATGTTGTTTAAGTTAAAAATGTATACAGCCAATATAATTGAGTCATCAGAAATTACTTTGAATATGGTGAGCATTCTTTGCTCTGCGATTACATTTCAACATTATCTCATTTATTGTTTTAATTAAATAGAATGGGGGAATGAATTGGTCATTTCAACCTTTCCAAAGCAAGTACCTTTAAAGCAGTCTGCATAACCATTATCAGAACATAATTCCTATTTGCTTTTTATCTGACCATAAAAATGATTGAAAATGTTATCAAGAATTAATTCAGATCCTTGGACTTTTGTGATACTTTTTTAAAGAAATTTGGAAGAAAAACTGAAATAGTCACTGAGAGTGGTGGTAGATGGTAAATATTCAGCATGGAGTCCAGTTACAAGTGGAGTTCCGCAGGGATCAGTTCTGGGCCCTCTGCTGTTTGTAATTTTTATTAATGACTTAGATGAGGGAGTCGAAGGGTGGGTCAGTAAATTTGCAGATGATACAAAGATAGGTGGAGTTGTGGACAGTGAGGAGGGCTGTTGTCGGCTGCAGAGGGACTTAGATATGATGCAGAGCTGGGCTGAGGAGTGGCAGATGGAGTTCAACCCTGCCAAGTGTGAAGTTGTCCATTTTGGAAGAACAAATAAGAATGCGGAATACAGGGTTAATGGTAGGGTTCTTGGTCAGGTGGAGGAACAGAGGGATCTTGGGGTCTATGTACATAGATCTTTGAAGGTTGCCACTCAGGTGGATAGAGTTTGTAAGAAGGCCTATGGAGTATTATCGTTCATTAGCAGAGGGATTGAATTCAAGAGTCGTGAGGTGATGTTGCAGCTGTACAGGACTTTGGTTAGGCCACATTTGGAGTACTGTGTGCAGTTCTGGTCGCCTCACTTTAGGAAAGATGTGGAAGCTTTGGAGAGGGTGCAGAGAAGATTTACCAGGATGTTGCCTGGAATGGAGAGTAGGTCATACGAGGATAGGTTGAGAGTTCTCGGCCTTTTCTCGTTGGAACGGCGAAGGATGAGGGGTGACTTGATAGAGGTTTATAAGATGATCAGAGGAATAGATAGAGTAGACAGTCAGAAACTTTTTCCCCGGGTACAACAGAGTGTTACAAGGGGACATAAATTTAAGGTGAAGGGTGGAAGGTATAGGGGAGATGTCAGGGGTGGGTTCTTCACCCAGAGAGTGGTGGGGGCATGGAATGCGCTGCCCGTGGGAGTGGTAGAGTCAGATTCATTGGCGACCTTTAAGCGGCATTTGGATAGGTACATGGATGGGTGCTTAATCTAGGATAGAAGTTCGGCACAACATCGTGGGCCGAAGGGCCTGTTCTGTGCTGTATTGTTCTATGTTCTATGTTCTATGATCAGTGATGGCTACTTTAGATGACTGTCTACTTGGAGTTTGCACATTTTCTCCATCTCTGTATGGGTTTTGTCTGGGTGCTCTCGTTTCTTGTCGCAGTCCAAAGATGTGCAGATTAGCTGGATTGCCCATGGCAAATGCAGGATTACAGGATAGGATTGGGGGTGAGGTGGTGGAGGTGGGATGCTCTTCCGAGGGTTAGTATGAACTCAATGGGCCGAATGGCCTGCTTCTACACTGTAGGGATTCTATAATTACTTACAAAGTAGAATTGCACAGATTGTAATTTATTAATCATATTATTTTAAATTTATTTTTAGAAATGCCAACTGTGCGATATTGTGCCAGCAAGTTATTTAGAAAAATATATACTTATAGTACTTTTGTATTGCTTTGATACAGCTAGTTATACTTTTAGAGCCATTGTATATATCCTGATGAGACTAATAGAACAGAACTGCTTTGCATTTTTAAGTTGTTTGAGTCAAAAGGTGTGGCGCTGGAAAAGTACAGCAGGTCAGGCAGCATCCAAGGAGCAGGCGAGTTGATGTTTCAGTCATTCGTCTTTCATCAGGAATGCAGAGGGAAAGAGGACTGAGAGATAAATAGGAGGGTGGGGCTAGAGAAGTTAGGTAGGATGGCGATAGGTGGGAGGTAATTGTGGAAAAGCACAGCAGGTCATTTCCCTTGTGTGGTGCCACCATTAAATATTCTGTACATGTAGATTCTATTCTGCAATTTCATTCAAGATAATGCTTTAAGTAGAACTGAATTGGTCATTATCTCTTCATATGGGGCAATCTAGAAAGAAAGGTGATAGTTTTAGGATAAGCAGTAGCAGATTTAAAACAGAGATGACAAAGAATTATTTATTCCAAAGGGTCATGAATCTATGGAAGTCATTGTCCCAGAGTATGGTGGTTACTGAGCAGAGGTGTTAAGTAAATTTAAGGAGGAGGTGGATAGCTGTTTAATCAGTAATAGGTTGAAGGGTTATGGAATGCAGGTAGGAAAGTGGAGTTGAAACCAAGATGAGATCAGCCATGTTCGTATTGAATGGCAGCGCAAGCTAAAGGTGTTGAATTGTCTACTCCTGCTCCTACGTGTTAGGTCATAGAGATGTACAGAACAGAAACAGACCCTTGGGTCCAACTCATCCATGCTGACCAGATATCCCAACCTAATCTAGTCCCATTTGCCAGCACTTGGCCCATACCCCTCTAATTCCTGCCTATTCATATACACATCCAGATGCCTTTTAAATGTTGCAATTGTACCAGCCTCCACCACTTCCTCTGGCAGCTCATTTCATTCATTCACCACCTTTTGCGTGAAAATGTTGCCCTTAGATCCCTTTTATATCTTTCCCCTCTCACCCGAAAACAATGCCCTCTAGTTCTGGACTCCCCCGCCCCAGCGAAAAGACTGTCTATTTACCTTATCCTGATTTTGTAAACCTCTATAAGGTCACCCCTCAGTCTCTGACACTCCAGGAAAAATAGCCTCAGCCCATTCAGCCTCTCTGTATCGTTCAAATCCTCCAAACCAGGCAACATCCTTGAAAATCTTTTCTGAACTCTTTCAAGTTACACAGCATCCTTCCGATAGTCCTTATAAAAGAGTTTTAATTGCAATCTGTATTTGAATTATTGTTAGCTTGAATATCTCTTTAAAGTCTAAAAAATGCTACTGTGCTAAAAATTTGCATATTCACCTCTAACCTTCAATTAAAATCTGTCAGTTTTTACAACTTATGACCAATTCTTTAATGCATTCCTATAGTATTTTCAGTCCAATCTAAAATAAAAGAAATTGTGAATTTGAACTAGCAGAAAATACTGATCATAAATAGCAGGTTTAAGATTTTTAATATTTTTAGGTGCTAGCTTTAAGATAGAGTCATATAGTCATGCGGCACTGAAGCAAATCCTTTGGTCCAACAAGTCTGCACCAACCATACATCCCAATCTGACATAGTCCCATTTACCAGCATTCGGCCCATATCCCTCTAAACCCTTCCTATTCATATATCGATCCAGATGCCTTTTAAATGTTGTAAATGTACCAGTCTCCATCACCTCCTCTGGCAGCTCATTCAAGATATGCACCATCATCTGCAAGAAGGAGTTACCCCTCGGTTCCTTTTTAAGTCTTTCCTAAGGTATTAGAACATTGTGATTTTTTAATCTATCTGATACACATGAGAATAACTCTGCTAGTTAAGCAAGACTTGCACCTTCTGTTAACCTTGGTATTTAATGTTCAATTTTTGAAGGATTTATTGTTCAAAATACATCACATAGCTATTAGATATGAATTGTTATGACCAGAGAAAATACTTTTGAAGAATATTATTCCTAAATAGTTAATAAAGTGTTGTAAACAAAATAGTGTTTTAATATTCTGGTTGTCAGAGATAAACATGATATTTTCAATCAAACACTTTAATTTGTTAATCTGCCCCTTTCGGATGTTGAGTAGATGAGCTGTATTTTGATATGTGTAATTACTGGACGTGTAGGTGATGTCGAGTCTCTCAAAATTCTCATCACACTGCCTTGTAGCAGTCCATTATTTTCAAACTGTTTAACTGATTTAGTTGACCATGAAATGGCATTATAAACTGACAATCTTTTCACCCTTAGTTTCTCAATGTGTTTTCTTTCTCCCTCTCTCCCTCCCCTTTGATCCTGTTTAGCATAACAATGGGACTGCCGCTCAGCCCAGCAGCTGACTCCGCCCGCTCAGCACGTCATGCTCTTTCACTGATTGCTACAGCCAGACCACCAGCTTTCATAACTACTATTGCACGTGAGGTGAGTCATTGTGCTGCGTCCCGCAAACTACAGCTATTAATCAGTAATTTCATACCCCATTTTTCATTGCCAATACTGATGAGCCCACTTGGAAAACGTGTTGTTCTAACTGAGATTTTTCTTTAAATCTTGCATTGTTTTCTGCAAAAGCAGTTTGATAACATACTTAGCTTATGATTTGGAGATGCCGGTGTTGGACTGGGGTGTACAAAGTTAAAAATCTCACAACACCAGGTTATAGTCCAACAGGTTTAATTGGAAGCACACTAGCTCCGAAAGCTAGTGTGCTTCCAATTAAACCTGTTGGACTATAACCTGGTGTTGTGTGATTTTTATACTTAGCTTAGAATCATATGTTGGTTTTTAGGCCCTTTTATTATTTTAGCTTCTGAAATAGAATTAGAAAATAGTCTTTTTGATACAAGTATTATTGGGTTATCTTTGCATCAGTGGTTATGCATTGAAATAAGGGAAACAAAGTGGAAACATTTGAATAGTTCCTGGTTATTACTTGCACAAATTTTGCATGCAGTAAAGATGACAAAACAAAACTGGAAATATAACATAATTCTACTGAGTACAATTAAATAAGCACTGAACGTTACCTTTGAATTAAAAGTCATTCCCACGTTTTGAAAATATAACTTTAAGCTTGTTTCAGTATTGCAGCATTAGCTAATCATTTATTAGTTCAAGTTCCATGTATAATCATTTTATTTTGCTTGATTATCTACTTTTGCTAGGAGGTGAATTTAACAAACTGTGATATAATCCAAGATGTACAACAGATTGCACTGTGAGAAGGCTGCCATCATCTACCCATATATCTGTCTCTACACATTTCTGCAATAATGATTTTGGGTTTAAATAAGATCTTATTTTCTGAGTTTACCAGATATTAATCAATTATTTTTAATTGAAAGTTCAATTTCATCTCAAATATACCATTTCCTGGCAATTCATCGAAATGTTATCTTAAATCACTGACATGAACTTGATTGCTTAAAAATTCATCCTTGTAAAATCCACTAATGTGATTATGATGCATTTTCATTCCTCCTTAATATCTCTACAGTCTTTGAGGCAGTGAATGTCCACGCCCATCCTCTTCTCAAGGCTTTCCTTCATAGTTCATCTCCGTGGAAATGCCCTCCCTTGATTCATTCCTCCCTAAATCCATCCATTTCCCTGTCTTTCTTTAAACCCGTTCAACTATGACCAATATTAGGAGAGTGATCAAATCTTCACCAAAAATATGAACATAGAGTCAAGGATGGGTTCAACCTGTACGTTGTGAGAATAATGCTTAAAATGTATATGTTACTGTTATTTTTTGTTCAATACAGTGCAATTCCTGTTTAGTAATCATGGAAATTTGATGTGATAATCAGCTTTATTCTATCACACAACTCCAGGTTATAGTCCAACAGGTTTATTTGGAAGTACTAGCTTTTGGAGCACTGCTCCTTAATCAAGTAGTTGTGGAGTATAAGATCATAGGACACAGAATTTATAGCAAAAGTTTCTAGTGAGATGTAACTGAAATTGTATATTGAAAAAGACTTTGATTGTTTGCTACGTCTCTCATCTTTTAGAATGGGCATGTTGGTTTCAATTCTTTTGTATGTAAATCCCAGAACTTTTTAAAAGTTATATTCTCAAGTGAACTTTAACAATAGGTGTCATGTTGGCCCAGATAATGCATTGAAGGTGTGAGGTGCCCTGTGTGAGGCTGTCTCTGCTTCAGTGTTCAGACTGATTCTGATCTAAAAAAGGGACTTACAGAATCTTACATGGATTCATGCAGTTTTTGAGCAAAGTAAAATGTAATTCTGCAAGTACAAATTCACCCCATAAACCTGTGTGTGTGGGTGTGTGTGTTCAGGGGGTATGAATGTCTGTGAGAAGAGTGTGATGTGTATGCATTTGAATGTAAAGGGCTATAAGTCTGTGTGTGTGTGTGTGTGTGTGTGTGTGTGTGTGTGTGTGTGTGTGTGTGTGTGTGTGTGTGTGGTGCAGTGGGGTCACCTGTAGTGTGACATGAACCTAAAGTTCCACTTGAGGCCATCCCCATGGCTACCGAACTTGGTTATCAGCCTCTGCTTGGCTGCTTTGTGTTGTTATCTGTCCCGAAGTCCGCCTTCGGAGGACAGTCACCTCAAGGTCCGAGGTCGAATGTCCCAGACCACTGAAATGTTCTCCAACTGGGAGGGAACACTCCAGCCTGTTGATTGTTGTGCAGTGTCCATTCATCCATTGCCATAGCCTCTGCTCAGTCCCACCAATGTACCTTGCTCAAGTTTGTGGGGTGAATTTGTACTTGCAGAATTATATTTTGTATTGCTCAAAAGCTGCATGAATTCATGTAAGCTTCTGTAAATCCCTTTTTTAGAATCAGTCTGAACATTGGGGCACAGACAGCCTCACACAGGGCACCTCACATCTTCAATGCATTATCTGGGCCAACATGGCACCTATTGTTAAAGTTTACTTGAGAATGTAACTTAAAGAAAGTTCTGGGATTTACATACAAAAGAACTGCAACCAACATGCCCTTTCTAAAAGATGAGAGACTTAACAAACAATCCAGGTCTTTTTCAGTATATAATTTCAGTTACATCACACTGCAAACTTTTGCTATAAACTCTGTGTCCTACGATCTTATACTCCACAACCACCTGATGAAGGAGCAGTGCTCCAAAAGCCAGTGCTTCCAAATAAACCTGTTGAACTATAAACTGGTGTTAAAATCTTCGAGGAGAAAGTGAGGACTACAGATGCTGGAGATCAGAGCTCCTCCTGAAGAAGGGCTTATGCCCGAAACATCGATTCTCCTGTTCCTTGGATGTTGCCTGACCTGCTGCGCTTTTCCAGCAACACATTTTCAGCTATAAACTGGTGTTGTGTGATTTTTAACTTTGTACATCCCAGTCCAACACCGGCACTTCCAAAGCACAGCTTTATTCTAGATTTCCCATTTACAATGTGCATCACTCATTAATTATCAGGTAACAATCTGTCCTTCCCTTTGAATTCAAGACATTGTTCTGAATCGTCAGGACAAAACCCAAGGAGTTGTACTCAATACTGTTAATGCAAAACCAGAAGGTGATAATCCTGTTATGTCCTGAAAGATGAGTCTCAGCAAAAATCATTAATATGAGACATTATAAAATGCTTATAGCACAGAATTAAAAATCACACCAGGTCATAATCCAGCAGGTTTATTTAGAAGTGCTAGCTTTCGGAGCGCTGCTCTTTCAACAGGTAGCTGTGGAGCAGGATTATAAGACACAGAATTTACAGCAAAAGATAACAGTGTCATCTTTGATATAAATTCTGTACTTTATGATCATGCTGTACAGCTTCCTGATGAAGGAGCTACGCTCCGAAACCTAGAACTTCCAAATAAATCTGTTGGACTGTGATGTATCAACCCTTTCTGCCAATAGAGAATATGTTTATTCCTAATATCTTTCCAAAGATGGGCAACAAAAAACACCCAGTCCAGTCATGGCAACTCTGGTGTTCCTTAGCTCCAAACAAATTAATTCTGTCCTTGTTTCCAGTAGGAAATCATTCTTTATTCTATACAGTAATATTATCCTTAGTCAATACTTCACCCCTCTTCCATTCTTTCCTTTGTCTCATTCCTAATATTTTCTATCCAGGATTATTTACTACACTATCCTTCTCTTTCTTTGAGCAAGATCTTTGGTATTGTCAAAGCATCATATTCCCACATGTCTACAGTGCACCAGCCTTATTCACCATATCCTATGTATTCACACAAATGCACAAGAAATCAATTTAGGCTTATTGGCCAATTTAGGCATTTCCTCTTAATCATCCCATTCCTAATATTTCATACTGTAATGCTCCCTCTGTCTTGTTTTTTCTCTTTAATGTTAGCTCCTGGTTTCCATGTCTCTTCTATGTTAGTTTAAACTCTTCCCCGTACCCCTAGCAAATCATCGTACAATGATATTTGTTCCAGCTCTGCCTAGGTGTGACCTGTCTGGCCTGTATAGATCTGCTATCTCCCCCAGAACCAGTCTCAATATCCAGGAAGGAGTTGTTTCCAATGAGCACAGTTGATGATTAATGAATAACCCAATAGTGGTGATTAGCCATTCAGAGTAAACCTGAAATGGTTAATAATTTAGTTTTAGCATTCGCAGAATATGGGCTGAGGACTGTATTGTGGTTTTTACACAGCATACTGATGGAGTGTCTGAATTGCACTTTCGCACTGCAGCTATTCAATAGGATAGCTTACGACAATTTTAATCAGCTGAGCAGTCCTGCTTAGGGTACCTAATTTGGGGTGAAAACTGTCTTCTGGGATATTTTGGAATGAGCACCTTTTGATTTAGTGAACATTTGATTATCGTGATCACTTTAGTACCTGTCCAAATCAATCACAGTAACTAGATTCCACTATATCTCAACATTCTATTAGCTCTTCTAATTGATTCACCATTTTCCCAAGGCATTGGAAGTGATGAGTCTATTGCTATTCCCAGGTCCCTTTCAAAATCTCTTTCTGCTAATTCATATATATTTTTCAAGCAATCTATTACTTCAGATTTTGATACTGTAATATCATTGTTACATTCGTGGATATAATTCATTGACTAATAATCCAGATTGGTTAAAATCCCACCATGGCAGCTAAGGAATTAAAGTTCTGTTGATTAAATAAAATAGAATTAAAGTTCAGTATCAGTAATGGTGAGCATAAATTTATTGGATTACTGTAAATATCCATTTGGTACATTCATGTCCGTTAGGGGAGGAAATTTGCTTTCCCTATCCATTTTAGGCTTGTATATTACTCCATCCTGCTGCAGTATTGTTGATTCTGAATTCTTCCTTGATGTGGCCTAACAAGCTGCTCAGAATCAAACCATCAGCAGTTCGAGAAGATTGCTCACCACCACCTTTTACAAGGGTACTTCATGGTGAGTAATAAAAGATTAGCCTCAGAAGCGATGTTCAGTTCTCATGACACAACTTTCAAAAAGTTAAACTTTATTTACTATTTGTCAGCCTCATTGCAAAACTATTTAAACACTTCACTCTCCATTTTAAAAGAGTCAACATGCTAACATGTTTGATATCAGATCGTTAATTTGGATCACACATCTGATTTCCAAATGCTGACTGCCAGCTGCAGTGCCACTAACTGTACCACCATGCTGGCATGACTTTAAATGTTCTTAATGGTGTTCTCTCATATTTTAAAATCTATTTTTCAAACAACACCACCTTATCTGATCTGGTGTTATACCCTGTTTTATTGCATTGTCATTCTTGTTACCTTGTAATCCACAAGGTCCTACAAGTAACAGTGAAATAACTGACCAATTAAATAATTTCAGTGTTATTGACTGAAGGACAAATATTAATAAAGAAAATGAGCAAATTCTCCTGCTCTCTTTGTATAGTGTTGTGGGTTATTTGAAAGACAATACCTTGAACAGTACAGCATTTCCTCAGAACGACATGGGTAGGTCAACTGAGATTATATAACCTAAACCTATGGAGAACACTCACTCTCATTCAGACATGCTCAATAAATGTTAGGTTTACTTAATGCCCACTACGTATCCTTCTTGTAGTATATGGTTTCATTTTGGCCAGAGACTCATAACAAGAATTTGTGTTTGAATATTGTCTTTTACACATTGAAACATTCAAAGGCACATTACAGATGGTTTATCAAACAAAATTTGTCACTGTTTGATTAGGAGTTATTAGGGTAGCTTCTTGAACCTCAAGGTTTTAAGGACTGTGTTAAAAATAGTTGTGACGTGGACAAGCAGAGAAGATTTAGGAATGCAGTCCAGAACTAAATGCTTGGCGGCTGAAGGCATTATTCTTCATGATTATTGATTCTTGTCAGCATCCATTTGTTAACTGAGCCATTTTTTGTGTCTTTAGATTTTGTGATCAAATCAGTTTTCATATTTGAGTCATAAAGTCATAGAGTTATACAGCATGGAAACCGAGCCTTTGGTCCAACTTGTCCATGCCAACCAGATATCCTAAACTGAACAATTCCCATTTGCCAGCAAATAGCCCATATCCTTCTCAACCCTTCCATTCATGTACCAATGCTGAGGCCTTCTAAATATTGTAATTGATCCCACCTCCACCACATCCTCTGGCAACTCGTTCCATACACAAACCACCCTCTGAGTGGAAAATGTTGCCCGTCAATTCCTTTTTTTTAATTTTTCCCCCCTCACCTTAAACCTGTGCCCTTAGTTTTGGACTCCCCTACCCTGGGAAAAAGATCTTGGCTATTCACCTTATCTATGCCCCTCGCGATTCTATAAACCTTTATATAGACACCCCTCAGCCTCTATCGCTCCAGGGAAAAAAGCCCCAGTTTATTCAGCCCTCCAACTCTGGCAACATTCTTGTAAATCTTCTCTAAACCCTTTCAAGTTTCACAACATCCTTCTTAGAGCAGGGAGACCTAAAGTGCATGTAGCATTCCAAAAGTGGCCTCATCAATGTCCTGTACAGCAGCAACATGACCTCTCAATTCCAATACTCTCTGTACTGACCAATAAAGGCAAGCATACCAAACAGCTGCTTCACTATCCTGTCTATCTGCAACTCCTACCTTTCTCTTCTTTTCTGATTTCTGTTTCTTTGGCTAAGCTTAATAAATTTGCATCATCTGATTAACATGTCGCTGCATCAAGAACAAAGAACATTACAGCACAGGAACAGGCCTTTCGGCCCTCCAAGCCTGCGCCGATAAATTTGCTTTCTCACTATTTCACCAGAAGGCAGAGCCATTTTTTTTTAAAAGGAAACCTTATATTGAAGTTAGAAATTCTTTATTTACTTCTATCTTCATAATTTTGTCCTTGACCTCATCTCTTTCTTCTGTAGTTGAAACTTGAAAGTCATTCCTTCATTATATCCAGGCTTCCCTATTCTCACACCTTGTGGAAACTTCACACACTCTTCCCTCCATAGCTTTGTATTGATGCAAAAGTTTATGTCCCACGTGTCCTCATTACTGTATCCCAATTATCCATCACCCTTGTATTTGTTCACCCCAGTTGGCTATCAGTTAAGCAGCACCTCAACTTCAAAATTCCCCCACACCCCTTGTTTTCAAGTCTCTGCATTACCATGTCCTCCTCTCTGTCTATAAAGTTCAGCCTGCCAACCTTCCAAAATGCCAGTCTCTTGAGTATCTTGTATTAGCTGCCCAGTCCTTGGGCTTTGCAATTCACTCCCTAAACCACTCTGCCTCTCAATCTCACTTTCTTCCTTTCAGACAATCCTTAAAAACTACCTTTTTGTCTGAGGTTTTGGTCTTCTGCTTTAGTTATTTTCTCTTGGTTCTTGATGTCATATTATCTTTAAAGATACAAAAATGGATGTTTTAGGATTTTATTATTATGTTAAATTTGCTGTTTAAATGCCAAGTTATTAAGAAAAATCAATTGTTACTACCTAATGTAACTTTGTTTTAGGGAAACATAATTAACACCGGGATATTATGAAATGTATATTCTTTCATTCTTTTAAAATAGATCGTTTAGATTTTTTTTAATCTTGATTCTAATGTCTTGATTACTTTTTGCATGATTCCTTTGTAGGTCCATAGGCACACAGCTTTAGCAGCCAATACACAGTCTCAACCCAATGTGCACACCAGCATCTTGGCTCGCGCAAAGAGTGAAATTCTGCGGGTGATTGAGATACTAATCGAGAAAATGCCAACAGATGTAGTTGACCTTCTTGTTGAGGTAAGCAGTTTTGTTTGGATATTTTCAAGGCTGATACAATAACTGAGTTGAGTGCATTGGTAGTCACTAGGGACAATGAGACGGGTAAGCTGAAAGGTCTGAAGGTGGATAAACCACCCAGACCAGATTGACTACCCTCCCCAGAGTTCTGAAGGAGAAAGCTGAGGAGATTGTAGAGGCATTGGTGGCGATTTTTCAAGAATTACTGGAGTCAAGGAGGGCCCCAGTTGGGTCAGCACGGCTTTATCAAGGAGATGTCATGGCTGGCAAATCTGTTAAAATTCTTTGAGAAGGTTGGTCAAAGGGAGCCAGTGGATGTGATCTATTTCAATTTCTAGAAGACTTTGTCAAAGTGTCTCATAAGAGGCTGCTAAGTAAGATAAGAGCCCACGGTGTTACGGGCAAGGTACTGGCATAGAGGACACTGGCAAAAGGCAGAGTAGGGATAAAGGAGTCTTTTTCAGGGGGTCAGTGTTGGGACCACAACTATTTGCATTATATTTAAAGATCTGGACAAAGAAACAGAGGACATTATTCCTACATTTTTAGGTGACACAAAGATAGTTGGAGGGGCAGGTCATGTTGAGGGTGGGGGGAGACTTCAGAAGTAGTGGCACAGGTTAGAAGAGTGGGCAAAGAAGTGATATGGAATACAATGTGGGAAAGTGTGAGGTTATAGACTTTGATAGGGAGAACAAAGGTGTAGACTATTCTCTTAACAGGGAATGGCTTTAGAAAATCTGAAGCATAAGGGACTTGGGAGTCCTAGTTCAGGATTCTCTTAAGGTTGACATGCAGGTTCAGTTGGCAGTTACAAAGGCAAATGCAATGTTAGCATTCATTTCAAGAAGGCTAAAATACAGGAGTAGAAATGTCCTACTGAGGCTGTAAAAGGCTCTCGTCAGACCACATTGGAATATTATGAGCAGTTTTGAGCCTTGTATCGAAGAAAGGATGTGCTGGCCTTGGAGGCGACCAGAGGAGGTTACAGAATAGTGGGGTGAAGGTCGAGGAGCTGAAAAATGTGTTGCTGGAAAAGCGCAGCAGGTCAGGCAGCATCCAAGGAACAGGAGAATCGCCATTTTGGGCATAAGCCCTGAAGAAGGGCTTATGCCCGAAACGTCGATTCACCTGCTCCTTGGATGCTGCCTGACCTGCTGCGTTTTTCCAGCAACACATTTTTCAGCTCTGATCTCCAACGTCTGCAGTCCTCACTTTCTCCTGAAGGTTGGGACTCTGGATCTGTACTTGATGGAGTTTGGAAGATGGGGATCTTGTTGAAACTTACAGATATTGGGAGGCCTTGATGGAGTGGACATGGAGAGGATGTTTCAATTAGTAGGAGAGACTAGGACCTGAGGGCACAGCCTGAGAGTGAATTGAGATGAAGAGGATTTTCTTCAACCAGAGGGTGGTTAATCTGTGGAACTTATTGCCTCAAAGGGCTTTAGAGGCTGAGTCATTGAGTATGTTTGAGACAGAGATAGGAAGAAGACCAAGGTTTACAGGAAGAAGGCAGGAGAATGAGGTTGAGAAGCACATCAGCCATGATGAGTGGAGGAGCAAACCCAGTGGGACAAATGGCCTAATTGTAATCTGATACTTTATAGTCTTATGGTCTTAGTTTTTCAAGTGAATCAGAAATTTTAATGTTTTCAAAGCTACTGGTTTTCAGAGTTTTGGAAACAAAAGGAAATTGAGTGATGCCTTGTGAGGGTGAGATAAACCTCTTAAGAAAAAGCACAAACCTCATGGAATTAGTGGACTCCTCTTAATTGCAAAATTCTAATGTTTTAAGCTTGATATATTTCCATTTTATGAGTGTTTTTTTTTTCTTTTTTAAATTTGTTCTTTTTATTTTAATAACTTTGCATATTGCAGTTTCTACAGCTGACTTTTGAAATTGTAACTATTGGAATAGATAAGGGAGATATTTAAGTTATTTGGATTTCAAGACTGCATTTGATAATAAGTTAGTGAGCAATGTTAAAGAACATGGCATTCTGGGAAATATACTGGCATGGGTTGAGAATTAGTTGACATACAGAAAACAGACAGTTTTCTGAGTGCCAGGCAATAACTAATGGGGTACCCATCTGTGCTTTGGCCCCAGTTGTTCACAATATGCATAAATGACTTGGATGATAGAACTTTGTGCAATATTTCCAAATTTGCTGAAGATCCAAAACTGAGCGGGATTGTGAGTTGAGAGGTGGATGCAAAGAGGCTTCAAGTTGATTTGGACAAGTTAAATGAGAGAGCAAACATATAGCAGATGCATTACCATGGCTAACCTGTCTTCTAGTCTTTCATAAGAAAGTGTAAAACTTCCAATTTAGTATGGTATAATGCATCTGCCATGAGTTTGTGCACTCGTTTAATTTCTCCAGATCATCTTGAAGCCTCCCTGCATCCTGTTTTTCATACTGAAGTGTATTATTTCAATGCTGATCCATTGAGAAGCGTGGATGTGCAAAGGGATCGGAGTGTCCTTGTAATTTAGTCAATCAAAGTAGCCAGGCAGGTATAGTAAGCAATTAAGAAAGCAAATGATGTATTGGCCTTCACTGCAAGAGGGTTTGAGTTCAGAAGTAGGGATGTCTTACAGGAACAAAAACAGAAATTGCTGGAAAAGCTGAGCAGGCAGCATCTGTGGAGAGAATTCAGACTTAATGATTTGGGTCCTTCCTCTGAAGCAAATAACCAGGCCACACCTGGAATATTACATGCAGTTTGGCTTTTCCTATCCAAGCAAGTTAAAAATCACTCAACACAGTTGAACTATAACCTGGTGTTGCATGATTTTAAACTTTGAGATGGGTTGAGAGTGTGTTGCTGGAAAAGCACGGCAGGTCAGGCAGCATCCGAGGAGCAGGAAAATCGACATTTAGGCCGGAGCCCTTCATCAGGAATGAGGCTGGGAGCCTCGGGGGTGGAGAGATAAATGCTTTTAAATGATTTTAAATTTTGTCCACTCTAGTCCAGCACCAGCACCTCCATATCATATCTAAGAAAGGATATGCTTGCCATAGGGGGTTGACAATGGAGATTCACTAAGTTGATACCAGGGATGACAGAACTGCACCATAAGGAGAGATTAGTTTGATTAGGCCTATATGCATTAGAGATTTTTTTAAAAATTAATTTGCAGGATGAAGGAGTTGCTTGCTAGGTCAGTATTTGTAGCCTGTCCCAAGTTTCCCAGTGGGCAGTTAAGAGTCAACACTTTGCTGTGGGGTCTAGAGTCACATGCAGGCCAGACTAGGTAAGGTTGGCAGTTTCTTTCCCTAAAGGACATTAGTGATCCAGATGAGCATTTCCTGACAATTAGCAATGGTTTCATGGTCATTAGAACTCTTAACTACAGATTTTTAATTGAATTCAAATTCCACCAGCTGCCATGGTAGGATTCAAATCCAGGTCTCCAGAATAATACCTGGGTCTCAGGATTAACAGTCCAGCAATAATACCACTAGGCCATTGCCTCCCCTGCTGCCTCACAGCGCTAGAGACCCGGGTTCAATTCCCGCCTCAGGCAACTGACTGTGTGGAGTTTGCACATTCTCCCCGTGTCTGCGTGGGTTTCCTCCAGGTGCTCTGGTTTCCTCCCACAATCCAAAAATGTGCAGGTTAGGTGAATTGGCTATGCTAAATTGCCCTTAATGTTAGGTGAAGGGGTAAATGTAGGGGAATGGGTCTGGGTGGATTGCGCTTCGGTGGGTCGGTGTGGACTTGTTGAGCCGAAGGGCCTGTTTCCACACTGTAAGTGATCTAATCTAAACAAAGATCTAACAATGCAGAGAGGCTGTTTTCTCTCTTTGGGGAGTATAGAACCAGGGAACACAGTCTGAATATTCAGGATGAACCATGTCAGACTTAGATGAGGAGAAATGTAATCACTCAAAGGGTAGTGAACGTGTGGCATTCTCTTCAAGCAAAGGCTATGGAAGCCAAGTAACTGAATATATTCAAGAAACTGGTAGATATATTTCTACATATTAAAGGTATTGAGATAGAGGATCAACCATGATCATATTGAATGGCAGGACAGGCTTAAAAGGCTGAATGGCCGACACCTTCTTTCTGTTTCTATGGTTCCCGTACGTCAGGGAGTAGGCCGACAGACATCTTAGCAACATCTGTCTGATCAGTCTAAGTTGTGTTTAACTTCAGTCGAAGCATAGGCATCTTTTCTGTCACAGGAGTTATTCTTTTGTCAGAAAAGAGGATATTCTCCCTCAATGTTTTCAATCTGGTAAGTTTTATATTCCGCAATAATGCTGTATTTAGTTCTGATCTCAATTGCACAGTTGCCCTGTTTGATGATAGAGTCTGTGGAAAGTTAACTGGGATGTCTGCAGTAGATAGGCACAAGCTGCCATTGAACAGAGCCTACTCTTCCTGAAAATAATGCAACCATTTTGTTTGACTTCTTAAACTGGCTACCACCAATATGTGTTCCATCGAACACCCGCAAACCCTTACCTCCTGCTAGAGGTTAGAAAGTGAACAGTTTATTGAAGAATGCAGGAAGAATGAAGACTCCAATGTGACAATAATTATCCTCAAACCCTTTGTGAAAAATGCCTGGTGGTTAGCAAAGGACGCTGACTTCACACACTCAGCTAGAACTTTTAGAAGCTCCTATGCTGCCTGTAATTCACTAAGCAACAACTACTACACTGTCAACACTGATACAGTCATTTCACAATCTTATTAAACTCAATGGTATAGGTCAACAAGGAAAATAAGTGGACAGCAGGAACAGTCCTTATGGCAAAATGTCAGAACAGACAGACTTGTCAAATCATTCCACATAAAGACAGTACCAATATTCTAACATATGCCATGATTAGCAAACCAGTAGGAATTTACCCAGATTTCCTACAAATATTCAGATGACACAAAGGAAATGGCTAGCAAAGCTGTTTACTAACATCCATAACATAGACTCTATTCTAAACATGCCACACCAATCCAAGATGGTGGCCATTGCAAGCTAGGGAAGCCACTCAACAAACCACACAGAACAAAATACCCATTCAGCCTCTCCCTATAGCTGATCCACTTGAGGAAATTGGGAATAAAATGTATTTTTGGATGTGTTGAACTTCAAAGTGAACTGGGTGTCCTTGTTCACGAGTTGATAGAAGTTAACATGCAGGCTCAGCAAGCAATTAAAAAGGCAAATGACATGCTAACAGTTACTACAGAGTGATTTGAGTACCAGAGTATAGAGCCTGGGCGAGACCTGGACTGTCTTAGTCTTCTAACATACAGAGTCATAGAGATTTACAGCACTGAAACAGACCTTTTGGTCCAATTTTTCCATGTTAACCATATATCCTAAACTGATCCAGACCCATTTGCCAGCATTTGGCCTGCATCCCTCTCAACCTTTCCTATTCATGTACCTGTGCGCACCCAGTATATGGAAAAAGTGAGGACTGCAGATGCTGGAGATCAGAGCTGAAAAATATAAGCTTATGCCCGAAACGTCGATTCCTTGGATGCTGCCTGACCTGCTGCACTTTTCCAGGAACACATTTTTTGCACCCAGTATGTGTCCTCCTTATTCTTCCAAACAAAATGCATTATCCTCTCGCTTAACTTTATTGAAATTCATTAGTTTCTCGTATGTCCATTCTGCAATTGTATTCATGTAATTTATGGAAACAGTACTACTAAACAACAAAGTTGGAGAAAACGTTATTATGTATCTAGTCATGTTAAAATTAGTGGACAACTGTGATATTGTTCATGATCATCTGGGATTGGAAACAGTATTTGATCCTTAGTTACCCAAAACAAATTCTGACCTTAATAATTGCATATTTCCCAGCAATGTAATTAAACACCCCTATAGTGTGAAGTTGTCTTTTGGTGTTTGGGTTCTAGTTTTTGAAATCTGACAGATTAAAGCCATAGTCATTGTAAAGGCCTGAGGTTGGTTTGTAGTTAGAAATACTATCAGTTTGTACAACCTCATCATATGTGGCACGAATCTCATTCTAGTCCATATTAACATTTCTTTCCTACTGATTAGCTTGTGGATAATATTGCCAAGTGGTAGTATATGCATATTAAAGAGGAGAGCCTGGTATGCCATCCATGGCAAAAACCAAGGCATTAGTCCGTGTTTTCAGTGGAGTAGGTACTTAAATAATGCTGGCAACAAATATCATGCAAAGTTTCACACGAGTTTTGATCAAGGTTTGAGAAATTGGAAGTGGCCAAGTTGTCTAATGGCAAGGAACCTGCTGAAGCTGATTAACTTCTACACTTATGGATCAAACTCACTTTCCATGCCCAACTCTTCCAGTATTGTATCACTCCCATCAATACTCCTTGACCTCAGTTAAAGGTTTGTACCATCTAATCAAAATGGAATTTGTCTTCCTCAGTTGCTAAAAATCTTTTAAGGACTAGCAATATTTTATGTAAATCAAAATTGTGTATGACTTGAAAGGTACTTGAAATTGATGAATACCTATTCTTTTAGTAGCGACTGGAAATGGTGCTGGTATTGTATGTCCTATAATTTGTGAAATATGCTAGGAGAAAGTGAGGACTGGAGATCAGAGTCGAGAGCGTGGTGCTGGAAAAGCACAGCAGGTCACGCAGCATCCGAGGAGCTGGAGAGTCGGCATTTCGGGCATAAGCCTTTCATCAGGAAGCTGTGAAATATGGCAACTGCACATGTTAGTGATTGAAAAGCTAAATATTGAGTCTCGGGACAAATGCTAGTCAAATGAACTGCTGTGTTGAGGATAATGTATAGTTCTCAATTGTTGTTATGATGAACTATTCAGGCATATTCTGTCACACTTTTGATTTCAGCTTTGTAGATGGTGAAGAGGCAGAGAGAATATGTATATACAGAGCAATAGACTCTTGGAAAAGACAAATAATAATATACCTGGAGTGTTCATTTTAATTGATGAAATACTGGTGTCCTTATTTACTATTTCAGGTTATGGACATCATCATGTATTGCCTCGAAGGATCTTCGGTTAAGAAAAAGGGACTTCAGGAATGTTTCCCTTCAATTTGTCGGTGAGTGAACATAGGTTGCTATTGTACTGCAAATTTATTTTGCACATGATGGTGAACATCTGATTTAAAGTCTGGCCTGATACCAAAACCAGTGTGATGAGAGTCCCTTTCCAATGTGGGTTCAAAGTTTGAGCTTAGGTTGTTTCTACAATACAATTACTCCACTAGCACATGTCACTTATAAGAGTGGAGTTTAAATGATGTTTTTCAGGAATAGAGACAATAGACTAAGTCAAGTGGTGCAGTTCATCAAATAACAAATATTTCACCCTCCCCCTAAAGGAAACTTCTGTTATGTCTAGTACAACCTTAAGTGCAGTATAGATAACAATTATTGCTGGAATGAAGGTGGTTTATGTAGAATGGTCATGAATCCCAACAGTGCAGATGGAGGCCATTTGGCCCATTAGGTTTGCACAAACCTGAGAGTGATCTACAGTTGCCACTCTAACCCCCCCCCCCCCGTAACCCCACATTTAGCATGGCTAATCCACTTAACATTGCACATCTTTAGACTATGGCTGGAAACCAGACCACCTGAAGGAAACCCAAACTCTGTACAAGGCTAGAATGGAACCCAGGTACCTAGTGGTGTAA
Organism: Chiloscyllium punctatum; assembly: GCF_047496795.1. NCBI lineage: Eukaryota > Metazoa > Chordata > Chondrichthyes > Orectolobiformes > Hemiscylliidae > Chiloscyllium > Chiloscyllium punctatum. The sequence goes on along the minus strand of NC_092739.1, from coordinate 127,535,373 downwards.
GACTGCAGTGCTACTCAATGTGCCACTGTGCCACCCAAAAAACGAATGACTTTGGAGGAGAGCCCTGTAAGGGCTGCTATACAGCCAGATAATTTGACATAGAAACAAAGAAGATAGGAACAGGAGTAGATCATTTGACCCCTTGAATCTGTCCTGCTATTCAATTCCATCACAGCTGATCATCAAACTTAATACCTGAATTCTATCCTCCCCCATCCCCCCTTATCCAACGATCCTTTTAACCACAAGAGCAATATCTACCTTTTTTTGAAAACATGTATTTTGGCATCAACCACAGGCTCACCACCCCTGGTTTTGAACTGTCCCTACTATCAGGAACATCCTTCCTACAGCTAAACTGTCTAGTACTGTTAGAATTTTATAAATTGCTATGAGATCACCCCTTATTCTTCTAAACTCGAATGAATAAAATTTTAGTCAACTCAATCTCTGCTCATATATCATATATCAGTCCTGCCATTTCTGGAATCAACTTGATAAACTTTCAATGCACTCCACCACAACAAGGACAACCTTCCTCAGATGCAGTATTCCAGGCTGAGCGTCACTAATGCTCTGCGTAATTGCCGCAAAACATCCTTGTTCCTGCACTTGAACCCTCTTACTTTGAAGGCAAACACCCAGTTTGCTACCTTTACTGATTACTGGACCGACACGTATTTTATGGTAATGAGAATAAGATAGTTTAAGTGATTCTTTCATTCAAATGGTGTTCTTTGCTAATGGTTGTCCAAACCCTAAATATTCATCTCGACCTAACTGGGAAGAGTGAACCTATAATTGTGCCCTACTGTTCCATAAGCTGTCACAAATGTAGAACTACACGAAATCCCAATAGGACCACCAAAATGTCCAACTTTTCTGAATAACTACTACCAAGCAAAATCAATTTACACCAGACTTTACCAGTGATAGTAACTAACTATTTATTGTAGTACACAGCTTTTACAAAATTCACAGAAAATGAAGGATTTCTCATCTATTACTCTGCAACTTAAAATTCTATCCTTTCAAAAAAATCCCAAATTCATACACACTCAATCATGATTAAGGGAAACCAAAAACAAACAAAAAGGACACAGAAAGGGTAAATGAATTTTTGAAGATCAAATGTTCCAGACCACAAGATGGAAAGTTATTTCCTCAGTCCTTTTGATTTAACAATGATGACACTCTGTTGTCTGGAGAATATTAGTTGTACTTCAGTTCAGTTGTTGATCAAGTGGACCTAGGTCTTTTCTTGTTTTTGAATTCTTTCTTTTCAGCTTTTTAGTTTGTCTGTAAGTTTCCCAGAGTGAGAGAGAAATTAATGTTTTCTGTTGGCGGGGTCTGGATTTTTTCCCTCTCTGTTATTCCTGGCACTTTTCAACACTCTACAGCTCAACCAATCAAAAGATTGTTGTCAGGTGGAGTCAAAGTATATCGGGGCCACTTGATCTCAAGTTCTTCATCTCACTCCTTCAATAAGCATCATTGTATGGCGTGGCTCAAAAATATGCAGCACTTTATTTACAATTTGTAAAACCGCCGGTATTTTTAGCAGCAAAGTATTGTGTAATATGTAATGGACAGTACCTTAAGTAAGACAAACAATTATTGTAACGTGGTTTATCAGTCATCATCATGACTGATACTCATCGTCATCTTTCTAAAATGAATTACTGTTGATGCTAAACATAGAAAACTGTCTTTGCATACTGTGACAATCCTATTTGACATTGTGTTGATGCAAATATTCTTTACATGATGAGAGAACCTAATTAAGATGAAGCTTTCTCAAAGAAGTGGCTTGCATAGTTACAGTTTCCGAGACGCATTCAATAGTTTTGTTTCCAGCCAATCGTGCTGATAGATTGAGAAGTAGATGTGCTAAAATGTCAGGGGCTTTTTACGTATACAGGTAGATCTCCTATAACGCTTAGTTGTGTTCCAGAGAAACCTTGCTTCATAAAAAATCGTTTAATAGAAATAATGGGGCCTATGGGAAAAGTGGGGTTAGGGGCAGACCAGCAAACAAAATATCACTCATGATCGCTCTAAAATCACCCAAACGTCAAATGCAAAGTTTAGCACAGCCTGAATGAAGTTTGAAATCATATTTATTAACAAAACAAAAGTAAAATTAACACAGTACATTTAAAATATGTAAGAAAGCTGCTCTCTGTACGGTATCTCTCACAGAAAGCTGCGTTTTGTCAGCAGCTGACATCACGCATATGCAGAACGGCACAGAGACAGGCGCAGATATTGTGCATGTGCGGACACTGGAGCATACGCAGAATGGCAAGAACACCAGTGCATGAGCAGAATGATGTAGGGATTTCAGCGTACACATCTGCACATGAGCAGAACGGCACGGAGATTTCAGCGTGCACATTGGTGCATGTGCGGAACAAAGCACATGAACCGATCTCCACTGAAATCGCACTTTGGCAAAACAAAGTAAGCATTCCTCAAAATACCATTCCCTGAGTGATATTATAGCCAAATTGTGCTGCCAAAACATGCATCATCCCAGAACTACCTGTATCTAAAAGAAGTACCATGTACCACATATCTTCTATCACACAGTTCAATAATTTCTACTAGTTACAGTTTTAAAAGAAAGAATTCCTCTTTTAAGTTCAGTTGCATTTATATTTTGTATCTGTATGTATAAGTGCAACACAGTCAATTTCTAAATCATCTTCTGAAATGAAACTGTAGCAGCAGCATGTTGCATTCGATAATGGTTCCGAAGCGGTTAATGTTCATGTTGGAATAGTTCCATCATTCTGTTGATGTCACACACAGCCTGTGGGTGGAGACAAGCAGTTCTGCTTTCGCTTTCAGAAGCATCCAATGTACCTCTACTGGCTCCCTAAGCTCCTACCGATTATGCCTGACCAAATGTAGTTGTACTCATTGCTATCATGCAATAAATCTTCCTGTTATCCAGAAACAGTGCTTCCTCTGTATGAACTCTAAAGTGATATATCCACTATCACTAATCACTAGATTTTGCCAAGTTAAAGCAAAGACAAAGGAGGATTGGTGACAGCGAACTACCTCTACCTCCCCTTACCCAGTGTCATATTCTGATGGAAGTAGAAAATACCACAAAGTACCAGTGTGATCCCACTGACAAAATAGCATTCAGCATTATCTGAAAATTACACTAACTTTCTTTTTTAAGTACCCTAGTAATGAGTTGGTTCATCAGCTTTCGAGGTTGGCAGAATTAGTATCTGTCACTGATTGTCTGACTTTTTTTAGTTAAAATATATAAAAGATGGTGACAGTGTTAAAGACACGGAACATAATGCAAAAAAAATCCTAAAATTATCTTTGTGTATTATAAATAACATTACATTTTTGATTTGGAACTTTAGAAGTACAAGGGTGAGTGATCTCAAAGCACATTGCTGCTGTTGCTGGTTCACTGCTATGACATGTCAGTAGATTTCAGTTCTTTTGAAATTCTCTGTGGATTTCAGGTTCTACATGGTAAGCTACTGCGAGAGGAGTAACAGAATAGCAGTCGGGGCTCGACATGGCTCAATGGCTTTATACGACATTCGCACAGGAAAATGCCAGGTAAATAAATCATTGTGACTTCCTCTCCATAAACTCTGAAAGTGATTGAAGAGAGAGACTTGTATTGCAGCCATAGACTTGCCATGTGGGGTAATGCTATGGATAAGGCAAGTCAATCAATAATTTAAGTAAGGCCTCGACCTTATAGAGAACACACTTCCACCATTACCATTCATTGTAACCAAAATGGCTACGATAGGCAAGGAAGAATGACAAAAATATGTCTAGCACTTGTCAAAGGAAAACCGTCACTGAATCAGAGAACACTGAGTTGGCATTAATGCTACCTATCTTTTAATAATCAGATCTTTGGCATTGCTGTATAAAGGCATATTTTGTTGAAGCATTTTCGTCTTGCAATCATCAGGAGAATTTGTAAGAAATATCACGATAAAAGGAAAATAATATTTCTGCTCCCTGGGAAGAAGAATATTACTTGGTCGGCAAGTGGACTCTGATTAGTAGAAGCATTGTCATGGAGTATGTAACTGTTAATGATGACTGACACTTAACTGCCAAGTTTGTTTTAACTTTAAACCAGGCAGGTGGCCAAGGCATTCCTTGAGAAATGAACCAGAGAACGGCTAACACTTCTTTAGTTAAGTTGAAACAGATGCAATCTGCAGAAATGATCTTTCTGGTTGTAAAATAAAAGGCTTTTTATTTAGCTTCCAATCGAGCTTCTTACACTAACCAGACAAACAGCAGGTCTGTATATTCTTGTATTTGGTGAGAAACTGCAATGGCGATATTTTGAAAAGCAAGGGATTGCTGAGGTGCTGACCATGTATTCACTGCTTTTGATAAGTATTTTGATGTGAGATGGAACTTTATTATTGACCAGGCTGAGTTCACCAGACATATCCTGGACTCAGATGAGAGCATTGATTCTTTTGTGAATGACAGTTACAACTATGGCATCTTCAGAGAAGAGTTAATCTGATACTAAATCACTGTGGGGATACTTGATGCTGCACAGTCTGACTTTCTACCATCCAGTGAAAGCCTCACACTGTCAAAATAATTGTAGCCTGCTTGGTAGGGAGTGTTTGAAAAGCAGAACAAGCATCTAATTTAAAAAAGAACAAGATGATCTGACCCGTTTATGGAGTTGGTACGGTTTATTAACTGTGGGGGCTTCAATATGTCAGCTGATAAACAGTCCAGGGCAGAAGAGGGCACTGGCATCACCAATAACTATCTTGAGGTATACTCACCATCCTTAAAGATTGTCATCTTTGCCAAGGCAGAGAAAACGTAGACTGAATGAGATAGAAAAGCATTTAGCAAGGCAAAATGGAGCATATTTTAACACAGCGAATCTGAGGAATAAGAGATGAGCTGAGGGCACAGATCAGCACATATGGAAATAAGATATCACAGCTATGACTGAGACTTGGCTGAAAGATGGGCAGGATTCACAGCTCACCATTCCTAGTTACAGCATATTCAGAGGAGATAGAGAAAGAAAGACAGAAGAGGAGGATGATGCAATATTGAAAAAGCAATCACTTATAGCAGTAAGGAGAGATGATATTTTGGAAGGATCATAAGGCAATGTGGGGAAAGGGAAAAAAGCAAAATGGGCAAATACTCTGTTGAGTCTGTGTTATAAGTTTCTAAACACTGAGCAAAACTTAGAAAATCAAATATGTGATCAAATTTCAGAGAACTGTAAGACTAATAAGACAGGAGCAGTAGGATATTTTAACTACCTGATTTCTTTAATTGCATCCAGCAGAACCTTTTCTGCTAGTAGTCTAATAAGGGAGGGGGCAGTTCTGGACCAAATATTCAAAAATTAACTCAACAAGTGCAAGTGATTATCAGTAGGAGACCATTTTGGAGATAGTAACCATCATTCAGTCAGATTTTGGATAATCACAGGTAAGGATAAGGAAGAGTCGAAATAAAAGTTCTAAACTGTAGAAAGGCTAACTTTGCTAAAATAAAATATGATTTGGCCCAAGTGGACTGGCAACTGCTGTTTTGAGATAAAGCTGTGTTGGAGCAATGGGAAGCATTCAAGGAAAAAAATAGCAAGAGTACAGGGCAAATATCTTTCCATAAAGAGAGAGGGTGAAATCCAGATTGGAGAACCCTGAAACAAAAACAGAAATATCTGGAAAAGCACAGCAGGTCTGGCAGCATTATGGAGAGAAATTGGAGAACACTGGATGTCCATGCACATACATGTTGAGATCAAGATACTGAGTGCTCAGTACGACATAGTCCCTAGAGGAGTATAAAAGTGCAAGGGGATCTTAAGCAGGTTAAAGAGAAGCTAAGAGAGGGCATGAGTAATCAGTGGTGGGTACAATAAAGAAAAAATCCAAAGGGGTTATTAAAATATATAAAGAACAGCTGAATAGAAACTTGAAAGAGAAAAGATTTACAAGGATGTTGTCAGGGTTGGAGGTTTTGAGCTATACGGAGAGGCTGAATAGGCTGGGTCTGTTTTCCTTGGAGCACTGGAGGATGAGGGGTGACCTTATAGAGGGGGACCGTACAGAGGTTTATAAAATCATGAGGGGCATGGAAAGAGTAACTAGACAAGGTCTTTTTCCAGGGTGGGTGAGTCCAGAACTAGAGGGCATAGGTTTAGGGTGAGAGGGGAAGGATTTAAAAGGGACCTAAGGGCAACTTTTTCATGCGAACAGTGGTGTGTGTATGGAATGAGCTGCCAGAGGCAGTGGTGGAGGCTGGTACAATGACTACATATAAAAGACATCTGGATGCATATATGAATAGGAAGGGTTTAGAGGGCCAAGTGCTGGCAAATTGGACTAAATTAATTTAGGAAATTTGGTCGGCATGGACAGGTTGGACCAAAGGGTCTGTTTCCGTGCTATACATCTGTGACTCTTAAGTGGGCGTAGTTCTCAATGAATGCTTTGTGTCAGTCTTCACAATGGAAAGGATGGTGCAGGTGGAGGACTGAAATACTAGACAAAATCAACATTGAGAGAAAGAGACAGTTAATTTTCAATGCCAAGTCTGGCCATTGGAGAGGTGCCAGAGAATTGAAGGACTGCTGTCGTGTTCCAGCATGTTACAGTCAGTCTAAACTCAGTGTGCTATTAGAAAGACTTCTGAGGAACAGAATATACCTGCACTTGGAGGAATATGGATTAAACAGCTATTTTCAGCATGGATTTGTAAAGAGAAGATTGTGTTTGATAAGATTTTTAAGGAGGTAACCAGGAGTGCTGATGAAGGTAATGCTTTGGTGTGGTCTCTATAGACTTAGCAAGGCTCTCCTGCTCCTTGAATGCTGCCTGAATGCTGCTGTTTTTCCAGCACTTCACTCTCAATTTTGGTCTGGTCAAGAAAGTAAGAACCTATGCAATGGAAGGCAAAGTGCATTTCCAATCAAAATTAGCTGAGAAGCAGGGAGCAGAAGATGATGGTAGAGGGTGTTTCTGTGACTGGAGGTCTATCTCCTGTGGGAGTTCTGCAGGGCTCAGAGCTGGAGCCCATGATGTTTGTGATGTATTTTAATTATTTATTCTTAAATATAGGGTATGATCAAGACATTTGTGGATGTCAAGAAAATTGGTAGCGCGATATAGAGTGAAGATGATAGCCATAAACTGCGGGAGGATGTCAACAGACCAGTCAGGTGGACAGAGGCATGGAAAATAGAATTCAGCCTTCGAAAAATGTGAAATGAGGGAGGGCTTGGAGAGGGCTAACAAGGCAAGGGATTACTGTATGAAAGGTAGCACCCTGGCAAGTACTGAAGATCAAAGGCTGCCTTGGTGTGTATTATCCACTGATTCCTGAATCTAACAAATAGCTACGCTGGTTAAGAAGGCATATGGAATACTTGCTTTTATTAGCTGAGACATAGATAACTAGAGTAAGGTGATTATGCTGGAACTGCATAAAAACACCACGTTATAGGAAGGATGTAGTTGCAGTAGGTGCAGGGTAGTTTTACTAGGATGCTGTCTGGCCTGGAGGGTCTGAGCTATGAAGAACACTTGGTTATGCTCGGGTTGTTATCTTTGGGAGCAGCAAAGTTGAGAGGAAACCTAATAGAGGCGTTTACAATTTTGAGGTTCATAGGGTGGATAGGAAGATACTTTTTCCATTTGTAGAGGAGTGAATAATCAGGGGGCAATGGTTACCAGACTTCCACCAATCTCCAGGTGGTGGGAATCTGGAACTCCTTGCAGGGAAGAGTAGTTAAACCAAAAAACTGTCATAACACATGAGCAATGTTAATGTATTCACCTGTGTTGCCATAGCCTCAAGGTTTGTGGTCCAAAAACTGAAAAATGGGTTTAGTGCAGTCAGATCCTAGTTGTCTGGTGTAGATACAAAGAGCCAAATGAGCCCTTCTGTGCAGTAAGTATCTATATGTTTCTCTGTGAGAAGAGGTAATTTCAGGACAGCAAGAAGCTTCCATCTTTAAGACACAGGTCTGTATCAGTGCCACAAAAGATCTGTTGGAGGACAGTAAATTAGAAGGCTCTTAGCTATTTGGGGATCATAGATCATAGAACCTCTCCTCAGATACTTTCCTCAGAGAAATAGCCCAGATTACTGAAGTCTTTGGTCACTGAACAGAAAAAAATCTTTCACTCAATATGAAGGCTGCAGTCTCCAATCTCTCAGATGGTGAGAGGTCCTTCAGAGTCTGCCTCCTCTGTCCAGGGGCAGATTACTTAGGCTTCATGACTACAGGTCTCTGACACAGGAGGGAAGACATTTCACTAAATCTGTAAGTCCTTTCAAATCAACATTCCTGTTGTTAGCAGGGAGAACATTGTGGCACAGTGGTTAGCACTGCTGCTTCACAGGTCCAGGGATCTAGGTTCCAGTCTTGGATGACTGTGTGGAGCTTACGCATTCTCCCTGTGTCTGCGTGAATTTTTTCTGGGTGCTTCAGTTTCCTCCCACAATCCAAAGATGTCCAGGCTAGGTGGATTAGCCATAGTAAATGCAGTGTGTTCCACACCGGTAGCCACAGTGAGATTTTCCTGACTGCTTCTAGAACAGGTAGATATCAGGATACCACTAGTCATAACAACCTGCCAAGTTAGGAGACTGAAGTAGATGAGGCTGGAAGAACACAGCAAGCGAGACAGCATCAGGAGGTGGAGAAGTTGACGTTTCAGGTGTAAACCTTCTCCAGGACTGGTGACTGTTTCTGCACTGTGGTAGTGCCATTTGACACTGACCACCTGTAAACCTGTGAAGAAATGGGTGTGTTAATGTAGATTTACTGAATTACTTAAGATGTTAATTGTTATAAATTTTCTACATTACACTACATTATAGTTAGCTAAAATGTTGCTTCAGCATTTCAACTTCCAGTTTGTTTTTCAGAAAATTATTCCTATTTCTCTGGTTTATTTCAATGTTTGTATCATTCCAAGTTATGTTGTGTTCAAAAGGTTCTAGATTAGCTCTGTAGCCATTGTCTTCTTGAATTGTGACCTGTGACCAGCTTGTGGTGAGTATTAAAATGTACTAAAAGTGTATCTGCCATCCTTGTCTCCAACTTTCCTCTCATCACTCTTTCAGTTAAAGCTCATTGCTGTAACTGAATTATTTCCACATTGCAGTTGAATCAGTCGTTTAGAACAAATATCACACCTTTGGATATGAAGTTTAAGAATTACATATATTGAACGCAGGTTCAAATCTAGACCACAATGATGGAATGAAAAATCTTCTCTTAGAAATGGCATTAAGTACCATGCCTGTGACACACAAACTGTTGAAATTCAACATTAATTAGCAATTGCACTCTGGAGATCAGAGTGTTTGATGTGGGAAATAGAGAAATGCCACTCTAGTGTACCTGAGTGTGGTCTTGTGAGATCTGAGTTGTGTAGAGGTATCATTACTTTGCATCTAACTTTGTTACATCTACCTTGGGAGTGCTTCTGTTGACACTGAATACCATTGACCAAAAAAGAAATTCATTTCAAAACACTTGCCATAAAATTGTTTGTTGGAAAGGATTCTTTTTCAGAAAAATCACTCATGAAATAAAGTAAAATCTATAAACATGCAGTTTACACTGTTAGAACCAGAAAAACTGATGGTCAGAATATATAATGTATCCCTCTGCATAAAACTGCACATCTTTCATACCTGTCCATTGCTATCTCCAACAGCAGATGGGGTACACTGTGAACAGGTATAATATTTACCGTATTTCACATCTAGTTATTGACTGAAGTGTAAATTTATTCTGTAATCATTTTGTTACATAGATGTCTACAGAATGTTTGGCATTAATACATTTTTGGGAGGGTTGAAATTCCTGTCTTATGGAAAAATAAACTGAGCATGTCCTATTATAAGGGTAATAGAGTTGGTCTTTTAGACTTCTAGGCAAAACCATAATTGTTTTTGCACTGCAGTTTTACTCTCAGCGTTCTGTGACACAGAAATGTGTTTCTGTAGTGACAAAAATAGGCTATATTGAGTGAGGTGTCTTCACTCACATTGTTTGCTAGTTAGGAGGTGGTACTTTGCACAAGTGGATATAGCCAGTTTTGTGTAATTTTTTGCTTTCCAAGTACCTGGAACAGAGCAAAATGCTCAACTCTGACCTTCTCAAGACCATTGCTCTTTCTGATTTATTATTACTACACATGAATCAGTCTCTGCAGTGGACAGGAATCTCATTACTACTTTTGGAGGATGCAAACTTCTGATTTCACAAAACAAGTTGTATAACTTTTCACCACTTTTAATACTTCATCCTTGGAAACAGCAAGACAGACTAACTGTATGATTGGAGAGTATAAGGGAGAATGGAAGTGATAGAATGGTAAGTGCGAGGAAAGCAGCTGAAAAGTGCCCCCATTATCTGAAGAAGAGGTAATTGGAGCAGTTGCTAGTGTAGGAGGTATGACAGTAAACAGATTTCAGCAACATTTGAATGTGGAGTATTTGAAAGGTGCCATTGTGAGTCACAGAAGACTGCGTCACAAAGGATTATCTTATGAAGGGAAGTGGTGGTAGTTACAGTGCTGGTGCAATCTAAGGGGAATGAAGGAAGAACTTCAGAATGAAGATATGAGTGGAGGTTTTTAAAAGAAAGAGTGAGTCTCTGATTCTGGGATATGGGAGGTAGGGGGTCTGACGGAAGGTCTTGCCCACTTGATTGTGTGTCGATGCCCCTCTAAAAGGTGCTGAAATACGTTCGTGAAGTGTAGAGAAGGTAATGTATTTTTGGTAAAGAGAAAGCCTGCTTGATAGTTTGCTTAAACCATAATGTTAGTTATTTTTTTCCATACACTGTAGATTTAAAAAAATCAACTTTTATAAAATTAGCTGCAATGCACCTTTTGTAATGTGAAATGTTAAAGTTTAAACGGCATGGGAGATTTTATTGTCTCATAAAACCCTAGGTGGGATAGTTGGATATCTCACTGCATCGTAAAAGTTACAGGGCAGGAAGAGGCCATATAATTTGTCACATCTGTCTGCCGTGGTACCATTTCCTTTTATGGTTTCGACTTTCACTTTGCCAGCACTTCTAAATGATGCACCTTATCTTTAGAAAAGCAGTTTTATTTTATGCACAGTAAAATGGGATCTTAAAAAGAACATATTCTTCAAATTTGCTGGTAAAGTTCCATCTGTGTTCCTAATTTTCCATTTAAATCGGACCATGGAAAATTGAAATAATATAAAGCCATATTAAAATATGAGTACAGGTATGGTGTAGGAAACTTTTTTTTTAAGAATTACGTACAGCTAATACTCAAAATGCACTATCCACAGTATTGGACTGAGTTGTCTCAATGAAGTTTAAGCATGTTGATGGACAGGGCCATTACTGCCTGCAGCCATATTGTTTAGTTTGTCGAGTACACGGTGACAAGGGGGCTTGTGGGTGTTGACACACCAAAGTATTTTGTTTTATGACTTTCAAATTACTTTCAGAATTTCTGGTTTGCTGCAACTGTTGACTGTTTGGTAACAAGATGATGTCTGTTCACTATCCACTGCTTCTGGACCTTTCCATGGATTGTACAGAACAGCATAAATAAACAAATTCAATTCTCCCTTCATTTTTTTAAACTATTTGTTTTGCTGCAAAGTTGCCTCCTGAAATGTAACATTTTTCCTGTAATTTTGAATGGTAAACAAAGCAAGCATATGGTGATAGTGATGGAATAAAGTAGCAGTTGAACTGTATTGACACTGTTGCTCAGAAGGGAAGGGGAAACAGGAGCAGAGCATTAGTCACTGGGGACTCCATAGTTAGGGGGACAGATAGGAGGTTCTGTGGGAATGAGAGAGACTCACGGTTGGTATGTTGCCTCCTAGGTGCCAGGGTTCGTGATGTCTCTGATCGTGTTTTTGGGATCCTTGAGGGGGAGGGGGAGCAACCCCAAGTCGTGGTCCACATAGGCACTACTGACATAGGTAGGAAAAGGTGGGGGGGAATTTAAGGCAGAAATTCAATGAACTAGGGTGGAATCTTGGAGCTAGAACAAACGGAGTTGTTATTTCTGGTTTGTTGCCCATGCCACATGGTAGCAAGGCGAGGCATAAGGAGAGAGGAGTTGAACATGTAGCTACAGGGATGGTGTAGAAGGAAGGGTTTTGGATTCCTGGATACTTGGGCTCATTCTGGGGTAGGTAGGACCTCAACAAACGGCGGGGGAGCAATATTTGCTAATGCTCTTTGGGAGGGTTTAAACTAATTCCGCAGGGGGGTGGGAACCTTAATTGTAGTTCGAGTGTCCAGGAGAGTGAGCGTTCTGAGGTGGTAAGAGTGCATCAACAAACAGGAACGTGGTTTGAAGTGTGTCTACTTCAACGCCAAGAGCATCTGGACTAAGGCAGGTGAACTTGCAGCATGGGTTAGTTCCTGGGACTTCGGTGTTGTGGCCATTTCAGAAACATGGATAGAGCAGGGACAGGAATGGTTGTTGCAGGTTCCGAGGTTTAGATGTTTCAGTAAGAACAGAGAAGATGGTAAAAGAGGGGAAGGTGTGGCATGGTTAGTCAAGGACAGTATTGCAGTGGCAGGAAGGATGTTTGAGGATTCGTCGACTGAGGTAGTATGGGATGAGGTTAGAAACAGGAAAGGTGAGGTCACCCTGTTAACAGTTTTCTATAGGCCTCCAAATAGTTCCAGAGGTGTAGAAGGAAGGATTACAAAGATTATTCTGGATAGGAGCAAGAGTAACATGGTACTTGTTCCGAGAAACTTTTAACTTTCCAAATATTGACTGGAAATACTATAGTTCAAGTAGTTTAGAAGCATCTAAATCCCAGAACCATTCCCGTCCCTGCTCTATCCATGTGTCCAAAATGGCCACAACATTGAAGTCCCAGGAACCAACACACCTTATTCAGGATGCTCCTAGCATTTCAGTAGACATACTTCAAACCACCTTCCTGCTTGCTGGTGAACTCTTGCGACCTTGAAACCTCATTTCTGACCTCACCACTCTCAACCTCCTGGATACTGGAACTACAATTTAGGTTCCTATCCCCCTGCTGAATTAGTTTAAATCCTCCCGAAGAGCATCAACAAATTTCCCCCACAGAATATTGGTACCCTTCTGGTTCAGGTGTGGACCATCTTGTTTATAGAGATAACACCTACCACAGAATGAGCCCCAGTTATCCAGGAATCCAAAACCCTCCCTCCTGCACCATCCCTGCAGCCACATATGCAACTCCTCTCTCTCCCTATTCCTCACCTCGCTAGCAAGTGGCACAGGCAACGAACTAGAGATGACAATTTTGTTTGTTCTACCTCCAAGCTTCCACTCTAGTTCACTAAATTTCTGTCTTAAATCCCCATCCCTTTTCCTTCCTATGTCATTAGTGCCTATGTGGACCACGATTTGGGAGTGCTCCCCTTTCCCCTCGAGGATCCCAAAAACACAATCAGAGACATCACAAACCCTGGCACTTGGAAGGCAACACACCAACCGCAAGTCTCTCTTGTCCCCACAGAACCTCTCATCTGTCTCCCTAACTATGGAGTCCCCAATGACTAATGCTCTGCTCATCTTCCCCCTTCCCATCTGAACAACAGGGCAAGAGTCTGTGCCAGGCACTTGTACCCCATAGCTTACCTCTGGTAAGTTGCCCCCCCCCCCCCCCCACCCCACACACACACACACACACACACACAGAATCCAAAATGGTATACTTGTTATGAGGGGAACGGCCACAGGGGTTCCTTGCACTGCCTGCCAGTTCTCTTTCCATCCCTTGACTGTAACCCATCTGCCTTTTTCTTGGCACCTGAGGTGTGACCACCTCCCTGTAATTCTTCTGAATCAGCCCCTCCCCAATGATCCAAAGTTCATCCAACTCCCGCTCCAGTTCCCTAACATGTTTTTCGAGGAGCTGGATTGGGTGCACGTCCTGCAGGGGAGGTCAGCAGGATCACTTGTGGTGACCTCCCACGTTCTGCAGGAGGAGCATTCACCTGCTCTAACCACCATTCACACTATTCTAAATTCCCAAAGAGAGTGTAGAAAAATAAAGAATTTTTTAAAAAACTAGTTACCTTACCAATCTGGGGCACAGAACTTTTTATTTGGTTAGAGAAGGAGGATGGGTGAGACCTAGGTAGTGTACCTGGTAACTCAAACACCCAAATATATTACTTGACTTAATCGGAGTCCCATGTCCGCTCCTGCTCAGCGTGTGCTCCATCTATTCACGAGGTAAGTTTTTAAATCAGTGACTTACCTGCCCGTCAGCTCTCTGGTCAACACTCCCGCTCTTCCTGTTGCTGAAACAAAAATCCTGAAATAAATAAGGGCATTTAAATGGTCATTGGATAAACATATGGATGAAAATGGAATAGTATCGGATAGATAGGCTTCGGCTTGGTTCTACAGGTCGGTGCACTATCAAGGACTGAAGATCCTGTTCTGCGCTGTAATGTTCTATGTTCTGTGAACGCATCCATTTATCGTTTATCTAACTCAGATTACAGTATTGTACAAATTGTGATTCTTTTAACCTCTACTTTATTGACTGAATCAAACTTTATGCAGTTACTACAGTATCCTTCCATGAGGTTATTGCCTTATGAGGTGAAGCCTGCATTCCTAACCCTTTGCTGAGTGTATGTTCCAGTGGTCCACATCGAATAATTAACCCAGTTTCCCATAAATCATCATGGAGCACACAAATGTTACCTAGTACAAAATCAAATGAGTAAAAGCATAATCATCATAGAGAGCTGTGCACAGGCTAAAACTATTGCATTAATATATTTCAATAACACAGATAGCAGAACTGGAAGAAAGAATAAGCAATTTATTTAAAACAATTATATTGCATCCCTCACCATCTCAGGCTTCCATATCCATTGAATTACTTCTGAAGAACACTCAGTCTTGTTGAAGTGGCAGCAGCTGGAAACTCGTGCTTATTTTCTACGGACAAAATGGCGATGTTCTGCAATGTGGTCATTCAGTCTTGTTTTTTGTTCTTTCCACTGTAGAGGAGACCATGTTGTAAGCAGTAAATGCAGTATAGTGTATTGACTGAAGTGCAAGTAAATTGCTACTTCATCTGAAAGATGTGTCTGGGACCTTGGATAGAGAGAAATGGGCAAACGTTGCACCTTCTGGGGATGTGGGTAAGTGCTGGTAGTGGAGACCTCCTTTGCAACTCTTTTATTAAATCATCCAATGCCTTTTCAGAAAGCGTGAAAATCCTTTCCCTTTTCTGTTGCTTCATTGGGGTATTTCCTCAGTTTCAGTATGATAACCGCAACTGCTGCTTAGGAGTTAATGCCGCTTTTAAGAGAGCTTAACTTGCTAGTTTAGATAGACCAGTTGAAAAATATCTTACCCATCCAGGCTGCTGGCTCTTGAGCATACAGCCAGCTCTAAGCACAGTTGGCACTGGGCTGTTTGCTGAAATCATCAAAATGAGGAAGCAGCCTGAAATTATGTGCCCCAGCAGAGACCAGTTTAAGCACCAAGTCATGATGTTAGTATCATATCTGAAAACAGAAAGAATTAAACTTTCTCTAATTTTATTTAGTACAGAATTTTTGAAGAAAACAATTTGAATTTTATATTCTATAATCAAGATTAGTGCCTTAATAAGGAAGCCACTTTTTTATGAATACTGTTTAGTTTTGAGTGTTTTTTTTGTAAAATCATGAAATGGGAAACCATCTCAAAGAATCATTGACTTTTATTTAAGGCGATTTTCATGAAAATATCATGTGATTAAAATGTACTGCAAGTTTGTTGTTGTAAAGCTATCGACTTGGTAGTGAACAACAACAGTGAGGAGTTAAAAAATCCCACCCCCGTGATCCTTGCTGTAAGGAAGCAGGGAAACGTTTCAAAAGTAAACAGATTATGTTAGTCTCTCAAGAATAACAGTATCTCCTGATAGGCTTTTCATGCCCTTTGGACACACTTTTTTAGTTTAAGGTGGCATGATTTAATTGTGGACCAGCTTTTCAGGTTGTACTATCTTAAGGAGAGTATCACCTGTTTTACCTGTCGGGTGGCACGGTGGCACAGTGGTTAGCACAGCTGCCTCACAGCGCCAGAGACCCGGGTTCAATTCCCGCTTCAGGCGACTGACTGTGTGGAGTTTGCACATTCTCCCTGTGTCTGCGTGGGTTTCCTCTGGGTGCTCTGGTTTCCTCCCACAGTCCAAAAATGTGCAGGTTAGGTGAATTAGCCATGCTAAATTACCCATAGTGTTTGGTGAAGGGATAATGTAGGGGAATGGGTCTGGGTGGGTTGCGCTTCGGCGGGTCGGTGTGGACTTGTTGGGCCGAAGGGCCTGTTTCCACACTGTAAGTAATCTAATCTAATCTAATCTTAAACTACTACATTAATGTGTATAACTATATGAGGCTAATATATCCTGTTGTTAATTTTGTATGTGAAGTGCTATAAGACTCCTGCAAGATTTTGTATTTAAATCACAGCTTAAATGTACCAAGATGCTTCATGAAAGTATTATCTCACAAAATTAGATGATCGGCACAAAGCAATATTAGTATAGATGGCCAAATGTTTGACCAAAGACTAAGGTCTAAGAATCATCTTAAAGAATGGAGGAGGAGGGTTGGAGATGTTTAGTGAAGAAATCCTAGAACTTAGGGCCTAAGCAGCTGACGATTCGGCTACCAGTGATGAAGCAATTTAAATTGTGCATGTTCAAAAGGAATGCAGCTATCAAGAGTGTTGTGAATGTGTAGGAGTTACAGAGATGGAGAGAGGCAAGGCCATAGAGAGATATTAAAACCTCAAATCAAGATTTTACTTGTCTGAGGGCCAATGTAAGTCAGTGAACACAGGAATGATATGGGAATTGGACTTGGTGTAAATTAAGGCATGGTCAGCAGGTTTGTAGATAACGTCAGATTTACAGAGAATAGAATGTGAGCAGCTAACCAGGAGTACATTGCCAAAATCAAGTTCAGAGGCAACAAAGTCATGAAGGTTTAAGTTACACATTAAGTGAGGCATGGGCAAAAATGGACAATGTTATACAAGCTAATGCCAGTAGTTTAGTGCCTGCGTCTGTTTGAAGATTCGTTTGAGGTACAAAACTGACACCAAGGTTTCAAACACTCTGGCTTATTTTCTGAGTTACCAGTGAGAAGGATTGAGTCAGAATCTCAAGTTTGGAGCAGAATTTTAAAAAGTGTCATATTTAATCTTTCCAGTATTTATTTGAATGAAATTTCTACTCATCTGGAACTGATATCAGTTAGGCAGTCTGCTAATTTGACAGCAGTGAAGAAATCCAGAGAGATGGTGATGCAGGAGAGCTGCATGTGTCAGTGTAAAGATGAAAACTAGCACATTGTATGAGATGATGATGTCAAGGGATACAATGTACATGAGAGATAGAAGGGGGCAAGGATAGATCCATACATGAAACCAAAGCCAATAGAACAAACGGGAAGATAAGTTATTGAAAGTGATTAAATAGATAGGATTAAATATTTCAGAACGGAAATATTGAACAAATTCAGTCCCACCCAGCTCCATACAGTGCAGAGGTGCAAAGCCAACACAAAGTGACAGAAGAAACATGATAGAGAGCAACATCAAATTTATCATGTTTGATTGAGGATTGCATTGGAATATTTTCTTACACCAGTGAATACAGATAGATGATTATATTTCTATTCATGTGTCATGTAATGTTGCAGCATATTCCCCCTGTTAGAAGCAAATCGGGCAAAGTGTGTTGTCTATGACTTGACACATTAAATCTCTTAGTCATAATCATGATATGGAGGTGCCAGTGTTTGGTAAGGTCAGTGGTCAGACAACACCAGGTTATAATCCAACAGGTTTATTTGAAATTATAAGCTTTTGGAGCAAAGCTCCTTCAGCAGGTGCACTGCACTGCACCTGTTGAAGGTGTGTCACTCTGAAAGCTTGTGATTTTGAATAAACCTGGTGTTGTGTGCTTTTTGGCCTTACTCATAATTGAGAGAAATATAACATGGCAATCTAATAAGGATAGTAATAAAAGTGACCATAAATTAAAGAAAAAGCTTGAAAACAAGTGATTAATACTTTGTTAATGGAATGTTAAACTACTTTTCAAAATGCACTCAGCTACGTATCGCAAGACATAAGTTGCTAGATCTTTACTCTTGTAGTTAACTGATTCTATTTTGATAGTTGGTAGTTACCACAGATGCCTATTGGAAATTGCACTGTCCTCATCATGCTCAGTAATGACATCTGACATCAGGATTGAAGGTTGTCTTTCACGATGCATTATAAACATAAATTATTGACAGTGTATGAGGTCTTCTGATGCTGGGAAGAAAACACATTATCATTTTCCTACAGTTGCCTCATTCTGTGAAATGTGCAAATCTACTGGATCTACACTGATCCGGTTTCTTCTAGTTTTTTTACATTGAGGAAAATTCAGAATAGTAATCTTGTAGAATTTGGTGACATTATAATTTAAAGCTGGAGGATAATTGATATCATACTTATTACTCAGGGCGAATTCTGAAGTAATTTTATTTTGGGTGCTAGGTGGCAGTATATGCGGCATGTGTATCTAATATATTAATGGACTTGTTCATGTGCACTTTACTGTACTGTTGTACATAATTTATTTTTGTCCTTAAAATCTTATTAGAACAGAGCTTTTTCAAACAGCACTTCTCCTGATTGCTGCTAGTACACATTGCGAGCTAGCAAAGTACATTATTGTCAGTAACTGAGATGACTATCAACCATGGCCATGTATGAGGTCTAGATTACCACACATCTCTGCTCCCTTGCCTTAAACTAATAGCTGTTCTTTATTTAATGTTTGAATGAATTTGTTACTGAAGAAAAATTTAATATTGTCAAAGTCATTACGACACGTTTTTACTCATTCTATCCAATATGTTAAACCATTGAGTGTTAAAATAACATTTATATCTCTAAAATAGTTTTCAAAACATCATTATTCAAGGAATATTTGTGAATGGAATTAGATATTTCACCAAGTGTATCTGAACAGCATATTTTTATTGGATATAATCATGGAAACTAATGGCGACTAACTTGAAGGTAAGTATAAGAGTTCAGTTTGTTGAATCATTCTGCTGATGCTCTAACCAGGTGGAGTGTAAGCTGAAATATTGTTATATGCTAGGGTATTAACAAATGATTCTTGTCCTGGATTGTTTGGTTGTCTCAAACACAATGCTAATCATGACAGTGAGAAGTGGTAGAATTGGGGAACTGGAAATTTGTCAGTACCATGGTTCAAACTCTAAATCCATAATCGAAGATTGAATTTCTCAATGCCCAACTCCTTCCATGGGTGAGTAAGAACAGCCAGCATAGATTTGTTAAAGAAAATTTGGAAGATTTAGCACAACTCTTTTTGGAGCTGTAAAAGAATGCAGTAGATGTCATGCAAATGGATTTTCATAGACTGTTGAAGGAGGTCATTTCTAAGGCTGTATTTGAAAAATTCAAGTACATGAGGCCAAACTTTGGAACAGAATCCAGGACAGTTAAGGACAGCACATTTCCTCCCTTAAGGCTGCTGTGTTAAGATTTGAACCTATAACCTTAGAACATTAACTTGGATCTCGATACTACTAGTCCAGTGGCATTACCACTACATCACTGTCTCTCCAATTAACATTGCAGTAGCCATGGCACAGGTCAAACAGTCATAGAGATGTACAGCACAGAAACAGACCCTTTGGCCCCAACCAGATATCCCAACCTAATCTACTCCCACTTGCCAGCACCCTCCCCATTTCCCTCCAAACCCTTCATATTCTTATATCCATCCAGATGCCTTTTAAATCTTGCAATTGTACACATCTCCACCGCTTTATCTGGCAGTTCATTCCATACGCATACCACCTTCTACATGACAACATAGCCCTTAGGTCTCTTTTATATATTTCTCCCCTCACTGTAAAACTATGCCGTCTAGTTCTGGACTCACCCACCCCTGGGAAAAGACCTTGTCTATATATGCTATCCATGTCCCTTATGAGTTTATAAACCTCTGTAAGGTCACCCCTCAGCCTCTGATGCTCCAGACAAAACACCTCCAGCCTATTTAACCTCTCTCTATAATTCAAATCCTCCAACCCTGGCAACATCCTTATAAATCTTTTCTGAACCCTTTCCAGTTTCACAACATCCTTCCAACAGGAAGGAGACCAGAATTGCATGCAATATTCCAAACGTGGCCTAACCAATGTCCTGTACAGCCGCAACATGACCTCCCAACTCTTGTACTCAATATTCTGACCAATAAAGGAAAGCATACCAAAATGCAGCCTTCACTATCCTATCTACCTGTGACTCCACTTTTAAGGAGCTATGAATCTGCACTCCAAGGTCTCTTTGTTCAGCAACACTCCCCAGGACCTTACCATTAAGTGCTTAAGTCCTGCTAAGATTTGCTTTCCCAAAAGGGCACGGCACGGTGGTACAGTGGTTAACACTGCTGCCTCACAGCACCAGGGACCCAGGTTCGATTCCAGCCTGTGTGGTTGTCTGTGTGGAGTTTGCACATTCTCCCCGTGACTGTGTGGGTTTCCTCTGGGTGCTCCGGTTTCCTCTCTCAATCCAAAAATGATGTGCAGGTTAGGTGAATTGGCCATGCTAAATTGCCCATAGTGTTAGTTACTGGGTGGGTTACTCTTCAGAGAGTCGGTGTGGACTTGTTGGGTTGAAGGACCTGTTTCCACACTGTAGGGAATCTAATCTAATCTAAAAATGCAGCACCTCGCATTTATCTAAATTAAACTCCATCTGCCAATTCTCAGCCCATTGGTCCATCTGATCAACATCCCATTGTAATCTGAGGTAATCTTCTTCGCTGTCCTCTGAACCTCCAATTTTGGTGTCATGTGCAAACTTATTACCTATATCTCTTATGCTTACTTCCAAATCATTTATATAAATGATGAAAAGTAGTGGACTCAGCACTGATCCTTGTGGCACCCCACTGGTCACAGGCCTCCAGTCTGAAAAACAACCCTCCACCACCATCACCCTCTGTCTATCTTTGAGTCAGTTCTGTATCCAAATGGCGAGTTCTCCCTGTATTCCATGAAATCTAACCTTGCTAACCAGTCTTCCATGAGGAACCTTGTTGAACGCCTTACTGAAGTCCATATAGAGCATGTCTACTGCTCTGCCCTCATCAATCCTCTTTGTTACTTCTTCAAAAAACACAATCAAGTTCATGAGACATGATTTCCCATGCACAAAGCCATGTTGACTATTCCCAGTCAGTTGAGAAATCGGTGTTCAGAACTTCTCTAGCACAGGGTGTCTTCACCTTCCTGGCATTGTGAGGCAGAAGAACTGGACTCCATCTGGACACTAGGATAGCTGCAGGTGGAAATCGGTGCTGAACTTCGTAAAATTGTGGAATTAGAGATGAACTAATTCAGTCTATACTGGAAGAGCAGATTGTCAGGCAACAGGAGGCCAGTGGAGAGGGAAGTCAGGCATTTCGGGGGAAAAAAATTTATAGTACCCTGGGTATAGGATCCACCGAGGAAACATTTATGTATGTTTTCGTGAATGCATCCACTCATGGAGAAATTAAGAGGTTGCAAGAAAGAAGGAAAAATTCAAAAGCAAAAACAGAAATTGCTGGAAAATCTCAGTAGGCCAGGTAGCATCTGTGGAGAGAAGTCTGAGTTAACAATTCAAGTCCAGTGACCCTTCTTCAGAACATTCAGAAGTTATGCTTTAAATTTTACGATTTTAAAATCTCAAACAACAATTAAAGCATGAAGGAATGAGACAATAGTTAGTATCAAGGGATTCTGAGTGCCACTTCCTGCATTATTAAAAGGCTACTTAGACTAAAATGGACAGGTTTTAACTGTTTGTGGTGAGTTTGATTCATAACTACCAGCAAAAAAAAAGGAACTTAATGATAATTAATGCATTTCAGTGGTGCAGCAGCCAGTATGATGGTGGTTTTAATAAGCTAGTGTCAGAGTGATGTAAATCAGAGGGGAACTTTTAGACATTTGAGTTTGACCACATATCATACCATCTCCTAAGACTGCTTTATTATTTGCACATAAGTAACAGCGAGCACCAATGGTCTCATTGCTACTTTGACAGCAAATTATGGCTCATTGATTAAATCAATTTGCGTACTTTTTACCTCTTTTATATACAGGATATTAAAGCCATGAAGAACATAGGGTATAGATTGACCCAGGTGTGTTAAGAAGTTGCAGCTGTACTTATGAGTGATAATTGTCATAATAGAATTATTGTAGCAGAAAAGACTACATTTTTAAAGTTAGAAAAATCTTAATAGAGTGATAGGAAAATGAACGATGAATGAACAACAGTTTAAAATTGTTATCATGTGTGAACAAGATGGTTACGAGTGTGTCTTGACCAGAGTGTTCTTGGAACATGAAATATTCTGTTACTGAAAGTAATTAAGACAGATACTATTGCATTTTTAAATAGAAAATTAGATAAGTAATTAGAAGGAGGTCAAATAGGAGAAGAATATAGTGAGATCAGTCATCAATTTCTCTATCATTAAGTTGGATAGGCACGCAGGGAGAAAATTGAAGGTTCCTGCAAGGTTTACTGTTTTGAATACTCTTGGAGGTATTGGAATCTTGGGAAAGCAACAGCAGCAGCCAGAACAATGGATACATGAATGGATCTGTTGTAAAGCAGGGAGGGTCAAAGTGTAAGGGAGTGGTAGTGATAGGGGACTCTATTGCCGGGGCACAGTTACACATTACTTTGGTCATGAACGAGATTCCAGGTTAAGATGCTGCCTTCCTGGTGGCAGGGTCAAGGATGTCTGTGAGCAGGCACAGGGCATTCTGAAAGGGGAAAGTGAGCAGCCAGAGGTCATGGTCCATACTGGTACTAACTACAGAGGCAGGAAGAGAGATGAGGTTCTGCAAAGGAAATTTAAGGAGTTAGATAGAAAGTTGAAAAGCAGGGCCTTTCATGTTGTAATCTCAGGATTACTTCCTGTGCCACCTGCTATGAAGCCAGAAATAAGAAGATAATATAGTTGAATGTGTGACTAAAGAACTGGTGTAGGATGGATGATTCTTATTATTATCAGTGGGCCTTATCAAATCAAAAGGAAATTGAGTGAGGTGAGTTATTTGATAAGAACACCAGATAGAAGGAAAACTCATGGAATGTGTTATGCGAATATGTTCAAATGGTATTATGATTGGGAAGGAAAGCAAAAGGAGAATGTGATAGTTGTTACAACTTGGAGTGAAGAATCCAACCCAGACAGACTTAAATTTGATAATCGTCAAATCAAATTGAATAATGATGAAGTTCTCAAAAATTGGGATAAATTATTGAGTTAACTTCCAGATGAAAATCAAAATCTCCTGAAAGCGTTATTACAATCATATGGGGAGATATCTGAGAGTAAGCTGGAAAGGGCTCACATCATTACGCATGATGTAGTTATAGGAAATGCTGTTTCAACGAAGCAACATCCTTGTAGACTTAGTAAAAACTGAAAGAACTGCAGATGCTGTAAGTCAAAAACAAAAACAGAAATTGTTGAAAAACCTTAGCAGGTCTGGCAGCATCCTTGGAGAGAAATCAGAGTTAACATTTCAGTCGAGGGACCTTTTCTCAGTTCTAAGGAAAGGTCACTGCACCCGAAACACTAACTCTGATTTCCCTTCACAGATGCTGCCAGACCTGCTGAGCTTTTCCAGCAATTTCTGTTTTTGTTCCAAATAGACTTAATCTTCTAATCTTGACATAGCTTCAAAAAGAGATTGAAAACATGTTTAAAGACAATATAATCGAAATGAGTTGTAGTGAATCGAGCTCACCCATAGTAGTGGTGCCAAAACCAGATGGCACCCAACATTTATGTGTTGATTACTGCAAAGTCAGTGTAGTTACGAAATGTGATTCGAAACCTATTCCAATACAGGCTGGAGGTCTGTATTGAGAAGCAAGTGGGTCAAGCAATTTATATTTCAAAGCTGAACTTACTAAAAGGATACGGGCAGATACCTTGATCTGAAAAAGCAAAGGAAATGTTGGCTTTCGTGACACCAAATAAACTTTACCAGTTTAAAGTCATGTCGTTTGGTATGAAAAGTGCACCAGCCACATTTCAAAGACTAACCAATAAAGTCATTTTGGGATTACCCAGTTGTGTGGTGTACATAAGTGATCTCGTGATTGTTTTAGGCACACATGGAAACAACGTTTGAAGCATTTATCAAAATTGTTCGATTAACTTCAGAAGGCAGGCTTAGTGATAAACCTATTTTAATCCGAAATTGTACCAAATTTTAGCAGCATGCTTCACTGACTAACTTGTTGAAAAAGTTCAGGAAGTTGCACTAGGCAGAGGAATGTCAGAAGGCATTTGACAACCTGAAAGCGGTGTTAACCACTGCCCAATGTTAGTCACACCTAATTGCACAACAACATTCAAGTTGGCTATTGATGTGAGTGATATGGGAATCGGCGCTGTACTCTTGCAAGAAGATGACAAGAGGTAGAAAGATTATTGGGTATTTTTCCAGAAAGTTGAATATTCATCAACAGGAATATTCCACAACTGGACAGCAAATCTTGGAAAGGTGCAGATGTAATGGTTGTTGTTACGGGTGACTTCAACTTCCCCAATATTGATTGGAACTTCCTTAGTGCAGATGCTCTGGATGCAGCCGATTTTGTCAGGCATGTCCAGGAGGGATTCCTGACCCAATATGTAGATGGGCTGACTCGGGGGAGGCCATATTGGATTTGGTGCTAGGCAACAGGCCAGGCCAGGTGTCAGATCTCTTGGTAGGAGAGCATTTTGGTGACAGTGACCACAATTGCCTCACCTTTATCATAGCCATGGAGAGAAGTAGGAGTAGACTGCTATTAGACAGGAGGTGCAGAGTATAAAGTTAGGAGCAATTATTCTACGGGAAAGGCACAACAGAAATGCGGAGGCTATTTAAGAAGCACTTGTTGCGAGTGTTGGATAACTTTGTCCCACTGAGACAGGCAAGGAATGGTAAGGTGAAGGAACCTTGGATGATGAGCAGAGGAGCTTCTCGTCAAAAGGAAGAAGGAAGCTTACTTAAGGTCTCTGAGGAAGTAAGGATCTGGCACAGCTTTAGAGGATTACAGGGAACTTTGAAGAAGAAGTCTTTTTTCTTTCTTTGAATTGCACCAAGAGAGTGTTTCTCACTGCTATTTATAGGGGGAGTGAGAATAGGATCTAGAGGCTACAGCAGGGAGGAATCCAACAGAGAATTCCCAGTACTCGCCTTCACCCAGACAGCAGGGAACATCTTGTAGCACAGAGTGGGTAAGGTCAACTCTACCCGACCGCAAGCAACTTAAATGCGAGTTAGTGAGGAAAGAACTCAAAAATGGACTGAGGAGAGATTAGATTAGATTAGATTCCCTACAGTATGGAAACAGGCCCTTCGGCCCAACAAATTCATACCGACCCTCCAAAGATCAACCCACCCAGACCCATTCCCCTACATTTACCCCTGACTAACACTATGGACAAATTTAGCATAGCCAATTCACTTGACCTGCACGTCTTTTAGATTGTGGGAGGAAACCGGAGCACCTGGTGGAAACCCATGCAGACACGGGGAGAATGTGCAAACTCCACGCAGACAGTGACCCCAGGCTGGTCCCTGGCACTGTGAGGCAGCAGTGCTAGCCACTGAGCCACCATGCTGCCCCATGGTAGAGAGAGCTAGGAGGAGGCCCGAGAAAGACTTGCCAGGAAGGATTAGGGAAAACCCAAAGGCATTCTACGCATACGTGAGGAATACGAGAATGATCAGAGAAAGGATAGGGCCGATCAGGGATAGTGGAGGAGACTTATGCCTGGAATTTGAAGAGGATTCTGGGTAGTCCAAGATAGAGGATTGGAAAAATTTGGGGCTGTAAGAGCTGCACCTTTTCTGAGGTACTTTAGGTGTTGAAGGTGATTTCCTTGAATTCTAGGAGCAGCAATTACTGTCTTATATGCTGTTGCATTGTTTTGGAGAAAAAGGAGTCAAAACAACAGCACTTTTAAAAGGGAGAAGGACAGACAATAGACAGCATGTGGTCAGTGAAGGAGAGAGAGAGAAAAAAACCCACACTGCTTACTGACACAGCAGTGAATCTGCGCAGTTACTGTCTTTGCTGTTGAATTCATGTATCACTGACACCAGAGTGCATCTAGGAAAACATAACAAACAGCGAAATTCACAACTGATCTTGGAGGAACCTGTTTGGGAGAGGTCACAGCACATAAACAGATAAGTGCATAATTTTAAGTGTAGCCTTGCTGTAAACCTACAATAGTGAGTATAGTGGGTTCTTTCTTGATTATATGTTTTATTGAGATCTGTCTCTTGATTAAATTTTAAAACTATAAGCCATAAGTATTCAGTTAGCCTCAAGCAGTGTTTTGTACAGCAATAAGACGGTACTACTTTCTTGGTCTGCATATTGGAAAGGAGCAAAAATGGCCTTTAGTAGAGCGATAAGCTCTTCATTTTGGATGTGAGTGTTTCAAGAGAGTTTACATGTTACTGAGGATTATATCTGCAATAAATGTAATTGGTTGTGAATCCTATCAGATCAAGTGGATATGTTGGACCAACAGTTAGATGCAATGATGAATTTGCAAGAGCAAGGGGGTGTGATGTATAGTAGTTATAGGCAGGGAGAAAAGCTGCAAATGCATTCAGATAGATGGGTTAACTCCAGGAGAGGTAGGCAGGTAGTGTAGGATAGTGTGTAGCTATCCCCATTTCAAACAAGTATGCTATTTTGGAAAATGTAGGGGGTGATGGATTCTCAGAGAATGTAGTACGTACAGCCAGGTTTCTGGTATCAAGACAGGATCTAATGTAATGAGGGGTACTTCATGTTCCAAGCAATTGATTGTGTTCGGGGACCCTCTAGTCCGAGGCACAGGCAAACCTTTCTATGGGTAGAAGTGACCTGTACAAGGAGGATGGATTGCACCTGAATTGGAAGGGGATTACTCTACTGGCAGGGAGATTTGCTTGAGCTGCTTGGGTGGATTTAAATGAGCAATGTGGGGCACCTAGGAAGATAGTGAGGAAAGAGATCAACTGAGTCTGGTACAATTGAGAAAAGAAGCGAGTCAAACAGTCTGGGCAGGTAGGGACAAAGCAGAGAACAAGGTAGGACTGATCAATTAAACTGCATTTATTTCAATGCAAGAGGCCTAACAGGGAAGACATGGTTAGGAACATGGGACTGGAATATCATCACAATTACAGAAATGTGGTTCAGGGATGGACAGGACTGGCAGCTGAATGTTCCAGGACGCAAATGCTACAGGAAAGATAGAAAGGGAGGCAAGAGAGGAAGGGAGTGGTGTTTTTGGTAAGGCTTACGTTAAAGCTATACTGAGGGAGGATATTCCTGGAAATACATCCAGGGAAGTTATTTGGGTGGAACTGAGAAATAAGGAGAGGATCACCTTATTGGGATTGTATTATAGATGCACCTAATAGTCAGCAGGAAATTGAGAAACAAATTTGTAAGAGATCTCAATTATCTGTAAGAATAATAAGATGATTATGGTAGGGATTTTAACTTGCCAAACATAGGCTGGGACTACCATAGTGTTAAAGGTTTAGATGGAGAGAAATTTGTTGAGTGTGTACAAGAAAATTCTCTGAATCAGTATGTGGAATGAAATAAGGCAGGGCAGGTGACTGAGGTGTCAGTGGAGGAGCACTTTGGGGCCAGCGACCATAATTCTATTAGTTTCAAAATAGTGATGGAAAAGGATAGACCACATTGAAAGTTGAAGTTCTAGTTTGGAGGAAGGCTAATTTTGACCGTATTAGGCAAGAACTTTCAAAAGCTGATTGGGGGCAGATGTTCGCAGGTAAAGGGATAGCTGGAAAAAGGGAAGCCTTCAGAAATGAGATAACAAGAGTCCAGAGACAGTAAATTCCTGCCAGGGTGAACAGAAAGGGCTGGTAGGTGAAGGGAATGCTGGATAACTGGAGGAATTGCGGGTTTGGTTAAGAAAAAGAAGGAAGCATATATCAGGTATAGACAGGATAGTTCGATAGATTAGAAGAGTATAAAGGCAGTAGGAGCATACTTAAGAGGGTAATCAGCAGAGCAAAAAGGGGACATGAGATAGCTTTGGTAAATAGGGTTAAGGAGAATCCAAAGGGTTTTTACAAATATATTAAGGACAAAAGAGTAACTAGGGTGAGAATAGGGCCCCTCCAAGATCAGTAAGGTGGCCTTTGTATGGAGCCGCAAGAGATGGGGCAGATACTAATCACGTATTTTGCATCAGTGTTTACTCTATAGTAAGGTTACGGAGGCTTTGATGTAAAGGGATTTAATCAGGATATTGATCTGCATTGGGGTGTATTATCTGTAAAGGGAAGCTTGATAAACTTGATAGTTTTCACGAGAGCATCGGGGGCTGCAGGTGGACTTGGCAGAAGTATATAAAGTTATCAGAAGCATGGATATGGTGGATAGTCAGATTCTTTCTCCCAGTGTAGAAATGTCTAATTTTAGGGGTATAGGTTTAAGATGAGAGGGGGAAAGTTTAATTTTTTTTACTTAAAGGGGCAAGTTTTTTTTACAAAAAGGGTAGTAAGTGCCTAGAACACACTGCCAGAGAAAGTGGTAGAAGCAGATCTGATAACAACATTTAAGAGGCATTTAAAGAGACGCATGAGCAGGCAGGGAATGAGGGATACTGACCACTGCACCATCCTGGTGAACCTCTTCTATATCCTGTCTCGTGTAATCACTTCTTTCCTATGGCACCCAGAACACACTACTGGGACAATTTTAACGTCGCGATAGTGTAAGAATAGTAATATAGTTCCAGTTCAGAATGATGGGTGACTTGGATGGGCAATGCAGGTAGTCATGTTTCCTTGGCTTGCTGCCTTTGTCTTTCCAGGTGATTGAGATCATGGGTATGGAAGGTGCTGCCACTGTGCACCTTTGGTACATTGACAGAATGCCAAAGTGATCAGGGAGGGTCCCAGAGGTCTGGAAAATCATTAATGTGACACTCCTTTTTAAAAATGGAGTAAAACAAAAGAAGGAAAATTGCAGTCCAATTAGCCAAACCTCTGTTGTGGGTAATCTGCTTGAATTTTTTGAGGAAATAATAAGTAGGTTAGACCAAGCAGAGCCAATGGGTTTTATCTGCTTAGACTTCGAGAAGACCTTTGTTAAGGTGTCACGCAGGAGGCTGCTGAGTCAGATAATGGCTCATGGTGTTCGAGGTAAGGTGCCAGCATGGATAAAAGCTTGGCTGTCTGGCAAAAAGCAGAGATTGGGGATAAAAGGGTCTTTCTCAGAACGGCAGCCAGTGGCAAATGGTATTCTGCAAGGCTCAGTGTCGGGACCACAACTTTTCATTTTTTACATAATGATCTAGATGAAGGAACTGTAGGCATTCTGGCTAAGTTTTCAGATGACACAAAGATAGGTAAAGGGACAGGTGGTATTGAGGAGGTGGGGAGGCTGCAGAAGACAGGTTAGGAGAGTGAGCAAACAGGTGGAAGATGAAGTACACGTGGAAAAGTGTGAGGTCATGCATATTGATAAGAATAATAGAGGCATGGACTTTTTTCTAAATGGGGAGAAAATGTAGAAGTCTGAAGTGCAAAGAGACTTGGGAGTTCTAGTCCAGGATTCTCGCAAGGTAAACTTGCAGGTTGAGTCAGTAGTTAGGAAGGTAAATGCAATGTTGGCATCTATTTTGAGAGAATTTGATTATAAAAGCAGGGAAGTATTTCTGAGGCTCGATAAGGCTCTGGTCATATCACATTTGGAGTACTGTGCGCACATTTGGGCCCCATATCTCAGGAAGGATATGCAGCCCTTGGAGCGGGTCCAGAGGAGGTTCACGAGGATGACCCCAGGAGTGAAAAGCTTAACATGTGAGGAATGTTTGAGGACTCTGAGACTATGCTCAGTGGAGTTTAGAAGGATGAAGGGCCATCCCATTGAAACTTACAGAAGACTAAATGGCCTCTGAATAGCATTTATTGACCATCTCTATTTGCTGCTATTTCATGAAAATCTCCAAACCTCTGGCTTCAATATACATGAAAAGGAGCAACCACACAAGACTACTCAACCATTCAGTAATAGCTAGCCAGCAATACCTTCATCACATGAATGAATTAAAAAGAAAAATATATATAATATATGTTTAGAATTATGTACTTTTATGTTGACACAAGGAAGCTCTCTCTTGCCACAGACAATGCCCTAAAATGGCAATGGAGACCATGGACTGGTGTTGGCAATAGTTGTAATTGACAAGGGTTACATTGCCTTGTACATGTCATCTTGAGGTCAGGAATGTGATGGAACACACTTTACTTGCCCTCAAATCCCTTCAAAATGTCTGGATTTCAATGAGGGCATCACCTCTAATTGTTTTAAACTCCAGATAGTATATTCCCAATTTATTTAAGCTTTCATCCAAGGACAATCTTGTCATCCCAGGAATTGATCTCTTGAACTTTCACTGCAAGTACATTCTTCCTTGGATAAGAAGTTAAAGTACAAATGTAGTAAAACTTCTTTATTCCTGTGCTCCAAACCCTTTGAAATAAAGTTCTCCATGTCTTCCTGATTGCTTACTGTATGTGTCTGCAGCTTTCAGTGTGTTATTCTTCACACCCATATCTCTGAACGGCATGTCATTTTGGATCCTTTGGACGCATAACTGAATGAAGTAAATTGCCTGTGCCTCCAAAGCAACAGAGTTTATTTGAACAAAACTTCAGATTGACTTAAGTACTCCATGTGGAATCAGTTAACTGCAGCACAACATGGTACCAGCTGGGGATGCACCATACTCTGTTGGTGGTATCTTGTTAATTGCCAGCCAGTTTTAGCTACTAGGTCCAACCCTAGATTGGCGTAATGTGAGAGAAGGAGACCTAAAAGGGGGAGTGTGCACCAAGTCAAGAAAATAATAGTTTAAAAAAATGATAATTTTCATTATTATATTTTACAACAGTTATTGTGTCGTTTATAGTATCATTGCATTATTAATGGAATTGTAGTTCATGTAAACTACTTTGCCTCACTAAAAAGCATGTTGTCGTGGAGTTTAGTAATTAAACCTAATCAATCAAAATTATGCCCTTTCTATATGGGTTACTATCCTATATTTTAAACATAAATGTGGCCGAATGCAGTTGATTATGGCAAAGTCCATCTCAACACTGATTTTGCTTTTCCAAAATCCATTGTTTTCCATCCATCCACTCCAACTATACTTCCCATGCCACAGGAAAACAACAAACATAATCATCATAATCACCACCCTGGTTATACTCTCTTTCATCCTCTTCTGCTGGAAGGAAGATGTAGAATTTTGAATACATATATGAATAGATTCAAGAACAGCTTCTTCCCCACTATTATCCGACTTTTGAATGGACCTCTCAAATATTAATGTCAAGTGTGTGGTGCTGGAAAAGCACGGCAGGTCAAGCAGCATCCGATGCGCAGGGGAATCAACATTTCAGGCAAAAGCCCTTCATCAGGAATGAGGCTTGTGAGCCAAGCGGGTGGAGAGATAAATGGGAGGGAGGGTGAGCCTTGGGGGAAAGATGGCTGAGAGTGCGTTAGGTGGATCAAAGTGGGGCTAATGACAATAGGTCAGAGAGGAGGGTGGAGCAGATAGGTAGGACAGGTCATGTGGGCGGTGCCAAGTTGGAAGGTTGGATCTGGGATAAGGTGTGAAGAGGGGAAATGAGGAAACTGGTGAAATCCGCATTGATCCCGTGTAGTTGGAGGGTCCCAAGATGGAAGATGAGGCATTATTCCTCCAGGCGTAGGGTGGTTGCGATTTGGCAATGGAGAAGGCCCAGGACCTGCATGTGCTTGACGGAGTGGGAGGGGGAGTTGAAGTGTTTAGCCACAGGGCAGTGGGTTGGTTGGTGCGGGTATCCCGGAGATGTTCTTTGAA
The DNA here is from genome assembly GCF_047496795.1 of Chiloscyllium punctatum. Classification (NCBI taxonomy): domain Eukaryota; kingdom Metazoa; phylum Chordata; class Chondrichthyes; order Orectolobiformes; family Hemiscylliidae; genus Chiloscyllium; species Chiloscyllium punctatum. The sequence goes on along the minus strand of NC_092739.1, from coordinate 127,503,318 downwards.
GCATCCTGCAAGTAGGATTTCACTAGTTTCGTCTCCACCCACCTTATCCCAGACCCAGTCTTCAAACTCAGCACCGCCTTCATGACCTTCCCACCTATCCATTCTACCCTCTTCTCCGATCTATCACCATTACCCCCCCACCTTCATCTACTTATCGCACTCTCAGCTACCTTCCCCCCTCCCATTTATCTCTCCACTCTTTTGGCTCACAAACCTCATTCCTGATGAAGAGCTTTTGCCCGAAACATCAATTCTCCTGCTCCTCAGATGCTGCCTGTCCTGCTGTGCTTTTCCAGCACCACACTGTTGACTCTGATCTCCAGCATCTGCAGTCTTAACTTCCTGTCAAATATTAATTCTGATCTCTGTCTCTCTTTCTGTCTGCACCATCTCTGCAACTGTAACACTGTATTCTGCATTTTGTTCTGCTACCCTAATACACTTTGTATGGTGCATCTGCTTGTATTGCATGTGAAATAACACTTTTCATTGTACCTTAGTACATGACAACAATAAATTAATCAATCAATCAAACTAAGCAGTGTGATAATATTGATTTCCTCATGAATGCTATCAATATATCTTTAAAATGACTTTCAATATTTCCCTTATTTTTTGGCCGACAGAAATGCTTGCACCAGTATGAGAAAAAAAAATTGAATGAGACAGCCTTCAAAATGGTAATCATTTCCAGGCATCTAACACCAGCCATTTGCTTATTTGTGGTATATGATGCCAGTTATCTTCAGAACTGTCTTGAAGATGTCCCAGCTTTTCTATTGCATTGTTGATTACATTCATAGATTGGCTGCACCACAAAAGGAGGCCATTTGGCCTGTTTGTGTCCATGCTGGCCTTCTTCAACTCTGCTGACCTCAATTGACAAGCAGGTGTTTATACAGTGCCCTTGTGAAAGTCATGAGACTCTTAGGCTGTGCATTTCAAATCTTATCGAAATACTGCATTTTTCAAAAATAAGTTCATTCTCCGATCATTTCAGCCTCCTTGACGTTAAATCAGTATCTCTACCCTTTCAACAGTGGAAGCAGTTTCTCTGTATCTGCTTTGTCTAGACTTCTCATGGTTTTGAAGGTCTCTATCAAATGTCATGTCAATCTTCTGTATGGAAAATAACAGCATTTTCAATCTGCTCATGTAATCGAAGTCACTGATCTCTGGATGTATTCTCTCAAATCTTTTCTGTATCTTCTCTGAAAAGCATTCAGATCCTTCGTAAATGGTGATATCTGTAACTGGACAAAATTGATTAATGGCTGTTCAAATTCATTCAAACCTCTGTTGTGTGTATCACAGTCAAAGACAGATAGCAAACACTGACAAAATGATGGGCTTCTTTCAAAGGATGGGATGTTTCAGGTGCAGTAGAGCTGTATAACAAGGGTGGGGGAGGGGGGGAGGGTTAAGATGAGGCTAACAAAACTTCATGAATGCCAAAAGAGATATCGAACTAACAATACAAGTGAGAACCAGGCTAAGTATGCTAAGTTCAGAGGGGAATTGAGGAAAGTAATCAGAGAAGTTGAGAGAGTAGGAGAAGAGAAGATAGAATCAGAGAAAAGACTGTCAGCTAACAGTGAAAATGGAAGTAGTTGAGACACTAGATGGGCTATAAATTGATAATAGGAGCTATTAGATATGGTTATATTTCAGTTTAGGTCACCAGTACCTGATGACGTGCATTCAGTGTTCCTGAGAGCAGTAAAGATGGAAATTGCTGAAGCACTAACAATTTTCCAATCCTCCTGGGCTAGAAGAATGTTGCTGGATGATTACAAAATAATGAATTTCATACAGTTATTCAAAAAAGATGTTGGGTTAAGCCCTACAATAACAGGGCTGTCAGTATAATCTGGATGGTAGGAATGCTTTTAGAAGGAAGAATCCAGAACAAATGAGAAGTCACTTGGTGTGGGTTATTTAATGAAAGCCATAGATCTGTTTAAGGCAAATTGTGTGTAAGACTACAGATTGAGTTTGTAGAGAACATTGATGTGGTATATGTACACTTTGAACAAGCATTTAATAAAGTGCCAGACAAAAGACTTCTCAGCAAAGTCAAAGCAGACAGAATACAAGGGTTAGTGGCCACATGGATATGAAGAAAGCTGAGTGACAGGAAACAAAATAAGTAGTTGTTTCTCAGACTGGAAGAAGGTAAGCATTAGGCTTCCTCACGATTGGTACAAAGTTTTTCTTGATCTGTATTGATGATTAGATTTGGGTGTGTGCGACACAATTCTGATATTCACAGGTGATGCAGAACTTGTGATATTTTAAGGATGATGGTAAATCGTGGAAAGGGAAGAAAAGTACAGATAAAATGTAATGCAGTGAAATGTGCAGTGAGACATTTTGGCAAGAAGTATGAGAAATGGCAATATCACCTCAGAAAAGAGAACCCCAAGGTTATTTTTTAATTCTTTTATGATCTGTAGATGTCATTGGTTCAGCCAGAATTTATCGCCTTTGGGAAGATGGTTGTAAAGCACTACTTGAACTGCTGCAGTCCATTTGGTGTAGGTACAGTGCTGTTAGGAAGGAGATTCCAGCACTTTGAGCCAGCAGCAAATGTAAGAATGGCAGTGTAGTTCGAAGTCAGTATGATGTATGGCTTAGAGTGCTGCATTTACTGCCCTTCTGTGTAATAAAGTTTGAGGGTTTTCCAGGTGTTGTTGTTTCCAAGGACATTTGGTGAGTTGCTGCAGTGCACACAGTTGACTCTGTGTGTTCGTCATGGAGGAAGTGAATGTTTCCTGTGGTGGAAGGCTTGCCAACAAGCTGATTTGATATGATTTTATTGTCATGTGTATTCAAGTACAAAAGTGCAGGGGTATGGTGGAAAGTGTATAATGTCGCCACACATCTTAGATAATGTTCTGAGGATCCAAGGTTTGGATTGCACCATGGAGGATGTTGGAATGTGAACTCCAATCTGGAATTAACTGAAATGATGATCAAAAAACTCTTATAGATTGGTATAAAACCCCATATGGTTCACTGATGTCCTTTCGGGAAGGAAACTGCCAGGTTTAAAAGCCTGCCCTACATGTGACTCCAGATACATAGATTGGTCACTCTTAACTATCTCTGAAATGGTCTAGCAAGCCATTCTACTGTATCAATTGTAGTGGGAACTTTGTAGTGTTGATGTAATTCATTGTCAATAGGAGATTGTTGAACTTCTCTTGTTTGGCAGACACTTTGATATGAATGTTACTTTCCACTTATTTACCCACATCTGTATATAGATCACATCCTATTTCATGTGGACACTGATAGTTTCACTATCTGAGGTGTTGCAAATTTTGCTGAACATGGTGCAAACATCAGCTTTGTGTTAGAGGCAAGGTCATTGATGAAACAATTAGACTGTAAGGCGTAAGAGCAGAATTAGGCCATTCGACCCATTGAGTCTGCTCTGTCATTTAATCATGTTGATATGTTTCTCAAACCCATTCTCCTGGCTTCTCCTCATACCCTTGACTCCCCTTGACCAATCAAGAGCCTGTCTATCTCTGTCTCAAATGTATTCAATAACTTGGCCTCCACTGCCCTCTGTGGCAATATGTTCCACAGATTCACCAGCCTCTGCCTGAAGAAATTCCTCCTCATCTCCGTTTTAAAGGATCGTCCTTTCACTCTGTTCCCTCGTGTCATACTCTCTCCAAATAGTGGAAACATCTTCTCCAAATTCACTCTATCCTGGCCTCTCATTATTCTGGAAGTTTCAATCAGAACTACCCTCTTCCTTCTGAAGTCCAAATATCAACCAAGAATTCTCAACTGCTCCTCATATGACAAACACTTCATCTCCGGAATCGTTCTTATAAACCTCCTTTGGATCCCCTCCATCATCAGCATGTCAGTTCTTAGATATGTGGCCCAAAGCTGCTGACAATATTCCAAATGTGGTCTGACCAGAGCCTTCTGCAGCCTCAGCAGTACATCTCTGCTCTTGTATTCTAACCTTCATGAAATGAATGCTAACATTGCATTTGTCTTCTTAACTGTGAGCTGAACCCATGTGTTAACCTTAAGAAAATCCTGAACAAAGTCCCTTTATGCTTCAAACGCCTGAAGCTTTTCCCCGACAAAATAGTGCATGTCTCTAATTTTTCTACCAAAGTGCTCAACCGCACACTTTCCCACATTGTATTCCATCTGCTACTTCTTTGCCCACTCTCCTAGCCTGTCCAACTCCTTCAGCCTCCTGACTTCCTCAATACTACCTGTCCCTCCAGGTGTTTTTGTGCCATCTACAGACTTGGCAATAATAGCCTTAGTTTGGTTAGGCCTTGGATGTTACCCTGAGGAACCTTTGAAATAATGTCCCGGTGCTGTGATGATTCACCTTCATCAGTTACAAGCATCTTCTTTTGTGCTAGATATGACTTCAACAATGAAGAGTTTTCTTCCTGCTTCCCATTGCTTTCAGTTTTGCGAGGATTCCTTGGTGCCACATTCAGTCAACCACTGTTTCAAGGTCAAAGCCAGTCACTTATCTCTTTAGTTCAGTTTTCATTTGCAAGAATTATCAGAGGTGGCAGGATAGGTTGTCAAAGTGATTAATATGGTTTATGGGATCTGGGTCATACAGTCATGTTGAACCTTAAAGAAACACTGGTTCAACCTCACTTTCAGAAGTATGTCTAAATCTGATGGCCATACTTCAGGCAGATGTGAAAGCATATGAGGGAGACAGCAGAAAAGAAATTACAAGAATGCTTCCAAGAAAGAGTGACTTCAGTTGCGCAAATTGATGGAACAATGCGCTTCTTAAAGAAAAAAAAGGAAATTTGATAGAGCTGCTCAAAACCATGTGTGAGCTGTATAGTGGAGCGATACAAGTTATTTCCATTGGTGTAAGTTAAATGGCAAAAGAAACATGAGGAAAAATATAATATTCTGTGAGTTGTTCGGATATGGAATGCATTGTGTGTGTGGTGGAGGCAGGTTTAGTTGTGGTTTGGATTTGGATAATTATCAGAAGGGAAAATATTTGTTGGCTTCTAGTAATGACAAAGCATGGGATGATCTGAAAAGTTCTTTCAGAGATTCAGCCTGGACTGAGTATGTTGATTGCCTGCCTCCTGTGCTGAAAGCATTCTGATTTAACATCACACTAAGTACCCTAACTCATCTGGCTGGCTCCCCATCACCATGTGCATTGACTCCTAATCAAGCAGCATCGAAAATTTAAATACTCATCCTGTTTCCAATGGTCTTGCCCCTACCATCTCTGTAATCTCTGGCCTCAAAACCCTCCTGCACCTCTCCAATTCCAATCTCTTTTACATTTCCAGTTATGATCAATCCGTGATTGTGTGATGTTCCTTATGTTGCCCAGATCCTTAATTTTGACCCAGTGACAGTAAAGGATCTAGGTCAAAATCCTGGAATTCCCTTCCTTAACAGCATTATAGGTGTACTTACACCAAATGAGCTGAAGGATTCAAGAAGGCAGTTCACCGGCACCTTCTTAAGGACAACTAGAGACAGGGAATAAATGCTAGCCCAGCCAGCAATGCCCACATCTCATGAATTAATTGAAGTTCATGCAGTGTTTATACAATGCTGTGACACACATGCTGACCCTTAGTCTAGTCCGGGTTTGAAAGCTGAAGACACAGAAATTCGTTTGCTATAATGTCTATTTCGTGTTTTCTAAATGTATTAATAAACAAACTCGCAGAAATATTATACCATTATCATTAAGACAACAATAGCTTGTATTTATGTAACATGTTTAATGTTGTTAAATTCCCTGAGGAACTCTGCAGGGGCATTATAAGAAAAAGTGAGATTGATTCACCAAAAGAGATATGAAGTCAGGTAATCAAAAGCTTGCTCAAAGGGCTAAACTTTAAGTAGTGTTTTAAATGAAGGAAGCAAAGTAGAAAGGTGGAAAGATTTGGCATAGAAATTTCAGATTTTAAGCCATTTGCAACTAATGACAATACCCATAACTGTGGATTAATTAAGATTGGTGATGTAAAAGGGGTCATGGAGCCGATAATGTTGAATTTCTTTATGCACATACAACAGTTGCTATTCTTGTGCATCTGTGGTTTCACTACTCAATTGTTGCCAGCATTGACTAGAGTTATTCTGGTTCTACATTCTGTACTTCCCTCCCTAAGTCACTTTACCTTCTGTGTTTATCTCTCCTCTTTTAAGATACTCCTTTAAAAAGTATTAACCATTTAGTCACTTTCCTCAACATTAAACAGGGCCAGATTTTGTTTCATAATGCTCTTATAATGCGCTTTCGAATATTTTACTAACTGGTAGAGAATGCAAATTGTATTGACAACAAAGTTGTTTCAACAGATCATCTTGTGCCCCTGTAACTAACAGGAGGTCCTTTGTTCATCACATTTATGATATACGCTTAATACCAACAGGAAACACTTCAAATATAAATCTGTGAAAATTATTGGGATCTCTTTTAGAAACATTTTCTTCACGTTGGTACTAGGTAATTGGGAAGAAATGAATTGAGTGTTTTTATTAAATTAAAAAGAGACAGTAACCTTTTTTAAGAAGTCATATAAATCGAGAGTTAATCAGTTTTAATTTTAATTTGAAAAGAGAACCTCAAATAGTTGTTCCTAACAAAATTAGTCCAACCAATATTTATTTAATGTATTTTTTTCAAGTTTGAAGACAGTTTCAAAATTGTCACTTACTTCAGTTTTTGAGAGGAATATTTGGATATTTCATGAAAAAGGATAATATGATAAGATTGCGCAATGTTATAATCATAAATACTGATAACTTGAAATAATGAGAGGATATAATTATTTCAGTGTTTTGAGAATTTATTTCAATCATTAGAATTAGAAATTATGTTGAAATGTTCATTTTAGTGCCTGCAGAACAAATTCAAGAAGGCTTTTTTTTGGGTTCCTTCAGTACTTATTGATGGTGGATTCTGGGAAATGGAGCTGGGGCAGCCTTGTTCCCATTGCTGTATTGATTTGCCCTTCAGCTGTTTGCACATTGAAGAGAACCAAGGGCCCTGTTGTTGATTATCTACACAATGTCTCTGTGTGCATTATTGACCTGGTTGCAGCTACTGCCCCGTGGCTCTTGGTTTTCCACGCCGTTTCCATGGTGATGGTAATAAAACATTGTATCTCCTGCATCCTGTCTCGGCTGCCACCTGATTTTTCTCCCTGGCATAGCCTGAAAATTTCCAGAGAGCACTAATTGGAAATTATTATTGTTTTTGAAGGAGGGAGGAGGACAATATACTGCAATGTGCTGACTTCTGTAAACTGTGATATAGAAATTGTGTAAAATAATGAAGATTTTAAAACAACATTTTCAGGGTTTAAATTAAGACAAGGATCATTTGTTTGAAAGGATTATTTTCCATTCATATGTAATCCTATAGTGTATATTGCAATAAGTCTTTTTTTTTACTGTAGCTTTAGCTGCTTAACAAAAAAATTGTTACTGTTGGTTTTAACAAAGATAATGCATGCAGTTTTGACAATAAAAACTCATAGAAATTCACATTAATTATTTTAAATTCAGGAAAAATGTCATTGTCAAAAATATTTTTGCTCCAATGTCAGTGATGAAATGAAAAGGAAATATGTAGCAGATTTTTCTGTAGAAGTAACAGGAATACTCACATCACTCAGTATTATTTATGTAGAAATTAGCCAGTACACAATTTAATGCAGAAATCCAGAGTTGTGTCTGGAATGAGATAGTCGTCCAAAAACTTCTTATAAATAGTATTAGCTACTTGTTCAATACGTTTTTACCCCTTAGAAATTAACTAAATTCATCGCAAAATTACAATGTTTCCATTCCAGAGTCAGCATAATTTTATCAAAGGTGTCTCGTTAAAAACTACCCACTTTTTTAAGTACTGGCAGGCAAACCATCTGGTTTTCACAAGTGCGGAATCTCTGTTTTTCCAGATCTTGGTTATCGCTTACAAAGATGTATTTTCTGCTTTACTTTTTCTTTCTGTCTCTCTGAATTCATACTTCTTTCCCTCTCTCTGCTCCTGAGCCATTTCCTTCTTGGTACTGCTTACAAGCTCAACCAGTTTAGGATTTCCAGGTCCAAGGGCGTGGCCCATATTTCCATGAGTGGAACTATTTTTAAATGCAAGGGGTTTGTCAGTGAAATTTGCAGCTTTTAAAGACCTTCTTCAAAGGAAGGCTAATTGTCACCACCGTTATAGAATCATAGAATCCGTACAGTGTGGAAACAGGCCTTCTAACGTTCAAATTTGCATGCTCATGGCATAGGCAGGTAAGAGCAAAGTGTAATTATGTGCATTCAATTTTGTCTGTTCATTTTGTTTTTGCACTGCTCCTCCTCCTCCTCCTCCCAAATTTGCAATTCAGAATATCAGTCCAGTTTCTGCCTACATCATTGAGATAATCCTGGTCAACATCAACATTTCCTGTAACTCTACCTGTTGTGCTGTTTGTCCTCTTCAGCCTTACAGTGATGTTAGACGCAGTGATGTTAGTCATCCATTCTATCTTCTGGATTAGTGGTGCTGGAAAAGCACAGAAGTTTAGGCAGCATCTGCTCCTTGGATGCTGCCTGACCTGCTGTGCTTTTCCAGCACCACTAATCCAGAATCTGGTTTCCAGCATCTGCAGTCATTGTTTTTACCTAATCCATTCCATCTTTCCTCACTACATTTCAACTGTCATCTACTTCAACCGAATTATATTTGCCAGTTTATTTTCCTCCTAGAATCTATGTTTATTGTTCTACTTTCACCCATATGCATGCTTCTGTGTCAGAAATTTTATCCCTGTTATCAGAACAGTTTCAGCATGTATGCTGATGACTCACAAGCTTACTTCCATATCTCTTTCCATTCATAGAATCATAGAATCCCTACAGTGTGGAAACAGGCCATTTGGCCCAACAAATCCACATTGATCCTCCAAAGAGTAACCCACCCAGACCCATTCTCCTAACCTATTGCTCAACATTTTTCCTGACTAATGCACCTAACCTACACATCCCCTTGACACTTACAAAACACTGCAGATATTGGAAATCTGAGATAAAAACAGAAAATCCTGGAGAAAACCTTTGGAGAAACTCAACAGGACTGGCATCTGTGGTGAGAGAAACAAAATTAACATTTCAAGTCCAATATGAGTCATCTTCAGTTCAAAAATACTTATAGCGGACTTGAAACGTTAACTATGTTTCTTGCTCTACAGATGCTTCCAGACCTGCAGTGTCTCTCCAACATATTCTGTTTCTTCCATCCAGTGTTGTCTGTCAATAAATTAATGCTGGCCAGAATTTCCTCCAATAACATCAGGAAGGCATAGGTCATTCTACTCAACTGTTGCTAACACCTCCTTGCATTTCCCTTAAATTCCATTCTCGTAACTCCTCTCAAAAAATTAATCAAGTGGTTTAGAGCCTCAACATATTATTGAAACCTGAGCTGAGCCCAGCGTGCATGTGCTATCCATCACGTATTTTCTCAGGCACAACATCAACTTCCAAGTCCTTGCCTTACCCAACTGAAACTGAGATTCTTAACCATGCTTCTGTTTCTCAAAGTTTCATCTTTGCAAAAGCTTGATCATTGTGCTCTTAAGTTTTAACTACGTGTATGTCTGTGTATCTGATGTTGGAGCTGTACAGAACTTTGAGGCCACAGCTGGAGTACTGAGTACAATGATCTGAACTGCACTAAGAAGGTTGTGATTACATTGGAGGGGGTGCAGAGGAGATTCACCAGGACATTGGGATGGAGCATTTTAGCTATGAACAGAGACTGGATAAGCTCAGGTTGTTATCACCCAGATGGTGGTGAGAGTCTGTAATGCAATAACTGGGTCGGTCATTGAGGCGCATACCATCACAACCTTAGAAACATACTTGGATAAACATTTGAAATGTCATAACATTCAAGACTATAAAACTAGTGCTGGAAAGTTGGGCTAGTGTACGTGGTAATGTATCTTTGGTGGTACAGACTCAATGGGCCAAAGGACCTCTTCTGCACTCTATGATTCTGTCATAAATCATTTATATTGGTTGTTGTGTGTTTTACATTTTAAAAAGTGGCTCCACTTCAAAAAAAAACTGTTCACTTGACTGTAAAACACTTTTTCTGTACTGCAAGACACAATGTGAATGCAGATTATTTTATTCCTTTATAGAATCATAGAATCCCTGTAGTGTGGAAAGAGACAGTTCGGCCCATCAACTCTGTACCGACCCTCCAAAGAGCTTCCCACCCAGACACAGCCCTCCCCAAGGCTAATCTACCTAGCCTGTACATCCCTGGACACTGCAATGCAATTTGTCATGGCCAGTCCATCTAACCCACACATCTTAGGTTCCTTTATCCCTTGCCCTTCTCTTCTGTTGCATAATTCCATTGCCTTGTCCTTCACTATTGCTGCAAGTTTTTCCATCACTATGTTCTTTGGACTGTTGCTTACAGCCTCTTGTGCATTAATTTTCCTATTTTATCACTTAGTTCCTATCTTTGCAACTACCTGCCTAAACTTTTCTGTACTGTTGATTACAGTTTCTGCTTTTCTAATAATTTTATTTCAACTTTGTTATTGTTCTTAATTTCCTTTACAATTTAGAGAATATTCCTCCTCTCTGAAAGGAGTATATACATATAAGTTGCTATTGAAGGTGATTACTGGTACGCCAATACAGTGGCATGTCTTTTGGTCCGTCTGGATCAACTGTTCTTACTTTGTATGTAAGTTTAGAAGACAAAGTTGTTCAACAGTGTGAGGAATCAGAGCTGTACCTGAATCTTGTCCCAGAAAACACGTGTATTTTGGGTAAATATTATCGGAGAGTGAGTAGAACCTGTAGCCCTGACTATATGTCAAGGATTTCATACATCAGGCTTGACACCAAAAGGAAGATTTTGTACAAGTTGGGCTTGATAATGGAGAGAAATTGAAATATGGTAAAGAAAGCAATAGAGTAACAAAAGATATGACAAAAAGATGAATGCTTTAGCTGGTTTGGGGGTAACAGTCTTACAGAAATGGAACACACTGTGGAGATTTCATATGATTTTATCAGTCTGACCAAGAGGTCATGGAGGAGAATGGAATTCAAGCAAAGTTGTTGGAATTTTATCAAGTGCCAAAGAATCAGTCTCAGTGAGACTTCATTGTTCCAAGACTTGATGCCAAATTGTTTGGCCATCTCAGAACTGAAAGAATATTGGCACAGAATGACAGCCAAGTTTGCTGATCTGGCAAGTAATTATATAAAATGCTTTTAGATATAAGAATGTCCATATCATTGCAATGATATATAATATATAATCTAATTTGAAATATGACAAAGCCATGTAAATAAATATCAGTAAATTGCAACTTCCTCCAATTTGCTGAACACTAAGTTCCATATTCAGTGTTGTGTCTGAGTTAGTGCCAATGTCCTGAGGGAAAATAATGATCAAAGGTGTTGTAATGATTGCAATAATTTTGAGTAGTTCCATTTTATTCCCTGTATATAATGTTTTATGGGAAATATATTACGTTTGGGCATGAAGTTCACAATTCTTTTTCTTAAACCGACAGTAGTTTTCTGAACTGTTAAGTAAAATTGAATCTACTTGCCATTTCCGTTGATGTCAATAATGTTTTATGTACTGATTTAAGGAATGTTCAGAATGAAATTCATGTTATTCATTCCAGAGTAGAGAGGGCTCAAAAATATTATGCTAGATTTTCAAAGAGATTAAACAGAATATCTTCTATTCATAATATTAATCTTTGAACATGAAATGTAGGCTTACCCTGAAGAGAAGAAAATAGCACAGACATTTCAGACTTATATATAATTTTACAACAGAGAAACAGGCCATTCAACCTAACATAACTGTACGTGTTCATGCTGCACAAAAGCCTCCTCCATCCTTAATTCATTTCTCCCTTCCAACATGCTGCATCTTCCATTTAAATGCATCTATGTTATTTGTCTGACCTGCTACATATGGTACCACGTCCTAGGTTTCTAAACACTCACCGAGAAACAATATTCCTCCCAAATTCCTTGTTATTTTTGTGTCTATTTCATATTTACGGGCCCTAGTTTTGGATTTCCCGCAAGTGGAAACAATTTTTCGCATCGATTCTATTAGACCCATCACAAATTTGAATTTAATCTATGCATGTGGGAGATGATTAATGGATGAAATTAAGTGCCCAGAAAGATGTTGGAGTTACAGTGGAGAAGCTTTTTCACAAGAGTGAGAAATTAAGATTTATTCATTTTTTTGGAAAATAGCCAACAAAAAAAAACTTGCTGATTTTGTACCTTCTAACATAAAGTTAAAAAGAGGTTGGGGGCAAGCAAGTGAGTCCTGTAATCAGAAAAAGAGAGAAAAGGTGGAAAAGAACAAGTGTGTTTTTAATTTATTCTTCAGTTAAATTTTATCAATGGTGCCAGTGTTCATGGTCTCCTCTGAAATTCTGAGTTGCGTGCAGAGTTTGCTGTGAATTATGAAGGAAAGCACTGTAATTTTTATAAGTAAAGTTAAAAATCACACAACACCAGGTTATAGTCCAACAGGCTTGACTGGAAGCACTAGTTTTCAGAGTGCCGCTCCTTCATCAGTGGTTGTGGAGGACACAATTGTAAGACACAGTATTTATAGCAAAAGTTTACAGTTTGATGTAACTGAAATTATACATTGAAAAATACCTTGATTGTCTGTTGAGTCTTTCATTTGTTCGAATACCATTATAAGTTTCACTTCTTTCATGTGCAAAAGACAAAACTTTTTTTTAAAAGTTGCATTCTCCGGTTAACTGTAACAATTGGTGTTAGCTAGACAATATGTTGAAGGTGTTGGCCCCCGTGTTCTCTGTCTATGACCTGATGTTTAGATTGATTCTAATCTAAAAAGTGAGATAACAGAGTTTTACATAAATTCATCCAGTTTTTGAGCAAAGTACAATGTAACTCTGTAAGTACAAATTCACCGCACAAAATATATGTATGTGTGTTTATGTGGGTCTTTGTGTGTGTGTGTGTGTCTGTCTGTCTGTCTGTCTGGGTTGGGGTGTTGTGAGAGTGAGAGAGAGTGTATATGTGTGTGTATGTGAGTGTAGAGTGTCTTAAATCTGTGAGGGGATGCATGTGTGAGTGTGGAAGTGTATGTGCGTGTGTCTGGGGTGGGGGGTTGTGAGTGTCTGTGAGAGAGAGCGTATATGTGTATGCATGAGTGTAGAATGGTCTAAGTCTCTGAGAGGATGCATGTGTGAGTGTGGGTGTGTGTGTGTGTCTGTAAGGGTGTGTGTCTGTGTATATGTGTATATAGTGCAATGATGGTCACCTGTAGTGTGACATGAACCCAAGGTCCCAGTTGAGGCCCCCCCTATCGGTATGGAACGTAGCTATCAGCCTCTGCTCGCCCACTTTTCACTACTACCTGTCCCAAAGTCCGCCTTGGAGGATGGTCACTCGAAGGTCCGAGGTCAAATGTCCTTGACCGCTGAAGCGTTACCCAACTGGCAGGGAACACTCCTGTCTGTTGATTGTTGTGCGGTGCCCATTCATCTGTTGCCGTAGCCTTTGCTCGGTTTCCCCAATGTACCATACCTCCGGGCATCCTTGCCTGCAACGGAGAAGATAGACAATGGTCTATCTTCTGAGTCACATTAGTACCTGCCACATACATGTTGGGAGGTATCCCCACATATAATGGTGGTATCCATGTCCACACACTGACGCATCTTGCAGCGCCTACTGTGACAGGGTTGTATGGAGTATGGTGAATTTGTACTTTCAGCGTTACATTGTACTTTGCTCAAAAACTGCATGACTTCATGTAAAACTCTGTTATCTCATCTTTTAGATTAGAATCAATCTAAACATCATGGCATAAACACAGGGGGCTAACACCTTCAACATATTGTCTAAGTAACACCAATTGTTACAGTTAACCTGAGAATGCAACTTTTTAAAAAAAGTTTTGTTATTTATACATGAAAGAACTGAAACTATCATGGGTATTCGAACAGATGAAAGTCTCAACAGACAATCAAGGTATTTTTCAATTTATAATTTCAGTTACATCAAACTGTAAATTTTTGCTATAAATTCTATGCCTTACAATAGTGTCCTCCACAACCACCTGATGAAGGAGCAGCGCTCCAAAAGCTAGTGCTTCAAGTCAAACCTGTTGGACTATGACCTCGTGTTGTGTGATTTTTAACTTTGTACATCCCAGTCCAACACCGGCACCTTCAAATCATGACTTTATGAGTTAGGTCTAGAGAATCTATTCAGTGTTGAGAGGTGTCCTGTTGGATGGGGTGTGAAAGAGAAAATGGCCCAGTTTTACCAATGATTTGAACAGAGACCAAATCAATGAGGCAGGGAGGAAGAAAATATCATTTGAGGCGAGAAAATGAATCCAATTTGAATGGCTAAACTTGCGCTAAGATCCTAGTTGAAGAAATAGAGAATCAGTTTAGAGCTGAAGAATGAGACTCTGGTTGGAAGGATGGATGATGGAAGTAAATCTAGTTTGAATAAAGGGGCAAGACATCTCTGAACACAGTTTACTTAGTTTTCAGACTGCCATTTCTTCCAGGAATATTTGTGTCCTTAGCCAACCATTTAAAATGTATTTCTAATGTTTGTTTGATCAAACGTGTATTACTAATGTTTTGTTCAAAATCAATATTACAGTAGTAAAGCTATTCAAATATAATTCTGCAACTATGTTAACCCTAAACTTAAAAAAAGAAGGAAGTTTGATTTTTAAAAATGTGGTTTAGTTTTGCTTGCCCTCTCAGCACCTTGTTATTTTTGCTTTGACTAGTCCATTTAACCTTTGCTTCATTCATTTACTACTGGCAGTTGGTTAATTAGACCATAAGAATTGAAGCAACTTATAAGATTCTGGATTTTCATTCATTTGGGTCCAAAGATAATTTTGCATCCATAAACCTCGAATATAAAGGTTACTGTAGTCACACCTTAGGTGCAGGCAGATCATTCCCTGTAAAATTATTATGGAGAGAGGTTTATTAATGAATAAACTGCTAGCTGGCTTCCAAACCTGAAACTCAGTGTGTAAACATTTCCTTGGCACTGCAAGTTAATAAATGCTGATAAAGTCGTACTGACAAGACCAATATCCATTCTTGATGTTATTTCTAAGTAAAATGTCCTGGTAATTTTATAGAAGTATTGTCTATTTATCATGCACCACAGCTTATTTCATATCGTCGATGTTTTATTTTAATCTAAGTTGAAGTCAGTTTATTTTTCACTTCTGCAAAAATGCTGTTCAAAAGCCTTGAAAAGCAGACACCAGTAAGAATATTATTCAGTGTTCCAATAGGTACCATTGTTGAATCAAAAATAGCCTGTCAGTTGCTGGATGCTCATGTTCTTTGCTTAAGGAAAGAACCTTGATCCTACAAAATGAGGAAGGGCCTAAACCAAGCCATCTGCTTCAACTTTGATCAGGGTCTGTGAACTGCGGTTTGCCAGGTGCAAATTACGAGGCTTGTCCCGTATGAAGTCAAAGACACTAATTGAAGTGTTTCATCATCTGAAGCCAAGGATGCAACCAGTTGTCTTATCCTTTGTGTGAGATGAAGTGGATTTTGTTAAATTTATGAATGTATGTCCTCCCCTGCCTGTCAGGCTGTGCGTAAAATAAATGACTGTGGTTAAAGCTGCAGCAATTATTAATCTGTGCAATTCCACATGGATGTGACTTTTTTTCCTCCCTTCCTTTGTTTCCAAACGTTATTTTTTATCTCAAAAACGTGGTTAGTCGCAATGATAGCTCAGCTCGAATGAAATCTTTGCAATATTTGCTGTTTTCATTTTCTGTCCTGTGTAAAGCTTCCAAATACCACTTGTGGTGAAATTGTGACTGATATCAGTATAAACTAATCAATACCTGTGAGTGATCACAATGCGCTTCTCTTATCAAGGTGATTTCATAAAGTGCATGAACAAAGCTTTGGCCTTGTATAACAGAAATGTGAACATTTAACATTAAATTTGGCAGTCCTGTATTCTTTTATATGACATAATAATATTGAGGGAACGTTAATTGTTCTGTAATCAGTCAGAATTATTGTCTCAACCTCCTGCCCGTTGCATGTGAATAACATAAACAGCAGATGTACTGAAATTTGTTCCCTTGGTTCCATTTTTAATCTTTGAAGCTGTAATTATTTTTAATTCCCAGTGGTACAATTATGGAGATCCACCTAGTTACAGATTAGCCGAGTTTATTCTGAAGGCAGATGGGAGATAGCTTGGCTCCAAGCTCTCCTTTCTTCCACAGGGTCAAGAATGCTTCAGGACTGCAAAGAATCAATATTGGCCAATAATCATATCACTTTACACCAAACTAAAGTTGCATTCTGTGGATATTATTTCATGTATTGAAAACAGAAAATGCTGGAAATACTCAGCAGGTTTCATAGCATCTTTGAAGAAAAACAGAGTTCATGGGGATGAGTTTGCAGACCAAAGCCTGGAGAATTCCTCAGATGGCCTTTCTACTACTCCCACGCATCCCAACCTCCAGACTTCTGTGGTGACGTATGTGAGCCCAAGGTCAACATACATGTCCTTGTCCAATCAAGACACTTAAGTGACTGATAAAAGATCACTTTTGAGGCTGGGGGGGGGCTGCTCCAGGAAAAAAATCAAGAAAATTGCCCCGCTCAAGGCACAGGCAAGAGCAATGGTTGGTGGGTGGAGGGAAGCCAGCATTGCTACATCAATGGCCTTCTTTCAGCTTTGAACTACCCTGCCCACTCCAAAACCTCTGTTACCTGCCGATGGTCCTATCTCTGTCTCCTTTCTGTCAGCAACCCACCCACCAGTTCACCCTCCACTACACATCCTCACTTCTCCTCCCTGCCCTGAAACCCCCAGGTGGCATGCTGGGAATCTCCACCATTCGGAAAATCCTAGCCAACATTTTGGTCTGTCAAGACTGGAAAAAGCTAAACATGTGATAGGTTCTGATCAAACAAAAGGCAGAAGGGTGGGGGAAAGCATGCAAGAGAAGGACTGAGAGGAAAAGAGAGATTAAATGTCAAAAAGATTTAATCATGAATACCCAAAGACAGTTAGAATGGAGCAAGAAAAGAAACAAAAAGAGGTATAAATATCTGGATCTTGAAAAGCTGTCATCTGAAGCAAAAACAGAGAGGCAAAAGAGAAAAAGAAACAAAACCAGCAAAAAAAAAACAAAATAAGGAAACCGTAATAAGTAAAAGATATGTCGAGATTTTTGAACTGTACAGTGCAAAGAAGTGCAGCCAGTAATAAGGAAAGCTAATGAAATGTTGGCCCTGCAACTGTACAAGGTGCTGGTGAGAACACATCAGAAGTACTGTGAACAGTTTTGGTCCCTTGTTTAAAGAAAGTTGTCATTTCATTGGAGGCAGTTCAGAAAAGGTACACTAGGAAGATCTCCAGTATGGAGGATTGTATCATGAGCAAAGACTGAATAAATTGGGACGCTACTCATAGAATCATAGACATAGAGTCATAGAGATGTACAACATGGAAATAGACCCTTCGGTCTAACCCGTCCATCCCGACCAGATATCCCAACCCAATCTAGTCCCACCTGCCAGCACCCGGCCCATATCCCTCCAAACCCTTCCTTATTCATATACCCATCTAAATGCCTCTTAAATGTTGCAATTGTACCAGCCTCCACCACTTCCTCTGGCAGCTCATTCCATACATGTACCACCCTCTGTATGAAAAAGTTGCCCTGTAGGTCTCTTTTATATCTTTCCCCTCTCACTCTAAACCTATGCCCTCTAGTTCTGGACTCCCCCGACCCCAGAGAAGCAACTTTGCCTATTTGCCCTATCCATGCCCCTCATAATTTTATAAACCTCTATAAAGTCACCCCTCAGCCTCCGACGCTCCAGGGAAAACAGGAGTGAAAAACAACCCTCCGCCACCACCCTCTGTCTTCTACCTTTGAGCCAGTTCTGTATCCAAATGGCTAGTTCTTCCTGTAATCCGTGAGATCTAACCTTGCGAATCAGTCTCTCATGGGGAACCTTGTCGAACGCCTTACTGAAGTCCATATCAATCACATCTACCGCTCTGCCCTCATCAATCCTCTTTGTTACTTCCCAAAAAAAATCAATGATTCCCACGCACAAAGCCATGTTGGCTATCCCTAATCAGACCTTGCCTTTCCAAATACATGTGCATCCTGTCCCTCAGGATTCCATCCAACAACTTGCCCACCACTGACGTCAAGCTCACTGGTCTATAGTTCCCTGGCTTGTCTTTACCGCCCTTCTTAAATGGTGGCACCACGTTAGCCAACCTCCAGTCTTCCAGCACCTCACCTGAAACTATCAATGATACAAATATCTCAGCAAGAGGCCCAGCAATCACTTCTCTAGATTCCCACAGAGTTCTCGGGTACGCATGATCAGGTCCTGGGGATTTATCCACCTTTATCCATTTCAAGGGATCGAGCACTTCCTCCTCTGTAGTACGGACATTTTACAAGATGTCACCATCTATTTCCCTACAGTCTATATCTTCCATATCCTTTTCCACAGTAAATACTAATGCAAAATATTCATTTAGTATCTCCCCCATTTTCTGTGGCTCCACACAAAGACCGCCTTGCTGATCTTTGAGGGGTCCTATTCTCTCCCTTGTTACTCTTTTATCCTTAATGTATTTGTAAAAACTCTTTGGATTCGCCTTAATTCTATTTGTCAAAGTTATCTCATGTCACCTTTTTGCCCTCCTGATTTCTCTCTTAAGTATACTCCTACTTTCTTTATACTCTTCTAAGGATTCACTCGATCTATCTTGTCTATACCTTACATATGCTCCCTTCTTTTTCTTAACCAAACCCTCAATTGCTTTAGTCATCCAGCATTCCCTATACCTACCAGCCTTTCCTTTCACCCTAACAGGAATGTACTTTTTCTGGAGTTTACTCACTGGAGTTTAGAAGATTAAGAGGTGATCTAATTCAAACACGTAATATTTTACATGAGGGTAAATGCTAAGAGGATGTTTCCCCTCATGGAAGAATCTCGGACCAGAGGGCATAGTCTCAGTATAAAGAGGTGTCAATTATAAGACTAAGATGAGGAGGAATTTTGTTTCTCAGAGGGTTGTGATTTTTTGGACTTTTTGCCACAGAGTTTTGGGGGCAGAGTTCTCATGCATATTTAGGGCTAAAGTAGATAAATTTATGATCAGTATGAGGAATCTAGGGTTACAGGGGTGAACAAGACAGGAAAGTAGACATGAGGAATGTTGGATCATCCCTGATCCTATTGAATGATGGAACAGGCTCAAGGACTTGAACAACCTACTGCTGTTGATATTTCTTACGGTCTTATCATCTTCTTATGAAGTTCTTAATGGCCTAGCCTTATGTTGAGGCTGTGACCCCTGGTACATTTTTTTAAATTCATTCACAGGAATGAATATTGCCCTTCCCTAATTACCAAGAGGTCAGTTTATTTTTAAGAGTCAACGACATTGCAGTGGGTCTGGAGTCACATGTACCTTCCTTAAAGGACGTAGTGAACCAAAAATGCAACAATCGGCAATAGATTCATTTTTATTCGACTCTTAATGCCAGATTTTTTAAAAATTGATTTCAAATTCCACTATCTTACGTAGTGGGATTTGAATCTGGGTCCCCAGGATATTCCCTGGACTAATAGACTAGTATAATACCACTGGCCCATCACTAGACTCCCAAACCACAAAAAAACATACTCCCTGTATCTAGTCTGGCTAGCCCTGTTCAAATTTTAGACATTCATTCAAATTCCTCTCATTCTTCACCGCACTTGTCTCTGAGATGGTGGGACTGCCTATGAAGATAGATTTGGAGCTGTCTTGGAGTGTGAAATCTAAAATGTGCTCCTTCATAATCCAGCAAAGCTCTGTGATAATCCTCACACTGCCTGCATTCTATCTGTGGTTACTCATTTCAGCAAAGGTCGATTATCTTCTGGTGTCAGAATGAAATACTTTCTAGAACTCTCTAACCTCAGTTGCCTCTGTGCCAGAAATAAACTGACTACCATATACATACATTGTCTACAGTTTGTTCATGTCTGCAGTTCACTCTGTACCAGTTCAAACCACAACTGACATCTTCAATTCTGCATTCATGAAACTCAGCCTGTCCTTGATTGTTGCGAAATAAAACACACATGAACTCTCACCTGGTCAGCCAAATATTGCGCCATTACATTGAAGTCCAAATTCTGAAATTCCCCACAACTTGGTAGTCACCTCTCTCTAAAAGCTACTATTTGGAGATCCAATACAGTTCGATATCAAAGATCTCAACAAGTCCACAGTAGTTCTCATATACAGTGCATATTTTGTCACAATGCTGCACTTGTGCAGAGTAACCTGGACTATGGATCAATGATACGTAATGTAGAGAATTAGAGAAATTCCATTGGCACTGCCTTCCCACATCATCATGATTCAACAAGAGGACCAGTAATCATGTGTTGGTGTTCGGAAAACCAGCTGTACAAGAGTTCAGCCAAAACACCTGCAAAATCAACAAATTTATCAAATCAAATTAACGGACTAGGCGCTGTATCCAGCTAGTCAAAACGTGCTTCCTCAACCAGATTTGTTTTCTCAACACTCAAATAGCAAAGTGTCCAAGGGGAGAAAAACAAAATCCTGAGGATGTATCAGCATTTACATTAATGACTGCGAGAAACTTGCTGCAAATCATTCAAAATGGCAATAACTTCTCTGTCACTTTTTGATTCATTTGAAGCTAACTTCATGATGAGATAGAATAATGGTTGAGAAGGAATAATAAGAAAGCAAACTCTGCCACTCCAAATGAACTACTTGTGAGATGGCAGAAACTCATGATCCTGAGACAGCCCTTGGACAGAAAAATGGCAAGTCATATTAGATTAGAGATTAGATTACTTACAGTGTGGAAACAGGCCCTTCGGCCCAACACAATATTGTTGCCACATAACTGCCAGGCAATTACCATCTTCAGTAAGAGACATTACAACCACCTTCCCTTTATGTTCAATAGCATTACTATTGCTATCAATATTCAGGCAGTTACCATTGACCATAAACGGGACTGCATAAGTCATATAAATACTGTGTCTACAAGAGCAGGGCAGAGGCCAGGAGTCCTGCAGTGAGTAATTTACCTCCTGATTCTCCAAAGCTGTCCAGCGTCTATAAAGTACGAGTCAGGAGTGTGACCGAATACTCCCCACTTTCTGGATGCGCGCAGCTCCAACGACCCTCAACAAACTTTGTACCATCGGAAAAAGCAGCGTGCTTGGTTGGCACCACATTTACAAACATCCAGTCACTCCACTACTCAGTGGGAGCAGTAAGTGCCATCTAAGAAATATATTGTAGAAATTTACAAAAAACTCCTGAGACAGCACCTTCCAAACTCTTGACACCTCCACTTCCTCAAAGGCTAAGGACAGCAGATGTTTGGGGAAACACCACCTGCAAATTCCGTTCAAAGCCACTCACTATCCTGACTTGGAAATGTATCATCACTGTTGCTGGATTCAAATCCTGGAAATCCCTCCCTGATGGCTTTGTGGGTTTACCACATGGATTGCATTGGTTCAAAAAGATTGCTCACCACTACCCTCTCAGGGGCAACTCGAAACAGACAAACAGTGCTGGACCGGCCAGCAACGCCCACATGCCACAAATGAATACAAACCTGTTCAAACTGTATTCTCTAGAGTTTCAAAAAATGAGAAAGTAATCTCATTGAAACTTATGAAATACTTAAAAGAATTGACAGGATAGATGCAGGTAAGATGTTTGCCCTGCATGGGGTGTCTAGAATCAGGAGGCACAATTTTCAAATAAGGCAAATGCCATTCAGGACCGCGATGAGGAGAAATATTTTTACTCAGAGAATGATCATGTTTGGAATGCTGCATGCTAGAAGTTATTGCCATTTTGTGTTTAGTCAAAGTAGAATTTCATTTTGATTTCCAGTGGTGTAAATAGTTGAGAAAATAGTTTTATTAAAATGGTATTGAAAAATTTAATCAATTATGATTGTATTAATTGGCAGAGTAGGCTTAATGAGCAGAATGGTCTATTCCTGTTCCTTTGTTCCCCGTCATGACCCTCAGTTTTGTCATCCAAACACATGATACTTACTCAAACATTTTCTTAAAATCTATAGAGACAACATCCCTGTATACCACATTTACTTCATCAAAAAGTATTCGCTTAGATTGACCAAATACGGTCTGTCTTTTACAAAACCACATCAGCTTTCCTTAGTTAAAACCACTTCCTTCACATGCTCAAATATGAAGCATACTCTAAAATTGAAAGTATTTCACAGGGACAATTCTTTTCACAACATCCTGGTCCACTCTCCTGTCATTTCCAACACTTCTTCACCCAGCATTGACACCATCCCAAGCAATTACTGAAGGTTTAACACCTTGGTCTTATACTTCCTCCCTCTTTACTATCCAACTCCCCATATTCAACTTGAAGGTACATCATTCAATGTAGTCTAACATGTTCACTGCTCGTAATGCAGTCGCCTCTATATTAGAGAGACAAAATGCAGTCTGGGTAATGGCTTTGTGGAATACCTCTACTCTATCCCAATAACGACCCAACCTTGTAGTTTCTTGCCATTTCAATACAGCATGTTTCTCTCACACTAACAGTTCTGACCTGGGCATGCTACAGTATTCTAGCAAAGGCCAATGCAAGCTGAGGAACAACACTTCATTTGCTGCTGAGGCATTTTACAGCCTCAACAACTGAAGCCCATGAACTCAGTTTCCATCTTAGTTAATCACCATGTCTTGTTTGCATGGGTTTGTACTCAGCAGAACTGATCTACCCTTTTGCTATTAACATTTACACTCCATTGATAGCTCTCATTTACTATCATGAGGCTCCCTGCCTCATTCCTGATGAAGGGCTTTCCCCAGATTGTTGATTTTCCTGCACCTCGGATGCTGCCTGACCTGCTGTGCTTTTCCAGCACCACTCTAATCTTGACTCTGATCTCCAGCATCTGCAGTCCTCACTTTCGCCTCTTGCTCTATGCAGCCTTAATCTGGTCCACTTGCTGATCCCCCTTTTCTACAGGATAAGACCCGCTATTTTGCCAGCCCACTTAAGTTTCAAAGAAGAGTAAAAGTAAACACGAGACATTAACTCTGTTTTTCTTCACCAATGTTTCTTTAGCACTTCCTGTTCTTATTTCAGATCAGCATCATGTGCAGTACTTTACCTTTGTTTTAGAGAAGATGTCTCATTTGTGAGAGCGTAAACATAGTTATCACGAATAAATCCAATGAGGAATTCAGAAGAATGCTCAGATTTTAGAATTTGCTACCACTTGAAACAGTTGTGTTAAACAGCATAAATACATGCAGGGAGAAACTCGTTATTTTTCTGTAGTCTTGATTGTGGAATGAAATGGGAAAAGAACTCTTTTAAAAAAACAAGGATTTTTGAAGGATTGCTACTTTTTTTAAGAGAAATAATCCCTAACATTCATTGTAAGTGTTTGCATAGCTGCTTGGAAACCTAGTTTGCAGACGAGCTGCAGCTAAGGAGTGTGTAGGAATGGAAGGTGGCTGACAACAAATTAGTCTGTTAGCTCCTGACCAGTTATTGATGACAAAGGCCTTCTGCCTACCAACAACTATGACTGGCTCCCAAGTGACAGCTTGGTTGTGAATGTTGTTGAGAAACCCTAACAAAATCTTTGGGAAGGAGATATTTTTACTGTGAGGATAGTCAGTTTGTTTCCTCTTTCCACTGCTATACAGTGTGACTTTTGGTTGATAAATCAAAGACCTAACTGAACAGAGTGTGAACTCTTGCAAACAATTGAAAGTGGTTGGAACAGAGAGACAGTTCTGATCAGCAA
This sequence comes from Chiloscyllium punctatum, assembly GCF_047496795.1. Lineage (NCBI taxonomy): Eukaryota > Metazoa > Chordata > Chondrichthyes > Orectolobiformes > Hemiscylliidae > Chiloscyllium > Chiloscyllium punctatum. Next base: position 127,479,359 of record NC_092739.1, on the reverse strand, counting down.
ACGGATCATCTCAGCAAGCGCTGTGAACAGGGATCACTGAACTATCAACTCCTTCCTGCCAAAAGAGCAGCGCTCCAAAAGCTTGTACTTCCAAATAAACCTGTTGGACTATAACCTGGCGTTGTATGATTTTTAACTTTGAAATAAATAGGCGTTCTTGTTAAATATCAAAACCTGATCTGGGCTTTCTCTAAATCTGGATCTAAAAGACAGGTAAATTGGGAAATCATGTATACTTGGTAAAATTGTTAACTTTTTTGTCAGCTCTGGGAATAGCAGGACTTCGTTTTTACTGTGTTACTCCAGTGAGGCATATTGGATTAAATTAATGTCTTTTTCTTGTGCATATTTTCTTGGCTTGCCCTGCTGTGTATCATCCTGAACTTAAAGGACAGTGACAACAGACTATCTGATCTTTATCAGAAACTATGAGTAGCACTGCATAAATAATCCATATTTGCATTACCTTTCATCTACAGTTCTGTTGCCCCTGCACACTGCTTGTTTAATTTATTTCCAAGCTCACTTTTGCCAACAGATCATGATACTGAGCACATGCACAATCACTGATGTTGATCTGAAACACTGACTACTGACACTTGGAAAGTGACATATTTCTTCTGTCACAAAATGAAATTTATTGTGCTTGTGTAAATGTTGCTGGCAGTGTCATCATTTAATGTCCATACCAAATTGCATTGGAGAATGTGGAGGAGAACCATCACTTGAAGGACTCCTGTCCCTGTGTAGGTCCACCTCCAGTGTGGATCAGGAGTGTGTTCCAGGCTATTACAGTGTGTTCTCATCCAAGAGTCTCGTAAATGTTAAATTTCATACAATACAGTACAGCACAGGAACAGGCCCCTCAGCCTGCCAAGCATGCTCCAATTCTAATCTTTATTTAGACCCTCTACTTATTGCCCATGCACAGTTTATAACCTCCTGTTCATGTGTCTATCAAGATATGCCTTAAACATTGTTCACATGCCTGCTTCTATCACCTCCACTGGCAATGCACCACCCTCTATGTGAAAAATCTTACTCACACTTCTGCCTTAAACAATCCCCCTATCACCTTGAAGCTGTGCCCTCTGATAGTTAACCCTTCCATTCTAGGAAAAGATCTCAGACTATCCACGCTATCTATGCCTCTCATAACTTTGTAGACCTCTATCAAGTCGCCCCTTAACCTCCATCTTTCTAGTGAAAACAATCTGAGTTTATTCAACCTTTCCTCATAACTAAAACCCTCCAGACTAGGCAATATGCTGGTAAACATTCTCTACACCCGCTCCAAAATATCCATGTCCTTCTGGTAGTGCGGCAACCAGAATTGCGCGCAATATTCCAAATATGGCCTAACTAAAGTTTTGTACAGCTGTAACATAACCAGCCACCACTTATGAAGGCAAGCATGCTGTATGCCATCTTGACCACCTTATCCACCTGTGTGGCTACTTTCAGGGATCTGTGGACCTGTATGCCCAGATCCCTCTGTATGTCAATGTTTCTGAGGGTTTTGCCATGTATTGTATGTCACCTGAATTTGATCTTCGCAAATGCATCACTTCACATTTGTCTGGATTAAACTCCATTTGCCATTTCTCTGCCCAAATCTGTTAGCTATCTTTTTCTCATTGTATCCTTTGACAATCCTCCTCACTACCTGCAACTCCGTCATTTTTGGTGTAATCCACAAGCTTACGAACCAGACCACCTACACTTTCCTCCAGATCATTTATATATGTATATTACAAACAAAAAAGGTCCCAACAGTACACAGTTAGTTACGGATCTCCATTCTGAAAAGCACCCTTCCATCACTACTCTCCATGACCAAGCAAATTATCCAGGTAGCCTGCTCACCACAATCCCATGAAACTCTATCTTTTGTACCAGCCTGATATGAGGTACCTCCTTAAATGCCTTACTAAAGTCATTATAGACAACATCCACTGTCCTTTCCTCATCAGTCTTTCTTGTTACTTCCTCAAAAAAACTCCATCAAGTTGGTGAGACATGGCCTTCCCCGCGCAAACCCATACTGCCTGTCACTAACAAGCTTATCCGCTTCCAAATGTGACAAAATCCTCGGTCTCAATACTTTCTTCAAAAGCTTCCCCACCACTGATGTCAGGCTTACCAGCCTGTAATTACCTGGATTATCTCTGTTTCCCTTATTAAACAAAGGACAATCTTTATACTGGATTAGTGGTGCTGGAAGAGCACAGCAGTTCAGGCAGCATCCAACGAGCAGCGAAATCGACGTTTCGGGCAAAAGCCCTTCATCAGGAATAAATGAAGGGCTTTTGCCCGAAACGTCGATTTCGCTGCTCGTTGGATGCTGCCTGAACTGCTGTGCTCTTCCAGCACCACTAATCCAGTATGTGGTTTTCAGCATCTGCAGTCATTCTTTTTACCAAAGGACAATCTTTGCCATTCTTCAGTTCTCTGCAATCTTGCCTGAGGCCAAAGAGAATGCAAAGATATCTATTAAGGCCCCAGCTATTTCCTCCCTTGCCTCCCACTGTATCCTGTGATAGATACTGGGCCTGGGGACTTGTCTGCCTTAATGTATTTCAAGACATCCAGTACTTCCTCCCTCATTATGTTGAACTGCCCAAGAATATTAACACACCTTTCCCTAACCTTAACATCCCTCATTTCTGGTTAGGCCACTGTTGGAATATTGCGTGCGATTCTGGTCTCCTTCCTATTGGAAAGATGTTGTGAATCTTGAAAGGGTTCAGAAAAGATTTACAAGGATGTGCCAGACTTGGAGGATTTGAGCTATAGGGAGAGGCTGAACAGGCTAGGGCTGTTTTCCCTAGAGTGTCGGAGGCTGAAGGGGTGACTTTATAGAGGTTTACAAAATTATGAGGGGCATGGATAGGGTAAATAGGCAAAGTTGCTTCTCTGGGGTCGGGGGAGTCCAGAACTAGAGGGCATAGGTTTAGAGTGAGAAGGGAAAGATATAAAAGAGACCTACAGGGCAACCTTTTCATACAGAGGGTGGTACGTGTATGGAATGAGCTGCCAGAGGAAGTGGTGGAGGCTGGTACAATTGCAACATTTAAGAGGCATTTAGATGGGTATATGAATAAGGAAGGGTTTGGAGGGATATGGGCCGGGTGCTGGCAGGTGGGACTAGATTGGGTTGGGATATCTGGTCGACATGGACGGGATGGACCGAAGGGTCTATTTCCATGCTGTACATCTCTATGACTCTTATGTCCCTCTCTTTGGTGAACACCGATGTAAAGTACTCATTAAAGATCTCTCCCGTTTCCTCTGGCTCCACACATTACCTCCGGCTCAACCTCCATCCTTTATCCTTGAGTGGGCCTGCTCTTTCCCTCGGCACTCTCTTGCCCCTAATAGATGTATAAAATTTCTTGGGATTCTCCTTAACCCGACTGGCTAAGGACATTTCTTCACCTGATTTAGTTCTAACTCTCCATTTGAGCTCTTTCCTACTCCCTCTATAATTCTTCAAGGACTTTGTATGTTTTAGTTGTCTAGACGTTAGGTATGCTACCTTTTATCACTAAGCTGATAATTTCCCCTGTCATCCAGAGTTCCCGAAACCTGACATTCTTGTCCTTCATTTTCACCAGAACATGTCTGTCTTGCACTCTAATCAACTGGTCCTTAAAAGACTCCCACACGTCAGATATGGATTTACCCTCAAGCCACTAATCCCAATCCACATTCTCCAATTCTTGTTTAATTCCATTAGCGTTGTCCCTCCCCCAATTTAACGTATTCATCCAAAGTCAACTCTTGTCCTTATCTGTAAATATCCGAAAATTTACAGAATTATGGTCACTATCCTCAAATGTGACTACATATCCAATCCTCTATCTCCCACTGGCAGCTGGGAGGTCTGTAGTACAATCCCAGCATTGTAATTGCTATTCCTGAGCTCTACCCAGAATCCTTTGATGCAAGATCCTTCCAGGATGTCCTCCCTCAATACAGCTGTGATATACCCCCTAACCAGTAATGCAACTCCCCCATCTCTTTTGCTTCCTCCTCCATCTCATCTAGGTAATTGATAGCCCAGAACATTAAGCATCCAATCCTGATGGTCTTTCAACCATGTCTCTGTGATTTTGTGATTTATTTTGCTGTTCTTCAGTTATACGTTGTCTAAAACTATTAGAAAAGAAAAAAAACACTGTTGAACCTACAAGCAGAATGATTAGCTCTGAGGGAATGAAAAGCAGGACTCTTTGACCACAGGACAGAAATTGAGTGGTGATTAACCATGTGTGTGGGTGGGTGAGGTGATTCTGTTGACCATAAATTCCTGTGGTAGTTGATGCCTGTGATGCACATGCTCATGAAAAGAACAGAGGCTCAGACACCCTCAGACTGTCCTAGAAATAAGGGGCAATAGACACACCTTAGCATTGGATAAACAGTCTTCAGGAACAAAATAGGCAATTGTCCACATGAGAGGAAAATCTGTAATCAGGTTGTACTGTCCAGTATCACAGACCTGCTAGCTGCTTAAATCAGTGGCCCAGGAACACCAAAAGAAGAGATGGAGGTGAAGGGAATCTAAAGTTAAGTGAGAGAGTACTATGATCTTGGGTCGCTCTGTGACATGTTCTTTAATTTTAAAACCTATCTGGCACTATTGCTTCAGATATCAGAGCCTCGCACTCTGCAAGGATGCCAATTAAGGACTGCAGTCCTGACAACATTTCCCTTAGGGCACTTTTTCTAGTTTGGCCTCATTCTTATGAGAGAGGTAGCAGAGATGATTTTCTGAATGAAAAAAAAACAAAAGAATTGCTGTTGCTGGAAATCAGAAACAAAAACAGAAGTTGCTGGTAAATCTCAGCAGGTCTGGCAGCATCTTTCCACAGATGTTGCCTGACCTGCTAACTTTTTTCAGCAATTTCTGAAGATGATTTTCTGTTTTGCTCTTGTTAACTTGATCAAGCAGAAGCGTAGACCTCATTAATATGGATTTTCCAAACTTAGGACGCAGGACACTAACACAAACCAATGAGTGCACACAAAAATTGCAGTCAAAATGCATGTACTGACCATCTACATAACCATGCTGCTTATTCACAATATTAGACCTGTGAATACTCTCTCCTCAACACAGCTCTTATATGTCTGTGAATTGAATAAAGGGTTGTTTGAAGTACACAGATTTTCTGTGAATGCATCAAAAGGTCTTGGGAGAGCAGAGCCTGGGACCACAGGAGTACATCAGGACCCAATAACTCGGGTAATATACGGACTTATTGGTGGAGATTTGAGACATACAAAAATAAAAATTACTTGAGAAACTCAGCTGGTCTGAGAGCATCTGTGGAGAGAAAGCAGAGTAAATGTTTCAACCCCAGTGACTCTTCTTCAGAATTGAAATAGCTGGGGTCCAGAATGTTTGGCTTTAAGGATGTGGGGAAAACTGTACTTGGTTTGAAGGCAACAGCCGGGCCAGCAGCAGCACTGTGTCCCACGAAGTCTGACCCAGCCCCTGAGGGAGAGTGAGAGTGATGGTGTTTGGAATGCCTTTTTGACAAGAGTGGCAGATCTTAGAGTTGACTGCTGAGGCTGTAACAGTGTCGATGATCTGTTTAAAACCCATATGTTATTTTGATGATTATAACCCATGCAATAAATAAAGAATCGTGAAATGTAAAACAATTTAAAATACATAATTGTTTGTTTAAATATCTCTAGTACTCCGCAAAAATAAAACTTTTGTCTTCAATATTTATCCTCGCATTTCAGTTGGTCATGTTGGCTTTACTAATTTTTTGTTTATGTTCACAGTTTAAGTTACAAATTTTTTTGTATATTTTCATGTTCACAGTCCCCAGGGTCATTCTTGAATTTTATCTTTCTGGGGATACCCCAACGTTTTCCAAATTATTGGATCAGAGTTTGCTGTGTTCCTAAGTTTGTGTGTCTGAATATAGTTGTTTATTGACTAAGTTTGGTTATTTGCTACTACAAAACTATCAAATGTAGGCAAGAATGTGGCATAGTCTATTTATCAGTTATTTTCTTAGATAAGAACTGAAAGCTGTGTTGGAATGCTAACATTTAACACTTACATTTAGGTTCTGTTAACATGTTGACCTCTCAGTTCATTAGAATCTGTTATTGTATAACTAAAGCTTCTAGCCTCCTGGTCTATTCATAAGAAGAAAGAGCAAGAGTTGTATGTAAACCCTCAAACCTGCTCCAACTTTCATTAAGACCATGTATGAACTCTGTGTCCACTTTCCTACCCTGTTTCTGTATTGCTTGTTTCTCTATGTCATTTTTTAAAAATCTTGTCTTGAATATACTTGATGACTGAGCATCCAAAAGCTCTCTGGAGCAGACGAGAATACCTTGATTGTCACATACGCAACTTCCTGGACCTGTGAAAATCTAAACAGAGCAATTCAAATGTCTACACTGACTTCTATGAGCAAGTGGCAAAATGCAAATATAATCCTACCCAGCATGTCATCCATTACCGATGAGATGCATTTGTGGCAGCAGATTGGGCGATTCTGCAAATGTCACCAAAAAAAATTCACTGGAAGAAGCCAGAGGCAAATAAATTAAGGGCTGTTGCCACCTCTACTAGTATGTCCTTATTAGGATGGGGGACAGGTGTTGGTGTGGGGTGTGTTTCTTCCTTCAAGATGGATATCTATACTGCTCCATTTTATCCTGTGAGGCAAAAGGTGATCAAGAAGATGGGTGCTGTTTTTTATTCCAGATGCTGTGCTGCTGAAGCTGGTCATATTGTTCCTCAACATGTGCTCTCAACGAGCCTGATTATTTGAAGTCTTCCTTTCCTTGCTCTGCACTTTCACCTTGTTTAAATTCAAGCAAGCCTAGAAACCTGTACCTTCAGAATTAAAAGCAAAACATATGTCTAATGTCTTTGTCAATTTCGCATTCTCCATGATAATTTTCTTTTCTCCACCTCTGTTTTGCTCATCTTTTCTTACCTACTTTTGAAAGCTTTTTTTTAAAATGTGACATGAATGTTTTTAGCAAAGCCATCATTTATTGCTCATTCCCAGCCCCTGAGAAGTTGCTGATGATGTGATTCCTTCTTAAACCGCGGCATTCCATTTCCTGTTGATAAACCTACAGCGCTATTAGGAAGAGAGCCTATTTTGAGGTTTTATTTGTTTACGCACTTTCTTTTTGTTTCCACATCACCACCTTTCCAGTAATCCTTTGCTAAGTTCAAATCCTCAGGTTTTCTACTCACTTTTGCAACACTGTAAGCATATTTTTAAAATCTAATATTAACCTTAACATTTGTATTTAGTCACGGCCATACTACATTCCCAAGCATGTGTTTCTTGAGAATTATTCTCTTAAACTTTTGTAAATCCTTATCTATGATCATTCCTATTACTTTTGTTTTCTATACTGCTTCAGCAAACATATCTCTCATACCTCTGCAACATTTAGGACCTCAGTTTAAGTACACCAGTTTTGATCTTAATGTGTAATATTCTACATATTATGATTACTTTGTACCCCCAAAGAATCCTCTATTCTATGATTATTAAATAATCCTGTCTCACTGCACAATGCTAGAACTAAAATATCCTGTTTCATCATTGGTTCCTCAATGTAATTTTTTCCAGAATCCATCAGAAATGCATTCCATCAAATTGTCTTCCATGTATCTTTATCAATTTGATTTACTCAGTTTAAATGAAGATTATGTGTCTGAGCATTACTGAATTATTTCTCTTCCAATTTCCTGATTTATTCTCTATTCAACTGTATGATTACTGTTTGGGGCTATTAACAATTCCACCACCATTTTCTCCTTCATTAGTTCCTAGCTCCACTCATATTAATTCTACATCCAATGTTACTTTCTCACAACTAGTTTACCTTCACTTTTGTTTAGAGCTACCCTTACCACTCTATGTCATTTTGCATGCCCTGTAAAAATCAAGAACCCTGGAATATTCAATTCCCAATTTTAGTTTATCTACAAATATAATTAATTAATAGCCACCAGATCAAACCTTTTTATCTATATCTGGGGCATTACTTCATTCATCTTGTTATAAAGCAATTTCTAATTTTATCATTTTGTTTATTTCCTGGATGTGGCATAAATGCTAACATTCCATTACTATTATTAATTACCATGATTTGGAGGTGCTGTGTTGGAAGTTGGATGTACGAAGTTAAAAGAAAATCACACAGCACCAGGTAATATTAATTTGGGTAAAATCAAGCATATTCTATTTGCGCAACAAACTTTACTCTAGAAACACATAACTTCATCCTTACTGAACCTTCCCTTCCCCTTACTACAGTAAGGTTTTACCTATTGTCCTAGCTATTTGAATTTCTAGGGCTTTGGTCTCAAAATAGAGTCTCTCACACTAAAACAAATCCCTCTGTGTCAGTACAATGCTTTCCACACCATTGTTTGAACCATGCATTTAAACCTCCTCATCTGTTTGTTTCTACGCTAATTTGTGCACAGCTAATGTAGCAATCCAGAGGTTACTGCCTTTGAGTAATTATTACAGTAACTTCTCATACACCCTCAGTAGAACCTCATTTCCAGTTCTGTCTGTATTGTTGGTTCCTATGTGGATCACAGCAATAGAATCTTCCCTTCTCTTCTCTGGAAAATATCTTTAAGAGGAAAAATTAAATGGTTGTTTGTTTTTGGAAGACTCCGAGAGTGATAAGGCACCGTAAAGGTTAAATTCTGGCTGTAGCAGAACTGTCAAGGTTTCATTAAACGTCCAAGCCACAATATGTTGACCACAATTTGATAATGATTATTGATCATTTCTGTCTTTCAGTCACTATATGGCAATGTAGCCAGTTCTGATAAAGATAGGGCTGCAGACATTTGCCGACTGGCTAAAATAAGACTCCATCTTGATAATGGACTGAGATGAGATACTGTTACGTGATAAAGATAATTGATGGCTTGCAGTGAATTGGAAAGTGGTTGCCACAATACCTGCTGTAAAGCCAGGATTCAGCTACATCTATTGAGCTGTTTGTTGATCTCAGAAAGCAACAGTCAAATACAGCTAAGAACATTTACTGAGTAACTGCAGTCCAAATATATTTATTGATGACGTGAATTCTTAAACAACTGCGTGTAATCTAGTTTGACATGGCTAAATAGCTTCCCACATTGATTAGCCATTTTGTTAATTGTGTTGGTTAGAAGGTTCTGTTATTTATTTCACAGGGTTGGTTCATTTCTGTTTCATTTCCTGTATTTAAAGCAACATGAAGTATATTTAGCACTACAAGGTTGTAAATTTGTGAATTCCCCATGTGAGATGAATCTAAATTTGGAGAATGTTTAGAGAGAGAATGTGATGTAAATTGGAATGGTTTTAGACATGAGGAAAATGAAGGTGTTCTAAGATTTTTATACTCTCCAATTTATTAGATTTACATTACTTTATCTGTTTTTGAATTCATATTTGTAGCCCAATAACAAATTAGAACACTTCCTTGGAGATTTCCAAAGAATATGTCATAATAGAATCAGATTGTTTTTGTTCGTTGGCCACTCGACTTACTACGAATCATTATAGTTTTTATTTAAATTTTGTTAAAATTGTTCTCTTAGTCCCCTGTTACTTGCGAAGGAAACAGACTATAAGTAACATTTTTTTTGTAAAAATAGTTTAGCCAGAAAGCAATACAGATTCAGTGGAAAAATATCTGACAAGGTTATTGCTCTCAATATTTATTCACATCATTTTGTCCATTTCCCAACCTTCAGCATGCTCAATGGAGAGGTCCTAGTCAAATGTTTTTGAAATACCAAAAACATTTTGAATGATCACTGAGATGTTTAATTGACATAATTCATAAAGCCTCATGGCTTTAAGAATTTTGCTGAAATGTAAAAACAATTCTGAGGATCCAAACTATATAGTAAATACTTAGCTTCGATAAGCGGCAGTGATATTTGAAAGAAATCTGTATTGACGTTAATTCTGTAGTGATTCAGTTGCAGTGCCCATAATGGATGCTGTATATTAATATTAACTCTGTGAGAACTATGCTCTTAATGTGTTAGCAGGTTGACCAACCCTGGCAATAAAATACTTCTCAAACAAATTGATCATTAGTGAAGGGTTCAAGTACTATGTGACACAAATTAATTAGAAAGTTAAGGGTAAGAACCAGATTCAAATTTAGGCAATGGAGTTAAGATGGGTTTGCAGGCTTTATGCTGCCTCTCTTTTTCATGAAAATGTTGTATTCTTATTTGATCTGGTTAACTTATATAATTTATGCTGTTCATAGATTTTGGAAACATATTGAAAATTGTACCAGTGTTTCGCAGATAAATCTCTATATAGATTTCCTGATTTCAAATTTAATTGACTAGTAATTTATTCTTAATTAACTTGATTTTCTGGGCAGCTGTGAGCTTGCTTTGTCATTCAATCAGTTTGTGGCATTAAGACCACTACCTGCTTCCCCTTATGTGTACTGCCATCCGTACCTTCCAAATGTGAGAGTTTGCTCTGGTGTTTATGTGGTCTAATGTGGGTGAGGCTAGCCAACTTCTGGTTGAATGAGAAGAGACTTATACACTAAAAGTGTTGTTATTTGTTTCACCTTTGCAACTATTTACAGTTTATAAGTAAAAGCTGTACATTAGTTGCAGAGACTATTAGGAGGGCAAAGCCTTAGGGCTGACTCCTACTGGATTCTACAGTTTTTAGATCAGAGTGGTGCTGAAAAAGCACAGCAGGTCAGGCTGCATCCGAGGAGCAGGAAAATCAACATTTTCGGGCAAAAGCCCTTCATCTGGAACAGAGGCAGGGAGCTTCCAGGGTGGAGAGATCTCTCCACCTTGGAGGCTCCCTGCCCCTATTTCTGATGAAGGGCTTTTGCCCAAGAAGTCGATTTTCCTGCTTGTCGGATGCTGCCTGACCTGCTGTGCTTTTCCAGCACCACTCTGATCTAAACTCTGGTTTCCAGCATCTGCAGTCCTTACTTTTGTCCTACTTCAATCTTGCGCCACATTTCTCATAGCATTATTTCAGTTTAGGTGCTTACTGTATTCAACTGATAACTTCAAACCCTTCCGTACTCTCATAAAACATCCCTTCTGCCAAACCTTTTTTCTGATAGCTTATAAATATGTGTTTGTTTATAGACTACAACCCCACCTCCCTCCAAGACTTGAAACAGATGATCTATGTTATGATTCCAGCAGGCTTTACTATTAGACAAGTCTGGTCCCAAAATGAGATCTAGCTTGATCGATTTTTTTTATTGAACATGATAATCTTTCATGGAAACATAAACACACAAGGCTAGAGATTTGGTTTTAACAATAAAGCAATAGTTCATTAAATGCAAAATAAGTAAAAATAAAATGATAAAACATAAATAAAATATAAAGATGAATATGAGAATGTGGTGTATGCTGGTAAGTAAGACAAACCACGGTTGTCTGGGTGGTTGACAGTGAGAAGAGGTCAAGTTATAGGAGGATATACTCAAATTGGTCAGATGGGCAGATCAGTGATGGGTACAACTTAACCCTCATAATTGCAAAGTATACACTTTGAAAGAAATAGCAAGACAAGGAAGTACTCAATGAATGACAAGACACTAGGAAGCACGGAGGAATAGGAAGATCTTGGGGTGCTTGTCCACAGAGCCCAGGAGGTGTCAAGGCAGTTAATTGTGTAGTTAAAAATAATTTGGGACACTTTATCAGTTGAAGCATAGATTATAAGAGCAGGGAGGTTATGTTGCAGCTGTATAAAACTTTGGTTAGGCCACAGTTAGAGTTCTGGTCACCACAATATAGGAAGGATTTGGTTGCACTAGAGTGGGTGCAGAGGAAATTCACAAGGATGTTGCCTGGGAAGGAGCATCTTATTGTATGAAGAGAAGCTGCATAAGCTTGGGTTGTTTTCTTTGGAGCAGAGAAGGTTGAGCAGGGACCTGATAGAGGTGTATAAGGCTATGAGGGGTATGAATAAGGCGAATAGAAAGCAGCTATTCCCTTTAGTTGAAAGGTCAATATGAAGTAGCATAGTTTTAAGATGAAAGGCAGGACGTTTAGAGGGAATTTGAGAAAAAGGTTTTTACCCAGAGGGTGGTAGAGGTCTAGAATGCACCATGTGGGAGGATAGTTAAAGCAAGTAACCTCTCAGCCTTTAAATGCTACTCATGACCACTTGATGTATCATCGTATTCAGGTCTAGTGCTGGAAAGTGAGCAGAGTATAGAATTGTGTATTTTTGGTTATTATAGACTCAATGGGCTAAAGACCGCAATTTCCCCTCAGACGTGGTTGACGATGCTCTCCACCGCATCTCCTCCACATCCCGCTCCTCCGCCCTTGAACCCCACCCCTCTAATCGCTACCACCCCACCAACCTCCAGATACATCGGATCATCCTTCGTCATTTACACCACCTCCAAACGGACCCCACCACCAAGAATGTATTTCCCTCCCCACCCCTATCAGCGTTCCGGAAAGACCACTCCCCCCGCGACTCCCTTGTCAGATCCACACCCCCCCCCCCCCCCCACCAACCCAACCTCCACTCCCGGCACCTTCCCCTACAACCGCAAAAATTGCAAAACTTGCGCCCACACCTCCCCCTCACTTCCCTCCAAGGCCCCAAGGGATCCTTCAATATCCATCAGAAATTCACCTGCACCTCCACACACATCATTTACTGCATCCGCTGCACCCGATGTGGCCTCCTATACTTTGGGGAGACAGGCCGCCTACTTGCGCAACATTTCAGAGAACAACTCTGGGACACCCGCACCAACCAACCCAACCGCCCCGTGGCTGAACACTTTAACTCCCCCTCACACTCCGCCAAGGACATGCAGGTCCTTGGCCTCCTCCATCGCCAGACCATGGCAACACGACTCATCTTCCGTCTAGGAACCCTCCAGCCACAGGGGATGAATGCGGATTTCTCCAGCTTCCTCATTTCCCCTGCCCCCCACCTTTTCTCAGTCCCAGCCGTCAGACTCAGCACCGCCTTCTTGACCTGCAATCTTCTTCCCGACCTCTCCGCCCCCAACCCCTCTCCGGCCTATCACTTTCACCTTAACCTCCTTCCACCTATCGCATTCCCAATATCCGTCCCCCAAGTCCCTCCTCCCTACCTTTTATCTTAGCCTGCTTGTCACACCCTCCTCATTCCTGAAGAAGGACTTTTGCCCGAAATGTTGATTCTCTTTCTCCTTGGATGCTGCCTGACTTGCTGTGCTTTTCCAGCAACACATTTTTAAGCTCAACGAGCTAAAGGACCTCTTCTGTAATATATGATTCTATTAAAACAAACCAAACTATCTCCATATAACAGTTTGATAGATTTCAAAGCATAGGACAAAACAAAATCCCAACGTAATCCCCAGCACCATCATTTTACTGTTATTCAGAATCCAGAGAAATTTCCTTCCCTATCAAATTTGTATGTTTGACATAACTGCTTCTTCTCACAACCGAACCTGTAAACTGTGAAGCTTTTTCCATGAATGTTCACACATCCGAAAGCTTAAACTTTCTCAGTGTTTTCATGATCTGCAGGCTTCTAATTAGGCGTTCCTTTTCTGAAGTTTTATAAGTTACACTCTTTCACAAGGTAACATATTTCTTTGAGGTAAAAACAATGACTGCAGATGCTGAAAACCAAATACTGCTTTAGCAGTTCAGGCAGCATCCAACGAGCAGCGAAATCGACGTTTCGGGCAAAAGCCCTTCATCAGGAATAAAGGCAGTGAGCCTGAAGCGTGGAGAGATAAGCTAGAGGAGGGTGGGGGTGGGGAGAGAGTAGCATAGAGTACAATGGGTGAGTGGGGGAGGAGATGAAGGTGATAGGTCAAGGAGGTGAGGGTGGAGTGGATAGGTGGAAAAATTTCTTTAACTGGTCTGAGCAATCTCATTTTCCGAGCAGAGACATTTCAATATTTCTGCTCCTCCCTACATCCAGATTATTTTTATAAATGATAAAGTAGCCCCTGCACAGAGCCTTAAGAAAGTACTATCCTCACCTTCACCAGCTTAAAGATACCCATCTTGCCCTGTTGTCTACTCATTGTTTCCATCACTCCATCCGCAAGTGCATTCCTCTTAATAACACAATTGAATTTGCTTAACAAATTAATAGCATAACACCTAATTAAAAGATTTGATCATTTTTATGTACAACGTCTTCTACATTTTCTTCATCTGTAAAATTAATTTCCTCAAAACTTTCAGTGAACAATATGTTAAAACAAGTCCATATAGATTATAATCTGATTTCCCTATTCCTTTCTAAATTTGCAAGAAGAACTCTGGGATTAGTCAGATTGCATAATGTCAATTAAATATAAATGCAAGAAGTATTATCAGCTGTGTCTTTCATAAAGCTAAGGAAATTTGTCTGGATCAGTAGTATAAGATGGGTGGTCCCCAATTGGCTGTCTGTCAAAGACTGCTTGTCTTAGAGCAGTTGCATTACAGCTTTACTTCACTTCCCAAGATCACTCTGTACCTTAGAGTCATAGAGAGGTACAGCATGGAAACAGACCCTTCGGTCCAACCTGTCCATGCCGACCAGATATCCCAACCCAATCTAGTCCCACCTGCCAGCATCCCTCCAAACCCTTCCTATTCATATACCCATCCAAACACCTCTTAAATGTTGCAATTGTACCAGCCTCCACCACATCCTCTGGCAGCTTATTCCATACACGTGTCACCCTCTGCATGAAAATGTTGCCCCTTAGGTCTCTTTTATATCTTTCCCCTCTCACCCTAAACCTATGCCCTCTAGTTCTGGACTCCCTGAACCCAGGGAAAAGACTTTGCCTGTTTACCTTATCCATGCCCCTCATAATTTTGTAAACCTCTATAAGGTCACCTCTCAGCCTCCGAGGTGCCAGGGAAAACAACCCCAGCCTGTTCAGCCTCTCCCTGTAGCTCAAATCCTCAAACCCTGGCAACATCCTTGTAAATCTTTTCTGAACCCTTTCAAGTTTCACAATATCTTTCCGATAAGAAGGAGACCAGAATTGCACGCCATATTTCAACAGTGGCCTAACCAATGTCCTGTACAGCTGCAACATGACCTTCCAACTCCTGTACTCAATACTCTGACCAATAAAGGAAAGCATACTAAACGCTACCTTCACTATCCTACCTACCTGCGACTCCACTTTCAAGGAGCTATGAACCTGCACTCCAAGGTCTCTTTGTTCAGCAACACTCCCTCAGACCTTACCATTAAATGTATAGGTGTATTTTTCTAATTTCTCTCACAACTTGTTATATGCAAATAGTTCATTTTCTTTAAATCCAAAATTTAATTCCTTAAAGTCTTAGGCTTAATATGCACAGGGCAGTAAGAATAACCAGAAAATCTGGAAATGTCTTCATTTATTTATAGTTGGTTCCTGCTCAGTGAATAATCTGCTGTGAAATTAAGTTAACTTTGAATGTAGCGCTGTGCCAGTTTACTATTCCACTTATTAAGTATTCAAATACATTAAACTATCGTCAGAATAATATGACTTCCTGATTAAATGCTGCTTCATAGGCACATCCACCTACCAAGCCCCTGTCTAGCTGCACAAATCTCTTGTTTCAGATTCTGCATTTCAACTAATATATACATTTAGCAGGGATGTGCCTGAGAAGAAAATTGTTGATTAGGTCTTGAAATCTTGGTACCCTTGTGAGCCAACTGCGATCTAAAGGATCAAATGAACCGTGTGCATAGTACAGATAAAGGGTTTGGCTTAATACCAAGAACCAAGTACCAATTTTTGTTTATTGTGGCACATTATTAAATGGAATTACAAAAATAGGTACTTTGCATGTTGAACAGGTGCAGCATGGCTCTGCAAAATGCAGAAGGAAAATGAGCTCTGGATCTTAGTATAATTGTTAGCATTTCAAAGCTTCATTCCTTCATAAGCATAGTTCTCTAACATAAGGATGTTTTTCGGTGTATCCCCATTTTAAAAAACACAATCATCTGAGTTGGGAAACAAATGAATAACAAAATAAATGTGTTGAACATGGATGTTAATTTATTTGCATACAAATTGCTCTTATTCAAAGTCAGAAAGACTCTATCTCCACTCTAAACAGCAGAAGAGAGAAATAACAACACTACCGCTTTAACAATTTATTTCAATACCTGTAGTTAGTCCATTCTTTCTACTTAGCTGTAATTCACATGAAAACATTGGTAGACAGACAAAACATATTATATCACTTCCAGTACACTTTGTTTGAATAGTATTACATACTATGAAAGTGAACGCTTGCAGAGGAAAAGCAATTTCAGGAACCTTAAGAAGATTTTTCAAGCAAAGATTGGGTGAATCGTACACGGTTAAGTGTGAATTTTCAACTAGGAGAAAGTGAGGACTGCAGATGCTGGAGATCAGAGCTTAAAAATGTGTTGCTGGAAAAGCGCAGCAGGTCAGGCAGCATCCAAGGACAAGGAGAATCGACGTTTCGGGCATAAGCCCTTCTTCAGGAATTTTCAATGTGAATTTTCAGTGCAGTTTCTTAAATATAGATATTTAAATAAAATAGTCTCAGTCAAGGTGTTCATTAAGCTATCATTAATTATTATAAACCCCATCTGGTTCATTAATGCACTTTCAGAGAGGGAAATATGTCACCCTTACCTGGTTGGGACTACATGTGACTCCAGGCTCTCAGCAATGTAGTTGACTCTGAATTGCACTTTGAAATGGTCTTAGCAAGCATCTCAGTTTAAGGGTAATAGTGGATGGGCACTAAATGCTCACCTTGCCAATGAAACCCACATCAGCAACCTCACAATTGGAGCCTGAGCCATTGGTATAGTAAATATATTTGATGCTAAGTTACAGCATCACAAAATTATTTTGCACAATAATGGCCAGTGGCTTGATCTGCATCGTGCAAACTCATGGAAGGGCCGCAGTCTGTCACTTTTGATCCTGAAGGTTCCTAGTCTATCTCATGTAATTCTCTTGTAATCCTCATGTCATAAATTTGAAAAATACATGAAGTTAGCTGTTTCGTGTTGCTACTTTGCAGTAAAGAAATGTGCATAGTATTCTCTACTGACAGGATAGTGCTGCCAAGGCAGAACTATGTTATCTCTACCACACAAATGAGAAGTGTGCTATTTGAGTTTCAGTACCAGTTATGTGGGCTGTGCGTTCCAATGACTGGCAGTCCTAATAAAACAACTTTTCTTTGACTCTCTGCAGAGACAATATGCTAACCTTGGTCTTCCATTCCATCCCATGCTTGCAGACTTTAGAGTGTAATGTCAACATTAGAAGTGATCTGATATTGGACAACATTAGTTCAATAACCCCGACAGTGCTAAGAATTCGGTCTGATAATTTAAGGATATCAATCAGATTTGCAGTGAGATTCATTTGTGTACTCAACTCTACTCACACAAGGGGCCCTGCTCTTTGCCAACAAAGAATATCTGCAGACAATGAACTTTGTCATTGAAGAAAGGTCAGTTCCTGCTATGTGACCATTGAAACGCAGTGACCAATGAGAATCCAGTTACTTAGTTTGACTACAAGTAGTTAACTAAAGCAATTAAGTGTTCTTGCTACATTTTTATGCCAACCAATCAGCACCACTTATGATTTTAAATGATAGTTCCTTTTCTAAAGTTGGTTTTCTTATGTTTCAAATGATAGCAAATAAAAAGCTTTGACTTCATGTCTCTTTTTAGCAAGGTTTGGTAGCTGCATGCAAAGTGATCACCATGTTATTTTTGAATAACTGCACTACACGTTTGATTTGATGTATTTCTGTCAATGTTCCGAGATGCAGTTAAAGTGTTATCTTACGTGCCTTCCAGGCAGATTGTACTATACAAGTTCATCAGGGTAACCGACCAGAGTGCAGGATACAATGTTATAGCTGCCAGGAAGGTGCAGAGAGAGGTCAACATTAACATTAAAGATGTCCATTCCAAAGTATGATAACAGTGGGGAAGAAGCTGTTCTTGAATCTGTTTGTGTGTGTATATAAGCTTTTATATTTCCTGCCCAACAGAAGAGAGTAGAAAAGAATATAGCCAGGGTGGGAAGGGTATTTGATTATACTTTCCCAATGCAGCGGGAATTATAGATGAAGTCAGTGGATGGGAGGCTGATTTTCGTGATGGAATGCATTGTATTCACAACTCTGTGATTTCTTTAATTGCTGTACCATGTTGTGACGCATTCAGATAAGATGCTTTTTGTGGTGTATCTACAAAATTTGTAAAAGTTTTTATGGACATGCTGAATTTCCTTAGCCTCCTGAGTTTCAATTGCTGAGTGTTTTCAGGAAGGAATACATCGTGAGAGCATCTCAACAGCTAATCAGGTGCTTTATGTGTTGCCTCCTTAATGCAATACCTAACCTCAGCTACTGCCAAGCTAAAAGTTGATGAATTGTGGTGCCACATGCACTTACTTTTTTTTCTGCCCTTCAGTGTTCAACCTTCCCCCATTTTTCTTAATTCTATTCTCAGCTTCCTGTCCACATCTTAGATCACATTTGGTGTTTTGATCATCCTTTTCTTTAATTTTTTTTTTGTTTACTCTTAAATAGTGTCTAAAGTTCACACGAACAGATTTTTTAAAAAGGCATAAATAAGGAGTTCAAATCTAGAGCAGCAAATATACAGTCAGTGTGACTACTTCTCTCTCATCCCACCTCCCCCCGATGACCTCCAACAAAAAATTCAATTATAGCAGAAAGGAAGTGAACAACACCCGTCACTAGATGAACAGCATTTTAAATTATTGTAGGCTGTGAAACTGGAGCCTAACATCGTCGATAGATGAGACCAATCAATTTGAAATTTCTCTAATCGCCCATGTAATTCTGAACTGAGCTATGCTAAGTGTATCACATCTTGAAGTGATAAAAAACACAGAGGGATATATATGATGGGAAATATTTATGCTACCAGTTTTGAAATATAAAGACAAAGACCCATCTTTTAGTATATTTTTTCTTCTTCACCTTGACTGTATTTTGCCTGTTTTCTATTTTCATGTTCCTGATATGCTGTCAATACCTTTTGTCATTGGGTAGTAATGATGGCTATGTCACAATTGAATGCATTTTTCTTTCTCAAACAGATTTAACGCATTATTGCTATCTAAACCTGTTTATATTTATGTTTTCACTAACATTTATTTTGTGAAAATAAAATTGAATAAAATTGGCTTTCACACAAATAAACAGCGCTGAAGATTCCTTGTAATCATAGCTATGCCATTAACCCTTCGGTATGTTAATCTTTACAGATATTCTCATTAATTAGGTTGCACTAATTTATTAAAAATCCTTGAATCAACACAAGGTTTGTATTAAGTTGGACATAGCCAGTTTGGAGAGCAAAGATGCAGTTTAGAGGATAAGATTTGAGCAATATATTGTCATCAAGCCTGTACATAGCAGTATTTATATATAATGGTTCAAGGTCTCAAATTACATTGTTGAAATCATTTTCCAGCATGCTTCCAGCCTTTATCCTGCTGCAGTCTTATTTTTAATCTTGAATTCTTCTTATTGTGCTTCCATTGATTTGTCAGACTTCTAGTTAATTCCTTGTTTAGGTACTCTATCTACTCTCCATCTAATGATTTCAATTTACAGGGCTCACAAAATGAGCAGTGAGGCTGCAATTACACACTTTGCTTTAGATACTCCGCTCCTATTTGTCCCACCAGAAGTGTCAAGTCTTTCACTGGGTCACCTTTCTCAAGACCTTTGCTAAAATGAAATAAAAAGTAGTTTTAATGTAAAAAAAACTGGCGCATGATAAACAAGGTGCGGGTTGGAATGTTGCTCTACAAAACGAAGCCACTGATATCATTGTTACTGCAATACATGATGCAGCATGCATCTTCTGGAAGCAGTTGCACAGTATATTTGTCCTTATGCACATACTATATACGAGACATATATACTATTGACAACAAAATATATGAAAACAATGTAATACGGAAAATAATCTATGTTGTACTTGATGAGTGTGAATGTTTTCTCAGCTATTCGTTATTTGTGGTGCTTTTGCTAAATCAGCCAAGTTTTTATTCTGATGAAGGGTCAAAACATTAACTCTATTTTCCCTCTACAGATGCTGTTAGACTTGCTGAGTTTCTCCAATACTTTGTTTTTGTTTAAGAGCTTCTGTTAATAGACGTACAGACTGAAACTGCTTAAAATATGCTCCAAATAGTAATGTTAATAGCTATTGTGCTCTCAAAACGCAGTTCTTCAAATTGTCAAAATAAGTCAAAAGATTGGAGAAAAATTGTAGAAAGCTACAACACAAAGGGAATTGGAGTTACTTGTGCATGAAACACAGAAAGCAAGCACACAGATTCAGCAGATAATCAGAAAGGCTATTGGAATATTATCCCTTATTTCAAAAGAATTGGAATATAAGAGTAGGGAAGTCTTGCTGTGTCTGTAAAAGGTACCGAACCATACCTGGAGATTTGTAAGCAGTTTTGGTCCTCTCAGTTAAGGAAAGATAGAATTTCATTGGAGACAGTTCAGAGAGATTTAGATTACTTACAGTGTGGAAACAGGCCCTTCGGCCCAACAAGTCCACACCGATCCACCGAAGCGCAACCCACCCAGATCCATTCCCCTACACCTAACACTACGGGCAATTTAGCATGGCCAATTCACCTAACCTGCACATTTTTGAACTGTGGGAGGAAACCGGAGCACCTGGAGGAAACCCATGCAGACACGGGGAGAATGTGCAAACTCCACACAGTCAGTCGCCTGAGGCGGGAATTGAACCCGGGTCTCTGGCACTGTGAGGCAGCAGTGCTAACCACTGTGCCACCGTGCCGCCCCTCGAGGGTTCACTAGGATGTCTGCTAGTATGGAGGGATGAGCAAAGGCTGAACAGCTTGGGACTCTACTCACTGGAATTTCAAAGAATAAGAAGTGATCACATTGAAACAAATCGGATTATTAGGGGCTTGTAAGGGTAAATGCTGAGAGAATTTTTCTACTCATGGGAGAGTCTCGGTCAGTGGGTATTGTCTCAAAACAAAAGGGTGCCAATTTGAGACTGACAAGGAGGAATTTCTTCCCTGAGTGTTGAGGGTCTTTGGAACTCCTTGCCTCAAAGAGACTTTTCATATTTTTAAGGCTGAGGTAGACTTCTAATCAATGGTTAAGTGGAAGAATGCAGAAAAGTGGATGTGAGGAGTGTTGAATCATCATGGTCCTATTGAATGGTGGAGCAGGCTTAAGCTGCTGAACAGCCTGCTCCTGTTCCTATTTCTTGTGGTCTTATTGTCTTATCCACAAACATCCAATCCCTCCATGACCAACATTCAGTACCAGCCTTGTTTATCACCTCCAAGATGCACTGCAGAAATTCACCAATTCACTCCTTAGACAGAACCCTCCAAAAACCAGAACCATTTCCATCTAATTATGTGGAGATGCTGGTGTTGGACTGGGGTGGACAAAGTTAAAAATCACACAACACCAAGTTATAATCCAACAGGTTTATTTGAAAGTACTAGCTTTTGGAGTACTGCTCCTTTGTCAGGTAGCTGGTGGAGTAGGATCATAGGACACAGAATTTATAGCAAAAGATCATAGTATCATACAACTGATGCAATATATTAAATAAACCTAGATTGCTGTTAAGTCTTTCATTTTTTATAATGGGTTGCAGATTTCAGTTCATTAATATGTAAATCCCTGAACTTCTTTCAAGTCACATTCCAGAGATAACTTAAGGTTTTATATATAAAAAAAAGACGAAATCTCAGTTCAGACAAAAGACTCTAACCTGATTAAAGGTTAGAGTCTGTATGTATACCAATCTTGAGGCAGACTGGTTCGATTTCCAAAGTAGGAATTTATAAAATGTCACATTATAAAAATATTGACTGCCCACAGATTGTGTGCTTTTTGAACCAAATGGAATATATCTGCAAACACAATTCTGCAAATGTAAATTCACCTCCTAGACTTGTATGTGTGTGCATGTGAAGGAGAGGTTGAGTGTGTGTGTGTGTGTGTGTGTGTGTGTTTATACATACCTGAGAGAGAGTGTATGCATGAGGGCGGGTCTGCGTGAGTGTGAGAGTGTATAGCGTGCTGGGGTCACCTGTAGTGTGACATGAACTCAAGGTCCCACTTGAAGCCATCATGGGTACCTAACTTGGCTTGCAGTCTCTGCTCAGCCACTCTCCATTGTTGTGTATCCCGAAGCCCACCTTGGAGAACCATCATCCGAAGATCTGAGGCCAATTGTCCCTGACTGCTGAAGTATTCCCTGTCTGGGAGGGAACACCGCTGTCTGGTGATTGTTGCGCGGTGTCCATTCATCCATTGTCGTAGTGTCTGCTTGGTCTCGCCAATGTACCATGCCTTGGGGCATCCTTGCCTGCAGCATATCAGATAGACAACGCTGGTTAAGTCAGATGAGTACTTGCCACGCACATGGTAGGTGTTGTCCCCACATGTAATGGGGACAATGTCAACACTCTTAACACGTCTTGCAGTGGTTGCCATAATAGGGTTGCATGGTGTGTGGTCAGTGTTGTCCTGAAGGCTGGGCACTGGTCTGTTTAAGGTTTGGCAGTTGTTTAAAGGCGAGAAGTGGAGGGGAAGGGAAGGTCTTGGCGTCCGCTACACTATATACTCTCACACTAACTCACACAAGCAGACATACACAGACACTCTTATGTACTCATACATTCACATAGACCCTCTCTCATGCACATGCTCGCTCTCTCTCTCAGGTACACCCCTCCCCCCCCCCACGCTCACACCAAATTCGCACACCCTCTCACATGCATATACTCCATCACACTCATGCACACAATATATCAAGCACGCTCACACACACACTCACTCTCTCCCTTCTCCCACACACACACACACAGTCCCCCTCCCATGTACACACACATTTGCAGAATTGTATTTGCAAATACATTCTATTTTGTTCAAAAAGCTTGTGGATCCTACTCCACTAGCTCCCTGACGAAGTACAAAACTTGTACTTCCAAATAAACCTGGTGTTGTGATTTTTAACCATTTTCATCCAGGCTAAGGGTAGCAAATACATTGGAACACAATTAGCAGCGAGTTCTCCTCCAAACCACTCACCTTCGTGATTTGGAAATATATCATTGTTCCTTCAGTGTCACTGTCTCAAAACTCTTGAACTCACTCTCTCATAGTATTGTGGGACTATGAGCAGCACATGGCCTCCAGATGTTCAAGAAGTCAGCTCACTCCCACCTTATTAAGGGTAACTGGAGTGGGCAATAAATGCTGGCCACCAGCAATGTCAACATTTCATGAATGAATAAGTCAAAAAGCAAGAAATCATTCCCAGTTGGTAAAATATTCAAAGGAGCAATGACTTATATTCAAAGACTTAAAGAGCAAAGAAAAAGCTCTTGCTCATAAGTCAATCCCTCCATACCAGCGAACATCCCCGAGAACCTTCTCTGAACTGCCTCCAATGAAATGACACCTTGAATAAGAGGACCAAAACCACACTCAGTACTCCAGATGTGGTCTCATCAGCAACTTGTACAATTGCAATTAGACTTCTGTACTCTTACACTCAAATTCTTGTAAAATAAGGGCTAACATTCCATTAGCCTTCCTGATTACCTGTTGCACCCCTACGTTAGCTTTGTGTATTTCATGCACAAGTATCTCACAAGTTCCTTTGCGTTGCAGCTTTCTGCAGTTTTTTTTCTCCATTTAAATAATACTCTGTTCTTTTGTTCTCCTTTCTGAAGTGAACAGCTTCGTGTTTTCCAACATTGTAATCCATTTGCTAACTTGTTGCCCACTTCCATAACATACCAATATCTCTCTGTAAACTGTTTGTACCTCTCTTACAACTTGCTTTCCACCTACTTTTATTCATCTGCAAATTTGGCTACAGTACCTTTGCTTCGTTCTTTCAAATCATATTATATATTGTAAACAATCATTGTAGAATGTTTCTAGTAGTACTTATCAAGCGGATAGCTTTGTCCTGGGTGGTGTCAAGCTTCTTGAGTGTTCTTGGAGATACAGTCATCCAGGCAGTATTCCATCACACTCCTGACTTTTAGAAGGTTGAAAGTCTTTGGCATGTTAGGAGATGACTTACTTGCTGTAGGAATCTTAGCTACTTTTGCTTGAAGGTGCAAATGTACAATAATAATTCATCCTTTCTTGCCAGTTTAGAAATAAAGAGCTGAAAATGTGTTGCTGGAAAAGCGCAGCAGGTCAGGCAGCATCCATGGAGCAGGAGAATCGACGTTTTGGGCATGAGCCGTTCTTCAGGAATTCCTGAAGAAGGGCTCATGCCCAAAACGTCGATTCTCCTGTTCCTTGGATGCTGCCTGACCTGCTGCGCTTTTCCAGCAACACATTTTCAGCTCTGATCGCCAGCATCTGCAGTCCTCACTTTCTCCTCGGTTTAGAAATAAATGATGGTTGTGCTTTCAAAAGACCTTCAGCTCTTCAACACTCTTTGTCCGAAGCATGCTTTTTAAAGGAAAGCTATCCTTGAGTTTACTCTGCATTGTTGGATAATATTGTTTGAAATTTCCCTTTTTACCTCTTGATATATTTTGGTGACAGCTCAGACTCTTATCTATTAAAGTTATGAGCAGAAATTCATTTTTCCATTCTGCATGGAATTGGTACATTTTTTCGTTTTTGTTTTGATGATCCAGGTTCCTCACTTGTTATTATTGTTTCAGTTTGTAGTTCATGTCCCTTTTCAGCTGGGAACACTGTAGGTTGGCCTCAGTAATTATATCTCTGGAACATCCAGAATGTCACTGGCTGGAAGCACGGTAGGTCATTTTTCTGGCTGCGGTTTGTTTCCATGGCCCATGGTCATCTTGTGTTTTTCCGATACTGGATGTGGGACATAGTATCAATTCCTTTAACTTGTCTTCATCCTGTATAGACCTATTACATAACAACTAAAGAAGAGAAACTGCAGATCTGTGGAGAACAATCAGAGGAGCAAGATTAGCAGAGCTACTTTGTAGAGAATCCAGATTGACATATTGGGCTGATTAGCATCTTATATTTCTAGTACTGCAATTCACTGGCTTCACACATCAGTTCTTAATATATTTCTTATTCATTTGTTTGCATGGCCTTCACAAAACATCTTTTACCCTACAATGATAGTCCACCTGGACCAAACTGAAACCTGATGCAACAAGCTTGTAAAGCTGTTTAGAACATGCACTTTTCCGTAGCTGTGCAGCTTCGGGAAGTAGAAGATATGCAATGCCATTACAATTGATGTACATGTCACAAGTAAACATGGGCAAGCAGTAAAATCAACTGTCAGAATCTAGCTTGAGGGCATATCTTCTACTTTTCACCAAATATACATTGCAACAGGAAACAGCTGCATCACATGAATTACTATAGAATATCTTAAAACAGTATAGTTATATTGAGAGATGATCGTTTTTACGTGGATGGAAAAGCAGACTGCTCAATTTATAAGGAGTATATTTCAAGAATGGACTTGGGACAGTTTTTGAGAAGGATGTGTTCTATATGTTCATTAATAAGTAACAAACAAGAATTAATCAGCAATCTAATGCTCAAGGAACAACCTGAAAATTGCTATATGACCGAATTCCATGGTTGTGGGAGGGAGAGGGATTAGGTGGAGGGTGAAATCCTTTGAACAACCTCACTTTAAGGGTCCTATGCAGATTTACATCAGTTCTGTTGAGGAGAATACTACCTGCCTGGACATGTCAGTTCTCTTATTGACATCACTTGAAGGAGCCTATATAGTTAACAACTCACAGCTCTCCAGGAAATCAATGTAGTCTGTGTAGCCATGCTTGAAGCGAGACTTCATAAACCAACATTTTCCCCAAAAGTTTGAAAGGAAGAAGGTATAATCAAAAGGCAAGATTTACTGTCAATTATGGCACATGTCAAAAGGACAAGAAACAATTTGCTCATATCATTGGTTTCCACATTGGGCTTTAATTCTTGATGTGTGGCAATAGTGTAGTGGTAATGTCACTGGATTAGTAAACCAAAACCCCAGGTTAGTGCTGTGAGGAACAAGGGTTCAAATCCCACCAAGGCAGATGGTGAAATTTGAGTTTAATGAAAAGCTAACCCAATGACAACCATGGAACCACTATCAATTGTACAAACTCATTAGGTTCATTAATAAAATGTGCTGTCCTTACCTGGTCTGGATTAGTGGTGCTGGAAGAGCACAGCAGTTCAGGCAGCATCCAACGAGCAGCGAAATCAACGTTGATTTCGCTGCTCGTTGGATGCTGCCTGAACTGCTGTGCTCTTCCAGCACCACTAATCCAGTATTTGATTTTGATTTCGCTGCTCGTTGGATGCTGCCTGAACTGCTGTGCTCTTCCAGCACCACTAATCCAGTATTTGATTTTCAGCATCTGCAGTCATTGTTTTTACCTTACCTGGTCTGGCCTACTCATGATTTAAGACTCACATAAATGTAGTTGACTCTTAACTGTCCCCTGGGTAATTAGGGGTGGACAATAAACACTGGACTAGCCAGTGATGCCAACATCCCATGAATGAAGTTTAAAACGTTACACTGAGCTGATGGATAAATGTACAGTCAAACGGTAAGAAGTAATTAACGAGATGCTTGGTCTGATTCAAATTTAGTGTTTATCTCTGAAGGATGAAGGTTGCATTTTAATACTTATGTCATTTTTGTTAACAAATGCACTAAGCATTGTAAGGTTTAGACAACTGCCAAGGGAAAAGGAATATCCACCAGTTGGAAAGATATTTTAAAAAACAGCAAAAGTTTGCATAGAAAGCAAACTTATTTATGACCGTTGCAAATATGGGGCAAAACTATAATTTTATTTTCAGTTTATAAGCCAGATAATTGTATCACAAGTCATGGAGTAAATCGTTATGATGTCTCCTTCATATCTGTAGATTGGGCATTGATTCTGGTAGGTAGAGAACCATTCATTTCTTCAGTTCCATGGTATGTTCTAGATTATCAGGCTTGTGGAAAGTTTATAATTTTCCACTTGTGCATCAAATATTTGTATCTGCTATTATTTGTGCATGTGTAGCTCTAATGCTGCCTGTCATTTTTTCAGGAGATAAATATCATAACTTTTCTGCAACGATTCATTCATGAGGTGTTTTGCAACTTTCCAGATCTTTGGAATTGAAGTAGCATTGTTGAAAGTTAGGCATTTGAAGATGTTGAGAAACACTACTAAAGTATTGTGACCAGTTAACCACCTATGATTGTTGTCTCATTATGTCCGTGGTTGGCGCTGAAGGAGACAACAGGAGGCCTGATAAATGTTATCTCTGATCCAACATCGTCTTCAAGTATACTGGGCATGAGGCTTTAAGATAGAGCCACCTTACAGTAGTTCTGGTAGTCGTGATCTTACATCCTGGTTGAAGCATTACATTTTTTGCACAACATCTCCCCCACACATTTGACACTATTATTTATATTATCCTGCATCTCCTGATTTATCTCATCATCATTGCGCGCAGCCCGCCCAAGAAATGTCTCTGACTTAATCTCTATTTTACAAAGGTAACTAATCTAAAAACATTCTTTTCACAAGTCTGTCCATTCTTCTTCTCAACCCTCTCTCTGAAGGTAGACAATTCAAATTTGATATGATTTCTCTTGAACCCTGTGGTGTGTGACTCTATCAGATGATCCTCATTCAGTATTTGGGCCTTCTTCCAAGGATCCTGAATAACTGGTCCATTATGCAGGTTTCATTGTTGGAATTAGTGTCCTCCTGATTCTTCTCACTATTCCATTTTCGGTCTCCACGAGGTAAGATCATGGGTATAATGTTTTTTTCAAGGAATTGAAAACTTCGAACACAGATTCCTTACTGCCTGCCTAGTCTGAAGTCCTTAAAAAGTTGCATACTCTATGGCATATAAAGAATACAAATTAAAGGGGAAAACCAACATTAATACTGCATGAGTGGAGTGTTTGGTAGAGGTGTTGCAATTTGAAGGCACCCTTTATTGCTAATTGACAGTTAACAGCCCAGCTTTATTAAATTTTAAACCAAGTACATTAACTCAGGTTGGTCAGGGCATTTCACTGAGAAATGAGCCAAAACAAACTGGATTAGTCACGAGTTCATGCTGAGTCTCTTATCAACTGATGGATTCTAGTGACTGAGCCATAACTGATGCTCAGTTAACAAATCTTTGATAACCTGTTTTTTTTTCTGTCTCCTGTTTTAAAGAATGGAGTGTCACTGTCAATCCAAACCACAATTGTTCAACTGTGGTAGCTTTTGGAAAAGTTTGAATTTACAATTTCCTCACTTTTAATACCCTGCTGTGAAAATCACTACCTGCTACCTGTCCCACTATTTTCACCATTATCATTTTTTTGTTTACATTAAATCCACCATGTTCCTCCTCTTCAATTATTTTAGGTTCCTTTGTGCCACTAATTATTCTTCCACGATACAAACAAATACAAAGTACTCATTTGAAAATCATAATATTATGGTCTTACCTGTTTCTGTCTTTAATAGAACCACATTGTTCTTCTCCACTCTATTTCTTTCAATATATTTATAAAAACTTCTTATGTTAACTTTGATAGCACATTTTTCCAATTTGCACCTCTCATTATTTTTTGGTATCACTGGGACCATGGGAATCCTCAAGCTAAACCCAATATTCTGGCTGTCTGTGCTGTAACATCCTTCGTCCATTTGCCATGTTAAGCCACAAACCTGAGAAAGCCCACGAACATGAGGAGGTTAATGGTTCTCCATCCACCAGAATGATCTAGCAAATCTTTGATGGGTCTGGCAAAATGTCTTGATGAGTCAAAGATGAAAAGTTTGACAAGATCTGCCTTTATCAGTAATTAAACCAAAAAAACTGCAGATGCTGGAAATCAGAAACAAAAACAGAAATTGCTGGAGAAGCTCAGCAGGTTTGCTAGCATCTGTGGAGAGAAATCAGAGATAACGTTTGCGGTCCAGTGACCCTTCCCCAGAACATGAAGAAGGGTCTGAGGAAAGGTGACTGAACCCGAAACATTAACTCTGATTTCTTTATCAGCAATTCTCTTCTTCGAAATGACTATTAGACATTTGGTTTTCTTCTTTCTTTGACTTTGTTTTAATTTTCATATTCATTTCCGTAGGGCCTTAGGTAGAGGAGGACATCTGTATATAAGCATAGGTGAGATGCACACTTAACATACTTAATACAAATTTTTTCAGTCACAACATTTTTTAGTCCAGTCAATAAATTCAAAACAAGAGTAGTTAGTGTACTATTTTAAGGTGGATATAAACATACTAAATAAAAATAAAATAATTAAATAGCAGGATTGCAGCTAAAATTCCCTGTACAGTCCTTTTTAATTTCAGAAAAGTATATCAGAAACTTATAATATTCAACTCAATGCCAACAATGTTTGAGGAGTAAATCCTCTCTCCAGACTGTTAGAAATGATTCTTAACTTAAATGGAACCTACAAAAGGGGAATAAAGCGGTAAAACAGGGCAAGAAGTGCTTCTTAAATTAACTGACTTGGTTTTATTTATTAAGGTCTACTTAATAGAAAGTATCACTTAGGTGAAGTGAAATATATGATCAAAGCTGCATGTGGGCTTTTTTCTAATGGCTGTGATTGTATATGGAAGATATTATCTCTAATCCTCGCAATGTACTTACATCTAACTGATATATGGTCACAGTTTATTTCATGCTCTCCTTTTCATTAGAAAAAAACAATAATTTTATAAGTGTCTGGTTATCTATAATGTTGTTTGTTAGCAAGTAGACTCTCACTGTAACAGCCATTCTGGAAATCTCCTCCTCAATAGATGAAATAAAGCCATGAGATATAATGTGCAGTGATAAGGCTACTTCACATCAGTAATTGGAGATGCAGAGGGCAGTGGAAGAGGCTGAGCATCTCTATTTATAGAATATAATAAGCTAAGGTCTGCATTGATGTGGGCTGATCAGTAGAAATCTGACAGGTACTTGGACACCACTTCGATAAGATTAGGAGAATGAACAAGAATGTTAATAATTAGTTCACCTGCAGTTTTATAAATCAGTTTCTCACATCTTGACTTCTTTGCAAGTTTGTTCACTTGTCTGACAGATATCTTTGCAAAAAAGGTTTTGACTTCAGCCTGTTTGCCTTGTTCCAGTCAGTACAGTTTGCCTGGTAGCCAGATAATTGGCCCATCTCATCTCATTCACAGTTAATTTTTAAAGGTTGCTGTAACAGCGAATGTATTGGCATCTTGAATTTATTGATCATCTGTTGTCAAGTTTGCTGCTTAAACCTTGGTTATGTTGGTATAGGGCATCACTTTGCAAAAGGCAAGATAATGTGGTTTGTTTCCAGGCCACTGAGCAATTGGTTTGTATGCTAAAAGGTGACTCAAATAGTTGGTACAGTGTTAAGTCTGCTATTGACCCATTCAGGCAAGGAAGAGTCTCATCTAATCTTTTTTAGCTGATTTCACCATGCTTTAAAAACTTTTGTCACATATACGAGCTATTGCATACTGCTTTCAAAAACTTCCTCAAACCTTTCCACTTCAGTTGTGTGTTCAGCTTCTTATCCTAACTGCTCCATTCTCCTGGCTCTTTTATAACACTTGATATCTATGAAGTTACTTTCCTCCTTATTCTACAATGCCCAAAGCCATATTCCGCCAATCAATGGGCGTTGCATCAATAGATTTTTTTTCTCTCTCTTCCACATTCTTCCAAGCATGGTCTTTCCGGAAAACTGTGGTTAAGAGGAAAAATTTGGGACAAGGCAAGGATTTGCTACTGTCATTTTAAGATCTGTGGCAGGAACATCAGCCACATGAAGACCCTGCCAGAAACCAAGGACCCTGAGTAGAAGTCCCCCTCAAATCAAGGAACCGCCCCCACTACTGATAATAACTACACTCATTCAAACACTATCTCAGTGCTAAAGGGAAGTCACTCTCGCTTCATCCCTTGAGTTCAGTTCTTTTCTCTATGTTTGGACCAAGGCTTAAATGAAGTCTGGAGCTGAGTAGCCCTGGCTGAACACAATCTGAATGTCGGTGAACAGGTTGTTGCTGAGCAAATACCATTTAATGGCACTGTCAAGGCCGATTTCTATCACTTTGCTGATATTGGAGAGAAGACTGGCAGGGTGACCTTGGATGGATTGGATTTGTCCTTTTTGTGGACACAATGCATCTAGAAAATTTTCTAGTATTGTCAGATAATTGCCATTGTTACTGCTGTATGAGAATAGGTTAGCTAAGGGTGCGGGCGGCCTCCAGAACATTGAGCAATTTCTTGACAACAGATGGAATAAATGAAATTTGCTCAGGAATGGCTCCTGTAATGCTGAGAACCTTGGGAGAAGGCCGAGACTGATGATCCTTTCAGTACTTTGAGTTACACAGAACTGCTTCACCGTTGAGTTTTGCTCTGATATGCCGTGAGTGAGGACGGTGATGGCACTGCCTCCACCCATTAGTCCTTTAATTGTCCTTCAATATTCAGGAGTGGATGTTTGACAATAACAGAATTTTGATCTGGTTCATGGCTCTCAATATATTCTTCAATCACATCATTTCAGACAGAATTGAACTTTTGAAAAAGTAAAAAAAAGTCAGAGTGTCAGAAGCATCAGACAATCAGCGATAGTGGCAGGACATTGGGATTGGAGTGGAGATCATCTTGAAGGCTTTTGCTCTAATCATTTTAAGATGCTAACTTTTTAAGGGGCCACAATTTAAATGTCCAAAGCACGGTTTCCAATGGCTAGAGGATAAATAGTATTTTAAGCATTTTAGGCACCATACGTCAAAAGATATCAGTAAAATTTTTCAAAATACAAATCAGAAAAGATAAAGGCAGACATGTAACCTTGTTGAAAAAATGTAAGAATGCTGTCACTTGGGTAATATTTTCCTGATAGAGAGACATGGATTGTTGCATAAATGAGTTGTAGCAAAGTCTCAGCTATATTATTTGTCTATGTGGTCAGACAATAAGTTAATGACATAAGATGTTTCATCAAATGAGACAAATTTGTAAATATTATTGCTTCGTACGTGTTTTTCCGACTGGATGTCTTAGAGCAACAGTAATGCAGGATTGCTTCAATTTTTTTCTCTTTTTGTGGTATCACTCTGCATTATCATTGAGAAGTTGTAATTCAAAGTGTGATATAGCTTGATGAACAAGTTGTGCCTGCAGATTAGAAGGTTGCAAATATAACTGCATTAATTAAGAAAGGAGAGGGGGAAAGTGGGGAATCACAGATCTGTTAACTTGGCATCAGTACTAGGGAAGATGCTGGAATAAACGTAGAAAATGTTGCAGCAACTCAGTAGGTCTGACAGCATCAGTGACGAGAGAAATATAATTAACGTTGCAAGTCCAAAGTCATGCTGCATTTGAAATTTTAATTTTGTTTCTCTCTCCACAGATGCTGCCAGACATGCTGAGGTCCTCCAGCATTTTCTGTGTTTATTTCATATTTCCAGCATTTGCAGCATTTTGCTTTTATTTGAAAAAAAATGCTAGAATATTATAAAGAATGGGGAGATTGTCACTCGAAAATAATTATTGATTGGGTAGAATCAGCATGGATTTACAAAGGGAACAGCATGCCTGACAAGACTAATCAAATTTTTTGAAGATGTTACTAGTAGAATAGGTAAGTGCTTGGGGCCCCCAGCTGCTCACTATCTGTATTCATGATTCTGATGTGGGAGCTAAAGGTATTATTTTCAATTTTGTGCATGATACAAACTAATTGGGAATGTATGCTGTGAGGATGATCCTAAGGGGCTCCAAGAGGATTTGGAGAGACTAAGTGGGCAACCCCATGGGAAATGAAATATATTTTGGAAACCTGTGAGGTTATTCACTTTTAGTATGAGGGATCTGTCACCCTTTAAGAAATGTTGAGAAATGTTGATATCCCCTGAGCATTATATGCTCTTATTATAAGTCACTGAAAACTAATGTGTAATTACAGCAAGCAATTAGGGAGGCAAATAGTGTGTTTGTCTTTATCAGAAGAGAATTTTAGAATAGAAGTAAAGATATCTTGTACAGAACCCTGGTGAGAACACATCCCAAATATTGTGTGCAGTTTTAGCCCCTTTTCCTCAGGAAGGATAAACCTGCCAGAGAGGGGATGAGGCAGAACATTACAGAGCATATGAAGAAACAGTACGAAAATGAACCTATGTCCTCTAGAGTTTAGAAGAAAGAAAAATTATCTAATTGAAAAGTACAAAATCCCTAAAGGGCTAGATAAGGTAGATAAAGGTAAGATGTCTCCCCTGCTTTGATGAGTCAGGAGGAAGGAACATAATCTCAGAAGAAATTACATTCTATTTCAAAATGAGGTAAGGAAGAATTTGTTCACTCAGAGGATGGTAAATCTTTGGAATTCTCTACCCCAGGGGACTCTGGAAGCTCAGTCATTAAGTAGGTTTATTAGAGGGATCAACAGCTTTCTAAATTCGAATGACACCAAGGGATGTCAGAATAGATTAGATTAGATTTCCCACAGTGTGGAAACAGGCCTTTCGGCACAACAAGTCCACACCAACCCTCCGAAGAGCAACCCACCCATTCGCCTACATTTACCCATGACTAATCCACCTAACACTATGGACAATTTAGCATGAATAGCATGATATAATGGGACATTGAGATAGCAAAGAGTATAATGGGTGAATGGAGGTGGGGATCAAGGTGATAGGTCAGAGAGGAGGGTGGAGCAGATAGTTGGGAACGGAGATTGGCAGGTAGGACAGGTCATGAGGACGGTGCTGAGCTGGAAGTTTGGATCTGGGGTAAGGTGGGGGGAGGGGAAACAAGGAAACTGGTGAAATCCACATTGCTCTGAAGTTGAAGCGTTCTTCCTCCAGACGTCGGGTGGTGAGGGAGCCGGCGTTGGAGAATGCCCAGGACCTGCATGTCCTCGGCAGAGTGGAAGGGGGAGTTGAAATGTTGGGTGGTGGGGTTGATTGGTACAGTTGTCCCGGAGATGTTGCCTAAAGCGCTCTGCGAGGAGGTGTCCAGTCTCCCCAATGCAGGGAAGACCGCATCGGGAGCAACGGATACAATAAATGATATTGATGGATGTGCAGGAGAAACTTTGATGGATGTGGAAGGCTCCTTTGGGGCCTTGGATGGAGGTGAGGAAGGAGATGTGGGCGCAAGTTTTACAATTCCTGCGGTGGCAGGGGAAAGTGCCAGGGCGGGAGGGTGGGTTGTTGGGGAGGTGTGGACCTGACCAGGTAGTCACGGAGGGAACGGTCTTTCCGGAATGCAGAAAGTGGTGGGGAGGGAAATATATCTCTGGTGGTGGGGTCCGTTTGGAGGTGGTGGAAATGTCAGCGGATGATGCAGTTTATGCGAAGGTTGGTAGGGTGGAAAGTGAGGTCCAGGGGTGTTCTGTCCTTGTTTCGGATGGAGGGGTGGGGTTTGAGGGCGGAGGCACGGGATGTGGATGAGATGCATTGGAAGGCATCTTCAACCACGTGGGAAGGGAAATTGCAATCTCTAAAGAAAGAGGCCATCTGGTGTGTTCTGTGGTGGAACTGGTCCTCCTGGGAGCAGATACGGCAGAGGAATTTGGAATACAGGATAGCATTTTTGCAGGAGGTAAGGTGGGAAGAGGTGTAATCCAGGTAGCTGTAGGAGTCGGTGGGTTTGTAAAAATTGTCAGTGTCAAGTCGGTCATCATTAATGGAGATGGAAAGATCCAAGAAGGGAAGGGAGGTGTCAGAGATGGTCCAGGTAAATTTAAGGTCAGGGTGGAATGTGTTGGTGAAGTTGATTAATTGCTCAACCTCCTCGCGGAAGCATGAGGTGGCGCTGATGCAGTCAACAATGTAGCGGAGGAAGAGGTGGGGAGTGGTGCCGGTGTAACTACAGAAGATGGACAGGGCTTGATAAGGGGAGACCTTTTTCAGCCATCTGGATAGTGGACAGACTATCAAAGTTTTCAGGAGTTTTGCTTCACCTTTGGAACTGTCTTCAAGAAGAATTTCAGTTGAGGGTTGCTTGATATTGCTCCTCCTGTGTTCCTACAGACAATGAAGTAAAAAGCAATGGAGGGCAGACAGGATTGTATTGAATGGTGGAGCTTGCTCAAAGAGCTCTATGTCCTCATTGAAGGCAGAGGACTTGGTGGAGGCATTGCTGATCAAATTTCCCCATTATTCTTCTCTATCACTGAAATGATTTGACAACTATTCAGTGTCCTTCTCTCCTCCAGTATAAATTATTGTGATTCTTTGAAATATGAACTCTTGCATTTGTCCGGATCAGTGCATGGCAAAAAACTTAATCAAACTTCTCTTTTCGGCAAAATTCAAGTTTTGTATTGCCAAGTGACAATCCTAAATTTATGATTCTGATTTTGTACTGACCAGTGGAAATATTCTTCAACCTTTCAAACAATTTCAAATTTGTGAGAACTTTGATTATATCCTCCTTCTTACTTTCTCTGGCCTACTGAATACAGTCTGCATTTTTCAAAACATTTCATCATGACTCTATCCTGTATTCCCTGGTGAATCTGTGTTACAAATTTTCGTAGCTGTTACATCTTTTATATAATGAGGTTCCAAAACCCCACACACTACTCCAACTACAATGCACAAGTGTCTTACACAGACCCACCAGCCTTTGGTATTCCGTGCACCTCTGGTTTAAACGCAGAATCTCGTTTCACCTTTAATGGCTTTTTCTACCAATTGTTCTCCTTTCATAGATCTTAAGGTGTGCACGTCTCCTTCTTCCCACCGCACTAGCAATTATTTCTAGTTTTTTTTCTATTTCTTCTGGGTTTAGACGCTAAAGAGATAATGTCAAATGAAACACGGTAAGTTGTTGCAGTGCATCTTGTGAATGGTACATACTGTTGCCACTGTGTGCTGGTGATAGAAGAAATGAATATTTTGTGTGGTAGATTGGGTGCCAATTAAGTGGGTGACTTTTCCAGGATAGCAGCAAGTTTTTGTAATGTTGTTGAAGTTGTACTCATCAAGACAAGTGGAATAGTTCATCACCACTCCTGACTTGGTCCTCGTAGACAATCAGATTTTGGGGTATCGAGTCACTCAACAGAATAACTTATTAGTACCTTTAATAGTGTCTTTAATGCAAGAAATTGTCCAAAGATACTTCACAGGATGTATTACAAAATAAATTGTGAGATTAAACCATATGTAGTGATGGATCAAATGACTCAATGTTTAGTAAAGAGGTAAAGTTAAGGAGTGTCGTGATTTAAAGGAGGAAATCGAGGTGAAGAGTTGTTCACGAGACCAGATTTAGACAATTCAGTTATCTCAAAAGTAATTAGATGAAATTACAGAAATAGGGAGATCCATGACCATGGAGGGATTTGAAAACAGACATA
This sequence comes from Chiloscyllium punctatum, assembly GCF_047496795.1. Lineage (NCBI taxonomy): Eukaryota > Metazoa > Chordata > Chondrichthyes > Orectolobiformes > Hemiscylliidae > Chiloscyllium > Chiloscyllium punctatum. Next base: position 127,442,883 of record NC_092739.1, on the reverse strand, counting down.
AGAATTTTTATAATTAAAACCATGCTTCATTGGGAGCCACTGCAGATCAGCGACCATAGATGTGGTCATAGATGCAAAGGAAGTGTTGCAAGTGGCAGAGTTTTGGATAACTTCACATTTATGGAGGATAGAATGTGGCAGGCTGGCCAGGATTACATCATAATAGTCAAGTATGTGTATAAAGACTTCCAACAACAAATTGAAACAATGTTTTGGAATTGAAAATAAGGTATATTGGAAATGCAGATTATCCAGCCTGTTCTTGTACTGGCAACATTTATTTGGCTGGTGGAATTAAAATTTTATCACTAATGATGGCCAGAATATTGATAGTGGACATTCAACAGTGCCCATCAATGCCAAAGGTGTTTAAAATTTCTCATTGAAATTGCCCATTGCCCAGCTTATGTACAGCACAAAATGTTTAATGCACATCTCTCAGACGGATGAACCACTTCATCCCAATCCAAGGTGCTTCCATTTACTCCCACTCTACTATTTGTCCATGAGTGAACACCTACCCCTGTTTGGTCTGTCATTTCGCATTTACTCCTGTTTGGTTGTGGACTTTACAGCAAACATGCTTTTTGACACTTAATTGTCCTTATATGTTTATCATTATTGTTGCTAAATTCAATATTTCTATCAATACAATCAGTGGAGGTGTAGCAACCTGCCTTTTTACCTCACCTCCCCTTGCTAGCAATGTCCCAAATATTTCCACAATAATCAGTGCAATTTTCTTGAACTACGTGCAGTTTGGTACAGGGTATTCGCTGCTTATATCCAGTCTCCTCTGTGCTGGGGAGACCAAACACAGATTGGGTGACCATTTTTCTGAAAAGCTCCTAGCCTCTCTTTCAGTCTGTAAGAATGACCTTAAAATTGTGGTCAGTTCCTTTTTTTTTAATTCTCCATCCTGTTCTCATGAGCATGTCTCTGTCCTCGGTCTGCTGCAGTATTCCAATGAAGCTAAACACAAGCTCAAAGAACAGCATCTCATCATCCAATTAAATAAGTTACTGACCTTGAAGTCCATCTGGTGTACGTACACCCACAGCGCTGTTGGGAAGGGAGTTCTAAGTTTTGACCCAGTGACAATGACAAAACAATAGTACAGTTCCACATCAGAATGTTATTTTAATTAGGATGTTGAACCCAGCATTATTGTCTATCCCTAATTTCCCAGAGAGCAGTTGAGAGTCGCCCCACATTGCTGTGGTTCTGGAGTCAAATCTAGGCCATACCAGGTAAAGATGGCAGTTTCCTTCCCTAAAGAATATTAGTGAACTAGATTGTTTTTCTTGACAATTGACAATAGGGTCATGGTCATCATTCATTCAATTTTTTTTTTAATTGATTTCAAATTCCACCATCTATTGTGGCAAGGTTTGAACTCTTTAAACTCAGATTGACAGAACATTACCTGGGTCTCTGGATTATCAGTTCAGTGATAATGCCACTAGGTCATCACTTCTCTGTAAATCATGGCGTGTGATTTGGTTTGGTAACATTGAGGTGATAGTGTTTCTATTTATCTATACCCTTGCACTTCTTGGGGCAGAGATCTCATGTTTAACACCTAATGTTAAAGGAGGCTTGGCAAGTTGCTAAAGTACATTTGTAGAAGGTTTACTGCTGTCTTAGTGATCTATTGGTCATAGATTCATAGAGTCATAGAGATTTACAGCACAGAAACAGACCATTCAGTCCAACTCGTCCATGTCAACCTGATATCCTAAATGAATCTAGTCCCTTTTGCCTGACAGAGTGGATGTTTTGGATGGTGATGGGGATGTCAGTCAAATCGGCTGGTTCACCCTGAAGGGTGTGGATCTTGTTGAGTCTTATTGGAACTGTACTTATCCAAGCAAATGGATAATATGTTTTGGCAATCCTGACTTATGGAATTTTGGGAACTGTTCCAGGAGTGTTGTGGATACTATACAAAAGCTGGGATTTTTTTTCACTCAATGGAGGAGTACTTTGGAATTAATGAGATTATATATTTACTGGGTCTGTAAAATCTTTGATTTTGTATTATAACTAGATGATCTGGATTATTCTACATTATCCACATTCTTTTCTGAATAAACTATTTTATTATTAAAGCAAAATCTTCAGCAAGTGACCACTTCATTAAAATCAATGCAAAATACAATGTTTTCAAGCTAGGTTCATAGCAGTGATCTGATTTGTTGAGTAATAACTTATGCTGGAATCATAACAAAACAGCCTGAGCACGTAGGAAATTTCATATTAATTCAAGACATTTCATTTTCTGCAGCTCAACTGGAATTGTTTAGATTTTTATTCTATTAATTTTTAATTTTTTTAAACCATATGTTGTTGCATAGGTTAATGGTAATTGAAGGGACATGCTAGAGAATATATGAATTGCTCAAAATACCTATACTCAACATTAGGACCGATAGTCCAACGTTCATCTTTGGAAATGATTCCATAAAGTCAAAGACAAATTGGATTGTTCCATATGATAGGAGCCCCAGGCTAGGTATCCAGAAGAAACACTGAAGTATTTAGCTTTGGCATCTGAATTACATTTGAAATCAAAACCTAATAGTGCTTCTTTGAAATCTGCTGCCACATTATAGTTCTTACTCTTTCCCCTTATTCTTTATCCTATTACCTTTCCATTTTGTCTCTCTTCTATCTGTTCCCCTCACTGAACCCTTTAAGTGTTATTTGCAATGACAGACATCTCTTCTCTAAAAGTCAACTTTCTAACTTGATCCCTTTCAAATTTAAAAGATGAAGCTCTTCCCTGTTTTAACCAATTTCCCTGCACTTGTGCTGAACAGCTCACAACTGCCACAAACAGGAATTGGAAACTGAGCTTTCAACACAAGGCTAAAGGATCAAAACACTATATTGCTTCTATCACCTTCCTTTTAGATTCTACAAACCACATGAAAAGAGGCCATGTTGGTCTATTTTTCCTTTTGACCCCAAAAATCTATCTTGCCAAGTATTATTGTGTAGTGAAATACATCAGCTCTGGGACCTTGTTGGCTTGTGACACTGCCAAAGGTTTTGGAGTCACTTTGGTTAATTCACATGTTGTTAGCATAGGGTTGTTCCTGAGGTGTCTGTCATTAGCATAAATCCAAAAAGCTCAGTGTCTTTGTAAGAAAAATGTATTTACTTGGGAAACTAGATCTCACTCCCAGCCTGGAATTTGAGGTAAAACACCCAACCACCTGTGGAGATCTGATTGAATTGATAGAGTTTACGTCCAACAACTGCAGTGTCAGAATCTCATTTTTGCCAATCCCTCCTTTTACCCTAGACAATTTCAATATCTAAATTTTGCAGATTACACCAATGATCTTGAAGTTGAACTAGAAACTAGTCAGGTGTAACTTGCTGCTGATATTGCCTTCTCTGATGCAAACTAGACTTCTCAACAGTTCCACGTTTAAAGTATTTCACTTGAGAAACTGAAGTGTGCAGGTGTTCCATATCAGAAAGGATAGATAGCATGTGGTGGAGTAGGTTATGTTGTTATCAGAAATTACACAGGGTAACTATCTTGTAGCACTTTTTGTAAGTTACTTTTTGTTTGATTACTAATGGTTTGAAAGTCCAGAAAGACACAATGAGCAGAAGCACTTGAAAATTGCCCCTTAGAAACCAACAGTGTAGAGACTGTGGATTTTAGAAACTGACAAAATATCACAGAATCTTTGCAGCATAGAGAAGGCAATTTGGCTGCTATGTCTGCACCGGCTCTCCAAATGAACAATTTGTACTGTACAATTCTCCAGCTTCTCACAGTAACCCTGCATATTATACCTTTTCAAATAATAATCTAATTCCCACTTAATTGTATAATTTTAATCTGCCTCTACCATATTCTAAGGCAGCACGTTCCAAATCTGAGCTACTCACTACATGAAAAAGTTTATCCTCATCTTACCATGGCTTCTTTTGCGAATTAATCTTAACTCTCTGCCAGTTGTTCCCAATCTTTCCTTCAATCTTCTCTGTCCTGACCCCTCTATCAAATCTCCTCTCAACCTCTTCCTGAAAAGAAAACAGTCCCAACTTGTCCAATTGCTGCCTCGCCCTGGAACTATTGCTGTGAATCTTTTCTACATTGTAATTAACACTTATGGCTCTAAAGTTTGTTCCCATTGTCCACTGTTTGCTACAGCATTCCAGCGATACAGTTCTGTATTTTGAACAGATTCTTGTTCACAATTCCAAGTTGCATACCTGCCTTCATGTCACTGTGCTTCTGTAAGTTTTAAAGGCCAAACAGTATTAAGCCTATTGTAATAGTTTCACCTTCAGAAAAATGTTTGCTTCTCTATCTAAGTACAGTTAAATAAATGTACAAACATTATATGCTTTAGGGCTATATCTTCTAAAGTCTAGTTATTTAGATTGTGTACAAATACTGAAACCCAAACACATTGAGACATTTATTTTTTTTATTACACATAGGAAATTGCATTTTAATTTGAAAAACAAGATAAAAATAACAAGGTAAAACCATGACTAGAGAATTGATATCAATTTTGACATTAGTTTGCCATATTCTATTTTACTTTTTCCATATTTTAAAAGACCAGTGAGTCTTACTTGCCTAACAATAATAAATATTGTTAAAGGTCTCGTATATTAGAGCATGGCTATGCAGTTGTTTTAATAGGCTAAACAGTAAAGGCACTTCCTGATACAGCTTTCATCCATAGAGCTGGTCAATACTGAATACACTTTCTCTGGATCTCTGAATCTAGAGATAGGGAGGTGGAAAACAGGGAAACCTCTTCTTGCGTTTGCTATTTCATGAAAGTTGTATGTGTTTAAGAGTTGGATTGCAGCATCTGGCTCAATATGTTTTACCCAACAATGGAGTAGAATACACACAAACACTGTTCACTTGGGTAAAATACTGAGTACTGTACCTAGAAACATTGAACAGAATCAGACCTCAGAATATTGAGGGAGGAATGGGAACAAAAATTCCCATTGAATATTTGTTAAATAAAACGTAGCCCTTTTGTAGTCTAAGTACTGTATATCAATGCATGCCATTTATCCAAAGAATTTTAAATGAAGACAACTTGCTGCAGGTCATTGCAATTTTTCCATAGGTCCTGTGTGCAATGTGCTTTGCAATCCTAGAGGGAACTACTGTAGCATTATTTCAAAGGAAGGGCAAATCCCAAAGCTTTGTAATGATCTGCAGCATCCTTCATGATCAATCCATCCAGAAAGGTCAGGCAGAGACTGCATAATATACCTCTTCCTCTCCAGGCTCAGGGTTGAAACTTGCCACTGCATTTTTTTGTTCGTTATTTGTGTGCTAGTAGGGTCTCCAAGTTCATTACATTTTCAGTCATACTGTGCCAGGAGATTAGTAATCTTTGTAAAAGAAAATGCTCTTCTTTCTTCGGAATATTATTGTCTTGTACTTGCAAATTTTGAAACTGAAAGCATTTTTTTTCTTTTTAACTCATTTGGAGAAACACAACATTGCAAGCACTGCAGTTAAAAGTGCATTAATGCTAGTTGTTATTCAGTCTATGCTGAAGTTTACACACTGCTCGCATTGAGCAAAAAATAGGTAGTATAGGAACTTCTGTTTTCAGTTTATACAGATAAATGTAATCTAATAATAATTGATCAAAAGTGAAAAACAATAGATGACATAACAATTGAGTGATGTCAGCTCCTCTTTGTTTCAACAAAAGTTTGTATTTTCTTGAGAAGTAGTTTTAAATCTGTTAAAAGCGAGTAATGTGACCTCATGAAAATCTGTTATCAGTGCCTGTTATTCACACATGATGTCATGATGGGATGTTTGAACGGGCTCTTTTACTTTTCCAATTGAAAGATAGTGTGAGGGTAATAACCCTTATGGAGGAAATGCTCTTCCTCCAGGTCATTTATAATATTTAAGAACACAGCAATAACCAATGAATAGAACACTGTAAGCCTTATGTTTTCTTAATGCGGACAGAGATAAGATCCTGAAAATGGAAGTGTTAACTTCAGACACTCAATGGACTCTGAATTACAAAACTAGCAACTGTGAAAACTAAGAAGAATCAGGAGAGAAAACCTGGAAACAGTTTGCAGGCCACTGGAGGCTCTACACCTTTAAAATATCCCATTTTTAGGTCCTATCAGCCTAAGTCATGTGAGGGCCATAAATCACATCAATATCAGGTCACCTCCACCATTATTTTACAGTCTGTGGCTGTCATGAGAAAATTGGTGTAAATCCAGGGAATTTGCTATCACCATTTACTGCATTGTTGAATGGAACTATGATGAATTTTTCTGTTTCAGTGAGGGTTTCAGCAGAGTGCTCAAATGTCTCAGGGAGTTATGGTGCAATATGAATAATGGCAAAACTTCCTGGTGTCCTACAATTTCCTGTAATGGCTATGTTGGAATAATGTCACATCCCAAGCATGTGGAAAGGCAGAGTGGTTTTCATGGAAGATTTTCATTTCTTTTAAGTTGAGACAAGTAGTCTAGCACATATCAGAAATGTGGTGAATTTCTTGACTCTGATTAGGATAGTGTTGTGCAATAATATGCCCTAGAACCAACAAAAGGGATGCTCTATTAGAGACTATAGTGAGCAACGAGTCTGACTTAGTAAAGAACTTAATGATGCCCAAACACTTACCTAATAATGAACGTAATCTGATCAAGTGCAGCACAGTGGCCCAGGCCTTCTGCTGTCCAGATCATCAGACTATCCAAGATGAGTACTAGTTCATCACTGAAGTCCCAACATGCTGACTGTATAGAAATTATCTGGGAAGTTTAAATTCTCTGACATCCCTCGGGACCTTACAAAAATGATTCAGACTCTGAACTAGAGCCAAAGACTTTAGACAGTTCTGACTCGGTAGACAGAAAAATCCCAGTAGCTGTAGAACTGACCCCATTGAACCCCCTGACGTTCCATCAACAACCTGCTCCCTCCCCTCCCTAGGTTCCACATTATACCCTTCCCATCTTAGCTCATTTGCCCCTTCCCCAATTAACTTACCCACCTCCACATTCATTCACTCATTCACTAACAGTCTGAGAAGATCTGGGGCATTTATACTCTTAATAATTAGAATATAGGAGCTAATACCTTGAAGAAAAGGGTGTGGCTTTTGTATGAAGAATATATTCACTAAGGTCTCCAAACAGTCTATGCTGAATGAGTTTTGCAAGCTGTTCCATTGAATGTTTAGCCAGAAAGATAGGGATAATTGAATAATTTTTCTCTGATGAACATTGAAAACTAGGGTTACACAGATGATTGGAAATTTCATGCCTGTGTTTGAAAGGGAGGAACACTAACAGCTGCTCAAATTCTAAATTTGATATGGCTGACTTCAATGGAATGAGGCAGAAACTGTCACATTAAACTAGGCAAATCAACAAGAGAATTTAATGTGACAGAATACCAATTTATATTTTTAAAGATTATGAGGTGTATTTGTCAAAAACTGTAATCATGGACACCTAAAGAGGTAATGCAAAATTGAAAGAAAAATGTGCAAATATGCAAACAAGAGCACAGATCTTGATAACTTGGAAAACTGCAAAGCCATGGGTCAGACTGCCTAGCAGACTGGAATATAAGGGAGAATAAGAATTCAAAGATATTAATTATAAAACAGTGGTACAAATGTTGAAGTATTTTCTGCTAATGGCAAATGATGCCAGATTAAACATAAATTTTAAATCTAAAAAGAGAAAAGGGCCACAGGTATGTGGAATGATGTTAACTGGCTGTTGAACTAAGTTATGACTCATGAAAAACAGAAATAAAAGCTAAAAAGAAAAGAGAAGCCAGCTACACCAAATTCTCAAGTTAGCACTTGTTTCTCCTCATATCTGGGCTGCAACCTCTCTACTCTGAGCTCACACAGTGCTACAAAGAGACATTCACACAATACAAATCACTGAAACTCAATTTGTGCTTGAGCAATGCTACTTGGCTCCTGGCATCTTTACAGTCTTGATGTAAACATGGAGAAAAGAACTGAACTGAAAAGGTGAGGTGAGAATCAGTGCCCTCAATGTCAAGACAATATTTGACCAAATGTAGTAGTGTCAAGAGCCCCAATAACATTGAAGCCAATAGGACTTTAGGGAGCTCTCCTCCAGTTGGAGTTAAACTAAGCACAGAAGTAACTGAAGATATTTTGATCATTGTGGTTATTCCTCTCAGCTGCATACATCAAAGTATTCTTCAGGTTGGTACTCTAGGCCTAACCATCTTCAATTGCTTAATCAATGACTTTCTCTCCTTTAAAAACCCAGATGTGATGAACCATTCACAACTTTTAAGACACTGAAGCAATCTAGGTCTGTATTCAGCAAGAATTAGGAAACCTTCAGGCTTGCAATGAAAAGTGGCAGCTAAAATTGGCACTACATTGGTCTCAGGCAATTACAATGTTTAGCAAGAGAGAATCGAACCATCTCCCCTGACATTCAATGGCAGCCATCAGTGAATCCTCAACTATCAGCATCCTAGGGGACAGGGTTCATTGACCAGAAACTTAACTAGATTAGGAAATAACTTGAGCAAGGAATTAGAAGGGCTAAAAGTGGTCATGAAAATTAATTAGCAAACAGAATTAAGGAGAATCCCAAGGCTTATTATACATATATAGAAAGTAAGAGGGTAACCAGGGAAAGGGTTGGCCCACTCAAGGTCAAAGAATGGAATCTATGCATAGAGCCAGAAGAGGTAGGTGAGGTCATAAATGAATCCTTTATGTTGGTATTCAGCAAAGGCAAGGAATTGGTGGAGAATGATCTCAGGGAAGAGAGTGTCAAGTTTCTAAGCCAAGCTATTAAAAAGGAAAAGATGTTGTGTGTCTTAAAAAGTATTAAGGTAGATCTATCCCAAAATATTGAAGGAGGCAAGAGAACAAATTGCTGGAGCATTGACAGTTATCTTTATATCCTCTTTGGCCACAGTTAAGGTCCCAGAGGACTGGAGAATAGCCAATGTTGTCCCATTGTTTAAGAAGGGTAGCAGGGATAATCCTGAAAATTGCTAGCCTGTGAGTTTCATGTCTGTGGTATGGAAATTAGTGGGGACAAGATCTATACGCATTGAGAAGCAAATGGACTTATTAGTGACAGACAGCATGGTTTTGTGCACGGGAGGTTGTGCCTTACTAACTTGATCGAGTTTTTTGAGGAGGTGACAAAGATGATTGATGACAGAAAAGCAGTTGATGTTGTCTACATGGACTTCAGTAAAGCCTTTGACAAGGTTCTTCATGGCAGACTGGTACAAAAAGTGAAGTCACATGATATCGGGGTGAGCTGGCAAGATGGAGACAGAACTGGCTTAATCATTGAGACAGAGAGTAGTGGTGGAAGGATGCCTTTCGGAATGTAGGACTGTGACTGTAGGGATCATTGCTGGGACCTCTGCTGTTACTGATCTATATAAATGATTTGGAGGAAAATGCAGCAGGTCTAATTAATATGTTTGTGGACGATGCAAAGATTGGTGGAAATGCGGATACTCAGGAGGATTGTCAGAAGATACAGGAGGATACAGATCAGTTGGAGGCATGGCAGAAAAATGGCAAATGGAAGGTCCAGTAGAGGTCAAAATTATACAGTGAATGCAGACCCCTTAGGAGTATTGATTTGCAGAGGGATGTGGTGTGCAGGTCCACGGATCACTGAAGGTGGCAGCGAGGATAGATAAGGTAGTAAAAAAGGCCTATATCATGCCTGCCTTCATTGAAAGGGGCATTGAATATAAAGATGGGCAGCTTATCCTGCAGTTTTATAGAACTTTAGTGAGGCCACACTTGGAATATTGCTTTCAGTTCTGGTCACCACACTACCAGAAGGATGTGGATGTTTTGGAGAGGGTACAGAAAAGGTTTACCAGGATGTTACCTCGAATGGGGGGGTTTAGCTATGAAGTAAGGATAGACTGGGTTTGTTTTCACCAGAATGCAGGAGGTTGAGGGGTGACCTGATAGAAGTTTATAAAGTTGTGAAAGCTATGGATAAAGTAGAAAGCATGAGGCTTTTTCCCAGGGTAGAGGGGTCAATTACTCATTCAATTACACATGTACAAGCTGCGACGGGGGATGTTTAAAAGAGATGTGCGAGGCAAGTGTTTCACACATTAAGTGGTCAATGTCTGGAACGCGCTGCCAGGGGAGGTGATGGAAGCAGACACAATAGCAGCATTCAAGAAGCACCTGAATGAATACATGAATAGGAGGGGAATAGAGGGATATGGATCCTGGAAGTGAAGACAGTTTTAGTATGAAAGGGCAGAATGTGTCTGTGCAGGCTTGGAGGGCCAAAGGGCTTGTTTCTGTGCTGTATTTTTCTTGGTTCTTATTCACGCGAATATATGGCTTTCAGAGCAGGTCAGAAGGTGCTAATCCTGCAGCAAGGAATTCACCTCCAGATTCCTCAAAGCTGCAGAAAAAAACTGTCTAAAGGAAAAAGGAATTTGAATTAATTTCCTCCACTTGCTTGAGTAAGGGCAGCTCCAGCCAACTGCAAGAGACACGGCACTATCCAGAACAAAGCAGCCCACTTGATTGTTATCCCCTCCACCAAATTAAAACTTCTCTCCCTCCATCACTGGTATGTAGTGCAGCTATATTTATTGTTTACAAAATGGTATGTAACACCTCGCCAAGGCTCTTTTGACAATACCTTCCTTCATGACCTCTGCCACCTAGAAGATTAAGGACATCAGGGACATGGAAACATCAGGATATGTGTGCACTATCACATATCATGCTGCCTTGAGAATGTATCACTGTTCCTTCCCTGTCAAAGGGTCAAAATCCTGGACCATCATTCCTCACAGCACTGGGGATGAACTTGCAACAAATGGACTGTAATGGTTCAAGAATGTTGCTCATAATTACCTTCTGAAGAATATTAAGGATGGACAACAAACATTGACACTGCCAGCGACAATCAAGCCACTTGAATTTTTTTCATTCCCTAATTTAAGGAAAAATATACTGTCATTGGAGGCAGTCCAGAGAAGATTCACTCAGTTGATCCTGGGAATAAAGGGATTTTCTTATGAGGGGTGGTTGAATGGGCTTGTGCTCATTGCAGTTTAGGAGAATGAGAGGAAAATGTGTTGAAACATGGAAGATTTTTTTCAGGTTTGACAGGGTAAAGGCAGAGAGATTGTTTCCCCTTGTGGGAGAGTATAGAACTGGAGGACATAATCCCAGAGTAAAGAGTTGCTTGTTTCAGGCAGAGATAAGGAAGAATTTCCACAGCAGGCTTTTGCGGATGGGCTATTAAATACATTAGAAGCTGAGATAGACAGATATTTAGTCAGTAAGGGAATAAAGGGTTATAGGGAATAGACAGGAAAATAGAGTCAAGGATTATTTGATGAACCATGATCTTATTAAATGATGTGGCAGACGCGATAGACTGATTGACCTACTTCTGCTTCTACATCTTGTGGTCTCAAAGATATCTTTCTCTAAGCTTATGTGGTGCAAATGTTGACTTGTATTTGGTAACCCAAATATAAGCACAAGCCTTGGAGCGGCCATATCCTGCTCCATTGTCAGAGGAATTGTGAATGGAAATGTCTTGATTTGTCAGTGAACAATCCCACTCGTGAATTACTTCTACAGCTATTGAAAGTAAATCCTGAAAAAGACTTGTTCATGCCAAGAGTTGTTAGAATGTCGAACACACTGCATCAGAAACATAGACACAAAATCAATTGAAGTATTTAAAAGGGAGATATATACTGGGTAAGTAAAGTTATTACGAGATATGGAGAAAAGGCAGGGAATTGACTTTCAAAAAATGGAGCTGCCATAGCTAACAAAATTACGGAACTTGCTCAGTGGTGTATTTATTTTCCTGTTAGCAGTGGTAACAGTTGGTTTGATGCGAAGGAACATATTACAATCTAGGGATGTCCTAAACTGCTTTGTCATCAAGTATTGTTTCTCCTGTTTAGGCACAGCTCCTTTTGATATCTTGAGGCAAAGGTGACCAGCTTATCATCTGCTGTGTTTTGTAGGATTCCATGGGATTCAAGTGACTGCCGGTGCCGCTTTGTATGCAGAAAAAGTTACCACGATTGAATTTTGTACAAGTTGCTGGTTCCGAATTTATTTCCTCTCCTTACATTTCTGGCTGTCTGCGATAAATGCTTGCTTTTGAAGGAAGCCACATTGTTTTTTCATTTGGTTGTACCAGTTGCAATAATCCTGGGTGACCTTCTCCCATACCCTGAAGCCAATATCCAAATTTCGAAGCGAAGCCTTCTGAGAATCCTTGTAGGATTCCCTGCAAACATCGTAAGAGCACACTCCAGACTTGAGCTATTTATGGAAGATTCACTTGGATGAATGAGTATTAGTCATTCTGGTTATGTGACCAGACTGACTCATTTGTGACTATCTCAAAAGCGTCCTGGATACTTGACTTTCAAACTAAGTGAGCCTCTGTCTCTCTCATTTTCTCCAGCACCTGATTTCCAGAGGCTTCCACAAACGGCCTCAAGAAATGTAGTTGAATTTTTTTTTGCACGACACTTGGACATAGTCCAAGCCTCAAATGCATATGGTAGAGTAGTCAGCACTTTTGTTCTATAGACTTTCAGGATAATAAGCAAATGAACCCCCCTTCATTCCCAGACTGATGCTCCAAGTTAGTCAAAGGCTACACAATTTCCTTTCATCAATACAGGCAGTTTGAAAGAGAGTTTTGCTGAAGTAAATGAACTTATCCACAACTGAGCAGGTTTGATCATGGACTTAATCTTTATGCTCAAGATAGGGCTTTCCTGGCACATGCTGGTATATTTACTTAGTTTTGATCGTAGCAATGTAGTTGTTGCATGCACTGAAGATCAATCCACTTTCCATTGAATGGGCCTGCAGTCATCAAACAGGAAATCACAAAGTATGTTGTTGTGACCCAGTTAAGGAGGGGTGGACTGATTTCTTTCTCTGGTTACATCTGGTGATTGGTTATATTAAAAGAAAGTTGATGTTGCCAATTATACATTGTTATGGTCCCAGCTAATGTTTTTACTGAATAGATCTCAGCCTCAGATCTGGTTTAATATCTGGAGATATTTTGTATCTTTACAGTTTTGGTGGTCTTTTACTGAAACACAGTCGCACAATACTGCAGATTTGGGGTTAACAATAAGATATCGGAGGCTGAGGGGTGACCTTACAGAAGTTTAGAAAATCATGAGGCGCGTGATTGGGTAAATAGACAAGGTCTTTTCCCTGGGGTGGGGGAGTCCAGAATTAGAGAGCATAAGTTAAGGGTGAGAGGGGAAAGATTTAAAAGGGACCTAAGGGGCCACATTTTCAGACAAAGAGTGGAGCGTCATTGGAATGAGCCGCCAGTGGAAGTGGTGAAGGTTGGTACAATTACAACATTTCAATGTATCTGGATGGGTATAGGAAAAGGAAGGGTTTAGAAGGATATGGGCCAAGTTCTGGCAATGGGACTAGATTAATTTAGGATATCTGGTTGGCATGAATGAGTTGGACAGACGGCTCTGGTTCTGTGCTGTACATCTCAATGACTCTATGACAGAAGTTTATTACACAAAAGAAATTGAGATAAAATAAACCAAGCTATTAATATATTTGACACATCTAAGTATTTCAGAACATAGGGTGAAATTCAATCCCGTTCATCTCAAAAACCCTCCTTTTATAATATTTGCATTCGAGAGAATTCCCTTTGATTTCACATATAAAGCTCAGACTGAGAAGTTTCCCACATTTGCAATATCTAATTTTGATGTCAGGATCACAATAATGAAAACCTTTGGAGAGCATGGTAGGGAGAAGATGATGAAGAAGGTTGGTGCTAGCACGCAGCCCTGTTTAACTCCATTAAGTTTCTGAGAATGGATCAAACGTATCACCATTATCCAGGATGCATGCCAAGTGATAACTTTCTCAGGTAAGCTGAATTTCTCCATTATTTATCAAAGGCTTTGGTCATCTAAATAAACATGTAAAGGTTCATGAGCTGTTCTTCACATTTCTCCTGGAACTGCCTTACTACAAACGTCATGTTAGTGGTTCCTTGGCCTTTTCTGAAATTGAGCTGACACTCTGGAATTGGATTCTGGTCATGTTATTGCAATAAGCAGCTCAGAAGGACTCTGGTGAAGTTTTTGCTGCCAATGGAGAAGAACGACATTCCTTTATGATTGGCGTGAGATTGATGAATTTTTTTTCACTTGTGCAAGTAGCTCGTGGAGACGTCTTTTATTCTCACAGAATGGCTTCTTGTTCGCTCATAGAATGAAAAAGTTCAGTGAGCTTCTTCACCAGGCATTGGCCTCCAGTGCTGTCAGGATTAGCTCGGCTCGCATCAGTTTCTGGAACTTTACCAGGAGTGACAGGAGTTTGATTGCATTTGTTGTTTCTGACAGCAGAGGAGGGTCATCAGGACAGCAGTTAATGGCAACCTGTGGCAGCATACTGATTGCTTCTTCACTGATGCATGATTAAGGATGTGTTCTGCTTAACCTCCTAGAAGGTGATCAGCATTGACTTGTTGGCACTGAGGCTTGGTGATGAACCAGTAGTAATACATTCTAGTCCACAGACAGATTTTAGAACATTGTAAAATCTCTTACAGTCTATGTGGTATTCATATGCAGCAGGTAGATTCAGAGTATCATTAGGGAGGAAACTCCAGGTCCCAGCAACGGTGAAGGAACAGCAATATATTTCCAAGTCAGGATGGTGAGTGGGAGCTTGCAGGTGGTGATATTCCTTGTATTTGCTGCCCTTATCCTTTTAGATGGAAGTGGTACTGCTTTCTGATTCAGCCAATTGTCTCTAATTTCTCTGAGCTTGCATCGGACAGTCCTGCAGATATTTCAATGGGTATTGCTCTTGCATGATGTTAACCTGTTACGAAGGTAAACCCTGTAAACATGGCCAGAGTACGGTATTATACAGCTGCAAATTACTTTCCAACTTGAATGCTCAATGCTTCGACTGATAAAGGCAAGCATGCCACACTCTTTCTTTACCATCTTATCCATTTGTGTTGCAATTTTCAGGGAGCAATAGACTTGCATCCCAAGATCCCTCTGTATACCAATGCTCCTAAGGGTCCTGCTATTTACTGTATACTTCTTGCATTTGACCTCCCAAAATGCACCACTTCACACTCATCCATATTAAGCTCCATATGCCATTTCTCCATCCAACTTTCCAACTATATCCCGCTGTGTTTTTTGACTATCTTCCTCACAATGCAGAATTCCTTCAAGTTTCATGTTACTGCAACCTTACACGTCAGTCCACCTACATTTTCATCCAAAACATTTTATATACTACAAACAGAAGTCCCAGCACTGATCCTTGTAGAACACCACTGGTAACCAACCTCCAGATAAAATGCCTCTCCACAACTATCTTCTGTCATCTATCACTAAGTCAATTTTGTAACCAACTTACCAACTCACTGTAGATCCTATGTGATCTAACCTTCTGGACTAGCCTACAAGAAGGAATTGCAAATGTGTAATAAAGTCCATGTCAATAATATCCACTGACTTACCCTTATGAATAATTTTCATCACTTCCTCAAAAAGCTCAATCACCTTTGTGAGACAAGACCTCCTCCACACAAAGCCATACTGACTATTCCAAAGACATCCATTCCTTTTCAAATGTGAGTGAATTCTGTCCCTAAAAATCTTCTCCAATAGTATCCCAACCACTAATAAAAGGCTAGCTGATCTATAGCTTCTTGGATTATCCCCATTGCCGTTCTTAATCAAAAGAACAACATTCGCTATTTTCCAATCTGCTGGAACTTCACCTGTTGCTAGAAAGGATACAGTGATCACTGTCAAGGCCCCCAGCAACCTCTTCCCTTCCCTTTTTCAATACCTTGGTGTCGATCCCATCAAGCATTGGGGACTTACGTCATAGAGATATACAGCACAGAAGCAGACCCTTCGGTTCAACTCATCCATACCAACCAGCTATCCTAAATAAATCTCGTCTCACTTACCAGCATTTGGCTCATATCCCTCTACACCCTTCCTATTCATATACCCATCCAGATGGCTTTTAAATGTTGTAATTGTTCCAGCCTCCATGACTACTCTGGCAGCTCATTCCATATACACATCATTGTCTGCATGAAAAAGTTTCCCTTTAAATCCCTTTTAAATCTTTCCCTGTCAACTTAAATGTATTTCAAGACACCCATCACCACCACCTTCATAATATTGACATGCCCTAGAATTTCATCATTCCCTTCCCTAATCTTACCATTATTCATATCCTTCTCCTTGGTGCCTACCAATGTGTGCACACGTTGCTAAAGGGAAATATATTACTTAATTTTGATGCTTCAGCCTTAATTCATTGTCTTCCTTCTTCTCTTCCTTCACATGCAATGACACTTAGAAATCCAGATATATAAATTATATTTTTACATTTTGCAGTTTACGGAGAATGCCATTACTAAGACATCACCCAGTAAATTCAATTAGCAAATGTATTGTCTTTAACACCAAATATACCATATTACTTAATATTATGAATAATCTCCATTTGTAAAATGAGAGGCTTATAGCTACAGTGCCTGTAATATTGCATTGCTCTATCAACTGCAAATCCTAGTCTAATGGAGATTAGATCATCTACAAACTGTCAATTTAAAATGTGATCAATTCTGCAGGTAATGCAACTGCAATTACTAGACATTAATAATGTGGAAATTAAAACTACATTAAAGAGGACATTGTCTCAGCATTAGATACTATGTGTTATGCCTTATCATGATTGTGAAGTAACTGTTTAGCCTTCTAATAGGCTGCTGTCAAAAATAATGGGCTGCTGTACCATTACAGTAGCTCTCCCTGAATTATATTGTTTTGGAATCAGCAACTTTGCTGCAATTAAGCAAATTATTCAATTAAATCAGGCTGATTTAGCCAATAAAGGGCACTCACTCTGGAACAATGCGACCCAATTATTTACAATAGTGCCCGACTCAACATATAGCCAATAGTCACAAGCGAGTTACCTCCTTTACATCACTATTTTTGCAACTATCATATGGTATGAATCCTGTCTAAATTTCCACTATGTGCAATTACTGCCCTAAAAGTACTGTATATTTATTGTGGAATCGATTAAGAAATATCACTAATTCATAGAGTAGTGTGCAATGTCTGCTGACAACAGAAAGTATTGTGTTTAGTCCTTTTCCACTTGACTCTGTAAATATTTGGATATGTTTGTAGTGAGAACACAGAAAAGTTGAAGGCAAAGTTGCATACAAACATATGAATTAGGAGAAGTAGGCCATTCTGCCCCTTAAGCTTGCTGTGCCATTCAGTGAAATCAAATTGTGGCCCTCCTCTCAACATACCGCCTATCTTCATTAACGTCCTTTGACTCTTTTATTAGTCAAAGAGCTATCTATTCTGCCTTCAAATTATTATCAATTAACTTAACTAACTTAATTTAAATGGCCTCTTATTCTTCTAAACTCTGATGAATACAGACTCAGCCTGTTCAACCTTATAAGATAACTCCATATTATGTCAGGTTCTAGGTAAGTGAGTAGGATGTTTCAATGTCGTTACAATCAAGGTTGGAAAGACGCACAAGCTTATTTCTAGTCTCACTCGTGGTCTGGCCACAGAAAATTTTATATTTAACCAAGGTGATGATATGGATAATCATATGGTTTCAGACTGTATTAGGAACAAAGTTAAAAATCACATAACACCAGGTTATAGTCCAACAGGTTTAATTGTAAGCACACTAGCTTTTGGAGCGACGCTCCTTCATCAGGTGATAAATCACCTGATGAAAGAGCGTCGCTCCGAAAGCTAGTGTGCTTCCAATTAAACCTGTTGGACTATAACCTGGTGTTGTGTGATTTTTAACTTTGTACACCCCACTCCAACACCGGCATCTCCAAATCATGAATATTAGGAACAAGTTAGCTTTATTCCTTTAGTCAACAAAGAATAACAAGTTTATTACAAATAGGACTTACTCAAGCGAGCTTGCAAACATTATTAACAAAGAAAATTAGATTCTACAAGAAAAGGTATGACTTCTATTGTAATATCCTGACTTGAACGTGAAGCAAATATGGGTAACAGGCAAATTATGTTTGAATATTCCACAGCATACATTGGACAGAAAACACAATCAAGCTAGAGACCACAGATTTTTCAGTTGACACCCCATAAATTTGAGTTATACTGTGGTTCATCAAGTTTAACTGAAACTTTACAAGAAATTACACTGCTTGAGTTTTGACCTGACATTGAAACTCCATGAAAAGCCACTCCATCATGGATTGTTCACACTCTGGTGATTCACCTTTCAGGCAAAAGTGAGGACTGTAGATGCTGGAGATCAGAGTCTAGATTAGAGTGGTGCTAGAAAAGCACAGCAGGTCAGGCAGCATCCGAGGAGCAGGAAAATCCAGCTTCTTCCGGACTTCTAACAGCACAGAGTTATTCAACTTCTCAGTAATTTTTTTTGTAGACAGGCTTCCGATATGATAATCGAGATAGAAAGAGAATTGATCCATTGAAACAGCCTGTTGGCTTTCTCAGTCCACCATCTTCAAAATCAAGGTTGGCATAATGCAAGTGGAATAGCGGAACACTACTTCACACTACCACATTCACAGCTTGATAAATGATTAATTCTTGGCCTTATTGGTTCCTGATAGATTGGAACATCTCAATATGCAAAATTAGACAGGCAACAGTAAGAGAAACAACTGTTCGGTAAGTAAGCAGAATTTCTTTTTATCTATATAACCTTGACATCAGAAATAATGGGGAGAAATAGGCTATTTTCGTTTAGGTTATGGTATTAAGTGCAAGATACGAGTCAATGTTTTTGCAGACTTCTTTGAGGCCTCTAATTTTGTTATACAAACATAGACCTTATCAATAAGTAAAAGAAAAGTGAAATAACTGTTACTGAGTTATTTAAAATAAATGTTCCCTGCTATTAGAACGGTAAAACTGCAATCAATTTAATTTTATTTTCCCATCTAAAAGAACTTGAAGCTGCTGTTGGATATTGATATCTTCCAA
This sequence comes from Chiloscyllium punctatum, assembly GCF_047496795.1. Lineage (NCBI taxonomy): Eukaryota > Metazoa > Chordata > Chondrichthyes > Orectolobiformes > Hemiscylliidae > Chiloscyllium > Chiloscyllium punctatum. The sequence continues at coordinate 127,423,766 of NC_092739.1, read as the reverse complement.
ATTTTAAAGGTTTCTTTTTTGACCCATTTGTAGGATGTTGACATTGCTGCAAAGTTTGGCATTTATTGCTTATCCTCCACTAATTCATCTTAATAAGGTAGTGGTGAAACCTCCTTCTGTGATCACTGCAACCTGTGTGGTTTAAAAAAAACTGTCCATACTATTAGATGGAATTTCTCGGTTTTTAACCCAGTGAATATTTAAAGGCAGAGTCATGTGTAATGTGGAAGGGAAGCCTGTTGTCCTCGTACTTCTAGGTCGTAGGAGTCATGGGTTTGGGAGTTACTGTCAAATAAGCTTAGGCAAGTTGCTTCAGGTATTTCAGAGATGCTGCAAACAAAATACTTAAGATTGTGTATTTGAATGCCAGTCAAGTGGAATGATTGATCTTGTGTGGCATCAAAATAATTGAATGTTATTGGAACTACTTTCATGAAGGCAAATGAAGAGTATTCCTTCACACTCCTGACTTATACTTTCAGATAGTGCCAAGGACTCTGAGGAGTCTCTAGGTGAGTTACTGAGTGGTGCCTGGTTTGTGGTGTAGGTGTTTTTGAAAATAGCTTCAAAGACATCTTCACATGCACGTGACGTAATTATTGCATTACATCTAGATCCAGAGTGACTGACAGGTATTGTGTCCTCCATTGTGTTCTACTCCCATTGCCTTCATAGGCCCTACCCAACTGTCCAAAATGCAGGATATCTTTCCTTTATTCTAAGCTTGACTTCAAGACATTTCATGCAACATCCAAAGAAAAATTCTCTCCCATGTGTCATTATTCAATAATTCCTAGGGAAGATTCCTTTTTGCATAACTACCACCACTTGGTTCAGTGATTGTGTACCTCCTACTTAAGTGATCTCAGAGGGGAAAACCAGCAGAAAAGTAGTTATACTTGGAAAAGAACATACTGGTCATACTTTCTTCCATTTTGAAGTATACAAGTTGGATCAGTATGTTCCATTTCAAGTTTTACTGATTTTTTTTTCCTTCTGGGATGCACACAAACTTTAAACCATGTAGTCCAGCTTTAACTTGAGCTGGGCACTCTCAATATTGGCCCCCTGCTGAAGCATCTAGCCGATCAACCATACAGTTACCACTGACTGGATGTTAAAATCATTTAAAACAGCAGGCAGCACAAACTTGGCATGCTGCCGTCTTACATTGAACAGGCATGGGTTGAACCTGATTCCTGTGCCTGTTTTTGGGGTCTGTTGAATTTAGTCCCATGATGCTTCAATCATGATTTTTAAAAGTACCACTTAGAGTGTAGCTGCGGGTGGGAACTGTTGACAGGTTTCACTATATTTGACTGGCTACATCTGTCGACTTAAATTTTTCACCCTTATGTCTGGTTCAGAAAAAGAGAGGTTGCTTTGTCTTCTGACCTGTCATGAATGCAGGAAGCAAAAACAGTCTACTGTGAGGGAATCTCAGCAGGGGAACTCCTAACAAATGAGAGGCAGATATTGACAGACGGTCTGCAGTTTTGGTGATGAATGTATTTCATACACTGCTGCTCAAGGTCACTTCATGCTCAAAGCATTTAACAATCATCAAAACATCCTGGGTTTTTTTGACGCTGTAATACATTGTGAAGCTCAACAATCATTTAAGTGACTCCTCATCCTACTGGAAATCTTTTTTTCTTTATAGGAAATAAGTTAAAATGACAGTATTTCTTCTCAGAAGGTTTCTCACATCAACTAAACAAAATGTAATTTTTACATAACTTTGTTCTTTTTTCTTTCTTCCTCTTCTAAGAATACAATGCTCATTTTTTTAATCAACAACTTTCTGGTACCACGTTGAAATGTCCATTCCAATATGGCATTGATTATCAGAAAACCACAGGACATGGAAAGCAAGCTTTTAAGCACAATTTTGTTTTCCCATGTGAATATGCGAACACAAATCAGGAGTAACGTAAGCCAATTTAAAATATTCAAACATTCCACTTACACTTTCACTGCCTTTTGAAGAAGATTTTTAAAGAATCACAACCCTCAGAGAGAGAAGTTTCTCTGTAATTCTGTCTTAAATGAGTGATTTTTTCATTGTTAAACAGTGAACCCCTAGTTCTAGATTTGCCCTCAAGAGGAAGCATACTCTCCACCTCTACCCTGTCTAGATCCTTCAGGATCTTACATTTCAGACAAGCCACTTCTTACTGTTCTGAACTCCAGCAGATACACGCCTATCATGCCCACTCTTTCCTTATAAGATAACACGCCCATTCCAGGTATTAATCTGGTAAACTTTCACTGAATTGTCTCCAATGCGTTTATATCATTTCTTTAAAAAAGAGATCTGTACAGTACACAAAACTTCAAAATTGTTTCAACGATGCCCTGCATAACTGAAGCATAACCTCCCTTTACTTTCCCTTGCAATAGACAAAAATGCTGTTTAGTTTTTATGATTACTTGCTGAACCTGCAGAATAATATCTTGTGGATTCATGCATGTGTCCATCCAGATCCCCCTGCGCCTCCAATCTCTGCATGCCTTTCAACAGTCATTAAGTAAAGTTGATCATGAACTTGAGCTGATCTCATTTTTCTGCCCTGAGGTCAGCTAACTTCATCATAGATAGAAACAATCTGGGACCTTAACAGTTCTGCCACAACGTACAACAAAGGAAGTTATATATCAGACATTAATTTGAATGACATTGTAATAATTGCATTACCTGAATACTTTCACACAACAATAAGCCCCTGGAATAAGTTGCCAGAGAAGATAACTGGGGTGGATCCAAAAGAGGATAAATTTGGATGTATTTGCAATTAAATGACTGTTAAGAAAATAGGAATTCAAAGCCTTCAAAAAACATACAGGTTGCTGATCCGAAATATCTGATCCCTAAAAGTTGTAAAATTAATGGGTAATTAGAATGTCGCTTCAATAAAATACATAAATAATTGATTAGACTCAGTTATATAGCATAGAAACAGACCAGCCCCACAGCCTATTCAGCCTCTCCAATTCAAACCCTCCAATCCCAGCAATATCCCTGTTAATCCTTTCTGCACCCTCTCAAGTTTAACTATATCTTTCCCATAGTAGGGAGATCAGAATTGAACATAACATTCTCAAAGTGGCCTACTAATATCTTGTACAACTGCAACATGACATTCCAACTCTTATACTTAATGTACTGACCAATGAAGGCAAGCGTGCCAAACACCACCTTCACCATCCTGCAACTCCATTTTCAAGGAACTATGCTCCTGCACCCCTAGGGCCCTTTGTTCAGAAACACTTCCCAGGACCCTGTCATTAATTGTCTAAGTCCTGCCCTGACTTTGCTTCCAAAAATGCAACACCTCACATTTATCTAAATTAAACTCCATCTACCACTCCTCAGTCCATTGGTCCATCTGATCAAGATCCCATTATACTCTGAGACAACCTTCTTTGCAGTCCACTACACCATCAATTTTAGTATCATCTGCAAACTTACTAACCATAGTGCCTAAATTCACATGCAAATCATTCGTATAAATGACATAAGGCAGTGTACCCAGCACTGATCCCTGTGGCACACTGCAGGTTAGAAACTTCCAGTTCAAAAAACAATCTCTGTCTCCTACCTTTAAGCCAATTTTGTAACTACTTGTCTAGCTCCCCCTAGATTCCATGTAATCTAACCTTGCTATCCAAAAATATCTACCCTGAAGAACTCTTGCAGAGATGTCCTGGAGATGAGATGACTGACTTCCAACAACCACAATCATCTTCCATCGTGCTAGGATGACTCCATCTAGTGGACAGTTTTCCCCCGATTCCGATTGACTCCAGTTTTGCTTTGACTCCAGATGCCACACTCAGAAAATGAGATCTTGATATCAAGGGCTGGCACTCTCACCTCAATTCTGGAGATTAGCTCATTTGTCCAAATTTGAGTCAAGGCTGAAATAACAGCCCTAGCAAAACCCAAAATGAATGTCAGTGAGAATGTTGTTGCTAAGCAATTGCTATTTGATAACACCATTAATAATTTTTTTCCATCACTTTTCTGACAATTAGGAATGAACGGATGGGGCGTTAACTGGCTGGGTTAGTTTTACTATCTTTTGTGTAATGGTCATATCTGGGCAATTTTCCTCATTGTCGAACACATGTCAGTGTTGCAGCTGTACTGGAACTGCTTGGCTAGGGGTGTTGCCGTAATGTTGTCAGGGCTCAAAACCTTTGCTATAGCCAGTATAGTTAGCTATTTTTGGCTATCATGTAGAGTGAATCAAATTGGTTTTAGACTTGCACATGTGATGCTGTGAATCTCTGGAGAAAGCTGAGATAGATCATCTAATCGTCACTTCTAGATTAAGATTTGCAAATGCTTCGTCATCATCTTTTGCATTTCTGCACTGGGTTCACCCATCATTGAGGATAAGGATGTTTGTAGAACACCCTCCTTCAATGAGTTTAATTCCCCATTGCCATATTCAACTGGATCCAGCCTCTGGCGAACCAAGCCACTAACTGATCATGGCCACCCTCCTTGAGTGGAATTAAATGACTCCCTTGATGTACTGTGGTGCTACACCCTAACTGACCATAGCACCCTTTCAACCCAGTAAGGATTGCTTCTTTTGTGGCATTTGCTATGTAAACCAGTGGCACATGCAGCAAGTGAGATGTTGATGGAGCACAGTGCTTTGTCCATTCCTTTGATTTTTCAGTGCTCCAACCCTGAGCAAGCTGCCTGCCTCTCTCTTAGCAATTAAAAACAAACCAAACCACAGAGGGTGGCACACTGTAACTGAACTCTGAAGACCTTCTGGACTAAGAAAGCAAAGACGTAAGATGCATCCTGTGCAGATGCATGAGATGTACATGGCTGTGTGTGTCCCTGTGGAGAACATGTCCTAGTAGCTTTCGCGTCATAGGTGTTCCTGAGCTCCAAAACTTTGAATGGCTGAAAGTGTGTGTGTAGCTTCAAGTGCTTGCAGTCATATGGTGAGATTGGCTAGACAAGTGTTAGGGAGAATGCTGGCAATGGATCTTGTTGTGAAGAAGCAGTTGGATGATGGGTCTCACAAGCTGTGGCCACCAGATACCCATTCTGATTTCCATGTTGGGAAAGGAGAGGAAAATTGCAGGTGGCGTATTAAAGAAAAAAACAAGTCGGGGCTGTAATGAAATGTAAATGCTCTGAAGTAAGACAGACACTGCCCAACGGTGTGACTCTGAAGTTAGCATTTAAGGCTGGAATAGAAAATCACAAAACATTTTCTCGATGTTGAGATTTTAATTCTTTCATTCTCTCCATATAGCCTCATCTTATTCAATTCTTCACTTAGCCTCAGAAAGTGCCAAAAATACAGTTGTGGCAGTATTTATAAACTGTCACAAATTGATTCATGCCCCATCCAACTATTGGGTGGATGATAATATCTTCAACAGTGAGAGAAGTGATCAAAATAATTTCCACTCCTAACTTTTCTGATCAATTTTCCATAAAACCAACAAGGAATGCAAGTTTTTTTTTTAGGATCAGTGGAGACTGACAAATTGTACTAATCATGTTTTAACTTCTGTTGAATCTGTCACAATTAGCACTGTCTTGTAATCCTCACAAAGGCTTAGGTTACAAGAAACAAAAATATTTACTGCATCAGGTTTCTCTTTCCAATATGTTTGAGTCTCAGTGGACTGACTGACATTATTGCAGGCTTTGATTATGCAATAATTGAATTGAAATGTATTAAATCTTGATCATTCAAAAGAAGCTAATTTTTACATAAATCCATAGACAATTGTCAACGTAGTACTTTGTTTAGCTTGATATATGAACATTGAAGTACTAAAGGTGCATATCTTGGATTTCTTTGTCTGTGTTCCTTTTTCCAGACTATTCATGGCCACAGTGGACCCATAACTGCAGTGTCCTTTGCCCCTGATGGAAGGTATCTGGCCACATATTCCAACGCTGACAGCCACATTTCCTTCTGGCAGGTATGACTGATTTTATACTTTTTCATTTGGTTGTGTATGCTTCACTTGAAAGGTCAAATTTCTTGAATTTTTAATAAGGTTGCATCATTTTACACAAAATCCTTGAAAGTTAGTCTCCAGCTGACAGTTAAAGAGAACTGGAGACAGAACTGCCTGTGTTGAAATAGGTTAGAACTACCTGAGGGACTAGGATGACAAGAAGTGCTTTAAGTGAGAGAAAAAGGATGAAATTACCCAAAATGAGCCACAAAACAAAGTTAATCAATAGCAGTACTTATTTTTAAGACAGAGAAATTGATTACAAGAGTAAGAGGTTCTCCCTTAGACAAGGTGGGTAATATGGCATCATAATCAACTTGGAATTTGCTATTACATTTCTCAATATCCTATTTAAATAGAGTAGAGAATTGGGCTTGCATAAAGAGAACAATGAGAGTAATTAGGAGAAGACTAAGAATGCAGTTTTAGTACCCTGTCATGTACCTCTATATCTACAGCACATTTAAACTATTGTTTGGCACATTGTAAATTTGGAGTTTTACATTCATTGTGAAATCCTTTGAAATTCAATCTTATCTTTGCAAAGTCCCTTCTGAAGAACAAGTATTCAAAAGCATATGTCAGAGACTTCAGGAACTTGAGACAGACGGTTGCTAGTGGCCACCTGTGCTGATTGACTATGTTAATACTGTTCTGATTGTGTTATCTTATTAAGAGTATATTCATTCTTTCTAGAAATGGGTTTGCTTATTGACTAATTGCCCAGTTGCACGCCTCTGGTAGTGTTCAACTGCATTAGCTTCAACAAGAAAAAGTACTGGGGCAACTCAACAGGTCTAGCAGCATCAATGGAGAGAAAGCAGAGTTAATGTTTTTGGTCCATTGACTCTTCTACAGAACACAGATTATTCCGTTTTATTAGAACTACATTAACTTGACTAGCTTTTTTCCAGTAAAACTCGGGCAGAGCTGAAAGAATAAATGTATGCTTTCGTATAAGTTATTATGAAGATTGTATCATTTAAAAAAACTTGATTCTTATCTCCCTAACCCTTGGAGGTTTTACTAGGAACTTCAGTCGATTTTATGAAAATGAAGTTCAATTTGGCATGTACAGATACTAACATTTAATGATATAGTGCCTACCTGGAAATAATCGAGTCATAGAGATGTACAGCACAGCAACAGACCCTTTGGTCCAACTGTCCATGCCAACCAGATATCCTAAATAAATCCAGTCGCATTTGCCAGCATTTAGCCCATATCCTTCCAAGCCCTTCCTATTCAAATACCCATTTAAAAGATGCCTTTTCAATGTTGTAATTATACCAGCGTCCACCACTTCACCTGGCGGCTCATTCCATACACGCACCACCACCTGTGTGAAAAATTTGCCCCTTAGGTCCTTTTCAAATCTTTCCCCTCTCACCTTAAACCTATGCCCTCTAGTTTTGGACTCCCCCACTCCCGGGAAAAGACCTTGTTTATTTACTCTATCTATGCCCCTCATGATTTTATAAACCTCTATAAGGACATCCTTCAGCCTCCTGACATTCCAGGGAAAGTAGCCCCTGCTCTAGATAATAGAACATAGAAAAGTACAGCACAGAACAGGCCCTTCGGCCCATGATGTTGTGCCGAGGATTTATCCAAATCTAAAATAAAATAATCTAACCTACGCACCTCAATTCACTGCTGTCCATGTGCATGTCCAGCAGTCACTTAAATGTCCCTAATGACTCTGTTTCCACCACAACTACTGGCAACGCATTCCATGCCTTCACAACTCCCTGCGTAAAGAACCTACCTCTGGTGTCTCCTCTATACCTTCCTCCTAATATCATAAAATGATGACCCCTTGTGCCAGTCAGTCCTGTCCTGGGGAAAGGTCTCTGGCTATTAACTCGATCAGGTCAACTCTCTTCGTCCTTCTCTCCAAAGAGAAAAGTCCGAGCTCAGTCAACCTCTATTGTTGCCACCCAAGTGGATAGGGTTGTTAAGAAAGCATATGGTGTTTTGGCTTTCATTTGTAAGACAAGCCATCCAGTCCAAGCAGCATCCTGATAAATCTTATTTGCACCCTCTCCAAAGTCTCCGTATCTTTCGTATAGTAGGGCAACCGGAACTGGACACAATACTCCAAGTGTGGTCTCACCAGTGTCTTGTAGAGCTGCAGCAAAACCTCGCAGCTCTTAAACTTGATGCCCCTGTTAATGAAAGCCAAAACACCATATGCTTTCTTAACAACCCTATCCACTTGGGTGGCAACTTTGAGGGATCTATGCACTTGAACACCAAGATCCCTCTGTTCCTCCAAACTGCCAAGAAACCTGTCTTTAATCCTATATTCAGCATTCAAGTTCAACCTTCCAAAATGCAACACTTCGCATTTATCCAGGTTGAATTCCATCTGCCATTTCTCAGCCCAGCTCTGCATTCTGTGTATGTTGTGCTACAGCCTGCATTAGCCCTTAATACTATCAACGGTACCTTCAAACTTTGCATCATCAGCAAATTTGCTAACCTACCCCTCAATCTCCTCATCCAAGTCATTTATAAAAACTACAAAACGCAGAGGCCCAAGAACAGAGCCCTGCGGGGCACCACTCACCACTGACCTCTTGGCAGAATACTTTCTATCTGCAACCACCCTCTGCCTTCTGTCAGCCAACCAATTCTGAATCCAGGTCGCCAAGTCTCCCTGTATCCCATACCTACTGACTTTATGAATGAGCCTATCATGGGGAAGCTTAATCAAATGCCTTGCTGAAGTCCATATACACTACATCCATTGCTCCACCTTCGTGGACCTGTCTCGTCACATCCTCAAAGAACTCAATAAGATTTGTGAGTGTGACCTGCCCTTCACAAAGCCATACTACTGCCTTTAATTACGCTATGCTTTGCCAAACAGTCATAAATTCTATCCCTCAGAATTCTTTCCAAAACCTTGCTAACCACAGACGTAATACTGACTGGTGTGTAATTGCCAGGGATTTCTCTGTTCCCTTTCTTGAAAAGAGAAACAACATTCACCTCCCTCCAATCTTCTGGTACGACTCCCATGGAGATTGAGGAAGGAAAGATCTTTTCAGCCTCTTCCTATGGCTCAAACCCTCCAACCTTGGCAACATCCCTCTAAACCTTTTCTGAACCCTTTCAAGTTTCACAATTTCCTTCCTATCGCAGGAAGACCAGAATTGCATGCAGTATTCCAATAGTCATCTAACCAATGTCATGTACAGCCACAACATGACCTCACAGCTCCTATTCTCAATGCTTTGACCAATACAGGAAAGCATGCTAAATGCCTCTTTCATATCCTATCTACCTGTGACTTCACTTTCAAGGAACTATGAACCTGCACTCCACACTCTCTTTGTTCAGCAACACTCCCCAGGACCTTGCCATTAAGTCCTGCCTTGATTTGCTTTTACAAAATGCAGTACCTCAAATTTATCTAAATTAAACTGATCTGCCAGTCCTCAGCCCATTGGCCTATCTGATCAAGATCCTATTGTACTCTGAGGTAACCTTCTTTGTTGTCCACTACACCCCTAATTTTGTGTCATCTTCAGACTTACTAACCGTACCTCCTATGTTCGCATCCAAATAATTTATATAAATGATGAAAAACAGTGGACCCAGCACCAATCCTGTGGCATACCGCTAATATATATAAGAAAGAAATTTAACTAAACTCATGGTTCATTATTCACCAGGTACATCCACCACACACTCAGGTATTTCAGATCCTTAACACACAATGTATTAAATGGTTATTCTTCTTGTGACCATTGTTTGTTTGCCATTCCCAATATGTCCTCTAGTTCTTTTCCTTTCCACCATCAGGAATAGGTTCACCCTATCAACCCTGCATGGATTCCTCACTATTTTTAATACCTCTCTGATAACTCCTGTCAAAGCTCTGTTCCGAAAGGAAAATAGCCTTCTTCTCCAGTCTATCCACATAGCTGCCCCTCATCCTGGAACCAATTTCGTAATCATTCCAGCACATTCCCTGGTGCTTTCACCTCGTTCCTAAGATGTAATACGAGGATTGAGTACAATTGTTAAGTTATGTAATGATGCCGTACTCCAGTTGAGGCTGAGCCAGTGTTCTATAAAGGTTTACCACAGCATCCTTTAAAGAGTATTTTAGTGTAAACTTGTTAAAAATGTGATATTTGCAGTGGTCATGTTTAAGGAAACTTGATTCAAGCTCTGGAAGAGGAGACTAGGAATTGTGGGTTAGTTTCTGCGTGACAGGTTAAATAGCTGCCACACATCAGAATGCTGACAAGAACCTATTGATTTTCACCTGAAACCTTCGCTAGCTCATCAACACATGGAAAACAATCATGGGATAGGCAGGTCTTCCACTTCACTTTGTTAAACACTCATTAGCTGCTGTTTTAACCCTGGAATTCTAACTTTAACTCTTTATGTGCTGGTTTCCTGGGCTGGGCTTCCTCGAACTCACCCGACAAAGAGGACATCAGTCCATTATGTAGCTGAGTAATTGAGACCAAGTAGGGCAATAAATGAACAAATAGATCTGTCACCTAATTCCTTATCTAAGAAGACATGTTCTTTTAGAAAATGTGCTTTAACTACTTTGAAGATGATTTCCAATACTTTACCAGTCATTTCTGCTACCTAGAAGTTTGCTACCTCTGTTGTGCACTTCCCAGTTCTCAACATAGAAAGCAGCAGGGCAGCTGCTTATGAAGGTTAGTGTTGGACCAGCTGTTCGGATACAGTGCTCCTAAAACAGAGTGTACAGGCAGAGGATCTGACAGAGTGCCCATCTCTAAGGAGGATCAGTCATCACTGACATTGGCAGCACCCAAAACAAAAGAGACCAGGAGGCCATACATTATCCATGTTGATTAAGGTCAATGCAACCTTTAGTTATTTTGTTTCCAGGGAGTTGCTTGTGATATTTGTCAAAATCTCACAAGCTGCTGCCTACTTGTCAGAATGGTGCTCTTTATGCACTTCACTGCTGATGAAGTCAGTCAGACAGAGAGGATTTGCTCCTCTGGCTGGGATTCCCATAGATCCAGTGAGTCATAGCTTGCGTACACAAGACACCCTCATGTCAGCCAGTAACATTTATCATTCAATGGGGTTACAGTCCCTTAATGTTCAACTACTGAAAGATCATTTTGCATGCGAGGGTGGTGGTGGAGGGTTGTTTTTCAGACTGAAGGCCTATGACCAGTGGAGTGGTTAGTAAGGATCGGTGCTGGGTCCTCTACCTTTTGTCATTTACATAAATGATTTGGATGCAAGCATAAGAGGTACAGTTAGTAATTTTGCAGATTACACCAAAATTGGAGGTGTAGTGGACAGTGAAGAGGGTTACCTCAGATTACAACAGGATCTTGATCAGATGGGCCCAAGGTCTAAGAAGTGGCAGATGGAATTTAATTCAGATAAATGTGAGGTGCTGCATTTTGGGAAAGCAAATCTTAGCAGGACTTATACACTTAATGGTAAGGTCTGAGGGAGTGTTGCTGAACAAAGAGACCTTGGAGTGCAGGTTCATAGTTCCTTGAAAGTGGAGTTGCAGGTAGATAGGTTAGTGAAGAAGATGTTTGGTATGCTTTCCTTTATTGGTCAGAGTATTGAGTACAGGACTTGGTAGGTCATGTTGCGGCTGTACAGGACATTGGTTCAGTCACTGTTGGAATATTGCGTGCAATTCTGGTCTCCTTCCTATCGGAAAGATGTTGTGAAACTTGAAAGGGTTCAGAAAAGATTTACAAGGATGTTGCCAGGGTTGGAGGATTTGAACTATAGGGAGAGGCTGAACAGGCTGGGGCTGTTTTCCCTGGAGCATTGGAGGCTGAGGGGTGACCTTACAGAGATTTACAAAATTATGAGGGGCATGGATATGGTAAATAGACAAAATCTTTTCCCTGAGGTTGGGAGTCCAGAACTAGAGGGCATAGGTTTTACCCCTTCACCTAACACTACGGGCAATTTAACACGGCCAATTCACCTGACCTGCACATCTTTGGACTGTGGGAGGAAACCAGAGCACCCGGAGAAAACCCGCGCAGACATGGGGAGAATGTGCAAACTCCACACCGACATTCGCCCCAGGTTGAACTTGAATGTGGATCCCTAGTGCTGAGAGGCGGCAGTGCTAACCACTGAGCCAGTATGCTGCCCTATTAGAATTGGCTATGCAAGCAGGATGTTGAAGATGCAATTCAGGTGCCTGGAAAGACCTGGGAACCGCCCTTCGGTATTGGATTGTGCAAGAATTACTCCACTCAGCTCTGACTGTCTGAGCAGTGGGAAGCTATCCATTTCCTTCGTAGAGAGAGGTGTGGATAAATCTTCAGTAATATTAAAAACAAACTTGTTAGAAGTGATTTAATATGAATGTGATAGAGAAAATAATCCTGAAGTGGCAAATCTTTGCATTTGCCAGTATATCATGACAAAGGGCATAGATTCTGCTCTGTGCAGATGAATTTTAGTTTTGACATGAAATACTTCTTTGCAAAATAAAATCAATTAGCTGGATTAATTTGTCAGAAAACATTCTTGAGACTACAATACTGATCCACCTAAGAAATGGCTAGATCCTACAAGTGATAGTTAGTATTCTAGTTGGATGAGATCAAGGACTACTTTATCCAAACCTATCTTGTGATCTATAGCTTCCCTGGGTAAATTCACTATATAATGTAAATGAGCCATACAGACCGCAAAAACTCTGTGATAGATCCATGCTCTGTGCTGAATTTGCAGTTTCAATTGGCCAGTGTACTTCTGGCTGATAAATTGAGCTCAGCTTTGATGCCCCAGCTCAGCTGAATAGTGATAACCTCTCCAAGATTTAGAAGATACAGTGAGAGTTAATTTCTGATTCATTCAAATCTCAGAGAAAGCTTCTTTAATAAATCATTGGATTAATTAAAATTGTATTTTAAAATTAAGGTTCATTTCCAAACCTTTCAGTTCTTCATTACTGAGATTTCAACTTAGAATTTACACCTTTATCAGTTTTTCCTTAATCTATCAGATGATTGCTCGTCATACACATTTCCTGTTCATCAACTAGTTGTCTAGACCAACCATTCCACTTTTGACTTTAAATTCCTAAGATAGGAAGCTGAGAAATGTTTTTGGCTTTACAATGCAGTCATATAAAAAATCTCTAAAATCTAAATACATTTTTTTTAATTATAATATATACAAAGAATATAACGAGCCACAATTTTAATTGAGAAGATTAGTGGTTAATATCATTTCTCTTTTGACATGACGATCAGACCCCAATCAGCTTCCTGACCTTCATAAATTATTGTCTATATTAATTTTTAGTTATTTATGAATTGCAGTTTTACTGTACTCAGGCAAAGTACACCATGTACATTTAAATGTGACGACAGATTCCACCCTGTATAGTTAATAATGTCTAAAGGTGAGTAGAATTCGTCACCTTTCAAGGATATTTACTCAGCATGAATTAAAATGATTCTGAAAATGTCACTAATGGTGTTAATCTGCAAATACACCAGGATAAAATATACCTCTCAAAGCCATAGCATTGTTACATCTTTTCCCTTTTTTAAAAAAAAGAATCGTCAATATGTAAAAATAGATAAATTTTTTAAATCCTTGAGTCTTATGCTATTAGTGCAGTACAATGCAGATACATCACACTAACTCTATGCAGGCACACTTTTAGTACAGCATCCATTTCAATCTGTTTCTTCCACCACTGAACATCTTCATCTTCATCAAAGTCGTGGCATCATGCCAGCAATTATGTTGTCTTGTCCTGCAATGTATAACAATAAACCCCATCTAAATATTCTGGTATTTTTATTTTTAGATTTTTCCAAAAATACTTAGGGTTACAGACAGTATATACAATTGTCTCAGACACTATACTTTGAGTAAGTCCAGCTTCAAAATAGAAGTTGCTTGTCCCACCTTCTCAATGCAGCCTTCCAAATGTGGAATAGGATGTGAATCAGATTTTGTAACTGCATTGACTTTGTGGTAATTAATACATCGATGTTGGGTACCATCTGATTTTGGCAACATATGGATGAACTCTACTCGCTACAACTCACTTTGATTATATTGTCTATAAGCATACTTTCAATCTGTTTTTGAACCTGTGCCACACTTAGAGGATTAAGTCTATAAGGATGTTGCTTAACTGAAACAGCATTTCCAGTATCTACATCATGCATAATCATGTTAGTCCTTCCCATCTTATTTCACATCTCTTTCCGTGTGATTGTAATAATTCTTTCAGGTCATTTAGATTTTCCTTTGGAAAGTAATTTAGTAATTTATTCCAATTTTTGAGAACATCCTCATTATCCAATTTAATTGGAGGAATGCCAAATACAAATTTGTCTGAATTTGGTTCTTCATTCTGAGTTATAACAAGTACCACATTCTCCTTTTGCTTTCCTTCCCTGTCAAAATACCATTTGAGCATATTCACATGACACACTCTGACTTTTCCTTCTATCTGGCATTCTTAGCAAATACTTTACCTCTCTCAATTTCCTTTCAATTTGATAAGGCTCACTAAAACTCGGGTTGGAGGGTTTTAGCTATAGGAGAGGCTGAATAGGCTGGAGCTTTCTTTCCTGGAGCATCGGAGGCTGAGGAGTGACTCTATAGAAGTTTATAAATTCATGAGGGACATAGGGTGAATAGCCAAGGTCTTGTCCCCAGGGTAACAGAGTCTGAAACTAGAGGGCCTAGGTTTGAGGTAAGAGGAGAAAGATTTAAAAGGGACATAAGGGGCAACTTTTCCATGCAGAGGGTCGATGTGTGTATGGAATGAGCTGCTGGAGGAATTGGCAGATTTTGGTAGAATTATGACATTTAAAAGACATCTGGATAGGTTTATGAATAGAAAAGGTTTAGAGAGATATGGGCCAAATGTTGGTAACTGGGACTGGACTAATTTGGGATTTCTGGCATGGACGATTTGGACCGAAAGCTGTGTTTCTATGCTGTACAGCTCTGTGACCTACCTCTGGTACTAATACTAGCACTTTATCTTCTCTAGCAAAATTGAATTTTTTTATTCTTTGTCTGCTCCCTGTTTCATTATATGCTGTGCTACTTTAAAATGCTGGCTAGCCAACTCACCCACCCTATTTAATTTATCCCTAAAATTTGACACATAGTGCAAATATGTGGTCACTGAACTCTGGCTTATCAATTTTTCCTTAATTAATTTCAGTGGTCCTCTTACCTCATGTCCGAAGATTAATTCAAATGAACTGAATTTAGTTGATTCATTAGGTGCAACCCTAATGGCAAAAAATACAAATAGAATTCCTTTATTCCAGTCCTGTGGCTAGTCATGACTAGAACCCCTCAACATGGTTTTTAATGTTTGATGCCATTGTTTTGATGCCCCTTATGTGTCTGGATGGTACACATTTGTTTTAAATTGTTTTATTCCTAGGCTATCCCTAACTTCCTTCAATAATTTTGATGTAATTTTGATCTGATTGTATTTTGGAGGGTAGTTTGTATCTAGTAAAAAAAAATTGACTAACTCCTTCTAGCCATGATATTGCATAATGGAAAGGTCTCCAGGAGACATATCCATTATGTTCCAGATCAACCCCCTTGCAAATATATTAAGAAGATAGCCTAGATCCTAACTCTTATTTAAAGGCAAGTGTAAGGTGCTGTGTTCCAGAAATAATTTGTTAGGTTATACTACTCGGCTTTAAGCAAAACACACTTTATTAAAACAAAGAACAGTACAGCACAAGAATGATACCAAATTAAACTAATCCCTTCTGCCTGCCCTTGGTCCATATCCTGCTATTCCTTGCATATCCATGTGTTTATCTAAAAGTTCCTTAAGTGTCCTGTCTTATTTGCCTCCAGTTCCCCTGGCAGTGCTTTCCAGATTCTGTGTAAAAAAAAACTTGCCCTTCACATCTCCTTTGAACTTTCCCCCTCCCACCTTAAATGCATGCCCCCTAGTATTAAACATTTCAAATCTGGAAAAAAGATTCTGACCGTCAACCTTATCTATGCATTTCATAATTTTATAAACTTCTATCAAGTCTTCCCCTAGCCTACGCCCCTCAAGAGAAAACAACCTGAGTTTTTCTAGCATTTCCTTATAGTTTACACTCTCTAATCCAGATACCAGCCTGGTAAATCTCTTCTACACCCTCTCCAATACCTCGACATCCTGACTCTATTCCCCGATCAATACATATGGCAAGTATGCCATATGCCTTCATTCCCACCCTATCTACTTGTGTGGCCACTTTGAGAGAGCTATGGACTTGATCAATGCTGTTCAGAGTCCTGCAATTAACTGTGCACTTTTCCTTAACATTTGATCTCTCAAAGCAGCACCTCACACTTAACTGGATTAAATTCCATCTACTGTTTTTCCCCCCGTATCTGCAATTGATCTATATTCCGCTGTATCCTTTGACAACCTTCAACACTATCCACAACTCTACCAATCTACTTTTTCATCTAAGTCCTTTATATATATATCACAAACAGCAGAGGTTTCAGTATGGATCCCTGCAGAGCATCACTAGTCATGGACCTCCAGTCTAAAAAGTACCCTTCCACCACTACCCTCTGCCTTCTGTTTTGAATTCTGAATCCATGCAGCCAAGTCACTGTGGATTCCATGCTCTGGATGACCTACCATGAGGGAGTTTATTGAAAGCCTTACTGAAATCCTTGTAAACGGCATGTACTGCTCTACCCTCATTGATCATCTTTGTCACTTCCTCGAAAAATTCAATCAAGTTAGTAAATCATGACCTGCCCCTGCACAAAGCCGTGCTGACTGTCCTTACTTAGGCCATGCTTTTCCCAATGTGCTTAGATCCTATCCCTAATAATTCTCTCCAATAGCTTCCCAACTATGATGTGAAACTCCCCAATCTTTGGTTTCCTAGATTATCCCCATTTCCATCCTTGAACAGAGGAGCGACATTAGCTACTCGCCAGTCTTCCAGGACCTGTCCAGTGGCTAGCGAGGATACAAAGAAAAACCAAAAGAACTGTACATGTTGTAAAAAAAAGAAATAAAAACAGAAATTGCTGGAAAAGCTCAGCAGGTCTGACAGCATCTATGAAGAGAAATCAAAATTAACATTTTGGGTCTGGTGACCCTTCCTCAGTGGATACAAAGATCTTGGTCAAAGCCCCAGCAATCTCCTTTCTTGCTTCTGTCAGTAACCTGGGGTGGATACCTTTGGGCCCTATGGACTTGTCCATCTTAATGCTCTTGAAGAGACCCAACACCACTTCTTTCTTGATCTCAATGTGCATCAGCACATTAGCATGCTCCACACGGGTTTCACAATCCTTCGTATCCTTCTCTTGGCTGGATATTGATGCAAAGTACTCATTTAGGATCTCGCCACATCCTCTTCCTCCAAACACAAGTTCTCTCCTTTATCCTTGAGTAGTCCTACCTTCTCCCTAGTTATCCTCTTGTTTTTAATGTATCTGTAAAATGCCTTGGGATTCTCTTTAACTCTACTTGTCAAGGTCATTTCATGGCGCCTTCTTGCTCTCCTAATTCCCTGCTTGAGTTCTTTCCCACTTTCTTTATAACCCTGACGGACCCTGTCCCATTTTAGCTTCCTAAATATGCTTCTTTTTTCGTTTTTACTAAATTCGCAACCTCTCTCATTATCCAAGGGTCCCTTACCTTGCCATCCTTGTCCTTCCTCATTACTGGAACATGACGGTCTTGAACTCTCATCAGCAGGTCTTTAAACAATTCCCACATGTCAAATGTGGACTTGCCTGATAACAGCTCCTCCCAATTAACGCTCCCTAGTTCCTGCCTAATACTGATGTAATTTGCCCTCCTCCAATTTCGCAAGGCCCTAACTTATCCTTATTCTTAGCTATCTTAAAACTTAAGGAGTTGTGATCACTGTTTCCAAAATGTTCTCTCACTGAAAGGTTCAGTCACCTGGCCAGGCTCATTTGCCAGGACAAGGTCAATATGGCCCCTCCTTTCAAGAAACCCTCTTGGACGAACCTAACAAATTCTACTCCATCTAAGCCTCTTGCTGTAAGGGAAGCCCAGTCAATATTCACAAAGTTAAAGTCACCCACACAGACAAACCTGCTTTCTTCATCTTTCCATAATCTGCCGACATATTTGTTCCTCAATCTTTCAGTGGCTGTTTGGGGGGCCTATGGTGTAATCCTATCAGAGTCCTTGCACTCATCTTATTTTTGAGGTTTACCCATATTGCCTGAGTGGATGAGCCCTCCACTATGTCCTCTCTGAGTGCAGATGTAACATTGTGCCTGATTAATAATGCAACTCCTCCACATCTTTTACCTTCCTCCCTCTCTCAGCTAAAGCAATGAAACCCTGGAACATTGAGTAGCCAGTAATTAAAGTACAAACAAAAGAAAGAAGAATTGATGTAAACTTAACTCTATTATTTCAGTATTAAACAGCAATTGTTCCAATATAGTAACATCCCACAAACACAGCCTTGGCAAAGGCAAATTCAGGAAAATAGATTATCTCACATGCAATGTTTCTCCAGTTTAGGAGAAAAGAACATAGAGAGAGATTTCTGCCAGGGAGAGAACTCAAGCTTTCAACCAACTTCAAAGCCCCAACAACTACTGAAAGCTAACCTAAAACCTTGGTTCTGTGGGAGCCTGACTCTGCACATTCATGCTGCTTCAATTGTTCCAACTCTTAAAAAAAGAACCCAAGTCTTCACAAGCTGTTTACTACTTGGTACCTCTGTCTCAACCTCTTTTGATTAAAAAAAGGACAAAATGCACCTCTTAAAGCTATAGTGTCATCATACAAGTCAAGATAGTGTGTATTCTTGAAAGGGGACCTGCATGTGGTGATGCTACCATTTTTCTACTGGATCCTAGAGGTCATCTGCTGGTAAGAGCTGTTGCCAGGTGCTTGGCTTGTCTGTATGATCCCTACACACACAACAGCTGTGAGTATACAAAGGGAGGTGACAGCCCATGAACTGGATTCACTAGACTGTTAATTGAGAAACCCAGCTAATGTTCAAACCCTGCTTTGGCAGATTGTGGAAACTGAATTCAATAAAAATCTGGAATTCAGAGTCTAATGATGACTATGTATCAATGTCAGTTGTCAGAAAAGCCAGCCTGGTTAATTTTTGTCCTTGTGGGAAGAAAACTGTCATGTTTACCTGGTCTGGCCTGCATGTGACTTCAGAGCCAAGTGTTTGACTTAACTGCCCTCTGAGCAATTTGTGATAGGCACAAGTGCTAGTCTAGCTGGTGATCCCTCGTCCTGTGAATAAATAAAAATTATTCATTAATTATGCAATTAATTAATAATTATGATGAATTACTGGTCATAATCAGAACCAAAGTCTGAGCCATCATAGAAATTTGCCCTAGAAATGAATTACTTTGTCTTCCTCTACTCAGTATTCTACGCAGTTTTCTTTCATTATTTTTATACTCAATCCTCTTCTATCTTTGTAGATGAATACTTCACTACTGGGGAGTATTGGTATGCTGAATTCTGCACCCCAGCTCCGATGCATGAAAACTTACCAAGTGCCCCCTGTTCATCCTGCTTCTCCTGGTTCTCAGAATGCACTGAAACTAGCCCGTCTGATCTGGACCTCCAACCGTAATGTCATCCTTATGGCGCATGATGGCAAGGAACACCGATTTATGGTTTGAAGCCACCACCTGGATCACATGAAATGTACTAAAGAAATAAAAATGTGTGTGCTGTTGGCAAAGCTGGTTAATGTTTACATTAAGATAGTATTGTGTAGATTTTTTTCGTAAAGTTTATCATAATTTGCAATGTCAACTTTCTGTGGGTTTTTGAAAAGAGATGAGATAGCTGCCCAACAGCTGTGTCCAATTACTTATTGTTTATACCCACCATTGTTAGTTTCAACCATGTTTTGTTGTGGTTTCAAGCATTTCTTCTCTCTTGGTATTATAAAAGTCTCAAAAACGCAATTGCTTGCTTGATCCATATCTTATGCTGTGCAACAAAATCTGTGCTCTCCTGCAGCTATCCTAGGAAAACAGTGCAAGATAGGAAGGACGAAAGTCAAGTTTTGACACCAACAAGCAGTTAGACTGAGAGGACAATTCCTAAGAGTCATCAAAATGGTGCAGTGGCTTTCATTTCAAGGGTTTAAACTTGAAATAATACAGGGCTAATGGAATAAAGAGGCCCGACATGAAATGAATTGATAAACTTTCAGCTCAGTCTCTAGTGATGATGGGGGACGCCATGCTACTGCCCTAACTAGCACTCAAAAAGGTCCAATAAAAGTTACTTGGGTAGTGGGAAGGGACTTAAAGATGCAATATAATTTACTTTTCTGGAAGCCAGGAAGCATTAGTCTGCATTTAACAATCCTATACCCAATATACATTATTGGAGTTTTTGTGACAGACATTGGGCAACCAAGATGGAATTTTATTTCACTTCCAACAACTGGTGGATTAGACAATTTGACCTGATCCTGTGTCTTTTTCTCTGTCAAGTTTCTCCATTTTCAATTGATCTAGCACCTCAGTTAAGGAGCTTAGTTCATTGACGTTGAAGTTCTTAATTTTTTGTCTCAACACTGCCAATCCCTGGCAACATCTTCATGAGTTTTCCATCCAGATTACAAGTTATCATCATCCTGCTGGCAGTGGAAGTTCTCAAGTTTTTTTTAAGGGGTAACATGAGCGACTAGCATAAGGTACAGAATACAGTAGTAAATTGCCTCTGCCATAGAATTTGAGGCAATTCCCAGTCATTTGGTGTGTATATCGTAGGAAACTTAAAACCCACAACAGATGTTCTATTCAAAGGACAGTTGAATCCTCTTCAGTTCTACAAAGATCATTATAATCATTTTAATCATCAGTTACAAACAGAAAATGTTTACAGTAGCTTTGAAAAACTAAAAACTGGGACCACTTTAGCTTGCTTTCTCACATTATTATTTTAAATTAAATTAAATCCAGTAGTGTAACTTTACAGCTGCATTCAATCCCTGTTATACATAACTAGGTAATGCATATGAGGGACTGGTGTAAAGGGTAGAGTATGGCTTATTGAATTTATAGGTTTGCACAAATTTGCATGTCACTGATACATAAAATACTTATTGTTGGAAATCCTGTTGGATGCTTTGGAAAGGTATTGCAAGGATTGTTTTTGCAATGCATGTTGTATGAGGAAATCATAGAATTATAACTTATTGAAAAATTTGGCCTTTTTCACCAGTTCAAATAAAAACATCAATGATTTCATACTGTTAACTAGCAGCAGAGCGAGTCACCCTTAAATACTTTTAAAATACTATTATAGCAAGTATATCAACAGCATTTTTCCCCCAAGTTAAATCTGTGTATATTAATGAATTATCTGCACAGACACAGCAAAATCCTCATTAATGAATATCTGAATAGAAGCAATCAGCAAATATAGCTGTTTGGAAGGGGTTCATGCTATGGTGCCCTAGTATATTAAATGACTTCTTCTTAAATCTGACCTACTTCAAATATGTAATGCTGAGGAGGATGCTTCCGAATGCTACATTTGGTAATAAAGTATCTAAAATACTTTCAAATCTGGTTCCTATATATATTTTGTTAAGTGTAGGAAAAATTATCTTGAAACCCGCTCAAGCTGTAATGATAAAAATGCAAAACCTTGTCCTCTGCAGAGGTCATGTGATATTGACGATGCCTGTAATTTGAACTAGATGTCATAAAGAGTATGGTTTGGGCAAAACTGTCACTTGTCTATTCACTTAACAGCAATTTATGACTGAAAGGATCATTAAATGACTGAATACAGTGGGTGGATGCATAATTCTTCTGTGCTAATAAAAGCCTTTTATTTGTCAGAAATTCATTCAAGGGCAAAGGCTAACTTAAATTTTTTAATGAAGGAGAAAATTACCTTTATTAATTCCAGGCAAAATGTTCAGTATTTCTTCAAAGGAACTACCCCCTCTTAAGTTTCCTCTGACAGATGGTTCTTTTTCATACTGATTTAATATTTATGCTTCATGGCTTTAAATGTGTATTGAGAAGGTTTTGTCATATTGTGCATTTTGAGTTCAGTGTTCTGCTCACGTACAAAATTAACTTACAAGCATCTTTGATGAACAGATCCAAAATCACACCATTTTACAGAACAAGGGTAAGGCTGTCTTTCTTGTCTGCCTTTTGCCATATCAGTGGCATTTTTTCCTTTTTCAAAAATGTTTTTTTTTTAATTTACAATGACTCCTGCTCCCACCACAGTTGCTTATAATAGCCAATGTCCGAATGATGTTTTACAAATAAAAATATTCTATCAATCTTCCATTTTTTTGGTGACTGTCTTTAATTTATAATTAATTTACTAGCTCAATGACCATTTGATTTTTTTTAAATTCAATATCTCAAATCCCTTCATAATCTGACAATGACGGGAATTCCATTTCATTGTTATGATTAAATTCTCAAATCTTTGATATCTCCTTAACGGTTGCCTTCTCCTGTGCTTCCACACCCTAAACTGGATAAAATATTCAAAAAGGTATTTTGAATATTATTAGCATTTCTTTATACTTTATGCCTCCCAATTATAAAATTAAAGACCCTGTACACACTTTTGGATCTTTATCAACATATACTCCCACCGGTGTGTTCACAAGTGAACAAATTAGATATGGAAAAATTCTGCATTTAAATCAGGTGATATTTATGATTCAGGTTCAGGTGGTCAGTAATATTTGCTTGCTTGTTTGAATCTATTATTTTTGGGTTGCAATCATATTTATTTTGAGTTAAGCAACTTATTTAATAAGCTTGTTTCTTTCCAAACTCATACTGAGTTTCCAAATACATGCATACACCAAAAAACCTTTTATTTACCATAGGATTATTCACCATCTGTTACAAAGTTCTTGTAGTTCAATACCTTATGGAACTACCTACAAGCTATCAAGGCCATATTTTGTTTAGCTGATACTTGTTTTATGTATTTGATGGACAATGGGAATGGATGTCATATTATTCTAAATTCATAAAATGATAGAACAATGCAAAATGCCTTTTTCCATCATATCACACCCAGACAACTAAACGCTCCAGTGATTAGAACCAATTGTACCCATCCCTTTAAGCATGTAAAGTGTTAAAAATATCTATCTGAGTTAAAACCAAGTGATGGAGAAACTCAACAGGTCTACAGCATCTGGTCTGAGAGAAATAGAGTTAACATTTTGAGTCCAGTAACATTGGTTGATTGTTATGTCCCTGGATGAAAAAGTCGTAATCGGCTAAATTTCCCATTTGGTCATTATCTGTAGGCCTCCGCTGAATCAGGTGCACAATTAGTCCTGACCAAAATGCCACTATGTAAATATCATGCTGATATTAATTCTCCAGATCATCTTGTACAGAATGGCATCTAGAACAAGGGTAACTAATATCGTGGAAGCAGAACCAGTGAGGTTTGATATCTTCAAGAAAAGAGAATAGAAGGGAGAAGGATAGCAGCAAAAGACAGAAAAAAACATCCTTGAAAGAAAAACAGATAACTTCAGACCATCACATGTTCAAATTCTAAGGATAAACTGATAGATGTAAACTTTCGAGTGCAGACTACTTATGTCCAATCAGGACAAGAAGATTATTTTTTTTTAAACAATGTTATATGTTCTTTCTTACTTTGTGGTTTTCAAATACTACATTTTTTTCTGAATGTTGGCAAGCTGCTGCTAAAATAAATGTTCTCAAAATTACATAAAGGCAAACAACAAAAGTTATTCACACAGTGCCTTTAAAGTAATAAAACAAATCACAGTACTTCATAGGCACATTAAAGAACAGAGAATGACAGTGAACTGCTTGAGCAGATGTTAGTTCAGATGGCCTCATCAAGAGGAAAGAGCTGGATTTTAAGCAGTGTCTTAAGGAAGGTGAGAGGCAGAAAGGTTTCAGGGGAAAATTTCTGAGCACTGAGTCTAAGCAGCTGAATTTCTGTCGCCAACATAGGAGTGAACAAAATTGGGGCCAGAATTTGATGAGCGCAGATATTTCAGAGGGTTATGGGGCTTGGGAAAGGTAGAAAGATGGAGAGGGTTAAGGCCTCACCCCAGAGGGGTGTAAAAATGAGAGGATGAGAATTTTAAAACCAGGGTAATGGGGAGCTGATGTAATTCAGAGACATGTGCTTAACAAGACTTTGTGCAAGGTTAATCCATGAACAGCCGAGTATTGGATATCTCAAGCCCACAGAAAATCAAATGTGGGACAGCCAAGAGTGCACTAAAATAGTACATTCTAGTATAGAGGTAACAAAGGAGCTTCAGTGGTCAATGAGCTGACACAATGTTGAAACCTAATGAAGTTACAGAAGTGGTTATTTCAAGGTCAGGTATGACCAGGCTGTTCCAGTCTAAGTCTGTGACCAGGAAAAGGGATTCAGCCTGTAATTAGGGAGTGGAACAGGGACCAAAACCATGCCATCTATCTTTCCAATATTTAGTGTGAAATAGATTTCTTCCATTTGATATTAGGTGTTAGATAAACAGTTGATTTATTAGATGAGAATGAAGCCAAGTGGATATCAGTGAAGAGGTGTTGGAGGAGGAATGTGTGATAACCTGGCAAAGGATCCAGAATGATCAAATTGAATGGCAGAGAGATAGTTGGGCAGGGGGTGTGGAATTGGTGAATAGAGTACCTTTGGCATAATCGTGTGCAACTAATGACTGTCCTCCTTTGGGAAAGGAAAATGCAGCCTTTTTGTAGTTATGCTGGTGCTGAGATAAATTCATACATTTACGCATCACTGAAGAGACCCTTCGGCCCATCAAGTCTGTACCAACATAACTACCAGTAAATGTGCGCTGATCTCAATTTCCCGCACTTGTCCTATATCCTTATGAGATTGGAAGTACTCACCAAAATACTTTTTTAAAGTTGTAAGGTTTCCAGCCTCCACTACCTTCCCAGGCAATGCATTCCAGATTCCCGCCAGAGTGAAAAGGCTTTTTCCCAATTTGCCTCAGAATTTCCTGCTCCTTATCTAAAACTGTGCCTACTCATAATTGACCCCTAACCCAAAGGGAACAGTTGTCTATTCACCCTGTCCATACCCTTCACAATCTTATAACCCTCAATTATGTTCCCCCTGAGTCTTCTCTGCCTCAAAGAAATCAATCCAAGCTGATCTAGTATTTCCTTATATTTCAATTTCTCCATCCCAGGCAAGATCTGGTGAACCTCCTCTATACCTCCCTCTACTGCTAACACATCCTTCCTGTAGTGAGGTAAGCTGAACTGCACATAGTACTCCAGTTGTGGCCTGACCAACACTCTGCACAACTCCAACATTACCTCCTTGCTCTTATACTCTATACCATGACTGATGAAAGCAAGTGGCCCATATGTCATCTTAACTATCCTATTTGCGTGCTCTGCCGACTTCAAGGATCTGTGAATAATTACCCTAAGATCTCGCTGTACCTCTAAGTGTCCTGTCATTCATTAAATATTCCCTCATCTTGTTTCTTTTTCCAAAGTGCATTACCTCACACTTATCTCAATTAAATATCATCTGCCACTGGTCTGCCCATCTGACTAACCCATCTATATCTTCCTATAACCTACAACCACCTTCTTCACTATTAACTACTCTACCAATCTTGGTATTGTCTGCAAATTTACATAACATCCCCCCTCCCCAGCCCCCATATTTCATCTGTATCATTTATAATATAAAAAACAATAAGGGTCCTAGTACTGATATTTGTGATATACTGCGGGACACCGGCCTCCAGTCATTCAAACAGCCTTCTACCACTACCCTTTGTGATCTATTTCTAAGCCAGTTTCTAATCTATTTAACCACGTTTCCCTCAATTCCATGTGCTTTAACTTTCCAATTAGTCTCCCATGTGGGACCTTCTCAAAAGTTTTGCAAAAATCCATATAGACAACATCAACTGAATTTCCTGCATTCACACATTTAATCACATTTTCAAAAAATTCTAACAAATTTGTTTGGTATGACCTCCCTCTGACAAAGCCATACTGACTATCCCTGCTTAACCCATGCCATTCCAAATGGGTATTAATTCGCTCACATTCAGAATTTTCTTCAATAATTTCCCTACCATTTACATGAGACTCTATAATTTCCCGGTTCATCTCTACTACCCTTCTCAAAAAGTGGAACCACATTAGCCTTCTCCAGTCCTCTGGCACTGTGGTTAGAGAGGAATTAAAAATTTGTATCAGAGCCCCTGCAACTTTCTGCCTCACCTCTCCCAGCAACTTGGGGTGCAATTCATCTGGGCCTGGAGATTTATCTGTTTTAAGCTCGACTGAGCCTCCAATATCTCCCCATGTCAAACTGTGCAAGTTTCTTTGCCTGAATTCTGTATCTATGTTCTCCTTTTCCAAAGTGAAGACTGATTTTGCTCATAAACTATTTTTTAACCAAAAAACTTCAATTTTTCAACTAACATATCAAATTGGGTCAATTCCAGAGAAAACTGTTGAAGCAAATCCACTCATACATTTATTCAACACCCTTCCAGTATCCTGCAACTTCACACACAGATTACTGTCTTGGCCCCTAGAGCCCTACTCTTTCTCTGATTAACCTCTTCCCTGAAATAACAGGACTGGTGATGGTAAATTGAAACTATGACATGCCTCTTTAACAGGTTAATATCTTTTGACAAATGTGGTGGCACGCTATAGCAGATAACATGTTTTGACAAATGTGGCACTATCCAGACATCCAGTTATCAATAGTTCTTATTAGTAAGCAGCACTTGTCTTTGCTGATTAAACGATAGCATTATACCTGAACATATCTAGCATAGGGAGCCTTAAGCTTTTCTGACTGTTGTCAACCTGTGTCACAGTCTCTAGACTTAGCAAATTATGGCCATAGTAAATGGGATATGCCCCTGTGAGGAAAGCTTGTATACTCCATGTCAGATATATAGAAATGATACTTGTATGAATTTCTCAAAACCATTGTTTGCAGACTCTGGGCCATGTTGTTTCCTTTGTGCATGTCAACACATTGACTTAAAAATAAGTCAAGTAGGAAAAACATTGAAAACAGAAATGGTACAGATTTGTGCTCAGTGCCTTTTTAACCCTAGGTTGTGTCTCATTGTCTCGATATGATGACATTATTTTACTGTTAAACTATTTTTTAACTAAAAAATTCCATTTCGTAACTAACATATCTAATTGAGTCAATTCCAGAGAAAACTGTTGAGGCAAATCCACTTATTCATTGCCTTTTTATTACTTCTATCAATGTTAGTATTCCACAAGATTTTAGTTATGTTTACATTAATGACATTTTAGAAGTCAAAAAAAAGTTGCCACTTGAGCCATTAGTTTAATAGTGGTCCAGAAATATTGTGGCTAGTTTAAAAGATGAGGTAAAAACCACAAAAGGGGGCATTGCTTGAAAAGTTCAAAAATGAGTTTTAACTTTCTGTTAAAAACTGTGTTTGTGAGAATACCTAAAATTCTGTTCTAAAGTTTTTGAAGTTGTTTGTGAACTGCTGATTTTAAATTGTGAAAGCATTGTGCATTTGATGTTGCTTTGGTATAGAAAAGCTGCAACATAAAATGGTTGTGTTATCTGTTATCCTCTATAAAATTGCTGAGATACAATGACTGTCTTGGACAATTTGTAGTGAATGAATATTTCTGTAGTAAATTATATCAATGTGCAACTATAGTTCTGTATGGTGAGGTCTGAGATCAGTGTACGTGTTTCTTTGACTCCATTCATCCAGGTGTTAATCAAGTGAGCTATATCCTGATACAGGGTTAGTTCCAATTATTTCTTAATTGATGCTTGAAACTTGAGTGAACGATCCCTAGCAATCTGAATTAAAACTAAGGAAAGTTTGATTCTTCTGAAACAAAAGGTAGTGGTTTATGTTTCAAACTGGTGGCTTCTCCTGCCTCTGTAGCTATTCTGTCAATTTCTTGCCTCCTTATGCTTGGAGAAATGATGTTTCATCTATTCAGTTAAAATTTGAGGTAATCTAAACTGGAATGACTTCCATTATCCCACAGTATTTGCTGTCATCTATTACTCGCCTTTTCCATATAAATTTTGAAGAATCTCTTTCAGTATTGACATACAGTTACTCCCACATTGCAATTGGGAATAAAATGACCCGTGTTAGAGAGCTAGTTTCTATCTGAAAATGCCTTGTGTGAAAAATCATAGGTACCTTTTCTGAACAATTGAGGCTGATGGTTATTTTTCTTTGGAGTTATATCCTGGCAATAATGTGCATCATTTCCTTTTTACAGTCCAAATCTCCAGAATAGTAAGAATTTTAAAACGTTTTATCTTATTTTCACTGAGGATTCACATTTTTTTGATTATACTTATCTCTCAAAATTAAAATGACTGTAGCAGCCAGCCTGTTGTAGACTTTACAAAAATGGCAGAAGTCTGTTGTCTCTTGTGCTGCCCTCTAAAAGCGCTTTGCTCTTCCTTCTATTCCTTTCCTATATCCTTTTTTATCTAATATTCAAACCACCTTACAAAAGCTGTTTTGCATTCTATTCCCAAAACTATTGTGCATAGGGTATACATGTTCTAACAACCCCTCTATATTATTGAAAGAAAAATTCCAACCTCTCCCTTCATACTTTTGTGAGGACCTTAAATATATTCCCTATGTATTCTGACACAAAGATTATAAGGAGAATAGAGAAAATTATCAAAATCTGCGGGTAGCAGGTTACACATCCAAGAGCAGTGACTTTGCTGGGTTATATGCAGCTGTAAGTTTGGCTTCTCCAAAATATTGATGGTATGTGCAATTGCCCTTTTAAAGCTGAAGCACAAGTCAGAATCTCTTAATGATATCCAAATTAAACCCAGAAATTGTTTTAGAAAGTAGGTAACAGCAAAGAGAGTAATAGAAGGTTAGACCAGGCTATGCTAAACATTTTGGTTGAGTTGCAAAGGTGAAGATGTGGCCAAATAAAATAAGACAGCAAAATTGTTTATTCGAGCATGGGAAAAGATGCATTCTCATTACTTTGTTCACATTTTCATTGGAACTTATTCTTCTCCCAGTCATAAATATTGAATTCTTTCCCTGAGAACAGATTGACACAAATTGGATTTTGAGATAACGCTCTTTATTTAACCTCTGAGATAAATGTGAAGAAAAAGGTTGATTTTTATATCCTCTTGCTTTTTACATTTAGACACAGATACACAATTTCTCTCCTCAGCTTTGATATGTACATGCTCCAAAATGTATATTGTGTGTTCATATTTATCAAACACCATATTTAAATTGTAATTTGAGGATATGATATGGAAGTAACTGTCCGTGGCTTTTCTCCTCATCTGGTAGTAAAACAAAGTCACCAATACTTGCAAAACTTATTTAATTTCTTTGTTTAATTAAATAACTGTAAATGCTCTTTGTACTGTAAATTTATTTTCTTTGTAGATTATCTCAATGTGTTGTTTTTTTGGTTTCTGTAGTTCTTTATCCACATGTCTAATTAAAAGCAGAATTATAGTTCAAGTTACTGATATTTTTCTAACATAGCAACTAGATTGATTCAAGGAACCTGTGATTTAGATAGTTAAAGAACAGATCTTTGAGGAGCATGCTAAATGGTTTTCACTGACAAAGAAGCTCCTATTCACAATCATATCCAGCTTCCTTAGGCAGCCGAGTGAGTGAATGTAGTGGCCACTATGGTGGTACTAAGCCATATAGACTCAGAAGATCTCCAATCAATCTTCAGTTAACTCATGCCGCCTCGGTGAGGTACAAGCACTAGAAGTAAAGAAAGTGCTTATTTTGAAATATCCGCACCTTTCATGATTTATTAGAATTAAAGTAAAATATAGCAGATGCTGGAAATACGAAACAAACACAGAATGATGGAAAAACTCAGCAACAAATTAAATACAAAGAACAAAGAGCCAGTGTCAGAACTGAAGATAACTGAGAAAGGGTGGTATTGATAATGATGATGATGATAGGTTTTGGGGATGGGGCAATGTACAGAGAATATGAAGACAGAACTGAGAGAGAGTAAAGAGAGCTGATGATAAGCTGAGAGAGATAATTGCTAGGTAAGGTGCAAATGATAAGTGTGAGTAGTTGAAGGTAGATTGGCTGTGCAGGGAGAAACCCATGCAATGCAGAACCTAGAGGTGTGGGAGGGAGGGTAACTGATATAGAAGTAGGTGATCATGCTCTGAAATTGTTAAAAAACAACATGGAGTCCTGAACTGGTCCAACTTATTGTGTACACTCCAAAGCATATACCCAGTATGTTCATTTCTAAATTCTACTTTTATTTTTTTTCCAGGCAAAAAGATCCAAGCCCCTGCAGAATGATTGAATTGATTCCCTGCCTGAAAGCTTGGGAACCAGACACTGAAGGCCAATTTAGTCGGGGATGGGAGCGATCTTGAAAGTGGTTAATCAGGGAGAAAGGTTAGATGGTGATTCCATTGAAAGAAGAGGGAAGAGCAGTCAGGTGTGGTGTTAATCCCAGAGTCCCATAGGAGCACAGCATAGTTAAGACTGAAAAATATGTCCTGAGAAAATATGATCTGGGAGTCATAGACCTGAAGGCCTACAGGGCCAATTAGATAGGTTCCTTGAGCAGGAGTCTGGATTTAGGAAGTAATTATAAAGTCTTTGAACTTCTGAATCCAGCAAGCCCTAGTCTCAATGGAACTGTCAGTTTTCGTGTTGCTCAGAAAAACCCAACTGATTTTGTTTGTCTTCTACTTCTGCTCAATACTCATCTTCCTTTTAGTAGTTTTACCTCCCTCGAATCGGTGATTGTTCCTGGGTTTCCAAAGTCCTGCCAATCCAATTTAAACACTCCCCTAACAACACTAGCAAATCATCCTGCAAGCACTTCAGCACTGGTCCAACCCAGATACACCCACCCAATTTGCCTGAGAACCGGTTCCACTGCCTAAAAAGTGATGGCTCCTCTCCTACACCAGTTCAGTTCACATGTTCATTTGCTCAGTTATCCTATTTCTATGCTCACTAGCACATGGGAATGTAACACTGAGATTACACCTCTCCACTGTCTTCCTGAGGCCTCTGAACTCTGTTTTCAACTTCATCTCTCTTCATCCCTAAGTCATTTGTACCAACATGGACCACAACCTCTGGCCTTCACTCTCCCCAAGAACAATGTCCTGCAGCTGTTGTGTGACACCGGACCTTGGCATGATAGATGTACCATACTATCCTGGGTGCATGTTTGCAGTTGCTGAAATACTTGTCTCTTTCCCTGAGTAAAGAATTCCCTTCTGTTCCAACCCCCTTTACAGCTGAGCCACCATTGACTTTGGTCTGACTGCAATTCTCTGAGGCCCCTGTCACCCACACCAGCTATATTCCCTGTAACTCTACCTGCTGTTGCATGGAGCACTGAGGTTAGTGAACAGCAGCTGCTTCTGCAATGAAAAGTGAAAGATCACTTAACTTTATTGAGACCTTAGCATGCTGCTAATATCCAAAGCGGAAAAACCTATTGTGTGTTCCCTTTCAGGAGCTGCAGTGCAAGAAGGCGATTTTGGCCAATCAAGTATGCACCAACTCTCTGAAGAACATCACTGCCACACCCAGCCACCCACCCTATCTCTGTAACCTTGTATTTCCCATGGCTAATTCACCTAGCCTGCATATCTTTGGACTGTGGGAAGAAACCAGAATACGCAGTAGAAACCTGCACAGACACAAGGAGAACATACAAACTCCACACAGACAGTCGCCCAAGGCTGGAATCGAATCTTAGGTCCCTGGCACCATGAGACAGCAGTGCTAACCACACAGTCACTGTGAACTCATGGTTCAGCAGCGTTGATAGAGGTGAGATGGCACGGGAGAGTAGTGATTCTTTGTTCCAGCAGCGGTGCAGCAAGGAGTAGTTTCAGCTGCAGGGACTCAAGACATCAGGATGGAGGAGTATGGATCCAAACTAATGACTGAGCTGTTCCAAAGACCACCTAACTTATTGAGATAAGACTAGAAGATGAACTTTATTGTTTTATTTCCTGGCTTTATATTCTGTGTTTTGATTTCTGTGTTTTAAGATAGTACTGGAGAGTGGCGACATTAAACAACACTTGTCATTGTATTTATTTTAAATTCATGTGACCATAAATAAATCAAATCAAATCAATGGTGCCATTCACTCAAGTCTGACTGAATAAAAGCTCATATTTAGACTTGTCCAAATGCTGGCCTTCATGTGACTATTCCCACTGGAAAATGACAAGATGTAGGTGACCACTGGGCACTGGGGAAGGAGTAGCAGGTTCTTCAGTTGTATTGTATGTAAGGACAAGCAAAGAGTGTGACCTAGTGGTATAGAGGCTGGTGTAATAGAGGTGAGTGCCAGGGTCTTTAGGCACTAACACCATTACTGAGGCAAGTGAAGGCTGTACCACTGTGGTGGTCACACCTGAACTGTGCTGGCACCAATGCTTTCACGTAACTAGAGAAGGTGACAAGAGTTTTAAACTGAACAATGGGAGCAAAGGATCAAATGTGCACAGACATGGAAAACCAAAGAATGGAAACAAGGCAAGAGTAAATCGTATAAATAAGGAAAATGATAAGCAGATCTTGACAGGAAGTGTTAGAGATTACAAAAATAATAAAAGGACAACACTGAAGGCTCATTGTTTGAAATAAAACAGATAAGCTGATTGCAAATAGATATAAATATGGACAGTCTGATAGCCATTACTGAGACATGGCTGCAGGGTGACATAGATTATAAATATTAG
Source organism: Chiloscyllium punctatum (assembly GCF_047496795.1). Taxonomy (NCBI): domain Eukaryota; kingdom Metazoa; phylum Chordata; class Chondrichthyes; order Orectolobiformes; family Hemiscylliidae; genus Chiloscyllium; species Chiloscyllium punctatum. Next base: position 127,390,948 of record NC_092739.1, on the reverse strand, counting down.
ACAGGTGATCTAAATTCAGGACACCAAGATGATGTAAAGGACTGAAAAATGATAAGACAAGAAGTCACTTGTGGGAGCAAAGTACTGGCCCTCTAATCATAATCAGAAGGTGTATAAAGGAACCAATGATGGAAGTTGGGCAAGAATCATGGAGGTGTTTACTCTACCTGTCGACCAGAAACGTCAGATGGGAAAACATAGCCAAGGTGAGCTTCAAGATAGTTTCTTAGAATTGTGTGTTCTGCAATCAGAGAGCAGGCTATACTAGGCCTGTATTGTACAATGAGAATGCAATTAATTACTGAACTCATAGTGAAGATGCCCTTAGGTAACAGCAATCATAATATAATTGAATTTTACACTCAGTTCAAGGGAGGGGAAAGTGGGTCCAAGATTAATACCTTAATCTCAAATTAAAGCAATTATGAGGAACTAGAAGCAGAGCTGGCTGAAGTGAACTGGCAAATTAAGTTAAGGAATAAGTCAATAGAGATGCAATGGCAGATGTTTAGGGTGATATTTGAGGACACACAGAAATGGTATTTTCCAACAAGAAAGAGAACCTCCCAGGAAAGGATCCAATGTCAATAGTTAATGAAGAGTTAAGGATAGTATTGAACTTAAAGAAAAAGAAGATAATTATGCAAATCAGGTAGCAGGTCAGAACTTTGGACAGAATTTTTATATTTAAAAAAAGCAAAGACTGATTAAAATATTAATTTAAAAAAGAGTATGGCAGAAAGCTAGCTAGAAATATACAACATAGTAAGAGTTTCTCTCGATATTTTAAAAAACAAAGAGTTAACAAAGCATTGGACCTATAAAAAATGTGTTTGGGGAATTAATGATGGAAAATAAGGAGATGGCAGTTAAATTGAACATGTATTTTGTGTTATCTTCACTATAAAGGATGTAATAATATCCCATTGTTATGAATCAGAAATGGAAAGTAAGGAGGAACTTGAGAAAATTACACATAGCAGAGAAGTGCCATTGAGTAAATGACAAGTCCTCCATTCCTGTTGGACTTCACCCTGGGATCTGGTAGTGGGTAGTGCAATAACATGGATAGAAGATGGGCCAAGACCATAAGATAAAGGAGTAGAAGTAGACTCTTGAGTGCACTCCACCATTCAATGAGATCTTGGCTGATCTGATTATCCTCAATTTTACTTAACCTTTGATTCCTTTACTGATTAAAAACCTGTTTGTCTCAGCCTCGGATATGCTTAATGATCCTGACAGCCCTCTGTGATAAAGAATTCTACAGAAACATCCTTTTCACATCTACCCTATCAAGTCCTCAAAGAGTCTTGTACATTTCAACCAGGTTGCCTCTCATTCTTCTAAACTCCAATAAATACACATCTAACCTACTCAACCTCTCCTCATAAGACAATCCTTCTATAACTAGGATCAACCTATTGAACATTCTCCAGACTGTCCCCAGTGTCATGTGCATCTGTCCTTCGATAAGGGGATAAAAACTGTTCACAGTATTCCAGCTGTGGTCTAATTAGTTCTTTGTACAGTTTTAAGAAGAATTTCCTGCTTTTATACTCCAGTTGTTAATGTTCCTGCAAAGGTGGTAAAAAGCAGAATCTTTGAATATTTTTAATGCAGAGGTAGAAAGATTCTTGTGCAACACAGGGCTTAAAGGTTATCAAGGATAGACAGGAACATGGCTTTGAGGTTAATTTCTGATCTGCCATAGCATATTGAATGTTGGATCAATCTCAGGGCTGAATGGCCCACTCGTTTTTAATTCATACATTCATAAGTTCCATCATGTATGAAGGCGACTCCCATGAAGGACTAGAGAGGCTGCTAGACAGAATGTGTGAAGCTGTACACCAGCTTGAGTTAACACCTGGAACAAAGTCACAACTTGGAAAAATGACTATGCTGTATAATTGAAATGTTAAGTTTGCAGTATACAATACCGAATGAAGATATCTGCATAAAATAAGGAGGGATTATGCTGAAGCAGTAGTAATTTACTTATGAAGATGCCAGGCAACCACAGCGTGGCAATCAGCAAACAACTGAAACTTAAATTTGCTGATATGAACACTGCCCCTTTTCAGTGTATTTAACGTGCAGTAATTTAATGCAGTAAATTTACTGACCTTTTTAAAATGAAGTGATGTGATTCAGTATGCCTTGACCTTCTTCCCTCCCCTTTCTCAGCCCATGTAACAGATTATCTACCTAGGTTGGCAGATATATCCTTCAAAATAAAGAGTTCTCTTGTGTAAATGATCAAATTTAACTCAAATAAATTGAACAGCTTTCTATTTTAAATTTACATATTTTTAACCAAAACTCCCTGTCGCCTGGATGCCAGGTCAAGTGGTTTAATAGTTCTCCCTCCCCCACCTTCCACCTTTACACTGATGGTTAATTCCCACCCTTTGATTTTTGGTCTCTAACCCCAATGTCCACTGTAGATTAAATGCCTGGAAAAGAGGCTGGGGGATGGGGAGGAGAGGATGTGAAGGGATAATATGGTCCTCTGGAAAAATGAGCAGATGTGACCTATCTGTGCTTCATTCTGCAGTTCATCATGTCACTGTGAGTTCGCTTATAGGCTGTATAGAGCATGTGCAAGGCTGTGACCTCGGGTGACTTTGTCCACCTGCAGTGACAGCTCAAATTTTTTACTGCACCATGCCACAATGAGCTGCTGTCCTTTCAGCACTACCCCAGCTTTACATTTTCATTTCTTCAATAAAACATCTCCAGCATTTATATTTTATAGATTTTTATATTATAAGCGAAATTTAAATTATAAGCAAAATATTTTGGGTGGCTGAAATCCCGTAGAGAATAGCTTTAAAATATATTTATTTTGAAGTAGGAACTTATGTCTTCAGTATTGCGAGAGAACAACAAAATTCAGTAAAATGATTTCTGCCATAATAACATCGACAGTAATGGTTTCAAAAATAAAAAAAATACATCTTGGAAAATTATCTGTTTATATATAAAGCAAGCCTGCATTTGCTGTCTCTGAATGATATGCTGTTTACAGCTCCCTACAATGTTAGAATTGATTAGTTAGTCCTGTAAAAAAAATTCATATTTTAGCTCAATTAGTCAGTTTACCCTGTGTAAATGCATGCTCGCCCACGATCAAACTTCATTCATTTACTAGGATAGTCAGTAAATAGGTTTTTAGCCACTGTTATTGGTCACTTGCAGTAATCATGCTGATAGGAAAAATAAAGCCAGCCCATATGGGTTGAACTTTCACCTTTCACCCCTTCAGTTCACAGACATGGCTAGCGTAGAAAATCAATACTGCAGAGCCAGGAGGGAAATATTTTTAGGTTCTAACTAGAAAATGCATTTTGACAAGGCCAGGCTAATCCAAGCAACAAAGAAAGGGGGAGAAAAGGAGGCTCATTCTTAAAGCTTGACACTTCAAGGTTTTATCATGGTAAGGAAGGAGAAAGAGTCAATAAGTACAGACACTGAAGGTCGACAGTACAAAAAAAAGAATGTCAAAAATTTAGCAACTGCTCTAGGAAGCAATTTTTTTCAATATGATTGTTCACAAAAACCTTAAATACACCTACACTAGGCTTCCTTAATTAATTCTCACCCGAACTTTATATCATTTTTAACATTTTCTAGAACTGTGTCTCCCTCAGTGATTCCACAATAATTACCACTTTCTACGAACTACAAACCTCTTTTCTGTGATCTATTGAATCTACAGATAATTATCTATTTGCTGGAAGAGGCACGCTGGCTTTAATCACAGTTTTCAACTATAATATCAATGTATTTGAACACGACAGACCAGAATTTTGTAGACTAAGTCAATGGAATTCTTCTTTACAATTCAGTGAAACAATAAATTATATAATAATTCATGAAATACTGTCAAAATATAACATGGAATATAATGGACAAAGCCTACATTATCTTTATTATGCTCTCAGCGACAATGCTTTGTTAGAATAATAGTACCTGGAATGGCAGACTCTGCCTGCCTCTGCTATTTTGGCCCCTTTTGGTCTTTCTGTCAATTGGTCTTGAATATGATGCCTGTAATGCTAGCCTCATGTTATGAATTTTCCTCCATCGTGTCAAATCTTGCTACTTAAGAAAATTAATGACTGAATTGGCAAATATTGCACTTGTAATTTGGGCTATCTGAAAAATCTGTCCTGGAAAATATCCAATGTTTCCTTTCTTCTCAAGAGAAAGTAATGATTTGTTGGAACATGAGATTGCATTTGGGATGCTTCTAGATGGATTCCTGGGCAAACAGACAAACATATTATAATTCAAAAAATAGAAGCAGCTTTCCACACTGTGATGAAACATAGCAATCTCAGCAAGGTAAGAAGGAGGGTTTTTTTCTTGTTTGCCTAGCTTCATGTTATTTAAATATTATCCAATGACAGCAAAGAAGACGGGATAGGTTTCTCTTGTTTCACTCCTACCAGTCGATAATGCTTATTGCCTCAGTGAGAGGGGAATAAGTGGCTATGTTCCAGTTACAGCTGCACTGGAATATCCAACCCTGGACCATTTACCTGGGCCAGGAGCTCACTAGGTAAGCTAGTGGGGTACAGGTCTGACGGCACAGAAAATGATGGTGCAGAGATCATCCACCAGAATTCAGTGATTGAGAGAAAAATCAAAAGAATAATTTCCTAGTTTCACCCTGACCCCAGGGCCCCCACAGACCTCCCAGTGAACAAGGCCAGACATCTATCTAGAGTTTCCCAGTCAGTGATGGCCATGTAAAGTGAGACAAGAAGCCTAATGTAATGATTCTTTCCCTTGAGATAGGCAACAAATTCTTCAGTCCTTCCCCTGCCTTTCAGCAAATCCCCAGAATTCTGTGGGAAAGGAAAGAGACGAGCCACAAGGGAAAGAGGCTCTACTTATTTTTTGTGGGCTTTGTGATTGAAGGGATGGAATGTTCCTCAAGATCATGGTTCAAGAAGGTAAGACTTTCAATCAAATCCAAATCAAGCTTTATAAACAATGTGCAGGTGAAGCAACACCTATGGAGACCAATCAAACAATGTAGAGGCTCAATCAAATTTGACCAGTTCTGATGAAAAGCCATCAACACAAAACCGTCAATGCTAAAATCTGAGCTGAGCTTTGTTATAAGCATTGAGAATCAGACATCAGGAGTACGTTTAGGTGCCAATGCCATTTAATCATAACATTGCCATCAGCTGGATTGGGCAGAGGTGACTGACAAATGAGCCACCTCTTTGGTCATTGTCCAAGTAGAGATGTCAAGTAGGATCTTTGTTAGGGTATCAGGGCTGCTTCACTCACCATAGGGGAGGTCAGTATACCCCCACCCATCTCCTGTTGCCAATTTTCTGAAGAATGTAAAACTATTTTCATCTTCCAATGGCTGTGTCTCTGCTAATCATATAATTACAGATTCAATTTCCTGCTACCATTTTGTTTGTTTTCCACCCAATACTGGTTTTAGGGGGATATTTCAAGATGTTCAAAACCACCCATTTGCATGGCATTAAGATAGGGCTGTGTATATTTTTTCCTGTTCAACACCAGGGCAGCTTGAAAACAGGATGGGCAGAATCTTGGAGAAACTGCTAAATTCAAAGATGAAACAGGAACAAAGCACTGAGATCTAGGGTAAAAGGAAGTGAAGGGTTCAGGGAAGGAGGTGTGAAAGGAACCAGGATCTAGACTATCAAATGAGACCATAACAGAGCCTGAGATGTGGTTATGCAACAAGCCAGTTGTCTGGTGGTCTTCTTCTTTGGCAGTCCCTTAAGATAGAGGATGTGGAGTTGCGGATCCTGAGGTGATTAAATAGGATCACATTTCCTTCCAACGGTATGGCAGATAATGTTAGCTGAAGCTGGAGCAGAGGCAGTTCAGGTTTTGATCTCTCCTTCAGCCGATGTGTACTTGACTGCTACCTTAGACTTAAAGGACGTGCTGAATGTGATTAACTCACTTGAGTGGAAGGGATGAGGGAGAAGGTAACAGATGGGGTCAAGGTAAAGGAGTTTGCCACATGTTTCAGACTCCTAACCTCCTGTTTTCTGCTCAAAGTTCAAAGTGGTATATATATTCATAAATTAATAGTTGTGAAGCAATTGGATCACCTTAGGAATGTGAAAAACATATAGAGTCATAGAGCCATAGACCAAACTGGTCCATGCTGACCATGGTGCCCACTCAGCTAGTTCCAATTATCTGCATCTGGTCCATATCCCTCTAAACCCTCCCTATCCATGTACCTATGCAATTTTTTTTTAATGTTGCTATTGTACCTGCCTCAACCACTTCCTCTGGCAGCCCTTTCTATATAACCACCATGCTCTGCATGAAGAAGTTGTCCCTCAGGTCCTTCTTAAATCTTTCCCCTCTGACCTTAAATCTATGTCCTCTAGTTCTCAATTTCCCTTCTCTGTGAAAAAGACTATATGCAGTCATCCTATCTGTGCATCTTATGATTTTATACACCTCAGTAAGGTCACCCCTCATTCTCCTACATTCCAATGACGGCAGTAAGGATTGGGAATGGTGCCCCTATAGGCAATGGGGAAAATCTCGAGCAAATTGAGGGTTATTTGGGTGTTTGCTTCAGTTAACTGTAGTGTTTACCTTTTTTTAGTGTAGTTTTTTTATATAGGATTAGAGTTAATATCTTTGTAACTCGTCACACCTCAGATTAGCTCCATCCTGGGAAACCATGGGCTGCCCTAGATGACCATGATTAGTAATTTGTTCAGGTGGTGCACCTGGAATATAAAAGGAAGCCATTCTCCTATTAAAAGAAAGAAGGTGTTATCAAACTTCAGGAAGGAAAGGGTGGATATTGCCCTGCTACAGGAGACGCATCTAACTGATAAGGAGCATCTGAAACTGCAGCAGGGGATTATGACAGGGTATTCTTCTCCTCCTTCAGCTCTAAGAGTAGAGGAATGGCTATACTGATAAGAAGGAACCTCCCTTTCCAGGTAACGGAGCAGATTAAGGATGAACATGGATGGTTTATCATTCTTAAAAGCCCTAATACATAGAGAAGAGTACGCCATTTTGAATGTATATTGTCCCCCGGCGCACCCTCTTAAATTTCTAATTGATGCAGTGGCTAAATTAATTAATCTTGGGGTTCACCATATGATTATTGGAGGGGATTTTAATTGCCTAATAGATCCAGAGATTGACAGGGTGCCAAAAGGCCTGGCAGATACACCTGCGCAGTCTAAACAGTTAGTGGACATGTGCGATGAGCTGGGACTAGTGGATGTATGGAGGTACCTCCTCCCTAATGGAAGAGACTTCACATTCTATTCCAACCCACACAAATGTCATATGTGAATTGATATGTTTTTTATGCCAACTGACGGTTTGGGCAAAATTGGGAATATAGCTGTTTCGGATCTTGCGCCAGTGTATTTAGATGTTAAAATGAAGGGGAGTGAAACGGATGCACACCACTGATGCACGGATCTATTTTTGTTGTGGGATAACAAATTTGTTGAATATATTACAAGAGAGTTCGGGGCCTTTTGGGGATATCAACTCAGGTATGGCTAGTAATCCAGCAATGCTTTGGAAGGCCAGTAAGGCATTTTTACGAGGTTTGATCATTTCATATTCAATGACTAGAAAGAAGCAGAGGGAGGAGCAGCAACAGATGCTGGAGGCCTGGCTGAAGGTAGCTGCAAAAACATTTTATAACAGGCCATCATTGGATAAGCTGCAGTGGGTCACAGCTCTCTGGGCTGCTCTTGACTCATTGCACACACAAGTGGCTAAAAAAAGAGGTCTCCTTTGCCAAACAGAGACTGTTTGAACTTGGAGATAAGCCTGGTAGATATCTGGCTTATTTGACTAGGAAGAAAAATGTTTCCCAATATATTACGTCTGTGAGGGAGAAGGCTGGTATGATTACCCGCGATTTGAAGAAGACCATGTTAGGTTTGGAGAATACTTTGCAGAGCTATATTGATCGGGGTGGGGGGGGGGGGGGGGGGGGTGGCGAACACGATACAATGAGAATGCAGTCCTTTTTTAAAAATCTGGACCTCCCCAATATAAGTGCAGAGCAGACTTCCCTTTTGAATGCACCCATAATGGTACAGCAAGTGCAGGAAGCAATAAGGCATCTCCAGGGTGGCAAAGCACTGGGGCCAGATGGATTCCTAACTGAATTCTATAAGGAATTCATAAACATATTGGGGGAGCCATGTCTGGGGATGTACAACAATTCTTATACACAGGATTGTCTGCCGCTTACTCTTAGGGAGGCTAATGTCTCCCTTATTTTAAAGAAAGGGAGGGACCCCCGAAGAATGTGCTTCATATCGACCAATTTCACTGTTGAATGTAGATTTCAAAATTTTATCCAAAATGCTGGCTCTGAGATTGGAGAAAGTCCTGCCCCATATTATAAAAGAAGACCAGACAGGTTTTGTTAAGGGCCATAGCTCCTCCAACAATATCAGGAGAGTACTGAACACAGTACAGGTATGCCAGCAAAATTTGATTCCGGGTTTGATAGTCTCCCTAGATGCAGAAAAGGTGTTTGATTAGATAGAATGGCAGTATCTATTTGAGGTCCTAGAACACTTTGGTTTGGGGGGATCCTTTGCCAGATGAGTAACAATACTGTATAATGATCCTAAGGCAGCAGTCCTTACAAAACGGTATTAAATCAGTATTGGAAGAGGTAGTTGACAGGGGTGTCCTTTATCACCGCTGGTATTTACCTTGGCAATTGAACTGTTAGCTGAAGCTATGAGGAGGGAATCCTGAAATAGCAGCGCCAAAGGTGGGAACGGGGGAGCATAAGATCACCCTATATGCAGATGATGTCCTTTTATTTTTGGTCAATCCGGAGAAGTCTGTTCCTCGACTGATCCAAACATTTAGTTCATATGGTGGTTTCTCGGTATACAGGATCAATTTTACCTAACCTGAAGGATGGAATGCAATTCCCATTTAGATAATCGCCAAAAGTTTTTTTTATATTTGGGAATTTTAATTACCCCTTCCTTCCTCCAGCTGTATAAAGCTAACTATGTACAACTACGAGAGAGGATAAAACAGGATTTGCAGCGGTGGGAGGGGTTACCGTTATGATGGTTGGGCTGAGTAGCCCTGATTAAGATGAATATTCTTCCCTGCCTGTTGTACCTCATAGGAACGCTCCTGTTGTTGTTACCCAGACAAGTGTTACAGAGGTTCAAGTGGTCGGCTAGAGTCCTTTATTTGATGCCACAGATGTCCTCCAATTAAATTCTCTAAATTATAGCTTTTGCAGGCTGAGGGAGGGGTGGATCTTCCGGACTGAAGAAATACCAAATAAATGCTCTGTTAACATATGTTAGTGACTGGGTACAGGGGAATTCGGAGTCGGTTTGGCTTGATATTGAAGCCTTGCAATTGAGATGTCCTTTAATTAATTTATTATTCATGGATAAGATGAAATCCGTGACCCAGCAGTGTAAAAGTCCAATTATTTTAAATACGGTGAAAGCTTGGAGTATAATGAGGCAAGACGAGGGCAATTGGTCTAAGACTTTGCCATTTACCCTGTTGGTGGGACCCCAAGGATTTAAACCTGGGGCAATGGACTCCAGCTTTAAGGCATGGGCTAATAAGGGAATCTTCTGTTTGGGAGACTTATTCGAGGGGGAGATCATGATGTCATTTAGTCAGTTAAGTCAGAAATATGGATTGTCTAATAGGGACCTTTTCCGATATTTCCAGATAAGGGACTATATAGAGAGGAAAACCATGGTCCTGGTCCAATGTTACAAATCAGATGTGGAGAAAGGAATACTCCAGTCTACGGATGCTCTTTCACTCAATACTTCATATCATTTACAGAAAGGTCGTGCCCTGGGGAACGTAGGACATGGAATCGAGAGTTAGGAGAGGATATTTCATCGGAGGTATGGGATGACATGTGGGGGAATGTAAGTAAAATCTCAGTATGTAACAGAGTGCAGGCCATGCAATTAAAGATCTTACACAGGGCTCATATGGCGCCAGAGAGGCTAGCTAAGTTCATGAGAGGAGTATCATCAGGGTGTCCCAAATTTAACATTAATATAGGCATCTCACACTGCTACTGATTGTGTTGTAAGATCCAGAGATACTGGAGTGCTATAGTAAGGGAGCTAAAGATCCTGGGGATTAAAATTAATGTGGATCCAGTATTGCTTCTTTTGGGGTTGCCAAATTTGCCGTCTCTGGGGGAACACAGGAAAAGATTGTGTAACCTTCTTACCCACTGTGCGAGGAAGAACATTCCAGTGAATTGGATGTCAGAAAAACCACCAGGTCTTGTTGGGTGGCATAGGCTGGTGATGGAGCATCTCCCCAAGACTATCTCACAAATATGATTCACCACATAATGGAGCAGTTGTACAAAACGTGGCTGCCCTTTTTAAATTATATTGACGCTGACTTAGCAATATTAACTAGGGTCATGGTATAGCCATGGGAATCAGTATGGGTGCCTGTGGGGCCCCAGGAGGAGGAGACTGGGGGAAAAAGAATACGGGTACTGTGGATGTTGTTCCCAGGGATGGGAGTCTCAGTGGAGGTATGATGAGTGAGATATAATATAGTAGTGAGATATTATTTAAATTTATTTAAGTTATTTGAATTTAGTTTAAGTTAGTATTTATTTAATATGTTTGTAGTTTAGTTTAAGTTAAGCAGGTATGTTTTTCTCTTGTAGAATAGTAGGTAATTTATTAACAATGGTACTGTGTTATGGCTTTTTTGTACTGTTTTTCTGTTTTAATGGTGCTATTCTTTTTTTGTATATAAATATTTTGTAAAACATTTAAAAAGGTTTTCAATAAAAATGTTTATATAAAAAAAGACAGTAACTTCCAAACCCACATCACCAAAATCTAGAAGAAAATGGCAGCGGATACATGGGAACATCATCATTTGCAAATTTCTCTCCAAGCCACTCACCATCCAGACTTAGAAATATATCACCATTCCTGCTGACTTAAAATCCTAGAATTCCCTCCCTAAGGCTATTGTGGGTCTACCTACAGCATGTGCAGCAGTTCAAGAAGGCAAATCTCCATGACCTTCTCAAAAGCAAGTTGACTTTTTATAGAATTAATAAAAACTTGAAATCCACACACTTGTCCTACATTTCTTGACATCTTTAATTTAGAAAATCTATAAATTTCAGATTTATAATCATTTTCTGTTTTTGGAAGAGAGTTCTGGACCTCTAGTTCTTCCTAACCTCACTCCTGAAGGGTCTGGTTCTGTTTTTTGGATTATGCCGCTTTGTCCTACATGGTCCAAACAGCAAAACTATTTTTCTCTATCTTTCCAATCCATTTCTTCCAAAGTTTAACACTTTGATCAAATCATCATCTGAATTTCACGGGACTAGAATTGAAATGTCTCATGATCATATAACCCTTGGGATACAAGTATCATTCTGGTGTATCTACACTGAACATCCTCAAGGCGTTGTCTTGTTTAAGCAGGGTTTTGTAAGGCCGCACAATAACCTCAACTACTTGTACTCCAACTCTCTCTATATAAGGGGTTTGGATTTCCTAAGCCTTTTTTGATTAATTACTTTACCTGTTCATGAGATTTTAATGATCTTTGTACGCAGACTCCCAATTTTTATTTTTAGCTTTTCACCATTTAGAAAGCATTCTGTTCTGTCTTTTTTAGGTTCAAATTGGATGTCCTCCAATTTTCTGACACTGAAATCCATTTACCATAGTTTTGTCTGTTCACTTTGATTTATTATCTTTGTAGATGTACACTTCTGTCCTTACTGTCCTTACTGCTTACTTTGCCACCAATCTTTGCCTGGTAGATATCTGACTTAACATTGTCATCATCCAGTCATTCACAAATATGGTAATTAGGGGAGGACCCAATACAGGACAACAGTAGTCTCATATTGTTAATTAGAGTAACAGTCCATTATCTGTGTACTCTGACCCTAACTGTTCAGCAAATTCCTAAGCGGGTTAATAATTTGCTAGCAATTCCATGAGCTTCAACTTTAGCTCACAATCCTTTATAGAATAGTTTATCAAATGCCTTCTCTAGAGTTATATACATAACATTCCTATGCATTCCCTGTTCATTAAGTCATATCTTCAAAAATGTATCAGGATGAAATACTCTTCATGAATTCATGCCTTTGCCTCTCAGAAATTAAAATGTCACCTTTTTAGCTACTTCTGGCCCTGTATCACTTTGCCACTGGGTTTCCCTGATGGGAAACTAGCTGATGCTTCCCGCTCAGACCAGGTAAACAAATTAGTAAAGATTGCAATTGGATCTCAATGATATAATTTGGACTCAACGTGCATGCGTTAAAAGTACCCCACTGGCTTTAGTCAGTGGTCCTTGCTGCCTGATCAGGTGAAAATTGCAATCTGTCAGCTCTCAGTGGATTTTGGAAGTAACTCAGGTCATTTAAATTGATTTCCTCCCAGTGGATGTGGTTAAAATGACCCTAGTTTATCTGTCCATTATAATGTGAGAGAGCCAATGCTCCATCAGTAATAGTTCAATGACTCTAGTTGTTTAGGCTTGTCCCTTGACCCAGGACTTGGAATTACACTTCAGCAATGAGTGGAAGAACAGTACAAAATTATGAAGGAAAATTAAAATATGGTTACAAGGGGAAAGACAATGGACAGGCTTTCGGCAGTTTTGATAGACAAGCAAAAATATTCACCCAACTCATTAACCGCATCCTTCTTATACAATTAGCAAAAGTCAGAGAGCAAGTTGCTTCTTCAATATCTGAAATGTGGTGAGAAAAAAAAGGAAGGAAAGAACATAAATATTCTAATAATTCAATCCAAGAAAAATATGTCACTGTGAATTTAAATTATTGCCTTTTTTTTGAAGTATACGCTGCAATTGTACTAAACTCTGGTGCGACCGCACTTGGGGTATTGCGTACAGTTCTGGTCACCGCATTATAGGAAGCATGTGGAAGCTTTGGAAAGGGTTCGGAGGAGGTTTACTAGGATGTTGCCTGGTATGGAGGGAAGGTCTTTAGAGGAAAGGTTGAGGGACTTGAGGATGTTTTCATTAGCGAGAAGAAGGTTGAGAGGTGTAATTGAGACATGTAAGATAATCAGAGGGTTAAATCAGGTGGACAGTGAGAGCCTTTTTCCTTGGATGGTGATGGCTAACGTGAGGTGGCATAGCTTCAAATTGAGGGCAGAGGTAGTTTCTTTACTCAGAGAATAGTAGGGGCATGGAACGCACTGCATGCAACTGTTGTAGACTCACCAACTTTACAAACATTTAAATGGTCATTGTTTAGGCATATGAATGAGAATGGAATAGTTAGGTTAGATGGGCTTCAGACTGGTTTCACAGGGTGGCACAACATTGAGGGCTGAAGGGCCGGTACTGCAGTGTTATGTTTTATATCGCTTGGCATCAATATTAAATAAGGGCTCAAGCTTCAGCACTTTATATAAACTGCTAAAATACTGCATCCAATACCTGAGAACAACATGACAGAATGGTGTAAACTGACTCCAGGATTCATGTGAAAGCATGTGCTCATGATAATCACTCTGCATTCATGTAGTATTTATAAAATCCACAATATCTCACTAGGTTTTAGGCAATCACTTATTCTCAATAAAGACCCATTCCATTAAAACAGTGACAAGATAAAACTATCTTTGTTTGTCTTTTTTGTTCTGCTTTAAGCAAAGTGCTGTAACTAACTGGGTTTATAATCCATGATCTTTCATCCAAGAGAGTTGATTCTTGAAAATTGCAGTTTCAATTCAAGAGACTCTTAATGTTTCTTTGTTTCGAATACAGTTCCTAATAAACATAAACGCATGTGGTCAGAGACTGTGAGCTATAATTAGGACATGAGATAAACACACAGTGACCACCGAGAGCCCAAAGCCCTAGAGAGTCAGGGGTGAGGCACGAAGTATGTAGTCTGTATCTTCCAATTGCTTTAAGTCTTGGTTTAGCAGGCTGTGCTTAACCCTATCTATACAAAGAACAGAGTTCCAGATGGGCAAATGTTCCATAGGCAGAGAATGGCTCTATAAAACTCTGTCACTAGTATTTTTCATACAAACTCATTGCCTAGCTGGTAACTGCAGCTGGATTCTGTGCACAGGCGAAATAAAACAACACATTTTAATTGCATTTTTAGGAACAGTAGGGCTAAGATCATCCTCAGAACATTGAGGTGCAGCAAAACATTTTAAGTAAAGCATAAATGTTTGCCTTAAGCACTGAGAACTCATTTAGCAACAACTTACATTTATCCAGCATCTTAAATGTAGAATAAAAATACCCTTGGTATAACAAAATGAGCTAAATTTATCATAAAGCTAAATAATGGAATATCAAGACAATAACCACAATCTTGATCAAAGAGGTGAGTTTTTAATGAGTGGAGAAAGGTGGGAAGGTAAAGAGGTTTAGCGTGGGATGGTAGGATCAGCTAAGGAATCAAGGACCTTAGTATTTCAAAGCATAACCATGAATGATGAGATGCTGTGTGGAGGATGTTGTACTCTTGTACTTGTTAACACATAATTACCACTCTCATACAGGATCGGTAAGCAGTGTGGAAACAAGAGTTGCAGCATTTGTGTATTTAAGAATGCTGTGATGTACATTTATTTGACAATCCTTCTGGAGCTCACAATGGTCTAACATTTCAGAGACATAGACTTCATACTTTGTTGTTGTTAATTAGTATATGCATTGGTGCCTCGCATGTTGCCAGAGTGTTAGATGTTGCCATGGTGATCTTCAGCAGCTTCATCATCTGAGTGTATTTCTGTTGTATATACAGTTCTGACAGAAACATTACATCAAAGACATGTATCCAACACTGATCGCGTCTTTTGTTTACAGTGATTTAAAGTGCTGCTGAGAACAGTCCTGGACTGATGGGAGGGCAGGCACCGTCTCTAAATGACTGACCTCCTGCCCTCTCTCTCTCTCCCCACACATTCCCTAGAGTTCTGCACAGGCGTGTACCCTAAACCACCCTTCCCCAGATAATCTCTCTAATGTTGACCTGTACAGGGCAAAGGTGGAACTTGTCAAAAAGTTACAGTAAAAAGTTGTGTGTATGTGCGCACGCGTGCTATTTGGAGATTCATCCCCCAAAAGGCGGCAGCAACAACAGCAGCAGTCTTGTTGTTGGTATCCAGTGGGCAGGGGCAGAAGGGGGTGGGGGCAGACTGGGTGATGGGTGGGTGATGGTGTTGGGGGTGGACAGGATGGGCAGGGGGCGGGGCAGATGGGAGTGCAGGATGGCGGTGTTGGACTGCGTTTTGGGGGCAGGTGGAAGACGGTGTTGGGGGTGTATGAGGATGTGGGCGGGGACGGTGTTGGGGTGGACAGGGCGGGCGGGGGTGGGGTGGATGGGAGTGTGGGCGAGGGTGATGTTGGGGGTGGACAGGGTGGGTGGGTGGATGGGAGTGTGGGGGGTGGTGTTGGAGGTGGACAGGGCGGGTGGGGTCGGATGGGAGTGTGGACAGGGGTGGTGTTGGGGGTGTACAGGGCGGGCGGGGGGGTGGGGTGGTTGGGGGTGTGGGCGGGGGTGGTATTGGGGGTGGACAGGGCGGGCGGGGCGGTGAGAGTGTGGGCAGGGGCGGTGTTGGATGGGGTTTAAGGGGTGTCCAGAGGGGCCGGTGTTGAACTGGGTTTGGAGGGCCAGGCAGTGGGTGGTGTTGGGGGCGGACGAGGGCTCATGTGCACTGTGCTGCTGCTAGTCTCCTGAATAAAGAGCAGACTTAGTAGAAAACTCCGAGCCCCAGAGGAAAAGCAAAGAATCGATTAACCTAATAATCAATTATCTTAACAAAATAATGACCGCCCATCTCATTTGGATAATTGCGGTTCCCCTGTACCTCTGTTGGTAACCATCTTTTCTGGAGAAGAGGTATGACTCAGATCTTCAGACTTTTGGATCTTAATGCAATTGACTTGCTATTTTATATGATGCATGCTATTATTCCTTTCTAAGATGCAGTGAAGTCCAGAATTGTCTTCTTTCATGGGTCATGGGTCATGGGTCATGTTACTGCATGGTGCACGTTTCAGCTGACATCTCTTGCTTGAGTGATTTGAAAGTGTTTTGAAGTTCCTCCTGCTATTCATATGAGACATCTTTCCTTAATATCTTTCTTAATGACCATCTCTGCAGGTCATCTTTGTCCCGGGAAGTAGATATGTTTTGTACATCTTTGACCTAATCTGAGTCAGGACAGATCTCATAATCTGAACAGAAGGATCAAAACTTTAATTAGACCTACATTCACCAAGCACTTCTTGTTGCTGAAGGCTTATCCTTACGAGCTACCACTATCAGTGAGTGGAGGTTTTGGCCGTGTTTTTCCTATCACCACATAGCTTTGGAAATACATACATATCCAGGATTATGTTCTCTAATTTAGAGAAAGATAAATGAAAAGGTAGTCGCCTGAAGGAATGTCTTCCAAATGATCTTCTGAAAGTCAGAGCTTCTGAAGATTCCTTTGCCAAGTGTACTGACCAATATCTGAGCTTGGAATCCAGTTTGGAAATGAACTTACAGACTGTTGTGATATAATGTGATAGTGCCCTTCCCGGATGATCCCACATTATAAGACAATCACATATTAGCAGCACCATTTAAACCAATGGGACCAGAATCACATTACAGCATACAGGTGAGGAAAGTTCACATTCTATACAAATAGTGGTCTAAATTCTTCAATTGTATTATAGATTATTTGCATTGAAGAAATGCATCTTATAGCAGAACCAATTGTCACTCCTGTGAGTTAGGATTTAATTCTTTTAATTTTGTGTGGGCATCTCTTTAGAGAAAGATTTAGATATCTTAGGTCCAAACATAGCCTTGTTGTCCTATCTTTCTTTAGCAAGCATGTAATAGAACTGCAGCTGTCTATGCTGATATAGGTGATGTATAATACCATTACACTTTGCATTATCCAGCTCACTCTTAAGCTTCACTTGATGTGAGCCCTGCCCTTCCTTGGAGGGTTAATTAGTAAATGACATCATCTCTGAGGTGCAGTTTAGCATAACCTATGAAATGTCCTATGGTGGTGATCTGTCTGTAGCTATCTATGTAAGACCTGGGCCAACTCGATGTGAGTATTCTCGGCCTCTTCTGTGGTAACTGGCATCTTAGTGATTACACGAAAGGTCACAATGTTGAGTTCCACATCGTCTGGTTATTTGTAGTAAGATTTTAAGGTTCACTTTAATTGTAAAACCTAAGTCAGTTATAATTATAGAATTGACAGACAGTCGATAAAAAAAAGTCTTGGTTAGATACAGGGCCTATTCCAGGAACAAATTGTTTTTCGTAAGTTTCACAGAATTCGTAAGTTAATCGTAACAGGTGCACAAGAAATGATATGTAATAAAAGCTGTAGTTTTCGGTCAATCCAGTGACACTGATTTCCTGGCAGGTCATAATTTGTGTTGGACTAGAGTGTACAAAGTTAAAAATCACACAACACCAGGTTATAGCCCAACAGGTTTATTTGGAAGCACTAGCTTTCGGAGCGACGCTCCTTCATCAGGTGGTTGTGGAATATAAGATCATAAGATACAGAATGTATAGCAAAAGTTTACAGTGTGATGTAACTGAAATTATATACTGAAAAAGACCTGAGTTTCTTTCATCTTTTAGAATTACCATGTTAGTTTCAGTTCTTTCATATGTAAATCTCAGAACTTTTTAAAAGTTACATTCTCAAGTGAACTTTAACAATAGGTGCCATGTCGGCCCAGATAATGCAATGATGGTGTGAAGTGCCCTGTGTGAGGCTGTCTGTGCCCCAATGTTCAGACTGATTTTATTTCTAAAAAACTAATTTTCAGAATCTTACATGGACTCATACAATTTTTGAGCAAAATAAAATGTAATTGAGCAAGTACAAATTCACCCCACAAACTTATATGTGTGTGTATGCATGTAGGTGTGTTTGTGCGGGGGCAGTATGAGTGTCTGTGAGAGAGTGTGTATGTGTGTGCATGGGAGTGCAAAGGGGTACAAGAAGGTGCTTGTGGCGGTGTGAGTGTGGGAGTGTATGTGTGATCATATGAGAGAAAGCTTGTGTATGAAAGTGTGTGTGTGTTGCAGTGGGGTCACCTGTAGTGTGACATGAACCCAATGTCCCAGTTGAGGCCATCCCCATGGGTACCAAACTTAGCTAACAGCCTAATTCTAAAAGATGAGAGACCTAACAAAAATCCAGGTATTTTCCAGTATATAATTTCAATTACATCACACTGTAAACATTTTCTATAAATTCTATGTCTTACGATCTTATACTCCACAACCACCTGATGAAGGAGTAGTGCTATGAAAGCTAGTGCTTCCAGATAAACCTATTGGACTATAACCTGGTGTTGTGTAATTTTTAACCTCCTGGGCAGAGATTACCTGTTCGGTTTCATTGATTGAAATTCTCCTTCCATCTTCAATCTTCCTCCTTGTGCTCCAAAGTAATAAGAATGTATTAATCACTCATAAGTGATCAGAGATATCCTAAACTCTAATTAGCTTGTTAGTACATGGATAGTTCATGTCAATCTTGGATCGACTGGGTAGGGACTGCCCAATCCCTGATTGGTTCTTTAACAGGATAGTTGTGTTAGTGACATCACTTGTTACTGTATCCTAAATGATTTTCTGACAAATCACTTTGTATTTTTGTAATAGTTGTCCCTCTTAGTTTGCTAACTCTATAGATTTCTAAATAAACTAGGACCAACAATGAATAATTTATGTGCCTGCCTTGAGTATGTCATGTCACTATCTAGTAATTTCATGTTATCCCAAATGTTCCAACTAATACATCTTATTATGGTGGTTTATCAGCCACCTTGATTTTGGGTTCAACAAATACAGACTTGACAAGCATTTGCTGGGATACACCCCTGGTAAAAATGTAACACAATCTTTCTACAAAACATTCTCAGCATGACAATTTATAGCCCTGATGAAGGATCCTGACCAAAATGTTGACTCCCCTTCTCCTCAGATGCTGCTTGACCGACTGTGACTTTTTTTTCCGCTCCACGTTTTATTGACTACGGCAGTTTATGGTCCTAATTTTCACATTTGATTGCAATGTTTTTACAGTTCATTTGTCATTGACTATCTTAGCACTTATATCACACATCACAATGAACATGGCTATACTACAGATGTCCCTTTCATATTCTCACTAGCTCTGAGATACTTGTTACCTCTACAAGCTGAACAATGTTCCCTATTTATTTCTTTATTACTGTGAGACTGTTAATTCAAACTATGAAAGTCCTTCAGTTTTACAAAGATACATTTTTTTTGCCAGGCTCCAATAGAATTAGCTAAACACCCCATCATCCCTATCGTATTGGCTACATTCCCAATTGTTTTTTAGTTGAAATAAATGAAGTTCTAATAGGCCTGGGCAGACTGGATGCAGGAATGATGCTTCTGTCAATAGTACTGAAGCCCTGTGTTCTAGAACTTGCCACTCCTCCAGCCAGTATGGCTCGTACACAAAAAACAATAAATCCAACTCGAACAATTAACTCCCCATCAGTCTACTCTCGATCATCATTGAAGTGATAGAAGGTGTCATCAACAGTGCTATCAAGCAGCATCTGCTCAGCAATAACCTGCTTAGTGACACCCAATTTGGGTTCCGCCAGCGCTACTGAGCTCCTGACATTATTACAACCTTTGTTCAAACATAGACAAAAGAGCTGAATTCCAGAGGTGAGGTGAGATCCCTTGACATCAAGTTTGAATTTTGCCCTGGCAAAACTGGAATCAATGGGTATTGGGGGGAAAGCTTTCCGCTGATTGGAGTGATACCTAGCTCATAGGAAAATGGTAGTGGTTTTTGGAGATCATCTCTGCTGGAGTTGTTTAAGGTAGTGTGTTAGGCACAAACATTTTCAGCTAATCATCAATGACCTTCCCTTCATCATAAGGTCAGAAGTGGGATGTTCGCTGATAATTGCACAATATTGAGCACCATTTGCCATTCCTCAGACACTGAAGGTGTCCATGTTCAAGTGCAACAAGATCTGGACAATATCCAGGCTTTGACTGATAAGTAACAAGGAGCATTTAGAACATAGAACAATAGAACATAGAACAATACAGCACAGAACAGGCCCTTCGGCCCACGATGTTGTGCCGAACTTCTATCCTAGATTAAGCACCCATCCATGTACCTATCCAAATGCCGCTTAAAGGTCGCCAATGAATCTGACTCTACCACTCCCTCGGGCAGCGCATTCCATGCCCCCACCACTCTCTGGGTAAAGAACCCACCCCTGACATCTCCCCTATACCTTCCACCCTTCACCTTAAATTTATGTCCCCTTGTAACACTCTGTTGTACCCGGGGAAAAAGTTTCTGACTGTCTACTCTATCTATTCCTCTGATCATCTTATAAACCTCGATCAAGTCACCCCTCATCCTTCGCCGTTCCAACGAGAAAAGGCCGAGAACTCTCAACCTATCCTCGTACGACCTACTCTCCATTCCAGGCAACATCCTGGTAAATCTTCTCTGCACCCTCTCCAAAGCTTCCACATCTTTCCTAAAGTGAGGCGACCAGAACTGCACACAGTACTCCAAATGTGGCCTAACCAAAGTCCTGTACAGCTGCAACATCACCTCACGACTCTTGAATTCAATCCCTCTGCTAATGAACGATAATACTCCATAGGCCTTCTTACAAACTCTATCCACCTGAGTGGCAACCTTCAAAGATCTATGTACATAGACCCCAAGATCCCTCTGTTCCTCCACCTGACCAAGAACCCTACCATTAACCCTGTATTCCGCATTCTTATTTGTTCTTCCAAAATGGACAACCTCACACTTGGCAGGGTTGAACTCCATCTGCCACTCCTCAGCCCAGCTCTGCATCATATCTAAGTCCCTCTGCAGCCGACAACAGCCCTCCTCACTGTCCACAACTCCACCTATCTTTGTATCATCTGCAAATTTACTGACCCACCCTTCGACTCCCTCCTCTAAGTCATTAATAAAAATTACAAACAGCAGAGGACCCAGAACTGATCCCTGCGGAACTCCACTTGTAACTGGACTCCATGCTGAATATTTACCATCTACCACCACTCTCTGACTTCGACCGGTTAGCCAGTTTTCTATCCAATTGGCCAAATTTCCCTCTATCCCATGCCTCCTGACTTTCCGCATAAGCCTACCATGGGGAACCTTATCAAATGTCTTACTAAAATCCATGTACACTACATCCACTGCTCTACCCTCATCCACATGCTTGGTCACCTCCTCGAAGAATTCAATAAGACTTGTAAGGCAAGACCTACCCTTCACAAATCCGTGCCACACGAATGCCAGGCAGTGACCATTTCCAATAAGAGACAATCTAACCACAAGCCTTTGACATTCAATTGTGTTACCATCACTGAATCCCCTACTATCAAAATCCTTAGGGTAACCATTGACCCGAAGCTCAACTGGACTTGCCACATAAACACAGTGGCTACAAGAGCAAGTCAGTGATTAGGAATACTGCGGCAAGTAATTCACCTCCTAACTCCCATCTACAAGGCAAAAGTCAGGAGTGAGATGGAATTAGCTTGGATGGATGCTGCTCTATCAACATTCGTGAAGCTTGACAACATTCAGGACAAAGCAGCCAACTTGATTGGTATCATATCTACAAACATTAACTGATACTCAGTACCACCAAAGATCTTTAGACAGCACCTTCCAAACCCATGACCACATCCATCTAGAAGGAGAGAGGCAGTAGATGCATAAGAACATCACCAGCATCCACAAGTTCCCCTCCAAGCCAGTCACCATCCTTACTTGGAAATGTATTGCCACTCCTTCAACGTTGCCGGGTCAAAAACCAAGAATTCCTTTCCTAAGGCATTGTGGGAGAAAGTGAGGACTGCGAATGCTGGAGATCAGAACTGAAAATATGTTGCTGGAAAAGCGCAGCAGGTCAGGCAGCATCCAAGGAGCAGGAGAATCAATGTTTCGGGCATTAGCCCTTCTTCAGGAATTCCTGAAGAAAGGCTCATGCCCGAAACGTCGATTCTCCTGCTCCTTGGATGCTGCCTGACCTGCTGCGCTTTTCCAGCAACACAGTTTCAGCTAAGGCATTGTGGGTCAACCTACAGGATGTTGTCTGCAGCAGTTCAAGAGACAGCTCCCCACCACTTTCTCAAGGCAACTGAGGACAAGAAATGAATGCTGGCTAACCAGTGAAGCCCACATACCATGAGTGCGTAAAAATATACGTTTATGTTAAGTTGAAACATAAAAGAAAATATAAAAATAGAAAGCCACATTATTTTTGATGTGGGCAATATGACTTTCTTCCTTACAGAATGTGTTTTACACCTAAACTAACTGAACAAAATATAATGTAATTCCTCACTTGTTCAATTAGGTCAAAATTATTAAGTGGTTGAAAAATAATCAAATCTGCAATTGCTGGTCCACTTGTGACCAACAGGCAAAATATTTGTTTCCATTGCGGAATTGTCATAGCTGAATTCCATTGTCCAATGCAATGAATGGGTGATCCATTATATGCAGTCAATTTTGCTGTTGTGAATTATATCATTGATTTCCAACGATCAAGGTACAGATGCTTCCGGATTTCAACTGGTGAGATGTTTGTGCTAGCTCCTGTATTGACTTTGGCCTTTAGCTTGTGTTTGCCAATTTTCATCAGGCATAACTTAATTAAAAATGGCAAGAGTTTCTAGTTGTTTGACTCATTCGCCCATTATCTGAAATGTGAAAAGCCTGCTTACCTTCTAATTAAAAATCTTCCACTGTGAATCTTTACCCTTGTCTATTTTACTACAAACCTCATATATGCTTGTGCTTATGCTGCTATCTGCCAATATGCTGCACATGGGCTTTCTTGTTCGTGTCTTATGTAATCTCTGGTTGCATCTGTGGAACCAGATTGCACGCACAGAGGAACCCAGCGTCCTTTTGCACCGCATGACTTGCAAAAACCTTAGAATGAAGGACAACCTTGCAGTGGGTGTAACAGGCTAGACTTCCCCTGCAGGTTGCTTGCTGTTTTTGTTCAGCTACTGTACCAGTACAGGTCACTGGACCTGTTGCTTCCAGATGTTATTGCTTCCTATTAAGACTTCCTATTTTCTGCATTCATTTACCAGTGTGTTGATATCATTACTTTTTTCTCCAAGATATAATTTTGGAAACTTTTGATGGGAGTTGCAGCTGTCACCATTTCCAATGCCACTTAGACAACTTGAGTAATCATATTCATTATCCTTGACATGGCACCTATTAATGAACTGATCAATTCGTTCTTGTGCCTGTTACCTATAAAGCATCAGCTGTGGGTAATGCACTCTAAAGTTTACTTTGAAATGAAGCTGATCCTCCAATACTTCCCCTATTTTAGCAGGATCTCGCTGATCTTTCTCAGGTAGGCCTGAAGTATTGACTCTGTGCAGTCCCTCATTTCCAATGGCTATCTTTATTTTAAATTCATGCCCCGTTCTGCAGTAGCTAAATTTTTAAAAATCATAAGTTCAACATTAAAAGGCCTAAATTCAGATTGGATATTTGTGGCTTTCCAGTTCCCATTAGCAATCTTCCCAACGTTCCCTGTCTTCTGCAAATGTTATTAATACGCAGGGGATTTATAGTAGTAAGACTAAGATTACATCATGTAATTCAGTATGCAATTGCTGATCTTCATTTGCTTCCTTAAGCTTTTTTCCCTGTGCTGACTTTGGCTGCAGCTCAAGTGTTTTTGATTTGCTTTTTCTGCATTGGCAATAGACAATAGACAATAGATGCAGGAGTAGGCCATTCTGCCCTTCGAGCCTGCACCGCCATTCAATATGATCATGGCTGATCATTCCTAATTAGTATCCTGTTCCAGCCTTATCTCCATACCCCTTGACTCCACTATCTTTAAGAGCTCTATCCAATTCTTTCTTAAAAGAATCCAGAGACTGGGCCTCCACTGCCCTCTGGGGCAGAGCATTCCACACAGCCACCACTCTCTGTGTGAAGTAGTTTCTCCTCATCTCTGTCCTAAATGGTCTACCCCGTATTTTTAAGTTGTGTCCTCTGGTTCGGCACTCCCCCATCAACGGAAATATGTTCCCTCCTGCCAGAGTGTCCAATCCTTTCATAAGCCTATACGTTTCAATCAGATCCCCTCTCAGTCTTCTAAACTCAAGGGTATACAAGCCCAGTCGCTTCAGTCTTTCCGTGTAAGGCAATCCTGCCATTCCAGGAATTGACCTCGTGAACCTACGCTGCACTCCCTCAATAGCCAGAATGTCTTTCCTCAAATTTGGAGACCAGAACTGTACACAGTACTCCAGGTGTGGTCTCACCAGGGCCCTGTACAGCTGCAGAAGCACCTCTTTGCTTCTATACTCAATCCCTCTTGTTACGAAGGCCAGCATGCTATTAGCCTTCTTCACGACCTGCTGTACCTGCATGCTTGCCTTCATTGACTGGTGTACAAGAACACCCAGATCTCTCTGAACAGCCCCTTTACCTAATTTGATACCATTGAGGTAGTAATCTGCCTTCCTGTTCTTGCCACCAAAGTGGATAACCAGACATTTATCCACATTAAACTGCATCTGCCATGCATCTGCCCACTCACCTAACTTGTCCAGGTCACCCTGTAATCCCCTAACATCCTCATCACATTTCACCCTACCACCTAGCTTTGTGTCATCAGCAAATTTGCTAATGTTATTGCTGATACCATCTTCTATATCATTTACATATATTGTAAAAAGCTGCGGTCCCAGCACGGATCCCTGCGGTACCCCACTGGTCACTGCCTGCCATTTCGAAATGGAGCCGTTAATCACTACCCTTTGTTTCCTATTAGCCAACCAATTCTCTATCCAATCTAGTACTTTGCCCCCAATCCCGTGCGCCCTAATTTTACTCACTAACCTCTTGTGTGGGACTTTATCAAAAGCTTTCTGAAAGTCCAGGTACACTACATCCACTGGATCTCCCTCGTCCATCTTCCGAGTTACATCCTCAAAAAATTCAAGAAGATTAGTCAAGCATGATTTCCCCTTCATAAATCCATGCTGACTCTGTCCTATCCTGTTACTATTATCCAGATGTGCCGTAATTTCATCCTTTATAATAGACTCCAGCATCTTTCCCACCACTGAGGTCAGACTAACTGGTCTATAATTTCCTGCTTTCTCCCGCCCACCCTTCTTAAAAAGTGGCACAACATTAGCCGCCCTCCAATCCTCAGGAACCAACCCCGATTCTATTGAACTCTGGAAAATAATCACCAGCGCATCCACGATTTCCCGAGCCACCTCCTTCAGTACCCTGGGATGCAGGCCATCAGGTCCCGGAGACTTATCAACCTTCAGACCTAACAGTCTCTCCAACACCAAATCCTGGCAAATAGAAATTCCCTTAAGTTCAGGTCCTTCAGCCACTGTTACCTCAGGGAGATTGCTTGTGTCTTCCCCAGTGAACACAGATCTGAAGTACCCATTTAATTCCTCTGCCATTTCTTCGTTCCCAGTAATATATTCCCCTGCTTCTGTCTTCAAGGGCCCAATTTTTGTCCTAACCATTTTTTTGCCTTGGACATACCTAAAAAAGCTTTTACTATCCTCCTTTATATTCTTGGCCAGTTTACCTTCGTACCTCATTTTTTCTCTGCGTATTTCCTTCTTACTAATCCTCTGTAGCGTCCAAGGTTGCATTGATGGCCCTTCAGTTGTTTTGCCCCAACTCAGCACTGCCACATAAATCACAGGTCTGGCTAGCTTACAAACCAAGTGCTTACTGTTTAGCCAATGCCATTTTTGTATTGATTTGTTTTCCTGGTATCCTGATGTGACTGTAATTTCTGCTTCAAATCTTCTCTGAGGCTATTTCCAGAGAGTTTTGAGTTCTCAATGCTGCTGTGATTGTTTTAGAGAAATCACCGTGATCACCATGTTATATTATTGTTTGTGTTCCTTATCATAGAATTACTACTCACATACAGGATTAGAAAGCAGCATGGAGTAGGTTTGATTTACTTGAAAATATCTAACAGGTTTACTGAGCACACAAACAGAACGTTTTACAGACACATCCTCAGTCTGACATGTTGCTGCATGATCTCCTCATGGCTGTTTGTCATCTAGGTTCTTACCTCATTATCGTACTCAGGCGTTAAAGCAGGAACACAGTAGAAATGCAGAAAAGCCGAGAATTAGAGAATTCACAGTTGTAGAGTCAGAAGAGGTTGCAGAATTATTGGCTCAGATAGTAGCACTCTTGTTCTTATATTACAAATTTCTAGTTATAACTCCCAGGTCAGAGCCGGACCAGAAAAGTCAATATTGAACTCCCATGCAGTACTGAGGGAGCACTGCAATTTTGGAGGTGCCAACTTTCAGATAGGACACTAAACCAAGCAGACATCTGTCTGGACAGGTGGATGTAAATGTGACACATTTTGAAGAGCAGACAGCCTGCGGGTTCCACACAACAAAGTGCTTTGGAAATGCACAGTTATGATTCCATATGAAAACCACAAATTACTGCTTTGTTATCCAGATAACAATTGAAGATTGTTTAGTTTAAGAAATGTATTCCCTAACGCAGAGTGCAATGATGGCACTTTGTAATTTTATATTGTTCATAATATCATCATGAATGAATCGACGTCAGCACAGGAAATTATCATTCATTAGAGGTGAGCACAACTAGACTAAGTATAAAATTATAAATGATTTCAGTAATTTTCTAGTAGAGATGAATTTGATTGATCATAACTATTTCAGAATTGTGCCACTAGCTGCCTCATAATTACTTTGAAAATTACTGCCACACTGTGTAGGAGGCGTTTAGTGATCGTGGGTTGAAAATTCAGTCTGTACCAGTTTCTGATCACAATGCATAATCTGTCCATGCCTGGTCACAGTAAGGCAGGCAGCGACCTGACCACATGACAAGGGAGTTTAACAGAGCATGAGGGTACTGTGCATTTCAGTGAGCGGTTTCTACCTGTTAAAACTGTGCTGTGTTTAATGACTGCTAACTGCCAATGGTGCAATTGGTCAGTGATTAGGAACAAAGGAAATGGAGCAGCAGTTCAAAGAGGAGACAGTCCTGCCTCACCATACAGCCTTAGCCATTGGAGGTTTACAGGAGTTGATGTGGTGTATATGGATTTCAGTAAGGCATTTAATAAGGTTCCCAATGGTAGGCTACTGCACAAAATACGGAGGCATGAGATTGAGAGCGATTTAGCGGTTTGGACCAGAAATTGGCTAGCTAAAAGAAGACAGAGGGTGGTGGTTAATGAGAGATGTTCATCGCTGAAAATGTGTTGCTGGAAAAGTGCAGCAGGTCAGGCAGCATCCAAGAAGCAGGAGAATCGATGTTTCGGGCATGAGCCCTTCTTCAGGAAACCGGAGGAAAAGGTGGGGGGTGGTGCCAGTGTAGCTGCGGAAGATGGACTGTTCCACATATCCTACAAAGAGGCAGGCATGGCTGGGGCCCATCCAGGTGCCCATGGCTACTCCTTTGGTTTGGAGGAAGTGGGAGGATTGGAAAGAGAGGTTGTTCAGAGTGAGGACCAGTTCAGTCAGTCAAAGGAGGGTGTCGGTGGAAGGGTACTGGTTGGTACGGCGGGAAAGGAAGAAGTGGAGGGCTTTGAGTCCTTCATGATGGGGGATGGAGGTGTACAGGGACTGGATGTCCATGGTGAAGATAAGGCGTTGGGGACCGGGGAAGCGAAAATCATGGAGGAGGTGGAGGGAGTGGGTGGTGTCCCGAATGTAGGTGGGGAGTTCTTGGACTAATGGGGACAGGACCGTGTCGAGGTATGCAGAAATGAGTTTGGTGGGGCAGGAGCAGGCTGAGACAATGGGTCGGCCGGGGCAGTCAGGTTTGTAGATTTTGGGCAGGAGGGAGAAACGGGCGGAGCGGGGTTGTGGGACTATGAGGTTGGAGGAGGTGAATTGGAAATCCCCTGAGGTGATGAGGTTATGGATGGTCTGGGAGATGATGGTTTGGTGGTGGGAGGTGAGGTTATGGTCAAGGGGGCAGTGGGAGGAGGTGTCCGCGAGCTGGCATTCAGCCTCAGCAGTGTAAAGGTCGGTGCACCAAATTACTACCGCACCTCCCTTGTCTGCCGGTTTGATAGTGAGGTTGGGGTTGGAACGGAGGGAGTGGAGGGCTGCACATTCCAAGGGTCAGAGGTTGGAGTGGGTGAGCGGGGTGGAGAAGTTGAGGCGGTTAATGTCACGGTGGCAGTTGGCTATGAAGAGATCGAGGGCAGGTAAGTGGCCAGCACAGGGTGTCCAGGTGGATGGCGTGTGTTGGAGGTGGGAGAAGGGGTCGTCAGAGGGTGGGCGAGAATCCTGGTTGAAGAAGTAGGCGCAGAGGCGAAGGCGGCGGAAGAATTGTTCGATGTCTCGCCGCGTGTTGAACTCCTTAATCCGAGAGTGAAGGGGAACGAGGGTGAGGCCTCTGCCGAGGACTGATCTTTCATCCTCAGAGAGGGGTAGTTCTGGAGGGATGGTGAAAATACGGCAGGGCTAGGAGCTAGGACCTGGTGTGGGACTGGAACTGGGAGTGGGGGCGGGATTAGGCGTGGGGACAGGAATCGGGGTGGGGACGGAGATCGGGGCAGGGGCGGGGCTAGGCGTGCGAACGGAGATCGGCGTGGGGGTGGGGTTAGGCGTGTGGATGGAGATTGGCGTGGGGGTGAGGTTAGGCATGGGCGAGGGGGCGGAGACGCATGCGGCGTGGTCATTGTGCAGGTGAGTGATGTCACTGGGGGCGGAAGTGGCTGCAGCGACGCAACCCAGGGGGTGGAAGTGGCTGATGGAAGATTCTGGAACAGTTGAGGAACCCAGAGTGTGGGGGTAAGTACATGAAAATTTTTGGTACTTACTGTTTTTAATTTCCGATATGGCTAGGAAGTACTGTTTGTTTAGTGTATGGATTCTTCTGTGGATGAAGAACAGTAGAGAGGTCCTTTGCAAGTCTGTGAGAGTGTTGTCCTGAGCTGGGGTAGGTCTAATTGCAGGGAATGTAGGTAGCGGCGCATGGCTGCAAGCGTGGAGCGGAGGATCCGGAGGGAGGTCTGTTGTTGGAGGCTTCAGATTTGTTGTGGGTACTGGTTGTCCTGGTTGGGTACAAATTTTGTTGGTCTGAACATAGTCCAGAGTCCGTGCGGGATCAGTCGGTTCCGTAGATAGGTGCTGAGCAAGGAGATGTGGCTGTGGTAGCGAGTCTGTTTGAAAACGTGGCTGAAGAGTTTCTGGGTAGAGGAGATGACCTGGGGTGTGCAGTGAGAGAGGGACTCACTGAAATCCTTGTAGAGGGAGGTAGACAGCTTCTTCAAGGAAGACATTTTTGCAAGAGGATTCGCAGTAGGTTAAGATCTTCTAGGAGAAAGTGAGAACTGCAGATGCTGGAGATCAGAGCTAAAAGTGTGTTGCTGGAAAAGCTCAGCAGGTCAGGCAGCATCCAAGGAACAGGAGAATCGATGTTTCGGGCATGAGCCCGAAACCGTCGATTTCCTGAAGAAGTTTCCTGAAGAATGGCTCATGCCCGAAAACGTTGATTCTCCTGCTCCTTGGATGCTGCCTGACCTGCTGCGCTTTTCCAGCAACAGATTTTCAGCTCTGATCTCCAGCATCAGGAGATGTTCATCCCGGAGTTCCGTAAGGATCTATTTGGATCCACTGCTCTTTGTCATTTTTATAAACAACTTGGATGAAGGCATAGAAGGATGGGTTGGTAAATTTGTCGATGACTCTTAGGTCGGTACAGTTGTGGATAGTGCCAAAGGATGTTGCAGATTACAGAGGGACATAGATAAATTGCAGACCTGGGCTGAGAGGTGGCAAATGGAGTTTAATGCAGAAAAATGTGAGGTGATTCACTTTGGAAGGAGTAACAGGATTGCAGAGTACTGGGCTAATGGTAAGATTCTTGGTAATGTAGATGAGCAGAGAGATCTCAGTATCCATGTACCTAGATCCCTCAAAGTTGCCACACAGGTTGATAGGGCTGTTAAGAAGGCATATGGTGTGTTAGTTTTTAATGGTAGAGGAATTGAGTTTCGGAACCATGAGATCATGCTGCAGCTGTACAATGCTCTGGTGCGGCCACACTTAGAATATTGTGTGCATTTGGGTCACTGCATTATATGAAGGATGTGGAAGCTTTAGAAAGGGTTCAGAGGAGGTTTACTAGGATGTTGCCGGGTATGGAGGGAATATATCTTATGAGGAAAGGTTGAGGGACTTGAGGCTATTTTTGTTAGTGAGAAGAAGGTTGAGAGGTGACTTAATTAAGACATATAAGATAATCAGAGAGTTAGATCGGATGGACAGTGAGACCCTTTTTCCTAGGACGGCGATGGCTAACATGAGGTGCATAGCTTCAAATTGAGGGGTGAGAACAGATGTCAGACGTAGATTCTTTACTCAGAGAGTAGTAGGGGCATGACCTGCAACAGTTGTAGACTCCCCATCTTTATTGGCATTTAAGTGGTGATTGGATAAGCATATGGATGAGAATGGAATAGTGTAGGTTAGTTGGGCTTCAGATTAGTTTCACAGGGCGGTGCAACATCGAGAGCCGAAGGGCCTGTACTGTGCTGCAACGTTCTATGTTCTACGATGACAGAGTCTATGGTCCTCTGGGTGGGTGGATGAGTCAGTGGGGTTGGGTAATGATTGGCATGGAGGACATCAAGGAATTGTTCTTTGAAGGAAGTGGCAGCAAGTAGTAAGTGAAATCACTGGAAGCAAATTGCTCTCGAGGACATTGCTGAGGATGCTTCAATAACCTCACATAGGCGGTCAAAGTCAATCAGTGCTCCTTAAATGTCATCTCCAAGCCTCTACATCATCAACTTCTCAAATGATCAATGTGTCTGTACTATGTTAACTTGGAACCATATTTCACCGGTTTCAACGGTAACTCATGTCTTTCATCTCCCACAGATACAATACCAGAGCCAGTACAGAAGATGAGGGGATGAGGCCTTGGCCCTCAGGACTCCTGCCAACACAACAACAACAACAATGTCCTGGGGACAAGGTCAGCACAGCAGTGAAGTATATTACTGAGGGTGAAGGATGCTCCAAGCTCTGCTCAGTGGACTGAGTTACTAAGTCTCAGGTCATTCACTAATCATGCATTATTACAGCAGTAATGGGAACTAGATTCACATCTGTCACAATTTACAAAAGCACTGTGCACCCTTACAAGAGAAATAAGAAAGTCCATCTTTGTGTATTACTAATTATCCTTTTATTATTTTGTCATGGATGTGGGTGTCACTGGCTGGCCGGCACTTATTGCCCATCCTTATTGCCCTTGAGAAGGTGCTGGTGAGCTGCCTTCATGAACTGCTGCAATCCATGTGCTGTGGGTTAACCCACAATGCATCTGGGGATGGAATTCAAGGATTTTGACCCAGCAAGAAACAAGGAATGGTAATGTCAGGATGATGTGTGACTTGGAGGGAACTTGCAAGTGGTGATGTTCTTATGCATCTGCTGCCCCTGATCTTCTAGATAGAAGTGGGCATGGGTTTGGAAGGATTAGATTAGACTAGATTAGATTACCTACAGTGTGGAAACAGGCCCTTCGGCCCAACACATCCACACCGACCCTCCGAAGAGCAACCCATCCAGACCCATTCCCCTACGCCTAACACTATGGGCAATTTAGTATGGCCAATTCACCTAACCTTCACATTTTTTGGACTGTGGGAGGAAACCGGAGTACCCGGAGGAAACCCACATAGACACGGGGAGAATGTGCAAACTCCACACAGACAGTTGCCTGATCTTTAGTGAATTTCTGCAGTGCATCTTCTAGATAGTACACACTGCTGCTACTCAGCATCAGTGGTGGATGCTTGTCGACATGATGCCAATCAAGCAGGCTGCTTTGTCCTGGATGGTGTCAAGCTTTTTGAGGTGTTGTTGGAGTTGCACACATCCAGGGCTAGTAGAGAGTATTCTATTAAAAACCTGACTTGTGCCTTGTATATGGTGGACAGGCTTTTGAGAGTCAGGAGGTGACTGCACACTGCAGTATTCCTAGCTCTGACCTGCTGTTGTAATGTTTATGTGGAGAGTCCAATTGAGTTTTGGGCCAATGGTAACCGTAATGATGCTGATAGTGGGGGATTCAGTGATGGTAACACCAGTGAATATCAAGGGGCAGTGGATGATTATCTCTAATTGGAGGTTGTCATTTGTGGAGCACAAATGTTATTTGCCATCTGTCAGCCCAAGCCGAGATATTGTCGAGAGTGAGTTGCTGGAAAAGCACAGCAGGTCAGGCAGCACCTGAGGAGCAGGAGAATCGACGTTTCGAGCAAGAGCTCTTCATCAAGCTCTTGCCTGAAACGTCAATTCTCCTGCTCCTCAGATGCTGCCTGACTTGAAGTGCTTTTCCAGCAACTCACTCTCGACTCTGATCTCCAGCACCCGCAGTCCTCACTTTCTTCAAGCCTAGACATCGTCCAGATCTTGTTGCATTTGAACATGGACTGCTTCAGTATTTGAGGAGCTGCTGCTGAATACTGTGCGATCATAAGTGAACATCCCCATTTAAGACCTTATGAGGGAAGGTCATTTATGAAGCGGCTGAAGGTAAAGCTTACCACCCTTATTTTAAATGCCAGTACAAACGATTGTAAATTTTCTTTTATTTTAGCTACCAATGCCTTCTCATACTATCTCTTTGCTTCCTTTATATTTTTTCTCAGTTATTCCTGACTTTTTGAATACCAACCTTTTTAGTATCTGAAAGGAAGAAAGCACAGGACATGTCCCTGTAACTGAATGGACTCAGTATTTCTAACTAGAGAGAACTGTTAGTACAAATAGAGATAAACCCGTATGACTTGATAGGTATTACAGAGTCTTGGTTGAAAAGTGTCAAATATGGAGACCTGAATACTTAATGATATTTGGTATGTCAGAATGACAGGAAGTGAGGAAAAGGTTATTGGGTAACTTAAATTAAGAAAGGCATTAGTTCAGTATAGAGACACGACTTTAACCTAAAAACAATCAAGATGTAGGATTAATTTGGGTAGAAATAATAAATAGCAAAGATAATAGGACAAGTGGCCCTAAGCAATACTATAGGACAAAGCATAAAGAAATAAATAAATGGGACTTGTAAGAAAGCTACAAGAATAATCATAGGTGACTTTAACCTACATGTAGATTTGGAGGTTCAGACTGAGCCGAGAAAATGAGATTGTGTAGTATTTCTAGAACTTTCTTTTACAATTTACATTCTACAGCCAACAGGAAAGTTGCTACCTGATAGCTCATAATATGCAATAAGTTAAGATTAAAAATTACCTCATGGTAAAGGATCTTGTAATCATAAAGGACAGGGATCATAACATCTTAGAATGCCTTTTCAATTTAGTGTGTGTGTGTCCATGACTAGTGCTTTAAACCTCGAGTCATAGAGTCATAGAGATGTACAGCATGGAAACAGACCCTTCGGTCCAACCCGTCCATGCCGACCAGATATCCCAACCCAATCTAGTCCCACCTGCCAGCACCCATATCCCTCCAAACTCTTCCTATTCATATACCCATCCAAATGCCTCTTAAATGTTGCAATTGTACCAGCCTCCACACTTCCTCCGGCAGCTCATTCCTTACACATACCATCCTCTCTGTGAAAATGTTGCCCCTTAGGTCTCTTTTATATCTTTCCCCTCTCACCCTAAACCTATGCCCTCTAGTTCTGGACTCCCCTACCCCAGGGAAAAGACTTTGCCTATTTATCCTATCCATGTCCCTCATAATTTTGTAAACCTCTATAAGATCACCCCTCAGCCTCCAACGCTCCAGGGAAAACAGCCCCAGCCTGTTCTGCCTCTCCCTGTAGCTCAGATCCTCCAACCCTGGCAACATCCTTGTAAATCTTTTCTGAACCCTGTCAAGTTTCACAACATCTTTCCAATAGGAAGGAGACCAGAATTGCACACAATATTCCAACAGTGGCCTAACCAATGTCCTGTACAGCCGCAACATGACCTCCCAACTCCTGTACTCAATATTCTGACCAATAAAGGAAAGCATACCACGCACCTTCTTCACTATCCTATCTACCTGCGACTCCACTTTCAAGGAGCTATGAACCTGCACTCCAAGGTCTCTTTGTTCAGCATCCCCCCCAGGACCTTACTATTAAGCGTATAAGTCCTGCTAAGATTTGCTTTCCCAAAATGCAGCACCTCGCATTTATCTAAATTAAACTCCATCTGCCACTTCTCAGCCCATTGGCCCATCTGGTCCAGATCCTGTTGTAATCTGAGGTAACCCTCTTTGCTGTTCACTACACCTCCAATTTTGGTGTCATCTGCAAACTTACTAACTGTACCTCTAATGCTCACATCCAAATCATATATGTAAATGACAAAAAGTAGAGGACCCAGCACCAATCCTTGTGGCACTCCACTGGTCACAGGCCTCCAGTCTGAAAAACAACCTTCCACCACCACCCTCTGTCTTCTACCTTTGAGCCAGTTCTGTATCCAAATGGCAAGTTCTCCCTATATTCCATGAGTTCTAACCTTGCGAACCAGTCTCCCATGTGGAGCCTTGTCGAACACCTTATTGAAGTCCATATAGATCACATCTACTGCTCTGCCCTCATCAATCTTCTTTGTTACTTCTTCAAAAACTCAATCAAGTTTGTGAGACATGATTTCCCACGCACAAAGCCATGTTGACTATCCCTAATCAGTCCTTGCCTTTCCAAATACATGTACATCCTGTCCCTCAGGATTCCCTCCAACAACTTGCCCACCACCAAGGGCAGGCTCACCAGTCTATAGTTCCCTGGCTTGTCTTTACCTCCCTTCTTAAACAGTGGCACCACGTTTGCCAACCTCCAGTCTTCCGGCACCTCACCTGTGACTATCGATGATACAAATATCTCAGCAAGAGGCTCAGCATTCACTTCTCTAGCTTCCCACAGAGCTCCTAACTAAATATAACTATGAAGATAAGAAGTTAAATCTGGTTTAGGTGCACCAAAACACTATGTTAAAAGGTAGGCGAGTAGACTTACAGGGGCAGACTTTTAAGGCGATAATTAATAACTACAAATTTACAAATAGGAGGAGGTGTAGGCCATTTGGACATTGAGCCGTCTCCACCATTCAATAAAGTCATACCTGATCAGATTATAGCCTTAATTCTATATTCCTGTCTGATAATCCTGATAACTGTCAACAAGGATTAATTCCAGAGAAGAAGAAATGCTCTTTGAGAAGGATCTGTGGTTTAAAAAAAAGATAGTTAAGATTTATGCTGTATTGAAAGAAAATAAGTACAAATCTGCAAAGATTATTCATAAGTAATGGATTAAGCATACTGTAAGAACCAACTAAATATGACTAAGAAAGATAATAAAGAATCAGAATATGAGAGAAAGCTAACTCACAATATAAGAACAGGTGGTAAAAGTTTTTCTAAATATCCAAATAAGAAAAAGAGTAATTAAAACAAATATTGGTCTTTCAGAGACAGTGTGTGTCTGGGAAATCAATGACAAAAAAATAGAAAAAGCTTTGAACAGATATTTTGTGTCTCACTTCATGATGGAAGCCTGAGAAAATTTCCCAAAGATAATTGAAAGTGAAGAGGTGATAAGGAGGCATGAACTTAAAATAATCAGAATCCACAAGGAAACAGAGGTAGGAAAGCTATTGAGCCTAACAGTTCAGAACTGTGGCGTGTATTCTTGGGTCATAAAGGAAGTGGTAGCATTAATAGTAGATATTTTAGTTATAATCTTAGTAGGAGTATACTTAAGAGGGAAATCAGGAGGGCACAAAGGGAACATGAGATAGCTTTGGCAAATAGGGTGAAGCAGAATCCAAAGGGATTTTATAAATCCATTAAGGACAAAAGGGTAACTAGAGAGAGAACAGGGCCCAAAATTGTGTTGCTGGAAAAGCGCAGCAGGTCAGGCAGCATCCAAGAAACAGGAGAATCGACGTTTCGGGCATAAGCCCTTCTTCAGGAATCCCCCGAAACGTCGATTCTCCTGCTCCTTGGATGCTGCCTGACCTGCTGCGCTTTTCCAGCAACACATTTTCAGCTCTGATCTCCAACATCTGCAGTCCTCACTTTCTCCTCAGAGAACAGGGCCCCTCAAAGGTCAGCAAGGCAGGCTATGTGGGGAACTGCAGGAGATGGGGGATATACTAAATGAGTATGTTCCATCAGTGTTTCTTGTGGAGAAGGAAATGGAAGATTTCGGATGTGGGGATATAGATGATGACATCTTGAAAAATCTCCATATTAGACAGGAGGAGGTGCTGGATGTCCTAAAATGCATAAAGGTCAACAGATCCCCAGGACCTAATCAGGTCTATCCTAGAACTCTGTGAGAAACTAGGGAAGTGATTGTTGGGCCTCTTGCTGAGATATTTGTTTCATCGATAGTCACAGGGGAGGTGCTGGAAGACGAGAGGTTGGCTAATGTGGTGTCACTGTTTAAGAAAGATGGTAAGGAAAAGTCAGGAAACTATAGACCAGTGAGCCTAACATCAGTGTTGGGCAAGTTTTTGGAGGGAATCCTGAAGAACAGGATTTTCATGTACTTGGAAAGGTAAGGACTGATTAGGGATAGTCAACATGGCTTTTGTGCATGGGAAATCATGTCTCACTAACTTGATTGAGTTTTTTGAAGAAGTAACCAAGAGGATTGATGGGGTCAGAGCAGTGGATGTGGTCTATAAGGACTTCAGTAAAGATATTCACCAAGGTTTTTCATAGGAGATTGGTTAGCAAGGTTGGATCATATGGAATACAGGGAGAACTAGCCATTTGGATACAGAACTGGCTTGAAGGTAGGAGACAGAGGTTGGTGATTGAGGGTTTCTTTTCAGACTGGAGGCCTGTGACTAGTGGTGTGCCATGAGGATCAGTGCTGAGTCTGCTGCTTTTCGTCATTTATATAAATGATTTGGATGTGAACATAGGAGGTATAATTAGTAAGTTTGCAGATTACACCAAAATTGGAGGTGTGGGCATCAAAGAAGGTTACCTCAGAGTACAATGGGATCTTGATCAGATGGGCCAATGGGCTGAGAAGTGGCAGATGGAATTTAATTTAGATAAATGTGAGGTGCTGCATTTTGGAAAGGCAAACCAGTGCAGGACTTCTACACTTAATGCTAATGTCCTGTGGTGTGTTTCTGAATAAAGAAACCTTAGAGTCCAGGTTCATAGTTCCTTGAAAGTGTAGTTGCAGGTAAATGGATAGTGAAGAATGCATTTGGTATACTTTCTTTTATTGGTCAGAATATTGAGTATTGGAGTTGTGGCTATACTGGAAGTTAGTTAGGCCACTTCTGGAATATTACATGCAATTCTGGTCTCCCTTCTTTAGGAAAGATGTGAAACTTGAAAGGGTTCAGAAAAGATTTACAAGGATGCTTCCAGCATTGGAGAGTTTGAGCTATAGGGAGAGGCTGAATAGGCTGGGACTGTTTTCTCTGGAGCATCGGAGGCTAGAGGTTTATAACATCATGAGGAACATGGGTAGGGTAAATAGACAAGGTCTTTTCCCTGGTATGGGGGAGTCCAGAACCAGAGGCATGGGTTTAGGGTGAGAGGGGATAGACTTAAAGGGACCTAAGGGGTAACTTCTTCATGTAAAGGGTGGTGGATGTATGGAATGAGCTGCCAGAGGAAGTGGTGGAGGCTGGTACAATTACAACATTTAAAAGGCATCTGGATATGTACATGAATAGTTTAGTGGGATATGGGCCAAATTCTGGCAAATGAGACTAGATTAATTTAAGATGTCTGGTCGGCATGGATGAGTTGGCGTGGGCAAAACCATGGAAAATGGAGTACAGTATGGGTAATTGTGAACTTATCCACTTTGGCAGGAAGTAGAAAAGCAGAATATTGGTTAAATAGAGACTGCAGAATATAATGGTGCAGAGGTATCTTGGTGTCCTGGTATGCAAATCACGTAAAGTTATTATGCAGTCACACAAAGTAATTCTGCTGACTTCTTAACTATATATTCCACTTGCTCCTCCTTCCCACTGATAGCAATATAAAACCCACCATATTCCAGTCCCTTCAGTTCTGAAAAAAAGTCATATTAGACTCAAAATGTTAACTCTTTTTCTTGCTCCACAGATGCTGTCAGATCTGTTGAGCTTCTCCAGCATTTTCTGTCTTAATTTCAGAATTTTTAATTTCAGAAATGCAGTATTATGCATTTATATGTTTAGTCTGTGTTGATTTTAGTTTGTTTATTACAATAAAAGTCTTAAAACTTAAAATCTTGTGTGATTCCTTTACGTTGGTCGCTGGCAATTCAAAGATTTCTTTTAAGTTATATTTCTCTACAGTGATTGTAATACTTCAGCATAGCATTGGAAAACTTGGGGGCTTGTTTCTATATTCAGCCATTCTACTGCTTAGACTGAGCTCACACAGGACTCCAAACATCTGCTTCAGGCACAATGCAGAGTGCAGGCTAGCTCTAAGTTGTGTAGGATAGCCTTAGGTTATTTAACAATGATCACTTTTAAGCCTCTTGCTGATGTGTGCAGCTGATTAAGCAGCATGGAAACGTTGTCTTTTCTGCATTGTATCTGATTGGTGTGTATTACCCATGCATCACAATCCTTATATCTATTTTCAGAGCAATCCAAAACACCCTCCATATGATTTCTACTGCACTTCTTGTAAAGTTATGTTGGTGGAAGGGGAGCCATGCTGAGAAAACTGACAAGTGAGTTGGATGCACAACTTTAGCCTTAATAGCTGCACATTAGAAATCTTGCAGAATCTTGAACATATTTCCTCAGCTACAAAAAGTATATTTTAGTTACCATAATCCACGAATATTACAAGGACTGTTGAAGATCCACTTAGAAAATAACTATTTTAGAACATCAAAATAAGGTCAGTGCCCCATGAACCATAATTGCACAATAAATCATTTCATTCAACTGCCTCCTCCATAGCTACAGCTGTCACTTAGGACTTCTCTTTGATGCCAAATATTTCAACAATAAATAGTTTCCCCTTCAACAACTCTTAACCCTTTCTAAAACTCAAATTCTGAAACTTAAATGCTATTCACATAAGATATTTCTCTCTAACACCTCTATAAAAATCTTGATGGTGACCTAAAGCCTTATTCACTTTATTGCAGTTTTATTTGTCCTCTGAGATTTCATTTTTAGCTCTTCCTAATCTCTGAATCTGTTGCCATCTATGCACATCTTCCTCCCTATAACTCCCTCTGTTAAAATTAAGTCTCACCACACAATTTTCTCTTTACCATGTATCTTTTTCATCTCTCTTGCAATTAATTTCTAGGATTTTAAAGCTTATCATCATCAAAAATAAGTACTTTCCAATTTATTTTATTCACCTTTCTACTCTTTTCAAACCTAGTGCTTGCTGCACTATGAGTTTTGACCTATAACTTAGGAGTGCACAGTGGATTTTAAGCATATTTCTCAATTTAGGTTAGAATTCGAACCCAGGTTTGATTTGATGTTTCTATCAACATAAACAGGTCCAGTCATGATGATAAGTTGATTAAAACAAACTGAAGTGCAATGTACTTTGGTGACTCTGTCTGTAAGGAGAAAGTGAGGACTGCAGATGCTGGAGATCAGAGCTGAAAATGTGTTGCTGGAAAAGCGCAGCAGGTCAGACAGCATCCAAGGAACAGGAGAATCAACGTTTCGGGCATAAGCCCTTCTTCAGGCTTTTGACAGAGTCATTTTGACTCTGTCTGTATGTTATAAGCCACCAGCAAGTTTTAAATGCACATTGCAGACTATGATCTGAGTGTTAATTTCTTTTAGCAGGGCAGTAGCTTGATCCCACATTTTGAAGTAAGTGATTCCTGCTTTTTGGGCCAGGTATAGTTGTATTCACAGATATTCAACAGAGTATCAACAGTTCTGAAATATAGAACATTTATTTTGGTTTGCACTCAGTCACACAGTCAAATGAGTTTAGGTCAGATAAGGGCCAGAGATCAGGTGCAATTCACGCCTCCCTTTACATTGTCAGACAATTGCGTCTTAGCATAGTGTACTGTTGTACCGCCACGTCACTTTCAGCCCCTCGAGGTTTCAAAGAGCCTGGGTGCCAAATTCATGACAACTTTCTGCACTTCTGTGTTGTGCAGTCACCCAGTGTCACAAAGCAGTTGACTTTTGACCTTCTCTGTGGAGCTGCATTTAAATCTGGACTCCGGAGTTGAAAGAACATTGCTTCCGAATGATGTTCCAATGCATTGTGTCATCCAGCTCTTTGAATGTGCTCACTGCTGTTGCAACATGAAAAGAAGCTAGTGTATGGATTTCATTTCTTTTCTCTTAGAAACAGCAGTGAACTACTGACCCATGTAGACCTTATGAAGAAACACTGTCACTTTTAAAGGACACTGGGCAACTTCTTCTTAGTGATCTCGTAATGCACCAGAAGGCTGACAAAGCCACTTTTACGGTCACAATCAGTGTCCAGTAAGAGAGGCCAGCTGTAGATTGCATCTCAAGGTGATAGCCACCTCTGACCTTTACGCAGTCCTGGTGTTCACTGCCCATCCATCATTTGGTCACTTGACAGCAACCTCTTTAACCATTTTACAGTCAGCGAACATTATGTATTGATTTCATTGATTGTTGTGTACATCTGCTAGGAACTCCAGGAGCCTATCTCTACTCCCCAGCATCCTTGACATGGATTTTCTTTTTTTCCTTGTTATCAGAGCTCCGGCTTGTCAAGAAATGGGAGCAAAGCCCAGGGAAGACCTGGGAGCAGCCCAGCAGATGGTGAAGCAGACAGCTGAAAACTACTCTGTTCCTCTCTGTCATGCTGAGGATTTTCTTTTGAAAGTAGGAGATGGCCCTGTATGATTATTTATTGGGAAAACAATTTTCTTCAATGCTCCCAAGCTGCTTCTTGTCAAATCTCTTTCTGAGGAGCAAATTTCACAATCAACCGTGAAAATGCAATAGTTCACTTGGTGCCCACTTAAAAAGCTGTCACTAGTATGTGCTGAGCACCCTTCACAACCTTGTCTAAAAGGTTGTTCTTCATGTGCAACAGTGGACATTGAGTGATGACAGGCTATTTGGCTGTGGGGGCATCATGGCTGAGGATAATTTTGTGCTCCCCTACTGAGATTAACTCTTTTAACATAGATATGAAACTAAACCAAATATCTTCCTGGCTTTCATCTTAATTTTATAAAGCTTTTCAATCATCATATCATTCTGGATCGGATTTATTAACTCATTCCATACTAATTGCTTTCTGTTTTACTTAACACTTCTCCTTTTGAGCTTTCTCATATTTAACACCTTTCACTGGTGCTTCACCTTTACTAAGAAGGTTCCAGATGACCGGTTCTTAAATTGATCCAATATCATTTAATTTTCACTCGCAGTCTTCATGGAGATACAGTTCTAAATTTCGATATGCCTGGTATCAGTCCTGTGTTTCCCAATGCTGGGGGATATCAGCAGGAAACATAAAGAAGGTGATTTGTGAACATATGAACACAAGAACTCGGAGCATGGCTGATCTTATCGTGGCCCTCAGGTTCACTTACCCGCCCTCTCACATAACCCTTAATTCCTTTACTGTTTGTGGGTGGCACGGTGGCACAGTGGTTAGCACTGCTGCCTCACAGCGCCAGAGACCCGGGTTCAATTCCCGCCTCAGGCGACTGATTGTGTGGAGTTTGCACGTTCTCCCCGTGTCTGCGTGGGTTTCCTCCGGGTGCTCCGGTTTCCTCCCACAGTCCAAAGATGTGCAGGTCAGGTGAATTGGCCATGCTAAATTGCCCGTAGTGTTAGGTAAGGGGTAAATGTAAGGGTACAGGTGGGTTGCGCTTCGGCGGGTCGGTGTGGACTTGTTGGGCCGAAGGGCCTGTTTCCGCACTGTAAGTAATCTAATCTAATCTAAAAAAAAGTATCTATCTTAGCTTTAAAAATACTTACTGAGGAAGCCTCAACTACTTCACTGGGAATTCCACAGATTCACAACCCTCTGGGTGAAGAAGTTCCTTCTCAATTCAGTCTTAATCTGATCCCCCTAATCTTGAGGCTATGCCCTGTGGTCCTAGTTTCATCCGTCAGGAGAAACATCCTCTCTACCTCTATCTCATCTAGTCCCTTCATAATTTTTTAATGTTTCTATAAAATCCCTCCCCCTCATTCTTCTAAATTCCAATTAATATAATCCCAGTCAACTCAGTCTCTCATTGTAAGCCAACCCTTTCAACTCTGGAATCAATCGAATGAACCTCCTCTGCATCCCCTCTCCAGTATATCCTTTTTCCATTGGGGGAAAGTTGGGAGTAACAGGGTGGCAAGTAGCTAAGTGTGGGGACAGTAGGCTCAAAGGCCAACCACAG
The DNA here is from genome assembly GCF_047496795.1 of Chiloscyllium punctatum. Taxonomy (NCBI): domain Eukaryota; kingdom Metazoa; phylum Chordata; class Chondrichthyes; order Orectolobiformes; family Hemiscylliidae; genus Chiloscyllium; species Chiloscyllium punctatum. Next base: position 127,348,442 of record NC_092739.1, on the reverse strand, counting down.
GGCAGTTGAAATACATGCCTAAACAGATCCTTTTACCATCTGAATATAAGTCTCAATGAAATTAGTTAGAATTCCAATTGCAGTTGGAAGATACATATGAGAAGAGCTTGATTTAATTTGATTCGATTTATTATTATCACATGTACCTAAGCACAATGAAAAGTTTTGTTTTGCATGCAGTACAGTAGATTGTAAGATACAAAGATCATAGGGTGATTGAACAGGGTGAGGAATACAAAATTACGGTTGCAAAGAAGGTGAATACAAAGCAAGATCAACATTAGAATTGACATTTGACAGGTCTGTTCAGAAATCTAATAACAGCAGAGAATAAGCTATTCTTGAACTTCTTATAGATTCATAGAGATGTAAAGCATGGAAACAGACCCTTCGGTCCAACTCGTCCATGCTGACTAAATATCCCAACCTAATCTAGTCCCATTTGCAAGCACTTGGCCCATATCCCACTAAACCCTTCCTTTGCATATACCCATTCAAATGCCTTTTAAATGCTGCAATTGTACCAGCCTCCACCACTTTCTCTGGCAGCTCATTCCATGCACGAACCACCCTCTGTGTGAAAAAGGAACCCCTCAAGTCCCTTTTATATCTTTCCCCTCTAAACCTATGCCCTCTAGTTGGACACCCCGCCCCAGGGAAAAGACTTAATCTATTTATCCAATCCATGCCCCTCATGAACTTATAAGCCTCTATAAGGTCACCCCTCAGCCTCCGATGCTCCAGGAAAAACATCCCCAGCCTATTCAGCCTCTCCCCGTAGCTCAAATCCTCCAACCCTGGCAACATCCTTGTAAATCTTTTCTGAACCCTGTCAAGTTTCACACCGCACGCAATATTCCAAAAGTGGCCTAACCAACGTCCTGTATTGCTGCAACTCTTATACTCAATACTTTGACCAATAAAGGAAAGCATACCACATGCCTTCTTCACTATCCTATCTACCTGCGAGTCCACTTTCAAGGAGCTATGAACCTGCACTCCAAGGTCTCTTTGTTCAGCAACACTCCCTAGGACCTTACAATTAAGTGTATAAATCCTTCTAAGATTTGCTTTTCCAAAATGCAGCACCTCACATTTATAAATTAAACTCTATCTGCCAATTCTCAGCCCATTCGTCTGTCTGGTCAAGATCCTGTTGTACTCTGAGGTAACCTTCTACGCTGTCCACTACATCTCCAATGTTGGTGTCATTAGCAAACTTACTAACTAAACCTCCTATGTTCACATCCAATTCATTTTTGAAAATGATGAAAAGTAGAGGACTCAGCACCGATCCTTGTGGCATTCCACTGGTCACAGGCCTCCAATCTGAAAAACAACCCTCACCACCACCCTATATCTTCTACCTTTGAGCAAGATCTGTATCCAAATGGCGAGTTCTCCATGAGATCTAACCTTGCAAACCGGTCTCCCATGGGAACCTTGTCGAACGCCTTACCGAAGTCCATATAGATCATGTCCACTGCTTTGCCCTCATCAATCCTCTTTGTTACTTCTTCAAAAAACTCAATCAAGTTTGTGAGACATGATTTCCCATGCACAAAGCCATGTTGACTATCCCAAATTAGTCCTTGCCTTTCCAAATACATGTACATCCTGTCCCTCAGGATTCCCTCCAACAACTTGCCCATCACCGAGGTCAGGCTCACCGGTCTATAGTTCCATGGCTTTACTTTTCTTAAATAATGGTACCACGTTAACCAACCTCCAGTCTTCTCGCACCTCACCTGTGAATATCAATGGTACAAATATCTCAGCAAGGGGCCCAGCACTCACTTCCCCAGCTTCCCATAAAGTTCTAGAGTACACCTGATCAGGTCCTGGGGATTTATCCACTTTTATGTATTTCAAGGCATTCAGCACATCCTCCTCTATAATATGATCATTTTTCAAGGTGTCACCATCTATTTCCCCACATCTACATCTTTCATGTTGTTCTCCCCAGTAAACACTGATGCAAAATACTCATTTAGTATCGCCCCCATCTTCTGTGGCTCCACACATAGGCTGCCTTGCTGATCATTGAGGGGCACTATTCTCTCCCTCATTACCCTTTTGTCCTTAATGTATTTACAAAAAACCTTTGGATTATCCTTAACCCTGTTTTGGTCCGTGTGTTTAAGGTTTTGTATCTTCTGCCTGACAGAAGAAGTTGGGAAAGATTATAACCTGGGTGGGATGGGTTTTCGATGATGTTGGCTGCCTTTCCACAGCAACGAGAAGTTCGATGGAATCAATGGATGGAAGATGGGCTTCTTGATGGACCTAGGCTGTGTTCACAACTTTCTGTAGTTTCTTACAGGGCTGGGCAGAGCAGTTGCCATACCGACCCAGAATGCATCCGGATAGAATGCTTTCTATTGAGCATCCCTAAAAGTTGGTGAGCATCCTTATGGACATTTTATTCGCCTCTTGCGGCATTGTTGTGCTTTCTTGATCATTGCAAAAATGTCACATCTTGTCTATATGTATCAAAAAATGGCCAGGAGAAAAAGGCAAATTTAAACAATGTAGGAAACTGTCATCTGCCCAGCCTCAACCACCACACCCCACACCCCCCCCCCCCCCCCCCATCAGCAGATGTCCCACACACAGCCCTGCTCCACCTCTCTCTCAGTGCCCACCTATGGATATCTGCTGACCCCCTAGTCAGCTGACCAAATTTATATGAAGCTGGGCCACAAAACTGTGACTGCCACTTGGTTAGAGTTACTTCACAACATTTGGTTGGGGTGGGGCAAACAGGGGAAAACCAGTAAGGGGCAATTTTTACTTGGTTTGGCATTGACAGGTTTATAATGATGTAAAATTGCACCAGTAGCCTTACCACTCCTGAGCAGTTGGTTGACCCAAAAACAAAACTGAACCCCTAATATATTGATTCATAGGTTAGCACTCAATCACTCACAAAATGTTAGTAAAATGCCTTCTCTTCACAATTGTTTGGAATTCTCTCATCAATCTCATGTAACGTCACTGTTTTGTAGACTTTATTTAATAAGCCTCATGTTTTACTGACCTCTTGTTAAATTTTATGCAACCACTCTTGTTAGCCTTGTACAATTTTTCCACAAGTTTCATACAGCATTTCTTCATCACTTTAATTTGTGCATTCTCCTCACTCCTCCTCTCTCATCAAGTAAAACACTATCCTCCACATATGCCCATAATCTACCTTTTTCAAAGATGAAGCAGCAATCCATCTGGAGCCTCTCGTGAAGTCTGTCTTAAAATAAGGTGAGAGGACGGGCAAACAAATTTCACAATTAACTAAAGATAGAATTCATAAAAAAAACCTTCTTCAAGATTTCAGAACAGTTGGAATGGCTCCCAGTGAAGTAATTGATGGTGAGTCAACTGACTCCAGTATTGTTTGATTGATTTTGAGAAGGGGGATTGAAATTAAATAAATATTAATGGCAGAGGTAGAAAAGTAGAATCCTGCAAATGCTATAAATCTGACACAGAAAATTCTGGAAATACTCAGCAGGTATCTGTGTAGACAGAGGAGCAGAGTTAAAATTTCATGTCTGTGACGTTTCATACACAATTGGGAAAAGCTAGCGATGTGTTTGGATATGTTTTGAGTATTGGGTGGGTGGGACGAGGACAAAAGAAAGATCTGTAATAGGATGAAAGGCAGGAGGGATGGAATGACAGGAAAGGTAGTTGTTCAGGGCCAAAGGGAATGGAGATAAAGCAAGAAAAGAAACAAATGATATGCCTAGAGCAAGCATGCTGCTAAATGAAAGAAATTAAAATGAGAAAAGTGAAGAAAAATGACGGAATTCAAAATTGTGTCCAGCAGTCTGAAATGTGCCTGGTTTAGAGGTAAGGTGCAGTCACTGAAACTTACACAGATGCTCCCATAGCATGCTCAAATCTTACCAACATTTTCTGTTTATTGTTAATATTTATTATTAAAAGCACAAGTCACATTTCATACCTAATTTGTAACTTAGTTTGTCCTTATTGGAGCTTATGACACATATGTTCTGATGTCCATTTTTAGCAATTAAGCAGCCTGATGGGTGAACCATTAAAGGTAACCACTCAAAAAGCACTCCGAAATCTTTGCAAAGGTTATACACAGTGAATGTGCTCTGAATAACTGCAGGCCTCACACCTTCCCTTCGTCTCTTCTCCCCCCACTACTCCCCCCCACATCTCCCCCACCCACCCCCACAAACACACACACATACACACACACCATCCCGATCACCTCCCTTCCTTCCTCCTTGACTAACTTCTGGAATTACCACAGAATTAGCAGACAAGTTGTGACAGCGGGCTCAGTCGGCACCCATAGCTGACCTGGTTTATTCTCATGAAGCCCGAAGATGATTGAACTGAGCACTCACCTCTTTGCATGCCACTGCAATATCAGCTGGTTGGGGAGTTAAGGAAAACTGGATGCAAAACATATCTTAAAATGGAAATGGCTGGGCATTGATTGCAGGGTAGAGTGATCATACATTGTACAGCACAAACTTAATGAATCTAATGACCTTTTCTTTTCTTTCTAGACTTAACTATTTCCTGATGCTTTCCTTCTCCTTGACCAGTTCTCTTTACATGAAACTATGAATGAACTATAAGGAATGAGTAGCATACCGCAGACGAACATATTTGCTACTTAGTGTACTTGTAGAGAAAAAAACTAAGCTTAATTATAACATACTGTGATCAATAGCCAATTTTCAGCCCCTATTGTGAAAGACATAAATCCTGAGAAACAGTTTAAATGTGATGGTTTATAATGGCTATAAACTGAGCTAAGGTTACTGTCTGAGTAGATCTCATAAACCTTCTTGTACATTTTAATTAACAATTTTCTTAAGTGGAGAAACCGTCTTAGATTTAGTTACTCTTTGCACCATTTCAGGGAAGGTCTATAACTGGGAGATTTTCATATGAAAGCACTCTTCAATGGTGTCTTTTTTAAAAAATATGGTACCTCACCTCAGCCACTTTAAGCTATTTGCCATCACCCATACCCCAGCCCCTGGGGTCTCCGTACAAATTAATTCCACTCATACCAGTATATGCCAGATGTCAACCAGTCAATGGGAGTGGTACACACAGAGTTTGCACTACCCTCTGATATTGCTGAATTGAGAGCTTTCACTTTAGTATATTCAAGGCTGAAATAGATTTTTAATCAGTCAGGGAATCTAGGGTTATAGGAAAAGGCAGCAAGGCGGAGATAAGGGTTATCAGAGCAGCCATGATCTGATTGAATGGTAGAGATTTTTTGGGCGGCGCGGTGGCACAGTGGTTAGCACTGCTGCCTCACAGCGCCAGAGACCCAGGTTCAATTCCCGCCTCAGGCGACTGACTGTGTGGAGTTTGCACGTTCTCCCCGTGTCTGCGTGGGTTTCCTCCGGGTGCTCCGGTTTCCTCCCACACTCCAAAGATGTGCAGGTCAGGTGAATTGGCCATGCTAAATTGCCCGTAGTGTTAGGTAAGGGGTAGATGTAGATGTAGATTTAGGGGTATGGGTGGGTTACGCTTCGGCGGGGCGGTGTGGACTTGTTGGGCCGAAGGGCCTGTTTCCACACTGTAAGTAATCTAATCAGATGACTCAACAGGCTAAATAGCCTACATCTGTTTCTACATCTTGTTTTACCTTATTAGGTAGCCCATTCAGCCAACTTGGTCACAATGCCCTACCATTCCATGATGTAGTGCATTTGAACCTGAGTGCGTTCTGTCACTCAGAATTCTGTTTACTGTCATGTTTTTTTCACGAACTTATTCCCTTTGACCTTCAAATGTATATAAAAACGACACAGGTAGCTTATTTAAGCATCATGGACATCACAGAATATATGAGTGATTCTGTCAGGTTTACACTTGGAGCAGAGTTCTCTAAATTAAGGACAATGGCAAAGAGATTCAATAGCCTCCAGCTCAATATGGTCAGTACAATACCAAAATGTACTATGAGGTATCACTCTGATATCAGACCAAAATTAGATCTCTCGCTTCATTTGCACTGGGCCAACTAACAGTTAGTCAGCCCACAGGTGGTCCGTGGGTTTGCAGATGTAGGGGCGTACTTAGAAGGGTAACTGCTGGAGAACAGTTCTAAAGAAGAGTCATACTGGAGTCAAAATGTTAACCTCTATTTCTCTCTTCACTGAAGTTGCCCGATCTGCTGAGTCTCTTCTGCCCCTCTGTGCTTGTTTCAGATTTCCAGCATATGCAGTTTTTTTTGTTTTTACACAAAGAGTGGTGAATCTGTTTCAAGAAACTGGCAACTACTTGTTATTGGCTAAGATTGACACAGGGCAAGTGACAATATACTACATTTGTGAATTCTAAAGACATGAACACACAGACATGGTGAAACTTATGAATGTAAAATTTTCAGCATATTTTACATGCAGGATCAATAATGCTGGAGGACTAATGAAATCAATCTACCTAAACATTGCATATGTGCTACATCATAAACACTGCTGGACCAGTAATTAGCAAGACATGAGACAAAACAGGACCTGCAGCAGACTATTCAAGAAACACATGCAGAACTGAATATGGAAGAAGAATCGAATGCTTCATTTTCTCCTGAATTAGTAGAGCTCTCTGCTGAGAACAGAAAATGAAAGTTCAAGAGGAAATGGCAGAACTAATTCAGGATAAATCCAAACTTAAAGATACTATCTCTGAGATGATGAAGTCTTTAGGAGATACCTTCCCTGAGCTCAAAAAGATGAACATAAAGCTGAAAGAACAAGAAAGAAAGCATGTAACTACAAGCTATGTACCATCTGTTGCATTATGACTGGCAGCAAATATTTGATTCAACTTTAAGGGACATGTTCACCATATCATGGTACATGATCTCACGGTATGAAGCTCTCAGTCTTCATCTTACTGGGTTCTGTCCTCTTGCATTTACAGTGGTAAATTAGATAGGATGGGAAGAGATCAAACAACTCAAATCTGGGCATTCAGGAGGCCATGTGGACCAGAAGCAGCTACAGTTAACTTTCAGTTTAATATAACATTTCTGCAAAATTCTGCACTGTGTAACTCATTGCCTGATTCCCCAAGGCCTATCCACCACCTACAAATCAGGAGAGTGATAGAATACTCTCCACTAGCCTGGATTAGTGCAGTTTTAATGATACTCAAAAAACTTGACACCAAGTACAAAGCAGCCTGCTTGAAACAGCCTCATTCACCACCTTGAACATTTACTGCCACCAATCACTGATGCACAGTGGCAACTCTCCAACCCCACAATCTCTATTACCTAGGAGAACAAGGGTAGCAGATGCATGGAAACACCATCACCTATACGTTTTCCAGCAAAACACCATCCTAAATTCACAGTTACTTCCACATTATACTGCATCTGCCATGCATTTGTGCATTCACTTAGTTGTTGAAATTATTGCAAAGCTTCTTTACTTTCTTCCCCACCACTCACAATCCATCTAGTTTCATGTCATCAGCAACCTTGGAAATGTTACATTTGGTTCCATCATTTAATTCATTGATATATATTGTGGATACCGGGGCCCAACTACTGATCCCTTTGATACTCTGCTAGTCATCACCTCGCACTCCAGAAAAATCCCATTTTCTGTTTCTTGTCTGCTAACCATTTCTCAATCCATTATCATAGCCATAACAGTTGAACTGATGCTGCTGAATATAAGCTGATGCTATTGGGTTGCAGGGAACTGATACCTGTCTAAGTGATTTTTTTACAAATGGTGACTGAACATTTGACAATGTCAGCTGATGATAGGATCTTTGACTTCCCAACCTCCATCATAGAATAAATCAGGCCAGATTAATGATAACTCTACAGTTTACAGCTTTCTTCCACACTATCAACCTCCTGGCCAGTTTCAAGCTACTTTAACTATATCTAAGTCATTACTAAACTGCAAAGAGCAAGTGACTCAGGAATGAGCCCATCAAAACCCCATTGAAAATACCTTTCCAGTCACAAAACCACATGCTAATATTAATCCCTTGCTTCCAGCCAATTTTGGATCACACTAAACACATTCTCTGGGATCCCATGACCTTTTTGTTTACTAATCAACCAGCCATGATTAGATAAAAGCCATGCCGTCTACATCAGGCATGTTATCCTCACTGACCCTCCCTTGTGATCTTATCAAAAAAATTCAGTCAAGTTTGTTAGATGTGTCTTTTCCTGAATCTTTTGCTGACTGTCTTTAATTAATCAATGCCTCTTTACAGGACAGTTTATACTGCCACACTAATTTTTTTCAAATTTATAACCACCACTGAGACCAGGTTTACTGCCCTATAGTTACCCAAAGTATTCCTGCCTCCCTTTTTTTAACAATAACATACTTTTAGCAGTCTTCCATACCTTCAACTCCACTCCTGTTGTTAGAGAAGATTGGAAGATGAGTCTCGTTTATTTGATCCCTTGTTCTCCCTGAGCTATCTCAGATACATTTCATCTGGACTAGGTATTTAATCGTTTTTTTTCAGGATACCATATACCTTAAAGTTTCCTCCCTCAATATGTTTATCCCACTTAATATTTCTCACTCCTCCTTTTTAACAGTCACGAAAACAGACCCCAAACATTCAATCAACACCATGTTCATATCTTCTACCTCCAAACATAAGCGGTAATTTTGTTTACGGATTGTGCCTCTTTATCACTCGGTCATCCTCTCATTATTTAGGTTTTCCTTAATTTTACTTACCAATATTTTTCATGTCTCTCTTTCACCCCTGCATATTTTCCTTGATGTACAATACTATCATGACATGATATGACATAACATGATATGTGGATGATATGCCACTATCATGTTGGATCCCATAAAGTAAGGATGGGACGTAAGCCAAAGAGCACTGAAGAAAGAAGCAGACTTTTATTGAAGTATGTGGCACCTACATGCGGACATCAAAATTGTGCATTTGGGCTCATGTGAAGTAATTCAGATAAACTACAGTGCAGTTCCTTCAGCACTTCATGTTGCAAGAGCACAGAGCTCAGTAAAGTAGAGGCTGCAGGCTTTATACTGTTAGGTCACATACCATGATACAGTGATGACTAGATACAGATCATGAACATGAGCATTAAATTCCTCTGTGAGACTTAATACAACATTGTCTATTTGAAAAAGGATTTTATTGTGTTACAAAAGATCAGGAAAGTTCATTTCATTAACTCCTGGGCTGAAGTATGTTATAGACAAGGGAAGACCACTCAAAACATTCTTAAGCAGGCAACCCAGACCATAACTTTGCAATTTGTTTCGGTAAATGTGCAGTGAAATTTACCCCGATTATGTTAGTGAGGTTGACTACCAGATTTAAAACAGACAAAAAAATTATTTACAAAATTACACAATGAAACACGAAGAGCAGAATAAAGAACCCCTACAGAACTCAGTCTAGCCAAGCTAGACTTAAGTATGCTATTCCAAATATACACAACAGTCCCAATAAGCAAACCCCCTTTAAAATACTGTACAAAAAGGGTCAGATGCTTACAGGTTGAAGTTAGGAGGACAGAGGAGACAGTTTCCACACAGCTCATTGTTGAACTCTAAACCAGTTCTGGACTGAACTAAACTGCTCAGCTGGAGACTAGATTAGAGTGGTGCTGGAAAAGCACAGCAGGTCAGGGAGCATCCGAGGAGCAGGAAAATCGACGTTTCAGGCAAAAGCCCTTCATCGGAAATAGAGGCAGGGTGACTGCAGAGTGGAGAGATAAATGAGAGGGGGGTGGGGGTGTGGGGAAAATAGCATAGAGTACAATAGGTGAATGGGGGTGGGGATGGAGGTAATAGGTCAGAGAGGAGGGTGAAGTGAAGAGGTGGAAAGGAAGATAGGCAGGTAGGACAGGTCATGGGGATGGTGCTGAGCTGCAAGGTTGGAGCTGGGTGAGGTGGGGGAAGGGGAAATGAGGAAACTGGTGAAATCCACATTGATACCATGGGGTTGAAGTGTTCCAAGGTGGAAGATGAGGCATTCTTCCTCCAGGCGTTGGGTGGTGAGGGAGCGGCGGTGGAGGAGGCCCAGGATCTGCATGTCCTTGGCAGAGTGGGATTGATTGGTGCAGGTGTCTCGGAGATGTTCCCTAAGCACTCTGCTAGGAGGCGTCCAGTCTCCCCAATGTAGAGGAGACCGCATCGGGAGCAGTGGATACAATAAATGATATTGGTGGATGTGCAAGTAAAACTTTGATGGATGTGGAAGGCTCCTTTAGGGCCTTGAACGGAGGTGAGGGAGGAGGTGTGGGCGCAGGTTTTGCAATTCCTGTGGTGGCAGGGGAAGGTGCCAGGAAGGGAGGGTGGCGTGGACCTGACCAGGTAGTTACGGAGGTAAAAGTCTTTGTGGAAAGTGGAAATGGATGGGGAGGGAAATATATCCCTGATGGTGGGATCCATTTGGAAGTGGCGGAAATGTCGTTTCTGCGAAGATTGGTAGGGTGGAAGGGGAGCACTGGGGGGGGAGGGGGTTCTGTCCTTGATATAGTTGGAGGGGTGGGATTTGAAGGCGGAGATGCGGGATGTGGACGAAATGTGTTGGAGGGCATCTTTAACCATGTGGGAAGGGAAATTGTGGTCTCTAAAGAAGGATGCTATCTGGTGTGTTCTATGGTGGAACTGGTCCTCCTGGGTGGCAGATACGGTGGAGGCAAAGGATTGGGAATAAAGGATGGCATTTTTGCAGGAGGTAGGGTGGGAAGAGGTGTAATCCAGGTAGCTATGGGAGTCAGTGGGTTTGTAAAAAATGTCAGTGTCAAGTCAGTCGTCATTAATGGAGATGGAGAGGTCCAGGGAGGGGAGGGACGTGTCAGAGATGGTCCAGGTAAATTTAAGGTTGGGGTGGAATGTGTTGGTGAAGTTGATGAATTGCTCAACCTCCTCGCGGGAGCATGAGGTGGCACCAATGCAGTCATCAATGTAGCGGAGGAAGAGGTGGGGAGTGGTGCCGGTGTAATTACGGAAGATGGACTGTACTACATAGCCAACAAAGAGACAGGCATAGCTGGGGCCCATATGGGTGCCCATGGCTACCCCTTTGGTCTGGAGCAAGTACGAGGATTCGAAGGAGAAATTGTTAAGGGTGAGGACCAATTGAACCAAACAAATGAGAATGTCGGTGGAAGGGTACTGTTGGAGACGTCGGGAGAGGAAGAAATGGAGGGCTTGGAGGCCCGTGGTCATGGAGGTTTAGAGGGATTGGATATCCATGGTGAAGATGAGGCATTGGGGGCAGGGGTAACGGAGTCTTGGAGGAGGTGAAGGGCGTGGGTGGTGTCTCGAAAGTATGTGGGGAGTTCCTGGACTCGGGGATAGGACAGTGTCAAGGTAGGTAGAGATGAGTTCAGTGGGGCAGGAGCAGACTGAGACAATGGGTCAGCCAGGGTGGTCAGGCTTGTGGATCTTGGGAAGGAGGTAGAATCGGGCGGTGCGGGGTTCCCGGACTATGAGGTTGGAAGCTGTGGGTGGGAGATCTCCTGAGGTGATGAGGTTCTGTATGGTCTGGGAGATGATGGTTTGGTGATGGGGGGGGTGGGGTCATGGTCAAGGGGGGGTAGGAGGAGGTGTCTTCGAGTTGGCATCTGGCTTCAGTGGTATAAAGGTCAGTGCGCCAAACTACCACTGCACCCCCTTTATCTGCTGGCTTGATGGTGAGGTTGGGATTGGAGCAGAGGGAGTGGAGGGCTATGCATTGTGAGGGTGAGAACTTGAAGTGGGGGAGGGGGAGTAGACAGGTTGAGGCGATTAATGTCTTGGCGGCAGTTGGAAATGAAGAGATCGAAGGCGGGTAATAGGCCAGCGTGGGGTGTCCAGGTGGATGGAGTGTGCTGGAGGCGGGCAAAGGGGTCCTCGGAAGGTGGGTGGGAGTCCTGATTGTGAAAGTAAGCTCGGAGGCAGAAGCAGCGGAAGAAGTGTTCGACGTCACGGCGTGTATTAAATTCATTGATGCGTGGGTGGAGGGGGATGAAGGTGAGTCCTATGCTGAGGACTGATTGTTCGTCCTCAGTGAGGGGGAGGTCAGAGGGTATGGTGAAAACTTGGCAGTGCTGGGAGCTAGGACCTGGTGTAGGTGAAGAGCTGGGAGTTTACATATATACAAAAGGCCTCTCAAAATCCTTTTCATCTCTGTACCAAACCAGACTGATTGGAGCCCAGTCTGGTTTATTACCCCTCCAAAAATAATAAAGGACAGAGTATCCTTGAGCCAAGGAACAGTTTTTGGCAAAAAAAGGACTAGCTTTGTGACACCTTCCCCCTTAACAATAAATGAACCATCAATATCAAAAGATGGCTTCATTTTTAACCCTTCAAAAACCTGGTTAGTAGTCTAAATACAGATATACACTCTACTAACAATAAATATGCAAACATACACAACCACATGCAATTCAGGCTGCGGTACACCCACCACCGAACGCCCCCGTATCTCATTCGAGTCTTGAAAATACATCGGCAATCATGTTTTCACAACCTGCCACATGTACAATTGTCAAATTGAATGGCTGCAACAAGCTCCATCTAAACAGTCTGGCATTTTTGTCTTTAATGATCAGTGTATATGATTGATCCAGGTGCATTGCTGCTAATATAAACACTGAAATGTTGTAATGCCAACACCAAGCTGAAAGTGTCTTTCTCCACCATTGAATATTTCTGTTGATGAACATTCAACTTCCTGGAAAAATACCCAATGGGTCTTTCTGTTCCCTCGTCACCTTACTGCAGGAGTACTGCACGGACACCCATATCATGGCATCGATAGCCACCTTGAAAAGCTTTTGTAATCCAGTGTGGCTAATACTGGGACAGCGGTTAATACAGTTTTTAGGCTGTCGACTGTCTTTTGATAGTTTGCTGTCCACTGAAACTTCTTGCTCATTTTTAACAATTCGGTGAGTGGAGCAGCCATGCTACTAAAGTTCAGCAACTTTCGGTAAAATCTACACAATTCCAGGAACCATAGTGCTGCTTTTTTAATCGACGGTGTGGGAAATTCCCCACACCGTTTTTGCATCCCATGGGGTCATTTTGTCCATGTCCATTAACATGGCCCAGGAAGGTGACTTGGTCTTTGGCAAATTCATTTTTAGCTAAGTTTACCACCGAGCCAGCCTTCCGAAGTCAATCGAACAAGTCCAATAATGTTTCTTCCCCGAGTGACTGCAAGTCACAGGTCATTAATATATACAATGCAGTTAGGTAATTCAGCAATGACCTTATTAGTCAGTCTCTGAAATGTGGCTGGAGCGCTTTTCATACCAAATGGTATTACTTTGAACTGTTATAGTCCATTTGGCATTACAAAAGCCAAAATTGCCTTTGCTTTCTCTGACAGCAGCCTCTGAGTAAGTCCAACTTAGAAATGTAAGTTGCTTGTCCCACTTTTTCGACACAGACCTCCAACCATGGAATTGGATATGCATCAGTCTTTGTAACGGCGTTGACATTGTGATAATCCACACATAACTATTGGGTACCATCTGGCTTTGGCACCATGACTATGGGTGAGCTCCAGTCACTGTAACTCACTTTGATTATGCCATCTTGGAGCATGTGCTCTATCTCCTTCTGAGCCTGTGCCAACTTTAGAGGGTTATCCCAAAAGGACTTTGCTCCATCAGAATAGCATCTCCTATCTCTACATCATGTAGTCCCCAGTTTATTTATTTTTAACTTCCCAGTTTATTTCCGTATATCTCCCCATGTGATAGCAATAACTCTTTCAGGTCATTTCAATTTTCTTGTGGAAGTTAACTCAATAATATATCCCAATTTTTGACAACTTCCTCATTGTCCAATTTGATTTGAGGAATGTCTAATTCAGAATCCTCTGAACTTGGTTATTCCTTCTGTGCTGTCATCATTAACACCTTCTCCTCTTGCATCCCTTCCCTATCAAAATACTTTTTTATCATAATCACATGACACACTCTGTGACACTTTTTCCTGTCTGGAGTCCTTATCAAGTAGTTCACCTCACTCAATTTCCTCTCGATTTGATAATGTCCACTAAACCTTGCTTTTAAAGGCTCACCTGTTACTGGAAGTAACACCAATTCCTTATTCCCAATTCAAAAATTGCAAATTTGTGATTTCTTATCCACTTCCGGTTTCATTGTATGCTGTGTTACTTTTAAATGTTGTCTAGCCAACTCTCCAGCTTGATTAAATTGTTCTCTAAAATTTGGCACATGGTCCCTGAATTCTGACTTATTAATTTCTCCTTAATCAATTTTAACAGTCCTCTTACTTCATACCCAAAAATTAATTCAAATGAACTGAATTTGGTCGATTCATTCGGTGTATCTCTGATAGCAAAAAGTTCAAACAGAACTCCCTGATCCCAATCATCTAGATAATCTTGACCATAAGCCCACAACATGGTCTTTAGTGCTTGATGCCATCTTTCCAGTGCTCCCTGCGATTCCGAATGGTGTACAGTAGATTTGAATTGCTTTATTCCCAAGTTATCCATAACCTCCTTGAATAATTTGGATTAGAAGTTTGATCCTTGATCCGACTGGATCTCTATTGGTAGTCTGTATCTAGTAAAAACTTTAAGTAATTTTTCTACAACTCTTTTTGCTGTGATGTTGCATAATGGGATTGTTTCTGGAATTTGAGTCAACACATCCATTATTGTTAATAAATACTTATTCCCACTTTTTGTTTGAGGTAGCGGGCCTATGCAATTGATCAAGACTCTTGTGAAAGGTTCCTCAAATGCTGGAATAGTTTTTAAAGGTGCAGGTTTTATTACTGCCTGGGGTTTTCTGATTAGCTGACATGTATGACATGTCTGGCAAAATTCAACTACATGTTTGAGTAGTCCAGGCCAGTAAGAATGTCTTTGTACTTTAGCCTGTGTTTTCCTCATCCCTAAATGACCTCCAAGTGGTAGCTCCTGTGCCATTCACAGTACCTCCTTTCTACACCCTACTGGCAAAATAACTTGATAAATCTCTGCCCATTTCTCATCGGCATGAATGTGTGATGGTCTCTATTTCCTCATTAATACATCATTTGTTAAGTAGTAACACACAGGGATGCATTCACTCTCCTCTGGAAATGCCTTTTGATATAACTGCTTTAAGTTCTCATCTTTCTGCTGTAATTCAATTAGCTTAGTAAAGGTCAAGATACTTGCAGGTTTACCTATTTGCTCCTTCTCTGTTCTATTTATCTGATCAAAAAAAGTCTCGGATAACATTATGTCAGCTTCCTTATTTGTGCCTTTTGATCCCTCCTGCATCAGCTTGTACCTCTGTGTTCTTGTGATCACACAAGCAGGGAAAATTCCTGGACAAATATTCTCCATGTCTTCAGTTGCCTGCATCTCCACTAGCTTTTCAACTAGAATAGGTAGCACGCCCACTAGTGAATCAGCTATATCATTTGCAAGGACAAATTGTATTCCTGGAGCTGAGAGTTTGTCCAGTACTCCTACCACAAATTTGCCACTTTTCTCTGGACTCTCTAGCCTCACTTTACATAACTGACCACTTTTTGTCTCACCATGATTTCCTGTTGCCTGTACCTTTTCTGGCAATAGTCTCTCAGCAGTACATATCTCCTCATTACTGACTGAGAGGATTCTGTGTCCCTTAATATTGTAACCTCCTTGCGTACTGCTCCTGGCCTATGTGAATAAACTTTATCCTTGCATGTATATTTTTTAAGCAGATCGGCACTTCCTCCTTAACCAACCTTTGATTCATCTTGTACACTCTGAGGCAGTTGTCTAATGTCCCTTGTGCTTTTTGTTACTAGTCCAACAAAACTTCCAGGCTTGGCCGGTTTTCCTACATCTGGCTTTTTCCTAGCTCACTAACACTATGATTTCATGTGGCCCACTTTATTACAATGACAACATTAGAGCTTTTTAACTTCTTTGTCCCACTCAAGGGTTTCTTTTTTACCCTGTGGTAAGTTCTCCTTATGATCTTCACTGAGATTGACCTTTCCCTGTTCATATGAGGATTTCTCTTTGTTTCTATCCCTCATGGCTGACATTGATCTGGAAGCCAAACCAAGTTTTACAGACCAGCTCATAATCATCAGTCATTTCAGCTGCTAATCTTGTCATTTTAACTCTCTGCTCTTCCACATGAGTTCGCACTACTTCAGGCAGTGAATTTTTGAATTCCTCCAAAATAATTATCTTACTAAGGGCATCACAGGTTTGCTCGATTTTTAAAGCTCTTGTCCATCTGTCAAGATTACTCTGTTTGATCCTTTCAAACTCAATAAGGGAACCTCCTTAGATTCTGAAATATTGTCTATAGGTTTCTCGTACAAGCTCGTATGCACTTAAAATGTTTTTTTCCACCTCCTCACACTCCCCAGACACCTCCTCTGATAGTGATGAGAATACCTCACCAGCCCTACATACAAGTTTCATTTGGATCAACAAAACCAACATTGCCTCTGTCCACTGCATTTCTTTAGCCACCTTTTCAAATGAGATGAAAGAGGCTTCCACATCCTTCTCATCAAATTTAGGCAATGCTTGAACATACTTAAACAGTTTCTCACTAGGCTTCTGACTACCAGGGGCTTGCTCATCCTTACTCTCTTCCTCACTAAGCCTACCCTCACCTTTTATCTTCAGCCTTTTCAGCTGACTTTCCTTTTCAAGTGTCAGTTTTTGAAGTTCAAAAGCTCTTTTTTCTTTCTCTGCTCTCTCTTTTTCCCTCTCTTCTGCTGCTCTCTCTTTTTCTCTCTGTTCTGCAAATCTCTCATTTTCCCTCTCTTCTGCTTTTAATCGTAACTCAAACTGTTTCATATCTGGTACCCTTTCTTTATCTCTTGCCTCTAACTCAAGCTGCTTCATTTGCAATTGAATTCTTGCCATCTCTATAGATTCTGATGGTTTCTCCAACAAGTTTACATGCTGAGCTCCTGCTGCAGTTCTCTTGCCTTTCCTCACAAATGCAGGCAGTTCCAATTCCAGCTTCTCTGCTAATTCCTACAGCTTGGTCTTATTCGGTTTTTGCAAAGTTTCCAAAGCCATTGCATCCACATCCAGAAAACTTTTGGTGACTGAAAGAGCCATTACTATCCCAGCTTTGTCTACCCAACCAGACCAACACCCAAAATAAAGACACTAGCACCTACCACTCGCTGTTTAAAATCCCACAAACAGCCCCCAGTCTGGTATGGACTAGGCCAGACCACTCAAAACATTCTTAAGCAGGCAGCACAGACCATAACTTTGCAATTTGGTTTGGTTAGTGTGCAGTGAAAATTACCCAGCTTCAGTTAGTGAGGTTGACTACCAGATTTAAAACAGACAAAAACTTTATTCACCAAATTACACAATGAAACATGAAGAACAGAATAAAGAACCCCTACAGAACTCAAACTAGACTTAAGTATGCTGTTCCGAATATACACAATAGTCCCAATAAGCAAACCCCCTTTGCTAGAGAGCTGACCACTTCTCTTTCATTCTACAGGTCACTTCTAAAACATGGCCACTTTGGCCTGAAGTCACATCTGTTTACATATAAACAAAAGACCTCTCAAAATCCTTTTAATCTCCATACCAAACCAGGCTGATTGGAGTCCGGCCTGGTTTATTACCCCTCTGGAAAAGTTAAGGACAGAGTATCCTTGAGCCAAGGAACAGCTTTTAGAAAAGAAAGGACTAGCTTTGTGACAGGTATTCTCATCAATCTTCAGTCAGAAGTGTTGAGTGCATGATCCATTTCAGCCTCCTCCATAGGTGCCTGGCATTGCAGATACCAGTCATCAGTCAATTCAATTCACTCCACGTGATATCAAATAATGGTTGGAGGCAGTGGATACTACAAAGACTATGGCCCTTAACAGCATTCCAATAGTAAATGAAGACTTGTGCTCCAGAACTTGTCACTCTCCCAGCCAAGCTGCTCAATATAGTTACAATACTGGCATCTACTCGACAATGTGGAAAACTGCCCATGCACATTCTGTACTCAAAAGGCAGGACAAATCCAACCTAGCCAACTGCCACTATCATTGTTGATCATCAGTAAAGTGTTGGAAGGTGTCATCAAATGTGTTACCGAGTAGCACCTGCTCAGCAATAACCTGCTCAGTGATGCCCAGTTTGGGTTCTGCCTGGGCCACTCATTACCGCTTTTGTTTAAACATGGTCAAAGAGCTGCATTCCAGAGGTGAGGTGGGAGTACAGCCCTTGATATCAGGCAGCATTTGACCAAGTGTGCCACAAGGAACCTGAGCAAAACTGGAATCAATGGGTATCAGGGAGCAAATTCTCTGCTCGTTGGAATCATACCTGACACATAGGAAGATGGTCGTGATGACTGCAGGGTCAGTCAACTCAGCTCCAGGACCCCTCTTCAGGATTTGCTAAGACCCAACCATCTTCAATTACTTCATCAATGACCTTCTTTACATCATAAGCTCAGAAGTAGGGATGTTTGCTGATGATTGCACAATTTTCAGCACCATTTGGAGCACTTCAGATACTAAATCAGTCCATATTTAAATGCAACAGGATCTGAACAATATCCAGGCTTGAGCTGACAAGTGGCAAACAACATTCATGCCACATAAATGTCAGGCAATGATCATCTGCAGTAAGAGATAATATAACCACCACCCTATGACATTAAAAGGTGTCACCATCACTGAAACTTCCACTATCACCATCCTGGAGGTTATCATTAACCTGAAATCCAACTGGATTCATCAAATAAACATAGTAGCTCCAGGTCAGCGCCTAGGAATACTACAGCAAATAAATCACGTCCTGACATCCCAAAGCCTGTCCACCAAGAGGAGTGTGATGGAATGCTCCACACTAGTCTTTAAACAGAACCTTCCAAATCCATGACCACTCCCATCTAGAATGACAACGGCAGCAGATACATGAGAACACCAATTACAAGTTCCAACCAAGCCTCTCACCATCCTGACTTGGAAATATATCACTGTTCCTTTACTGTTGCTGGGTCAATACCTCTTGCTAAGGGATCAACAGCAGTTGGACTGCAACTGTGCAGGAAGGCCTCTCACCACCACCTTTTCAAGGACAATTAGGGACAAGCAATAAATGCTGGTCAGCCAGCGATGCCCATATCCCATGAGTGAATAAAAAAATGCTTGATTTATGAATAAAGTTTGAATGGACCAGGCTTTTGTCCATCAGAGGTTAGAAGAATGAGAGGTAATCTTTCAGAAACACAAAATCCTGACGAGACTGATAGGCTGGAGTTTGAGCTCAGGGACACAGTTTAGGAATTGGATGTCTTACTTTTAAAAGAGAGGTCAGGTGATTTATTTTTCTTTTTCTCCCAACAGTGTTGATAGTCTAGAAATCTTTCTCCCTAGTAGAGTCTGTACCATTGCATTTTTTAGCTTTATGATCAACAAGGGAATCAATATTTATCGGGGATGGCCAGAAACGTGGACTTGAGAACACATCCAGATAAGTCATGATCTTATTGAATGATGAAGCAATCTCAAACAGTCAAACATGTTACTTCTAAGTTTTGGTTTCCTACGTTCATCCAGGACATAGTTCATGACATTTGTCAAGTCTTTGACATCCAGGATCTATATTTGTGAGTTCCTGCATTTTTGTATTTGAAAGACCTCTTTATCTCTTTCTTGATGCCTCCCACTACTTTGTCTTTGATTGACCTTCACCTATCTGTTTCAATTTTTAACCTACCAAAACACATCCTTATGTTGTAACATTGCCCTTTCCTATTTTAAAGTTTTTATTCTTGGTCTATCTTTATATCCTTTTGCATGATTACTGTGAGTCTAAATAATTGTGTTCATTGTGTTCAATGCTCCTCGATACCCTTTCCACCTGCCTCAATTCATTTCCTAAAGCCAAGTCTTGAACTGTCTTTTGTTGAGCTTGCTATACTGGATAAAATTGAATATGTATTCAGAAATTCTGCACTCTTTGTACATTTATAGGTCGACGCCATGATTAGAGTAAGTAGAAATATATAAACACAGAAACTAGGAGCAAGACTAGTCCTTAAGGCTCTTCAAACCTGCTCCAACATTCAATATGATCATGGTAGATCCTCTATCAATATCATATTCTCCTCATAACCCTTGATGCCTTTCATATCTAAAAAGGTATCCACTTTCTTTACTATGATCAGTGACTTGGCTTCCACCGCCTTCTGTGTTAGAGATTTCTACAGGCTCCCTACCCTTTGAGTGAAGAAATGTTTCCTCATCTCATTCCAATATGGCCTATGAAATCCCTTCTTATAACTATAGAACATAGAAGAATACAGCGCAGTACAGGCCCTTCAGCCCTCGATGTTGCGCCGATCAAAGCCCACCTAACCTACACTAACCCACTATCCTCCATATACCTATCCAATGCCCGCTTAAATACCCATAAAGAGGGAGAGTCCACTACTGCTACTGGCAGGGCATTCCATGAACTTACGACTCGCTGAGTGAAGAACCTACCCCTAACATCAGTCCTATATCTACCCCCCCTTAATTTAAAGCTATGCCCCCTTGTAATAGCTGACTCCATACGTGGAAAAAGGTTCTCACTGTCAACCCTATCTAACCCCCTAATCATCTTGTACACCTCTATCAAATCACCCCTAAACCTTCTTTTCTCCAATGAAAACAACCCCAAGTGCCTCAGCCTTTCCTCATAGGATTTTCCTACCATACCAGGCAACATCCTGGTAAACTTCCTCTGCACCCGTTCCAGTGCCTCCACATCCTTCCTATAGTATGGCGACCAAAACTGCACACAATATTCCAGATGCGGCCGCACCAGAGTCTTATACAACTGCAGCATGACCTCAGGACTCCGGAACTCAATTCCTCTACCAATAAAAGCCAGTACGCCATATGCCTTCTTCACTGCACTATTTACCTGGGTGGTAACTGTCCATTTGTTTCTCCACTTTTCAACAATGCGACCACATGTTTGCCTGTTTATCCTTCATGAACATTTCTGGGTCGAGAGTAGTCTCTGAGCAAAGTGATTGACATTTTTTTTCATCAGTTCAGTCTACATGGCCCCATTTGAAGTTCTTTCTGGCATGTCATTCTTACCGACATCTGTGATTATGACCACTCCCTCCCTCTCCACAAAGCTGCCAACAATCCTGTCTAAAAATGCTGTATGCATATCTGTTAAGTTGCCTTTTCGGCTCATCATTAGCACATTTCAGTAATATATATATCAACTTTGAAGTGTCTAACTGTGCCCTCAGCTAATCTGCCATATTTACAAGGCTCCTTGCATTGAAGTATATATCAGCAATTACTTAAATCCTTGTCAATCTTCTAGCTTTTGTTTCCACACTCACTTCCCAACCTTCTGACTTTAGTTTTCAGTTTTGCTTGCCTTCTTTATGAATCTGCATTCAGGCTCCCACCCCCTTTCCAAGCTTAGTTAACTCTCCCCAAAACCACTGACAAAGCTTTTCCTCCAAGATATTGGTCCTAGCCTTGCTGCTCATTCAGGTTATACAGATCCCACTTCCCCCACAATGCCACTGCCTACAGAATCTTAAGCCACTTTCTAACTGTATCATTGAAACCAATGTGAAGGATCATTGGCTCTTCAACCTAACTTCACGGAATATTCTGCAACTGATCAGTGACATCCTTTACTTTAATACCATGGTTAAACATATTATATTAAAAACATGTCTATAGCTGCAGAAATGCATAAATATTTGCCTGACTATTGAGTCTGTAATGTTGTGTTTTTCTTCTGTCCTACTGCAGTGTTGAATCAAGCATTGTACAATGGACTTCATCTGGTTTTATTTCAGAGAGGAACCACTGCTCTCCCCAGTATTCAGAACTCAAGACCAGCTGGAGAATGAGGTGCATCCAGGGGAGCATATCTGATTTTGCTTGGCTGCCCAGTAGCAATGCAAATCATCTTTGCCTATACACACTTAAGCTAAGAGGCAACCATACTCAGAACAAGGCTAACAACATTGTTTTCAGCCTTAAAGGTGTTCTGCTCTGAAGCCAATTGTTCTCAAGTCCAAACTGTGCATTCCAAACAACTGAAATGTCCTTTTGTGTCTCTATTTATTAGGTGAAGTTTTCACAAATAAACTTTTTAAAATATTAATCAGTTGCAACAATTTCTTTTTGATGATAAGTACATAATCAAAGTGTCAGGGTAAAAAAGATTATAAAAATTTGCCCTAATTTGCACTGAGTTCTCTTTGCCTTATATGTAAATTTGGATTTGTTTCCTGCCCTGTGTACAGGGACTTTTCTGTACCTGTTAGCTTGTTTGTGGATTATTTTAAGCAGGGGATGACAGTTCAGCCAATCCTCATGATGTATCTGCAGCAAGGTAATCAACGACAGTGGCTGATGGTGTTATGTGTTCATTTGTAAATGTACAAATTCTCACCATGTAGGTGACCAGTAATCTCCTGAGAACTGAACATGAATCACAGATTTCAGAATCCACACCCTGTTTTATGATCTAAAAACAATTTTGATGCTGTATTTTCTCTTATTTTGTTTTAACACCAATCCAATGCTAAGTAATATATACAAAGTGATTGGGGGATGGGCCGCAGTTAATGTTGCTCTCTAACTAACTGCTGGAAGGTATTTGTGACAGTCACCAGGGTGACTTATCCTGAGATTCTTTTCTTCTCCTTTCCCTGTGGAAATGGTTTGGTTAGGATACGGCTATTGAGAGTTACTGAAACTGTTATCCTGTGGCCTAGTGAATTGCATGTCTTTTTCAAACAGTACATAATACTGCTCAATTGCTGACCGCTTCTGTTAAATAGCATTAACAGGAGATTATCCATGTATTCATAATACTTATTGCTGCAACATAGAACTAGATCTGATTGAAGTCTAAAAGTGTGTCACATGGCATTAAAAGAGTTGAATGTGACCCAGAAACACAAGTGAGTTTTATGATCCATTATGACTAAAGTTATGGAAACATTTATTAGAGATAAGATCACAGGGCACCATGTTAGAAATAAAACCATAAAAGATATCAAACATGAGCTCATCTGGGAGGTCATGCAAATTTAATGTTATGACTCATTGGGATAGGAGACTGGAAATCAATCTGCGCTATTCCTCAAGTCAACACCAAAGTTGAAGATTCTAAAAAATATTTGATGTTCCCAAGTTACCTGATTTTCAGAGTCAGGTTGATAGAAAACATGACCAGGTTTCTGTACTGAACATAAGTCACAATTTATTACAAGTAATTTGACACTAGTGACAGATAAACCGTTGTAAACTGTCAACATATAACACCACTAATTAATCACCATTAATTAAATACACACACACACACACACACACAGAATAAAATAGGTTATGGACAGAGGAGAATGTCTGGAGAGACAGTTCCGTGATTTATGTTCCTAAGTGCTGTTGTTGAGATGATAGTTATGATTCTTCTTCAATCATCTGTCTCTGGATGTTTCAACTAGTTGGTGGGAGACATAAGGTGGCTGATGATCTGATAAAAATGTCTCTAACTTATCTTGTAAATGTCATGGCTTACAGCAACTGTTGCAGGAAAGATAAATTGATTTTCTTCAGGTTACCTGTCAGTTTTGACTGCAGAGAACAGAGAGACTGCTCCTGAGCTGGGGAAGAACTGAACACTTCTTACTCTCTCCACCGTTTTTCTAGCCCAAACTATTCAGTTACCAAACACACAGTTGTTGGCAGGCAAACTAATCACTTGTCAATTGTCCAATTAAATCTCGTTGCCAACAAAGGTTGCATCCCCTCAGCTCCAAATCATCTGCAACCCTAGCTTTGATTACTGTTTGTTCAAGCAGTTGTTTACATGATAACTGGCATATATATATCGGCTTACCTCCTTTCACAATCACAGCCACTCTTCCACACATCTTTTTTGCAACATCTCTTTCTCATTTCAATCCATAGATATTTAAAAACTTAAAATAAACAGACATGATTCTTACATTATTTCAACACTTCTCTAAAACTTTGACAAGGAACTTTTTGTTCCATTTGTTCAATGGATTTGGTGTTGCATGCTGAGCCAGCATTCATTGCTCATTTCTAGTTGCCTTTTGACCCATTGTTTCTGCAGCAATCATCACATTTTTAATCCCATTTTCTAGTGCTTGGTTTGTAGCCTTGTATGCTATGATATTTCAAGTGTTCATCTAAATAGTTTTTGAAATTTCTTGAGAGTTCCTGCCTCTATCACAGAATTGAGAACCAGATACTCACCAATACAGCTAGGAATGGGCAATAAATGCTGGCCGAGCTAATGGCACCCACACCCCCCCTGAACAAATAAGAGATATGCTTGCTAGTTTCACAGAGAAGCAGCAATTCAAATTCAGTGTACTGAAAGCAAATGACAAAAATCAAGAACAGACCCAAAATCAAAATTACAAAAAGAAAAGTCAGCAGGTTTGGCAGCACCTGTGGAGAGAAAGCAGAGTTTACATTTTGATTCCAGTTTTGATGAAGGGTCACTGGACCCAAAACATTAACTCTGCTTTCTCCCAACAGATGCTGCCAGGCCTGCTCACATTTACAGCAATTTCTGATTTCCAGCATCCTCAGTTCTTTGTATTTTTTTAATCAAGAATGGACTATTGTATAAATGGAATAAAATAATTGGGCAAAATCTGGAAGGAATCTGGGGTCTCGATTGGTAATAAATTGAAAGTATCGCATTAAGATTTGTTGGTGGTAAAATATAGTAAAAAGGATACATTAACAGGTTCATTTTGAGTCAAAATAGAGAGATAATCCAGCCAGGTTATTAATGTTTAATGCAACCACACTTAGAATATTGTGCCTTGTAATGGTACTTGCATTTGATCTTTGTAATTTAAAAGATATTGCAGCTATTTTGAGGATACAACAGAGGTTAAGCAGAATGATTGAGGGGATGGCAAAATTAAATTATGAGAGCAATTATGTAAATTGAAAATGTTCAGACTGGGAAAGAGAAGGTTGAAAGATGATGTGATTGCTATTTGTGGAATTCTAAAGGAACTAGATCAAGTTGAACATGACCAGTTGTTTAATATTGTCCATACGTGTAGAGTGAGAAATATATTTCATACAATTGAAGTGGGTTAATTTCAAAGCCTATCAGTAGAAATGTTCCTACAAATAAAGGAGTCCAGTCTAGTTATGGCTTCACTGCATCCTCTGGTGAAGTTATATGTGGGACAACCTCTTAATCGGCCACCATCATGTTCACTGAATGAGTAAGTACAGCAGCTGATCAGAGAAGCAGGCGGCCCAATATGAGTGGTCCATAGTCCTCTGGGAGACATCACTGTTGCTGCAGAAGATCGAGACCCAGGGCACACTTCAAAATAGAAACACTTATGAAGACTTTTCTTTTCACCAAGTGAGAAACATTCCCAAATGTTTCTATATTAGATCTCAGGACAGAAGTTGAGCCCCTCCCGAAGAGACTGTTCCTGGACTCTAGTGCGCATTGCCGATCCCTGGTGCCTGTAGCTTGCTCATTTCTTGGTAGCTCTTCACAATGTTGCCAGGTTTCTGATCCAACGGTGAGCCTGTGTGATGCCAGGAAGTTTTCAGAACTCCAGGAAATAAACCTTGATTGAGTTCATTGCCTGCCCACTTCTGCGGAGTGGGTTGCTGATTCCAGCTGCAGCTTTCCCGTGGGCAAGTTGCCAAGAGGTGCACTGAGGCAGGCCATTCAGCTTTCCCACCTCTACACCTGGCATCCTCTGCACTGTTCCTGGTTCCTCAATCCCTGCACTGCGAGACCTAAGATCTCGCAGGGGCACTTTTTCTCAGTTCGGGCTTATGGAAGTTGTTTAAAACTGGCACTCCGACCCAGATGCAAAAATTCACGCCCTCGTGTCTGGCTGACTGTAGACTAATTGATAGAGGTATGTTTCCATCATTAATTAACAACTCTAATTCTGTACTCTGCTATAACAAAGAATATAAATTAGATGGAACTCTTTACTCATCTAATTATCCCTATCATTCAATGATACAAATAGTGTCAAGTGATGCATTCTCAATCAAGTTGCTAATTGCAATTAGTTGCCCAGAGGGATGAAAGGTGGGATCCCCTTTCTCTACTTATGTCTCAACACTGTCAATCCATCATAAGATTGCATAGGCAATGGCTTGGGGTGAAGAAACCTAGCCATTCTCTCAGAGGAGTCATCTTTAGTGCAAAGAAGACTAAAGTGTGAGGGAAAATAACTAAGAATAAAAATAAATGTTAATTTAAAACTCAAACCATTAGCTCAAGAATATAGAATAGTGTGAAACATTTCAATAAACTACATCATAAACTTCTTCCATTTGGAAACAAAATGTAAGCATCAAAACTTTTAAGTTGCTTTGATGGTTTATTGCACAAAACCTAAACTAATCTGATTTACTGAAGAGATAAGCTGCCAGTTTCAAAATTGACACCTCTGGTGGTCTATGCTATGCATTGTTTCATTCTTATAATAGGAGTAGATCTATGATAGTGGGGGATGTAAATAAGGTCAGAGGTCAGAGCATTGCAAGTCAGAGGTTAGTGTCACAAGGGAGAGGGGTCAGTTGGCAAGTATCCTATCTTCATGAAACTGAAGCTTTTTGATTAATTAATTTGAGGTTCAACAAAGTGTCATAGAGACAGAAACTGCTGTAATAAATGTTGTTCTTTCAAAACATAAAATCAGATTGTCCTCTCAAGAACTCACTCAATATTTGCATGTGAGTACTGAAGCAAATTACCGACTAGTAAAGTCTTAGTACAGGGGAGAGGAAGTGCTCAGAATATGTATTTTGGTATTCATTGTCTTAGTGACTAGTGCATATGCATTACTACACATCCAAATTCATTTCAAGTTGGACCTTTCAAATTTGAAATCCTAAAATGTGATGCCATTACTAAATTCCTGCTGCAAGGTTTTAAAGGGGAAGTGGTAAACCAATCTTGTAGTTGCATGCCTCTGCACTGGGAGCATGTGCTGGACATGATCCCAAGGTAGGCATTTTCTAGAAAAATGGATCAAAATGGTTGAAATTATATAGCAAGGGTTGATCAATGTGTGAATAAATTAAGAAGTTATCATTGAATAATGGAATATTAAGGCACAGAATTGACACCATTCAGCCCAGAATGGGCCAATGTTTTGTGTATGTAAACCTCAGCTCCCTCTGCTCCTTCACCACTTCTAAAATTGTATACTGCATTTTATATTTCCTCTCCTTGTTCTTCCACTCAAAATGTATCACTTCACACTTTTCTGCATTATAGTTCATGGGCCATATATCTATATACTTCACCAGCACATGACATCTTGAAGTCTATTATGCTATCACCTCACAGTTCAAAATTCTGCCATGTTTTGTGTCAAATGAGCATCTTGAAAGTGTGCCCTGTACACCCAAATGATCATTAGTGTAAGTAGGAAAAACAGTGGTCATAGTACTAACCATGAGGAACCCCATTATATGCCTTCTTCCTGTTCGAAAAGCAACATTCATCACCACTCTTGGGCTGAATCTTATATATCTTTGCTAGGTTCAAGTTACGCTAGGTTTTCTGGAAGGTTTCTCACAGCAAGGCTAAGCTTGTATTTTTGCTGAGTCATCCCAAACTTGCCTCATTAATTATTTATCCCATGCCTATGGCCTCCCTCATCTGACTTCCATCCCATTTTATCACACACCGTTCCTGGGAAAATGTGCAATTCCTTGAATCTCCCAGATTTCAATGACATTCCTGCTGCCTTTACCAGCTTCAAAACTCTGATAGACACCCAGACAAATTTGGGTGTGCTGCAAGGGAGGGTTTAAACTAGGTTGGCAGGGGATGGGACCCTCTACGGCAGGGAGGCAAATGCAAGGCTGGACTGAGATAACGTAATCAGAAACAGCAAGTTGAAGAGTCAGGTCAGGCTGGAACACAACAGGGAGCGAAAAAATGCCTGTTAGATCAAATTGCATCTAATTCAATGCAAAAGGATTGACAGGTAAAGTGATGAACTCAGGGTGTGGATAGATACTTAGGACAGGGATTTTATAGCCATTACAGAAACATAGTTAAGGGAGGGACAGCTTAATGTGCCAAGGTACAGGTGCTTTAGGTGGAACAGAGGTGGAGGAAAGAGGGGAGGGGGGAGTTACATTTTTTATTAAGGGGGGTATCACAACAGTAGTTGGAGATGAAATAAGTGAGGAATCATCCAGTGAGGATTTGTGAGTGGAACTAAGAAATTAGAAGGGGATTGTGACCTTCTTGGGTTTTACTATAGACCTTCAAATAGTTAACAGGCATTAGAGGAAATAAGCAGAGAAATTGGGGACATTTGCGAAAGCAATAGGATTGTCATAGTAGGGGATCTAAACTTTCCTAAGATAGACTGGGACTGCCAAAACATCAAGGGCTTAGATGGAGTGGAATTTGTTAAATGTGTTCAGGAAAGTTTCCTCAAGCAGTATATAGAGGGTCCTACACAGGAAGGGGCAAAATGACCTACTCTTGGGAACTGGGCAGGACAGGTGACTGAGGTGACAGTGGGGGAGCACTTTAGGACCAATCACCATAATTCTATTAATTTAAAAATAGTTATGGAGAGGGACAAAACTGTCCACAGGTTCAAGTTCTAAACTGGGGCAAGGTGAATTTTGATGGAATTAGACAGGACCTTGCAGGGGTTGATTGGAGCAGTTTGTTTACACGCAAAGAGGCCTTTAAAAGTGAGATAGCTAGAGTTCAATGTCTTTTTGTTCCTGTGAGGGTAAAAGGCAAGGTTGGTAGAAGTAGAGAACCCTTGATGACAAGAAATATTGAGGCTTTTACCAGAAAAAAGGAGGCATGGATCAGGTACAGGTAGTTGGGATCAAAGGAATTCCTTGAGGTACATAGGGGATTTAGGAGTTTACAGAAGAAGAAAATTGAGATGGCAAAAAGGAGGCACACGATAGTCTTGGCTGAGAAGATTAGGGTGAATCCAAAGAGCTTACTTAAAGGAATATTAAAGGAAAAAGAATAACTCGACAGACAATAGGACCCCTCAAGGATCGAAGTGGACATGTATGTGTGGAACCGCAGGAGATGGGTGAGGTCCTCAATGAATGTTCCTCCTCTATTTTTACTGTGGAGAAAGACATGAAGAGTTAGGAACTTGGCGAAGTTAGTGGTGATATCTTGGGGACAGTCCATATCACAGTAGAGAAGGTGTTGGATGTATTAGAATATGTGAAACTGGATACTGATATATCCAAGAACACTGCAAGAGGCTAGAGAAGAAATTGCACAGGCCCTGGCTGATACATTTGTATTATCATTAGCCACGGGTGAGGTCCAGGAAGACTGGACGGTAATGAATGTTTTGCTTTTTTTCCAAGAAGGGCTGCAAAGAAAAACATGGTGCCTATAGACCAATAAGTCTAACTTCCGTGTTCAGTAAGTTACTTGAGAAGATTCTGAGAGATAACATATATGCGCATTTGGAAAGACAGGGGGGTTTGATTAGGAGTAGTTAGCATGGCTTTGTGCATGGGAGATCATGCCTCACAAATTTGTTAGAGTTCTTTGATGAAGGAACCAGGAAAGTTGATGAGGGCAGGGTGGTAGTTGTAGTCTGTATGAATTTCAGTAAGGCCTTTGATGGAATCTCATGGAATTTAGAAAGAGCTGGCAAATTGGTTCACAATTGCCTTGATGGTAGGAAGCAGAGGGTAATAATGGAAGGACACTTGCCAGACTGGTTGCCTGTGACTAGTGGAGTACCTCAGGTGTCAGTGCTTGGGCCTATTGTTGTTTGTTATCTACATCAATGATTTGGATTAGAATGTCCAAAGCATAGTTAGTAAGTTTGCAGATGACACTAAAATAGGCAGTGTTGTGCACAAGGAGGAAGGTTATCAGAAATTGAAACAGGACCTTGATAAGCTAGAGAAGTGGGCCAAGAAATGGCAAATGGAGTTTAATATGAATAAGTGTGAGGTGTTACATTTTGGAAAGTCAAATCAAGGTAGGAGTTTCATGGTAAATGGTAGGACCTTAAGGAGTGTAGTGCAAAGGAGGGATCTTGGAGTTCAGGTGCACAGTTTTCTGAAATTGGAGTCACAGGTAGACAGGGCAGTAAAGAAGGCTTTTGGCACACTGGCCTTCATCAGTCAGGGCATTGAATACAGAAGTTGGGGAGTTATGTTTCAGTTGTACAGGACGTTGGTGAGGCTGCACTTGGAGTATTGAGTTCAGTTGTGGTTACCATGCTATACAAAGGATGTTATTAAACTGGAAAGAGCACAGAGGAAATTTACAAGGATGTTGCCAGACAACAGACTGAGTTACAGATAGAGGTTGGACAAGCTAGGACTTTTTTGCTTTACAGCATAGGACACTGAGGGGGATCTTAAAGTGTATAAGATCATCAAAGGCATGGATAGGGTGAATACTCTCAGTCTTTTCCCCAGGGTTCTGGAACTGAGGACTAGAGGGCATCAGTTTAAGGTAAGAGGGAAAAGAATAAATGAGAACCTAAGGGGCAGCGTTTTTACACAGAGGGTGGTACGCATATGGAATGAGTTGTCAGCAGAAATGGTTGAGCGTACATTAACAACATTTAAAAGGTTCTTGAACCAACAGATGGAAAGAAAAGGATTAGAAGGATATGAGCCCAATTCAAGGAAATTAAGTTAGCATTGATGGACATTTTGGTCGACATGGACCAGTTTGGGCCGAAGGGCCTGTCTCTGTACTGTTGGACTTTAATAAATATACTGTCAGTCCAGAGGTACCCTGCACAGTGAATGACTTTTGCCTCAGCTCTAGTAGACAGGGGTACATCAGCGGCCCACTTTGCAGACAGAATCCTGGAGGTCCTGCTGAATGGCACGGTTTCAGGTAGGACTTCCTGTTTCTCAAAAAGATCAGCAATGGAGGCCATGATAATCGGCCATGCCAGCCTGATTCAAGGTTGCTATCTGTGTTAAAGCAGTCTCAGTATTCTGGTGGAATGCCCATTACTGTATGAAGAAGGTTAATGATCTTCTCCACTCAGCCAGTGTAAGTGTTTCTATCCCCCTGTCTCTCTATCTCTGATACTGCACACACCTCCCATCAAGGCTCATGCTTTATCACTCTTACTACTGCCTTCAATGTCTTCCCAACTCATTCTCACTCACCTTAAACTCTGACATAATGAACCCTGCATTCCATTTTTGCAGCCTGCTCACTCATTTGGGATGATAGTCCACTAGTATCAACAATAATAGTTATGGTATCCACTTTTATCTTCCGTAATACCAGCCTCTCTCACCACAGGGGGTAACAGCCCACAGCAGGGCAAAAAGAGTCATGACTGCTGGTGTACTGCTTATCATCCAGCTCTTCACTCCCTGTAAGTAGAGGATCCGGACTCTGACCACCCCATGGAGGGCCTAGACTGTTATCAGAGGCTGCCCTTGAGTCACTGCGCTGGGAATCCCTGAGTGACGGCTAACCCCCTTGACTTGACTGAGGTCTGCTAACAACCGTGATGAGCTTCTTTCCTTCATGTCTGCCTTAAACAGCAAAACATGACAGTAATAATAGAACAGTAAAAATAATAATATGGAATAAAAATATTCCTGATGAAAGGCTTATGCCTGAAACGTTAATTCTCCCGTTCTTCGGATGTTGCCTGACCTGCTGTGCTTTTCTAGCACCACACTCTCGACAGTAATAATGTGGTGTCTCTGACTGAGGGGGTAAAGCACAAATCAGTAAAGCAAGACACTGCGTGATAGAGATATTATGGACATCTAGGTATGGTCATAGTGAGTGAGTGCTTTGGCAGTAAGTGAAGAGTCTGGAGATACAGCCTGGTTCAGTCCACTTGCTGGGTGCATATCCCTGAGCATAGCACTCTAGTGGCACAATAATCATGGTTACCAGTCCAGCCTCTGGTGCAGTATTAAAGTGCAGAAGCATCCTATTGTGGATTGGAGATCTACCATGATGGTTCTTAGAGGCTGGCATTTATCAATGCCCATGGACATGGAGTGAGGGTGGCCAATGCCCAGAGAGTGTGCCCTGAGCTGTTGGTGCCTTGATTATGACCTGGAGGTTCTTCAGAGCAAGCTGTGAACTGAATCCTTGTCAAGTTATCCCAATGTCTAGCTTATTTGGTGACTTTGGTATGATGTGATGCTGTGAATATTCATCTGGTAAACTGTGGCATTAGCAAAGCACCCAACGATTATTAGTCCCCATTAATTGGCATCTCACCACTCTCAAGTGAGAAACCCGCCATGGTGCTTGTGAAAAGTGAAAAAGGTGGTTTGAGTTTCTCCCAATGTCGAGCCGGGCATTATCACTTTTGTCACCCAATTCTGCCACAGATCTCACCCAGAGCTCATATCACTCAGACCCCTTCAAGTTTCTGCCCTCAGTTGGCAGTCACTCACCCAGCTTCATAATCCTGTTGCCATTACTTCTTTTCTTCCATAGCCTATAACTTTCCTGACAAACCTGTCTTGTAGCTCTTTATCACCACTTCTGGAAAATCTATATATAGCCCATCAATTGGCACGGTGACTCAGTGGTTAGCACTGCTGTCTCACAGCACCAGGGATCCGGGTTCAATTCCCACCTTGGGCAACTGTCTGTGAGGAGTTTGCACATTCTCCCCGTGTCTGTGCGGGTTTCCTCAGGGTGCTCTGGTTTCCTCCCACAGTCCAAAGATGTGCAGGTTAGATGAATTGGCCATGCTAAGTTGCCCATAGTGTTAGGTGTATTAGTGAAGGGTGAATGTAGGGAAATGGGTCTGGGTGGGTTGCTCTTCGGATGGTTGGTGTGGACTTGTTGGGCCGAAGGGCCTGTTTCCACACTGTAGGGAATCTAATCTAATTGCATGGTCCTCTTTGATTCTTCTCTGTTACCTCAATTAAGTTAGTTTTGCATTCACTGTAAGTTTACTATTCCTTCTTAACAAACCATTGCTGGTCTTCTTTAATTAATTTACATTTGTCCAAGTGACCAGATACTGTTCCAAGTTATCTTTCTAAGGGCTTCTCCACCAATAAGAGTTAGTTGGCTGGCCTGAAGTCACTGCTTATCTGCAGCAAAATAATTCTTCGTTTTTTTTGGCAATGGTTGTAACATTTGCCCTCTGACTCATACTCCAACTCGTAACTAAGGAGAATTAGAAGATTATGTCTAGTGTCTCCACAATTTCCAACTTTCCCTCTGTATCCTTGAATCCAGCTAATTTGGGCTTGTTGACTTATCAAATTTATGTACAACCAGCCTACGTACTTAGTTTTAATTTTTAGCCAATCCAGTATCTCAGCTATTTCCTGTTTCACTAATACTTAGGCAGAATTTTCTTACTTGGCAAAGACAGCAACAAAGACCTTATTTAATACATCGGTTCTGCTCTCTACAAGAAAATCTTCTTTTAATTTGCTATTTATATGCCTACAGAAGACTTTGGATTCCCTTTTATGTTGCGGTCAATGTCTTCTTATACTCTTTGTTTAGGTTGCTACTAGTCACGATATCATCCAAACTAACATTCAGTACATTTCCAGCAATTGTATTTTAATTTCACATTCTGAACGTGAACACGGTCACACCCACATACACCCACACACACACACAAACACACACATACACCCACACACACACTCACTCACACACAAACACACACACACACAGAGACACACACTCACTCACTCTTAAACCTACTTTCAAATAGAGCTCAATCAGAATTTTCCCCAGCTGTGATTTTAACATTTCCTTAGAACTGCTTTTCTGAACCAATGTCTTGCTATTATTCGGGCATTTGGTGCTATATTTTAGTCCAAATTCCATTCATGAAATGTCTTTATGTTTCATAGGAGTGCTATTTCAAGACTAGCAGTACAAATTTGTGATTCCAGGACCTATCACAAAATAAATTACTGTATGTGTGCTATTCCCTGTAATACACTTGAAATACATTCCAACATGCCGATAGCAAAAATTAAAATAATGTTCCATGCCCTTACTGCTGCCTGTATCATGTGATTTAATCATATGGTCTTGCCACAAACACTACTGTTCACAGAGAAAATGGATCATTGTAAAAAATGAGTTGTAAATGTATTAGAAATGAGTGCACACTCAGGAAGTATGAATCAAAATTTGATTTGAAATTGTGCATTTTTGTCAGTGATCCTGATATAACCTTGGCTGGTTGGATACAGTTTCAGTGATCAAAGCTGCCTGCTGTCGCATACAAAGATGGAAAAGAAAAGTGCAGATGGGATCAGTCCCCAATCGACTTTGGTGCAGTGCTGTTTGTGTCATGCTCTGACAAGCTTCTCCTTAAATAAGGAAACGGGACAATGGAAGCAGCAGTGAGGGATTTATTTAGATTATACAGAAAGAAAAAAATGTATAGAAGTTGCAAATGTAAGATCATTGTTTGGAGAAATACGATTATAAATAAATACGATATAAACATGATAAAATAAATACCTACATTCTAATATCTACTTAAAAAAGAACTGCCATTGAATCATTAGAATCAAAGGAATAATATTCAGCAAATTTTCCTGCTCCTTCTGAAATATTCAAATTCTTAAAGGTCAGATGAGAGCAGTTTTTCACTTGGGTGTGCTCCCTCTTATAATTCTTTACTGTGCAGTTGTTTTTAAATTCTTTCTTAGGGATGGGTCACAAATGTTGGCTTTGTGAATGATCCATGTCACAGAATTGCAGTCGAGAGTAGTCAGGAAGTAGTTACTTCCTGAGTGTGCACTCATTTCCAATACATTTACAACTCATTTTTTACAATGATCCATTTTCTCTGTGAACAGTAGTGTTTGTGGCAAGACCATATGATTAAATCACATGATACAGGCAGCAGTAAGGGCATGGAACATTATTTTAATTTTTGCTTCAGGCCCCAAGCTTCAGGGCTGGATACACAAACCAGGTAGGCTAAACCAGGTAAGAGTGATCGTTTGCCTTTACAAGTGGATTTTTGCAACAAATGATGCCCGTTGTCATGGTCACCCTTACAGAGTAGTTTTCAACTTTGGATTAATTGACTTTAAATTTCACCAACTGCTGTGGTGGGATTTGAACCCATGTTCCCAAAAACTATCGCCTTGGCCGGATTCTGAATTAATCGTTCAGTGTTAACACCACTTCCACCCATATGTAAGAAAAATGATTACTTGCAAAAAGTATGTGTGTCTGTTCCAAATTAGTCCATGCTTCTATTAGTCTACTCTTCCAAATTAGTTAACAAGGGGTTAAAAATAAGAAATCCATTGTTAAATGTACAAGGTGGTACAATATTCCAAGCTTCATCAACTGCCTGCTTGACTATTAAAGAGGTCAATAGAACTGAAAAATAGAAGTGAATTTAGTCAGATCTATGCAAGCTGAAATAATTCTTTATGGTTCTCAGTCAATAGATTTTGCTGTTGTCTGATCTATTTCCACCTTTGCTACAGCTCTGTTCTTTTTTAGAGGGTGTGAAGTCAAAAAGCTGTGCTAACAGGCATGTTTCATGCTCGTGGGAGTAAGGTGATGCCATGGAAACAAAGGTTAGTGCAGGTTTTGGGTAATTCCACCCCCTGGGAAGTGACAAGCGTGATTTCAGTGCACGACCTCAGAAAGACACTCCGTAAGAAATCAACTCAGTCCCTCCCAAAGGAAAAGGGATGTCTAAAGAGAAGTGCAGAAGACTGCTAGTCCTTTACCACAATCAGCTATAGATGATCTTGGCCAGGATTACTGTGGATGGTTTTGTTTGTACAGCACCGGCTTATTAATGAAAGCAATCAGAATGCCTCCTTATCAGTGATTCTTACCAAACACCTACCCCTAAAATTCTGTTTGGCTCAACTAATAAATGCTCAACTCAGTATATAGCAGTCATAGTAACCTTATAACTGGCCTAAGGAAGGAAAAACAAACTCAGGTTCCAGCTCTTAACTATAATATAGTGAAGCCGATTTGTAGGTGTATATGTAGGAGCAGAATTAGGATTTGCTTCAATTTCTGTAGAATATGCATTCATTATCTTGGCTTAGAAACAAAGATTGTACTAAGTGCTGAAGGGGAATTAATGACTAATTCAGTAACTTGGCTCCTGTGGTGGTGTCCCTAACTCAGTCTGACATGCTACAGAGGTAAGCAATGACATCTTTGGTGAAGTTGATTAGGGGAATTATCTTGAAACAGTACCTTCAGGGAGGGAAGGAATACATTGGTAATGGAAGATTCATAAAGCTTTTTCTTACATACTTAATAATACTGTGTGATCTTCTTCAAATCTTTCTTCTTAGGTAATAGAGTGAAACAGGTAATTTTGGATAAGTCACATGTTGTGATTTTCAGTCCATTGAAGTCAAATATAAATGAAAAATGAGACATATTGTGGAAAATGGAAATTGGTTGAGTACAATCACCCAGTGTCAAAATTATTCACCAAGATTTGTCTTCATTAGAATTCACTTCAGTTGAAGTAAAAAAAAGTATACAGGCTATTTTCATTTCTACTCTTTCTGTTCTTCCATAACAATTTTTAGAAATTGTTCCAGAATCTTTACATGTCACCTTGGAAAAGTGGAGTAAGGATGATTAGACTGATGGTGAGCTCTTCATGTGATGGATAACAGTAAGGAATGTGAATGTATATTTTCAACTCGCTATCTGCACCTAAGCTTGGTGTTATTGATCAATCACATCGCAATGTGGTTGACTCTTTGTTGGCCGAGCCAGTGACACTCCCATCCTATGCATGAATAAAAAAAATTAATATTAGAATTTGGAGGATTCATTAAGTTAACTGGTATCTGCCCAATCATAATTATTTCAACAGACTTATTTGAATTGATGTGCTAATCATTTGCTGTTAAATTCCTTCTGGATGAGACCTAACTGATATAAAAACAACTAAAAGGTTCCTTAACACCAATATTATAAACTTCTGCCTGACTATAACTCAGTTGTAAAATTAACAACAATGAATGACAGTCTAACTCAAGTAACTGTCTTCCATTTACTCCCTCCTCCAAGCCCACCATGCAATATAAAGCTGTTTAGGATTAAAAAGAAGCTTCTCACTTGCACCATCTTTAATAATAATGTGCTTAAGAACATACAGAGTCAAAAATAAATGCTGTGGGCATTGCTGCAGCCAGACTGGAAGGCTATTTGGATGGGAAGTTGGGTTAATCTGGCTGCAGGAGTGGTGATGGGGAAGGGACCCAGTGATGTGAGGGATATTATGATGTGGTTCTCAGGATGGCACAGAGGTGACATCCCACATTTCCCACCATAAAGATTTTCCAGAACCAGGAGTCACAAATTAAGAATATGTCATAAACTATTTAGGACTAAGATGAGGACAAATTTCTTCATCTAGAGTATATTCTTTGCCACAGAAAACAGTTGAGGTCGAAACATTGAATATTTTCAGGAAGGAGTTAGATATAGTTTTTTATCGGGCTAAAAGGATCAAAGGATGTGAGGAGTAAGCAGGAACAGGATACTGAGTTGGATGATTAGCCTTGGTCATACTAAATATCATAACAGATTTGAAGGACTGAATCATCTCCTCCTGCTCCTATGTTTCTATGTTTACTAGCCTGTATAGTGAAAGCTTCACATGGTGTGGGTCTCTTTCTCTGCTGTTCAAATCTCAGTAGCAGTGGGATAAAGGCCTTAAATGGCCATTACTTGACTATTTAGGGATCTCAATTGGCCCAGGGACAGCAGTGCTACCCAATGTGCATTGTTTCTTTGGTGTAATGGTTATCACATTTACGTTACACTCAAAAAGGCCCAAGTTTGAAACCAGTGTGAATTACTGATGACACAGTAGAAAATTAATTCTTGATTTACCCTTTCTATTTAATATTACCTCATGGCAATCTCTGAAGTGCCTTATTCTGCTGCCCTGGACTATGTCTCAAAATGGGTTCAGCAAAATCAGGGCTAACCAACAGCTTTCTTATTGTGATTAGAATTAAAGTGCATGCATCCGACTGAAGGTGCAACACCAATGACAATTTATAGGATTCCATCCTACAAAGCCCTTGCTTGTCTGCCATATAAATCTGGCCCAGAACCTCTTGGTTTTGTCAACAATACCCCTGATGCATCAACTCCTTAAAAATGCTCGCTTGAGGAAAATCCAAAAGAATTGTAAATTGTTACTCTCATGATGATCCTAATAGGATGATTTCTCCATCAACGGTGAAGTTATCAGTGAAATGCTTTGGAATGGGACTTCCAATTATCACTGTCACCTTGGTGTATCTCTGAGCACTTTCCTGTTTTGAATGAATTAGTTATTCAAGACATACTGCTTTTACTATAGCCATTTTCCTTTGGGAATCTGCCTCTGTAGGAATGAGAATGGATATGCTGCCTTGGCACTTCATTTGCAGCCTGAAATGTGCAATGACATGGAAACACACCGATGAGGTAAAGCATTCCATTAGGATGGAGTTTGACTGTAGAGTGGGGTAAACTGTCTAGCTCCTCCACAGAAACGTGCTATAATTTTCAAAAACTTATGTTTTCAGATATCAGACCACCTCAGTAAGATCAAACCTTATTCTTATTCTCCTCACCTTGGTTGAACATACAAAACCAGTCTTCCACCAACTCCGACTGCTCATTTACATGTTTAAATAGTCTAATAACGGTAAGGCTTACATAGTCTTCTTTGGTTTGATATCCATTTTCCTCATACAGAAGCATGGGGAGGATGTTGGAATGTCTTCTGATGTTGTAGGCGCTATATAAATGCAAGATGATTGTTAATATGTTCCAATTGTGCTAATATTCTTACTTATTCTGATATTGCAGATTATATTAATTTATTAGAAACAGTAAAGTTTATTATAATGCAATCTATAAGCAGACTAGGTACATTGGGCTAAGCAGCAAACACCATCTGCAAAATAAGACAAAGTGTTATGTTAGGTTACTACTGAAATTATTGATCTAACAGAGTTTATATTGTACAAGAACCCTTTGAAATCAATGTATTGATAGAATAATATATCACTACAGCTATAAACCCTTGTTTTTTTGCTATGGTTAACCACTATAGCAGCTGTATAAGTAATGCTCTTAGTCTGCTATCAATGAAATTGGTGTCTGTTGAATCTCAGTCTAGTTTGTCAACCTTTAAGTAATTTACCCTGATAGTATTTTACACTCCTTATAAATGTAAAATTCTTTTTGTTAATGGACAATTTGCATTCATGTGTTTTAAAGCTGATTTGTTTTCAAATTTACACATGATGGAATTGTTGTTTCTACAATTTTTATTGCTAATATTATGTCAATTGTAACTTTTTAAAAGTTCATCTGCTATTATATTAATTAATCAAAAGGGAGGTAGCTTCTCATCTTCAGTTTGACTCTGGTACCTACAGAGACTGCTGGCACTGAATCAACGTCACGTTTTCCTGAAACATGCGTGATGGTCCAAGACCATTATGCAAGACATCATCAGGTTGAAAACAGGACAGAAGTGAGGCTGATTTTACATTATTCTGCTGAGCAGAAAGGGGGCATAGCAGCCCAAGCATTATTGGTTTAATACAGTTACTCTTAGACTCCATCTCCACCTTTCCTCAAAGGTTGGAGCCTGTTTTACATAAGAGATGAATTCTAATGTGCCAATGTGGTTGCTAAGTTGCAACTAAGACCCAATGCAACTTTTAAGTAATAATAGATAGTGTGTTGCATTGCCACAGAACACTCGTGAAAAGCTTTTCCATTTTAGTTTGATTTTTTGAGACCTACAACATTCTTTTAGTCTTATAGATCACTCACATCTCCCCCACAGATTCCAGTCCCCAACCAAAGCTCTGTATGTGAATGCATCCTCAC
Source organism: Chiloscyllium punctatum (assembly GCF_047496795.1). Lineage (NCBI taxonomy): Eukaryota > Metazoa > Chordata > Chondrichthyes > Orectolobiformes > Hemiscylliidae > Chiloscyllium > Chiloscyllium punctatum. The sequence goes on along the minus strand of NC_092739.1, from coordinate 127,308,566 downwards.
CAGAATAATATTCCTTTTCAGCAGCCAAATATAAATGAGACCCAGTCCTTAAAATAGCTCACCTTCATAGAGAAGATATGGTTGTACTGCCAACCATGTCAATTTTATTAGGAACTAATATTGCCCCCAATAAGTTCCGCATTTGTAGCACTAATGTTACATTTTAAATCTTCTGAATTGCTGGAAATGTTAAGCATGAGCAAAAAAACATCAATAATACGAGGAATACAAGTTTTAAAGGCTTGGAAAAGATAGATGTAGATTGTGCAGGGGAGGGTTAAAAACAATGAGGATGCAAGCAGGAGGGAAGAAAATGTATGTGGAATGTAGAAATGCAAAAGAGAAGTACTGGTAAAATGGAAAAGTTAAACAACTGAGAAAGAAGTTGGAAGAAGAGAGGTGTGAAATATCACTCATTAAAGAGCCAGCTTTTTTTTATTGCATTCTGCTTAAAATTGCAAGACAGCTATTTTCTCAGATATGTGCCCTGGACATACTGAGGTCATCCAGAATTATGTATAAGTCATTAAAAGTTGTTGACGTGAGAATAGGCAGTTTTAGGAAATTAAATAGATGGTCAAGGGTTTACTTTTATTTTAAGATGCATGGGCTAATAAAGAGAGATAAATGGAAAGCAGATGTAATTTATCATGAATACATATCATCTAAGTAAAATGTGATGAAGTGTGTAAGGTGTGGACAGATCCTCCAGCATTTCTAATTTACAACAGTGATGGCTGACTCTCCCACCTGTGATTTCCAGCAAAACTTCTTCGAGAAGAGAAGGTGAATAGGCACTTCTGATATTGTCAATTCCTATGTGCCTCTTTGTGCCGTCAATGTTATGCAAGATTAATGGCAGTGTGCTGTAGAGCTTATTTGCAATTACGACTAGGATTTTGTTGAACCTATGGGAGGGGTGTCCACTCATCTTAGGTCCATGGAGATGCCCTGCATTAGGTCTATGGAAATGGATAGACGGTTCAGTGAAATCAATTAGATTGCAGGCACTTAAAAGCCACCTTCAGACCTTCCCTACAATTGAGATCCGCAGAGCCCAAAGTTCATTATCGCTGCCAGCCCCAGGGGAATAGGTTGCTGCTGGTGGCACTTATAGTGTAAAGGGTTAATAAATGTTCTGCTGATAACTACAGTGCATCATCAGTGATATCAGAAGTTGTCAGGTCAAATGGAACTGAGGTCTGAGGGTTCATCTAAATTCTTCTTAAATGTTGTGATGGCTCCCACGTCTACCACCTTTTTAGGTAGTGAGTTCCAGATAACAACCAACTCTGGGTGAAATGCATTTCTCCTTAAATTTCTCCTAAACCTCCTGCTCCTTACCTTAAACCTATGACCCCTGGTAATTGACCCCACTGCTAAAGGGGTAAGTTTATTCTTATCAACCCTTTTCTGTGCTGCTCATAATTTGTTAGTCTTGAAGCAAGTCTACCCTCACCCTTCTCTGCTCCAAGGAAAGCAACCCTAGCTTATGTTGCTTGTCTTCATACCTGAAATATTCTAGCCCAGACAATATTCCTGAGCCCTTGGACCATATGGAGAAGCTCAACCAAGCTGGGTGTTGATACAATTGATGTCAATGTTTCAATCACTATTGGGCCAGCTCAGGACCCACATTTTGTCCAATAATGATCAGGTTAGTGTACTCCTGTATGCAATCAGCAGCAGTGCCACTGTCATTCTGATTGAGCAAGGGATTGAGAAAGAAACCATTAAAAATGAAAATGTTATTAAGGCCTTTAATCCTGACTTTATTTTGAGGCAAGACTCTGTAATGTATTTGGTGGAGTTCAGTTGACACAGCCAGGAGGTAAGGATGACAATTCATTCTTCTAAAAATGACCTGTACTGACTCCCAGATAATTGCCGGTGTGGAATGTGGAAAGATGAGCTGCATAGTCAGGGTGCTGGATGAACCTTTATCAGAATTCTCACAGGCCAAAGACAGTGATTTAGCCTTTTCCCAGTGTGCAAAGGAGAAGAAAAGCGGAAGAAGAGAATGAGAATTTCAGTTTATTATATTCCTCTTTATTAGTTTCTCTGAAGATTTTTTTTTCATTCAGTCCACATTTGATCAGTTTTTACTGCTTTGAGTAAAGTTGTTTAAGAAGCTGCTAAAACACTTTGCGAATGTGTTTAAATTCCAAGGAGAAAGTAATGAAGTATGCATCCCTTCTTTCATCAATTGAGCTGAGAGCTTTGCTGGAAGTTGATACCTTTGTAAAGAGAAATTTTGAGGGTGGGGGTGTTGGTGGGGGAAATAAATGGAAGTAGGATGAAAATGTAAATAAATAGTTAAGGCCTAGAATGAAAGACTTGAGACTGGAATGAGGTGGGTGCAGGGGGACTATAGTATAAGAGTTTAATAGCTGATTTGCTAATAGCTAAATTACATCATCAATATGTCAGATGACATGGAAATGGGACCTAAGGGAAGAAGATTGTAATGGAGTCCTGCTGAAGCGTATTTCTGTGAATAAGATAAATAGTCTTTAAATGTTTGTTAGTATCGTTTCTAGTCTTTATTTGCCAAAAGCACGAAGAGACCGGTCATGATATTTATACGGCACTGCATTACATCCACCCAAGAGGCCCAAGATCATGAAGGAACTCCAGGTCAAAGGTTAGTTAAGTTGAGATCATAGTCATAGATTGAGGATTGCATGAGAGGTGGGAAGGGATTTCAGTGACAATGACAGAATGTTTGATTTCAGCAGCCATGTCCCCTACTGATGCTGAATCCCTCAATCAGTCACATCGAGCCTAGAAAGGGACTCCCATAACCTCTCCATGGGAAGCTGTGGAAAAGCCCAAACAGTTTTGCTGGATGGCTTTCGAATAGTACATAGATCTGTGCAGCCTCCATCTAATCACTGAGGTCCCACTAAATTGCTTTGGTGTCAAGGATAATGGGCATCAATTAACTCATGAATGAGCCCAACATCCTGTTAGCAAAAGCTGGCAATCCCGTGTCAGCCCCTTCTGCTCTAAAACTTACCTGGGGAGCTTTCTGTCCCCGCTGGGACGCTGACATGCCGCCTCTCCTCTCAGGGACTGACTGCCATGGTTCCCACCATGACATGTATGTAATATCCAGTCTTATGTTTGCAATGACTGAAAGATTTGAGCAGGGGGCAAGTCAGGGTTGTGATGACAATATTTGGGAGAGACGGTGCAGAGATTCGGCAGAAGAGGAAATGGAGTGGTGTGGTGCAGTTGTTCCTAGTGAATTAAGAGAACTGTGGATTGGAGTATTGTGACAAATAAAATTGCAGGGATGAGAAAGGAATAACTGAGATAAAAGGCAGGTTTCTTGTCTTGACAACTATGCTGACGACATAAAAAACTTTTTTGGGCATTGCATGAATGGCCTGAGAGCTCTTTGAATTGGCTTTAGCCATTCTTTCCCTATTGCTCATGGTTGTATTGCCTGGTGAGATTTCTGCATGCCCCACAGCCTTCCCATTCCAGGAACAGGTTATTCTCAGCATTTTGCTCACCAGAAGTATTCTTTCAGGTCTGCAACTACCGTACTATGCACTTTAATAATATATCTTAACCACTCTTTATTGCAGAGTAAGATAAAATTCTGGAATAAGTTACCTTGGACTTTTGAAATGTAGTTTAATTGGGTTCAAAAGGCAGATAAATATGTTTTTTTCATTAACTCACAGGAACTAAAATTGACAGTATAGTGGACAGCCAAAAAGATTACCTCAAAGTACAACAGAACCTTGATCAGATGGGCTGTTGGGTCAAGGAGCGACAGATGGAGTTTAATTTAAATAAATGTGAGGTGCTGCATTTTGTTAAGGCAAATCAGAAGAAAGACTGACACAGTTAATGATAAGATCCTAGGGAGTGTTGCTGAACAAAGAGATCTTGGAGTGCAGGTTCATAGTTCCTGGAAAGTAGAGTCGCAGGTAGATAGGATAGTGAAGAAGGCATTTGGTATGCTTTCCTTTATTGGTCAGTGCATTGAGTATAGGAACTGAGAGGTCATGCTGTGGCTGTGCAGGACATTGGTTAGACCACTTTTAGAATACCGCATTCAGTTTGGGTATCCCTGCTATTGGAAGGATGTTGTGAAACTTGAAAGGGTTCAGAAAGGATGTTTACAAAGATGCTGCCAAGGTTGGAGGGTTTAAGCTATAGGGACAGGCTGCATAAGCTGGGGCTATTTTACCTAGAGTATCAGAGGATGAAGGGTGACCTTTAAAGAAATTTATAATATTATGAGGGGCATAGAGAGGGTGAATGGCCAAGTTCTTTTCTCTTCGTCAGTGGAGTGCAGAATGAGAGGGCATAGGTTTAAGGTTGCGAAGGAGTAAGATTTAAAAGAGACTAAGGATCAACATTTTCACACAGATGGTGTATGGAATGAGCTGCCAGAGGAAGTGGTGGAGGCTGGTACAATTACAACATTTCAAGGGCATCTCGGATAGACATTTGATTAGGAAGCATTTCGAGGGATATGGGCCAAATGCTGGCAAACGATACTAGATTAATTTAGGACATCTAGTTGGCACGGACAAGTTGGACTGTAAGGTCTGTTTCCATGATGTAATGCTCTATGACTCTCTATGGGCATCATTAGCTGAGTCAGCATATTGCTCATCCCTAGTTGCTCTCAAGAAGGTGTTGGCGAGCTTCCTTCTTGAATCACTACAGTCCATTTGGTGTAGGTGCACCCACAATTGCATTTCAGTAGGAGTTCCAGGATTTTGACCCAATAACACGGAAGAAATTGCGATATATTTCCAAATCTGGATGGTGAGATGAACTTGCAGGTGATGGTGGTGTTCCCATATATCTAGTGCTTTGTCTTTCTAGGTGATAGTGGTCATAGGTTTGGAAGGTTTAATAGAAAATAAAGAAATGATAGAATTTAGTGAGAATGTGAATGGGTGGTGTTAACCAAAATTGATTTTTGCTTTTCTTATTCGAAACTCTCCTTCTGTTCTTAGTGCATTAAAAACATGCAACTCAGATACTACACACAAAGTGTCAGTGCTCCAGGAATATGTGCCACCCTTACCCATCTGCAACAGTATCTAATGTATCAAAAGATGTTTTGAAAATAATTTAAAGTAATACTTTTGTTGTTTCAGATGAAAATAACAAATCAATTTTCCCTGCTCTTGATACATAATACTGATCATAACTGGTAGCTTCAAAAATATGATGAAGCAATGCCCTACTGTTTTGCAGTATGACTGAACAAATATCTATTTCTCTCTCCTACTAATGTTTTCCCTGAGCCTTATTTATATGCTATTTTCATATGTTGGCTGTATGCAAAAAGACTGCAATTAGTGCTGAATAAGATTTTCACAGGTAAGAGTGATTTCCTCTAAAATGCAAAATCTCTAGTTTACTTGTCTTTACATCAAACAACAGTGAAAAGCAGCTTTGAACTTTGAACAAACCCTCCCCCTTCCCACCCTGTACCATCCTTCCTTCTCATATCTTGATGGAGCTGAATCATTTGGGATTCAATTCCATGGGTGTAGGCATGCCTTTGATACTTTGCACATTTTTAATGCGGCCACTTACACAGCAGACTATTCTCTCTCAGAACACATTACGGCTCGGTTAGATCTTGTCTCTGCTGGTTGCAGCACGCACATACTTTCCATCTGGAGTCTCAGAATGCCAGCAAGGAGTTGGAATACCTGCCTAATTTTTCCCTACCTTTGAAGGAGGCTGACCATGTCAATTTTACAACATTAACCACTGTCCCAGTTGACCAAATCAGAGATCAAATGTGGGATCGTCATTGGTTGTATGCCACAGCTAACAGAATTCCTCACTGACTTCAATTCAAGGGCCATAAATCCAGTCCCAACATTAGGCAACTGCATTTGCTTATCTTGAATATCATAATATATACCCACAAATCAACACCATTCAAATCTATTTAAGTCCCATTCTCTAAATCTGTATAATTCAATGATTTCCATTTTAAATTTGGATCCTAGGGCTTTTCCAATCTTTCCCATTCAGTCCTGATTTGTAATTTCCCTTAGGTATTCACTACTATACTTATAAAACCATCAGCAACTGTGCTTGGTTTGCTGCCTTTTAGTAATTGTTAACTATCCTTTGCTCGGTATATGACTAATCTCAATTCCTTGATGAGAATAATGAGTGGATTCACACCAAGCTGTTCATTCTTCTTCCACAGAATAATTGTGACTGTCATGACATTAATTGACTAAAAAATTTGAATTTATAGGGTTTTTCTGACTCTGTTCTTGACAAAATGCTGTGCAGCTGCATTAGAATCTTCCACACTTCTCTCCTGTATTTGTTCAATGTGTTTGCTCACAGTCTTCTATAGAATGCTATCTGCCCAATGCCTATCAGTGAGATATTCTTCGATCAGTTTGTCTACTGTGTTTGAGTAACTGGCCTCAGTGTAAACCCAGTTATATTGATAAGGATAAGAAGAATGATAAAAGTATTAAATAGACTCAGAGTCCCTCCTTTTATAATTTTTTTTAAAAAATAGAGTATTAATCCCCATTCCTGACACTGGAGTGAATGAAGAACCTTGAAGATATTCTGAAAATGGCTCTGTTGTTGAATTTTGAGGAGTGGTTTTCTAATATTGAACTTGGGTTAGTATCATGCTTGAAGTTGGCATTTTCCTAAACAGAGGCAAAAGTTGCCAACTTATTAATCTTTGCATCACTGATGATTCAAGGATAAGCATCAAAAATGCTTTCAAATGGGCATAAAGCAGACATCACGTTGGAGCAAAGATCTCAGGGGCAAGGGTTGAAGGAAGAGTCAAATTACCCCCATCCTCGGAGAATGAGGAACGACCCATTTTAACTCAGACTCTCATATCAATTGCTTGCGCAAGATGGGAGGGGTACTTCTCTCGAGCAAAAGTACTGAGTACTTGATTGAGGGACATGTCATTAGGAAGGGTTGGGAGCTCACTAAGAGCCATGGCCTGCACTTGCTGCTGAACCCCCTGCAATCTTCCTACAGCCACCATCCTGCAAAACCTTTTTCAGCATTACCTGCCTGTGGGCTGGGTCTCTCCTCAATCCTGGGACTCACGTGCCTGCCATTCCAGCAGCAGCCATTACCTCCCTATTAGCATTCATGGATGAAGAGCCGTTGATCTTTGATTCACCAGCAGCTCTCAATAAGTGGGACCTCCAGAGTCTCTTTCTGGTGAAAGACACACTCCTGCTCCTGTCACTGTCTAATTAGCCTGTGGTTCAGTGGGTCTTTTAGAACACAGGTCTCTCACCATTATCCAGTCAGGCAGCATTCGAGGAGCAGGAGAAAGATATCAACTTTCCTGCTTCTCAGATGCTGCCTGACCTGCTCTGCTTTTACAGCCCCACACTTTTCGACTCTGATCTCCAGTATCTGCAGTCCTCACTTTCTCTCATTATTATCCAGCTAACAGGCAAGACCTCTGATACCTCAACAAGTTTGCACCTTACATTTGAGGATAACTCCCCTCCTGCTCTGTAATGTTCAATACAGTGTAGACTGAATTGATTGATCACTGAAATTGGATAAAGAGAATGTGCAGTTAACCTGGCTATCTTGAGTGAACTGCAGGCTAAATGTTAACTTTGTCCTGCCTGCTCATTATAATGACTTCTACTTGCAGCATGTGTCAATGGCACTTTCATTGTTTATGCACAACAGCAAGAAGCTCATAATTAAAACTTTCCAATACTGCTTCAATCCAGCCTCTAGCTGGAGTTGGATAACATTCTCCCAGTCAATCTGATTAGCGAAAGATTAATGAATGGCTGGCCATGGAGAGCACTGGCACAAAGTTTTTATGGAGTCATAGGAATTCTTCCACATGTTGGAAAGACAGAAAGGAGGGGAGAAGCCCTCCAGATACATGTTGGAAAAGCAATGGAAATAGATAACTGTGGAAATCTATGATTGAAGTATAGCCTCAAGGATCTGGATCCAATACATGAAGAATATCTTTCAATCCCAAATATTGCAGACTGAACACACCACAAAACAATAGCATAGCAAACAGGAGTAAGGGGAGACCAAGACTATTTCCACTTTCACTACAGTGTTGACCATCATTCAATTCACCACAACCTCATGACTCACGTACCAACAATTTCTATCAGCAAGGCTCAGACCTAAGAATTATTTATTACACACCTTAAAAATAAATTAGAATAAAAGATAAATATGAATTACAGCGAGGGAGCACATTCACACATTTCTAAAGAAGAAGAGTCTGCAGTCATTGCTCCAAAGCTGGTATTCCCAAACAAAAGCTTAGCAGTCATGCTTCTACACTAGTGAGAATAAAGAACAGAAGAAAGACCTTAAATAACTGGATATCAGTTTGAGTGGATTATTTTTATGAAGAAAACTCATCAAATCTACAAAGCAAAATGACAGAATTATATGTACAATCTGCACACCCAGTAGCATGTATTGCATTATTGTAGAACCTCAAGGATTTCCCACAATTACTTCACCAAATTTGGTTGTCCCATGTGACATTTCCTGATTCATAGCCTAATGGTTTGCACCATGTTTTCAACTATGTTTTAAGCATTTCTTGGTGAGGCTTTGGAACCCCTTCCAGTATGGTAATCTCTGTTACATTTGCTGCACAAAATTCATTGGGTTAATGTGCATGATCGTTATAGAGTCATAGAGTCATAGAGATGTACAGCATGGAAACAGACCCTTCGGTCCAACACGTCCATGCCGACCAGATATGCCCAACCCAATCTAGTCTCACCTGCCAGCACCCGGCTCATATCCCTACAAATCCTTCCTATTCATATACCCATCCAAATGCCTCTAAATGTTGCAATTGTACCAGCCTCCACCACTTCCTCTGGCAGCTCATTCCTGGGCCTGCTTCTTTGCCAGCTGAACTTTTCATTTCTGCTCAACTTGTTCCCTACTTTCCAAACAGTTAATCTTTGGAGCATCTGTAATTTTCTCCTAGTCTGTACCATTGTCAGCTGACTTCTTATCTTTCTTGCAGGTGTCCTTTTAGCAGCGGTATTGGATGTTTGTCAGATTGTAATCCAGTGGCTAGTTTACCATACAGAAGGTCTTTTGGTATACATCTGTAGTCTAACCCATGAACATGTTAAGACATCGCTGGTTTACCAATGCTGATGGAATTAGTATGCTTTTGGATCTCTAAATTCACGACCTTATGCTTTTCTTTATTCATTCACAGGATGTGGGTGACACTGTCTAAGCTAGTATTCCTCTAAATTGCCCTCAAAGAGGTGGTGACTACAGGTTGTTCTGGTATAATGCACGTTTCATCAAAGTGAATTGGCTATAACGTGATTGATGGATGATGGATGCTGTTTGGATAACGTGAACATTCTACTGAATTGGTAAAGCGGTTTTCTGTAGCGATCTTCTAAAACATGATTTTCTAAAGTGGTTTTCCATAGTGTGATTTTCTATAGTGCGAGGTTGCAGAGCGACATAGCTGTCAGGTTATAGCTAGAGCTACCTTCTTGTACTGCTGCAGTCCTTGGGCTTTGGTAGTTATGAGGTCTTGCCAAGAAATGTTGAGGATTCATCTCAGACAGTAAAGATACAAACTGTTTAGCCTTTTCTTCTACTTAACATTTGTTATCTAAGTCTTACAACTATAGAGGTGTGCACTGAGGATGTTTGATAGATTCACAGTTTAGTGTTCTCTGTCAGGTTGCTGTTATTTTGCAGTCTCTCTTACTCAGCTTAGATGTAACAGCTATAGCTTTTGCAATATGTGTGTTGATTTCAGGATCAAGAGATGGATTGCTCATGATTGTGGAGACTAGACACGTGAAACTATCAACAACCTTCAATGTCACAGTGTTAATTTGATAGAATGCAGTTTTGGCATCACCTTAGTCAATGACATTCGTCTTCCTGACATCGACAGTCAAAACAGATAGATATTTACAGATGTGAGAAAATCTGTCTATTTCCACTAAAGTTGTGGATCTGGAATGTTATGTAGAATTGTTAGTGTAGCTCAACTCTCTGATGAGAATTTGGCACACTTCTATCCTGGATCTCAAGTGAGCAAGGCTGAAAAGCTTTCCACCCTTCCAGTATGTGGATACACATTGTCTGTAGTTGACTTGAAAGCATATGGCAACAGAAAAGAATATGCCTGAAGGCTGGTGTGAGAACACTACCCTCTTTGATCCCAGATCTGAAAAGGTTCCAATATTATCCGACAAAGCTAATTTTATGTTTTAATGAAAATAGGGGGTGATATTGAACAGGGAGAAAGTGAGGACTGCAGATGCTGGAGATCAGAACTGAAAATGTGTTGCTGGAAATGCGCAGCAGGTCAGGCAGCATCCAAGGAACAGGAGAATTGACGTTTTGGGCATGAGCCCTTCTTCAGGAATGAGGAAAGTGTGCCAAGCAGGCTAATGAACAGCCAATATTCACTTTGCAACTTAAATAGACTGCCTCTGTTCGTATAACTGAATATTTTGGTAAGATTGATGAAGGCAATACATAGTAGATTCCTTTGTTTGCAGAATTTCTTTTACAGCTGCCATCTAAGAAAATCTTGTCAACTGTAAATGTTCCAGTTCTGAAAACACTCTTGAATTCAGGATAGGTTCATTTAGGTAGGTTTTGCAGAACAGTGACATGGCAAATATTTTGTCTCCTGATATGAGCAGGAGCAATGCTTCAATAACTGTTGCCAATGCTATGGATGTTCTTGTTCTGGATTGGCATGCAATCTTTGCATGATACGTGTCTTGGGCACATGCCCTTCTCTCCAGCAGAGAGGAGTGCTGGTTTCCTTTGCTTGATAAATTCAGGTGATATAGCATCAGCACCTGGAGCTTTGCTCAGAGCAAGCGGTTTCATAGCTTTACTAAATGCCTTCCCCACCCCTTCAAAGTACTGCTATACCATGATAGACAGACTTTCTATAGTGCTCAGAGTCATAGAGATATACAGCATGGAACAGACCCTTTGGTCTAATTTGTCCATGCTGACCAGATATCCTAAATTAATGTAGAGCTTCCTTGGTGACAGTGTTGTCTGTACACTTCAACTTAATATACTGTTCCACCCATTTTTCCAATGGTTTTATTGCAGTAGATTTTTATATTGTCACATCTACCAAAATAAAGTGAAAAGTATTGTTTTATGGACTAACCAGCCAAATCATACATTATATACGTATATCAGGGAAATAGAACAGAATGCAGAAAATAGTGTTACAGCTATAGAGAAGGTGCAGAAAAAGATCAAAACTAATACATGAGAGGTCCTCTCATAAGTCTGATAAGAAGCTTTCCTTAAAATTATTGGTACATGTTTTCAAAGTTTTGTATCTTCTGCCCAATGAAAGAGGGTATAATTGGAGTGGAAGGGATCTTTGATTATACTGGCTACTTTCCCAAGATAGCAGGAAGTATTGGCGGAGTCATTGGAAGAAAGGCTGGTTTGTGTGATGGACTGGGCTAAGTTTGCAACTTCTGTAATTTATTACTGTCTTGGGCATAGCAGTTGTCATATCGAGTCTGATGCATCTGGATGGGATACATCTATAAAAATTGTTAAGAGTCATTGTGCACATGCTGAATTTCCTTAGCCTTCTGAAGAAGTAGAGGCATTGGTGTGCTTTCTTGACCATAACGTTGACATGGATTGATCAGGACAGATTGTTCAATTGAGTCATGGAACCATTGATTAATATCTGGATTGATAGTCTTAATGATGTTGATATGAGGACAATATTCTGCTATGAGTTGCACGCTTGCACATACTAGGGAGTCACCTGTAGCACAGTCAATGTTGTAGTAGCTGCATGTGTTGAGAATGCAGTTAAGAGAGTCATGTCTGCTGGTGAGCTTCCAGTTGGTGTCAATGCCCTGAGCATGGATGCTTCCCAGTTGCAGGACACCTTGTGGCAAGATTTGTTCTGAAAGAAGATGGGACACAAAGCACATTTTAGCAGCAAAGCTCAAATGGTCTCATAACGTTGGTATTCCAGCATTTTCTCAACTGTGACCCAAACAGGAAGCCATTTTGGGTTATACATCTATCAGACCTAAAGAATCAAAGTTAATATTTATAGGAACCACAAAATATTTATACAATTTATTCTGCTCAATTTCCTCAACTATACCAAGGTTTTGAAGTTGTATTTGTATTTAAGGGAGAAGAATGGCATTCAGAGAAATTGGGAAATTGTCTGCTTTTGTTTTGCTCAATGGCATTAATTCACATTCAGACATTGTGATTAAAAATTCAAGAGGTTTGAGCAATTTTCTGCCAATATATTGACAGAAATTGATTAAGTACAGCAAGAATGGAACACAATCATCATTAGGCTGTATTCTCTACAATTTGGAAGTAACTTTCATTGTATTTCAAATAAATAATATTTTAACAACTCATTCAACCACTATGAATCCTCAAATTTCCAATGTGATTTTATTCAGAAACAGTATCCAGCAGTTGGTTTCTGAATCGTTAGATTAATTTAGACAATTGAAAGTTTACATTAGTTCCTTTGTTATTTCTATCAAACCAAACATTGAATCATCAGTCAGCTTACTTGTAGTAGTTCGTGAAGCATCAGGAGTCAGTGGCTGAAAGTATTGCCTTCATTATTTATTGTCCTATTAGTCTGCAGGTACTTTGCTTTAGAACAATGTGAACTAGCAACAGAGAGTTTTACTGTGACAAAGTAAAGCTCTGGACAGAAGTGATTACATAATAACACTGTAGTCCTTGTGTAGAAGAAAATGTTTGAGTGTTTAATAAGGTAGAATAGGAGACCCTGAGCAGAAATAAAAGGAAAATGTAACAGGGGTTTAAGAGTAGGGTCTAGAGGAGATCTAAATTACAATGTGAAAAGGCTTTGAGAGTGTTTTAGTGGCTAAAATTTTTTTTTCAGATACTTGAGCAGAGTGATTGAAAAACATCCAGTGAAGGGTTGGCTGACTGAATAAACTCAAATAGGATGGAGCAAAACTATGTAGTGTATTTGGAGAAATGCCAATACACTCAGAGTACAAGCCAGCTTGCTGTAATCGTGTGGCCACTACCTCGGCTGTAAATACTTTTATGCGCAGTCTGCGGTAGCCATTCAACATATGTCACTTAAACCATGGTATCAGGAGTGATGCAGCTGAAAAACTGTGGACTTTCTGAGCTGAGAAAGAGCCAGCTATGGTGAAAAAAAAAACAAGGAATACAAATAGTGCTAAAAAGAAACACAAAGTGGAAGCTTTTCATTTTAGATTTATCAGTAACTGAATGCAAGAAACTAAACTTTAAAAGAATATAAGAACTCTGAGCAGGAGTGGGCAATTCAGCCCCTTGAATCTGTTCTGCCATTTGATACGATCATGGCTGATCACATTTTGGCCTCAACTCCACTTTCCTGCCTGCTTTTCATAACCCTTCAACCCATTACTAATTAAAAATTTGTACATCTTCTCCTTAAATTTACTCAATGTCCCACATCCACTGCAGTCTGGGATAATAAATTCCAGAGAGTCACACCACTTTGAGAGAAGTAATTTCTCCTATTCCTGTTTTAAATCTGCTATCTAACCTTAAAACTATGAGCTCTCATTCTAGATTGCCCTACATCAGTATCATCCTTTCAGAGTCTACTTGTCAATCCTCTTTAGCATCTTATAAACCTCAATTAGATCTCTTCTCATTCCTCTAAACTCTTGAACATACAGGCCTCATAAGACAAATCCTTTATCACTGGAATCAATCTAGTGAACGTCCTCTGAACTACCTCCAATACAACTACATCTCTTCTCAATAAGGGGACCAAAATTGTGCACATTACTCCAGGGTAGTCTCACCAATGCCCAATACAATTGATGCAAGACTTCTGTACTTTTATATTCTATAGCTTTAGCAATAAATCCCAATGTTCCATTGTCTTCCTTATTACCTGCTGTATCTGTGTTCTAGTTTTCTGTAATTTATGCATGAGGAAACCCAGGTCTTTCTGCACAAAAGCATTTAGATGTTTCTCACCATTTAGATAATACCCTGACCAAAATGAATAACCTCATGCTTATCTACATTAAACTTAATCTGCCAAAGTTTGGCCTATTTAACTAACTTATCATATCCATTTATAGGTTAGTCAATCCTCTATCCAAGCTCATAAATTAGCCCTAACTCGAGGGAAAACTAATTTACACAGTATGATAAAAGAGAGCTGATTAGCTGGATCAAGGAAATGCAGCTAGATCTGTTAACTGATTTTAATTTTAATTTTAATTAGCTGATTAACTCAGAACAGGCCATTGAACTCTGATTGATAATCAAGTTGCTATGGGGAATGCAGCAAGAAATGACAGTCTTTATAACCTTTTTTCAATGAAAAAACTGCAATGTATGCACATGCCCTATTTGCCCATAGAGAACCACATTTTGTGTGTGAATACTTGCAACTTTCAGAACAAACAAATAAATTACATGTGAGTCTGACTGGGAATCTTGAATTTGTTTCCAGCGTAACTCCTAGCACAGTTTGGATTCTTTATGCAATATTGTCCATTAGAAGAATCATTTCAAATGCTCTGATCTTGTAAGTACAAGCTGGTTGAGCATGGTTGGCATGTTACCCGTTACAGTCAAAGTAACTTGTTTGATATGGACCATGAGTTTTTGAGACATATTGTCTGTATCTGGCTTCACACCAGCACTGAAACTCACACCATATCACGCATTTGTCTTGTACGCACAGTAAATTCCCATTATCAGTATATTTCATGACAGGGTATGTGCTATATTCCTGAGGAATGTAGCTGAGGAATGTAGCTGTATGGACTGCACCACAACCTAAGCATGACCATTGGCCATATTGGTTGTGTCAAAGCATTGTTTAAGGAGTTCAAAATTGCTGTTATGTAATCAGTCACCATATTCCATGTTGAGACATATGCATAGCAGACTATTACTTGTGTGTATTTCAGTCTTGAATATTGTCAGTCTGTGTAGTATAGCCGTAGCTTTACGACGGATAAGCTATCAGTGTGGGTGCTTCATTCACACTCAATGATATTCATGTGAGAAGCCCAGCATGCAATGGCTTATTGCCATCACAACTTTGAACTTGAAGAAGTCAATATGGATGATAGAGAGGTAAGCAGCCATAACATTATGATGTCAGGCTCACTGAAGGTCATTCAATTCCTTTTGGGAAGGGCCTTGAATAATTCTGCTAAACATGTGCAATATGTTCACTGAATATGACCAATACCCAGTGGTCTTCATGGGTGAGTACATGACCAGGATTCCCTGATGACCATTGGTAGACCCAAAGAAAATCTATTTTAATCAAAGACTCATCTGACAGTGATGCCTCTTGTGTGATCATAGCCCTGGTAATGTGGACAATTCTTCTTGTTGCTCTGCCATTGGCTGGCTCTTTCTTCACATTTATCTCGTGTTTAAAGAATGTACATAGGCTTCCTCTTCCTCATCTTTCTCCTCTGATTTCTTATTTCTAACCTGTGTGCACATGTGCTGCTACATTAACTCGTCCCATGTCTAGTAACCAATAAAATCACCCTCATTAAGTCAGAAAAGCCAGATAAATTGATTCCTTTAACAACATAAATTTACTTTGTTTAGGAAAAAGATATCTGCAAGGGAAAGGATCTGTCAAAATTAACCTTGTTGTAAATGAGGGGTGGGGTCATCCCTCCTTACCTGGGAGTTTAATAATTTAGTGCACACAATGTGGAATTCTAATAAATTGGAGAACCTCACCTGGGGACTGGCCATTACATTTACCATGGTGACACCTTGCATTAATTAAGGGCTAAACCAATATTGCAGCTCAAGGACTGATGGGCATGTCATTACTTCTTAAAATAAAAGCAAATTACTGCGGATGCTGGAATCTGAAACCAAAAGAGAAAATGCTGGAAAATCTCAGCAGGTCTGGCAGCAACTGTAAGAAGAGAAAAGAGCTGACGTTTCGAGTCTAACTGACCCTTTGTCAAAGCTCATTACTTCTTTAATTCTATTTAGACAAAGCCCCAGTAAGACTAAGCAAGATGAGTCAGTGGAGTGGCAATGAAGCACATGGAGCGAATTTAAGAGATTAGAGCCTGGATGACTCAAATGCTAATTGATGCAGTAAGTGGACATTGGCGACATACAGAATTTTTTGAAAATTGTAAAACAGGAGATTGTTGAATGAGAAAGGAACAAGACCATTTGAAGCACAGGGGTGAAAATTTTAGATTTGAAGCATTGAGGAAGAACACACCAGTTAACTCACAGGTGATAGATGCCAGGAACATGGCATGGACTAGGGTACAGGTGGAAGATCTTTAGATAAACAGACATTCATGGTGGATGAGTGACTGTCAGGAGAGCAAGGACAGAAGTGAAGAAGTGATTGCACAGTATGCCAGCAATTAAAGTATTACATTGAATGGGAGCCAACAGCTCGACAGCTGTTAGTTGAAAGTGCTGTTGCAAATGACATTCGGGAGTTTTTTTTCGGACTAAAACACAAAAGGAAGTGGGTTTTGAAATGGGGATTGAAATAGCACATATACACATGGATTAGAAATAAGAATTTAGTCCAATAAAGGTAAAACTTTTTTTAAATTGCTAAGTATTGTGTCCTTCATAAAGTGTAGATTCAGAACATTGCAGGTGTTATAGTGGATGATACCTGTAGCATTAATGTTTGTAGTCAAACAGCCAAATTCTAGATTTTTGGTTTTGCATGTTGATTGGAATTCTTTTTCCCAGTTCCTTTTGATAGTGGCTTGCTAGCGGCATTCCAAGCACGACCGCAACATTCACTTGCTTTATCAGCAGTGCAGGGATGTTAAATGGTTGATATCAAATTGTGTCCTTCTCAGCACACCCGTCCACATAATAGTACATCAGACCATTGACACATACAGATCAGTAGTTACATTTGGCTTTTACCTTTTGTTACCTATCCCTAGAAGGGTAGAACACAAATATGTCGGCAGGAGATGGCTTCCTGCTGAGAAGGTGGTGGGTTGCCAGCCTTTCATTATTTCCTCTTTTCTCCTTCTTTCCAGTGACCATATGATTAGGAGTAAGTTAGTTATTGCCAAGAACTTTGACCATTACTTAAAGGTGTATCACACTTTATGATTCGTTGCACCAAGGGTTTGAAGATGTTCTTTGGAACACATCATGAAACTTTCTAGAATACGTTTCCAAGATCTCACACTTAATTCTCTGAGGACTTCATTTAAAAATACTGAGTGCTGTATGATTCTATCTTAAGGAATGACTTCGAAAATGGAGAAGTTGTAATGGGAGTAGAGAAACAAATACCTGTATAACCAATTGATTTTATGTTGGGAAATAACCATGCAGGTTCAAGAATATTGGTCTCCACCAAGGATGGTGATAGAGGTAAAAGAAAATGAAGCATTACAAGAGAAACAACCTTGATTGGTTCCTGACTATGTTGTGATGAAATCTTAGGCCCATAGAATTCGATAGGAAGCAGAGGGGTCAATGAAACAGGGAGATGATTGAGAAATTCTCTTACCAGTTTAATCTTTTGAAAATTTAACGAAAAAAATTGAAGGTAAAGAGAATGTGGCTAATATTTGGTCCATCTTCTTCAACATAAAATACATCATATTGGTTCTAAATTGAAAGAGTTATATCAAACAGCCCCATCAGAATTTGAATCAGCAACAATTTAGAGTGTTATTACTTGAAAGACAAAATGCAAATGTGGAAATGGACACCAAATACCAAATGGTGAGAAATGGGCAGTTAGCTGGTAGATCCTTCTGAATACCGTGATGACATTTTATAAATGGCTCATGAAATTCCAATAGCTGATCACCTGGACATTGGGAAAACATAGGCTTTTGCATTAAAACACTTTCAGTGGCTTAGACTGAATAAAGATACATCAGATTTTCCCTGACATAACATATTTATCAGATATTGGAGAAAACCCAACCATCAATTAAAGCTGCACCTTTAATCCTAATATAAGATTTGGAAGAACAATGTCGCAGGATCTTAATAGATTGTGTGGAATACTTACATTAACCCAAGCATGGAAATCAGTATCACTTATCAATTATATAGGATTCACAAGATTTGTTGCATCGGTGCCTTTAGAAAAAAAAGGTGAAACTACAACACAGGATTATCAGCATGCCAGACAGTATAATCAGCTAGTGATAGGCATCTAAGCGAATCTACTACCCATTGATCAGATCTAAACTCTACAGTCCTGCTACATCCAAACATGAATGCCAGTGTTCAGAATATTCAATTCTGTTACTCCTGATGGTTCATAGTGCCTCGTGAATACCCATTCAGCACGATGATAGTATCACACAACATGATGGAGGTATCGTCAATATGAAGATGGTTCTTCTTCAAAAGAACTTTCTGGTGGTCACTCTTACCGATACTGTCATGGACCAATGCATCTGTGGCTGGCAGATTTTTATTTTGAACTAATAAATGGGACATGAGATGAAGGGACCACTTAAATTGATTAAAGAAAAAATGATAAACTGGAGCTCAGAGACTACACTTCTGGCTTATGTTTCAAGGTTCAGAAACTGACCAAAGCATTTGAGTTAGCTAAAAAAAATTGAAGACTGCTCAATAACAATTAAATCTAAAGCCAATAACAAAACCAAAGTTCAAACTTTTGTTACTGGGGACAAGGTGGTAGAGATGTTATCTGTCTTTGGGGAACTATTAAAAGCAAGGTTAACTGGACTTTATCAAATCAAAAAGGAACTCAATAATTTAAATTATCTAGTGAGTACTCCAGACAGAAGAAATAATCATGAGAGTATCATGTTAACATGTTAAAGAGATATGATGACAGAGACAATAAGAGAAAAGTGTATTTGTGACAGTGAAAGAAATTGAGATGGAAATAAAAATATCAGAATAATTGGAGAATGTAACAGAAATTGAAAATTCAAAAGTTGACCCTCTAGCAATCACAGTGGAGACAGAAGAAGAGCTTAAAAGTTTGGATAGGTTCATTTCTTATCTTCCAGAAAACCATCCAAGTGACATACTAAGGCTATTATGGAATCATAAATTGATTTGTGTGAATGAACAAGGCAAAACATACTTGGCCTTTTGTGTGTTATGATACTGTCTAGGTCCTGCAGCGTTTGAACATGGAGTGCACAGTAATAGTGAAACACATTATGATGTAGGGTTATTTCAATGTGAAGACAGGACTATGTATCCAAAAGAACCCTGTGGTGATCACTCTTAACAATAACATTATGAACCAACTTGTTTGTGGTAGGCAAATTGATGAGAATAAGACGAGGGTATTTTTTTCAATCTTGTTGATTCCCTCACCATCTGCCATGCCCGCACCAACAGCAATGTATTTTAGGACTCAGCCACCTCTATCAGTCATGGTGCTGCTACGCCACTCTTGGTGGTGGACATTGAAAATCCCAACCCAGAGTACATCTGATGCCCTTGGCATCCTTAAGACTTCCTTGAAAAGATTTTCAACTGATTCATCAATGAACGGGAGCACAGTCTATGGTAATCAGCAGGAGGTTTCCTTGCGTACGTTTGATCCCATCATTTTGTAAGATTGGGAGTCAATGTTGAGGACTCCCAGGGCAACTCTCTCCTTGATGTATACCGTTACGCCACAGCCACTGCAGGGGTTGTTCTGCCTATGGAACAGGACATAACCAGGATGATGATTATGTTCTCTGGGAGATTATGTTTATTGGTACATGTAATTCCATGAATATGACTATGTCACACTGCTGCTTGACTTGACAGTGAGACAGCTATTTCAATTTTGGTACTAGCCCCCAGATGTTAATAAAGAAGGAATTTGCAGGGTTAACACGACTGAGATTGCCATTGTCATTTCTGGTTTCTTAGTCAATGCCAGGTGGTCTGTCCAGATTCACTTCTCTGATACTTTCTCATGGCTGATACAACTGAATGGCTTGCTGGACCATTTGACAAGCCAGTGAAGAGTCAATTACATTGAGCATTGCTGTGAGCATGGAATCTCATATAGACCAGACAAGGTAAGGATGGCAGTTTTCATTATCGAAAGGACATCAGTGAACCAGATGGATTTTTATAACACTCAAGTTGTAGTCATCATTAGACATTTCATTCCAATTTTTATTGAATTCCAATTCCTCCACCCAATCATGACAGGGTTCGAACTCCGGTTTCCAGGACCTTACCTGGGTTTCTGGCTGACTAATCCAATGACAGTATTACAGCACATTTGCCTCCCTTGTAGAAATAGTATTAAGGTCGAGAGTGTGGTGCTAGAAAAGCACAGCCGGCCAGACAGCATCTGAGGAGCAGGAGAATTGACATTTCGGATATAAGCCCTTCATCAGGAATGAGGCTTGTGGGCTGGGGGCGAAGTGATAAATGGGAGGGGCATGGGGGGCTGAGGGGAAGGTAGCTGAGAAGACAATGGGTAGATGAAGATGGGGGAGAAGGTGATAGATCGGAGAAGAGGGTGGAGCAGATAGATGGGAAAGATGATGGACTGTTCAAGATAGCAGTGCTGAGTTGGAGGCTTGGAACTGGGATAAGCTGAGCGGAGGAGAAATTAGGAAACTGTTGAAATCCACATTAATCCCATGTGGTTGCAGGGTCCCAAGGTGGAAGATGAGATGTTCTTCCTCCAGGCATCAGATGGCTAGGATTTGGCGATGAAGGAGGCCCAGGACCTGCATGTCCTTGGTGGAATGGGAGGGGGAGTTAAAGTATTCAGCTACAGGGTGGTGGGTTTGATTGGTGCAGTTGTCCCAGAGATGTTCTCTGAAATGATCCGCAAGTTGGCGTTCTGTCTCCCCGATGTAGAGGAGACCACATCCGGTGCAACGGATATAGTAGATGATGGGTGTGGAAATACAGTCAACTCTCTGTCAGATGTGGAAGGATCCTTTGGGGCATGGATGGAGGTCAGGGGAGAGGTGTGGGCACAGGTTTTGTACTTCTTGCAGTGGCAGGGGAAGGAGCTGGGAGTGGGGTGCAAGCTGGTGGGCTGTGTGGATCTGGCAAGGGAGTCGCAGAGGGAATGGTCTTTCTGAATTTCTGATAGGGGTGGGTAGGGAAATATGTCCCAAGTGGTGGTGTCTTTTTGTAGGTGGCAAAAGTGGCAGAGGATGATGAGATGTATATGGAGGTTGGTGGGGTGGAAGGTGAGGACCGGACGGTTTTGTCCTTGTTGCAGTGGGAGGGGTGGGATTCAAGGGCGGGGGTGTGGGAAATGGAGGAGATGTGCTGGAGAGCATCGACGACTACGTCCAAGAGGAAATAGCAGTCTTTGAAGAAGGAGGCCATCTGGAATTTTCTATGGTGGAATCGGTCATCCTGGGAACAGATGCAGCGGAGGCGAGGAATTGGGAATAAGGGATGGCGTTTTTATAAGAGGTAGGGTGGGAGGGGGCATAGTCCAGGTAGCTACTGGAGTTGTTGGGCTTGTAGTAGATGTCTGTGGTTAGTCGGTCACTGGAGGTAATATAAAGATAAGACTAGAAATAGTATTAAGACAACTTTTGATTGTTAGAAATTTTAGCCTGGAGTTCTGATTTGTCCAGCAGTCATCAGTTGGGAATCATAATAATGGAGGGATTTGTACCCATGAAAGGACATGAGAATTTCAAAACTTGAGGTTTTGTGGGAGTTGAGACATAGCAGCACGGTGTTGAATAAGTTTAAGTTTATAAAAGATAGAATGTAGAAAATTGACCAAGAAAGTAATAAAATAGACAAGTCTGAGTGTAACAAAAGCATGGATGAGTGACAAATGAGCTGAGGCAAGATGGTGATTTGGGTCGTATTATTAACAGTGACTGAAAGTGTAGTATAGCAGCTATTTAACTTGAAAGAATATGTTTCTATCCTGCCCAATGATTTTAACAGCATCATCTTATTAGCATGTTTGGAATTGGTTTAAAGGCCACAACCTGTGATATTCAGTAGCTGACAGAAGAGGGGGTGATGGCTGGAGGTGAGTTAATATCTCAGAAGGGCATGGTAAGCTGAAGGGTGAGGCAGACCACATTGAAGGGGTTAAGAGATACCAGATGAATAAGGGAGAAGATCACAAGGAGGCCAAAAAGTCCTGGAGAAGGGGATAGGTAGATGGATGTGGCAGGAGGAAGTCTTTCGAACAACTGAATCAAAAAATGTGACATCGGAAAAACACAGTCAGAGTCAAGAGAAGTGTGGTGCTGGAAAAGAATAACAGTTCAGGCAACATCCATGGAGCAGCAGAGTCTTCACTTCAGCATAAGCCTTTCATCAGGCTTCCTGGTGAAGGGCTTATGCCTGAAACATCTACTGTCCTGCTCCTCAGATGCAGCCTGACCTGTTGTGCTGTTCCAGCACCACACACCTTGACTCTAACTTTTCAGCATCTGCAGTCCTCACTTTCTCCCGCCTACCAACAACCAAGGTCAGAAAACTATAGGCCAGCTCGACTGACCTTGGCCATTGGTAGGATTTTAGAATCCGTTATCAAGGATGAGATGGCAGAGTACTTGGAAATGCAAATTAAAATAGGTTGTGTCATTATGGCTTTGTTAAGTAGATGTCATGCCTGACAAACTTGTTAGAATTCTTTAAGGAGGTAATGAGCAAGTTAGACAAAGGCAAGCTAGTAAATGTGATCTATTTCTCTGGACAGCATAGTGGCTCAGTAGTTAACACTGCTGCCTCACAGTGCCAAGGACCCATGTTCATTTCCACCCTCACGCAAATGTCTATCTGTCTTGCATATTCTCTTATGTCTGTATGGGTTTCCCCTGGGTGCTCTGGTTTCCTTCCACAGTCCAAAGATGTAAGGTTAGATGGATTAGCCATGCTTATAGGTAGGTGATGGCTTAGTATTATTACTGGACTGTTAATCTCGAGACCTAGGTAATGTTCTGATGGAATTTGAATTTAATAATAAATCTAGAATTAAGAGTCTAATGACGACCATTATTCTTTTGTTGACTATCAGGGAAAACCCATCTGGTTTACTAACGTCCTTTTGGAAAGAAGCTACCATCCTTATCTGGTCTGGTCGAGGTTTGAATCCAGACCTACAGCAATGTGATTTACTCTTAACTGCACTCTGGGCAATAAATGCTGGCCTAGCCAGCGATGCCTTCATCCCGTGAATGAAGAGTGGGCAAAGAAGTGGCAGATGGAATACAATATGGAAAAATGTGAGAATTTACATTTTGATATGAAGCGTAGAGGAGTAGATTATTTGCTAAATGTGGAAAGGCTTTGGAAATCTGAAGCAGAAGGGGAATTAGGAGTTCTAATTCAGGATTATCTTTAGATTAACATGGAGATCCAGTTGGCAGTTAGGAAAGCAAATGCAATGTTAGCATTCATTTCAAGATAGCCACAATACTAGAGCAGAGATATATTCCTGAGGCTGTATAAGGCTCTGGTCAGGCCACATTTGGAACACTGTGAGCAGTTTTGGGCCCATATCTAAGGAATGATTCAAAGATGCCGGTGTTGGACTGGGGTGTATAAATTTAAAAATCACACGACACCAGGTTATAGTCCAACAGGTTTAACTGGAAGCACTAGCTTTTGGAGCACTGCTCCTTCATCAGGTGGTTGTGGAGTACACAATTGTAAGACACAGAATCTATAGCAAAAGTTTACAGTGTGATGTAACTGAAATTATACATTGAAAAATACCTTGATTGTTTGTTAAGTTTCCCATCTGTTAGAATGACCATGATAGTTTCACTTTTTTTATATGTAAATCATAAAACTTTTTTAAAAAGTTACATTCTCAGGTTAACTGTAACAATTGGTGTCAGCCCAGATAAGATGTTAAGATGTTGAGGGTGTTAGCCTCCTAAGGTATCTAAGGAAGGATGTGCTGGCTTTGCAGGGTCTAGAGGAGATTCACAAGAATGATCCTGGGGATGAAAGGTTTGTCATATGTGGAGCAGTTGAGGACTCTATTTCTGTACTCGATAGAGTTTAGAAGGATGAGGGGTGATCTCACTGAAACAGAGACTGAGAGTCATAGAGTCATAAAGGACAGAAACAGACCCTAAGGCCCAACTCGAGCATGCCGACCAGATTTTCCAACCTGAAGTAGTCCCATTTGCCTGCATTTGGCCCATATTCCTCTAAACCTTTTCTATCCATGTACCTTTCCAAACATCTTTTAAATTTTGTAATTGTACTCACCTCTACCACTTCAGGCAGTGCATTCAAAAGTCTAATGGCCCATTCAGTAAAAATAGTTCTCATTTCTGTATTTGTTTTGGAAATAGCTGACCTTAGTTGAAATAGCCACATGAGGTGCATTAAGTCACTTCCATTCCTCTGGGGTGAACTTTTAGTCTGAGTTCTGACTCGTGTTCATTCTTCACTGCCTTCAGATGTAACCACGTGTTTGTGGGCAACAGGTGAAAAGAGAATGGCCTGCACATTTACCCTGATAATCAATGTCTCAGCTCACCTATGAATAATGGATACGTCATCAGGCATTGCAGTGCAATCTGCTCACTTGAGAAGGACTATGTCACCTACTTAGAAGCTGGGGGGAAATTGAGAAAAAAAGAATACTTTAAGAATTCTTCTGAGGTCATGGTACATTGAGGAACGTTAGAATCAGTGACTCAGGCACACATCAAACCAAGGAATCTGACCTGCAAATACACAGAAGGAGGATTATTGCAAAGTTTGCACATAGTTGCATTCCCATGTTGTAGCTAGCCATTTGTTATCTACCCTTTCAGTTTTCTGAGGTCTAATTGGCATTTCAAAATAAATTGTTATTGAAATCAAGATAGGGTTTGCTGTCTTATCAGGAAATAGTTGACTTGATTGATTTATGGTTTTAATTTTAAAAATACAAAAGTAAATGATCAACAAAATCTGCTTATCTCCAGTGTGTCTAAGTGCTCAGGAGGAGCCAGTAATCACCGTACTGCCAGCTCCTCTTGGTTGCACACATTGATAAAGGTCTCCTGAACTGACTTCTGTCACTCATTTTTAAGTGGCTTCAGGTCCAATCAATCCATGAGATATCACTATCCACTATGTAAAACTTGTCAGTGTGTAATCTGAAAATCTGGGAATGGTGCAATGATTGACTGGTTCAACTAAGTCCAAGGTACATCCAGGCTTATACCTGTATCTTCATCTCCACCCTCATTACACCACTTTCTTTCCTTGACTTCCTGATTCAGGGTTTACACCTGCAGGTATGCCTTTGGGCAAGCATGCTGTCAAATTTCTCAGTGAACATAAAATATGTATCAGGCTACCAACAAGTGAATATACTGTCATGATTGTGAAGTTATGATCTGATTGCTTTTAGAAAAAAAGGGCTCCTTTTTGTGAAAATAAGTTAATCTCACTGTAACTGGATGCAAAAAGCAAAAGAAAATGGCTGCTATAAGTTGCCTAGCTATTAAGCTGAAAACTCAAAGTGAATTACAGAGAGGCATGTTCAGAGATGTCAGGACTCCCATTCAGGAAATACAAAGTTTAATTAATGACTCATTGTGAGAATATAAAATTGGCTTTGACCAGAAAAAAGCTAAGACCACTAGATGGGAGAAGGGCTATTTCCAGAAGACTAATGCCTTTTATGGAACATAATCTTGCATTTTACAAAGTTACCTGGTAACAGCGGCCATCTTAGCTTGCCAGTTAAGAATGATGCAAAAAGACAAGCTGCCGAGACAAAGAGAGATTCCATCTTAAACCATCCAGAAGAAATCCCTCTCCAAAGAGAGAGAGAGGGAGAGACATAACAGAACAATATAGTCTGCTGTAGAAAGGGACTAGGCAGATGAAGGTGATATACTTAGAGAATAGAACCCCATAAGTTCTCTTTCAAGAAAATCAGGCATCTTGCTAAGACAGCCTGTGCAAGGAAACATAATCTAATCAACTATAGAAGTTATCACACGCCTGGATCTGACTTTAAGCGGTAACTGATTCACTTCAACAACAGAGACTTATTAGACTTATGTCTTACAAGTATTCTTTTGTCTTCTTGTTTCTTCTTTTATTTTTGGTATTGGTAGTTTTTTTTCAGTTCCTAACTTTAACTCTTTAAGTAACCTCCACTCATATCCCACAATAAAACAACTTAAACCTATTTAGGGACAGCCTCACAGCACCGGGGACCCAGGCTCGATTCTGGCCTTGGGTGACTGTCTGTGTGAATTTTGCATGTTTTCCACGTGTCTGCATGGGTTTCCTCCCACATCCAAAGACATGCAGGTTAGGTGGATTGGCCATGCTAAATTGCTCCATAGTGTCCAGGGATAGTAAGGTTAACCATGGTAAAAACCCCATGTGGAGTTACAGGATGGGGTGCAGGGGTGGGTCTGATTGGGATGCTCTTAGAAGGGTCAGTGCAGACCCTAGGGCCAAATGGCCTCTTTCCACACTGAAGGGATTCTATGCTACTTGAGCAACAGCTTAACTAATGGTCTACTTTGACTTGAATCATTTCAAATTAAAAAGGTACTGTATGGGCTACTTTACTGAGGTTCACTGACTACATTGTGGACATGCTGGTTTACCAGTTGCTAAATTATAAATATTGGAATACAAGCAAGGAATGTTTAAAGAAAAGACAGCAACTCAGTTTTAAAAATGCATTCTCAGGATATGAGTATCATTAAAAAAATCCAATATTTGTAGTCTATTTCTAACTTAGCTGGAGATATTAGCAGTTACTTTTCTTCTTTAACTGCAGCAGTTCTTGCAATGGAGTACCTCCACAGTGCTATTAAACATGGAGTTTCACCCTTTTGATGATGAATGAATGTTGATATATACTGAAGCTAGGATGTTATGTACTCTGGAGGGAATCTTTCACTATTGAAAGAGATAAATAGGCTAACATGACAGTTAGGATTTTTCATCAGAATGTTAATTCTTGAATACTGACTGGCCTGCACGATATTGCTTATAGTATATTTATTTCAGATTGCCAGTTTTGTGTTTTTATCCATTTGATGCTGCATTGATAATGCAGCTGCTAATTTAAAATAGGTAACTGCAGTATCAGAACCAGCCAGGCAGTACCCTGTTTACACTGCCTGGCTAGTATTTCAACTCTCATGCCCAGGAGAGAGTTCTGCACACGCATGGCTGCACACATATGCAGAGCCTTTCTCCCAGCAGTTTAAATTTAAATGTTTAGAGAGTGCAGGCAGAAACATCAGCACTGTATAAACACTTAAATCAACCCTGCATAGGTTTAAAGAGTGTTCATGGAGGTCTAAAATACCCTGGAGCACTTCCTAAACCCAGTTTCACATCACAGAGTAGTTCAACTTCATGAAGTGTCAAAACCAAATTTACTCTCCAAAGCTTGCCCTAGAATCAATTCAGACTTTGTTTTTGAATCTATGCCACAATTAATGTGTTGTCTCAAACTAGTTCTGTTTCACAGTGAATGTGAAGCTGCAGTGTAAAACTGCAAGAAGCTTTGTCAATTATTTTTACCGTACTGGCATTCTCCCTGTCAAGTCCAATTTGCACAGTGTACTTCAAAGTATAATGAAAGTATTGCACAAGAGACTGATGTTTACTCTTTTCATGAACATATGACAGTGCTGAACTACTTGGCATTTTAAAACATTCGAAAGACCTAGGAAGTAGCATTACAGAAACCAAATGGAACTGTTTTATCATGCCAAATTACTCCCTACCAAATCCAATCTTCACAGCTTATTTCACTGAGACTGTTGTTTACTCTTTCATGAATATTTGTAACATTTCTTCAGTTATATTATATATTGAAGGTGATATGTTTAAGGATGTAGGTATAACAATCCTTTCGGGAAGGAAATCTACTATCCTTACCTGGTCTGGCCTACCAATAACTTCAGACAAATAGTAATATGGTTGATTATTAACTACTTTTTGAAATGGCCTAGCAAGCATTCAGTTAAAGGGCAAATAGGCATGGGCAGTAAATACTGGCCCAGCCAGCAATGTGCACAACCCATGAATGAATAATGAAAATAAACTATGCAATAGATTTAGGACAGAGAATAGGAAAGAATTGTTTTTAAACACAAAGCAATGTGATATTGTGAAATGAAATACCAGAGTTAGCATTTAAAACAAGACATGTTGATGTTTAAGAATACTTTTGTAAATGGCAAAGGAACAGGGTAGAGTCATAGAGTCGTACAGCACAGAAACAGATGCTTGGTCCAACTCGTCCATGCCAGCAGGATAGCCTAAATTAATTAGTCCTATTTGCCAGCATTTGACTCATATTCCTCTAAACCCTTCCTATTCATGTACTCATTCAGACGCTTTATAAATGTTATAATCGTACCAGCCTCCACCACTTTGTCTGGTAGGAGAAAGTGAGGTCTGCAGATACTGGAGATCAGAGTCGAGAGTGTGTTGCTGGAAAAGCACAGCAGGTCAGGCAGCATCCAAGGAGCACAAAAGTTGACCATTTCAGGCCAGAACCCTGCATCAGGCCTGAAACATCGATTCTGTTGTTCCACGGATGCTGCCTGACCTGCTGTGCTTTTCCAGAAAAACACCCTCGACACTTTCTTTGGTAGCTCATTCTATAAATGCGCCACCCTCTGCATGAAAAAATTGCCCCTTAGATCCCTTTTAAACCTTTCCCCCTCTCACCTTAAACCTATGCCCTCGAGTTTTAGACACCCCTACCCTGGAGAAAAGACCTTGGCTATTCACCCTAACGACATGAAAAGAAGTTACTCCACATACAAAGGAAAGCTACCAGCCTGGAATGGGCAAGCCAATCTAAGCAGGATAATAAAATTGGAAGTGTAATTTTATGAGTTAGGATATTATGTTAATGCAAATGGAGTAAAGATTGAGGCCAGATAGAGAAGCAAGGAAGATGTTCAAGGTAGTACTTAAGGACATGTGTTTCATTTTAATGTCAATGGAGTCTATTCATGTGGAATGTAACACAGTCAATCAGTCTTAACTGGTCCCTATCAGGTGAGCTATATTAACATAATATCCATGGTTTCTCGAGACCTGAAGACTATGTGCTTGAAAACCAATAAGGATTCATCTAAAGGTTATGACTTTATACGTTCACTTCTGTTAGTACTTTTTATGAACTGGTTTCACATTAAGGGAATTTAAAAGCTGGAGCAGTTTGTGGGTGGGATTAAAACTGACAAGAATGTAAATGGATGAGGAAGCCATCCAAGGCACTCACAGCTCCTTTCTTTTTTTTTTAGTGCTTGCACGTGCACGCACCCACAGACAGTCACACACTGATCCAATTCCCAAGTTAGGCAAAACACCCGAGTGGCCAGTGACAAGCAGTGGCCCTTCACATCAAAGGGCAATGCTCACACTCCTGTTTATTTTTTCTTTTTTTTTGGCCAGTGACAAGCAGTGACACTCAAGTCTTTTTTTTCTTTTTTTTCTTTTTTTATTATTTTTTCTTTTTTAAATTTTTTTTTTTAACCCCCACACTACCGCCTAACTGCGGTAGTGCTTATTTTTCCCCAGCACCCATGGTGTGTGTGTGTGTAGGTGTGAGACACAGTGAGAAACACAAGGTGCATGAATCTTTATTCGATTTCCACCACCAGGAAGATAGGAAATCACCCGAGTGGCCAGTGACAAGCACACAGCTCCTTTCTTAACTGCTAATGGGAAGTTAATTTCCACACTTTGGACAACATGTTTCATCAACATATTGCTGCAATAAATGTTGTATCTCAATCGAATGTGCAAACAGACTAACTATGATCAGAAGTAGACCATTTGGCACTGCACGCCTGCTCTGCCATTCAATGAGATTGTGGCTGATGTTTGTGTTCCAAATTCTACATTCCCATCTGTCCCTGATAACTTTGATTCTCCTGCCTAACCTTTAACAATATTCAATGGCCCAATTTTCAGAGGCAGAGAGTTCCAAGGTCACACAGCCCATATTTGAGAAAGAAATTCATGAGCTGCTGGTATATCAAAGATGTGCTTGGACACCCTATCGTATGCAGCCTGCAGAGTCCCTAGAATATGTGTGATATGCTTCATTGTGAATAATATTGGGCAGCAATGAGATTTGAACCAGAGGAGGATGTAGACACACAGCACACGGCCTCATGTGAGGATTATGAAGAGGAGTAGGAAGCTGAAAAGAAAGGTGATGAGGACAATTACTACTAGCAATGCACATTGATCCGAGGATACCTGAGTTTTGTGAGTTCATGTAGGTAGCAGTTCACCTGTCCAACAGTGACATACAAAAGACATTTTTTGGCTCCCTTGCTCCCCAGGACCATTTGTGAATTTTTGGTTACCCACACTTCCTCTCTATCCCAGCCTGCAACTCAAACCAGGTGTGATTGGATGACTTGTTGGCACATTATTCATTTTCTGCTGCTGCTCAATGTATCTCCTCTTCATTGACAGTTTCCAACATAAGCAGCTGAGTGGAGTTTGAACATTCTTGCTCCCTCTGTCATAGACTCGGAACCACTGACTTCAACATCAACTTCTCATTTGTGATTGAGTCACCAGATGGAAACTCAATTATTTGTTACAACTAATCCCTCCAAAGTGAAGGTGCATGGCTGCAAAAATCCTGTGATGGCACCCCTTCGATGAGTCCAAGAAATATTCATCAATGGCCTGTATTAACTTCTGCGAAGGCCCTTACAAGATAAAAGGCCATGAGTGCGTTCTGTCCGAGGTAAGAATACTTAAGGTTTATCATTATGAAGATGATCAAATTTGCCTCACTGATGATATAAAATGTTGAGTGTTGTATAATGCAGCTGTCTGATATTTACTCTGGAGCATTTCCCACAACCACATCCCTAATGGACTAGAACTCCACTGAATCCAACACTCCCTCCTTTGCACTTGTGAGTTGTTAGGCCTAAGGTGATTAACTTTGATTCTCTTTAAAAAAGACTTCCTATTAAAAATTCTACTCTATTCTCCCAGTCCCTCCATCTCCTCCATCTGTTCCAATGATGCCAACTTCAACAAGGGAGCCTCTGAAGTGTCCACTTTCTTCCTCAGTTGAGTATTCCCCACCACCATAGCTGACACAGCCCTCAGCCAAATCCATCCTATCTTCAGCACACCCCCCTACTCTCCCGTCCGCAACAGCAATAGGGTGCCCTTATCCTGGCCTACCATCCCACCAGCATCCACCTCCAGGGGATCAGAAGCTGCTGTTTCTGCCATCACCACCAGCCATGTATTCCCCTCCTTTCCCTTGTCAGCTTTCCGTAAGAACTGTCACTTCGAGGACACCCTGTTCCACTCCTCCATCCTTCCCAACACATCCCCACAGCCCCACGGCACCTTCCCCCGCAACCACAGAAGATATAACACCTGCCCGTTTACTTCTACCCTCCTCTGTCTCCAAGGGCCCAAACACACCTTGCAGGTGAAACAGCACTTTACCTGTACTTTACTCAATCTTGTCTACGACATTCGCTGCTCACAGTATGGTCTTCTCTACATTTGGGAAGTGAATGGGTGACCACTTCGTGGAACACCAATGTTGTCTCCACAAAACAGACCCTGAACTTCAACATACCATCATGTCCCCTGGCCAACATCTCTGTCTCAGGCTTGCTGCAGTGCTCCAGCAAAGCTCAGCATAATCTGGAAAAATAGCACCTAATTTTCCACAAGGGAGCTTTACAGCTTTCTGGACTCAATATTGAGTTCAACAATTTTAGGGCTTGAACACCCTCCCCACTCTTTCCCCCACTCCCACAAGCTAGGCCATGTCATAACATGGTCTGCTATTCCACAACAACCCATTGTTAGCCACTAATAGACCCCATTAGCAGCTGTTCATTCTCATAGGCTGACTGTTATCCATTCTTTAATCTGGGCAAATGTGAGTATTGCAGATGATGGAGATTAGAATCAAGATTAGAGTGTTGCTGGAAAAGCACAACAGTTCAGGCAGCATCCGAGGAGCAGGAAAATCGATGTTTCAGGCAAAAGCCCTTCATCAGGAATCTCCACTCTTTAATCTGCCCAATTATTCCCTCTCCTTGGGCTCTATCTCCACATATCTTTTGCTCCTTATCCCTCCTCCACCCCCAACCTTATCTTCTGCATAAAAACCAATTTATTCCTACCTAAAATCAGTTCTGAGGAAGAGTCACTGGACCCAGAATGTTAACTCTGACTTTGCTCCAAAGTGCTGAGTTTTCCCAGCAATTTCTGTCTTTGTTTCTGATTTTCTTTCATGTTCTTTGCTTTGTTTTTTTTCTGCAGTTATCAGATGATGGAGAGACGTGTGTTCAATCATTGAATCTGTGAGGTTAAATCTGACAGAGAGGCTTGAAATTGGGAAAAGGCTGAGCAGCAGTGGTGGATTGACAGGGATACGAGGAAGTGCGTAGACAGAGGGATGGGTACAACTGTGAGGTAAGTGCATCAAAGAACTGATGTGATGGAGTAGGATTGAGAAGGCAAAGTGAAGCAGTTGAAGTAGTGCATACATCAGGATGTGGGCAAATGTGGGACTTTCCTCACCTTTTCTGGTCTGCTTAGACCATTTACCTACACTACAGCCAGAGGCATGTTACCACACTGGTGGTTTTCAGCTCCTCTATCCCATCCTTCTATGTCTTCTGCTTTCTGCCAGAGGTTTTTTACTCCTATCCCTAACCCCCTCCCCCCCCCCACCCCCTCTTGCAGTACAGGGGAATAATTTTCCTTGCACTCCTCACAACCCCCTGTAACAAATCCAAGGAGGCATCAGTGATGCAGGGTGTAATCTTTCCAAATCTCTTCTTTTTTTTTCTCTTTCCTCCCTTTTTTTTCTTCAGAACTCAAAGAATGATTTTTGGATTGTCCCTTTAAAGAAGAGTTGAGACTGCTTCATGTGGCCCAATGTCAAGGATTGAATGGAAAACGAGGAAATGAAATTATAACAAGGCGGCTTCTGTACAAACCTAGTGGCAGTCACAGTTAAAATGCATTGAGGTTTGCCAGTCAGTGTTAGACAGCCCTCTCCCCACCACCACTCTCGGCTCATCAGCAAGACGGCAACCTTTAACTGCATACACCAGTTAAATGTGAGAAAAGCAGCATTTACACTGAACGTCTATTTTACTCTGTTTAAAGCAACAACATCGCTGTTACAGTAATGAGAAATCATTTAGGAAAACATCTGTAACAGATTTCAAAGAATCAAGTTTTCTTTGTATCTAAAATCAGGCAAGAAGGTAGCCAGCTGTTTGGAATAGAGTGAGTGTTTGTTTCAAAATCATTAGGTTTGTGTGATAAGCATGATTTTCACAGTGACCAGAACCCTTACTGTGATTGCTGGTTGTCATGGAAACTGGAGCCAGCCAATCAGAAAATATATTGATTACACGTGCACTTATCAACACTAAATTGGTGCCCAACCGATATGTACTACATTTACTGTAATACTGTATTATAGTTAGCTGTATTATCTATCGAAGTAATTTTTAAAAAATGTTGCATTCACTCTCTAGTCTGAGTCCCTGGGCAATTCAATTGCTATTCTAACCTGAGGTATTGAATGTTGATAAATCTGCACTAAGAAGCTAGTTTAAAGATCATCTGCCCAGATTTTGAAATTTAAAATGACATAGAATCATCAACATTCATCATTACTACAACTGCGAGACTGACAACAACTTTTGGCATTCATGCATGTGAGGTTAAATTCTAAAGTTGTTAGTAGTGATTCCTTGTTTCTCCACAGGGTGTGCTGTTGGGTTCCCTGCGGTAGGCAGTCTTCAGAAATCACTGGAATTGACAACATTTAATGTCATAGATTTGCAATATCCTTATAAAACAAAAAACCATGAAAAAATATGCCCTAGTTGAATGAAGTGTAACTGGATTCTTTAAAACGTACAAAGTCATAGCTTACTGTTGAACAACCTTGTTTTATTGGATCTCAGGTTGATCTCTTGTTTATCAAGATCAGAGCTGAATATGATTTAAATAGAGAAAGTCTGCAGAAAGCTGCATCACAGAGGGATATGGGAGACCCAAAGCATGAATCACAGAAAGCCAGCACTCAAGTTCAGCAGGTAATAGGGAAAGCAAATGGACTGTCAGCCTTTATTTGATTTTGTTTTTTTTAATTTTGATTGTGATTTTTATTGTCCAGTGTATTTTACAATAAGAATACAAGAAAATACAGTGAAATACTTTCATCTGTTGCCTCCAATAATTTAAGAATAAGGAAAAAAAGTAAAAAGGTAAAAAGAGAGATGTAGGTTAAAGAGAGTCCAGCAATCCAGAGCTAGCTCATCACCGTCAATGACTTCGCCATCATCTACACCAGACCCAACCAGTATCGAAGTCACTTATCCTCAGGCACTATCTTTGCCACTGAGCCAATACTCCTCCGTGCTGCCTCACTGCCACCTGTGCTAGATCAACTAAAGTCAGAGTTGCATCTCTCACAGCTGAGCCCACCTCATCGATGTTGCCGTGATGCCCTCTGTCACTGCTTCACTGGACCCAATGAACGATGAAGTCTCCGATCCTCAGGTGCCATCTTTTACCGGTGGATCTACCTCGCCAACATTATCTCTGCCGATGTAGCAGCAGCCGATTCCAGGTCCTATGCTTGCTCCAAAAAAGTAAGTAGGGGCTCACTCCCCTCCGTGCTGGGCCAGGTCGAGATCCCCGGTAGGCCCGCCCCTGGGTCAATGCCTTGGACATGGCTCGAGACCAATCAAGGTTCGCACTCTGTATCGTCTCTCACTACCACTGATGCCATCCAACCTCAGAGCAGGGTAAGTAATTAAAGAGAAATAAAAGAGACAAAGAAAAAATAAAGAGGTCAGAGCAGATGGGCTCCAGCACAAAAGCCATACTCCTCCATCCATCTTGGACCAGAATCTTATTTCAAAGTATAAAAATAAGGAAATCTTGCTAAAACTATACAAGGCATTAGTCAGACCATAGCTGGAAGACCACAAACAGTGTGTTCCCCTTATTTAAGGAATGATAAACTGCTGTGGGAGGCAGTCTAGAGAAGGTCCTTTAGGTTAATGCGGGTATGTAGGGACTTTCTTATGATCAGAGGTAGTACCGGCTAGGATTGTAGTCATTATAGTTTATAAAAATGAAAGCAGATCTGATTGAAACATAAGACCCTCAGGGGCTTTAACAAACTAGATAGGGGGAAGTTGTTTCCTCTTATGGGAGAGTCTAGGACCAGAAGGCATAATCTCAGAGTAGGGAGTCACCTGTTTAAAACAGAGATAAGGAGGATCCTTTTCTCTCAGAGGTTGGTGAATTTGTGGAATTCTTGCCTTTAAGGGGCTGTTAAGCATATTCAAGGCAGAGATAGACATTTTTTGAATAATTAAGGGAGTCAAGGGTTATGGGGACAAAGCAGGAAAATGGAGTTGAGGATTATCAAACCCGCTGTGATCTCATCGAATGGCAGAGAGGACCTGATGGGTTGAATGGCCTATGCTCCTCTGCTCTTTCATCATAAGATCTTATGGACTGAAAAATAAAAGTAACATTTTGTCCATACAAATGCCAGATAATGATCATCTCTAACAAGAGGGAATTCAACTATTGCTTCTTAACATTCAATGGCATTATCATCATGGAATCACTTGTTATCAACATCCTGAGGGTGACCGTTGACCAGAAACTGAACTAGACAAGTCATATAAATTCTTTGACTCAGCCAGAGGCAGGGAAATCTGTGGTGAGTAACTGAATATCAGACTCGTCAAAGCCTGTCCACCGCTCACAAAACAAGAGTTGACAGATTTCTGTCCATTTGTCTGGATAGAGTGCAGCTCCAAGAACACTGAAGAAACTCAACACTACCCAGGACAAGCAGCCCTCCTGATTGGCATTCTATCCAGCACCTTCAACGTTTGCTCCCTCCTGCATTGTCGCTCAGCTGCACTGTGTATCGTCCATAAAATGCTCTGCAGTGATTCACCAACAATCCTTAGACAGCAACTTCCAAACTGACAAATTCTCACCTTCTCGAGGGATAAGAGCAACAGATGCATGGGAACCTTACCCACTGCAAACTCCTCTCTGAGCCAGCCATCCTCATGATTTGGAAGTGTCTTGCAACATACAATGTTGCTCTATTAAAATTCAGGTTGACAAGCTGGCACTAGTGAAGTGCCACAGGGATCAATGTTAGATTCAAACTATTTATAATCCATAGCAATTGTTTTGATAAGGGGGTCAAATATATAATAGCAATTTTTTAATTCATTTGTTGGACGTGGGTGTCACTTGCTGGCAGCATTTATTGCCTATCTCTTGGCATTGAGAAGGTTGCCTTCAGAAGGTGGTGGTGAGTTGTCTTCATAGAATCACAGAATTCCTACAGTGAGGGAACAGGCCTTTCGGCCCAACAAATCCACACCAACCCTCTGAAGAGTATCCCTCCCAATCATTCCCCATATTTATCCCTGTCTAATGCACTTAACCTACACACCATTGAACACTATGGGCAATTTAGCATAGCCAATTAACCTGCACATCTTTGGATTGTGGGAGGAAACCGGAGCACCCGGAGGAAACCTAAGCAGACACAGGGAAAATATGCAAACTTCACACAGACAATTGACCAAAACTGGAATTAAACCTGGGCCCCTGGCGCTGTGAGGCAGCAGTGCTAACCACTGGGCCATCACTCCTTAAACCATTGTAGTCCACTTGCTGTGAGTTGACCCACAATGCCAATAGGGAGGGAATTCCAGGATTCTGATCTAGTGACAGTGAAGGAACAGTGAAATATTTCCAAGTCAGGATGGTAAGTGGGAACTTGCAGGTAGTGATGTTCCCATGTACTTGCTGCCTTTGTCTTTCTTGATGGAAATGGTCATGGTATTGGAAAGTGGCATTGTCTGAGGATCCTCAGTGAATTTCCACAATGATTCCTGTAGATAGTACATACTGCTGCAACTGAGCATTGGTGGTGAAGTGAACGGGTATTTGTAAATGCAGTGCCAACCAAGCAGCTGCTTTGTCCTGGAAGGTGTCAAGCTTCTTGAGTGTTGTTGCTCCTGAGGATACCATGATCAGTAGGAAAGTAAATTGTCAAGGATTATGTGATGCAGACAGGAAAGTAGAGATGAAATAACAAATAGATTAGCCATAATCTTGTGGAATGGTGGAGTAATATCCTGTATTCCTATGTTATGTAGAGATGGAATCCAGTGAAATGGACTTATACATGGAATTGGGAATAGTATGGATTCGGATCAGGGAAGAACTGGAGAAGAGAGGAAAAACTGATGAGCCAGCAATCGATAAGAGTTGGGTGAGTACAAGGTTCAGTCTTCGGGCCACACAGTGAACCTAAAAGTTTGAACTCCTGCTGCATGCTGTGGTTTTACTCCGGGTTCTCCATCACCCTGATTGACAAGAATAGCTTCCAGTGTAACTGGGAACACTGGAGAACAGGCTGTAAAACCACAAACTTTCTAATCCCAGAAATCTGTTTCTTCCATTCAGGGGGCAGCAGTGAGATTGGTCATGTGATTCCTGAACTTGGGGTTCTCTAATTCCAGGAGAGGGTTCAATGCATAATCCTGCATGTGAGGGTCCAGGGTTTGAGGGGTGGTTCAATTCAGGAGCTCAGAGGAGGGGTTGCGGACCTCAACTTTTAATACCAGTGGGTTTGATTTTGTGGCTGGCTCAGTGTCTGACCCAGGAAGGGTGTGGTTGTATGGGATTGTGTGATGGTGGGCAAGAGCCTACATGTCCAGGAATAAACAACTTATTTTCCTTGGTCTACAAGAGGCAATCCCAAAACTGTCCTCACCTTTCTGGAGCAGTCAGTTTTCCAAGGTTCAAGTTTTCTGATCCAGTTGTAGTGAATCCTAAGCAGGATGGATTAAATTCAAGGCTTAATTTAGGTAGCGTAGTGGCTCAATAGTTAGCACGGCTACTTTACAGCACCTAGGACCCATGTTTGACTCCAGACTTTGGTAACTGTTTGCGAGGTGTTTGTACATTCTCCCCGTGTCTGTGTGAGTTTCTGTGGGTGCTCCAATTTCCTCCCACAGTCCAAAGATGCACAGGTGAGGTGGATTGGCCATGCTAAAACACCTCTAGTGTCCAAGGACATGTGGGCTGGGTGGATTAGCTATGGGAAACACAGGAATAGGGTGGAGGTCTGGGTGGGATGCTCTTCAAAGAATCGGTTCAGACCAAATGGGCTGAATGGTCTCTTTTCGCACTGTAGGGATTCTCTGATTCTTCCAGCATGAAACTGTAACTTGGCAGATGGTGCCTAAGTTCCCAACATGTTTCCATTTTGAGACCTTGAAACCCTTTACTATACCTATCTCCCACTACCAGTTGTTTCTCTATGATAAAACTGCATCCACCACATTTACAATCCATGCAGCAATCTGTACATTAGAACTCTCGGCCCACAATTCTCCAGCTTACCTCCTGTTTCTCTGCTTAAAACACGCCTTTGGTCACTTCCCATAAATCCTTCTCCAGTCCCGCGACCTGCAAAGTGCTGGTGAAGTTTGTTCCAAATAAAGTGCTGGATCAAAATGCTACTTCTGCCTCTGCTACTCTCAGCCATTCACAGTATGAGTACTGAATGGTGATCAATACAGACTGCCAGGCATAAAGGGATTAGAAAGCGTGACTTGTTTCATCAAAAGTCTGGGTGCCATAGTACAGAATCGTCATTTCACATCGATCATCTGGATTCTATTCCAACAGGAATGAAGGGGTGAATGTCCTTCTATAATGATGTAAAAGTACCATATGAAAGGAGTGTTTATTGGATATGGTCCTACAATGTATGACCATATCCAATTTAATATTGAACTAGCAATGTTACTTAGAAAGGATTAGCATTTCTGATGCGGGAAATGAAAGAATTATTGAAAGAAAGCAACAGAGCAATCTCTGGCAAACAGAACTGAAGATCTGAAGAAGGGTCATTGGACCTGAAACATTAATTCTGCTTTCTCTCCACAGATGCTGCCAGACCTGATGAGTTTTTTTCCAGCAATTTCTGATTTTGCCTCTGTTTTTCAGCAACCGCAATTCTTTGAGGTTTGATTTTGTTTGGAAAGTATCTGGCATTTGAGGAAGTGGTATAGGCAGGTACAATGACAACATCTGAAAGGCATCTGGATAGGTACATGAATAGGAAGGGTTTTGAGGGATATGGGCCAAATGGGACTAGATTAATTTAGGATATCCGATTGGCATGGACAGGTTGGACTAAAGGGTCTGTCTCCATGCTGTACAACTCTATGTCTCTATGACGAAGTGCCTTTCATCTAAACATTTAATTGTAGGCGGCGGGGGGGGCATGGTGGTTAGCACTGCTGCCTCACAGCACCAGGGTCCCAGGTTCAATTCCATCTGTGTGGCGTTTGCACATTCTCCCCATGTCTGCATGGGTTTCCTCTGGGTACTCCAGTTTCCTCCCACAGTCCAAAGATGTGCAGGTCAGGTGAATTGACCATGCTTAATTGTCCATAGTGTTAGGTGCATCAGTAAGGGGTAAATGGGTCTG
The DNA here is from genome assembly GCF_047496795.1 of Chiloscyllium punctatum. NCBI lineage: Eukaryota > Metazoa > Chordata > Chondrichthyes > Orectolobiformes > Hemiscylliidae > Chiloscyllium > Chiloscyllium punctatum. Next base: position 127,269,016 of record NC_092739.1, on the reverse strand, counting down.
GGTGGGTTACTCTTCGGAGGGTCAGTGTGGACTGGTTGGGCCGAAGGGCCTGTTTCCACACTGTAGGGAATCTAATCTAATCAAAGCAACCCTAGGTAGGTATTCTTAATCAGTCTGTTCCAACGTGCTGTAATACACCTTTGGAGCAGATGGGACATGAACCAACATCTCCTGGCTCAGAGGTAGGGATACTACCATTACAACACAAGAGCCCCCAACCCTGGGTAAGGCAATAAGCATTCTTTAATTAAAGTGTGGAATCTAAGGAGAATGAATAAGGGACAGAATCAATTTGTTTCGTGACAAACAGGCAGTGCGATAATAGCCATAATTCAGCGTAAGGTGGCAATCTGATTCTGACAGGCAAATATCAATAGCCTGTGCTGCAAATTAAAATGTCACATTGGATTCAGGACTTCTGGGACTCTGGGCATCAAGAACCTACAGTTGCCTCCACATAAAAACTATTGCCCACATACCTCGATCCTCTCTACCTCCATGATTAATTGAGGTGACAAACGTGCATTAAAATATTTACTGTAGAATATGTACAAAATATGCCTGTAGAATGTTTCGACAATGTATTATCTAATAAAGCAAAATCACAATGTGCTACACCTGGTAAACCTTCCACTGGCAGAGAATCTATATTTGCAGCGGCCACTCCCAGCGTGAAACCTACACAAATATACACATCGCTCCAAATATATTTGTCTTAATTTTATCGGGGAAAAGTTGATTTTAACTGTTCACATTCTGAAAAGTCATAGCAATGATGCAAGAACTGTTTTTTTTCTGTAGGAATTATCACTGTACAACCAGTGAAAGATGTCTTAAATTTACTTAATTATATTTACACATGAACATTGAAATCCACATCCATGTCGTATTCACTTCAATAGATGCGCTTGAATAAAAATGAGCTTACGAAGCCCTTTTGGGCACCTGCCGACGGTGCAGATCACATTTACATTAACTCCATGCAATAATAGTAAAAACATTAAAAACTCAATTTGATGTACCATTATTCCTCTTATGAGTGTCTTTATGGATCCATATTGAAGTTTATCACATGAAGGTACATTATCCCTGTATGAATTGCAATAATTGTACCAGCTCAGATATATTTTTCTCATATAAGCTATTCAAATTTTACTGCCATAATCTATACTGATGATCTGGCATTTAAATTAGCATGACTCATAAAGGTCACTGGTCACTTTCAAGAACCGACAAGCTGATTAGAAAAGGGATACTGACTGCAACTATAAATCCTGGCTCTGAGTGGGAAACATAAGCACGCTGTTCCATGTTAATTGAGGAACACAATTCAATTCAATTTCTCCCTTTCCATCTCTCCTGCAGACTTCCTGACAAGGCATTTCTAATAGTAGTTAGGCGCAGTCAGCTCGAGCCAGTATCAGTCCTATATGTTCCACCCAGAGCTGTCCATTACATTTTGTCTTTCACAGCCTCCAGCCGGTTCTCATCAATGTGCTGCCCTTTCATTTATTCACACAGAAATGAGGAGTCCCACTTTGCTTGTTGATAGCTGTCACTGGGTATTGCTGATAGCCAGCAAGATACATGATGAGGGAGTGGAGGGCATGGGTTGAAAAATCAGATGTGTATTTCCTACAATTTTGCTGTCATTGAGAGGGAATTGGACTGAGTGAGAGCAGGTTTATTACACTTAAAAATACATTTGAGGTGGGGGATGGAGTTGTTTCATATCACAATATGACAGTACTTTTCTTCATAAACATTTGCAAATAATTAATTCTTAATTTTGTGAAATAAGTAGAAGGACATTTATAAGCTCTCAATTCTTCATCAAACATGATGAATTTAGACAATTTCAAATGATTACTTCAATAATGCTGTTTATAAATTAGATAATCAGTAACTCGAGAGCAACCTACAGATTATTGCATGATATCACCACATATCAGAAATATGAAATATTATCAATTTATCCGAAGCATAAGGATATTTTGGTGGCATAAGGAAGCAGATATTTGCAGTCTGGACAGACTACATTGCATGAAGTTACAGAATAGGCAAATACAATTTTACAAATTAATCTACTCGGGTTGAGACACTCAGCTAATACATTCCTCTTTACCATTTGAAGTTAAATAAAATCCAGCTCAGATGGTTGAGATCTGGCAAGTCTTTGGCACCTATGGGTGCCATCATTTTAACTTTTACTAAGCATAGGCAACAGAACAAAACTGGCCTCTACACTGGTGTTAAATTTGCATCCTGACTCAAAAAAAATCCAAGAAATCCTGAAATGGAAGATGTGATCCTGCTACAATGAAGGTAATCTGTTCGGGGTTAAGGCTGATTTACATTGGTAGAGCAGAGTAAGGAAATTACAAATAGCTATACACACTGTTACCATGCAGACTTGCAAATTGTCCATAGGTCAGTCCTTTCAGAGGTGAACAGTGCCTGTCTACTTCAAATTATGCTGGAAAGTCAATGTATCTCATCACAGGTTAGCCAAGCAGTGCCTACACAAGTGACATTTTGCAGTGACAAGATGCTGACATAAGTCCAAAGTTTTGCCTACCACACAATTAAACAATGTTATGTATGAATATCATTGCTGATATGTTATCCTGTACATTGATCATATGCCCAGTGATTAGCTGATCTAGTCAAACAACTTTTGCAAAGGTGGTGGTCATCTGTGTTCTTGAATCGCTGCAGTCCATTTGGTTGACTCACAATGCCATTAGGGAGGAGGTCAAGGATTTTGACACAGCAACTATGAAGGAACAGCAATATATTTCCAAGTTACAATGGCGAGTGGCTTGGAGGGGAATTTGCAGGCGGTGGTGTTCCCATATATCAAATGCCTTTGTCCTTCTAGATGGTTGTGGTTGTCAGTTTGGAAGGGTTTTTTTTAGATGATACACCATGCTACAATTGAGCATCGGTGGTAGAAGGGGTGAATGTTTAAGGATGTGGTGCGAAGAAAATTGATGGTTGTTTGCTGGACAATGCTAAATGTCATGTGTGTTTTTCAAGCTGAACTCATCCAGGGAAGTGGGGAGTATTCCATCACACTCCTGATATATGCCTTGTGGATAATGTGACTTTGAAGAGTCAGGAGGTTACTCAATTACCAATCTCTGCTTTGTTCTTTAAGTAGTTATATGGCGAGTCCTGTTCGGTTTCTGGAGAATGATAAGGATGTCAGGATGTTGATAATGGGGCAGATAGTGATGGTAACCATTGAACATCAAGAGGTAATAGTTAGATTTTTCCTTATAGGATATGGTCATTTCTTCGAGGAGAAAGTGAGGACTGCAGATGCTGGAGATCAGAGACGAAAATGTGTTGCTGAAAAAGCGCAGCAGGCCAGGCAGCATCCAAGGAGCAGGAGAATCGACATTTCGGGCATGAGCCCTTCTTCAGGAATGAGGAAAGTGTGTCCAGCAGGCTAAGATAAAAGGTAGGGAGGAGGGACTTGGGGGAGGGGCATTGGAAATGCGATAGGTGGAAGGAGGTCAAGGTGAGGGTGATAGGCCGGAGTGGGGGTGGGGGCGGAGAGGTCAGGAAGAAGATTGCAGGTTTGGAAGGCGGTGCTGAGTTCGAGGGATTTGACTGAGACAAGGTGGGGGGAGGGGAAATGAGGAAACTGGAGAAATCTGAGTTCATCCCTTGTGGTTGGAGGGTACCTAGGCGGAAGATGAGGCATTCTTCCTCCAACCGTCGTATTGCTATGGTCTGGCGATGGAGGAGTCCAAGGACCTGCATGTCCTTGGTGGAGTGGGAGAGGGAGTTGAAGTGTTGAGCCACGGGGTGGTTGGGTTGGTTGGTCTGGGTGTCCCAGAGGTGTTCTCTGAAACATTCCGCAAGTAGGCGGCCTGTCTCTCCTATATAGAGGAGGCCACATCGGGTGTAGCGGATGCAATAAGTGATGTGTGTGGAGGTGCAGGTGAATTTGTGGCGGATATGGAAGGATCCCTTGGGGCCTTGGAGGGAAGTAAGGGGGAGGTGTGGGCGCAAGTTTTGCATTTCTTGCGGTTGCAGGGGAAGGTGCCGGGAGGGGAGGTTGGGTTGGTGGGGGGTGTGGACCTGACGAGGGAGTCACGGAGAGAGTGGTCTTTTCGGAACGCTGATAGGGGAGGGGAGGGAAATATATCCCGAGTGGTGGGGTCCGTTTGAAGGTGGCAGAAATGATGGCGGATGATACGCTGTATATGGAGGTTGGTGGGGTGATAGGTGAGGACCAGTGGGATTCTGTCCTGGTGGCGGTTGGAGGGGTGGGGCTCAAGGGCGGAGGAGCGGGAAGTGGAGAAGTTGTATGGTATTGGAACTGGTCCTCCTGGGACCAGATGTGGCAGAGACGAAGGAATTGGGAATATGGGATGGCGTTTTTACAGGGGGCAGGGTGGGAGGAGGTGTAGTCTAGGTAGCTGTGGGAGTCGGTCGGTTGGTAAATGTCCGTGTTGATTCGGTCGACCGAGAAACGCCAGCTCGTGGACACCTCCTCCTACTGCCCCCTTGACCATGACTCCACCTCCCACCACCAAACCATCATCTCCCAGACCATCCATAACCTCATCTCCTCAGGGGATCTCCCATCCACCGCCTCCAACCTCATAGTCCCACAACTCCGCACCGCCCGTTTCTACCTCCTGCCCAAAATCTACAAACCTGATTGCCCCGGCCGACCCATTGTCTGATCCTGCTCCTGCCCCACCGAACTCATCTCTGCATACCTCGACACGGTCCTGTCCCCCTTAGTCCAAGAACTCCCCACCTACGTTTGGGACACCTCCCACGCCCTCCAACTCCTCCATGACTTTCGCTTCCCCGGTCCCCAACGCCTTATCTTCACCAAGGACATCCAATCCCTATACACCTCCATCCCCCATCACGAAGGACTCAAAGCCCTCCGCTTCTTCCTTTCCCGCCATACCAACCAGTACCCTTCCACTGACACCCTCCTTCAACTGACTGAACTGGTCCTCATTCTGAACAACTTCTCTTTCCAATCCTCCCACTTCCTCCAAACCAAAGGAGTAGCCATGGGCACCCACATGGGCCCCAGCTATGCCTGCCTCTTTGTAGGATATGTGGAACAGTCCATCTTCCGCAGCTACACTGGCACCACCCCCAACTTTTTCCTCCGCTACATCGATGACTGTATCGGCGCTGCCTCACGCTCCCACGAGGGGGTTGAATAGTTCATTCACTTTACCAACACCTTCCACCCCAACCTCAAATTCACCTGGACCGTCTCAGACTCCTCCCTCCCCTTCCTAAACTTTCCATTTCTATCTTGGGCGACCGAATCAACACGGACATTTACTATAAACTGACCGACTCCCACAGCTACCTAGACTACACCTCCTCCCACCCTGCCCCCTGTAAAAACGCCATCCCATATTCCCAATTCCTTCGTCTCCGCCGCATCTGCTCCCAGGAGGACCAGTTCCAATACCGTACAACCCAGATGGCCTCCTTCTTTAAAGACCGCAATTTCCCCCCAGACGTGATCGACGATGCCCTCCACCACATCTTCTCCACTTCCCGCTCCTCCGCCCTTGAGCCCCGCCCCTCCAACTACCACCAGGACCGAACCCCACTGGTCCTCACCTACCACCCCACCAACCTCCATATACAGCGTATCATCCGCCGTCATTTCCGCCACCTCCAAACGGACCCCACCATCAGGGATATATTTCCCTCCCCTCCCCTATCAGCGATCTGAAAAGACCACTCCCTCCGTGACTCCCTCATCAGGTCCACACCCCCCACCAACCCAACCTCCACTCCCGGCACCTTCCCCTGCAACCGCAAGAAATGCAAAACTTGCGCCCACACCTCCCCCCTTACTTCCCTCCAAGGCCCCAAGAGATCCTTCCATATCCACCACAAATTCACCTGCACCTCCACACACATCATTTACTGCATCTGCTGTACCCGATGTGGCCTCCTCTATATTGGGGAGACAGGCCGCCTACTTGTGGAATGTTTTAGAGAACACCTCTGGGACACCCAGACCAACCAACCCAGCCACCCCGTGGCTCAACACTTCAACTCCCCCTTCCACTCCACCAAGGACATGCAGGTCCTTGGACTCCTCCATTGCCAGACCATAGCAATACGACGGTTGGAGGAAGAAAGCCTCATCTTCCGCCTAGGTACCCTCCAACCACAAGGGATGAACTCAGATTTCTCCAGTTTCCTCATTTCCCCTCCCCCCACCTTGTTTCAGTCAAATCCCTCGAACTCAGCACCACCTTCCTAACCTGCAATCTTCTTCCTGACCTCTCCGCCCCCACCCCCACTTCAGCCTATCTCCCTACCTTGACCTCCTTCCACCTATCGCATTTCCAACACCCCTCCCCCAAGTCCCTCCTCCCTACCTTTTATCTTAGCCTGCTGGACACACTTGCCTCATTCCTGAAGAAGGGCTCATGCCCGAAATGTCGATTCTCCTGCTTCTTGGATGCTGCCTGACCTGCTGCGCTTTTCCAGCAACATATTTTCGGCTATGGTCATTTCTTGGCAAGTGAATGCTTTAAATGTTACTTGTCATCTGTCAGCCCAAACCTGGATATTGTACATGTCTTGCAGGATTTGGACCTGGACATCTTCAGTATCTGATGATTGCGAATGCTGTTGAACTTTGTACAACCATCAGCAAACATGCTCACTTCTGAACTTATAATGCAAAGGAGATCATTATGAAGGGAAGCAGCTGAAGATATTTAAAGCCAAGACACTACCATGAGCAACTCTTGCAGAGATGTCCTGGAGCTGAGTTGATTGCCCTCCAACAACCACAGTCTGTGTGATGGGTATGATTCCAAACAGAAAAAAGATTTCCCTGATTCCCACTGACTCCAGTTTTCCTCTGACTCATTGATGCTAGCCACAATCAAATCCATTCAAGATATCAAGGGCAATCACTTCCATCTCACCTTTCGAATTCAGTTGTCCCGTCCATGTTTGAACCAAGGCTGAAATGATATCAGGAGCTGAGTGACCCTGGCAGGACTCAGTGGTGCAAATAGTAGAAATTAGCAATGTGATTATTTTAGTCTTGGGATGTAACCCATTTATATGTGTAGCCCGCTTCCATATCTGTATCTGCTCAACTAGTGCAAAAGATAGCTCAATGTCAAATTACTTTGAAAATAAACTGTGTTAAACACCACAATCTTTTGTGCTGGCTATACCAATTACTTGTTGGAAAACAGTGCAGACCTCCAGGTGCTGATGTTTAAATGTTAAAAATATTGGGTTGAATCATTTTAAAATTTAATTCAGTTCTTCTGTAGAATAAGGCGAAGTAGACACTTTTTAAAGACTACGTTATTCAATTCGCCCAATCACAGTGCTGCAAACTTTTTGCCACTCTGCATAAAAATGCTGCATCCTCCAACCCCTGCAAACTGTAATCATCTCAGTCTGCAAACATTATATTACGTGACTGAAAGAGCATCACTTCTTTCAATTTTGTGAATTAATTACAATTAATTACCATAACCAAGTGGGGGTCTACACTTATGGAAAATTGCACACTTGAAGTGTCTCTGCAGCCGATACTATCTGTGGCAAAGGCAATCAGTTGTCAGCTATTTCTGCATATCTAGGCCGAATCAGAAGATTGTGGTTGCTTAGTTTTTTTTATTCTCCCACGTTAGTTGTAATTAGCCAGGTGACATACCATCTCATGGTAATATGCTATATGATCGTAACATTATCAAACTCATAATACCCCATACAATATCTTCCTTCTGCAATAGGAACAAAACAGAAGACTCAGTATTGCAATAACGGTGTAATTGTCAGGAAGAGGTGAGAACAGTAAAGGAAGTCTGACTAGATGTTCAAGAAGAAAGGGAGACTGGAAGCCAGAAACTTGAGGTCCATTAGCCTAACATCCAGCACTGGGAAAATGCTACAGTCCATTATGATTGATGAAACAGCAGGTCATTTGGAAAAGCTTAATGTAAACAAACATAGTTTGTGAAAGGGTAGTCATTCTTGACAAATTTGCAAAAGCTCTTTGAGGATATAGCAAGCAGAATTGATGCAGTGGAGGCGGTAATTGTAGTGTATTTGATTTCCAGAAGGGATTTGATAAAGTGCCACACAAAATATTCTTGCACAAGATAGGCGCTCTCACTTTTGAGGGTAAAATATTAGCAGAGATTGAGGATTGGTTAGCACACAGAAGAAAGATAATCAGGATGAATGTTCTTTTTCAAGTTGGAAAGGCATAGCTGGTGGAATGCCACAAGTTCAGTCCTGGGGCCTCAATTATTTACTAACTAATCATTAATGACTTGGAGGACGGGCAAGAGTGTAAGGTATCCAAATTTTCTGATGATATAAAAATAGATGGAAGGACACGTCGTGATGAAGACATAAGAGGATATTCCCAACAGCTTCTCTCTCGTCAGTCATAGGGCATTAAAGCAGCTCAGCTATGCCACTCTGCCTAAAAGGTTGGTTAACTCAGTTGATGAATGGCTGGTCCACAACGTGGAGTGAATCCAATACCGTTAGCTCAGTTCCTGCTACTGGCTGAGGTTACAGTGAAGGACTCATTCTCAACCTTGCCCTTCCTCTACCGGACCACTTGTGAAAACAACTGTCAGCTCTTCATGTGTAATTTTGTCCCAAACTGTATTTACTATTGTGCTGTAGAAAAACACAGTATTCATTTTGTGAATAGTAAGTTTTTAAGATCTGGAATAATGTCCAAATCTCTAATATTATGAGTCAGCATTAAAATTGCTTTTAGTTGAACAGTTAACAGTCAAAGTTGGCAAACTCTGTTCCTCTTGAAATTTTTGCTTTTCTTGGTTTAGTGGCTGAGTCAGCTAGGTCATTGCAAGAGGAGAATGCACACATTTTGGCAGTTTTCCATTCTAGGGCAGGTTGTGTAATACAAGCTTTGACTGACCAACGTCCATTGCTGCTTCACTGCTGCCATGAATTTGGCACTGAGATGTTCATCTTCAGATCTCTACTTTATTTTAACTGTGGGCAATAGTGTTGAATCGATTGCACCTAATTAGTTTACCCATTATGCAGCACGCCCACTTTCCTTTCCAATAGCCAGAGGCTAACTTGTCCATTTTACAACTTTGCCAAAGGTACAATCACTCGAACAGCACATTGTTAGTGTTGCTGGCAATACAGTAGCTATTTTACATGCAGCAACATCCGATAAACAATTTCAAAATGAAAGACCTGTTAATTGTTTTTGTTGATGATATTGGTTAAGGAAAGATCATCAAGCCAGGAGCCTGGAGAAGTTCCCTATGGTGCTTCGAATTGTGCCATCTGAGTGGCACAGTATTCCTGATGTACTCTGACAGAGGGGTCCAACTGATAATCTTGTAACCCAGAGCTTATAGTGTTAAAAACTGGGTGAGCTCATCTTACCTTCTTGGCAATTAGAGTTAACATCAGTGGCCCAACAGAGGGTCTGGATCTCTGCATTTGAATGATGCCCAGAGGTGCCAGCAGTAAAATGCAGGTGATGCCTGGACAGGATTGACTTGAGTCCAATACCAGCCACAGTTGAATATCCCACATCATGTTTTACTCAGATTAAAAAATATCCACTTGGACAAGGTACCTGAGGAAGTCTGGGCCATAGAAACGCTCATCAATAAGTCTCCTCAAACTAACAACAGAGTAAATTGTCAGCAGGGAAGAGAAGAGAAAGAAAATAACTACATCTGACTAAAATCTATCAAGGTGCAAGTATTTATCGGAATCCCTCCCTACCACCAAAAGATGTCCATGTTTTTGCTACATGTCTAAATAATGATCTAATTTTCATCTCATAACTCATAAAATAAGTCTAATAATGAACAAAATAACATGAGGAAGTGAGAGGAGGGAGCATGGCTGGAAGGTGCCACACAGTTCTGTAATTGCTTGAAAGTGAACAGCTAAGAGTTGCAGAGAAGGCATCAGCAGCTCCACATCTGCCATTTTAAGTATTACTTCACGTGCGGCTTATGGCTGCGGGTGGCTTCCTGTCGGGAATTGAAATAATTAGGGGTGTCAGTCAAAAAATCTAAAACCCTTATTCTGAACAAAAGACTGGGAAGTGGAAACTTCGATTACCCTCCAGTCCCTCAAGACCTAACTCAAATACTATTTCTCCCAAAATGTGATGACCACAGCCCAACAAATTGCCAGGGGATGTTCTTCACAGGCATCACAGAACTGATGAAAGAGGCTGCTCTCAATCCTTCTTTACTTTCATCCGAAACTAACAGTCTACAATATTAATACATTATTGTAGCACCAGACATGAACAATGACTCTCTTTTTCAGTTATTTAAGTGAAATACATGAGAAAATGTAATGCTTAGTACTTTTCCATCAGATGATAGTGATATTTAATATTTCTTCACCATTTTCCTCCTGATATTCTTCTTTAACTCCACAATATCTGGTAAATCATTGACTGTACAAGCAGCACTCGGAGGAGTATAGGGAGTGTTTAGCTGTCATGAGGCTACAGCAGATTACAATATAGATCATTCTGCCATAACACAATATTTGTTAACACAAATTTGCTGTAATATGATTGACGAAATTGGGAACACTGTTTCTAAAGCATGAAGTTTTAATCGTGTATTGGTTATAACATGATTCTGGCCCCATTAGTTTAAATAGTGCTGCCAATATGCGATTTTCTTATAACATGGGATTGCATGAGAACAGGACTATCGTGTTGTATCAGAACTGACTGTATAACCTACTTGAAGTATCCAACCATGCTTCAATCCCAGTATTTAACTTCTCATACACATGAGAATTGTTAGTAACACAGTTACAGTTTTCATTGGCTAATCTTTATCTCGGTTCTACTCTTCTATTTAATTTATACGTGCTGATCTCCTCTCAGTACTGTTGCACTAAGCTTTTTATTTTTAACAAAGGGTTTCATTGGCTGGATTTTCTTCGAGAGCTAGCGGTTAAATTAAGAAACAGAACCACAAAGGCAATAATCTCTGGATTGCTACTTGAGCTGTCAGCAAATTAGCATTGGCTACATAGATAACAGTGTTATATGGGTAATCCAGAGGTTTGTGTGGGAGAAATGGGTTTCAATGAATGAACAGTGCCTCTGGTAACAGCAAAAGAGGGAGCTGCACTATTGGATTGAGTTTGTGGGACCACGGTCCTGATGAATTAAATAACAAGAGCTGTAGGTATAAATAATTTGGAGTGAAGTGGGTTGAGGTCTCTAGTGACAGAGAGTTAGGAAATTAAAAAGTAAGAACAAAGCAACAGTAGAGGATGATGAATAGGGTAAGCAAACCAAAGAATGACAGGAAGAGACAATCTGTACAAAAGAATACACTAGCAAATGGGTTTGGATTTGGAAAAATATCACAAAGACAGAATTGAAAGCTCTTTATTTGAAAGTATGTTCCATTTTTAACGAGACAGATTAATTCATTCACAAGTAGAAATAAAATGTATGATCTGATACATGAAATATGATTGCACTGTGACCAAAACTGGGAACTGATTATTCTAGTTACCCAACTTTTCAGAATAATAAACAGAAACCATGGCATCAAAGAGCCCTAGCCAAACAGGACTTAATTGGAACCAAGAGGAGAAAGCTCAATTTGTTGGAATCATACATAGAACAATAAATGCCTATAAATGGCAATAACCTCCCCATACCTAGTATGACGACACAGTGGCTAGCAAAGCTGCCTCACAGTACCAGGTCCTGGATTCAATTCCAGCCCCGGGAGACTATCTGTGTGGAGTTTGCACATTCTCCCTGTGTCTGCATGGGTTTCTTCCGGGTGCTTCAATTTCCTCCTATAGTCCAAAGATGCACAGGTTAGGTGGATTAGCCGTGCTAAATTGTCCATAATGTGCAGGCTGGGTGGATTAGCTATGGGAAAAGCAGGGTTACAGAGATAGGGTAGTGGATGGGACGTTCTTCCGAGGACCAGTGTGGACTCAATGGGCTGCCCCCACACTGGACAGATTCTATGGTATACAACAGAAAATTGTGATGGTTTATGTGAGCCAATCCCCTCTATCCAGAGACATCACTGCAGCAATTCTTAAGAGGAGTGAGCTAGGCCTAATTAGCTCCAATTACATCATCAATTATATTCCTTCCATCATACGGTCAGAAGCGGAGATCTTCATTGATGATGTACAAATGTTCAGCATCATTCACAGTTCTTCAGATATTGAAATAGTCTGTGTTCATAATGTAGCAAGACCTGGACAGCATTCTATATTGGGAAAGTAACATTCACGCCATACAAATGTCAGACAATGATAATCTCCAACAAGAGAGAATCGAACAATCTCCTTCTGGTATTCAAAGCCATTGTTATCCCCCACTTACAACATCCTGGGCATTACTATTGACCAGAAACTGATCTGGATCAAACTTATATACTTTTTCACGCAGAAGGTGGTACATGTGTGGAATGAGCTGCCAGAGGAAGTGGTGCAGACTGGTACAATTGCAACATTTGAAAGGTATCTGGGTGGGTATATGAATAGGAAGGGTTTGGAGGGATATGGGCCGGGTGCAGGCAAGTGGGACTAGATTAGGTCAGGGTATCTGGTCGGCATGGTCGAGTTGGACTGAAGGGTCTGTTTCTATGCTGTACATCTCTATGACTCTATATTAATACTGTGAGAGCAGGTTGGAAGCTTAGAATTTTGTGGTGAATAACTGACCTCCTGACTCCCCGGATAAATGAATAAGAAACGGGAGGAGACCATGCAATCTTTCAACCTTGAATGTTCCCTCATTCAATAAAATTATGTCTGATCTGATTACTCCAGCCTTGTGTGACTGTCTGTGTGGAGATTGCACATTCTCCCCATGCCTGTGTAGGTTTGCTCTGGATTTCACCCGACAGTCCAAAGATATGCAGGTTAGGAGGATTGGCCATGCTAAGTTACCTTGTAGTGTCCAGGGGGGTGCAGGTTTGGTACGTTAGCCATGGTAAATTGGGGTTATAGGGATAGGGTGATGGGGCTGGGTCTGTGTGGGGTGTTCTTTGGAATGTTGGTGCAAACTCAATGGGCCAAATGCATCAACCTATGTAGGTTAGTCACTCATTCCAGTGACTGCATCCTGTAAATCAGGCATTCTGTGCAGTGCTATCATGGAGAATGGGGTCTCAGGCTAACAACCTCCAGATTGACTTTTTGTGCCCAACACCTCCACCACCCCTACCCCCTACATCTCTTTTTCCCATCATCTGTGTGCTTGTTAAGAACCAGACCAGACCCACCCCTCCCTCTACTCCTTAGAGTATTGTAAGGTGATAGCCTAGACCCAAACTGTTATATTTATTCAAAGGGAAGTATAAGGTGCAGTATTCTAGTTGTGATTCAATTGGTATACCACCAGGCTTTAATCAAAAAACATTTTGTTCCTACAACATAATTAAAATACACAAAACAAGAAGAATTGGCATAACTTTAACTCTGTTGAAATACCTATCAAGTTATTGTATCATTTAACGACTAACCACCAACTGTTGCAATACAGGCAGCATCCCATAAACACACACTTTGGCAAAAACACAATTAACAGCATAGTTCTGGTTCTCATGTGCTGCCTCTCTCCAGTCCAGAAAAAGAAATAATCTGTCTCTTTTGATTTTTTAAGAGGAAACCTTGGTGTCTCAGACTCTAGCAGCAGAGAACTCAAGCTTTAGCAACCAGCGGACCTCAACTAACTGAAAGCGAAACTAAAAGCCTTCCTGGGTCTGTGTGAGCCCTGACCCCAACCACTCATGATTCTTTTGTCTTATTCTAAAACAAATTCCCAGGAAGAACTCAAAAGCTGTTTACCAACTGCCTACCTGAGTGATACATTTCAGAACCACTGTGACAGTACCCCTTTGCAAGAGAAATAGCACAGAACACATCTCTTAAAGACACAGTACCGTCATAAACTGTTTAGATGTTGCACTGTGTGGGCTGAGATCAATTTCAACCAAAAAAGGTAAGTGGGGTCCTAGTTACGTCATGGGGTTCCAGTTTCCACAACTAAAAGGTGCCTTTTCCTTAAACACTTGATAAAAGTCCCTTTCAGGATGGAGCATATCACTGGTGCCATTGCAGGGTAAGGTCATCAGTGCAATTTGAGGCTATTGCTACCTCAGTGTCATCAGACAAAGATAGCCAAAATTAATACCACTTTCTTGAATTCACTAGTGGTGTTTTAAAACCTCTTCCTCAATGAAACAGAGAAGCTAACAGGAAAAACACAAAATAAAATCATCAGCAGTAAATCTGCTATCACAATCAGACAAATTGTGCCATGCAAGGGTTAATACTGCTTCGACTGCAGAATGCAGTATTATGGCATATATATTTTTCTATACAGAACAAGATGCAATGCATCAAGCCCTATATTGTTATTTGAGAATTCCTATAATTTTACTCTATATTGCCATTTTGTGACATGCATTTCTGTTTAAGTATTCTTTTTTTTCTTTTTGTCTCCCTTAAAGCCATTTAGGAATAAAAGATATTCCTCTGAGCGCACCCACTGTTATCGCATTTTAGAGAGCATCAAAGAAGAGATAAATATTAACAGTGGGAGAGCAGTACAATGCTGACTTTTTCCTGCAGAAATGGAATTAGATGTCACTTCTTTGATGATAATTAATTACTGTTCTTTTTTTTCTTTTTGACTTGGACTCCTGAGTGCCTATCAAGCTGATGACACCCTAGGGAGTCTTTGTTCTGAATGGGCACAACCTAACATGGGGAATGAAGGAAAAAAGAAAGAGGATTCCGGTCCAATCAATTCATTCTAGCAATTCTATTGATTAGCAGCAGCAACATTTTTCATTTATTAATTATGAGGAAATTTTTCTCAGTTGCCTTTCCCCGTTCAACTTTTGATACCTCAGCTGCAGTCAACATTTGTCTGACAATGTGGGCATGTACATATGTGTATTTGTGAATGAACCAGTGATGCATATGTCAGGGAATTAATTTACTTCAAAAGTTTACCTAAACATAAATATTTCTTTTTAATTATTCAAGGAAGTGAAAATAATTTTCACATTAGAGAACCACTTGGAGAGAAAGAAAAATGCAGGGCTAAGAGAGTGATTGGGTCAAAAAACCTCTTTTAGTGCTGTAATTTATAAGACCATAAGATCTTAATAAATAGGAGCAGGAGAAGACAGTTCAGGCCCTCATGCTTGCTCCACCATTCAACAGGATCATAGTTAATTAAACCCTTCAAGCCCACTTTCCTATCTTTCCCCATAACCCTTGATTCCACCACTGATCAAGAATCTATCTATCTCAGCCTTAAATGTACACAAGGACTCTGTGCCCACATCTCTCTGTGGCAAGGAGTTCCAAAGATTCATAACCTTCTGAGAAAATAAATACTTCCTCATCTCAGTCTTAAATGGTGCCCCTTTATTCTGAGCCTATTCTTTCTGTCCTAGACTCTCCCATGAGGAGAAACATCGTCTCAGCATTTACCCTGTCAAGTCTCTTAAGAATCTTATATGTTTCAATTCTTCGTTGGCTCCTTGAATTTCGGTATAGTGGATAGGTACATCATTGGATTAGTAACCCAGCAGATCTGAACCAACGGCCTACAGGATGTGAGTTTAACTCTTCAATGTAGGTTAAGGAGTTGAACTCTGTTCTCTTTTAACTCTTGAACTATAAAAATGGGTACAGATGATCTCTCATTAATCCACACCCACTGATCCTTTGTGGTGCAGTTCTGCAATACTACAGCTGTCCCTGTAGAGGCATCTAATGGCTTTAATTGATCTTTCTTCATATTATGTTTTGTTAAACTTTTAACTGTGTAACACAGTTATGATACCCACAATCCTGTTTTTGGTGTCTAATTGGAAAGTCATTCATCCATTAGGCACAAGTCAAGATGAGGTCTTTACTATTAAAGTGTTTGCACATTGATTACATGACCCACGTTCCAACAAAGAACTTGCGTCCAACCTAGTGCCGAGACCACCATATTATGGAGATGCAACCTGTATCAGTCATAGCAACTGCGAGGCCTTTTGCTTGGTATTAAAACTTAACTGGCTCATTATTAACAAATCTGCCATCACTCCCCAGAATCTGGTCGTGACCCCAGCCCCATACTTACTCTCTGATGTATAGGTAACTTGGTATATAGGACATAGAACATATAACAATACAGCGCAGAACAGGCCCTTCGGCCCTCGATGTTGCGCTGACCTGTGAACTATTCTCAGCTCGTCCCCTACAATATCTCATCATCATCCTTGTGCTTATCTAAGGATTGTTTAAATCTCCCAAATATAGCTGAGTTAACTACATTAGCAGGTAGGGCATTCTTTGCCCTTACCACTCTCTGAGTAAAGAACATGCCTCTGACATCTGTCTTAAATCTATCACCTCTCAATTTGCAGCTATGCCCCCTCATACAAGCCAAAGTCACCATCCTAGGAAAATTACTTCCACTGTCCACCCTACCTAATCCTCTGATCATTTTGTATGTCTCTATCAAATCTCCTCTTAGCCTTCTTCTTTTCAATGAGAAAAGACCTAAGTCTCTCAGCCTTTCCTCATAAGACCTTCCCTCCAGACCAGGCAACGTCCTGGTAAATCTCCTCTGCACCTCTTCCAATGTTTCCACATCCTTCCCAAAATATGGTGACCAGAACTGTACACAATATTCCAAGTGTGGCTGCATTAGCATTTTGTATAGTTGCAGCATGAAATGAAACTTAACACACCGTATGCCTTCTTAACAGCACTATCAACCTGGGTGGCAACTTTCAGGGATCTATGTACATGGACTCCAAGATCCCTCTGCACATCCACACTACCAAAAATCTTTCCATTGACCCAGTTATTCTTCCCAAAGTGCATCACCTCATATTTAGCTGCATTGCACTCCATTTGCCACCTCTTAGCCCAATTCTACAGTTTATCCAAGTCCCCCTGCAACCTGGAACATTCTTCCAAACTGTCCACTACTCCACCGACTTTAGTGCCATCTGCAAATTTAATAATCCATCCACCTATGCCTGCATCTAAGTTATTTATAAAAATGACAACATCAGTGGTCCCAAAACAGATCCTTGTGCCACACCACTAGTAACCGGACACCAGGCTGAATATTTTCCATCAAACCACCACTCACTGCCTTCTTCCAGAAAGCCAGTTTCTAATCCAAACTGCTAAATCACCCTCAATCCCATGCCTCTGCATTTTCTCTAACAGCCTACCATGTGGAACCTTATCAAAGGCTTTACTGAAGTCCATGTATACCACGTCAATTGCCCTACCCTCATCTACATGCTTGGTCACCTTCTCAAAAAACTCAATGAGGTTTGTGAGACACGACCTGCCCTTGACGAAACCATTTGACTATCTGAAATCAAATTGTTGCTTGCTAGATGATTATAAATCTTATCTCTTATAATCCTTTCCAAAACCTTTCCTACAACAGAAGTAAGGCTCACTGATCTATAATTACCTGGGTCACCTCTACTGCCCTTCTTGAACAAGGGCACAACATTTGCAAGCTTCCAGTCCTCTGGTACTAAACCTGTAGACAATGATGACTCAAATATCAAAGCCAAAGGGTGGCATGGTGGCTCAGTGGTTAGCACTGCTGCCTCACAGCACCAGGGTCCCAGGTTCGATTCCAGCCTGAGGTGACTGTCTGTGTGGAGTTTGCACATTCTCCCTGTGTCTGCGTGGGTTTCCTCTGGGTGCTCCGGTTTCCTCCCACAGTCCAAAGATGTGCAGGTCAGGTGAATTGGCCATGCTGAATTGCCCATTAGTGTTCGCATTAGGAGGGAAATGGTCCTGGGTGGGTTACTGTTCGGAGGGTTGGTGTGGACTGTTTGGGCTGAAGGGCCTGTTTCCACACTGTAAGTAATCTAATCTAAAGTAATCTCTACTATCTCCTCCCTAGCTTCCCAGAGAATCCTCAGATAAATCCTATCTGGCCCAGGGGACTTGTCTATTTTCACTCTTTCTGGAATTGATAACACTTGTTCATAACTAACCGCGATCCTTTCTAGTCTAATATCTTGTACCTCATTCTTCTCCTCTACAATATTCTCCTTTTCCTGAGTGAAAACCAATGAGAAATGTTCATTTAGCACCTCTCCGATCTCCACGGGGTCCACACTCAAGTTCCCACTTATATCTTTGACTGGCCCTATTCCTACCCTAGTTGTCCTAGTACTCTCAGATACCTATAGAAAACTTTAGGGTTGTCCTTTATTCTATAAAGGAATCCTATAAAGGATTCTCCTTTATTGTTAAAGACTGCTCATGTCCTCTCTTTGCTCTTCTTAACTCTTGCTTTAAATCCTTCCAAGCTGATCTGTAACTCTCCATCACCTCATTTGAACCATCTTGCCTCATCAACACATAAGCCTCCTTCTTGTGCTTAACAAGAGATGCAATTTCTATCGTAAACCACAGTTCCCTTACCTTATCACTTCCTCTCTGCCTTGCAGGGACATACCTATCAAGGACACGCAATATCTGTTCCTTAAATCAGCTCCACATTTCCATTGTCTGCATCCCCTGCATTTTGCAAACCCATTCTATGCAACTGAATTCTTGCCTAATCGCATTATAATTGCCCTTGCCCCATCAATAACTCTTGACCTGTGGCATGTAACTATCCCTTTCCATCGCTAAACTACACGTCACTGAATTATGGTAACTCTCTCCAAAGTGCTCACCTACAACTAAATCAAACACCTGGCCTGGTTCATTACTAAGCACCAGACCCAGTGTGGCCTCCCCTCTTGTCAGCCCTTTTACATACTGTTTCAGGAAACCCTCCTGTACACATTGGACAGAAACTGATCCATCCAACGTACTACAGTTATAGCATTTTCCGTCAATGTTGGGGAAGTTAAAGTCCCCAAAATGACCACCCTGTTCCTTTCACTCCTACCCAGAATAATTTTGCCAATCCTCTCTTCCACCTTCCTGGAACTCTGCGGAGGCCAAAAAAATCTCCAAGCAGTATGACCTCTCCTCTGCTGTTTCTAACCTCAGTCCACACTACTTCAGTAGACGAGTCCTCGTCAAAAGTTCTCTCAGCCACCGTTATACTATCCTTGACTAACAAGGCCATATCTCCCCCTCTTTTACTGCTTTGCCTGTTCTTAATGAAAGATCTAAACCCTAGAACCTGCAACATCCATTCCTCACCCTGCTCTATCCATGTCTCTGAAATGGCCACAACATCGAAGTCCCAGGTACCTATCCATGCTGCAAGCTCACCTACCTTATTTCAGATACTTTTGCTGTTGAAGTAGACACACTTCAAGCCAGCTTGCTGTCTGCCAGCACATTCCTGTAACTGTGAAATCCTGTCCCTGTCCTCCCTACGCTCACCCTCCTGTGCACTGCAACTACACCTCAGGTTCCCATCACCCTGCTGAGCTAGTTTAAACCCACCCGAATAGCACCAGCAAATTTCCCACCCAGGATATTAGTGCCCCTCTGGTTCAAGTGAAGACCATCCTGTTTGTATAGGTCCCACCTTCCCCAGAATAAGCCCCAATTATAAAAGTACATAAACCCTCCCTCCTGCACCATCCTTGCAGTCACGTGTTCAGCTGATATCTCTCCCTATTCCTTGCTTCGCTATCACGTGGCACGGGTAACAAACCAGATAACAACTCTGTTTGTTCTAGCTCTCAGCTTCCACCCCAGCTCCTTGAAATCCTGCCTTACATCCCTATCCCTCTTTCCACCTATGTCGTTGGTACCTACATGGGCCACGACTTGAGGCTGGTCACCCTCTCCCTTCAGGACACCAAAGATATGATCCGAGACATCACGGACCCTGGCACCTAGGAGGCAACACACCAACTATGAGTCTCATTCGTTCCCAACAAACCTTCTATTTGACCCTCTAACTATTGAGTCCCCAATGGCTAACACTGTCCTCTTTTCCCTCCTTCCCTTCTGTGCAACAGAAACAGGCTCTGTGCCAGAGACCTGGCTGATACAAAGATGAATGGGAGAAAGTGAGAACTGCAGATGCTGGAGATCAGAGCTGAAAAATGTGTTGCTGGAAAAGCGCAGTAGGTCAGGCAGCATCCAAGGAGCAGGAGAATCGATGTTTCGGGCAATTCTTGAAGAAGGGCTGATGCCCGAAACGTCGATTCTCCTGTTCTTGGATGCTGCCTGACCTGCTGCGCTTTTCCAGCAACACATTTTTCAGCTCTGATCTCCAGCATCTGCAGTCCTCACTTACTCCCCTAATAAATTGCTAACCATGCCAACCTGAAAATAAATTTTGAAATATCGACTACTGGCTTCTACCAGAAAATGCTGTGGTGAAGGCACTAAAAAACGTTAGTATCATACTTTAACTTGGTTCTACAATGAAATCATTTGTCAATGTTGAGATTCATATTTGAGCAACATTTCTTATTTATTAATAAGGAAGAGATTTTTATCAGTTGCCCTTCCCCCTCAACTTTTGATACTTCAGTTGCAGTCAATATTTGTGTGACAGTGTGTACGTGGGCATAGAGAGGGCCATCTCTCACATTCACCTCATAAATCTGTTCACTTTCCTGAAAGCAAAATCAGGAAATGTTGGAGAAACACAGCGGGTCTTGCAACATCTGTAGAGAGAAAACAGAGTTAACATTTCACGAACAGGGCTACTGAACTTGAAATATTAACTCTGGTTTCTCTCTATAGTTGCTACCAGACCTGTGTGTTTCTTCAGTGCTGTCTGTTTTTGATTCAGATTTCACAGCATCACAGTCCTTTGCGTTTATTTTTCTGTTCTCTTTTATGAACAACCTAGAATTCAGTTGCTATTTAATTCATCTTTTTTTTCTGTTGTCTGGGCATCCATTCCAATGTATAGTGTATTAGGGTACCCAAAATGTTAAAGGTGCTGTGCAAATTCGAACATGCAACATCTGAGCAAAAGGCTATTAAAGTCACCAGTGTCATATCATTTCAGTATTTGTTTTTCAAGAATGCAACTGGGGACGTCTGTGTAATTTTTCAGAAAGTAAATGTATCTTTATAATTGGTGGCTCAAACATGATCCTTGGGAGTATTGCTTCTGGTGGCTTTGATAAGCAAATTGCTCATCAATCAAATGGTCAAATCTTTTAGTATGTTCGAGGCCTCCACCACATTTTAAGCCATTATACTGTAGCTTCTTGCTACAGTAGTTTCACTGGTGACTGGCACCCAACTTGTCACCACGATGTAATGCATCCAATTCATGAGACATTATACAGCCAGGCTTCTATTAAAATATAATAATGACCTCACTAAAGAATTTGTATAGAGGTCGTGAGATGTAGTATAGTGTCCCTGCTTTGGGGCCATAGATTCTGGGTTCAAGACCCACTTCAGGACATTATGGCATGGAAAGTACGTTTGTAACATGGCAAACCAGGTTGATTTTCAATCAGTAAGTCTTAACAATGTGTCTATGGTTGGCAGTAAGAGCAAGGTCTCCAGTCAGCCACTCAGAATGGAGGGAGTCCAGAACTAGAGGGCATAGATTTAGGATGAGGATATGGTGGAGGTTGGTACAATTACAACATTTAAAAAGCATCTGAATGGGTATAAGAATAGGAAGGGTTTAGAGGGATATGGGCCAAATGCTGGCAAATAGGACTAGATTAATTTAGGACATCTGGTTGGCATGGATGTGTTGGCAAAAGTGAGGACTGCAGATGCTGGAAATCAGAGTCTAGATCAGAGTGGTGCTGGAAAAGCACAGGAGGTCAGGCAGCATCCAAGGAGCAGAAAAATCAACATTTTGGGCAAAAGCTCTTCATCAAGAATGAGGCAGGGAGCCTCCAGGGTGGAGAGATAAATGAATTCCTGATGAAGAGCTTTTGCCCAAAATGTTGATTTTTCTGCTCCTTGGATGCTGCCAGACCTGCTGTGCTTTTCCAGCACCATTCTAATTATGGATGTGTTGGACTGAAGGGTCTGTTTCTGTGTAGTAAATGTTGATGACTCTATGACCTCAAGCTATAACTTCTGATGACAAGTTAGGAACCTATTCCAGGAAAGATGTTCCTGTGACTGGAGAGTCCAAAGCTGGGGTCATAATCTATGGATATGGAGTAAACTATTTAGGACTGAGATGAGGAAAATTTTCTTCACCCAGAGAGTGGTGCGCATGTCGAATTCTTTGCTACAGAAAGCAGTTGAGGCAAAACATTCAATACTTTCATGAAGGAATCAGAAATAGTTATTGGAACTAAAGGAATTTGAAGGTATGGGGAGAAAGCGGGAACAAGAAAATGAGTTAGATGATCAGCCATGATCGTATTGAATGGCTAGACAAGCTTGAAGGACTGTATGGCCTACACCCACTCCTATTTTCTATATTTCCATGTGTAATACGGTCCAATGTGGTGGAAAATCTGGTGTCCATGCTCAAGTAATCATGGGAGAGGTCCCATGTTCCCCAATGAAGTCAGGTGGAGTCGATTGCATAATGTTCAGAACCATTTACGACTCCTTAAATAGTGAAGCAGACCATGTCCAAATGCAGTAATTCCTGGACAATACCCAAGTTTGGTCTGACAAATGGCAAGTAACATTTGTGCCTCATAAATGCCAGGCGATGCATCTCTAACCACCTCCCATTGATACTCAGTAGTGTTACCATCACTGAATTCCCTACTACCAACATCTTGGGGGTTGCCATAGACAAGAAACTGACTACAAGAGCAGATCAGTTGTTAGGAATCCTGCAATAAGCAACTTTTTTTTAACTCATTCATGCGATGCATCAATGGCTAGCCCAGCATTTATTGTCCAGTCCTAATTGCCTAGAGAGCAGTATAAGTGTCATTCGCATTGCAATGCATCTGGAGTCACATGTCAGCCAAATAAGATAAGGATGGCAGTTTCCTTCCTAAAAAGACTTTAATGTAAAGACTTTTGAGGAAAGAAATTTCTCCTCATCTCATTCCCAAATGACTTGTCATTTTTATCTGAAACTATGTCCCATGCTTCCAGATATCCAATGTTTCATCATTTTGAGCACCAATATATAGTGATCTTCCTTAACATGCCCTAAATTCCCAGCGACTGTCTACGTGGCAAGGCTTCTTCAACCATTTACCCTTCTTCAAGAGCACCCCATCAGTAAGGCTCTCTCTTCCTGGAGATGCAGTCTGAGTTGTGGTCCATGTTAGTAGTATTGTTGCTGAGCTGACTGCTCTCTGACTGTACCAGCAGCTCTTAAGGACAGGGCACCATTCTTTCTAGGATGGTGACCTCTTAATTGGCCATTGCCAGTAAAATGCTGCCCTGTGACTTGCCACCTGAAGATGGTGGATAAGCTCCTACTTTTAGCCAGCAGTGGGACTTATAGATAAGTGATAACATTCACTCCTTTGTTACTGTTAATATAATTGTGTTCAGCAGAAACCACATCAAAAATTAGTGGAAAAATAGATTATTTTAGTCAGTAAATGTATCATTCACTAACTATACTGATCAAGCAGAAACTTAGCAATAAATTGCTTTCAATAGTCTGACTGAGTGTTGCCTGGTTGCCACAATCTGAATGTTTATTGTCCATTAACAAATTCTCCCCTTGTGATTTCTATGCCCTCTATCTATGAACATGCATGGATTGCATCTGAATCACTTTCTGAGGTTGACATCAAGCAACACCTACACACTGTCTGTAGCCCACGCTTCCCAGTCTATCAGCTTGTTATTTTCAAATCTGGTGCTGAGAGTGTCATCACATCAAACAACTGAACATCTTTCACCACCCACAAAATCTTCTCAACCATGTCACGTATTTTAATAATTTTTTTTACTTATCCACATTTCTACTTATGTAAGCCATTGTTTCTGCTCATAGAAGTATGTTGTAAAAATCTTGAATTTGGAAGGTCATAAACAAAGGCCTGTTATTTATTTCCACTTTTTGGTTCTGAATTTCTTGGTTACAATTTTTCACAGCAGACTACAATTCAATGTGGTACATCAAAACCAACTCTCATCCTGTACTCACATGACTTTCATGTAGACTTCTAGCAGCAGCAATGAATTAATAGCAGCCAAGATTACAAAACCTGATTGGTTTCCACTGGTGAACTGCCCATTTATAAGTGGGCTTTGGCAAAGAATCTGATTTTGAAAATTTGGATAGAAGAATTTCAGGAGATAATCTATTCTTTATTCATCAGCCTCATGTGCATCTTCGAGGCAAAAAAGTTTGCCAACCCGTGACTAGCATGAGGTAAAGTTCACCGTGTAGATAACCTGTGGTGCTTTTGTGGCTGTGGAATTACAATGGCGTGGAACTTTGCCAACCCCAACCCTGACTTTGACCTGCTATGGACCAGGTCCTCAACAGGGCACCTGATCTATGCAGGTGATGATGGCACAGTGCTCTTCCAAAGAGAAAATCCAAGACCTGAGTTGGGATCAAGAAAGATATTAATAACATTCTTTTTGTACCTCTCTGGGAACAGAAGAGTGTCATGGTGACCAACACCAATCTTACTTAAACTCATTGCCACTCACTTATTCTATTCTAGGCTATCATTAGGGCTCGCAACATGGCATGAACATTTACAAACTTGTAGCTAAAATATTTAATAAGGATGAGTAGAAATGCAGTTCTTTTTTGCATTTACCCAGTAGGTTCAAATTCTATCAAAAGTTACAAATTTTTGCTTGCAAGTCTTTTTCCTCCCCTGTTCAATTCATGAGCTTAATTAATTTAAATGATTTTGTACCATCTGTCCAAAAGAAGACAAGTCATTAAATAATCAACAAACTATGATAATAATAGAAATAGGATTTAGAAGTAGGAGATGGGGTAGGAATATTCATTCAAGTATGTTGAGGATGCTGATTGACACAGTGACTAAAGTTGTTCAGAATATTGACAAAAGCAAAGGATTCAACCTTGTTCTGAATGAGACAAACCTGGACTCTGTTTCCTCACCCTATCCTGTGGTAAAATTATGGCATAAAGCTGTGATTTGTTATCCCTTGAATAATCAAGCATATTACTGGAGAAGATAGAGGTATCAAGTAAATGTCCACGTTATCCTGATGGATGTATTTATTGTTAAATTTCTTCTTTCAAATAATGTTAAAGGATATGACAAACATTTATTGTCCGTCCATGGTTGTCATTGATAATGTTATTATAATCTGCCTTGTCTTGAATCATTGCAATCCAAATTTTGCTGTATGTGCTGCAACAGCACTGCCAAGAATGGAGTTCTTGATTTTAGCAGGGAAGGAATGAACTGGTTAGTAAAGTTCAAGCACATGGGATTCAGGGAGAGCTTGCTCTTTGGATAATAAAATTGACTTAATGGTAAGACAGAGGGTGGTGTGGTTGTTTTTCAGGCCGAAGGCTTGTGACTGGCAGTGTTCCACAGAGATCGGCACTGGGTCCACTGCTGTTTTTCATTTATACAAATGATTTGAATGAGAATACTGGTAATTTTGTTGATGACACCAAAATTATTGGTAAAGTAGACACTGAAGAAGATTATTTCAGATTACAAAGGGATCTTGATCAATTTGTCCAATGGGCCGATGAGTGGCAGATGGAGTTTAATTTAGATAAATGTGCAGTGTTGGATTTTAGTAAGATGAAAAAGGGCAGGACAGAGATACCTAGGCATTCAAGTTCATAGTTCCTTGAAGTTTATGTCACAGGTAGACAGAGTGGTAAAGAATGCATTTGGCATGTTTGGCTTCATTGTTCAGACCATTAAGTAAAGATTTGGGACATCATGTTGCAGTTGTACAGGACATTGATGTGGCCACTTTTGAAGTATTGTGTACAGTTCAGGTTGCCCTTCTATGGGAAGGATATTATGAAATTGGAGAGAGTTCCGAAAAGATTTACAAGGATATTACCGGACTGGAGAGTTTGAGTTATAAGGAGAAGATAGATAGTCTGGGACCTTTTTCACTGGAGGGTCAGAGGCTGAGGGAGGTTGAGAGAGGTCTATAAAATCATGAGGAGCATAGATAAGGTGAATAGCAAAGGTATTTCTGTCATTAATACAAATGCCGGACTATGGCAACTTACAGATTTTCACTGTTTTTTGTAAAAATACAAGTGACAATAAATTACTATTCTATTCCATTGTAGGCTGGAGGAATTAAAAACTAGACAGCATAATCTTAAGATGAGGAGAAGGATTTGAAGAGGACCTGAGGGGCAATGTTTTCACACAGAAGACGGTTCAATGTGGAATGAACTGCTAGAGGAAGTGGTAGATGCAGGTACAGTTACAATATTTAGAAGACATTTGGACAGGTACATGAATAGGAAAGGTTTACATGAAAAGGGTCAAATGCAGGCAAATGGGACTAGTTTAGTTTAGGAAATTTGGTTAGCATGGACAAGTTGGACTGAAGGGTCTGTTTCTGTGCTGTATGACCATAATTCTATGACATGTCAGGATGGTATGTGACTTGGAGCAGAACTCAAAGATGATTGAGTGCCCATGCATCTGCTGCCCTTGTCCTTCAAGGTGGTAGAGGTCATCGGTATCACCAGAGGAACCTTGGTGAGTTATTGAAGTCCACCTTGCGGGTGAAGGGATTAATAATAGATAATGTAGAAATTACAAATGAAATGGACAAATATTTTGCTTCTGTCTTCATCTAGACAATACAAAAACATTCCAGTAATAGATTTAAATCAGGTGGTAGAAATGAAAATGGTCCTTTACTAGATTAGAATCACAAGGGAAGTGGACTAAGCAAATTGATAATGTGGCAGACTGGAAAGTCTCCAGGTTAAGATAGATTTCATCCGAAGTTCTTAAAAAAGGTTCCAATGAGATTCTCGAAATGTTGGTGTTAATTTATCAAAATTCCCTGAATTCAAGAAAGGTTTTATCACACCAGAAAGCAACAAATATAACCCCTATTTAACTTCTATTCAAGAAGGAATGAGGGCAGAAAATAAGAAACTGTAAGTCAAATAGCTTGCCATCATGGGAAGGTATTGGAATCAATCATTAATGAGATCGTAATTGTGCACTCGGAAAAACTGACAGTATGTCGGGATGAGTCAGCATGATTTTGTAAAAGGGAAATACAGCTTTTGGTGTTCATTGAAGCAATGATGAGCTGTGGATAAATTGGGGGACCTATAGATGTTCTATACTTAGACAAGGTGCCACGTCAAAGGCTTTTGTGAAAAGTAAAAGCTTTTGATGTAAGTTGTAACATATTAGCATGGATAGGAATTGGATAGAAAGCAGAGTATGCATGAATAAGTCTTTGTATTTTAATTTCTTCATGGGATATGGGTGTTGATGGCATACCCAGTGTTTATTACATGGGAGCAGTTAATATTCAACCACAGAGCTATGGTTCTTTGTCACATGTAGAACAGACCAGGTAAGGATGGAAGATTATCTTCCCTAAAGGGGTGAACAAGATGGGATTTTACAATTGCAGTGATTATATAGTTCCATTGGGCCAGCTTTTATACCAAGTTTTACCAAATTCAAATTTTATCATCTGCTATGAGGTGTTTAAACCCATATTCCCAAAACATTGGTTGGAGTTCTTGATCACTCGTTCAGTGACTTCACCACTGTGTCACCGCCACTACCTCCTGTCCAGTTGACAGGATGTTATACATGGAGTCTCAGAAGATCTTTTCTGTGGCCTCAATATTTCACAAGTTACATCAAATGACTTAATGAGGTGAGCGACACCAAGGTGGATAAGTTCAAAGATGATGCCAAGAAAGAGATGTTGTGAAGATGACATAAAGAAGTAGCAACACATATAGGTAGGATGTGTGATTAGGCAAAAATCTGACAGATGGAGTATAATATGAGAAAATGTAAAGCTGTTAACTTTGGCAGGAATAATAAAAAAGGGTTGAGTATTTCTTGAATGGAGAACGATTGCAGAATTCTGAGGCGCAGAGAGAGTAAAGTGCTCACAGAAGGGCAGTATGCAGGTACAGTACATAACCAAGAAAGCCAATAGCATGCTATCTTTTATTACAAAAGGAATTGAACGTATAAGTAAGGATGATGTATGTTAGTATTACAGGGCATTGGTGAGATCACAACTCACAGTGTGTGTACAATTTCGGTCTCCTTATTTAAGGAAGGATCTAAGTCCATTGGAGGTGGTTTGGATGTGGGTTATTGGATTGCTACCTAGAATGAGTGAGGTGTCTTATGAGGGTAGATTGGACAGATTGGGTTTGTTTTCACTAGTGTTTAGAAGTGTGAGGAGTGATTTGATTGAATTAATTAGATCCTGAAAGGTCTTGACAAGGTAGATGCAGAGATAATGTTTTCTCTTGCTGGTCCAGAATCAGTCTGGGAGCACTGTTTTTAAATAATCTATTTCTGGACAGGCTTGTCGCAAATGTGCAACTTTCGAACTCTGCTTCAGAAAAGATGGAGGTGGTATCATTGAATGTAATTAGTACAGTGGTGGATATAAGTGGTTAGACAAGGAAATCAAGGGTAGGTGGAATTTGGAATTAGAAGCACGACAGATCAGTGATGATCTTTAGCATGTCAGTATAGGCTTGAGGGGCTGAATGGTCTCCTTCTACTCTTATTTTAGACATTCACATGGTACACACCACTGTCACTGCTTGTAAGTGGTGGTCGAAGAGAATATTTAACATGCCAGATTGGCATCAATAAAGTGGGCTGCTTTGTTCTGGATCGTGTTGAATTTCTTGAGTATTGTTGGAGTCGCACTCATCCACATAAATGGGGAGTATTCTGTCAAATTCCTGAATTGTGCCTTGGAGATGGTAGACAAGATTTGGGAAATCATGAGGCGGGTTACCCATTGTAGACTTCCTAGCCTCTGACCTGTTTTTGCAGCCACAGTATTTATATGGCTAGTCCAGTTAAATTCCTGATCAATGGTAGCCCCCAGGATGGCAACATGAATTTGCAATGCGTCATTCCTTCCTGTTTATTTTTAATATGTAAAGTTATTGTGGAAAGAACAAAATGTAACCACTGTACTCAATCCCAAAAGTTGGATTTTCAATATGGTGAAGTAAAAGCTCTTTCACATAAAGAAATGGGAGCTATTAAATCACATCTTATATTTACAGATGACCTTAGTAGAATAAGGTCATTATATAATAAAAGAAAGAGCTTTTATTATAAGATTTGCCTTTCAAAATTTTAAATCTAAACAAATTGGCAATGATAAGTCATTAAATCCAAAAGCTGACCACTAGTGACGAGATACAAACCACACATTCACTCCCACAGACCTTCAAAGTTACTTGATCCCCCTCAAGTCTAAGACTAGCTCTGTTATCATTATCATCAATGGTCAACCACTATCTGGATGATGTGTCTGGAATAATGAAAGTGGCTAGCCAACGAATAGCTCCAATGTTTTTTATGCTACTAAACGAAATATGACATGAGATGACTCACACAGGTAATAAAGTGAGCTCCAGTAAGTGTTATGGTGCAGTTCAATTTATATTAGATTTATTCTTATTACAGCTGAGAGCAAGGAATGCAGTATAAGTTTGCTTATTATAGGTTTTGCTGAATGTCACAATGCTATTATTTGATACTAAAGCCCGACAGGGACCCCCCCCCCCCCCCTATTGTACAAGCCTTAGTCCCTACAGCTGCTTTCAAGTTAGTGTTGTGCTTTTCCTTTCAGCCAAGAGGGCAAGGTGATCTCAGCTGTCACCTCCCTCACAGCTGCTGTTTATACTGATTCATAGTTAACTTACGCATCTGTTGTTATACTTTTCTATTCCCTCCATTCTTTGAGGTACCTCTAGACACACTACAGCAATTAAACCTCAGTAGTGCAGAGATGCTTCAAGAACCAGTTAAACTCTCCCATGTGGCCGGAGGTGAGTTGCAATCTCAGTTGTATTTATATGACTTTTCAGCCTCTGGATGGAAAGTTACCATTCTAGTCATCAACATAGTGGGTTGTTTCATAAGTAATGTCCACATGGTCAAAGCTGATTGGGGATTAGGTGGCAACATGGAGTTGACACCATAATCAGGGCTTTGTTTAATCGCTCACGGGATGTGGGTGTCACTGGCTAGGCCAGCATTAATTATCCATTCCTAATTGCATTAAGTGTCAACCACATTGCTGTAGGTCTGGAGTCAAATGTAGGCCAGACCAGGTACGGATGGCAGTTTCCTTTCCCATAGGATATTAGTGAATGGGTTTTTCCTGACAATCAACAATGATTTCATGATCATCATTACTCCTAGTTCCTGTTGTTTATTGAATTCAAATTCCACCAGCTGCCATGGCAGGATTCATGTCCAGATCCCCAGAATATTATCTGGGTCTCTGAATTAATACTCTAGCAATAATGCCATTAGGCCATCACCTTCCCATAAACCGTGATTTTATTGAATGGCAGAACAGGCTCAATGGTCTACTCCTGCTCCTAATTTACATGCTTGTATGTTTTCTGTTTAAAATCATTGCAAATTCATTTTATGCTAAAATCATACTTTTCCTTTTTCCATTTTTTTCTTTATTTCTGGTCCTCAGGACAATCACTCTTACTGGGGTGTGTTTTCACAAATTTTGCCAGACCTCTGATACACCACCCATGTCTGTTCTTTACCCTATTTGTACATTTCTGAAGCTTTGTCAAAGAGCAGATACATTGGAGGGTCCCAAATCTGCCCTAGCCCAATGCTGATTAACATGTTTTCAAACAGTAACTATAATTTAACTATTGACTGTAATGTCAATCCTTTAACAATGTATTATTTCTAATTTATTTTTAAACTCTGTAAAGTAATATAACTAATTTTTATTCCTCTTGTGTATACAAGGTTTACTCTTAGAATCCCTACAGTGGGGAAATAGGCCATTTGGCTCAACAAGTCCACACCAAACCTCCAAACATTATTCCATCAGAGACCCATTCCCCTACGCTATTGCTCCACATTTCCCCTGACTAATGCACCGAACATACACATCCCTGAATACTGTAGTAAAAGATTTTCACTGTACTTCTACATTAGAGTGCATGTGACAATAAAGGACATTCTAATCTATTCTAACAGGAACCTTGTTTGATTTGCATTTGTCCCCGTCCAAAAGGTGTTGATTAGATTGTAGTCATTCAACGACTGCCCCAGCTGACACCAATCAACTAATCCAATTGGAAATTAAAAGAGAAATTTGACATGACTCTGATTTGATATGACTTACGAAAGGATGTGAAAGTTCAAAGCAGCTTTCATTTCATACATATTTTTAAAAACAGCTATGTAGTTCAACCCAAATTAATCTGAAGGACTTTGCTGGTTCTCAAGCAGTTAAACAGTTTCACTTAATTATTTTTCTTTGAACTTAAAAGTGAAATGTTCTAACCTTGCCAAACATCTGAAAGCGCAATAGGTTGAAGAAGGTTAGCAGAAGCACCCTGAAACAATCTGATTATTCCTGCTACCGTTAGAGCCAGGGGGTTCTGCAATTGAAATATTGATGAAAACAGTTGAAGCTTGGGGCCTTATCCAGTCAGTAAAGCAACCAGGGGATAGAAGCCTTCATAAACCTATCGATCAGGGCCTCAGTCTGTTTGCATTACCGCACAGTGCATTGAGCCTTGAGCTGCTGAGTTTGTGATATAACCTCTCATGAGCAAGTAACCTATTATTTCTATATCCTTAAAACACCATAATTTTTCAAGGTTTAATCGTGCATCTATCCATTTCTATTGAAATAAAACAAAAAAAATTATGGCAAGGGTCAAAACTAAGTTTACCTCAACAAATATTTTTGGTCACTGCATTCAGATCAAAGCATGAAGGCACTTTATTTCATGAGTAAATCATTAGCCACTTAGTGTGACATGTGGAAGCACATCGAGTGCAAATGTTACTTTCTACTGGCATGACCGAGAGCATTCGTGTTCATTGCAAAAAAGAGTTTGAGCAAGTGAATGACAGTGCTCTTTGACTTGGTGCAATGACCTTTTTTTTTAACCTCAATGTCATTAGGTTACTTGCAGATTTCCCATCGCTTTTGTGTAGTCGGAGGTCTGAAGCAATATTGCGATGTTTAGCTGCAAATCTGGACTGTTCCTTTCAGGTGACTTTGTTTTCCTAATGGGAACAATCTATGTAAACGCAAAGAAAAAGAAGTGAGAGAAAATACGTTTTGACTGTAAACTAGCAAGTGATATTAGGGAAGTAGTAAGAGCATTTTTAAATATATAAAGAGGCTGAAGTGAACTTAGAAATTTAGGCTGTGTAATAATAATGGGGAGCCAGGAAATGGCAGTAGAGTTGAACACCTTGAATTTGTCCCTTGGTGGAAGATGCTAATGGTATTCCAAAAAATGCTAAATAATTAAGGAGCAAAGGGTGGGAAGGAAATTAATATAATAACTATCACTAGAAAAAAATACCAGGGAAACTAGCGTAAATCTAGGACCAAAAGGTGCAATCTCAGTTAGAGGTTGCCTATTTAAGACAGAATCTGTGGAATTTTTACTAATAATGCCTGTTGAGGATGGATCATTGTGTATATTCAAGGCTAGGATAGACAGGTTTTTATTCAGGAAGGGACTCAAGGGCTATGGAAAAATGGCAGAAAAATTGAGTTGAAGAAGATCAGATCAACGATGGTCTCATTAAATAGCTCAATGAGCTGAATGACTTAATCTGTTCCAATGTCTTTTAGTCTAAGTATATCTGCAAATCCAAATTATTGTTTTAACATTTTTTTTCTAATAGGAGTATCCAAGAAATATAACTACTTAAATGCAAACAACTGAAGCCATTCTCATGGCACAGTAACTATTATCACAAATATTGCAGATGTTTTGCAAACTGCAAGCTTCATTTATAAATGACTCAACTGAGCTTTTTAAAAATATGTAGCTTTCAAAAGACTCCTGGCTTCTCATCTGGATTCAACTGAATTCAGCCAGTTGGAAGAAACAGACTGCGTTTACCTCAAGTATGATTACAAATATGCATATCCAGGCATGTGTGCACGTTTCAAATACAATGGGAATTTCCACAAAGGTAAACATAAATTCATTGATAATGGCTTTCCTGGAGGGTTGAGTAGCTCTTTACACCAAACCCAGGAAAAAAGAGAGGCATTCAAGTTGTTGGATAAGATATTTAAAGAATTAACTGCCTTAATCAAAACACAATGGGTGGACTATGCTCCAGACCCGGGCGAACACAATACCTAATGTGGAAACATAATTTGATTCTTTTGGATAACAACCATGCTAGACTTTGACCTGGATCTGTTGAGAATTTATGCAGAGACCTCAGGATGACGGTTCCAGGCCAAAGCCTTCAGCTGAACTAACTGTGCAGAGCATGAGAGAGCTTGATTTTCTCTCTCACACAAGGAATCACAAAAGAAAGTCTACAAAAACTATCCTTTGCTGCTGAAAAATAATCTGGGCTGTCTTCAAATGTCATGTCAGCTGACCTGGTGAGGAACCAAGACTTTCACTGGCTCACCTAAGCTGCTGTACTTCAGTACTGCATTATAAAAGCACACTCCAGTACTCAACTACAGAAGACTTTGCGCCTGCTGGACACAACTCCACAACTTCATCCCTTCCTTCCCACCCAATGACCATTTCAACTGCAAGGCATGGGCCTACATCAAGATCTTAAAGGATTTATGTAGACTCTTAGTTATTCAGCAGACCCTTCAGTTCAACTCGTCCACGCCAACCAAAACTGATGTAGTTCCCATTTGCTAACATCTGATCCATATCCCTTTAAATCCCTCCTATTCTTGTCTTCATTCAGATGCCTTTTTAATATTGTAATTATACCCACCTAAACAACATCCTCTGGCACCCATTCCATATATGTACCACCCTCTGCGTGGAAAAGTTATCCCTCAAGTCACTTTTAAATCTCTCCCATCTCACCTTAAATCTACACTATCTAGTTTTAGATTCCCTTATCGTGGGAAAAAAAACTGTGGGTATTCATTCTATCCATGCCCTTCACAAGCTTCTATAAGTTCACCCTCATCCTCTGACTCCCAGAGGGAAAAGCCCAAGCCTTTCCAGCCTCTTCCTATAGCTTCAACCCTTCAACCCGGCAATATCCTTGTAAGTCTTTTATGAACACTTTCAAGTTTCACAACATCCTTCCTATAGCAGGGAGACCAAAATTGAATACAGTATTCCAGAAGTGGCCTCACCTATAACCTGTCAAGATACAACATGATGTCCCAATTCCTTTAATCAATATACTAACCAATGAAGGCAAGCTTACCAAACGTCTTCATCACCATTCTGTCTACCTGTGAGTCCACTTTCAATGAACTATGCCCCTGCACACCTAGGTCTCTTTGCTTGGCAAGACTCCTCAGGGACCTATCATTAACTATATAGTCATGTCCTGGTTTGCCTTACCAAAATGCAGACCTAGTTTTTATCTAAGTTGAACTCCACCTGCCACTTGGCCCATTGGCCCATTGATCAAGGTCCCATTGTACTCTGAGACAACCTTCTTTACTATCCACTACATCACTACATCATGTAGTGATTGTAATGTGGTCAGCCAGGTAACGTCATGGAATATGAGTTCCCTGTTGTGGTTCTGTTCGCCGAGCTGGGGATTTGTGTTGCAGATGTTTCGTCCCCTGTTAGGTGACATCCTCAGTGCTTGGGAGCCTCCTGTGAAGCGCTTCTGTGATGTTTCCTTCGGCATTTATCGTGGTTTGTCTCTGCCGCTTCCAGTTGTCAGTTCCAGCTGTCCGCTGCAGTGGCTGGTATATTGGGTCCAGGTCGATGTGTTTGTTGATAGAATCTGTGGATGATTGCCATGCCTCTAGGAATTCCCTGGCTGTTCTCTGTTTGGCTTGTCCTATAATAGTAGTGTTGTCCCAGTTGAACTTATGTTTCTTGTCATCTGCGTGTGTGGCTACTAAGGATAGCTGGTCATGTCGTTTCGTGGCAATCAAAGGTGCCCCAGCTCCCATTTCTGTACTGGAGCTGAGGTCTTTTCTTGCTCAGGTGAATTATTGTGGAAAGTTGGCCTGGTCTTCATCCTGGCACCTTTGCATCAAGTGTTAAAAAAGGTCAGCCTTAGGAATAGTCACACAGCCAAGTCATAGCTTTCAGGGAAATGAAGAAAGAGCTATCGTCCCCGTAGGTATTACTGCACTTTGATCCCAAGTGAGATCTGGTATTGACATGCAATGCCTCCCCATACAGTATTGGATAGTGTTAACTCATAGGTAGCCCAATGAAGAGAAATGTCCAGAAATTTATGCGTCCAGGACATTGGTTAGTGAACAGCCTAAATACACCCAGACAGAGAATGAGGTTTGGCAATCATATTTGGAAATTTCACAAATATCATTATGGATATAAATTTGAAATAATAACAGATCACAAACCCCTGCTAGGTCTACTTAAAGAAGACGAGGCAGTGTCACCCATAGGCTAAATTTAGCAGTGGGCTCTAATACTAATTGCGTATAATTACAAGTTGGAGCACCATCCGGGATGCATTAAGTCACCTCCCAATGGCAGATATACTGTCAGTACTACCACTGGAAGAGTCCATAATGGTTACAAATTTTCTGTCACAGCTGACAAAAATATCATACTTTGAATGCACAAAGTTCTGGCCTTGGCAAAATTGAAAGAGCTGGTGGGGATGGGGGAAACCAAAGGGCTGTCACAACCAGAACTGAGACCTTTTTGGACATGGAGAGAGCAGATTTTATTGTGGATAGCAAGAGTGATTGTCCCAAATCAATTCACTGCCATGTAATGGCTGAACTCCACCAGGGGTTTCCAAAATAAAGATGTTGGTGAGAAGTTATGTCTGGTGACCTGGACTGGATGCAGCCATAGCTGCATCGGTGAAGTATTGCCCAGAGTGCCAACAGTCACAAAAATTACTGCCAGCAACTCCCTCACATTCATGGGAATGGCTGGGTATATCCTGGACTTGGTTACATGTTGACTATGCAGATCCTTTCATGGGCTCTGTGGAAGAAAGATCTGCTACCCTGCCCACCTACAGCATGATCATATAAGAAACCCAGAAGCTGGCCTACAAAACACAGATATCAAGCCTGCCAACACACACAGAACACACCCACAATGCCCCAGTTTTGGCCAAACAGGTTAACAAAGAAGGAGGTAAAAACAATAACTGCAGATGCTGGAAACCAAATTCTGGATTAGTGGTGCTGGAAGAGCACAGATGCTGCCTGAACCGCTGTGCTCTTCCAGCACCACTAATCCAGGCTAACAAAGAAACCAAGCATAGCCAAGTTACTCCCAGGAAAGAGAAGACACTTCTCAAACAGCCTTCACAGTAAAGCTCCCAGCCCCAATTCGCACTGCGGTCCCAATACCCTAAAGGCAGGCTCATTTCCCATTGAAACCAATACTGCATAAACAAACAGGCAGACCGTGAGGCCCCAGAAGACTTTGCTCAGCGGAGGAACACAATGGACAGACCCGGATGCCAGGAGAAGAGACATTTACACATATTTGTGCAGACAAGAAATACAATGAAGAATCCTCTAGAAAGTTAAAAATCACAGGTTATAGTCCAACACGTTTAATTGCAAGCACTAGTTTTCGGAGCACCGCTCCATCAGTTGGTTGTGTGGTTGTGATTTTTAACTTTGTACACCCCAGTCCATCACCAGCATCTCCAAATCACAACACCAGTTATAGTCCAACAGGTTTATTTGGAAGCACTAGCTTTCAGAGCACTGCTCCTTCATCAGGTGGTTGTGGAGAATAAGATTGTAAGATACAGAATTTATAGCAAAAGTTTACAGTAACTGAAATTATATATTGTAAAAGACCTGGATTGTTTGTTAAGCCTCTCATCTTTTAGAATGACCATGTTGGTTTCAGTTCTTTCATATGTAAATTGCAAAACCTTTTTTTAAAAAAGGTTACATTCTCAAGTGAACTTTAACAATTTGTGTCATGTCAGCCCAGATGATGTATTGAAGGTGTTAACTCCCTGTGTGAGGCTGTCTGTGCCACAGTAGTCAGTCCCAGCGTCTCCAAATCAATCCTCTAGAAGACATTCTCACCCA
Organism: Chiloscyllium punctatum; assembly: GCF_047496795.1. Taxonomy (NCBI): domain Eukaryota; kingdom Metazoa; phylum Chordata; class Chondrichthyes; order Orectolobiformes; family Hemiscylliidae; genus Chiloscyllium; species Chiloscyllium punctatum. The sequence continues at coordinate 127,231,921 of NC_092739.1, read as the reverse complement.
CTCACGGAGATGGCTGGAATCTCCTGTGTCAATTACAAATGAATTGCTGCTGCCGGGCGCTTGATTAATTTCCATTCAGTTTGTCCTTGTTTTAATTGCTTTACAATTTTCACCATTGTACTGTAACTGCTTTACAATTATCACCATTGTGTTGTACCCCTATAAAACCTACCAGCACCTTCCGCTGGGGGAAGAGCATTCTGGCCAACTGTGCAGAGAATCAGTTCTGTGTCAGCCTGGTCAATTTCTCTTCCGCAATATCACTTTGTTAATAAACCACTTGTCAATTTCACCACGATCCTCTGATTCATTGGGCTGAATTTCTCCAACAGGTTCTATGTTCTTACTCATAGTGGATGCCCAGTCAAATGTGGGGACAATGACAAAAAAACTGTGTACATCTTTTGCAATATATGTGTAGGTCACAGATACTGAGCCATCATTTACCAGCAGGGAATTTGAATATTCCCTTAAGTCAAATGATATTCAACATATAAAGACACCTCTATACCATCCATCATTCAATGATCTTGCAGAAGGAGCAGTACAAACTTTGAAGGCAAGTTTAAAGAAACAGCCTGCAGCTTCACACGATAGCAAACTGTTCCAGTTCCTATTTGATTATGCAACAACGGGGATAGCTCCGGCAGAGTTGCTAAAGGGGAGAAGGCTCCGCATCACATTAAATCTGATCACGTTGGACCTGGAGATGGAGGGTGGAATGACATCAGGAGTGCCAATGCTGGACACAAGATTCCACTAAGCGTGAGAGACACTTTATTTCAGGGGAATACATTTGGTGTAGGAACTACGGGAATGGTCCTGCATGGGTACAAGGCATGGTCGGACACCAGGTTAGGTTCAGTGGTGCATAAAGTTCAGGTGGTTGCAATGGTCTTGAACTTGCATGTGGACCATATGTGAGCTGCAAACTCGCAGACTGTGCGGGAGCAAAACGTGCCAGGCTCCTCAACAGCCTTTCCAACTGTTCCAGAGCCCAATGGATTCTCCCTCTCCATCAAGTGTTGAAGATATTTCAGAATCTGAGATGGACACGATGGATATTGCCACCTCGACACTTTGCCTCCTCAAGAAGGGAATGAATTTCTTCTGAGATGCTCTGGGTGCAAGAGGTGAACTACTATGATTTACACGCCACCCGTATCAGAGGCAGAGTTGGAGGAAGCTGACCGGTGCTAAAACAGCCCAAAAGGAGCTACAAAAAAAAAAGAACCAGCTTATGTCCTTGAAATTAGAGGGGCCGGGATGTAGTAATTTAATGAAGTCAGCCAGGTAAACCTCATAGAATACATGTCCCTTTTATTCTGGTCCAGCCAGGGAGCCCTGGCTGATGGATAAGAACAGGATGTCAGACATCCTGTTCACTCCGAGAGCTGGTTTTCATAGAGTCATACAGCATGGTCCAACCAATCGATGCTGCACATAATCCCAAACTAAGTTAGTCCCACCTGCCTGCTCCTGGCCCATGTCCCTCCAAATCCATATACTTATCCAAATGTCTTTTAAACATTGTAATTGTGCCCACATCCACCATTTCCTCAGGAAGTTCATTCCACACACAAAATAACCCTCTGTGTAAAAGAATTGTCCCTCATGTTTTTAATCTGCATTAATGTTGGTAATGATGTTTAGAATGTGACTGAATGGACTGGATACATTGGTTGATTGGAGTTTAAAGTTACACTCAGATATTGAATAAAACCAAAAAATGTGATGCTGGAAATCTGAAACAAAAACAAAAGTTGCTGGCAAAATGAAACAGGTCTGGTGACATCTGTGGAGAAAAAGCAGAGTCAATGTTTTAAGTTCCAGTGACCCTTCTTCAGAACTGAAATATTGAAACTTCCCAATGATATTACTTACACTACAAGCAAAATAAAGTCAGTCAGTTTTCAAAGCAGGATTGTAATCTTCATTGACACATCAAAATATCAGACTATATATAATTGTAATCATGCCTTTTATCTTCATTTTCATTTAAATATTGTAATTCAAATGTCTTCTGTCTCAGACATTTATGGCAACATAGTGGGATTTCTTGTGTTTTGTGCGAACTAACTGCCCATTATAAATTTAAATTTATGAATTATAGGAAACAATTTTTACATATGGGGTTGGTACTGCTTGATTTTTCAGTGACGTGAACCAGTCCCTGTCGATTGGGCCACTTTCTCTTTTGGACCCAGACTGTAGCAAAAACAATTTGCAAAGGAACAAAGCATGCTATTGCATAGATTAAGCAATATTATCTTAATTTGTTAGATTAACCCCATCTATCCCTTCTCCTGAAACCTCACAGTTTCTTCTTCCTAAAGAAATGCATCTGGGGCTTAAAATATGTTATATTATCTGCTTAAATAGCCTCTACAATTTAATGTACTTGATTTAAGTTTATTCTACCTGATTTCCTTTCCTAAACTTCTTTTTTAGCTAACGTCCTCGAGTAAGCAAACCCCTGAACATTATAAACAGTTTATCTGGAACACTTTTGGCAATTCTTTCAGTTTGGTCATTTCAGAGCTACCCTTTTTCAAATAAATTAAATTCAACTGTTTAACCTTTCCTAACAATTTAAATTCCTGTCTCCAGAAGTTAATATTTGTTCTTCTCTTCTGTATCCTCCCAAGGGAATAATACTCCACCTCTCGCTAAATAACCAAATGATACTAACACTGACCTTGCGTGTTTTGTATTTTATCTTCCTGATATTGTAATTATGAACCAGATAATGTAGTTTATTTTTGCTTTTTATTCATTAGTGGGATATTCACTGACTTTGTTAAGGTTCCACATGGTTGGCTGCTCTGGAAGGTTAGATTACATGGAATCCAGTAGGAGTTAGCAAATTGGATACACAATTAGCTTAGTGGTAGAAAGCAGAGGATAATAGTGGAAGGATGTTTGCTGAACTGGAGGCCTTTGACTAGTGGAGTGTCTCTGGGGTCAGTACTGGGCCCATTGCTGTTTGTTATCTATATCAATGATTTGGATGAGAATATGCAAGGCATGATTAGTAAGTTTGCAGGTGACACTAAAATAGGAGGTATCATGGGTAGTGAGGAACATTGTCGGAAACTGCACAGGACCTTGATCAGCTGGGGCCGAGAAATGGCAAATAATGTTTAATATAAATAAGTGTGAGGTCTTGCATTTTGTAAAGTCAAATCAAGGGAGGACTTTCATGGTGAATGGTACGGCCTTAAGAAATATAGTGGAACAGAGAGACTTTGGAGTTCTGATGCACGGTTTGCTGAAAGTGGAATAATATGTAGACAGGGCTGTGGAGAAGGCTTTTGGCACACTGGCCTTCATCACTCAGGGCATTGATTATGGAAGTTGGGAAGTTATGTTGCAGTTGTACAGGACGTTGGGGAGGCTGCATCTGGAGCATTATGTTCTCTTTTGGTCACCTTGTTACAGGAAAGATGTTATTAATCTGGAAAGAATGCAGAATAAATTTACAAGGATGATGCCAGGACTCAATGGTCTGAATTATAAGGAGAGTTAGGACATTTTTCTTTAGAGCTTAGGAGACTGAGAGGGCATCTCATACAAGTATATCAAATCATGAGAGGCATGGATAGGGTGAATGCACTCAGTCTTTTTCCCAGGGTTGGAGAATCAAGGGCTAGAGGGTGTCAGTTTAAGGTTAGAAGGGAAAGAATAAAAGGAAACCCAAGGGGCAACTTTTTAAACAGAGAGTGGTACGCATATGGAATGAGCTGCCAGGGGAAGTAGTGAGGCGGATACATTAACAACATTTCAAAGGCATTTGGCTAAATACATGGTGCAGGGAACTAGGGTTAGCATTAATGGACATTTTGGACAGCATGGAGCAGTTTGGGCTGAAGGGCCTGTCTCCATGCTGGAGGACTCTATGATTCTATGCCTGGGCTAACATTTATTTCCCAGCCCTAAATGCCCTTGAAAAAGACAGTTGTAAGCTGCCTTCTTGAACTGTTCGGCTCACTTGGAGTAGATACACCCACAATGCTGTTAAGGAGAGAGTTCCAGGGTTTGAGCCAACAAGAAACTGGTATATTTCCAAGTCAGGATGTTGAGTGTCTTTGAGGGGATTGTGTTCCCATGTGTCTGCTGCCTTGTCCTTCTAGATGGCAATGGTCATCAGTTTGGAAGGCAATATCTAAGGTGCCTTGCTGAATATGTGTAGTGCAACTTTTCGACGGTACACACTGCTGCTTCTGTGCATCAGTGGTGAAGAGTATGAATGTTTGGGATATCGGTGTCTCCTAAAAACTGAATTTTCCTGGTACTGTGTAGCATGAGATTTAATTTAACAGCTATTACTGCAGTAATTAACTTTACAAAATTCTAGCATGGAATAACAAGAATTACAGGAAACATAGATAACACTTTGAAGTGGTGTTAGCAGTTTATCTGGTGCCAATTGCACCCTTTAATCAGTGTACTCTTTTCAGAAGTAAGAATGAAAACTAACCTTCAAATAGAGATGGGTAGGGGAATAATAATGATCAGATGTGATGTGTAGTTTTACCACAGCCATTAATCAAAAGGGTTCAGATTGACACAGAGGAGAAATACCAAGTAACAGTAAATGGACAGAGCAAAGAGGCAGTTGTTTTTGGAAAGTTCTAATCAAGCAGACCTTGTAGGCAACAGTTCTCATTGAGTAGTAGTCATCAGGCAAATGGAAGAGAAACCAGAAAAAGAGGAAGAAGACCCAGGGAAGAGTTCGCTAACAACTTGGCTAGAGAACAGGATGTTGTTCTCACCACTTTAACAAGAGCAAAACATCCTGTACTGATAGCCTGTTTGTCCTCTGGTATCAAAGAACCATCCCCAATTTTCTCTGTTTATACTTTCTGATTAACTTATGTATCATATCTAAGCTGCTGTTTCTTAAGAAACTCAATAAACTATCAGAAAATTACTTACAAATCACTGACTGCCTATATTAGGTAATTGTGATCAGAAAACCTACAATCAGATTGCTTTCTCCTGGATGGTACCAAGCTTCTTGAGTGTTCCTGAAGCTGCACGTATCCAATCAAGTGGGTGGTACTTCATCACACTCCTGGCTTGTGCCTTGTAGAGGGTGGAGTCAGGAGGTAAGTTATTTGCTTCAGAATTCCTAGCCTCTGATCCGCACTTGGAAGGCACAACAGTCTAGTTTAGTTCAGTTTCAGGCCAATGGTTACCCATAGGATGTTGATGGTGACAGACTCAATGGTGGCAAAGTCATCGAATGTCAAGAGGTAATGGTTATATTCTTTCTTTTTGGAGATGGTAATTTCCTGCCACTTGTATGATTTGAATGTTACTTGTCATTTGTCATTCCAAGCCTGGATATTGTCCAGGTCTTGCTGCATTCGTACATATTAACAATGAAATAGATGCAGAAGTAGCCTATTTGGGCACTCAAGTCTGCCCTGCCATTCACCAAGATCATAGCTGATCTAGCCCAGGTATCAACTCTTCTTTCTTGCCTGCTCATCAAAGCTCTCACCTACCTGATGTTTAAAGTAATCTAATAACATCTTCTTCAAATAGTTTCAGTGATTCAACCTCCACATCACTCTGTGTTCAATAATGCCAGGCATTACGTACCCTCTGGGATAAAAAAAAAAGTTGAACCTCAGTTTTAAATAAGTGCCCTTTTACTAAGCCCCTTAGTTTGAGATTCCCCCAAAAATGGAAATGTCTGCTCAATGTCTACCTTGGAGAAATTGAGGATGCTGGAGATCAGAGTTGAGAGTGTGGTGCTGATTTGTTCAATTGATATCAGATTAAAATCACCTTTGACAATTGTGGGTAGCCTTCTTACGCATCTCCATTATTTCCTGACTGATATTTTGCCCTACAGTGAGGCAGCCATCTTTGTTCTTCCTTCAGGCTAACGTAGGGGACTTCCTGGTTTCACCCAAGGAAAATGTGTGGCTTATCTCCCTGGATCTTGCTGCCCTTTCCTCGCCTTCTGTCTCTGTTAATATGCCTTATGTTAGAAAAATGGTGAACTGATGTTCAATGGAGATGGGCAAGGGTACAACGGTCATTTGGCTCATGAGTAGCTGTCCCATGCCATTGATAGGTGATCAATACAGCATCGATAGTTTTTATTTCAATACACTGCATTGATAACAGAGTAAGGTAGCACATGAATAAAACCCTTAATGACATTTGTGACTTCTCTATTTTCATAGAGAGATTTGTTTACATTTGTAGAAGGCTAGTTACTACTATGACATGATTAGTCAAGGTTTCAAATTATACAGAATATATTCCTTCCATACTAGCCCCTTAAACTTTAAATTCACTACTTAACCAGCTGCTTGTTGAGCTTCTTTTAACACACTGGAAAACCTATTTTACAGAATTGCATCAATTTACCAAATTTTGTGCCTCCAACAGGAAATTGTTCCCAAAAGCAATTTTTAAAATACAAATTAAAACCACCTAGGCTGTTTTCATTGGCTCTTGTTATAAATTAAAATTTTTAAAGTTTTTTTTTGACTCCTCAAACTTCAATTGGATTTCTCATTGCATGCTTGAATTACCTACTTATATCAAGTAATTTTATAAATCCCAATTTCAGAAATCATTATGTCCTGGCTTGTTGGTTTTAAAGTGATTTTATATTGAAGCTCCTGTTCTTAAACGCGTTGTCTCAGCAAGACTTCCAGAGACCTCGTTGTTCTTGTAATCTGTTTAAAAACCACAAAAATAATGTCCACTGTGGTTCTGGAAGAAGCCCAACAGATTAATATTGTCCAATATCTGTACATTAAGCCCTGTCCAAAATCACACATCTCACCAAACAAAAGGAAGCTGTCAGCAGAAAGATTGAACTCTAATGTTCTCAAAAGGTACTAGATTAGAGTGGGTGCTGGAAAAGCACAGCAGTTCAGGCAGCATCCAAGGAGCAGTAAAATCGATGTTTCAGGCAAAAGCCCTTCATTAGGACTTCCTGATGAAGGGCTTTTGCCCGAAACGTCGATTTTCATGCTCCTCGGATGCTGCCTGAACTGCTGTGCTTTTCCAGAACCACTCTAATCTAGAATCTGGTTTCCAGCATCTGCAGTCATTGTTTTTACCCTGTTCTGAAAAGATAACCAGGTGTTGTACATTCATGTAGTCTGTTTTCAAAACTGTTGAAATCTTCTGATGATTTCAAACTGGCTGAACTGCTAACTGCTCTGAACTGCTCACAATCCTCAGGTCTGCTGCTTTTTTGCCCAATTTGTATGTGTTTATAACTGCTGCCTCACAGTGCTAGAGACCCGGGTTCAATTCCTGCCTCGGGCAACTATCTATGTGGAGTTTGCACATTCTCCCCGTGTCTGTGTGGGTTTCCTCTGGGTGCTCCTGTTTCCTCCCACAGTCCAAAAGATGTGCCCGTAGTTTTAGGTGAAGGGGTAAATGTAGGGGAATGGGTCTTGGAGGGTTGCTCTTCGGAAGGTCGGTGTGGACTTGTTGGGCCAAAGGGCCTGTTTCCATATTCTAAGTAATCTAATCTAATCTAAATTTTTGGGGCGTCAGTTATGTCCTCCTTTGCAAAGATAGAACCAAAATATGTATTTATTAATCTGCCAATTATTCCACTCTTAATCAATCCCTTTGTTTTCCTTTGCTGAACTGCTAACTGCTCTGAACTGCTCACAATCCTCAGGTCTGCTGCTTTTTTTGTGAAATTTGTATGGCCATACTTTGGATCTAATATCTCTAGTTTCCCTTGTTAGCCATAGTCAGGCCGACTCTTCCATTATATTTTTGTATCAGGTGGGAATGATAAACAGTTGTAGTTCCTTCATGCACTCTTTAAATATTTGCCATTGCCTATCCACTGTCATCCCTTTAAGTAACGCTGCCCAGATTGTCATAGCTAGCACTACCATTGTAGGCTCCTCCAATTATATTCAGGATCTTAGTCTTAACAGTGATGTTAGTCTCTATTTTAATTAAGAATTCTATCATATTATGGTCAGTCTTCCCCAAGGGGCCTTGCACAGCTAGATTGCTAGTTATTCCTTTCACAACAGGATAGCCTGTCCTCTAGTTGGTTCCTCAATGTGTTGATCCAGAAAATCATCTCAAGTGCACTCCTCTATAGTATTATTACTGAATTGATTTGCCCAACATATATACAGTTTGCAGTAATCTGTAAATACAGCAGTACAATATTTTTATTTCATAGTTTCATTTCCTCCTCTGACTCCATGGCTTGCATTGAAACTTTGTCCTTTGTAAAGACAGATCCAAAGTATTCATTTAATAATTTGCTAAGCTGTCTACCCCCATGAGTAAGTCCCCTTTCTGTCCAGAATTATCCCTACTCCTCTTTTTACTCTCTTCTACTATTTATGTGTGAATAGAAGACTTTGGAATTTCCCTTTTATCTTAGCTGCCAGTCTCCTTTCATACTCTCAGTTTGCTTATCTTATTTTTTTTTTAACAACCCCTCTGAATCTTCTTTGTTCAGCCTGGTTCTGAATTGGTTTTTCTACCTGACACCTATCATAAGCACACCTTTTTTAAAATTTGTCGTAATTTCTATCTCTTTCCATATCCAACAAGCTCTGGATTTGATTGCCTAGCCTTTTGAAAGAATATACCTTGACTGTCCCTGACCCATCCCTTTTTTGAAGATAGCCTACTGTTCAGCTCCAGTTTTTCTTCCCAGTCTTTGACTCCAATTTGTTTTAATTTTATTAATTCATAGGATGTGAGTGTCACTGGTTAGAGCTGAAAAATGCGTTGCTAGAAAAGCGCAGCAGGTCAGGCAGCATCCAAGGAGCAGGATAATTGACGTTTCGGGCATAAGCCCTTCTTCAGGTTAGGTCAGCATTTATTGCCCATCTCTTATTGCCCAGAGGGCATTTCAGAGTCAATCACATTGTTGTGGGTCTGGAGTCACATGTAGGCCAGTCCAGCTGAGGTCAGCAGATTTTGTCCCTTAAAGAACATTAGTGAACCAAATGGATTTGACCTGACAGTTGGCAATGGCTTTACGGTTCGCATTAGATTCTTATTTCCAAGTTATTATTGAATTCAAATTCCGTCATGTGCCATTGTGGGATTCGAACCCAGGTTCCCAGAATGTAATCTGGTTCTCTAGATTAATATCAATGGGCCATCGTCTACCTGCTGAATGGATTCATTTTTACTCCTTAGAAGTTGAATTTCCTCCACTAATTATTATTCTTCTAGATTGCTCGCTGTCCTTTTCCATGGATACCTTAAACATTACAATACAAGGATCACTGTCCTTCAAATGTTCACCTGTTGACACCTGATCTATTTGGCCACCGCATTACCAAGTGCTAGGTCTAACAGTGAGTCCTTTAATCTTGGACTGGAAATATACTAGTGGACACAAAACATACTGGAATATACTGGTGGACATAAAGAAAAAATCTGTTGAAAACAGATCTCTTGCCTCACTCTGCCTTTTATGCTACTACTACGTCTGTTTGGATAAAATTAAAGTTTCCTTTATGTTTCTGTGATTCCCTTGCAAACGTGTTCCTCTACTGCTAATATCAACAAACAGCAAATGTACAACATTGTGGCAGTCATATTGTCATTAGGTCAGTATTTTGTCCAAACACGGACTTGTTCGCTACAATGTTTGCATTACAGCACCTTATAGTAAAACCAAAAGTGACAATGACTTACATTGATATAGAACATAGCAAAACATTCCAAGGTTGTTCACTGATGCATAATAAGATAACAAGCACCGCAATTTTCCTTCACATCTTTATCTCAAGCTGCAGAAGATTGATATCAATCTTGATAATAATAAGGTACTTTAATCTGATTTAGTTCCAGAATGAATCTGTTTAAATACAGATATTACAATGAAAGCATTTTTATTCTAAGAATGCAGCAAAGCTATCAATCACTTAAGAGATAAACAAGTGAGTTAATGCTTTGGGAGGGTCCCAGTCTTGATGAAGAGGGTCTAGCAGAATTGTTAGCCTGTTTTTTATTATGAGACATTATTCGGTCTGCTTTGCATTTTTATATCTTTGCTTACATCACCAGATTTTATTATTTGTTTCTCTATCATTGTAAACCAAGTTTATTATATAAGCGGTTTATAGAAAGCTAATCCTTAGTTTGGTCGTGTCCTTGTGAGTTCCTGTTGTTTTCTTTAAGGTCTACAATAAGGTTGGTAGCCCTGCAGCCATAAACAGAATTTAATAATTGATGTGTATTAGTGTAGTTTTCTGTCACTTAATGCATTACGATATGAAATCGGTAGTTATAGTTTTTTTCTTTTCTTTTACAATGATTGATTTTTTTAAAAGCTGTGATTCCCCCTTTCTGTTGCATATCCAAACAAGTTTTAAATTCATTGAAAAAGTAATCTATAAGAATACTCTTCGCATTATAGACATTAAAAAATTGCTTATGTATGCACTTAGCCTGTCCAAACAGACGCATTTAAATCCAAATAGTATATTAAATTCTGAGAATTGGATTGTTAATTCCTGTTCAATGTACAAAATAAGTTGAAATGCAGGAAGTAAATATAGCATGCTAGATCTATGATGAAGTTGCAAAAAAAGTCAATAGACCATCAATAACCATTAAATTTTTTTTAAAAAAAGGTAGAAAAGTGACTAGCTGTGGAACACTGGGCTCGGAGATGGAAAATGTAAGATAGAATACAAATCTCAGTGGGCTTTGAGTTTGACGTACTTTATGAGCAATTTACTGCATGACCCTTTTGGTTGGAATCCTTTATGTGAATGAATGCTCTTAAAACTCAAAGGTGCTCATAGTCCCAACCAAACCAAGTGTCAGTTGAAATTTCAGCAGAGCCCAAAGACATTTTAAGTTATCAGAGGTAGCATTTTTAAGGTGAGGCACACAAAAGTCACCAGCTCACATGCATATAAAAGATTCCATGTCAAAGTTTCAAAGTAGAACTAGTTCTTCCGCAGATCTGATCAAGGTGTGTTTTTCCAACAGTACCTTGCTAATTATCTGGGTGTTTGTCTCAATGGTTTGTGAAACCTGGTTGTATAAGAATTGGCTGTTATGCTTATCCAGAAAAGTATTAGTGACATTTCTTAAATAATTCTTTGGCTGTGAAAAACGTTTGTACTGCCTGAGGACATGAAATGTGCTGTATTATTACAGGTAATTTCTTTCTATTTCGTTCATTGACTTCTGGTCAGTTCTTTCCAGTAAACTTCCATTAAGAATTATCAAATAAGGAAACGGTCAGACTTGCCTGTGATGTCCTCATAGTTAGGGTAGCTGACTAACCACCACTAGCAGAATTTGAACATCAAGAATGGTCATTAGATGAGATTGATAGTTATGGTGTAACTGATACAGCATCAATTTTCAGATCTTTATGTGGTAAGCAATAGATTACCACAAAGTAAGCTATCTGTTTTATATTCTGCATGAATGATTGTGAATATTAATGATAGCTGATAACTTCCCTTTATCAGTTGGAAAGAGGAGAAATGTCTTGACACAAAACTGAGAAAAACATCTTTATAAATTACACTTATACTGAACATGATTTCAAATCTGTGATTGCATCGAGGAGCCAAACTGATTGTCACAAACAGTTTGAGCTAGGCTCTTAGTTTGTATTCTCATCTGAAACTTTTGTTAAAAATCATCATTGGGTCCACTGAAGGTATCATACTCAATTTCTTATTTTCTTTGGAATGAATTTTAAATACATTGAGAAAATAATCACCAGTTCCATAACAAGTGTTCATGTATGCACTTAGTCTGTCAAAATAAGTGCATTAAAGTCAAACTGGTACGTTAAATTCTCAGAATCTGAACATTCATCCCTAATCAATGTACCAATTTTGAAATGCAGGAAGTAAACTCAGTGAGAGATTTGTTCTTCTAATTTAGAGAAAGAGAAATATGTATTTTATAGTAACTGAATCTTAACTCATCATCTATTATGTCACAGGTAGTTTCTCAACCTCTCTCCTTATCTGAGACATAAAAACCAGGAGCAGGGGTAGGCCATCAGGCCCTTTGGGCCTGCTCCGCCATTCAATAAGATCATGGCTGATCTTTTCATGGCCTCACATCCACTTACCCGACCTCCCACTGTAACCCTTAAATCCTTTATTGTTCAAAAAACATCTATTTTAGCTTTAAAAGCATTTACTGAAGTAGCATCAACTTCCTCACTGGGCAGGGAATTCCATAGATTCACAACCCTCTGAATGAAAAAGTTTCTTCTTAATTCAGTCCCAAATCTGCTTCACCTTCTATGCCCTCTTGTCCTAGTTTCACCTGCCAGTGGAAACATCCTCTCTATGCCTATCTTATCTATTCCCTTCATAATTTCATGTGTTTCCATAAGACTCCCCTCCCCCCACCCCCACGCAATTCTTCTAAATTTCAATGAATATAATCACAGTCTACTCAGTCTCTCCTCATAAGTCAACCGCCTCCACTCTGGAATCAACCTAGTGAACCTCCTCTGCACGCCCTCTAGTGCCAGTACATCCTTTCTCAAGTAAGGAGACCAAAAACTGCACGCAGTACTCCAGGTGTGGCCACACCAGCACTCTATACTGCTCAAATATAACCTCCCTGGTTTTAAACTCAATCTCTTTAGCAATGAAAGACAAAATTCCATTCACCTTCCTAATTACCTGTAATACTTGCAGACCAACCTTCTGTGATTCATTCACAAGGACACCCAGCTTCCTCTGCATAACAGCATGCTGCAACTCTTTACCATTCAAGTAATAGTCCCTTTTACTGTTACTCCTACTAAAATGGATGACTTCACATTAATTAACATTGTATTCCATCTGCCAGACCTTTGCCCACTTGCTTAAAGTATGTATGTTCCTCTGCAAAGTTTCACAGTCCTCTGCACACTTTGCTTTGCCACTCATCTTAGCGTCATCTGCAAACTTTGACATGTGGTCCCCAACTCCAAATCGACTCTGTAAATTGTGAATAATTGTCGTCCCAACACTGATCCCTGAGGAACAGCACTATTACTGATTGTCAACCAGAATAGCACTCCTTTATCCCCAATCTTTGCTTCCTGTTAGTCAACCAATACTCAGTCCATGCTAATACTTTATCCATAATGCCATGCATCTTTATTTTATGCAGCAACCTCTTATGCGATACCTTGTCGAAGGCCTTTTGGAAATCTAGGTACACCACATCTACTGGGTCCCCATTATCCACCATGTGTGTAATGTCTTTATAGAATTTCAAAAGGTTAGTTAAGCATGACCTGCCCTTTGTGAACCCATGCTGTGTCTGCACAACAGGACAATTTCTATCTAGATGCCTTGTTATTTCTTCCTTGATAATAGACTCAAGTATCTTCCCCACTACAAAAGTTAAGCTAACCAGTCTATAATTCCTGATCTTTTGTCTACCGGCCTTTTTAAACAGTGGCATCATGTTTGCTATTTTCCAATCTGCCGGAACTGTATCAAAATCCAGTGAATTTTGGAAAATTACCACAAGTGCACTTGCTATTTCTGCTGCCATCTCTTTTAGTACCCTGGGATGCATTCCATCAGAGCCAGAAGACTTGTCCATCCTTAGCTCCATGAGCTTACCCAACACTACCTCTTCTGTAATAATGATTGTTTCCAGGGCCTCACCTACCTTCATCTCTTTGTCAATTATTGGCCTCCACTGTGAAGACCAACACAGAATACCTATTCAATGTCTTGGCCATTTCATCATATCCCATGACTAAATGCCCCTTCACATACTCTCAAGGACCAATGTTTACTTTAGCCACTCTTAACTTTATATATTTATGGAAACTTTTGCTATCTTTATATTCTGTGTTAGTTTTTTCTCATGTTCTATCTTACTTTTCTTTATAGCTCTTTTTGTGGCTTTCTGTTGACCTCTAAAGCTTTCCTAATCTTCTAGTTTCCTGCTGATCTTGGCTACTTTATATGCCTTCTATTTCACTTCAGTAGCCTCCTTTATTTCCTTAGACACCCTGGCAGATTACTCCTTTTCTTACAGTCTTTCCTTCTCATTGGAATATACCTTTGCTGAGCACTTTGAAAAATTGCTTTGAAAGTCCTCCACTGCTCATCAACTGTCCCACCATAAAGTCGTTGTTTCCAGTATACTTTAGTCAACTCCTCCCTCATTCCTATTATAGTCTCCCTTATTTAAGCACAGGACTCTGTATTGGATTTTGTCTTCACACTCTCCATCTGCATTCTAAATTCAACCATACCGTGATCGCTTTTTCCAAGAGGATCTTGAACTTTGAGATGTAGTGACCCTCAGGTTAAACCACGAACCAGTTGTCTCTATCTGTCTGTCCATCTCTCTCTTTCTTTCAGCAACTTGTAGTTAAAGGTACAATGCAAGCCAATGAAAAACAATGGAGAGAAGTGCTTCTAGAATAACAATGTGCATGCAGCAACAAAGCTTTACTCTTAAGTAAGGTTTGAAATTTAGTTTATTATAAAACAAATGGTTAAACTGTGCAAGTAAAAGTGATAAAGTTAATAATTAAAACTCAAATGCAAATTTTAAAAGATGCTATTGATAAAGATGCTTGCAGGGAGAAAAATATGGTCAGTTGAGGCTTTGAAAACCTGAGGTTGTAATGTCAGCAGGAAATATTTGACAGTTGTTTTTATAGATGGGCTCAATAGGTAGAGCAGACTTTGGGAGAGAGAGAGAGAGAGAGAGAGAGAAGGTTTTTTTGTTCCTCGGTAATTCTGAGGTTCAACCATTTGTTGATTACCTGGACTCTTTTAACAGAGCAGCAGTTGATTCTGAAGACATTTCTCCTTGCCCTCCCCTTAGCTAAGAAATCTATCTCTAATATGAAATCAGAAAATGCTGGAAAAACTCAGTTCTGGCAGCATTCATCAAGAAAAAACAGAGTTAAAGTTTCAGGTCCAGTGTGCCTTCTTCAGAACGGTTCTGGAGGATTGCTGGACCTGAAATGTTAACTCTGCTTTCTTTCCCCAGATGCTGGCAAACCTGCTGGGTTTTTTTCCAGCAAGTTCTGATTCTGTTTCTGATCTCTAGCATCCCCACTCCTTTGAATTGTTTTCTCTGTCTCCACAGGTCAGAATATCGCCATTGCAACAAAAATGCTTGATGAAACTGGGAATGCTAAACCCCAACCCTGAATTTGGCAAGTGCCATTTTCCCTAAGGCTGAATTGGGGCTGTTGTTAAGTTACATGGTTCCATTTAAATGAAAAACGCCAACGCTGCAATTGGATTTAGAAGTGCCTGATATCTGAAACTTAGAGTCTGTTAATTAGACCATGTAAGAGCAATTCTGTTCTCAGTGCAATTTTTATTGGATGTCCTGAACATTTATTTGGAGAAATAGCCTACCCCTACAGATATGGTTGCAAGATATCTTTGGGGATGGATATCAGTTATCCTTTGGAGGTGGATATCATGTGACTTCTGAGGGTGGTGGTCATGGATACTCTGATATGGGGTCAGGTAGCTTTAGGAATAAGCAGTTCTGGAGACAATTGTATGTAAATTGTGCACATACCCTTGGAACTATCCAACTTGCCATAATTTGTGAAGAAGTGTCATCAAGTGCTACCAATTGCTGGCTTGTCAAGAAGTGACGTGTCAAAATATGTATTTATGAATGACAGTGCTCTTCACTGTCATCTTCAAAATAGAAATTTAAGTAAAAGAAATGTACTATTCGCCTAGGTGTGTGATTACTTGTGGGTACTCAGTGAATTTGCACAGTTGGTGAAGGGAGAAAAGGTGGTGGGTCGAAGTAGGCAATAAGTTGCCATTGGAGCATGAAGGGCCATGGAGATGGGTAGACAGTTAATTTGCATAGGTTGGCACGGGTGGGACACAGGGATGTAGTGGTGAGGGGAAATAAGTGGGTTTTGAGGAGTGAGGTTTTGAGGAATGTTTACAGTTAGAGTCATAGAGCCATGCAGCATGGAAACAAACCAATCCACACCGACCATGTTCCCAAACTAAACTATTCCCACCAGCGTGCATTTGACCCATATCCCTGCAAACCTTCCCAATTATTGGACATATCCAAATGTCTTTTAAGTGTTATATCTGTACCTGCATCCATCACTTCCTCTGTCATTCCACACACTACCTATACTTTATGTAAAAAAGTTGTCCCTTATGTTCTATTTAAAACATTCGGCTTTCACCTTAAAAATATAGTCCATAGCTTTGAACTCTCCCATTGTAGGGAAAAGACCTTTGTTATTCACCTTATCTATGTCCCTCATGATTTCATAAACCTCTATAAGGTTACCACGCAGCATCCTCTGCTCCATGGAAAATAGCCCTAGCCTATCCTGTCTATTTTTATAACTTAAACCCTCATTCCTGGCAACATTCTGGTAAATCTTTTCTAAACTCTCTCCAATTTAATAATATTCTTCCTAAAACAGGGAGACCAGAACGGCACAAGCTCCTCCAGAAGAGGTCTCACTAATGTCTTGTACAACTTCAATGTGATGTCCCGACTCCTATATTCAAAGATCTGAGCAAAGAAGGTAAATGTGCTAAATGCCTTCTAACCACCCTTGTCTACCTGCGACACAAATCTCAAAGTATTTACTCGACCTCCACGGTCTCTCTGTGTTCTACAATACTACCCAGGGCCCTTCCATTAATTGGATAAGTTCTGTTTGTTTTTATCAAAATGCAATACCTCACATTTATCCAAATTAAACTCCGTCTACCACTCCTCAGTCCATTGACCCATTTAATCAAGATCACTTTGTAATCTTAGATAGCCTTCTTCACTGTCTACTGTACCATCAATTTTGATGTCATCCACAAATTTATTAACCATGCCTCCTATATTCTCTTCAAAATCATTTATAGAAATGACAAACAAAAGTAGATTCAGTATCAATCGCAGTGGAACATTGCTGGTCACCAGCCTCCGATGGGCCTATAGATCTGGAGAGATCTATAAAAGAGAGATCCTATAAAGTGGCTAAGAACAGTGGGAAATCAGAAGATTGGGAAGGATACAAAAGCAAACAGAGGATAACAAAGAGTGTAATAAGAAATGAGAGGTTCAAATATGAAGGTAGGCTAGCCAGTAATATTAGAAATAATAGTAAAAGTTTCTTTCAGTACATAAGAAACAAATGACAGGCAAAAGTAGACATTGGGCCACTTCAAACTGATGCAGGGAGCCTAGTGATGGGAGATAAGGAAATAGCAGGAGAACTTAACAAGTACTTTGCGTCAGTTTTCACAAGACATGAGTAATATCCCAAAAATTAAAGGGTGTCACGGGGCTGAGTTGAGTATGGTTGCCATTACGAAAGAGATAGTGCTAGAAAAGTTAAAAAGTCTTAAAATTGATAAATCTCCTGGCCCTGATGGGATACACCCTAGAGTTCTGAGAGAGGTTGCTGAGGAAATAGCAGAGGCATTGGTTGAGATCTTTCAAGAGTCACTGGAGTCAGGAAAGGTCCCAGATGATTGAAAGATGGCTACAGTAACCCCCTTGTTCAAGAAAGGATCAAGGCAAAAGATGGAAAATTATAGGCCAATCAGCTTAACCTCGGTTGTTGGTAAAATTCTAGAATCCATCATTAAGGATGAGGTTTCTAAATTCTTGGAAGAGCAGAGTCTGATTAGAACAAGTCAACATGGATTTAGTAAAGGGAGGTCATGCCTGAAAAACCTGTTGGAATTTTTTGAAGAGGTAACAAGTAGGTTAGACCAGGGAAACCCAGTGGATGTGGTCTATCTAGACTTTCAAAAGGCCTTTGATAAGGTGCCACACGGGAGGCTGCTGAGCAAGGTGAGGGCCCATGGTGTTCGAGGTGAGCTGCTGGGATGGATTGAGGATTGGCTGTCTAACAGAAGGCAGAGAGTTGGGATAAAAGGTTCTTTTTCAGAATGGCAGCCGGTGACGAGCGGTGTCCCGCAGGGTTCGGTGCTGGGGCCACAGCTGTTTGCATTATATATTAATGATTTGGATGAGGGAACCGGGGGCATTCTAGCGAAGTTTGCCGATGATACGAAGTTAGATGGACAGGCAGGTAGTACTGAGGAAGTGGGGAGGCTACAGAAGGATCTAGACAGGTTGGGAGAGTGGTCCAGGAAATGGCTGATGGAATTTAACGTGAGCAAGTGCGAGGTCTTGCACTTTGGCAAAAAGAATAAAAGCATGGAATACTTTCTAAATGGTGAGAAAATTAATAAAGCCAAAGCACAAAGGGATCTGGGAGTGCTAGTCGAGGATTCTGTAAAGGTAAACATGCAGGTTGAGTCTGTGATTAAGAAAGCGAATGCAATGTTGTCTCTTATCTCAAGAGCGTTGGAATATAAAAGCAGAGATGTACTACTAAGACTTTATAAAGCTCTGGTTAGGCCCCATTTGGAGTACTGTGTCCAGTTTTGGTCCCCACACCTCAGGAAGGACATACTGGCACTGGAACGTGTCCAGCGGAGATTCACACGGATGATCCCTGGAATGACAGGTCTAGCATATGAGGAACGGCTGAGGATACTGGGATTGTATTCATTGGAGTTTAGAAGATTAAGGGGAGATCTAATAGAGACGTACAAAATAATACATGGCTTGGAAAAGGTGGATGCTAGGAAATTGTTTCTGTTAGGCGAGGAGACTAGGACCCGTGGACACAGCCTTAGAATTAGAGGGGGTCATTTCAGAACGGAAATGCGGAGACATTTCTTCAGCCAGAGAGTGGTGGGCCTGTGGAATTCATTGCCACGGAGTGCAGTGGAAGCCGGGATGCTAAATGTCTTCAAGGCCGAGATTGATAGGTTCTTGTTGTCTAGAGGAATTAAGGGCTACGGGGAGAATGCTGGTAAGTGGAGCTGAAATGCGCATCAGCCCTGATTGAATGGCGGAGTGGACTCGATGGGCCAAATGGCCTTACTTCCACTCCTATGTCTTATGGTCTTATGGTCTTATGGATCTGGGAAATCTTTGCAGAGGTAAGCCACCCTTGGGATCATGAAAATATTTTGTTGTACATAAAAAACTCATAAACACATTGGGTTTCACAAAATTGCCAAACTTGTTCAAAACAGAACTGGAGTTAAAATAATAGTGTCCACTATTTCAGTAGCCTATTAATATTGGATTTTGCTGCATGCATTATGCTGGATTTATGTTTTCTCAAACTCTCATTTTCACAATGGGGTGTTTACTGTTGAACAGCTCTACCTACTCATTCAATGGAAATGTTATATTGTCAATCAACCAGTGCAGGGATGAATTGACACAGCTTCAGAACAGATTGGATTTGAACCTGAGCCTTTTAACCCAACATGACACAACAAAATGCCCTTCAATTGAAATATTTGCTTCTATAAGACATTGATCATTTGAGGTAAATGATTGTTTACATAAGGGAATAGTTGAAAAATTTTGATTCACTTAGCTGTTTTTTTAATATCAATTAGTTTTTTCTTCTAATAGTGACATCCTGAACAGACGGGTAACTTTCATTTTCTTTCAGGATTCCTGATGAATGATGTCCATCATTGATGAGAGATATTGGCATGGAGCAGGAAGGGCAAGGGGTGCTGGGTGCGGATTATGAGTTTGCTCTGAGTTGGTAAAAGGGCTATAAAGGGCGATGGGAATGATTAGAGACTTATGGAGTATGGGGGCCATGGTGTGGGGCATGGTATGATGTATGGTAGTCTATGAGGAAATGGTCAAATGGATTTAGCATGGTAAAGGTGGAGCATGCAAAGAGAGAGACAGCAGTGAGCGGGAGGAGGCAAAAGGATGTTTTCTGGTTTATTCTTTATTTGAAACTTTGAACATAGTGCTGGAATCCTGAGGCAGATCTTTTGCTGCACAAACTTGCAGCCACTTGGGTTCTTCCTGGGTCACCTAGCTAGAAATCTAAACCATCCTGGCGTAGGGAAGTTTGGACAGCCATTTTGAAAGGTCACATCCACAGAACGACGTTTCTTTCAACTCCGTACACCCAACACAAGAAGCAAAATTGGAGCTTAAGTATCTCCCTCGTTATGGACCAAACTAAACCCTCTCAAAACATGTCAAAGAGATAGCCTAGACCCTAACATTTTCCTATTTTAAAGGGAAGTGCCAGGCATTGCATTCCAGATTGAATATATTTAAGATGGAGCTAGATAGGTTCTTAATTGTAAAGGGGATCGAGGGTTATGGGGAGAAAGCGGGAGATTGGGGTTGAAAAACTTATCAGCAATGAATACATGGCAGTTAGAGACAAACAAAACTGCAGACAAGCAGGAGGCTGGAAAAACACAGCAAGCCAAGCAGCATCAGGAGGTAGAGAAGTCAATGTTTCGGATGTAACCCTTCTTAAATGGTGGAGCAGACTTGATAGGTTGAATGGCCTAATTTCTGGTCCTATGTCTTATGGTCTTATGTATCCATTTCAATTTGTCAAACTATCAAGCTTGAAGCAAAATACACTTTTTTAAAACACTGTAGTTAAAATACAGACAAAATGAAAAGAAAAGAAAGGAATTGTTTAACTGTAACTCCATACAAAAACAGTAGTCCTCACGTATCCACAGGGGGTTCATTCCAAGACTTACCATGGAAGCCCGAAACCGCAGATAGGAATGAACCCATTCATTTAAATGGGAAACGTACCTCCCCGGAAGCCTCCTGGTTCCTGGTTCTGGAACGTTCCACGTAATATTTTCAGGCTGCGGCAAACCATGGATAACTGAAACCGCAGAAGCTGATTCTGCAGATATGGCCGTTGCCCTGTACTTAACAAAATAATAAATTTCAGTAAGGCGTTTGATAAGGTTCCCCATGGGAGGCTATTGCACAAAATACGGAGGCATGGGATTGAGGATGATTTCGCAGTTTGGATCAAAAATTGGCTAGTTGAAAGAAGTCAGAGGGTGCTGTTTGATGGGAAATATTCATCTTGGAGTTCAGTTACTAGTAGTGTACCGCAAGGATCTGTTTTGGTCCACTGCTGTTTGTCATTTTTATAAATGACCTGGCTGAGGACGTAGAAGAATGGGTTAGTAAATTTGCGGATGATGCACAGGTCAGCAGAGTTGTGGATGTTGCAGGTTACAGAGGGACATAGATAAGCTGCAGAGCTGGGCAGAGAGGTGGAAAGTGAAGTTTAATGTGGAAGGAGCAACAGGAATAAGGAGTACTGGGCTAATGGTAAGATTCTTGGCAGTGTAGATGAGCAGAGACATCTTGGTCTTCATGTACATAGATCCCTGAAAGCTGCCACCCAGGTTAATAGGGTTGCTAAGAAGGCATATGATGTGTTAGCTTTTATTGGTAGAGGGATTGAATTTTGGACCCACAACACCATGTTGCAGCTATGCAAAACTCTAGTGCAGCCGCAGTTGGAGTGTTGTGTACAGTTATGGTCATCATATTATAGGAAGGATATGGAAGCTTTGAAAAGGGTTCAGAAGTGATTTACGAGGATGTTGCCTGGTATGGAGGGAAGGTCTTATGAGGAGAGGCTGAGGAACTTCAGGCTGTTTTCATTAAAGAAAAGAAGGTTGAGAGATAACATAACTGAGACATATAAGATAATCAGAGGGTTAGATGCGGTTGAAAATGAGAGCCTTTTTCCTAGGATGGTGATGGCTCACACAAGGGGACATAGCTTTAACTTGAGGGGTGATAGATATAGGACAGATGTCAGAGATGGTTTCTTTAGTCAGATAGTGGTAAGATTGGTTCCACAGGTTGGCGCAACTTCGAGGGCCAAAGGGCCTGTACTGAGCTATAATGTTCTATGTTCTAAATTATTCATTAACTGTTCCAATACAGTAACATCCCATCAGCACACTCTTGGCAAAGGTAAATTCAGTAAAACAGATGGTCTCACTTGCTATTCTAGCAGCAGAAAGAGAACCCAAGCTTTTAGCTGTAACAAAGAGAGAGAGAGAGAGAGAGAGAGAAAGAGAGAGTGAGAAAGAGAAATGTCGCACCATTCATAACCCCAACAGCTACTGAAAGCTCAATTAAAATTCATGGTTTTGTGGGAGCTTGACCCCAACCATTCAAGCAGCTTCTATTGTTCCAACTTCTAAAAAACTCAAGACCTCACAAGCTGTTTACATTATTGGCTTGAAGCAGACCTGTTTTGAACTGTCTCAATCTATCTTCATAAAAAGGGCAAAATACACTACTTAAAGCCAGAGTATTGCCACATCCTTTGTGATTGGTGCTGAGGTAACACATCAACCTATCTGATCTTTTTGGTTTCAGTGAATCAACAAGAAATCATGTGACCTCTGTGGCCATTTTGTAAGATTCTGTGCCCATTCTAAAGATTCAGATTAGTCATAGAATCCCTATAGCATGGAAACACACCATTCAGCTGATCAGGTCCACACTTACCCTCCAAACCTCAAGCCACCCAGACCCATCCCCTTCCTTTATAACATTGCATTTCCCATGGCTAATCCACCTCGCCTACACACCTTTGGATACTATGGACAATTAACCTGTACATCTGGGAGGTAAAAACAATGACTGCAGATGCTGGAAACCAGATTCTGGATTAGAGTGGTGCTGGAAAAGCACAGCAGTTCAGGCAGCAACCGAGGAGTAGGAAAATCGACGTTTCGGGCAAAATGCTGCCTGAACTGCTGTGCTTTTCCTGTACATCTGGGAGCAAACTGCAGTACCCAGAGGAAACCCACGCAGACACTGGGAAAAGGTGCAAACTCCACACAGACAGTGACCCAGGGGATAGAATCGAACCTGGGTCCCTGGCAATGTGAGACAGCAGTGCTAACGATGGAGCCACTGTTTAGATCAGAGTGGTGCTGGAAAAGCACAGCAGGTCAGGCAGCATCCGAGGAGCAGGAAAATCAATGTTTCGGGCAAAAATCCTTCATCAGGAATAGAGACAGGGAGCCTCCAGGGTGAAGAGATAAATGGAGATGGGGGGGTGCACTGGGGATAGCAAAGAGTACAAGTGAGTGAAGTGTTTACGCCACAGTTGAAGAGGGTGAAGACATGACTGCCAAGCTGGTTCAGTGTGCTGCGTGCTTGATATGGGAGGTCAACGACTCTGGTGTGTCTGGCTCATATAAGTGTGGAAAGTGTGTGCATGTTCAGCTACTGACAGAGCATATTGCAGCACTGATGAAAGAACTCAAGGACCTTAGGCTCATCCGAGAGAACGAGATCTTTCTGGACAAGACCTTCAGCGAGGTTATTACACCAATCGTACCAGGAGAGAGCAGAAGAGAGCAGACGATGAGGAAGGCAGAGAGGAGACAGGTGCAAGAGACCCTGGGGAAGTATCTGTCAGGAACAAGCTGAATCTTTTGGAAACAGTAGAGACAGATGACACTGCCAATCCGTGAGGCGGCCAGGTCTGTCAATCAAAAGTTAGCGTGGAGGCAGAGCGGAAGAGTCGGACATCGCACAGAGCCATGGTAATAGAGGACTCCATAGTGAGAGCAACTGACCGGGGTTTTTGTGGCAGCAGGCGGCACTTAAGGATAGTGTGTTGCCTTCCTGGTGTCAGGGTTAAGGACATCACAGACAGAGTGCAGGAAATCCTCAAGGCCGAAGGTGAAGAGCCAGAGGTGGTGGTACATGTGGCACAAATGATGTCAGGAAGAAGAGGAGGAACATACTACAGCGGGACTTTGGAGAACTAGGAAGAAGGCTGAAAAGCAGGATGTCCAGGGTGGTTATCTCCAGTCTGCTTCCAGTTCCTCGGGCTGGTGAGGCCAGAAACAGGGAGATAATGGACTTGAACGTGTGGCTGGGGAACTGGTGCAGGAAGTAAGGATTTAAATTCTTGGATCACTGGGGTATGTTTTGTGGTAAGCATAAATTCTACAAGAGAGACGATTTGCACCTTAATAAGTTAGGGACCAGCATTCTGGCAGGCAGGTTTGCTACTGCAACACAGCTACGTTTAAACTAAGTAGCGGGGGGGAGGGGACAAACTGGATGTTTAAGAAGAAAATTGAAGGGAAAGTTAGAACAAGGGAAGTCAAGAAAGACAACTGTTTCAGTGAGACAGAAAACTCAGAAAGGAATCATGCTGTAAGGTTGAGTGAAATAGAAGTTGATGGGAAGGGTGAGGAAGTAACAAATTAAAAATACTATATATGAATGCACGAAGCATTAGAAATAAGATGGATGAGTTTGAGGCTCTTTTGGAAATTGGCAGATATGATATTGTGGGGATAACTGAGACATGACTTCAAGTGGACAGGGCCTGGGAAATGAATATTCAAGGCTACACATGCTATCGTAAGGATAGACTGACAGGCAGAGGGGGTGGGGTGGCCTTGTTGTTAAGGGATGATATTCAGTCCCTTGTGCGGGGGGACCTAGAATCAGGGGATGTAGAGTCAGTGTGGATAGAGCTGAGAAATACTAAGGGTAAAAAGACCCTCTTGGGAGTTATCTACAGGCCCCCAAACAGTAGTCTGGATGTCCAATGTAAGATGAATTAGGAGCTGAAATTGACCCGTCGCAAAGATGTTACTACAGTTGTTATGGGGGATTTCAACATGCAGGTAGACTGGGAGAATCAGGATGGTATTGGACCTCAATAAAGAGACTTTGTGGAGTGCCTCCGCGATGGATTCTTAGAACAGCTGGTGCTGGAGCTGACCAGGGAGAAGGCAATTCTGGATCTGGTATTGTGCAACGAACCAGAATTGGTCAGGGACCTCGAAGTGAAGGAGCCATTGGGAAGTAGTGACCATAATACAATAAGCTTCAATCTGCAATTTGAGAGAGAGAGGGTACAATCCGAAGTGACAATATTTCTGTGAATAAAGGGAACTATGGAGCTATGAGGGAGGAGCTGGCCAAAGTTCAATGGTGCGATACCTTAGCAGGGATGACAGTGGAGGAACAATGGCAGGTATTTCTGTGTATAATGCAGAAGTTGCAGGATCAGTTCATTCCAAAAAGGAAGAAAGACCCTAGGAAGAGGCATGGGTGGCCGTGGCTGACGAGGGAAGTTAAGAAACATATAAAGTTAAAAGAGAAAAAGTATAACATAGCAAAGATAAGTGGGAAAACGGAGGACTGAGAAGCTTTTAAAGAACAACCGAGGATTACTAAGAAGGAAATATGCAGAGAAAAAATGAGGTATGAAGGTAAACTGGCCAAAAATATCAAAGAGGATAGTAAAAGTTTTTTTAGATCTGTGAAAGGCAAAAAAATGGTTAAGACTAAAATTGGACCCTTGAAGAGAGAAACAGGGGAATATATTATGTGGAACAAAGAAATGGCAGAAGAATTGAATTGGTACTTCAGATCTGTGTTCACTGGGGAAGACACAAGCAATCTCCCTGAGGTAACAGTGGCTGAAGGACCTGAACTTAAGGGAATTTATATTTGCCAGGAATTAGTGTTGGAGAGACTGTTAGGTCTGAAGGTTGATAAGTCCCCGGGGCCTGATGGTCTACGTCCCAGGGTACTGAAGGAGGTGGCTCGAGAAATCGTGGATGCGTTGGTGATTATTTTCCAGAGTTCGATAGATTTGGGATCAGTTCCTGCGGATTGGAGGATGGCTAATGTTGTACCATTTTTTAAGAAAGGTGGGAGAGAGAAAACAGCAAATTATAGACCAGTTAGTCTGACCTCGGTGGTGGGAAAGATGCTGGAGTCTATTATAAAGGATGAAATTATGACACATCTGGATAGTAGCAACAGGATAGGTCAGAGTCAGCATGAATTTATGAAGGGGAAATCATGCTTGACTAATCTTCTGGAATTTTTTGAGGATGTAACTCTGAAAAAAATTCAGAGGGCGATCCAGTAGATGTAGTGTACCTGGACTTTCAGAAAGCTTTTGATAAAGTCCCACATAGGAGGTTAGTGAGCAAAATTAGGGCGCATGGTATTGGGGGCAAAGTACTAACTTGGATTGAAAATTGGTTGGTTAATAGGAAACAAAGAGTAGTGATAAACGGCTTCATTTTGGAATGGCAGGCAGTGACCAGTGGGGTATCGCAGGGATCACTACTGGGACCGCAGCTTTTTACAATATATGTTAATGATATAGAAGATGGTATTAGCAATAACATTAGCAAATTTGCTGATGATACTAAGCTGCGTGGCAGGGTGAAATGTGAGGAGGATGTTAGGAGATTACAGGGTGACCTGGACAAGTTAGGTGAGTAGTCCGATGCATGGCAGATGCAGTTTAATGTGGATAAATGTATGGTTATCCACTTTGGTGGCAAGAACAGGAAGGCAGATTGCTACCTAAATGGAATCAATTTAGGTAAAGGGGCAGTACAAAGAGATCTAGGTATTCTTGTACACCAGTCAATGAAGGTAAGCATGCAGGTACAGCAGGTAGTGAAGAAGGCTAATAGCATGCTGGCCTTCATGACAAGAGGGATTGAGTATAGAAGCAAAGAGGTTCTTCTGCAGCTGTACAGGGCCCTAGTGAGACCACACGTGGATTACTGTGTGCAGTTCTGGTCTCCAAATTTGAGGAAAGACATTCTGACGATTGAGGGAGTGCAGCATAGGTTCACAAGGTCAATTCCTGGAATGGCGGGATTACCTTACGCTGAAAGACTGGAGCGACTGGGCTTGTATACCCTTGAGTTTAGAAGACTGAGAGGGGATCTGATTGAGACATATAAGATTATTAAAGGATTGGACACTCTGGAGACAGGAAACATGTTTCCGCTGATGGGTGAGTGCCGAACCAGAGGACACAGCTTAAAAATACGGGGTAGACCATTTAGGACAGAGATGAGGAGAAACGTCTTCACCCAGAGAGTGGTGGCTGTGTGGAATGCTCTGCCCCAGAGGGCAGTGGAGGCCCAGTGTCTGGATTCATTTAAGAAAGAGTTGGATAGAGCTCTCAAGGATTGTGGAATCAAAGGTTATGGAGTTAAGGCAGGAACAGGATACTGATTAAGGATGATCAGCCATGATCATATTGAATGGTGGTGCAGGCTCGAAGGGCAGAATGGCCTACTCCTGCACCTATTGTCTATTGCCTAATAGGTGAATGGGGGTGGGGATAGAGGTGATAGGTCGGAAAGGAGGGTGGGGGAAGGTAGCAAAGAGTACAAGAGGTGAATGGGGGTGGGGATGGAGGTGATAGGTCAGAGGGGAGGGTGTAGCAGATAGGTGGGAAGGGAGATTGGCAGGTAGGACAGGTCATGAGGACAGTGCAGAGCTGGAAGGTTGGAACTGAGGTAAGGTCAGGGGAGGGGAAATGAGGAAACTGATGAACTGTGCCTCCCTGTAGTTTTCTTTACAAAATTTATGATAAAATGACACACAGCATTGACAGTTGGCTTCCCAAGCCAACATACTTAAAGGTTTTCCAGATTTGAGGTACTGACCAGGTGTAATCAGTAAACATATGCGTCACGGACGGCACGGTGGCACAGTGGTTAGCACTGCTGCCTCACAGCACTGGTGACCTGGGTTCAATTCCTGCCTCAGGCGACTGACTGTGTGGAGTTTGCACGTTCTCCCCGTGTCTGTGTGGGTTTCCTCTGGGTGCTCCGGTTTCCTCCCACAGTCCAAAGATGTGCAGGTCAGGTGAATTGGCTATGCTAAATTGCCTGTAGTGTTAGGTAAGGGGTAAATGTAGGGGTATGGGTGGATGGCGGGGCGGTGTGGACTTGTTGAGCTGAAGGGCCTGTTTCCATGCTATAAGTAATCTAATCTAATCAAGCTCCATGATCCCAGAATCTTAGTGAGGAAACTGTGCTGAAGAAAGCCCAGATTGAAACTGGGCCCATGACAGTTCGATTCTCTGCTCCATTTTTCTTTGATCACGGGTCCGTGTTCACAGCACGCGAATGTTGAATATTCCCTGAGTTTCCTATTCTGACAGAATGAAAAGTGTCACGAATCTCAGTCACTGTCTATGAGTTTGGTGCATTCATGAACATTTTGTAAAGGCAGCCTGTCAGACAGCCTGGGTGGGCCATAACAGGAGATAATTTTTACTCCACATTGTGTTGAAAAAGAATCACCTTTTCATCTTTATCCCAGCTTCTTTCAAATTCGGTGGATGCTAACACAATGGGTGTCAGCCCTTCATCTCGACCTTTTTCCTAAAAAAATGTTGTACACCACAGTCATTCAAAATCTTGTTGCTTAATTGAACTTTTTTAATATCTTTCTTCTGATAGCTATTCCAAAATCAAATAAGTAATAGCCGCACAATTCCTACCTGAAATAGATTATTTGGCCTGACTGTTTTAAATTGCATTTGCTTACTTTAAGGCGTAAAGAATCTTTTCTTTCAATTCTGACCCTTGAGCATCAGCTGCCTATTATGCCATTGTAGTTCGGATTTCTGATCCCATTATTCTATGTTGCAGCTGGCCTTGGCTTCTTCAGCTGTGTCAGCCCATCATGTTGCTCTAGCAGCCATCTTTTACTCAGCAGATGCAAGAATGCAAGTCAGAAATATCTTGTTTCCATTGAAAAAAAATAAAAGACATTCAGAGTGAATTGGAATTGTGTATGTGGCCCTTTTGTTGGTTTTGCGTTTGTAAGGCACGCTCGAGGTGAAAGTAACTCAAGACTGCTTCAACGCCTATAGTTCATGCCTGGTCATCCATTGTACTTTTGATAAAAACAGGCAGCAAGAAGGCACAATGCAGTGAAGAGCCTTCTATTTGCATCTCTTTCAGAAGAGGAGTGGTTAATACAAAGCTCTCCTGTAGGACAGGTCAGCAGTTCTAGCACTATTCTCTGAGATGAATAGGGACTGGGTGTGTGGAGCTGGGGGATGGGGAGGGTTAGTGGAGCAGGAAGTAGCAGAGAGAGAATGTGACTGAGCATCACAGATGTGCGTGACCCCTATCTAAGCGTAAATAAAAGTAGAGCTTTTGTAAGTCAAAGGATCTGCTAGGGACTCGTGGAACCAGCAGCTACAGGGCCTGCCCTCCCATTATGCAGAAGGCAATACATTAGAGAGCTGAGGTAAGAGGAAATGTAAGGCAATGGTCACTGAACCTTACTCACCCTGTGGTAATCAAGGTCATTACCCAACATGCACAGACTGTCAAGGGGATCACATAATATTTATTACAGTACAAATAGGGTGCATGTAGGTGGCAATTGGCCCCTCATTCTTGGTTTATCAGTGAGTTGCCTAGCGACAGATGTCAAGGCAAATGAACGGACAGTGAAATTGCTGTCATTAACAAAAGGTCATAGGTTAAATATTTCTGCAACATTTTTCCAAATCCTGAATGTCAAAATCCGAAAGAATTCTGAAGTTGCACTATATTGATTTTCTGGAAGTATTTCCAGGCAAATGTCGACCACATTAACAAGAATGAAAAGAAAAATGGTATTGCTTTATCTAAACTTGCTGTAATGTTGTGGATGCTGATCAATGTATTCAACAGCAAATTCAATCGTGTTTATTTTGTAAATTATAGGATATTTACAGCTGAAATTTCAGCAACTTGTCAAATTGTCTTCAACAGCAGCTTCCAAACCCCTGACTTTTACCATCTAGAACTCACCCGAGGTGAAAAAGAAGCATCACCGTCTGCAAGTTCCCCTCCAAGTCCTGATGAAGGGCTTATGCCTGAAACGTTGAATCTCCTGCTTCTTGAATGCTGCCTGACCTGCTGTGCTTTTCCAGCACTACACCCACAAGCATAACACTACGCTGACTGGGAACGTCATCATTCCTTCATCATGCTGGGACATGGTGGCATTGTAGTAACATTGCTGGACAAAATAGGTCAGAGGTCTAAACTGGCGGAATTTAAATGGTAGATTAATAAATAATAAAATATATTAATCAGAAAATCTGGAATTGAAAGATAGACTCATCAATGATAACGATGAAACTCATCAACTGTTGTAAGGAAATCTGGTATCTGGCCTATATGCGACCCCAAATCCACAGCAATGGTAGCCAGTGATAGCCAGATTTCATTGAAGAATAAAGAAAAAAAGTCCTGCAACTCTCCCCTTGACAATACTGTGGGTGTACAACCCATAGACTTCAACAGTTCCAACGGCAAACTGACACCACTTTGTCAAGGACAGTTAGGGATGGGCAAAAAATGCTGACCTATTCCTTGGAAACAAATTAATAAAAAGTGAATAAAAGTAATATGCTGCAGGTGCCCAAAAATGAATATTGTTATGATCCCATTTGATGTTATTATTGGGCAAATCAGATCCCAGATTGAAATCTGACCTTAGAAACTGTATTTTGCTTGCATTTTTTTATTTTAATGAGGAGGTCTCTCACTGAAACATCAACATGTTGACAATTTTGTTTGAACAATAAAACAGAATTTGTTATGTAAAAGGAATGAAGATAAAATAGAAAAAAACAAAATATTTTCATATAACATGTTTAAAAATTTTAGAACACACAATAAAAGCAGAACCCTACTCAACCCAATAATATCCCATAACAGGATTCAAACACTGGAAAGAATTCCCTTCTCTGCACCACAATAATAGTAACTTCATGTTGTTCCCCAGACATGAGAACCTGACGGTCTCTTCCTTGATTCATCGTAGAACTGAGCTTAAATTTTCTCAGTTTTAAAAAACCCCCACTAAGGATTTCGACAAACATTTCTGGTCTTGTGTTTTTAACCTAAACTTCTTACAGAGAGGTAACCTTTTTTTTAACAATTCTAAGCTATCTTCATCCTTTCTCGGGATCATTAACATTGCACATTCAGTTTCAGCCAACAAACCCTGCAGAACTGCTCAAACTGAAAGTAAATATATATATTCTTTCTAACCAATGGGTGTTTCCCAAAACCAAAATAAAATTTCTAGAATATCTTAAATAAATGCACAGCACTGGCCATCTTATCTGCCCATAAATTCTCCCAATGTAAAGAAAAATCTATTACTCTTCTAAACGTCTCTCTCAGACCGTTTCTTTCTAAATACATGGCTATTGCTACAGAAATGCTTAAATGTTAACTGTTAAATCAGTTCAGACATACAAAAATGCATATGCCACAATTTCGAAACCAAAAATCCAAACACAGAAATAAATCACTAAAATGTATATAAATCACATACCTTAAATCACAATATAAGCAGAAAGTGCTGGAAAAACTCAACAGATCCAGGAACATCTGCAGGGAGAGAACCAGATTTAATATTTTGAGTCCAACACGAGTTTGCTTCACAACTGAAGATTAGAGAAATGTGATCATTCTTTTATGATGATTCTTTTGGTGTTGATAAAAAGACAAGGCCAGTAAAATGTTAGGGAGTAAGGAAGATTTTAGATAAAAGGTGTCATTGAACAAAAGCAAAAGGAATAATTTGTAGAGAAGCAACAAAACATTTGCTCAGTGTTAGTATCAATAATAGAATAAAGGTCATCTCTGACTGAAAGCAAAGACATGAAAACAAAATACAGAAGTTAGGGGAAAATATAGAGCAGAGTTCATAGTCTAAAGTGTGAACTTAATGGACTGGAGATTATATGCCTCCACTGGCATGTACTCGAATTTGGTGGATTCAAGTAAAATAGGTCAGGTAGCCACCCCAGTACCTTCTTACACTCTCCTGAGCTCAATCCAATAATGTGCAGGGTGGGCAAATGGCAAAATTGGCAACCTATCCGCCATATATAAATATTGTCATTTATATAAATGATTTGGATGTGAACATAGGACGTATGGTTAGTATGTTTGCAGATGACACCAAAATTGGAGATGTAGTGGACAGTGAAGATGGTTACCTCAGAGTACAATGGTATCTTGATCAGATGGGCCAATGAAAAATGTGAGGTGTTGCATTTTGGGAAAACAAATCAGGGCAGGACTTATAGGTTTAATGGTAAGGTCTGAGGGAGTGTTGCTGAACAAAGAGACTGTGGAGTGCAGGTTCATAGCTCCTTGAAAGTAGAGTCGCAGGTAGATAGGACAGTGAAGAAGACTTGGTATGCTTGCCTTAATTGGTCAGTGCATTGAGTATAGGAGTTGGGACATCATGTTGTAGCTGTGCAGGGCATTGGTGAGACCACTTTTAGAATGCTGCATTCAATTCTTGTCTCCCTGCTATAGCAAAGATGTTGTGAAACTTGAAAGGGTTCAGAAAAATCTTAGATGGATGTTGCAAGGGTTGGAGAGATTGAGCTCTAGGGAGAGGCTGAATAAGCTGGCGCTATTTTCCTTTGAGTGCCAGAGGCTAAGGGGTGACCTTACAAAAGTTTAAAATCATGACGGGCATGTATAGGGTAAATAGACAAGGTCTTTTCCCCTGGGTGAGGAAACTAGAGGGTGTAGGTTTAAGGTAAGGGGGCAAAGATATAAGAGACCTAAGGGGCAACATTTTCAAGCAGAGGGTGGTGCAAATATGTAATGAGCTGCCAGAGGAACTGGTGGAGGCTGGTACAATTACAACCTTTAAAAGGCTTTTGGATGGATATATAAATAGAAAGAGTTGAGAGGGATATGCGCCAAATGCTGGGATATTGAACTAGATTTATTTAGGATAGCTGGTTGGCATGGATGAGTTGTATATCTCTATGACTCTATAATTTAAAGAGTCAATTGAGATTTTTAACAACCCTATTGTTCCCAATAATACCCAAATCACGTTACAGGGGAACCTCGATTATCCAACCGAGATAATCTCCCCCGCCCCCTGTCCAGCACTGCCTCGGCCCCTTCTCTGGGGTAAGTCTCCAAATACACACACACACACTTTTTACTGCAACTCTTTGACATGTTTGACCTCTGCACTGTACAGGACAATGTTGGTCAGATTACCTGGGGAAGGGGGCAGGGTTTAGGGTACACCCCTCTGTAGAACTCCAGGGAAAGTGTGGGGAGAGAGAGAGGGCGGGAGGTCAGTCATTTGGAGATGGTGCCTGTCAAATGAATCCTGTGCAGAACATTTAACTGCATAATTGATGTTGTCATTTATCTCAAGAGCGTTGGAATATAAAAGCACCATTGTGCTACTGAGACTTTATAAAGCTCTGGTTAGGCCCCATTTGGAGTACTGTGTCCAGTTTTGGTCCCCACATCTCAGGAAGGACATACTGGCACTGGAGCGTGTCCAGCGGAGATTCACACGGATGATCCCTGGAATGGTAGGTCTAACATATGAGGAACGGCTGAGGATCCTGGGATTGTATTCATTGGAGTTTAGAAGATTAAGGGGAGATCTAATAGAAACTTACAAGATAATACATGGCTTGGAGAGGGTGGACGCTAGGAAATTGTTTCCGTTAGGTGAGGAGACTAGGACCCGTGGACACAGCCTTAGAATTAGAGGGGGTAAATTCAGAACAGAAATGCAGAGACATTTCTTCAGCCAGAGAGTGGTGGGCCTGTGGAATTCATTGCCGCAGAGTGCAGTGGAGGCTGGGACGCTAAATGTCTTCAAGGCAGAAATTAATAAATTCTTGAGGTCACAAGGAATTAAAGGCTACGGGGAGAATGTGGGTAAGTGGAGTTGAAGTGCCCATCAGACATGATTGAATGGCGGAGTGGACTTGATGGGCCGAATGGCCTTATTTCCGGTCCTATGTCTTATGGTCTTATGGTCATATAACGCATGTCCTACTACAGATTGAGATCTTTTACGCATTCTCCCATATGTCCTCCCACATTTCAGAAGAGATCTCCACTCCTAGCTCTTGCTCCCAGACTTCACATAACCGGTTAATATCCTGCCAGGCCCTACCAGTCAGTAGGCGATAGAGGGCACTAACCGAGAGGGTGCTTGTGGAACGTAGCAACAACCTCTTTGTATCAGGCTTATAGGGCTTACTGAGAAGCGTAGTCTTCTTCTGGATGAAATCCCTAACCTGAAAAAAAACTGAAAAGATTTCTACTGGGCAGCCTCATAACCTCCCCCTCAAACAAGTCTCCCAAATGGGAAACTTCTCTCGCTGCCCATAGTTTGAACTCTCAGTCCATCAACCCTGCTCAGAACCCTAGCATACCAATTATGGAGGTGAGTGGCGAAGTCTTGGATAAGCAACCCTCACTCTGACGCATGCCTTGACTGTAGTAATAACAACAGGGTTCCAGTAGTGGTCCATAACTGTCCTCATCTTATCCATGAGCAACAGGTTATTAAGAGGGCACTTTGCCTGGGAGGTCTCAATATCCAGCCATATTGAGTCTGGATCATTGCCTGCCCAATTGCACCCAAAGGACAGCAGGGAACTCAATTGATACCTCCTATGTCTGGGAAATCAACTCCTCCCTATTCTTGAGGCAACTGCAATTGAGATTAGATTAGATTAGATTAGATTCCCTACAGTGTGGAAACCAGTCCACACCGACCTTCTGAAGAGTAACCCACCCATACCCATTTCCCTCTGCCTAATTGACCTAACACTATGGGGCAATTTAGCATGGCCAATTCGGCCTGACCGGCACATCTTTGGACTGTGGGAGGAAACCAGAACACCCAGAGGAAATCCACGCAGACATGGGGAGAATGTGCAAACTCCACACAGAGTCATCCAAGGCTGGAATCAAACGTGAGACCCTGATGCTGTGAGGCAGTAGTGCTAATTACTGAGACACCGTGCCACCTCTTCTTTTTAAAGAAATAAGCCCTCACCCTACTCAATGTTGTGGATTTAGATTAGAAGTTCATTGAGGGGCCACCCACAGCACCAAATGAGCGAACGAAACCAACCCATAAGTCTCCGCAATGTTCAATTGGGAAACACTATAGTGAGCATGTACATGGGATAAAGCAAACTAGAAAGGGCATTTATCTTAATAAGGGCTATTCGGCCCAACCACGAAATTGGAAGAGCCTCCCATCTCTGGAGATCCCGCCTAATATTGTCAAGCAGGTGAACAAAGTTAGTCTGAAATAACATGGGGGTAATAAAAATACCGAGGCATCAGAAACCCACCCGTGACCACTTAAAGGGGAACCTAGGGCCACCTTCAACCTCTGGCACTTACTTAACATCCACCAAAGGCATTGTCACCAACTTTGCAAAGTTGATCTTATATCCTAAAAAAGCCCTGAATTAATTAAACATTGTATCAGATGGGGTACAGAGGTCATCAGGTCCAATAAAAACAGAAGGACATCATCTGAAAACAGTGTAAACATCTGCAAACAGTGTGCCCTCGATCCCATTTTGGGAGCGGTTATGTGGATGTTCTGACAAATGGCCTCTGCCAGCGGCTCTATCACCAATGTAAACAATAACGGTGAGACCATAAGACCATAAGACCATAAGACATAGGAGTGGAAGTAAGGCCATTCGGCCCATCGAGTCCACTCCGCCATTCAATCATGGCTGCTGGGCACTTCAACTCCACTTACCCGCATTCTCGCCATAGCCCTTAATTCCCCGAGACAACAAGAATCTATCAATCTCTGCCTTGAAGACATTTAGCGTCCCGGCCTCCACTGCACTCTGCGGCAATGAATTCCACAGGCCCACCACCCTCTGGCTGAAGAAATGTCTCCGCATTTCTGTTCTGAATTTACCCCCTCTAATTCTAAGGCTGTGTCCACGGGTCCTAGTCTCCTCACCTAACGGAAACAATTTCCTAGCGTCCACCATCTCCAAGCCATGTATTATCTTGTAAGTTTCTCTTAGATCTCCCCTTAATTTTCTAAACTCCAATGAATACATACCCAGGATCCTCAGCCGTTCCTCATATGTTAGACCTACCATTCCAGGGATCATCCGTGTGAATCTGGACACGTTCCAGTGCCAGTATGTCCTTCCTGAGGTGTGGGGACCAAAACTGGACACAGTACTCCAAATGGGGCCTAACCAGAGCTTTATAAAGTCTCAGTCGCACAATGGTGTTTTTATATTCCAACCCTCTTGAGATAAGTGACAACATTGCATTCGCTTTCTTAATCACAGACTCAACCTGCATGTTTACCTTTAGAGAATCCTCGACTAGCACTCCCAGATCCCTTTGTACTTTGGTTTTACGAATTTTCTCACCGTTTAGAAAGTAGTCTGTGCTTTTATTCTTTTTGCCAAAGTGCAAGACCTCGCATTTGTTCACATTGAATTCCATCAGCCATTTCCTGGACCACTCTCCCAAACTGTCTAGATCCTTCTGCAGCCTCCCCACTTCCTCAGTACTACCTGCCCCTCCACCTATCTTCGTATCATCGGCAAACTTTGCTGGAATGCCTCCAGTCCCTTTATCCAGATCATTAATATATAATGCGAACAGCTGTGGCCCCAGCACCGAACCCTGCGGGACACCGCTCGTCACCGGCTGCCATTCTGAAAAAGAACCTTTTATCCCAACTCTCTGCCTCTGTCAGACAGCCAATCCTCAATCCATCCCAGTAGCTCACCTCGAACACCATGGGCCCTCACTTTGCTCAGCAGCCTCCCGTGTGGCACCTTATCAAAGGCCTTGAGACAGGGCAGCCTTGCTGACTACCCCTACCAATCCTAAAATTCCCAGACTTCACCCCATTGGTGATGACCAGAGGGTGGTGATATAAAACCTCCACCCACCTAGCAAAGACACCATCCAACCCAAACCACTCTAAGACATAAAAAAGATACGGCCATTCCACCTGGTCAAATGCTTTCTCTGCATCTAAGGAAATCACCAACCCCTGAATCGATCGTTGCTGACAAACTTGGATCATATTCAGCAACCTTCTAATATTATTAGAGGACCTATGACCCCTTATAAAACCTGTCTGGTACTCTTTGACAATATAGGGTAACACCTTCTCCAGGCTCAGTGCCAAAATCTTAGACAGAATCTTAAAATCTTAATGTAATAGAGAGATGGGTCTATATGAGGCACAATCCTCAGGAACTTGCCCCTTCTTAAGAATGAGAGAAATATTGGCTTCTCTCAAAGTTGGTGGTAGGCATTCATGCATATCGGATTGCACATTTCCAGCATTGGCCCCAACAGAATCCCTATAAACTCCTTATAAAACTCACCTGGGATACAATCAGGGCCAGGCACTTTCCCACTCTGAAGTTGCTTAACTGCCTCCTGTATTTTCTGAACTGCCTGGAGGACATCGAGGAGAGAGGCCTGTTCCAAGGTTACCTCCATGAGGTCCAGGCTCTTAAAAAAGGTTTCCATCTTGGTCCACCCATCCTCGCAACCTTCAGACCGATACAATTCAGATGTAAGGACCCTGGTGCTGTCTTTAACTGCAGTAATGGATTCGGGAGCATGCTTTTTCCTAGTCAGATATGCTAAATATTTCCCTGGCCTATCCCCATACTCGAACAACCTTTGTCTAGCAAAAGCAAGTTCTTTCTTTGCGGTTTGTGTAAATATTGAATTCAGGGCAGACCAGAGGGCCATGATATGCTGTAGCTTGGTCACTGAAGGCCTCACAAAATGTGCTGCCTCAGCAGCTTTCAGCCATGTCTCAAGTAGATGCGCCTGTTCCCCCTTCTGTCGTCTAGCCAAAAAGGAAAGAGCTAATCGCCTAGCAAAGGCCTCAGCAGTTTCCCATAGCATAGACAGACTATTAGCCATGCATGAGTTAATAGTCAAAAACTCCTGAAACTCCCACAAAACATATTCAATGAATTTGGAATTCTTGAGGAGGAAAGGATCTAGCCGCCAGTGCCATTAACCTAACTCTTCACTCTTGGCCTTAACCTCTAAATATACTGCTGTGTGATCAGAAATAGTTATGTTCCCAATTTTACAACCCTTAATCGAATCCAGAAGGATCGAGGGAGCCAGAAATAGATCAATCCTTGTGTGAGGTTTATGCTGGTCTGAAAAAAAGGTGAAGTCCCTGCCGGTAGGAAGAAGACATCCCCAAATGTCCACCAGCCCCAACTACTTGCATAAGTCTAAATAACTATCATTAATAACATAAGTCTCATAACTACTCCATAACTACTCTACCTGCTTGGCCTGTGAAGAAATAGTTGGGGGCTCACTAGGCATCCTGTCCACTGGCAGATCCAAAAGGTAATTGAAATTTCCTCCTTATAATAATGTGCCGTGTTCCAAAAGTACTCAACTTAGAGAAGGCACTAATCAAAAATTTGAGGCACTGCGCCGGGGGGGGGTGGGGCAGTAGACATTTAAGATGCCATATTCTTCCCCATGTATCAGGGCCTTAGGTATCACAAACCGTCCTTGCTCATCTTTCACCTGCTCTAATAATGTGAATGGAAGATTTTTCTGGATAAGTATAGCCACTCCCCTACTTTTAGTAGTAAAGGATCAAAAGAATACCCGGTCATAACCCCCTGTTGTAACATCAGGTGTTCCCAATAGTCAAGATGGGTTTCCTATAACAGGGCAATTTCAAACCTTTCCGTCTTAAGGCTGGAAAGCACTTCTTTCCTTTTAACAGGCGAATGACTTCGTTTGATGTTCCAGGTGCACCATTTAACTAGACACTTAGCCATATCCCCTTTCAGAGAACCTTGAACCCTAGGAGGGAGAACCCTGCTTGCAATGTGCCAAGCACAAGTAAATGGAGACTCATAGTCGTAAAATTGTGTATACAAAAGCTATTATAACATAACTACAAATGACTATTGCTACCAAAAAAACTACAAAGAAAGCCAACTGTAAAACCTTGAACAGGACACTCTCCCTTCTGCCCATAGAGGGCACTCACCCTACCCATCCCCACCTCCCCCCCCCCCCCCACCCCCCCGCCCCCCACAGCTCCTTCAAGCCCAGACTGTGCCCCAGCCTTAGGCAAAAATAAATAAGTAAACAGAGAGATGATCCTTAAATCAACAAGAGAAGACAAAGTCAGGATAAGCACTCTGCCCAACCCTGGCTCCATGTCAGCCCCAAGTATGAATAAAAGAGAAAATTGCATTCTGAATTCCAAAATCCCAACTGTTTACATCTTTGCTAAAAGTGATAACTACTGCAATGCTTTTACTTTGAATAGATTAGATTCCCTACAGTGTGGAAACAGGCCCTTCAGCCCAACAAGTCCACACCAACCCTCCAAAGAGTAACCCACCCCTCCCACTAATGCGCCTAGTAACTATGGGTAATTTAGCATAGCCAATTCACCAGGCCTGCCCATCTTTGGAATGTGGGAGGAAACCCACAGAGAGAATGTGTAAACACCATACAGTCACCCAAGGCTTGAGTTGAACCTAGGACCCTGGTGCTATGAGGCAGCAGTGCTGATCACTGAGCCACTGTGCCACCCTATGTAGACAAGTGACAATTTGATAAAGCCCCATTCTTCAGTTTCCCTCCTACACAATCCTCCTTTTTAAAATTAAATTTAAAATCAAAGATTAATTGCTACTTATTGGTTTGTTTCTTTTATATGGAATTGTCTCTTAGCACAAAGGCATAAGATCTCAGCATGATGAAAATGCTTATTGCCGATCCAAATCATATGAAACTTGACCCTGAACTTATGATATGTACTTCAAGCTCTGAGGTCACACACTGGAGAGGAAAAGCTGCCTCCGCCTCTCTTTAGTGACAACACCATTCACATCTTTGTTCAATCTGCACTAGGCATTAGCTACTTTTCTGTGCAGCAAAACCTGTGAATAAAACATAATCTAGTCACCGTGGTGATTAGATTAGATTCCCTTAAGTGTGGAAACAGGCCTTTCGGCCCAACCAGTCCACACCAACCCTCTGAAGAGTAACCCACCCAAACCAATTTCCCTCTGACTAATGCACCTAACACTACGGACAATTTAGCATGGACAATTTACCTAACCACGCAGACACGGGGAGAATATGCAAACTCCAAACAGACAGTTGTCCTAGGCTGGAATCAAATCTGGGAACCTGGTGCTGTGAGGCAGCAGTGCTAACCACTGAGCCACTGTGAACTCCCTGCTACTATTTGCTTGCTCCCTTTCCCTTTGGTATCCTTCCCACTCCCAAATATTAATGACTATGTGTTCCCAAGGCTTTAAATGAATAACTCTCTCATAGGAGTGAGCTTGTCTCAGTAAGGAGATGACAGGAATGCTGTTATTACCTCAATATCCAGTAGCTATGGAGAAGAATATTCGTCAATATTCATTACAGTCTAAGGAGATGAGTCCTCATTTAGGACTGCGATAAGACGGAATTTCTTCATCCAGAACAAGGTGTGTATACGGAATTTTTTGCTCAGACTGTGGTTGAGGCCAAAACATTGAATGTTCTCAAAAAGAGTTAGATATAAAGCTCTTAGGGCCAAAGAGATCAAAGGATATGAGGTGAAAGCAGGAACAGGGTATTGAGTTGGATGATCATTCAAGATCATATTCAATAGCAGAGCAATCTCAACTGTTGACTGGTCTACTCATGCTCCTTACTTTCCTATGTTTCTATGTTTCATTTCTGAATTTTAAAATTAATTATTGGGGTGCAAGAATCGCTGGTAAAAAGTGAGCACTTATTGCCTATCTCTAATTGTTCTTTAAAAGATGTCAGCAAGATGCCTTCTTCAGCCATTGCAATCCATGTTGTTGGGAAAGAATTTTCATGATTTTGACTGCATCATTATTTCATTGCAGACAAAAAGGAGCTGCCGTATTTTTCCAGATTACACAAAGGTTCCGGGTTGGTGGGGAGAATGAGAGGGGAATGTTAACTATTTGCCGAAGTTGAAAATAGCATGACAGAAAATGAGGTAAGTCAGGATGTACTGATTAAATTCTAATGCTTTAAAAGCCTGGATTTCAAAAGGAATGAGGAAAGAAAAGGACTTCGCACAGTTTTGAGGGCCTGTGAAAGAATGCACTGCAGAAGGGATCCCGTTGACTTGGAAACATATCTCCACTTTTTCATTGTCATAAGGTCAAAATATTGAAACTCCTCTCCTAATAGTGCTATGGGGGTATCTACATCACCCAGGACTGTTGCAGTTTGCCAAGGCAGCTCATCATTACCTTCTCAAGTGCAATAAAGAGTGGGCAACAAATGCTAGTCTGGCCAGCAATTGTGTTAAACAATAAAGACAAAATGCAATGAGTGTAGAAAGTTATACTCAAACAGCCTGTTCTGTGCTTTTCACTCTCATGGTTAAACTGCAACATATGCAGGCCCTTGTGATTGCTCTGCTATTCGAGAAGACCATGGCTGATCTGTGGCCTGACTCCATTTGCCTGCATTGGATCCATAAACCTTGATACGATTGCTTAATAAAAATTTGTCTGTCAATTAACAATTGAGTTAGCTTCAACTCTTGTTTGTGGAAGAGTTTCAAACCTTCACTACTCTATCTGTGTCCAAGTGCTTTCTTATGTCACTCCAGAATGGCCTGTGAATAATTCTTAAACTATGGTTCTAGAATCTTCAAACGGTGGAAATAATTTATCTAATCTGAATTTCCCTATTAATATGCTGAAGACCTTAGTTAGATCACCCTTTAAAATCTTCTAACTTCCAAAGAATAAATGCCTAATTTGTCTAATCTTTAAATGAACCCCTGAAGTCCAGGTCTCATCCTTGTAAACTTGCATTGAATTCTCTCCACTGCCAAAAAGACTAAACTGTTCACCCAAATCTCTTCTCAGTACACTCAATGGGGTCCAATTAGAGTTTTGTAT
The DNA here is from genome assembly GCF_047496795.1 of Chiloscyllium punctatum. Classification (NCBI taxonomy): domain Eukaryota; kingdom Metazoa; phylum Chordata; class Chondrichthyes; order Orectolobiformes; family Hemiscylliidae; genus Chiloscyllium; species Chiloscyllium punctatum. The sequence continues at coordinate 127,190,487 of NC_092739.1, read as the reverse complement.
AATGGCAGCATAATTCCTGCATACTTATACTTCAGCACAGACCCCACCACCAAGAACGTATTCCCCTCCTCACCCTTCTCTGTCTTCCGCAAGGGTAGCACCACCCTGCCCCACTAATCCTCCTGAATCCCCAGGTACCTTCCTCTGCAATTGGAAAAGATGCAAAACTTGGTAGTACACCATCCCGTCAAGTCCATCCAGGACCCCAAACAGTCCTTCCAGGTGTGACAGACGTCTATCTGCCTCTGTACTGTATTAGGTGCTCCCAATGTGGTCTTCTCTACATCGGGAAGACCACCATAAATGTAGGGAACGGTTTGCCGAACATTTCAGCTGGGCCCGCAGGGGGCAACCGGACCTCCCAGTCACTGCCCATATTAATTCCCCTTCCCACTCCCTTTCCGACATGACCATTCTTGGCATCTGCCATTGCCACAATGAACCACACCACAAACTGGAGGAACAACACCTCATCTTCTGCCTCGGCAGCCTACATCTCAGTGGACTGAACATTGAGTTCTCCAATTTCAAATAACCTCCCTTCCAATCCCTCGGCTCTCTTCCCAGCATGTCCCCTCCCTTCCACTCCTCCCAGCCACCTACCGAATTAATTCCTCCCACTGAGGAACTAGGTGGTACCTTCTATCTGTCTTCACCTATCCCAACTTCACCACCATGTCCCCACCAGCCCCTTTATCTGCAGCTCCCCCTACACTCATCCCTAGTCCTGAAAACGGGTTACACCCAAAACCTCAACTCCTCCATTTCCTGATGCTGCCTGGCTTGCTGTGTTCCTCAAACCTCCTGGCTGTCTATTTTAGATATGACAGCCAGGATTCCATTAGCCTTCACATGCACTTAAAAGAGGAAAGGGAAGATGTCAGGCCATTGGGAAAGAACGAGTAGATGGAATAATTGAGTGAATTAACGGATAATGAAGTGTCCTCCAATCCTTCCACTGTTTTGTGGAGAAGAGGGCATTACAGGGGGTTGAGTGCTATATCTGCCCTTACAACTGCATTTTGATTTAAACCTCTCTGTCTCTCACTCACCTTTGCTGGTCTGCATTGCCCTTAACTGGTTTTCATGTAAATTGCTTAATTGGATTTATTGGTAGAGATTATTAGATTTAATGTCACAGGTTGATATTGTGATAGAAAAAAATGCTCAGTTGTGTGAAAGAATACTTCTGGTTATTAAAACAAAAATCAAACTGGACAGTTCTTTGAAAGGAACATAGACATAATGGACTAAGTCAGCTTCTTCAATGCTGTAGTATGTTATGGTGTGAAATAAATTGAAAACAAATGGCAGTGAGATACAATGTTATCACCATCAACTGGATTTTGAACTGACAGTGCAATTTTTCAATGAACATTCAGAAGTTTTAAAGTACATATAAGATACCAAAGTCTTGAGTTTCTGATTTCAAGACAGTGAAGGACCAGTTTTCATATGAAAATACTAAATCAGCAGATATAGCCCAATCGAGTTTCCTCAACTTACACATCTTTATGGAAATTCAGTTATAATACTATAAAGGGTTTCCATCAAAGCACACCTTGCAACTTAAACTATTCCTTCAACACTTGTATTTTCACAACAGTGGTATACATGGAGGGAATAAAGAACTGGAAATTTGGGAAGCTCTCATCAAGCTAGGCAGCATCTGTCAGCAAAACAGATGAATTAATGTTCCACTTGAGGATTCTGCATGAATTTTGCTCCAATTTTAATCACTTTGCTGGTGTAGTCAAACAATACTATTGGATGTCAGGCTATGAATTATTTTTCAGATTGGAATATCCTTGGGTGCTTTTGTTCACTATATATTCATGACGTACCCCTATACAAAATCCACGCTCTCTTATCCACGCTCTCTTTCAATTAAATATTACATACTTTTTGGTTGTAACTCAGAACACAAACTCACCTTGTACATCGCAATGGCATTTTAGTGAATGTTTACCCTCACAGAGTGTACAGAGGGACAAAACACTGTGTGTATGAGAGAGACAGCTTGTGTTTGTCTGTGTGTGTGAGTGTTTGTGTGTATGTGTGTGTGGGGGGAGGGAGGGAAATTGGTTATTCACCGACTTGCTGTTTTTGACCTTGGCTATATTTTGCCAGCTTTATAAAAAAATGTTGAAATAATGTGTGGTTTGAATATCTAGGTCTCTGCGACACAAAATAAACAATATGCGACTGAATTAATATTTTTTCATTTTTCTTTTGTTGATTGAGCAGATGACTGGATTAAAATTGTTTTCTTGAGCACAGCAATGCCAAATAATTGGTACCAGCTTTATCATTCTTCTGTTTTGAGACTCCTTAGTGACTTACTGAAGTAAATAGTAAAGGAAGGTTGCAGCTTCAAGCCTTGATCCATTAGCTGCTATTAACACGAGTAGAGAGGGGGGGTAATGGAGCTGAAGGGCTCAAGCAGTGCAACTTTGGAGGAATAGTGGCATTGGAAACAGGCTAGACAGACTTTTCTGAATTCTTTCGTGGAATGTGACTGTCACTCGATAGATCAGTATTTATTGTCCATCCGAGTTGTCCTTCAGAAGACGGTGGAGAGCTGCCTTCTTAGTCATAGAGTCATAGCGATGTACAGCATGGAAACAAACCCTTCGGTCCAACCCGTCCATGCCGACCAGATATCCCAACCCAATTTAGTCTCACCTGCCAGCACCCGGCCCATATCCCTCCAAACTCTTCCTATTCATATACCCATCCAAATGCCTCTTAAATGTTGCAATTATACCAGCCTCCACCACTTCCCCAGGCAGCTTATTCCATACATGTACCTCCCTCTGTGTGAAAAAGTTGCCCCGTAATTTTCTTGTATATCTTTCCCCTCTCACCTTAAACCTATGTCCTCTAGTTCTGGATTCCCTGACCCCAGGGAGTCCAGAACTATTTACCCTATTCATGCCCCTCATCAAAGACAGTAATTGTGCAGGTTCTCTCTCTCTCTCTCTGTCCTGCAATGACCTCACCATGTACTTCCTTTATCTGTTCTTCTCCTTTTTAAAACTGCTGTTGTTTTGACTTTTTTCCCCAAAGTTCCAAAACAATGCAATAGCATATAAAACAGTAATTGCTGCCCTGGAATTCGAGGAAATCACCTCCACACCTAAATTACCTCAAAAAGGAGCAGCTGTTACAGCCAGAAATGTTCCCTGTCCTCCATCTTGGATTACCCAGAATCCTTCCAATTGCAGTCCATATGCAGAAGGAATTCCAGGCTTTTGACCCAGCGACACTGAGGAACAGCAATATATTTCTAGTTCAAAATGACAATTTGGAGGGAACCTTTCAAGTGATTGTATTCCCCAATATCTGCTGCCTTGCCCTTGCCCTTCTACATGGTAGTGGTCATGTGCTTGGAAGGCGCTATCCAAGAAGCTTTGGTAATTTCTGCAGTGGATTTTGTAGATGGTACACACAACTGCTACTGGGTGTCAGTGGTGGAGGGAATGAATGCTTGTGGATGTGGTGACTACTTTGTCCTGATGGTGTCAAGCTTTTTTTTGTTGGAGCTGTACACATCCAGGCATGTGGGGAGTATTCTGACTGTACCTCGTAGATAGTAGACAGTTTTTGAGGAGTCAGGAGGTGAATCACTTTTTACAGCCTCTGACCTGCTGTTGTTACCACTGTACTTATATAGCTAGTCCAGTTCAGTTTCTGGTGGATACCCCAGTACGTTGATAATGAAGGATTCGCTGATGATAATTGTGTTGAATGTCAAGAGGTAGACATGGCCATTATCTCACACCCAAGCCTGAACATTGTCCACATCCTGCTGCATTTGGACATGGGACTGCTTCAGTATTGGAAGAATCAAGAACAATGCTGAACATTGTACAATCATCAGTGGACATCCTGATCTTATAATGGAGGGAAGGTCATTGATGATGCAGCTGAAGATAGTTGGGTCTATGACATGACCCTGATCAACTCCTGCAGAGATGTTCTGGAGCTAAGATGATTGACCTCCGATCACCACAACCATTTTGCCTTGGTGTAGAGGTGCCAGTGTTGGACAGGGGTGGACAAAGTTAAAAATTTAAAAATCACACAACACCAGGTTTATTTGGAAGCACAAGCTTTCAAAGCACTGTTCCTTCCTCGAGTAGCTCGAGAGCAGTATCATAAGACACAGAATGTATAGCAAATGATCACAGTGTCATGCAACTGATACGATATATTGAACAAACCTATTAAGTCTTTCATCTTTTAGAATGGGTTGCAGGTTTCGGTTCATTCGACTCTAACCTCACACATTGTCTGTCTAACCTCACACAATGCATTGTCTGAGCTGAGATGTCACCTTTTTTTATAAAACCTTAAGTTATCACAAGAATGTGACTTGAAAGAAGTTCTGGGATTTACATATTAATGAACCGAAACCTCCAACCCATTCTAAAAGATGAAAGACTTAACAGCAATCTAAGTTTGTTCAATATATTGCATCACTTGCATGACACTTAATCTTTTGCTATAAATTCTGTGTCTTATGATCCTGCTCCACAGCTACCTGATGAAGGAGCAGCACTCTGAAAGCTAATGCTTTCAAATGAACCTATTGGACTGTAATCTGGTGTTGTGTGATTTTTAATTTTTTCCTTGTGACAGGCACGCATCTATTGGAGTGTTAAAGTGGATGGAGAGGAAAGTTAGCTTGACGTTACCTTAACATACATAGGTAGACTTACCCACAGTCCCCTTCCATTGTATATAATCTACTGACCTTACTACCTGGGAATATACTTGAAAAGTGGAACAGCTCCTACTGCCAACTTTACATTCTCAAACAGTACTATCAGGACACACAATTCATCATTTTCCTTTTTGCTGTTTTAAATTTCATTTTTTTCTTTCTGATTTTAAGATTGTTGTTTAAAATTGAACATTGATGGTATTTCCTTGGAACTCTCAGGCCCTGACCAAGGAAGCTGATATATCGCAGTTGAAATTGAAGCACTGCTAAGTGTTCTGAAGCTAATGATTATATTTCCTCTCATATCAATCAAGCTCCCTCTCAATGTCGGGTTTCAGTAACTCCTCTAAGTCTGTGCTTTCGATAATGTCCAGGCACAACACAAAAACAAATTTAAGGAACTAGATTCATTTAATAAAATTGAATATCACTCTCAATAGCAATACAGAACAAGTCAGACAGTTAAAGCTCCTGGATTATTAATTAAAGATAATGTGGGAATTTTACCGTTGAGTGGTTTTGGTGAAGATGAGTGTCCAAAATCCTTACACTACAACTGCAGTCCTGAGGAAAGATCTTTTCTTTAAAATAAGTATATTTTACTTTCAACCTAATTTATAAGAGGGCTGAATATACCCAGAAATTGTTTCTTAAAGTTATCTGGGATCATGGGGAGGTGGGGAATGGATTCATTAGACACTGCGATATTTAGCATGTGTAGGCTGGATTGTACCCAGGATGCATCTGTATTGCAATGGACGCCTGCCTGGTCTGTACTAATTAGAAATGTCCTTCTGAATCCAGGGCTTCTGTCTGCGTCAGGAATTGAGGGTAGCAGCAGGTTTGATCCTAACTTTACTGCTGTGTGAAATGTTACTGATCAATAACAACAGAGCATAAGCATTTAAGTAAAGATGTCATTCAAATACAATTCCATTGAGTTGGGCTGAGAAATTGCAAGTGGTTGGTCACTGTAATGTATCTATATAGAAAGAATTAATCAGTGAAAATGAAATTGAAACTGACTTTTGCAACTGAAGAGTTTGCATAAATAATAAAATACAATTGTTCGAAATACTAATGGTACAAAAATAAATTACAAGAGAGAAAACACCTATGATGAAACGAGTTCAATTCAGAAACTGTTTTCTCATTCAACACATCATAGTTGCGACAAGGAAGAACAAACTACATGACCTAGTTTTGAATAATGACATGGAGCAAATATCAAACATTTAGGGTTTTTGTGACACAATGTGAACTCCAGGTCCCATCTGCCCTAGAGGTGTGTCATAAAATATCTGAGCAGGTTAACTAAGATATGATTACTAGCTATAACTTTGGGGCTCTTGTGGTGCAGTGATAACATCCATGCCTCAGAGCCAGGAGGTGAAGATCAAGTCCTACCTGCTCTGTGATTGTGCCATATCGGAACAGAGTGACAAAAAAAATCTAGAAGGGAAGAAGGAATGGCTAGCACAATGGCTTAGTTGGTTGAAGTGCCTAATAAACAGAAAGCTTGTGTTCATTTCTCAGCAATGTCTTGATTTATAAAAGGGTTCTTGTGGTGCAGTGGTAGTTTCCCTACATTAGGTTCAAGTCCTACCTGCTCCAGATAGATAGGTAGGTCGATGTGCCTGCTCCAAAGGTATGTCATAACATATCTGAGCAGGTTAATTAAAATATTGGAAAGGAAATAAAAAGTTAGTAGTATTTGTGGAGGGATATTAGATTACATTTAAAATAGGTTAAAAGGCCTTTAGATTCAGAAGGAAAATGATTGGAAATGAGTTTATTTGGATTTTAATCACGAGGTATGCCACTCACGTCTGAATGAAAGGCTACCATTTCCACTCTTCTTCCATTCCACTTCCCCCCATTATAATCATTCTATAGAACAAGCCTTGATTGGCAATAATAGTTTTGCTGGTTCGTAGATTCCAATTCAACTGCAGAGCACCAAAACTAGAATGACATTTCAATGCACGACAGAGGAAATATGACATTATTACTAGTTCTGCCTTTTGGATGCGATATTAAGCTGTGGCTCCACTAATTCCCTTAGCTGAAAATCGAGAATCCCATGGTTGTATTCAAAGAGAAGAGAAACTCATCTTTGGACTCTGTTTTATTCTTAGATTTCCGACATCCACTGCATTTCATTTTTGGTTAGGTGTTACTCTCTCATAGTCTTGGCTAACAATTATGCTTCAAACTAGACCATCCAATTTACTGCTTTGTATAATCTTGTTGTATGCTTGCCTATATTACAAAAACAGCTACACTCAGGCTTGACACCTTTCTTTTTACGTTATATTGTGGTAGGGTTCCTAATTGATATTAAACAGCGATAGAATAACTGGATAACAACTATTTTGATTAAAGATTTCCTCAGGAGCAGACAGAAGTAAAACTGATTGACATGGATTAGGTTATGCTTTTCCCTTTACAGCCACCGCTAAAAGCTGGATACCATGAGCAGTACGCATTACATTTGTTATGGCCAAGATGGAAAGAGTGCACTGACTTTCTCTGGTCACAATAGTACACTGATCACAACATAAATGTAATTGTTTTACTTGATTACTTTTACTTGTGGGTGGCATGGTGGCATGGTGGCACAGTGGTTAGCACTGTTGCCTCACAGCGCCAGAGACCTGAGTTCAAGTCCTGCCTAAGGCACTGTCTGTATGGAGTTTGCACATTCTCCCCGTGTCTGCGTGGGTTTCCTCCAGGTGCTCTGGTTTCCTCCCATAGTCCAAAAATGTGCAGGTTAGGTGAACTGGCCATGCTAAGTTGCCCGCAGTGTTACGCGAGCGGGTAAATGTAGGGGAATGGGTCTGGATGGGTTGCTCTTCGGAAGGTCGGTGTGGACTTGTTGGGCTGAAGGGCCTGTTTCCAAACTGTAAGTAATCTAATCTAATTACTGGCATGGTAGTTGTCTGCTTTATCTGACTTAAACCTACAACAAAAATGTCCATGAGATCTCTACCATTTAACGAGATCATGGTGATCTAACGGTATTTAATTCCACTATTCTGTCTTTTCCTCATAGCTTTCATTGATTAAAAATCTATTCTTCTCAATCTTAAATATGACCCAGGTTTGACAGATTTCTGTGGTAAAGAATGCCACAGATCGACCACATTGAAAGACATTCTGAAAGGAGAAATTGCCCCTCAACTCTGTCTTAAACAGGCAATGCCTTACTTTTGCACATTGAGCAAATACCAAACAATACCTACAATAAAGATTCTGCTTTCTGCTCCTAGATTCTCCCACAAGAGGAAACAACTTCTCAGCACTTACACTCTGAAGCCCCCTTAGAATCTTACATGTTTCATTAAGATCACCTCATCTGTCTTTATCCTTCTGCAGACTTCTTTTTGTCATTCATAGTATACTATTTACTTAGGTGGCATCAAATTATCAATGGTATTAAAATTAATAGTTGGAATAATGTATGTATAGTTTAGTATTTGCTCAATGCATAGAAGTATGGTAGAAGATTGCAAGAAGGCACTGCACAACGTTGTCCTGGCTTCACATATCTTTCAATAAAATTGTAAGTATGATGTTTGTTGCATTATGATTCAATGTTGAATAATTAGGAATCTAACAGAGGACAAACATAAGAAAACAGTGGGTAGTAGTATTTTCACTGATCAATCTCACTCACTCATTAGCTAAGCATTGTACTTAGCCCTCATTCTCTAAGAAAGAGTTAATTGTTTTTGCATTCTTTTTATCCTATTTACCTCAAATCATTGATAAATTACTGAATAATCCCATCAATTTTTCTGTATTAATCAAACAGCATAGCAATTTATTTTCTTACTCCTAATCCTCAATTTATCCTGCTTGGTATATTCAAACTCTTCACCATATATGAACTATTTGACTGAATGAATCTCAGTGCCTTTCATTACTTCAAGTTCAATTAAATCACATTAAAATTCTACGAGTAGTAGAAATGGCATACAAATTACTGTGTTTTATTTTCATTATGTGTGGACATCAAAGTTCCATGTTTGCTCTTTGCAAAGTTATGGTCATCAGGATCTCATTTCTTCATCCTGGGTTTCTCCGTGAAAGAAAAATCAAACAATGTAACACTAGCTTGCACTCTGATGGACTTTTGGACTTTCACTCCTATCTTGGTACATATGTTTTAATTCATTGCTTAATTTCTTTCAATGTGTTAAAGCCTATCCTTAAAAATAAAGATTTTTAAAAATCAACAATTCCCACAAAACTTTGCTGAGCATACTTTTTGAAGCCTTAGCCTTATTACCTGACGGATGTTGCACATCAATGGAAAAATATCAGAAAAAACTGCAAACTTCAGCAAACAAAAGTCCCCATTGCCATTACTTGGAATGCCCATACTTTTTGTCACTTCCTGAATTGTCTCTGGGGAAAAATCAGCTATCCAGAGAGTACTCTAACAACACGGAAGGAAAACAACAAATTGCCCATATATTGTACTTCAGTTCCATTTTAACAACCAAGTATCTATACTCTCTGACTTAAATGCATTTTTCTTTCTTTGATTTTTAAAGTCAGCACTTTAAGGGTACAACTGTAAATATATAAGTCTGTGGGAAAGATCAATGGAGAATTTAGCCTTTATTTCTTAGTCAAATACACTTAACAAACCATTCAGAAAAAAAGTACTTTCAAATAGACTTGAGTAATATTCATATTATAATCCATTTTACAGACCCATAAAATGGTGATTGCTGACTTTTGCAGAATAACTACCCTATTATTTGACTAAAATGTCTTTAAAACACATTGATTGTTTCCTTTGTAAAGGTTAGAATATCCATAAGATGATAACATCTAAGGACATCCTATTAAGGCTTATCGAAAGGGAAATTCATCCTATCACCATGCTACATTTTTTGAAAATTAAAGAAGTAATATTGACTCTTATTTTACATTCCAAAATATCGATTGTTTTAGAGCTTTAACATTATTTTCCACAGTTAAATGAGGATAGCATTGAATTACATCAATATTTATTGCTTCTCTTGTTTAACTTATTTGTAAGAACAGTGATGAAAGTGGCTCTCACATTGTCACTGATGTCCATTTTCAATAATCTAATAATTGAAACTTTTATAAACAAATTTTAGCTTAGCATAAAGATCTTCAGCTATCATTTTTTTCTATGACATGTCCAAAACTTGGACAAAGGCCATAGTGCAATGCAATACTCTATAGTGGAAATGAAGGAAAAAAAATAGAAGGCAAGGGAAGAAAAAGTGATTAAGTTGCGTGAACCTTGAAAGTAAAATACTTAAAATTGTAAATGAAGAGGAAAATGCAGTGGTAAAGAGGTTTCATAATACATCAACAAACTAAGTCTTCCAATAGCAATAACTCTTTTTGAAATTCAATTTCTCCCAAACTGTAAATTTTTAACTTCATAGAATCATCATCATAGAATCCCTACAGTGTGGAAATAGGCCATTTGACCCAACAAGTCCACAATGACCCTTCGAAGAGCATCCCACCCAGACTCATTCCCCTACCCCATTGCTCTACCTTTCCCATGACAAATGCACCTAAACTACACATCCCTGAACACTGTGTGTAATTTAGCATGGCCAATTCACCTAGCCAGCACATTTTTGGATTGTGGGAGGAAACCATGCAGACACAGGAAGAATGCACAAACTCGACACAGACAGACACCCAAGGCTGGAATCAAACCCAGGTCCCTAGTACTGTGAGGCAGCAGTTGCTAACCACTGAGCCACTTTCCATGCATTTCTTCAATCAAGGGAGGAGTCAAATCAATTTCTTGCAAAATTATGAATTACTCCTAAATTCAGAACAAAATTAAAACCATAAATGCAAAGAACTAGAAAAAAAAAGTGCTCAACCAGTCAATCTGCTTTTCCTCCTATTCCCTTTTCTTTTTACATTCTCTGCCTTATTTTACTTCAAATTGTGTTTAATTTTATTTCCTAATCTAATGTGTTCCTAATTTTCTTACCAATTTCAATTCTTCCATATATTCTGGGAAAATCTTCATTGGACCTGGTGCCAGACTTTTCTTAAAGGAGGGGATTCTCCCAATCAGGATCATCATCATAAACCATGCAGGCTGGAGAAGAGGGCTATCCATTTGAATAGCACGGGTCATGCCTGCCCCAGTAACTAATGCACACAATATAGTGGCTAGATCTGCAGCTAGCAGATATTCTGCAAGGTGACATTTTCACCGACATAGTTCCACTTGTTGAGGCAATGGACAACAGGAGTAAATAATTTAATTACGTGTATGTACAAGTTGCATCTTTTCTTATTTTTATTGCCTATATTGCCACAAATGACCTGTCGGGCCTCCTTAAGGATAAAAGCCACAGGAAATCAGCACGTAAGGAGTCACATAACCAACATCAGCAGCCCACCCCCTTTGTGACAAGGGACTTAATGATGACAGACAAAATTTGTGCAGCTACAAGTCATCCAGATATTGAGGCACTATGCACCCAATTGTTGGCCACCGAAGCCAGCTTCCCTACTGGGGTGGGTGGGATTTGTTCCATTGAATAGACTCAGGAATCTTGACTGGATAGCCCTCAGGTGCAGGAATGATGTTGCATGACTTGCCCATGCCCATTGATTGAAATGATGGAATCTTGCCAACAGTCAATCAATCCTGTTGTTCATTGTTTGCACATAACAGCATGAAGTCCTAATTGTGCCTATAGGGACCACTTACTGTGAGGTTCCTCTTCTCAGGGCTGCCTTGTGACCCTTGAAGGGGAGGCTGAAGCAAGTGCTGGAAGTTTTACGGAAAGTGTGGAGTTCAGTTCATCTGATCACAGAAAGTTTGTAATTGCGCTAGATGGATCATACAGAAAATATACAAGAATTTTGCCAGAACTGGAAAAATGCAGCTATGAGGAAAGATTGAATTAGCTGAAGTTGTTCTCCATGGAACAGAGGAGACACTTGTTTGAAATGTACAAAGTTGTACATTGGTAGAGATGAGGGTAAGGGTTCATTTAACTGAGCTGAGTGGTGAGTGACTAGGGAGTACAGATTTAAAGTAATTAGTAGAAAGAATAGAGGAAAAATGAGGAACCTTTTTTTTATTCACCCAAATAGTAGAAGAGGTATGGAATTCATTGCCTGAAAGGGTACTGGAGACAGAAATCCTTAAATGGTGTCTGGACATGCACTTCAAGTGCTGTACCTGCAGGGCTATGAACCACAAACTGTAAAGAGGAGTTAGGCAGTGTAACTCATTTATCGCTAGCATAAACATGATGAGCCAAGTGGCCACTTTCTGTGCTTGAACTTTTCTATGATTTGGCTGGCAATGAGAAATAGGAGAGAATAGCTGGCAGGTTTTACAGGCACCGCAGTGAATGAGGTAGAAAGGAGGGATCTGCTGGATCTGAAATGGCTAGGAAGCTATCAGAGAACAAAACAGCACAGGAACAGACCCTTTGTACCTCCAAGCCTGCATTGTCATATTTTGCCCTTCCATACTAAAACTGTCTTCACTTACAGGATCAGGATCCTATTCCTTTCCTATTCATGTTCCAAGAGATTGATTGTGTTAGGGGACTCTCTAGTCCGAGCTACAGACAGACGTTTATGTGGCCAGCGGCGAAAAATCAGAATGGTGTGTTGCTTCCCTGGTGCCAGGATCAAAGATGTCTCAAAGAAGGTACAGAATGTTCTCAAGAGGGAGCGGAACCAGCAGGAGGTCATTATACAATTGGAACCATTGACATAGGAAGGGAAAAGGTTGAGATTCTGAAGGAAGATGACTGAGAGTTAGGCAGGAATTCAAAAAGGAGGTCCTGGAGAGTAGTAATATCTGGATTATTCCTGGTGCTACGAGCTAGTGAGGGTTGGAATAGGAGGACAGAGCAGATGAATATATGGCTGAGGAGCTGGTGTACGGGAGAAGGATTCACGTTTTTGGATCATTGGAATTTCTTTTGGGGTCGAAGTGACCTGTACAAGAAGGACAGATTGCACCTAAATTGGAAGGGGACTAATATATTGGCAGGGAGATTTACTAGACATGCTCAGGAGGATTTAAATTAGTAAGGTGGGAGGGGTGGAGGTGGGGGGAGGAGAGGTGGGACCGAGGAAGACAGTGAGGAAAGAGATCAATCTGAGACTGGTATAGTTGAGAACAGAAGCGAGTCAAACAGTCAGGGTCAGCAGGGACAAAGTAGAGGTAAAAACAGTGACTACAGATGCTGGAAACCAGATTCTGGATTAGTGGTGCTGGAAGAGCACAGCAGTTCAGGCAGCATCCAAGGAGCTTTGAAATCGACGTTTCGGGAAGGGCTTTTGCCCGAAACATCGATTTCGAAGCTCCTTGGATGCTGCCTGAACTGCTGTGCTCTTCCAGCACCACTAATCCAGGGACAAAGTAGAGAACAAGGTAGGACTGATAAATTAAACTGCATTTATTTCAATGCAAGAGGCCTAACAGAGAAGGTAGATGAACTCAGGGTATGGTTCAGAATGTGGGACTGGGATATCAGAGCAATTACAGAAACATGGCTCAGAGATGGACAGGAATGGCAGCCTAATGTTCCAGGATACAAATGCTAGAGGAAAGACTGAAACGGAGGCAAGAGAGGAGAGGGATTGATGTTTTTGATAAGGGATAGCATTACAGCTGTACTGAGGGAGGATATTCCCAGAAATACATCCAGGGAAGTTATTTGGATGGAACTAAGAAATAAGAAAGGGATGATCACCTTATTGGGATTGTATTATAGGGCCCCTAATTGTCAAAGGGAAATTGAGAAACAATTTTGTAAGGAGATCTCAGTTATCTGTAAGAATAATAGGGTGGTTAGGGTAGGGGATTTTAACTTTCCAAATATAGACTGGGACTGCCATAGAGTTAAGGATTTAGATGGAGAGGAATTTGTTAAAGTGTGTCCAAGAAAATTTTCTGATTCAGTATGTGGATGTACCTACTAGAGAAGGTGCAAAACTTGACCTACTCTTGGGAAATAAGGCAAGGCAGGTTACTGAGGTATCAGTGGGGGAGCACTTTGGGGCCAGCGACCATAATTCTATTCGTTTTAAAATAGTGATGGAAAAGGATAGACTAGATCTAAAAGTTGAAGTTCTAAATTGGAGAAAGGCCAATTTTGACAGTATTAGGCAAGAAGGTTGATTGGGGGCAGATGTTCGCAGGTAAAGGAATGGCTAGAAAATGGGAAGCCTTCAGAAATGAGATAACGAGAATCCAGAGACAGTATATTCCTGTCAGGGTGAAAGGAAAGGCTGGTAGGTATAGGGAATGCTGGATGACTAAAGAAATTGAGGGTTTGGTTAAAAAAAAGAAGGAAGCATATGTCAGGTATAGACAAGATAGATTGAATGAATCCTTAGATGAGTAGAAAGACAGTAGGAGTACACTTAAGAGGGAAATCAGAAGGGCATAAAGGGGGACATGAGATAGCTTTGGTAAATAGAGTTAAGGAGAATCCAAAGGGTTTTTACAAATACATTAAGGACAAAAGAGTAACTAGGGAGACAATAGGCCCCCTCAAAGATCAGCAAGGCAGCCTTTGTGTGGAACCACAGGGCATGGGGGAGATACTAATTGAGTATTTTGCTTCAGTATTTACTGTGGAAAAGGACATGGAAGATATAGAATGTAGGGAATTAAATGGTGACATCTTGAAAAATGTCCATATTACAGAGGAGGAAGTGCTGGATGTCTTGAAACGCATAAAAGTGGATAAGTCCCCAGGACCTGATCAGGTGTACCCCAGAACTCTGTGGGAAGCTAGTGAAGTGATTGCTGGGCCTCTTGCTGAGATATTTGTATCATTGGTAGTCACAGGTGAGGTGTCAGAAGACTGGAGGTTGGCTAATGTGGTGCCACTGTTCAAGAAGGGTGGTAAGGACAAGCCTGGGAACTATAGACCGGTGAGCCTGACGTCAATGGTGGGCAAGTTGTTGGAGGGAATCCTGAGGGACAGTATGTACATGTATTTGGAAAGGCAAGGGCTGATTAGGAATAGTTAACATGGCTTTGTGCTTGGGAAATCATGTCTCACAAACTTGATTAAGTTTTTTGAAGAATTAACAAAGAGGATTGATGAGGGCAGAGCAGTAGATGCGATCTATATGGATGTTTGACAAGGTTCTCCAAGGGAGACTGGTTAGCAAGGTTAGATCTCATGGAATACAGGGAGAACTAGCCATTTGGATGCAGAACTGGCTCAAAGGTAAAAGACAGGGTGGTGGTGGAGGGTTTTGTGGGATGTGGGTGTCGCTGGCTTGGCCAGCATTTATTGTCCATTTCTAGTTGGCATTGAGAAGGTGGTGATGAGCTGCCTTCTTGCACCACTGCAGTCCATCTGCTGTGGGTTGACCCACAATGCCCTTAGTGAGGGAATTACAGGATTTTGACCCAGTGACAGTGAAGGAACAGAGATATATTTCCAAGTCAGGATGGTGAGTGGCTTGGAGGGAAACACGCAGGTCCTGCTACACGGAAATGGGTATAGGTTTAGAAGGTGCTGTCAGAGGATCTTTGGTGAATTTCTGCATTGCACCTTGTAGATAGTATACTATGCAATGGTGGTAGAAGGAATGGATGCTTGTGGATGTAGTGCCAATCAGGCAGACTGCTGTGTCCACGATGATATCAAGCTTCTTGATATCATTGCCTGGGGCTGCATTCATCTGGGCGAGAGGGGAGTATTCCATCACACTCCTGACTTGTGCCTTGCAGATAGTTTTGGGTAGTCAGGAGGTGTGTTACTTGCTGCAACATTCCTAGCCTCTTACCTAGCCACTGCATTTATGTGGTGAGTACAGTTGAATTTCTGGTCAATGATAACCCCCAGGATGTTGATAGTGGGGGAATTCAGTGATGTTAATACCATTGAATGAGAAGGGGCAGTAGTTAGATTGTCTCTTACTGCTGGTGGTCATAGCCTGGCATTTGTGTGGCGTGAATGTTACTTGCCACCTCTCAGCCCAAGCATGGATATTGTCCAGATCATGTTACATTTGAACTTGGACTGCTTCAGTATCTAAGGAGTCACAAATGGTGCTGAACATTGTGCAATCATCAATGAACATCCCCACTTCTGACCTTATGATGGATAGAAGGTCATTGATGAAGTAATTGAAGATGGTTGAGCCTAGGACACCACCTTGAGGAACTTCTGCAGTGGTATCTTGGAGCTGAAATGACTGACCTCTAACAACCATGACCATCTTCCTATGTGTCAGGTAAGTCTCTAAGCACGAGAGAGTTTGCCCCCTGATACCGATTGATTCCAGTTTTGGCAGGGCTCCTTAATGCCACATTTGTTCAAATGCAGCCTTGATGTCAAGCACTATCACCCTCACTTCCATGTTTGAACCAAGGTTGTAATGTGGTCAAGAGCTGAGTGACTGTGGCAGAACCCAAACTGGGCGTCACTGAGCAGGTTATTGCTGAGCAAGTTCTACTTGATAGCACTGCTGATACATCACTTTACTGATGATCAAGAGTAGACTGATGGGGTGATAATTGGACGGGTTGGATTTGTCCTGCTTTTTACATACAGAATATACATGTCAATTTTCCACATTGTCAGGTACATGCCAGTGTTGTAACTGTACTGGAACAGCTTGGCTAGGGGAGCAGCAAGTTCTGGAAAACAAATCTTCAGTACTATTGCCGAAATGTTGTCAAGGCCTGTAGCCTTTGCAGTATCTAGTAGCTCCAACTGTTCTTTGATATCATGTGGAGTGAACTGAATTGACTGAAGACTGATATTTGTAATGCTGGGCACCACTAGAGGAGGCAGAGATGGATCAGCCACTTGGCATTTCTAGCTATAGATTGCTGTGAAAGCTTCAGCTTTATCTTTAGATTATTAGATACTGCACATTGAATGTAGATTGTAATTATTCAACAACAAGTGCTTAATCACTAAGTTTTACTAATTTGGTATAACACAATTGTTGTTTAAGATAATATTTTTCTTGGCTTTAATTTCCCTGCAGAATTCTTACGTGAAGAGAAGCTGGACAAGAAATTATAGAATTCTGTATTTTAATAGGTCAGTAATCCCTGGAATAAGGTCATGTTACAGTTCTACTGCCTCACACTACCCTTTAAACGTTTTCTTG
Source organism: Chiloscyllium punctatum (assembly GCF_047496795.1). Taxonomy (NCBI): domain Eukaryota; kingdom Metazoa; phylum Chordata; class Chondrichthyes; order Orectolobiformes; family Hemiscylliidae; genus Chiloscyllium; species Chiloscyllium punctatum. The sequence goes on along the minus strand of NC_092739.1, from coordinate 127,173,614 downwards.
TTAATTTCTGCAAATCATTTTACTTAAGCAAATAATATTGATAACAGTGAGAATGGAGAGGAACAGCCAATTGAGCTTCCTGTGTCAGGCGTTCAGCCGAGCCCTTAGATTACTTACAGCATGGAAACAAGCCCTTCGGCCCAACAAGTCCACACCGACCCGCCACCTACCCAGACCCATTCCCCTACATTTACCCCTTCACCTAACACTACGGGCAATTTAGTATGGCCAATTCACCTAACCTGCACATTTGTTTTTGGATTGTGGGAGGAAACTGGAGCACCCGGAGGAAACCCACGCAGACACGGGGAGAATATGCAAACTCCACACAGAGAGTCGCCTGAGGCGGGAATTCAACTGGGGTTTCTGGCGCTGTGAGGCAACACTGCTAACCACTGTGCCACCGTGCCACCCACCAAGCAATCTTCCACTTCACCTGGAAGTCTAATCCGGACCGTGTTTGCAGGAAAATCATGTACAAAACTCTGGATAAGAGAGTGGGGAGAACCTACCCAAAGCCACCATCATCCTGATGGCCACCTTTGTGTGTAGCTGCATCAAAATGTGCACAGATCCACAGTACACAAACAGTAAGTATCACTATGTACAGAGGGTCTTCCTGTCCCCGGTGTTGTGAAGGATGGGACTCATTTCCATAGTAGTTGGACTGTTCTATATCAGCTAGCCTTCATGGAAGAATTTGCAAATAAAACACCCTTGACCACCAGTCCATCAGGAAGTGGTCAGCACACAATGTCCTCGAGACCCTGTAGGAAAAGGAGAGGGTGGATCCTGTCACATGGTTCGCTGAGCGGACTATCAAAGAGGCCTCATCACCAGAACTTTCCAACAAGCACCAAGACATCGCTTGGCTGGTGGTGAGAAGGGCACTATCTGTGAGATCCTTCATGTACGCCCGGACTGTCTGCGCCATTGCACGCTGCCCTCAGTGCGGTTGCAGAGTTGACCCACATCTTCTTCTGGAATGTGCCTTTGAAAAGATCCAGTTGGTTTTTATTGAGGTTCATCCCAAGCAGCTCTGTGATACAGGACTCTACGGTCTGTTCCCTGGGACACATACCGAGACAAACATCAACTGCACCTGGAGGACCTTCAACTCAGTAAAAATGCACCTTGGTCTGCCAGAAACCTGTTGGTCTTCAAGAGCAAGGAGTTGACCTCAACTAAGTGTTGCAAATTGGTACATTTCAAGGTCTAGGACTACGTGATGAGGGACGCTTGGGGCAAAGCTTGGGGCAGTTGCCACCAAAGTGGAGTGTGGAAAACCACTGTCTGATGTCTTTTAGCCAAGTACAATGAGGGTCCGTTCAGTTATTGGAAACTCCTGATGCCTCAATTATATGTAAATAGTATCTTGGATAGGTAAGAAATGCCTTGGGATTGTTTGTTAGAACTGTTGAGAGTCAAAATCCAATGTTTGTTTGTTCTCCATAGGCAAAGACTATTTGGAACCAAACTGGTCTAGTGACTATGCATCTAGATAAAGATGTTTTATGAATAAAGCATAGTTTTGAAATAATAAAGAGGCAGTCAGTGTCACTGACAGGAATATGTGCAATAAGGTCAGAGCAGCTCCACAGACCAGCAGTAATCCTGAATGGAATTTTGGACAGAAACAAGAATAGGATCTTTCTAATCTATACCTAATTAGAAGTCAGAGTAAAATGAAGAAAAGTGTTCAAGTTCTATAAGTTGAAATATGATTTGGGAGCTCAGGCTCATAATTTGCACATCCTGAACTATACGGGAAATCCTACATGTTCCTGCAGTCACAATCACCATATGTGCAAGAGGTGTCTTCAGCTGAAGCAACTCAAGCTCTAGGGTTTGGAGCTTGGGTGGTAGCTGAGGGCCCCATAGTGCACTCACGAGGCTGAGAGGTTTGTGGGTTGCACATGTGAGGATATAGTCACCCCACAGAATAAAAAAGTGCATACAGAGAGGAATTGGGTGACTGCCAGACAGAAGAAGGGGACCACGCATGTAATGAGGGAATTTTTAATGCATCTCCTTCATATCGTATTTTTCAACTTTGGAAGACAGTGAGAGAGATGGTGTCTCATGGAGGCCAGCCAATGACAAAACCACTCCACTGTGTGTGGTCTGGATGCTGTTGGAAGGTGAGGGGGAGGCAGAGAGGATGTTGGAGGTGGTGTAGGAAGAAATGTGCAAAGGCCATAGTGATAGAGGATTCATTAGTGAGGAGAATAGGCAGGCTTTTTGCAGTCATAGACTTGACTCCAGGTTGGTATATTGCTTCCTATGTGTCAAGGTCAATGATGTCATGCAGTCTGAAGGGGGAAGGTAAACAGCAAGTGGTTGTGGTCGATGAGGAACCAAGGACATAGGAAGAAAGAGAAAAGAGATGCTGTGCGCAGATAGCTTTCATGTGAATCATAGAATCCCTATAGAATGGGAACAGGCCATTTGGTCCAACAGGTCCACAATGATCCTCTGAAGAGTTTTCCATCCAAACCCATGAGTAATGCACCTAGCCTATACATCCCTGAACACTATGGACAAATTGGCATGGCCAATCCGCCTAACCTGTACATCTTTGGATTGTGGGAGGAAACTGGAGCACCTGGAGGAAACCTATGCAGATGTTGAGAGAATGTGCAAACTCTGCACAGCCAATCACCCAAGGCTGGAATCAAACTCAGGTCCCTGGTGCTGTGAGGCAGCAGTATTAGTCACTGAGCCATCATGCCACTCCATGTGGATTACTTGAAGCATAAAAATTCATGTACTTATAATTTCACCTTTCTCTGATATTAATACTGATCACATTGATACTTCAAAATCTAATATCCCAAAGACAATTAAACTAATATATGCAATTAATGTATAAATGTTCATCATTAAAAAGAAAATGAAAACTAATTTCCATTTTTCACCTAGTATGAAGTCTGCTTCTTCACTAATGGCTCTGTATTAAAAGATTTGAACATTTACTCTCCAAGCCAGCCAGCAGGTGAATTCTATGTGGAGTTAAGGAAGCTCATGCGAGTGTCCAGTGAGAGGAAGAATGCCAATAAGAATTTGCTATGACTAACATCTCCATTACCATGGTAACATCCTGACTGCTGAGTTGCCAACTCTGGCTTTATTGAATTAATGCTGTGGTTTTATTTACCTTAAGGTACAGGCCCCTGAACTGGGCCCAACAAACAAGATAACCCCAACAAGTTTTCAAATCTTCCTGGGAGATTCTCAGATTACTGTTGCCCCCGAGCTTACAGCACCTCAAATATAGGTTTCAGCTGCACTGCACCATTGTCATGTCTGCAGCAATGTGCTCAGGAAGCTTGTTTGCTAAAAAGCCAAAAACCATAAGCTACACCCTGGATAATCCCAGCTAATATGTTGTAGGATGAGATGAGGGGACACCTGCAATTTTCACATTGTTCAAAGAAGATGAAAGCTACTGAATGTCAAAAATCATTAGACCTGCAGACTATTCCTTTCTTGGGTTATTCAGAGTTGCATAATGAAATCACTTAATTTATTTAAGTTCCGAAAGGAGGAAAGTAGCCATCAAAATAAGAAATTATATTAAATTTCCTCTTTCACCTTGAAGACATTGGATGCCATTCTATTGGATGTTATTCACTGCATCTTGAATATCACAGTTGAAATATTTCTGGCAGCAAAACTGCCCTCAGAAATATTCCTTCCATACTAACCTCTTAAAATTTAAGTTCACTGCTAATTCTTGAGCTTCTTTTAATCACACTGGACAAACTGCAGTATTGCACCGATTTTCTAAATTTTATGCTTCCTACAGGAAATTGTTCCAAAAAAGAATGCAAATCAAGACATAGTAGGCACTATCATGTGACTTCCCATACATCTTTCATTTTCTGAGTTGGTCGTTGAGTGAGATTTCCTGTAAAACTGGCCCTTAAAGAGCTGTGATGGTGAACCCTGAGAAGAGATCTTATAAGCAATCTCCAACGGAAAACACAATAGCTCAGTGGTTAGCACTGCTGTTTCATAGAGCCAGAGACTCAAGTTTGTTTCTAGCTTTGGGTGACCGTCTGTGTGGAGTTTGCATATTCTCCCTGTGTCTGTGTGAATCCCCTCTGGGTGCTCCCATTTCCTTCTACAGTTCAAAGATGTGCAGGTTAGGTGGATTGGCTGTAGTGTCCATGAATATGTAGGTTAGGTGGATCAGCCATGGGAAGTGTAGGGTTACAGGGATAGGGTGGGGGTGTGGGTCTGGAGGGTCAGTGTAAACCGTATGGGCTGAATGGCCCGCTTCCACACTGTAGGGATTCTAACAGCTGTGGTTATATGTGTCATGCCCTGTCAGAGATAAAGGAAAAATTGTAAATGTATAAATAAGGCTCAGAGTAAGCCATTCGAGTTTTATCTGCCATTTAAAAAGATCATGGCTGATCTGGCTTTCTTGTCCACCCCGATAATCTTTTTTAATCCCCTTGCTTATCAAGATTCCATCCTTTTTTAATGTATTCATTCACAAGATGAGGACATCACCGGCTAGCCAGCATTTACACAACAATCCACTTGCAGTCTCACTAGTAGCTTGGATAACTGAAACATTAAGTCCCTGTATTATATTCAATTTCCTTTGCAATAAATTAGAACATTCCATTCACTTTCCTAATTACTTATGCCTGCATATTAATCTTTTTTTCACTTTAGGCACTCGGACACATATCTCTCTGAACTCTTTTATCAGTTCGATCATATTTCATATTCTTCCTGCCAAAATGGATAACTTAACTTTTTCTCACATCATACTCCGTTTGCCAGATCTTTTCCAGTTCATGCAAAATGTCTACATCTTCCTCTCCTCGATGGCCAGCTCTGTCTTCCTCTGCAAGGAAGGACAGAAAAGAAGTGTGGATTAGGGTGATGGAATGAGCATCAATGAAGAGGAGTGTTGGAAACTGAGAGGTGACCTTATAGAATTTTGTAAAATTATGAAGGGTAAATGGACAATGTCTTTTCCCTGGGTGGGTGAGTCCAGAACTAGAGGGCATAGATTTAGGGTGAGAGGGAAAAATTTAAAAGAAACCTCAAGGGCAACTTTTTCAGGCAGAGGATGGTGCATGTATGGAATGAGCTGCCAGAGGAAGTGGTGGAGGTTGGTACAATTACAGCATTTAATAGGCATCTGGATTGGTATATGAATAGGAAGGGTTGAGAGGGATATGGGCCAAATGCTGGCAAATAAGTCTAGATTAAATTAGGATAGCTGGTCGGCCTGGACGAGTTAGACCGAAGGGTCTGTTTCTGTGCTATGACTCTATGACTCTAGGTTCATTTGGTGAGCATAACTGGAGAGAAAGAGGCATAATTTTGCAGAAGAGTGAGGAGTGAGTGTGGCATATGGAGGGACAGAGAAGTGAGGAAATGCGAGAGAGAAGACAAGTGAGTTTGAGGATGATATGCTGGACTTGGCTTCAGAAAGCAGAAAAAGGGAGTGAGCTGCTGCACACATCAGGTCATAGATGAATGTGGCACAGTACGCAACTTTGGTTAGGTTATTGAATCCAGGAGACTGATCCCTTTTTATGGTTCTCTACCTCCAACTCTACTTCCTTGGTTTTTACTGAGGGAGCTTTCCTCCCATTGCCAAGTAAGAGATTGATTTTTCTTTGATTCCTCACTGGTTCCAGCAGCACATCCAGAATGATGTCACTGAAATAAAGTACAGTCTTTGTCCCTGTATCGGTGCCATTCTACCACTTGCTTCTCTATTCTCCATGACTGCAAACTCCTACATGCTTGTGGAATTTCTCTCTAAATACTGGAGCTAATTGTGATCACATCATGTGAACCCAAATCATTCCACTGCCACTGAATGGGCTAAAATTGGAAGTAAAATTGAAGTGATATGGTTGAGTTGTAAAATCAGCACAATATATCCACCAGCCTATCAGACAACCCCTTCGTCCAACATGTCACGCAGTTCAAATCAGGGTCTACACCTCAGTCCCTATATTCATGTGGTGCTTTGGGGGAGATCGCATCTCCAAATATGGTTTCCAAACATGTCTCCTTGAAGATGTAGCAGACTTTCAGTAAGGGGTCAATTTCTCTTCTTCCTTCTTAGAATTTTTGCCGAACATGACAAGAGTTCTCAAAGGGTTAAATAATAGTCATGAGCTTAGTGCAATGTTTACATGAAAAATGTGGTTAGCAGTCAAAAGGTTAATAGAGCAGTGCTCCCTTTTTAATTGAAAAACTGGCTTAGGGACCATGTAGTATACAGAGATGTAATATTATTACAGGCAGTAAGTACTGTTCCAGAGAATTACAGTGCACTTGGGAGGTTGAAGATGAACATCACACTGAGGTTCCACGAGCAAAAACCAAAGAGCTAATGGAAATGCATCGACAGTATCTACTGCAACATTAGAACCAGGCCTTAAGGGTGCAATGACTTTTCAATTAATAACTAGAAGAGCACCAAGCACAGATTTTAGTGAGCTGATTAATTGTGACCAATAGTCAAATATTGGTCAAAACAAATCAATCTTTTTATCCTTGCTTCTCTTTAGAGTTTGCACTTAACAAGTGAATATCTTCCCTGCCACCAATTTTCTTTATTTATGGAGAGTATTCACTCAATAGAAATTCATATTCTCAGACATTCAACAAAAGCCAATCTTAAAGGTAAAGATTTATTAAATTTGAGCTGTATTTTTTAATGTTATAATAATTACACATCCCATCACACATTCAGATCACCTTTCAGATTCTGTGGAATAAATCAAGCACTCCTCCGTCACTACATACTAGCACAGTAAGAAAATCTATTTCTTCGAATTATTGGAAAATTGCAGTGTGGAAGGAACCTATTCATCCCATCCTGGAAGAAAAATCAGTTAGAACTGCTTTTTCCCCATAGTCCTGAAATGTTTTGTTTATAAGCATTTCTAAGTATTTATAAAGATAATTCCCAACATTGTGTGCATGCATTATTAACACAAAGCAGCTTGAAAATCCTTTAGCAAGGTCTCAGTCTATTTAACATCTAATGCCAGAAACATACATTTAAGTTTTACTGACATGTGTGAAACTCTGTTGAAGAGAGACAATTGTCATACATAACAAAGGAGGTAGCAAGCAAGAGGGAAAGCTTAGCATTATTCAGCCTCTTCACATATCTCTCGGAAATGGCTGAAAGTGCTTCACAGGAAATAGAGTTGTTTTTTTCTGTTCAGTTTTGTGGATTCTGCTTCGTTATTTCTTACCCACCCGGATAAAGACCGTCAGTGATTTGGGGAAGTGAATGCCTGCATAGGACTTACAGGGATGGGGCTGTATTTTAAGACAGAGGCCAAATTCTCTTGAATTTCAGCAGCATTACAAAGGCCTGAATCTCAATGATACTGGAGACATCTGCTAAAGTTATTAACTGTGGTGTGGTGGTGCAGTAGCTATGCCACTGAGTGAGTAACCCACTAGACCTAGGCGAATTCTCTGGAAGCATGGGTTCAAATCCCACCCTAGTAGCTGGTGGAGTTTAAAGCATTTTTTAAAATTTGTTGGAGATGGGCTGAAAATGCTCACCTGGCCAGAGAGCTTCCATCCCATCAAAGAATACATTTAAAATATAACACCAAAATTGGAGGTGTAGTGGACAGCGAAGAGGGTTACCTCAGATTACAACAGGATCTGGACCAGATGGGCCAATGGGCTGAGAAGTGGCAGATGGAGTTTAATTCAGATAAATGCGAGGTGCTGCATTTTGGGAAAGCAAATCTTAGCAGGACTTATACACTTGGGAGGTCATGTTGCAGCTGTACAGGACATTGGTTAGGCCCCTGTTGGAATATTGCATGCAATTCGGGTTTCTTTCTATTGGAAAGATGTTGTGAAACTTGAAAGGGTTCAGAAAAGATTTACAAGGATGTTGCCAGGGTTGGAGGATTTGAACTATAGGGAGAGGCTGAACAGTATGGGGTTGTTTTCACCAGAGCGTCGGAGGCTGAGGGGTGACCTTACAGAGGTTTACAAAATTATGAGGGGCATGGATAGGATAAATAGACAAAGTCTTTTCCCTGGGATCGGGGAGTCCAGAACTAGAGGGCATAGGTTTAGGTTGAGAGGGAAAAGATATAAAAGAGACCTAAGGGGCAACGTTTTCACATAGAGGGTGGTATGTGTATGGAATGAGCTGCCAGAGGATGTGGTGGAGGCTGGTACAATTGCAACATTTAAGAGGCATTTGGATGGGTATATGAATAGGAAGGGTTTGGAGGGATATGGGCTGGGTGCTGGCAGGTGTGACTAGATTGGGTTGGGATATCTGGTTGGCGTGTACAGGTTGGACCAAACAGTCTGTTTCCATGCTGTACATCTGTATGACTCTATGACTCTATCTGGCAACATAATCACCATCCACACAATCAACAGCATTATGAAAGACTGGATATCTGAAACATTACCTCTGTTTCCAAATCCACAGATGCTCCCAGACCTGCTGAGCATGCCTTGGATTTTTTAGGATTTTACATTCAGATTTTCAGCAAGTGATATATTTTGTTTTTGCCTCACAGTAATTCACACAGTATTATCAAAGTAATTTTTCACTACTGTCCTCCCTTCTGAACCAAGCCTTTGCTTCTTTGAAATACCTGGAGCTCCTTTAATCTCATGACTGATCTCTTCAAAGGGGTCAGCTGCCCTGTTTCAGCAGGCAATTCCTTCTTTGCAGTATCCTGAATCATATGACATTGGTTCTCCTTTCTCAGGATTGGCTTCCATGGAGTTTACTTCAGCTTGTTGATTGACCTGAAGGCTCACAAACACTCTCAGCAATTACATTATTAGTGAAATCAACATATTCACTTCTTCAGTACCATTATTTATAGATTGCTTCTTGCTTTGTATGATCTCTGTCACTGTTACTGAGGATTCTTTCTGGCAAGAGGAGGAAATGAAATTCTTTGCAAGAATTTGTCTCTTCTGAATTACCTCGGAGTTTATCATCAGCCTTGAAACTGCCATTATTCACCAAACTATGCTGCACTTTGTGTTATATCAGTTAAAGACACTTCCATGAGCTGAAGTGGAGTATAGTGTTCACTGACTATCTGATTGCTCATGGTTTTTGCAATCTGACCCCTTCTGTAGTATATGATTCTATAACTCTGTTCAGTACTGATAACAGTGGAAAACATTTCTGCCAATTTAGTTTTCTATCTGGCTGGCAGTGTGAAACAATTTTTTCATGTCAATATAGCTGATCTAATGGATCGTCTATTTTATTTGGATTCTGTTATGTGTCCAGGGAACCCTATGAAATCTTCTACCAGGTGTCCTTTGACCTGCTCTTGCATCACCTTGACTTTAACTAACTTAACACCTTCCACCACTTAAAGGAGATTGATGTCAAAACATGCATTCCTACTCAATTCTGAAGTACGTGTACATTTTTAACTATATACTGTTCTTTATATTGGACATGATGTGGAGGTACAGTGCTGGACTGGGGCGGACAAAGTTAAAAATCACAAAACACCAGGTTATAGTCCAACAGGTTTATTTGAAAGCACTAGCTTTCAGAGCGCTGCTCCTTCATCAGGTAGCTGTGAAAAAGGATTATCGTATACAGAATTTACAGCAAAATATTTCAGTGTCGTACAGCTAAAATGATATATTGAACAAACTAGATTGCTGTTAAGTCTTTTCGAAGAGGTTGCAGGTTTCAGTTCATTAATACATAAATCCCAGGACTTCTTTTAAGTCATATTCTTGAGATAACTTCAGGCTGTCTAAAAAAAAGGTGACATCTCAGCTCAGACAATGTATTAAAGATGCGAGGTTAGAGTCTGTCTGTTCCCAATCTTGAGTCAGAGTGGTTCTATTTCCAATGCAGGACAATAGACAATAGACAATAGATGCAGGAGTAGGCCATTCAGCCCTTCGAGCCTGCACCGCCATTCAATATGATCATGGTTGATCTTTCCCAATCAGTATCCTATTCCAGCCTTATCTCCATAACCCTTGACTCCACTATCTTTAAGAGCTCTATCCAATTCTTTCTTAAATGAATCCAGAGACTGGGCCTCCACTGCCCTCTGGGGCAGAGCATTCCACACAGCCACCACTCTCTGGGTGAAGTAGTTTCTCCTCATCTCTGTCCTAAATGGTCTACCCCGTATTTTTAAGTTGTGTCCTATGGTTCAGCACTCCCCCATCAGCGGAAATATGTTTCCTCCTGCCAGAGTGTCCAATCCTTTCATAATCCTATACGTTTCAATCAGATCCCCTCTCAGTCTTCTAAACTCAAGGGTATACAAGCCCAGTTGCGTCAGTCTTTCCATGTAAGGCCATCCTGCCATTCCAGGAATTGACCTCGTGAACCTACGCTGCACTCCCTCAATAGCCAGAATGTCTTTCCTCAAATTTGGAGACCAGAACTGTACACAGTACTCCAGGTGTGGTCTCACCAGGGCCCTGTACAGCTGCAGAAGCACCTCTTTGCTTCTATACTCAATTCCTCTTGTTATGAAGGCCAGCATGCTATTAGCCTTCTTCACGACCTGCTGTACCTGCATGCTTGCCTTCATTGACTGGTGGACAAGAACACCCAGATCTCTCTGAACAGCCCCTTTACCTAATTTGATACCATTGAGGTAGTAATCTGCCTTCCTGTTCTTGCCACCAAAGTGGATAACCAGACATTTATCCACATTAAACTGCATCTGCCATGCATCTGCCCACTCACCTAACTTGTCCAGGTCACCCTGTAATCTCCTAACATCCTCATCACATTTCACCCTACCACCCAGCTTTGTATCATCAGCAAATTTGCTAATGTTATTGCTGATACCATCTTCTATATCATTTACATATATTGTAAAAAGCTGCAGTCCCAGCACGGATCCCTGCAGTACCCCACTGGTCACTGCCTGCCATTCCGAAATGGAGCCGTTAATCACTACCCTTTGTTTCCTATTAGCCAACCAATTCTCTATCCAATCCAACCTTATAAAATATTATATGGATTGACTGCCTGAATTGATTGCCTGCAGATTGTGTGCTTTTTGAACAAAATAGAATGTATCTGCAAATATCTTTCTGCAAATGCAAATTCACCCCATTGTCCTATATGTGTGTGTGCATGCATGAGAAAGAGTGTGAGTATCTGCACGTGAGTGTGTGCGTGTGTGTGTGAGTGCACATGAGAGAATGTGTTTACGTGTATACATACTTGGTAAAGTTTGTGTGTGAGTGTGATGGAGTATAAGCCTGTGAGAGGGTGTATACGTGAATGTGAGTATGGGGGTGTTATGTTTATGTGTATGAGACAGAGCATATACATCAGAGAGGGTCTGCATGTGAGCATGTAAGTGTGTGTGTGTGTGTATGTACAGTCTAGTGGGATCATCTGTAGTGTGACATGAACCCAACGTCCTGGTTGAGGCCATCCTCATGGGTTTCGAACTTGATTATATATCAGTGTTATATTGGAAACTTACTTGAAACATACCTTTAATCTTAAGTCCTATGCTTCCTATGCCATGTAGTTGCCCTGTTGTCAGTTATAAGACAGTGCTTTATCAATTTTGACTCATGACATGATAATATAGTGACACTCACCATTGTATCTAACTTGAAATTCTTAAAAGTCATGGCAAACTCAAAACGTTAACTCTCTGTCTTTCTCCACAGATGCTGCCAGACCTACTGAGTTTCTCCAGTATTTACATTATTTTGTTTTTAATCCAGGCTTCTCAATTTTCTTGCACACTTAAAAGCCTTATACAGGACATTAGTTTGTTTAGCTTTGTCTGAATGGCCCCTTATGCATAGATAGCTTGTTATAGTGAAGTGATCATAGAGTCATATTGTCATAGAGCCACACAGCACAGAAACAGACCCTTTGGCCAACCAGTCAATGCCGAACATAATCCCAAACTAAAGTAGTCCCACCTGCCTGTTCCTGGCCCATATAGCTCCAAGTCTTTCCTGTTCATGTACCTATCCAAATGTCTTTTAAATGTTGTAGTTGCAAACACATCAACACATCCACCACCTCCTCAGGAAGTTTATTCCACCAGCAATCCTCCACCCTCTTTGTAAAGCAACTCTCTCCTCTCACCTTAAAAATGTGCCCCTAAGACTGGAAATCCCCAGTCCTAAGGAAAAGACAACTACCATTAACTCTATCTCTACTTATGAACATCTATCAGGTCGCCTCTCAACCTCTTGTGCTCCAGTGAAAGATGTCCCAGTTTATCCAGCCTTTCTTTATAACTCAAACCTCTCATATCTGGCAATATCCAGGTAAATCTCTTATGATCCCTCTCCAGCTTGATAATATCCTTCCTATAACTGGGCAACCAGAACTGGACACAGTATACCAGAAGAAACCTCACTAATGTCTTGTACAACCTCAACATGATTTCCCAGCTCCTATACTCAAAGCAGTGAGCAATGAAGGCAAGTGTGCCAAACATTTTTTTAACCACCCTGCTGATATGTGACGCAAATTTCAAAGAATTATGTATCTGAACCCCTAGGTCCCTCTGTTCTACAATACTACCCAAGGTTCTATCATTAATTGCATAAGCCCTACTCCTGTTTGTTGAACCAAAGTGCAATACCTCGCAATATCTGCCATTTTGCAGCCTATTGACCCATTTGATCAAGATGCCTTTGTAATCAAAGGAAACCTTCTTCACTGTCTACTATGCCACCAATTTTGGTGTTGTCAGCAAACTTATTAAACATGCCTTTTATATTCTCATCCAATAATCTGTAACATTAGTCAAGATGTAATTGTGCTCTCCGCCATAAAATTATGCTCATTCATATGATTATACATTCTAAGACCTTTCTTATTGTGATTGTGATCCATCAATGTAAATTGCAAAATAATTCAACTCTAATGAGTTAACTGGAGATAAATGTTGGCAGCCATTTTGTACACAAAATCATATAAAGGCAATTGAGATGAATCCATTGGGGTGTGAGTACAACAGAATGATTTTGTCCAAGGTAGCAGAAGTAGACTTTGACATATTTTGAATAGCGCCAAGAGTTTGTTTAAATTTGTCTGAACCATGCAAGTAAGCAAGTGAGGCCTTGTTTCTGCCTCCGCTGAAGGACTGCACCTCCAGAATTGCATCATTCTCTTGCTGCTATGTTCGAGCAAAATTTTATATTATGCCTGAAGTTCTGCTTTGGTCCTTAAATACAATGTCTTCAGATCAGAAATGAAAGTGCAAACAATAGCCAAACTGTCACACAAAGCTATACCTAGAAATAGCTACTAGGCACACGTTCCTTGGAGAAATGGTACTCAATTCATCCAAAATTAACTCTCGTGACAAAAACAGTAGAAGAGTAACTGAACAGTAGCACATTTTAAACTGTGAATCTGAGCCAGTAACCAATTCTTCAGGCTTCTGAAGTCATATGAGCCTCCCCTGAAACCAAAAAGCATCCACAAACTTCCAAATAACTTGTTTTTCTCAAATCTGCAAAGTCACCAAGGATAGCATTTGCTAAGGGATATGGAGCAGATAACATTTTGAATGAGGTCAAATATATATCATATTTAGTAAATTTATTTAAATGCTCTTTTCTTTTGGTATTTGATTAAACAAAGCTTTTACTCATTAACTGCTATACTCACTAAATGCTAAATGTATATTATAATTAAATTAAGAATAAGAGGATTGCTAGAGAAAGCGTGGAATCTATTAGGGACCAAGAGCAACCTGTGTGTGGAACCAGGGGACATGGATGAGGTCCTAAATGACTACTTCTCATCTGTATACACAGAGGGGAGAGACATTGTAGCTGGGAATTTCGGTTTGGATGAACTAGTACCTGTTAAGGTTAATAAGAAGGGTGTATTTGATTTTTTTCAATGGGCAGATCGGTGTAGAGGGGCTCATGCCTGCCCAGGCTGCTACAAAGGAGGAGATTACTAGAACCATGGTGGGTATAATTAACATTAATATATTTAATACTTCGCTGGCCACAGGCAAAGTACCAGAGGACTAGAGGATAGCTAATGTGGTTCCTTTGTTCAAGAAGGATACATGAATAGACCAGGTGGTTACAGACTAGTTAGTTTGACATCAGAGGTAGAGAAATTATTGGAAAAAGTTCTGAAGGAGAGAGATTAATCAATGCTTTGAAACACAGAGATTGACCAGGGATAGTCAGGTTGGTGACGATTAGCAACTGCCGGTTCGCCACCAGCGTTTCTCCACTGGGGTCACTTGACCTCTGGAGACTATTCACCACCGGAAATATATATGAGTACTGATTGTTTTCCCTCCCGCCTGTTTTTTCATACTTCTCAGTCCCCTTTAGTTTACAACTACATACTGCATATTGATTTAAAAAAAGAGGTAAAATAAATATCATTTTATTGGTTTACATATAAAAATGAATTACAAATACTTGCGGTGGCGAATTGTCTTCAGTGGCCAATGGGCGGTGGCTAAGCGTCCTCGCTGGTGAAAGGGCAGTGTCTAATGGTCGGCGGTGAATCTGCTGTGGCGAATGTTCTCATCCCGGGGATAGTCAGCATGGATTTGTTAAAGGGAGATCCTGTCTGACTAATTTAAATGAGATTTTTGAAAAGGTGACTATTTTATTGATGGGGATTGTATAATTGTTGTGGTTTACATGGACTGCAGTGAAGCCTTTGACGAGGTCCCACATGGAAGGCTGGCTCATGGAATCCAAGGCAAGTTGGCCATCTGGAACAATTTTACCCAGAGGGTGGTGAAAATATGGAATGTGCTGCCTGAGAAGGTGGTGGAGGCAGATCCTCTTGCAACTTTTAACAAGTATCTAGATGAGTACTTCAAATGGCTAGTGCAGTTAAATGGGGTTAGTGTAGTTTGTTATTGATTGATCAGCATAGACATAGTGGGCCGAAGGGTCTGTTTCTATGCCATATTATTCCATGACCATGACTCTATGACTCAATACGCTGAATTGTAAAAATGCAAAAAATAAAATCAATAGTTGAGAGTGCCCATTTTATTGCATTTGACATATTTTAGGGTTAAACTATACAACTTGCTATTAATATATTCCATTGATTTTTAGTGATTGTCAAATATTCGACATTATCTCTGACACACCAGTTGTGTTGAACTGGGGATCATGTTTAGTTGTGTCCTTTCTCTATGCCTGCAGTTCACAGTCTTGATCTCAAATACAATGATAACTTGCTTTTCCTCTTTTTTTGCTCTAATATGCTTAAAGATCCTCATTCCTGTTTAAAGATACTCATTCACTTCTCTTCTTTTGGTTGTCTTCTAGTGTCTAATCCTATCAATCATTCTTAATGTGTTCACCTAGTTAGTGTATTCAACTATGTGGCATCATAGTCAAATGCAAAGCCGTCCTTCTCCTGACATTCACAGATGTGTGTCTTCAGCCAGGGTCACTTGATAATAACAATTGTCAGTTATTAGCAACAACAACACTGACAGATTTTCCCCCTTCCCTTTCCAAACATAGCTTAGCATTGCAATGTTCCAGTTGATTGCAACCCTGCTTTGGTATATTAGATCTTTAGATCCTAGTAAACTTGAATGGATTGATTTAGAATATAAACATTTTAGGAACAGGGAAGAAAAGCATTTGGTTCAATTATCCCATTTCCTTTGATCTCAACTCCAGTAACACATAGAATATGCAAACAAAATTATGGAATTACCTTCCAACAACACTGTGGGCGTACTATTGACTCAGCAGTTCATGAAGGCAGCTCACCACTACCATGTCTAGAATAATCTGTGATGAACAATAAATACTGATCTAGCCAGCAATGCCTATATTAATACATGCTTTTGAAAAAAAGTAGATATGGGCAAGACTTTTTAGCAGACTTTTTAGCAAGACTTTCCTATTTCTACATTACATTCCCTTTGAAATAAAGGCCAACATTCAGTTTCCCTTTTCTGTTATCTGCTGAACTTGGATGCTAGCTTTTTGTGATTTATAGTCAAGGACTACTAAATCACTGCTGTAGCCCTCTGCAGTCTTTCTATATTTGATAACATTCAGCTCTTCTATTCCTCCTGACAAAGTGGATAACCTCACATTTGCCCACATTACATTCCATCTGTTAAGTTTTAGCCCACTCATTGAATCTGTCTAAATCTCTGCAGATTCTTTGGTCATCCTCACCACTTGCCTTCCTACCAATTGATGTGTTATCCACAACCTTGGCTATCGTGCATTCATTTGCCAAATCTAAGTCATTAAATATATTTCATAAATAATTGCAGGCCCAGCATTGAATCCTGTGGCAAACCACACATGACGGGTTCCCATCCTGAAAAGGCCTCCCTTGTCCCAACTCTGTCTTCTACCAGTTAGCAATTATATGTTTTCTTCTGTACGCAGTACTCTACAGCAAAACCCTGTGCAACTAGAGCAAAACTTCACTACTTGTCTATTCCATTCCCTTTGCAATACACAACATTCCATTTGCCTTCTTAATCATTTGGTGAACCTGTGTATGAACTTTTGTCCTTCTTATACTGAGACACCCAAAGCTGTCTGTACATCAGAACTTTGTAATGTCTATCTATAATATTCTGCTTTTCTATTTTTCTAGCCAAAGTGGACAGGTTCACATTTCCCACATTACACTCCATCTGCCACCTTTTTGCCTTTGTAGACACCATATGTCTGCTTCATAACTTATTTTTGTAGACATATTTGTGTCATCAGCAAATTTAACAACTGTACATTTAGTCACCTATTCCAAGCCATTGAAATAGATTGGAAAACTTGATGCTTCAGAACTGATTCCTATGCCACTCCAGTTGGTACTTCTTGCCAAATTGAAAATGACTCATTTATGCCCATTCTGTTTCATGTTACTTAATCAATCTTCTTCCATGTTAGTCCTACAGCATGTGGTCAATTTTGTGCTGTAACTTTTGATGTGGCACCTTACAAAATGCCTTCTGGAAATTCACAGCACATTACTAGGTTCCTTTCATATTCAACTTGGTTGTTACTGCCTCAGAAACACTAATAATAAGTCAAATACTATCTCCCTTTCACAAAGCTGTCTGGATATTGTCTGATTACGCTAAGATTTTCTGAATGACCTGCTAAAAGCTTCTTAGGCAGTAACTAATAAGTTATTCCATTTATTATAATTGTAATCTCCAGTTTTTGAAGTTACGATATGGCAGGTCAGCTTGGCCAAGTGGAATTTGCATCCTGTGGAAAATGGGAAGTCAGAGATGCACCATGTCTCCTCAGCAATTATGGCTGCCAGGAAATGTCACTGGCTACACAAGATTAAGCTCTGGGTTTCAGAATGGTTACATCCATGAGACAGAGACCTATATGGCTAGCACAGTTAAGGAGGACACAATGCAGGTTAGAACCATACAGGCAGAGAGGGAATGGCTGACAGCTTAAATGAACCAAGTATGCAGTCCACAAGTGCCCTAGTCTATTTTGCTTATTATTTAGTTTTCTATTTTGGATTCTGGTGAGAGAAATAGTTTGTTAAGGAAATATAGCCAGAGCCATGCCTGTGGCAGATTGCGAGACTTACCTGTACAGAAGGGGAAAGAGAACAGTGGAAGAGCAATGATGTTAGGGAATCTCATAAAAACATAAGATGTACGATCATTGAATTTGCTCTGCCTTTCAATAAGATCATGACTCACCTGATAATCCTCAACTCTACTTCCTGGCTTTTTAACTGTAATCCTTGATTCCTTTACAGATTAAAAATCTGTTTATATCAGTCTTGAATATGCTTAACAACCCAACTCTACAGCCCTCTGTGATAAAGAATTCCATAAATTCACTATCTTCTGAGATGAGAAATTCATTTTCATTTCTGTCTTAAAAGGATGATACCTAATTCTAACATTCTGTCCTTTGGTGCTGAACCCAGAGAAGTGGCACAGTGGTTAGCACTGCTGCCTCACAGCGCCGGAGACCCGGGTTCAATTCCCGCCTCAGGCGACTGACTGTGTGGAGTTTGCACGTTCTCCCCGGGTTTCCTCCGGGTGCTCCGGTTTCCTCCCACAGTCCAAAAATGTGCAGGTCAGGTGAATTGGCTATGCTAAATTGCCCGTAGTGTTAGGTAAGGGGTAGATGTAGATGTAGATGTAGATGTAGGGGTATGGGTGGGTTACGCTTCGGCGGGGCGGTGTGGACTTGTTGGGCCGAAGGGCCTGTTTCCACACTGTAAGTAATCTAATCTAAAATCTAATCTAATCTAATCTATCCTGTCAACTACCCTAAAAATTCTGTATGATTCAATAAAGTTATTCTCCAACAAGTTTAGGCTCAACCTACTCAACCTTTCTTCATAAGACAGTTCCTCCATACTTGGTTATCAGCCTAGTGAACCTTCTCAGTGCTAAAAGTGACTCCAGGACAATGCCTTGCCTCACTGGAGTCATGGTCAAGAAAATCACAGGGCAGCTGCAGGATATTCTTCTGGGGGAGAATGAGCAGTCAAAAGTTGTGGTCCACATTGGTATTAATGACAGATGTCGGCAGAGGGATGAGGAATTGAAAGCAGAGCTTAGAGATTTGAGAAGGAAATCAAAAATCAGGACATCAAGAGCAGTTAATCTCATGATTACTCCTCATGCATGTATAGGAATAAGAGGATTGAACAATTCAATTTATGGCTGGCTGTTATTGTTGGAGGGAGAGCATCAGATTTCTGAGGCACTAGGACTGGTTCTGGGGCAGGTGGGATACAAACTGGACAGCCTTCACCATATCAGGTTCCAGATTAATGATCCTCAGATAAAAGTTTGCTGGTGCTGTTGGGAAGAATTTAAACAAACTTGCCAAAGACAAATCCATCACAGGAGCCATTACAAGCAGAGTCCAGAGTATTTATAATGGTGAACAGATAAATGGGAGAAAAGCTAAATGATTGTTTTGTTTTGACTGAGGAAATGTTTCAGAATTAGAGATGCAAGAGACCATACCATTGTTCTGCCATTCTCATATCCCATCGCTTAATCTGAACTATCAACATCTGAACTCCGCCAGCACTCCAAACTCCCTGCCCACTTTGCATAAATGCTGCCTTCTCCACACTTCACCAGCTCTGATGAAAAGTCATCTAGACTCAAAACATTAGCTTGCTTTCTCTCCATCGATGCTGACTGATCCGTTGTGATTGCCAGCATTTCTTATTTTCAGTCATGGATTAATAACTGACTAACAGACAGAAAAAAGTCGGAATAAATGGGTGATTCTCGCAATGGCAGACTATGACTAGTGGCATACCACAAAGATTAGTACTTGAATCTCAGCCATTCACAATATATATCAATATTTTGGATTTTGGTAACTTCTACATTCTTGTGTGACACAAAGTTAGTTCAGAATGTGTGATGTGATGAAGATGTAAAGTGGCTTCAAAAGGTTTTGAACAGACTCAGTGAGTTTGCAGAAAAATGTGAGATTATTCTCTTTGATACAAAGAACAGAAATGAAAGCTATTGAGGTCAAAGTAAGAGCAACAGGCAATTAGGAATATTAGTGGTGTATTAGCCTTTATTGTCAGAAGTTTTGAGTATAGAGTAGTGAAGTCATTCTTCAATCATACAGAACCTTGGTTAGACCACACCTGGATTACTATGTGTAGTTTTGGTTTCCTTTCTTCAGTAAGGGTCTGACCCAGCATTTGGAAATTGTTATTCAACTAGCTATTACGCTTAGTCACAGCCCCAGTCAATGGAGTTTTTTTGTTGTCTGCTGCAGTTGTTGGACAGCAAAACTCATAAGATTTGCGAGTGTTTTACTGAAGGTACAATAAAAGTAACACAAGAGCAAAAGAAACAAACTGCTACCTGGACCATAGCCGAATGTAGCAGCAGTGGCTGCATGTTCTTTTTAAACATCAGTCCTGTCTTGTTTGAACCTTCAATAAAATATAAAGAAACATTCAGAGAATAGGAGGCTTCAAACATGGAGTCATGAATGATTGCCTGTTCGTAGCATCACCCGTCTATTGCATGACATCTCTGCCGACAGGGCCAATTGGGTACAAAGGCCCCATTTGCATCTCTGTTTGGCTTCCTTCCCACAAAACAGCAAATAATTGGCCATAAGGTGCTTGATTGGATGAGCTGAGATGGTAGGAGTGGGAGTGAGCAGAACACTCAGTTTACACTCTGTCTCCCTTACCCCACCAAGAAACACAAGGCCCAGCCCTACATCTGAACGTGATGCTGATCTCACTGACTATTTGTGGACTAGAGTCACTCTTTTTGAGCCTCTAGTTTGTCTATTTGTAGAATTTCTCAACGCAACTGACATAATCAGAAACATAACTTCCTTAACTGGCAACCAGGATTAGCAGAGGCCAAACAAAATTGTAATTCAGGTAGCAACGGGTGTCCTGCTGCAATTGTTGCAATGTTCCCCCCCGACCTCCAAGATTGATTGGATGCATTTCCAGCGACTCTCCCTACCCCTCCCTATAACAATTATTTTTCAGATTTCTGCCAGTATTCTCTGAAGTGCTCAAATAGGAGTGGAAAGCAATCAATGAGAAACAACACCAGTTTATGAGAGAAATGCTGTACAAATGGAATCTGTCATTGAAGGAATTCAGCATCAGATGGACCCTCAGTTTTCTTGGAAGCATTCAGCCTAACTGGTCTGCACCAGCAACTATGCTCCTTCCAGTTTACTTCACTTAACTCAGTCTGAATGTTTCTATTCCTTTGGCTTTCGCACTTACCTTATTTCTCCTTAAATATATTGATACTTTATGTTTCAACTATTCATCTTAGTAATGGTCAAAGGGCCTGTTTCCACACTGTAGGTAATCTAATCTAATCTAATCTAATGCATTCTATATTATTACTCACTGTCTGAGTAAAAGCATTTTTCCTGAATTTTCTATTGATTTTATTGGTGACTATTTTCTATTTATGATATTTTGCTTTTCACTTATTCACAAGTGCAAAGATTTTCTTTACATTTATCTTGATTGACTTGGATCCTTTGTTAACTGGCATCATCTCTAAGGGCACAAAATCATCCCTTCTATGTGAGCTAGAGGCGATAGTTAGCATGGAGAACTGCCAGCTCTCCTCTGGCAGATGATATTTATATTATTGATAGCCACAGGTGAGGTGGCAGAAGACTAGAGATTGGAAAACATGGTGTCATGATTTAAGAAAGGTGGTAGGGAAAAACCAGGGAATTATAGACCAGGGAGCCTGACATCGGTGGTGGGCAAATTATTGGAGGGAATCCTGAGGCAGAATTTGCATGATTTGGAAAGGCAAGGACTAATTCTGATTCCGGATAGTCAATATGGCTTTGTGCATAGGAAGTCATTTATCACTAACTTAATTGAGTTTTTTTGAAGAAGTAACAAAGGGGATTGAAGAGGACAGAGTAGTTGATGTGATCCATATGGACTTCAGAAAGGCGGTCGACAAAGTTCCTCATGGTGGACAGGTTAGCAAGGTTAGATCATATGGAATAGGGTTAGGTGATGGCCAAGTGGTATTATCTTGAGACTATTAATCCACAGACCAGGGTAATAATTCTAGGGACTGGGTTTGAATCCCACCATGGCAGACAGTAGAATTTGAATTCAATAATAATCTAGAACTGAGTCTAATGATGACCTTGAAAACATTGTTGATTGTCAGGAAAAACCCCATCTGGTTCACTAAGGTCCTTTAGATGGAAATTTGCCATCCTTACCTGGTCTGGCCTACATGTGACTCCAGACTCACAGCAATGTGGTTGACTCATAACTGCCCGCTAGTTAATTTAAGGATGGACAATAAATGCTAGCCCAGCCAGTGACACCCACATCCTGTGGCTGGATAAAAATAACAGGGAGAATTAGCCATTTGGATGCAGAACTAGCTCAAAGGTAGAAGACAGAAAGTGATGATTTAGGGTTGCTATTCAGACTGGGGCCCTCTGACCATGGAGTGCCACGAGGATCGGTGCTGGGTCCACTACTTTTTGTCATTTATATAAATGATTCTGATGTGAACATAATTAGTTAGTTGGCAGATGACAGCAAAATTGGAGGTGTAGCAGACAGCAAAGAAGGTTACCTTAGAGTACAACGGGATCCTTATCAGATCGGCCAATAGGCTGAGGAGTGGCAGATAGTGTCTAATTTAGATAAATACAAGGTGCTGAATTTTTTTTTAAGATTACATTACTTACAGTGCAGAAACAGGCTCTTCAGCCCAACAAGTCCACACCGACCTACCAAAGTGCAACCCAGCCAGACCCATTCCCCTACATTTACCCCCTCACCTAACACTACAGGCAATTTAGCACAGCCAATTCACCTAACCCACATATTTTTGGACTGTGGAAGGAAACCCACGCAGACACAGGGAGAATGGGCAAACTCCACACAGTCAGTCACCTGAGGCAGGAATTGAACCCAGGTCTCTGGCGCTGTGAGGCAACAGTGCTAACCACTGTACCACCGTGCCACCCACAAAGGGAAGGCAAATCTGGACAGGACTTATACACTTAATGGTAAGTGTTGGGAGTGTTGCTGTACAAAGGGACCTTGGAGTGCAGGTTCATGGCTCCTTGAAAGGTGAGTCACAGACAGATAGGGTAGTGAAGAAGGCGCTTGGTATACTTGCCTTTATTGCTCGATGTATTAAGTGTAGGAGTTGGGAGGTCATGTTGCGGCTGTACAGGACATCGGTTAGGCCACTTTTAGAATACTGTGCACAATTCTGGTCTCCATAATATAGGAAGGATGTTGTGATACTTGAAAGGTTTCAGATAAGATTTACAAGAATGTTGCCAGGGTTGGAGAGTTTGAACTATAGTGTGAGGCTGAATAGGCTGGGGCTATTTTCTGTGGAATGTCAGAGACTAAGGGGTGACCTTATAGAGGTTTATAAAATCATGAGGGGCATGGATAGGTTAAATGGACATGATTTTTTTCCAGGGGTGGGGGGGTCCAGAACTAGAGGGCATAACTTTACGGTGAGAGGGGAAAGGTATAAAAGGGACTTAAAGGGCAACATTTTCATGCAGGCGATGGTGCGTGTATGGATTGAGCTGCCAGAGGGAGTGGTGGAGGCTGGTACAATTGCAACATTAAAAAGGCACCTGAATGCCTACGTGAACCAAAAGGTTTTAGAGGTAAAATGGGCCAAATGCTGGCAGATGGGACTCGATTAATTTAGGATAGCTGATCGGCATAAATGACTTAGACCAAAGGGTCTGTTTCTGTGCTGTACATCTCTATGACTCCATGACCCGGACATAGATCGTGATAAAGGTCTCCTATTTCAAGAATAACTCTATCACTGCACTTTTGAGTGTACAATACTAATTCTACAGTATTGCATTCCCATTGCATAGTAGAAAACTGCAGATGCAATTGTAGTTGGAGTGCTAAATTGGCAGATTAGCTAAAGAATATGAAAGGGATTACCCTACCTTATTTGTATATTTGTCTTGGTCCATTTGTCTTCTCAGATAGAACCAAGTGCTAAGACCTCAATAAATGCATCATCCTAATGATGTGTTGAATGCATCACTCTCTGTGAAAACCTTGAAAGTGGAAATAAAATGAGTAGTACTTTAGCTTCAAGTGAAAAGTCTATTTTTCTCACTGCAATCGCAACAGTAACACCTGTTCCATCTGTACTCCACCAATGTAATTAGTTTTCTTACTACGATATTTGTGTCATGCCATCTGAGCTGAAAATCTTGTTAGAGTAACCGGCTTAGAAAGATTTGTATTTCCCTGAATCTATTAAAAGACTAGGATTAAATACAATTAAGCATTGACCTACTAAATATAACAAAGATCAATTACATTATTACAACTACAATTATAATACACTGTATACACATGCCTATAAGACTGGAGATCAAAGTCATTGAAGTTACACAGCAATTCAGCCTTCAGGCTATGAATGTGTTTAATGAATAAAATAACTTTATTATTCATGTTTCGAGGGGTTGAAAGTGAAGGTGGGAGGAGGTTTACTGTAGTTTACTATGAGAACTGAATTCAGTTATTACTGACTTCTCAATTTTCCAAATAAAGAGACATTTACTCTAATTAATTGCCAAATAATCAATTAAACATATATGATTCAGAAGTTCCTGAACTCCTAATCTTTTCTGTTGTCAGAGTGAAAAGAACAATACAGCACAAGAACAGGCCCTTCAGCCCACCAACACATGATGCTTTTCTAAACTAAAACCTTCTGCATCTATGCTGTCTTTATCCCTCTATTTCCTGCATGTTCATATATCTGTCAAGATGTGTGTTAAACATTGCTATTGTATTCGCCTCCACCACCTCCTCTGGCAGTGCGTTCTAAGCACTCTGTTAAAAACCTGCCTCTTACATCTCCCTTAAACTTAGCCCCTTTTACCTTCATCCTATGTCTCCTAGGAATTGACATTTCTACCCTAAGCTGAAAATGTGTTGCTGGAAAAGCGCAGCAGATCAGGCAGCATCCAAGGAACAGGAGAAACGACATTTTGGGCATCAGCTCCTGCTCCTTGGATGCTGCCTGACCTGCTGCGCTTTTCCAGCAACACATTTTCAGCTCTGATCTCCAGCATCTGCAGTCCTCACTTTCTACCTCAAAGATTTTGACCCTAAGAAAAAGATTCTGACTATCCAGTCTAGCCGTGCTTTTTATAATTTTGTAAACGTCGATCAGGCTTCACTGGACTGCAATATGTACCTTAGCCTCTGACTCTTCTCTGCCAGTTCAGCCTGTTCCAGTTTAAGGGAACCTCTTCTATCCCAAAAATCCTATTCTCCATCTGCTGTCATTTCCTACTAGGCTTCGGAATTGTATTGCCGTGCACAACTGGCATCTCAACTTTATTCAGATTTTGAAGCAGCAGCAGGAATGGTGAGAGTGAGGATGGGGGGCTGCTGGGAAGGTAAATGCATCATTTTAGCAGCGGAGCTGAATGGAAGGGGTCGAATTGCGCTCTGAAAGGTGAGTGAACTAATATATTTGGGCAGTGGGCAGTGTCTCCTACCCACTCTCCTCCTCTAACCAAAAACAAAAAGACTTTGTGGTGTGTTGATAAGGTAAGGCTTTTCTTTCTCTTTTTTTATTGTGTGCTGGTAAGTAGCATGATTGGTAAAAATATTTTCATCTCATTTATCTATTATTTGATGTTATAATTGGACTAAGTTAAGCTTAAGAGTCAAAATGGCTGGAGTTCTCAGACTTGTGTTATACCCTTCTTGCTCAATGCGGCTGGTGTCCCTGACTCCTTCAATGCAAGAAATGTGTCCAGCTGCAGCTCTTGTTAGATCACATGATGGCTCTGGAGCTCCAGATGGACTCACTTTGGAGCATCCGCAATGCTAAGGATAGCACGTTTAGCGAATTGGTCACACCGCAGATTAGGATTACTGAGGGAGAAAGGGAATGGATGATCCAAAGGCAGAGAAACAGCAGGAAGGAAGTGCAGGTGTTCTCTGCGATCATCTCCCTCCAAAACAGATATATCATTTTGAATACTGTTGGGGAGATTGCTCACCAGGGGAAGACAGCAGTAGCCAGATTCATGGCACCATGGCTGGCTCTGCTGTACAGAAGGGCAGGAAAAAGAGTGGAAGGGCTATATACAAAGGGGATTCAATTGTAAGGGGAGTAGATTGGCAGTTCTGTCATCAAAAATGAGACTCCCAAAAGGTGCGTTGCCTCCCAGGTGCACAGATCAGGCATGTCTCAGATCGGCTGCAGGACATTCTGAAGTGGGTGGGTGAACCGTCAGTTGTCATGGTGCATTTGGGCACCAATAATATTGGTAAAAAATGGGATGAGCCGAATTTAGGAAGTTAGCAGCCAAGTTAAAAAGTAGGACCTTGAAGGTAGTAATTTAGGATTGCTCCCAGTGCCATGCGTTAGTCAGAGTAGAAATGAAAGAATAAGCAGGATAAATAAGTGGCTTGAGATATGATGCCAGAGGGAGGGGTTCAGACTTATGGGACATTGGGACTGGTTCTGGGGGAGGTGGGACAATTGCAAATTGGACAGTCTACACCTGGGCAGGAGTGGAACCAGTGTCCTTGGGGATGCTTTTGCTAACTCTATTGGGGAGGGTTTAAACTAATGTAGCATGAAATGAGAACCAAAAGAGGAGGTTAGTGGACAGTAAAGAGGTAGTAACTAAAGCCTGTAAGGAACTAGATAATGAAGTCAGTGTGACTAAGGGGAATAGTAGGCAGGAAGCAGATGATGAACGCAAATGGACAGGTGGTCTGAAGTGTATTTGTTTTAATGTGAGAAGTGTAGCAGGTAAGGCAGATGAACTTAGGGCTTAGATTAGTAACTGAGAGTATGATGTTACTGCTATTACTGAGACTTCATTGAGGAAAGAACAAGATTGGCAACTAAATATCCCAGGATGTAGATGCTACAGGCGGGATAGAGAGGGAGGTAAAAGTGGTGGGGAGTTGCAATACTAGTCAGAGAAGATATCACAGCTGTACTGAAGGAGGGCACGAGGGAGGACTCAAGCAGTGAGGCAATGTGGGCAGAGCTCAGAAATTGGAAGGGTGCAGTAACAATGTTGGGGCTGTACTACAGGCCTCCCAACAGCGAATGTGAGATAGAGGTACAAGTATATCAACAGATTATGAAAAGATGTAGGAGCAACAGGGTGGTGGTAATGGGAGATTTTAATTTTCCCAACATTGGCTGGGATTCACTTAGTGTTAGAGGTCTAGATGGAGCAGAATTTGTGAGGAGCATCCAGGAGGGCTTTCTAGAGTGGGTTGTAAATAGTCCAACTTGGGAAGGGACATAGTGGACCTGGTACTGGGCAATGAGTCCAGCCAGGTGGTTGAAGTTTCAGTAAGAGATTACTTAGGGAATAGTGATCACGAAACCATCAGTTTGAGAATACTCATGGACAAAGATGAGAGCGGTCCTAAAGGAAGAGTGCTAAATTGGGGCATGGCTAACTATAGCAAAATTCGGCAGGAGCTGTGGAACGTTGATTGGGAGTAGCTGTTTGAGGGTAAAGCTACATTTGATATATGGGAGGCTTTTAAAGAGAGGTTGATCAGAGTGCAGGACAGACATCTTCCTGTGAAAATGAGGGATAGAAAGGGCAAGATTAGGAAACCATGGATGACAGTGAAATGGTGAGATAAGCCAAGAGTAAAAAGGAAGCAAGTATAAGGTCTAGGTGACTGAAAATA
This sequence comes from Chiloscyllium punctatum, assembly GCF_047496795.1. Taxonomy (NCBI): domain Eukaryota; kingdom Metazoa; phylum Chordata; class Chondrichthyes; order Orectolobiformes; family Hemiscylliidae; genus Chiloscyllium; species Chiloscyllium punctatum. The sequence continues at coordinate 127,146,415 of NC_092739.1, read as the reverse complement.
GACAAAGCTTTGAAAGAAGGATTATAAAATCATGAGGGGCATGGGTACGATAAATAAACAAAGTATTTTCCCTGGGGTGGGGGACTAGAGGTCATAGGTTTAGGGTGAGAGCAGAAAGATATAAAAGAGACCTAAGGAGCAATGTTTTCACGCAGTGGGTGGTATGTGTATGGAATTAACTGCCACAGGCTAGTACAACTGAAACATTTAAAAGGCATCTGGAATAGGAAGGGTTTGGAGGGATATGGACTGGGTGCTAGCAGGTGGGACTAGATTGGGTTGGGATATCTGGTTGGCATGGACAAGTTGAACCAAAAGGTCTGTTTCCATGCTATACATCTCTATGACTATGACTATATCAGGAAAGTAGGACCAATCTGAAATGATGAATTAAGAAAGCTAAAAGGGGTCATGAAATATCTTTCGCAAACAGGGTTAAGGAAAATCCCAAAGACTTTTATTCATATCTAAGGACCAAGAGAGTAACTCGAGAAAGAGTTGGTCCACTCAAGAACAAAGGAGGGAAGTTATGCATGGAGTCAGAGAAAGTGGGTGAGATTCTTAATAAGTACTTTATTTCGGTATTCACTGAGGAGTGAGACATGATGGATGTTGAGGTTTTGGGTAGATGTTTGATTACTCTAGGTCAAGTTGGCATAAGAAGGGAGGAAGTGTTGGGTATTCTAAAAAGCATTAAGGTGGACAAGATCCCAGGTCTGGATGGGATCTATCCCAAGTAACTGAGGGAAGCGAAAGAGGAAATGGATTAGATTACTTACAGAATGGAAACAGGCCCTTCAGCCCAACAAGTCCACACCAATCCACTGGAGCGCAACCCACTGGACCAGTTCCTCTAATGCTAGGGGCAATTTAGCATGGCCAATTCACCTAACCTGCACCTTTTTGGACTGTGGGAGGAAACCAGAGCACCCGGAGGAAACCAGAGCACTCAGAGGAAACCCATGCAGACATGGGGAGAATGTGCAAACTCCACACAGAGAGTCGCCTGAGGTGGGAATTGAACCTGGGTCTCTGGTGCTGTGAGACAGCTGTGCTAACCACTGTGCCACCATGTCACCCATAAATAGCTGGGGTCTTAACAAATATCTTTGCAGCATCTGTAAACATGGGTGAGGTCTCAGTGGAGTCGAGAATTGTTAATGTTGTCCCCTTATTTAAGAAGAGAAGCAAAGATAATCCAGGTAATTATAGACAGGTGAGCCTGGCGTCAGTAGTAGGGAAACTGCTGGAGAAGATACTGAGGGATAGGATCTACTTACATTTGGAAGAAAATGAGCTTATCAGTGATAGACAATATGATTTTCTGTAGGGAAGGCCATGTATTACCAACTTAATAGAATTCTTTGAGGAAGTGGGTTCCTTGTGTTAGGGGACTCTCTATTTTGAGGCACAGAAAGATGCATCTGTGACCAGCAGCGAAAAATCAGAATGGTGTGTTGCCTCCCTAGTGCCAGGATCAAGGATGTCTCAGACAAGCTGCAGAATGTTCTCAAAGGGGAGAGGCACCAGCAGAAGGTCATTGTACACATTGGAACCAATGACATAGGAAGGGAAAATGATGAGATTCTGAAGGGAGAATATGGAAAGTTAGGCAGGAATTAAAAAAGGAGGTCTTTGAGGGTAGTAATATCTGGATTACTCCTGGTGCTACAAGTTAGTGAGGGTAGGAATAGGAGGATAGAGCAGATGAATGTGTGGCTGAGGAGCTGGTGTGTAGGAGAAGGGTTTACATTTTTGGATCATTGGAATGTCTTCTGGGTTAGAAGTGACCTGTACAATAAGGATTAATTGCACCTGAATTGGAGGGGAACTAATATACTGGCAGGGAGATTTTCTAGAGCTGCTCGGGAGGATTTAAACTAGTATGGTGGGGTGGGGGGCGGGGGTGGAACCCAGAGAGATACTGAGGAAAGAAATCAATCTGAGATTGGGACAGTTGGGAAAAGAAGCAACTCAATCAGTCAGGGCAGGCAGGGACAAAGTAAAGACCAAGAAAGGACAGCAGGCATAAACTAAACTGCATTTACTTCAATGCAAGAGGCCTAATGGGAAGGCAGATGAACTCAGGGCATGGTTTGGGTCATGAGACTGGGATATCATAGCAATTACAGAAACGTGACTCAGGGATGGGCAGGACTGGCAGCTTAATATTCCAGGATACAATTGCTACAGGAAGGATAGAAAGGGAGGCAAGAGAGGAGGGGAGTGGCGTTTTTGATAAGGGATAGCATTACAGCTATACTAAGGGAGGATATTCCCGGATATACATCCAGGAAAGTTATTTGGGTGGAACTGAGAAATAAGAAAGGGATGATCACCTTATTGGGATTGTATTATAGACCCCCTAATAGTCAGAGGAAAATTGAGAAATAAATTTGTAAGGAGATTTCAGTTATCTGTAAGAATAATAGGGTGGTTATGTTAGGGGATTTTAACTTTCCAAACATAGTCTGGGACTGCCATAGTGTTAAGGGTTTAGATAGAGAGGAATTTGTTAAGTGTGTACAAGAACATTTTCCGATTCAGTATGTGGATGTACCTATGAGAGAATGTGGAAAACCTGACCTACCCTTGGGAAATAAGACAGGGCAGGTGATTGAGGTGTCAGAGGTGGAGCACTTTGGGGCCAGCGATCATAATTCTATCAGTTTTAAAATAGTGATGGAAAAGCATAGACTGGATCAAAAAGTTGAAGTTCGAATTTGGAGGAAGGCTAATTTTGATCATATTAGGCAAGCACTTTCAAAATCTGATTGGGGGTGGATGTTTGCAGGTAAAGTGACAGCTGGAAAATGGGAAGCCTTCAGGAATGAGATAACGAGAGTCTAGAGACAGTATATTCCTGTTAGAGTAAAAGGAAGGGCTGGTAGGTGTAGGGAATGGTGGATGACTAGAGAAATTGAGAGTTTGGTTAAGAAAAAGGAAGCAGAAAGGATTGAGGTTAGTAAGGAGGAGGTGTTATCAATTTTGGAAGGTGTGAAAGTAGATTCGTTCCCTGGGCCGAATGGGATTTATCCGAGGATTCTCTGGGAAGCTAGGGAGGAGATGCTGAAGCCTTTGGCTTTGATCTTTGAGCCTTCATTGTCTCTTGGTTTAGTACCAGAGGAGTGGAGGATTGCAAATGTTGTGCCCTGTTAAGAAGGGCAGAAGAAATGACTCAGGTAATTATAGACCAGTGAGCCTTACATCTGTTGTGGGAAAAGTTTTGGAAAGGATTATAAGAGATAAGATTTATAATCACCTAGCAAGCAACAATAAGGAAATTAGGATAAGAAAATTAGCATTAAGGTGCTTTACCTGAATGCTCATAGTATTCGTAAAAAAGCAGATGAATTAACAGCACAAATCATCGTGAATGATTATGATGTGGTAGGCATCACAGAGACATGGTTGCAGGGGGTTCAGGACTGGCAATTAAACATCCAATAATTTACAACTTATCGAAAAGACAGGGAGGTGGGCAGAGGGGGTGGGGTTGCCTTGTTAGTTAAGAATGAAATTCAATCTATGGCACTGAATGACATAGGATCAGATGATGTGGAGTCTGTGTGGTGGAGTTGAGGAACCACACAGGCAAAAACACCGTAATGGAAGTTATGTACAGACCTCCCAGCAGTGGTCAGGACAAGGGGTGCAAGATGTAGCAGGAAATAGATAGGGCATGTCAGAAAGGCAAGGTCACAGTGATCATAGGGGACCTCAATATGCAGGTGGACGGGGTGAATAATGTTGCTGGGGGATCCAAAGAAAGGGAATTCATGGAATGTTTCCAGGATGGCTTTTTGGAAAACCTTGTGATGGAATAGAGTCTTGGAGTCATAGAGAGGTACAGCACGGAAACAGACCCTTTGGTCCAACCCGCCCATGCCGACCAGATATCCCAACCCAATCTCATTCCATCTGCCAGCACCCGGCCCATATCCCTCCAAACCCTTCCTATTCATATACCCATCCAAATGCCTCTTAAATGCTGCAATTGTACCAGCCTCCACCACATCCTCTGGCAGCTCATTCCATACACGTACCACCCTCTGTGTGAAAAAGTTGCCCCTTAGGTCTCTTTTATATCTTTTCCCTCTCAACCTAAACCTATGCCCTCTAGTTCTGGACTCCCCAATCCCAGGGAAAAGACTTTGTCTATTTATCCTATCCATGCCCCTCATGATTTTATAAGCCTCTATAAGGTCACCCCTCAGCCTTCGATGCTCCAGGGAAAACAGCCTGTTCAGCCTCTCCCTATAGCTCAAATCCTCCAACCCTAGCAACATCCTTGTAAATCTTTTCTGATCCTTTTCAAGTTTCACAACATCTTTCCGATAGGAAGGAGACCAGAATTACATGCAATATTCCAACAGTGGCCTAACCAATGTCCTCTACAGCCGCAACATGACCTCCCAACTCCTGTACTCTATACTCTGACCAATAAAGGAAAGCATACCAAACGCCTTCTTTACTATCCTATCTACAAGCAGGCTATTCTGGACTTCGTGCTATGTAATGAGCCAGACTTAAAAGATCGTAAAGTAAGGGAACACTTAGGAGGCAGTGATAATAATATGGTAGAGTTCAGTCTGTAGTTTGAAAGAGAGAAGGCAAAATCAGATGTAATGGTGTTACACTTAAATAAAGGTAATTACAGAGGCATGAGAGAGGAACTGATGAAAATCGACTGGAAGCAGAGTCTAGTGGGGAAGACTGTAGAACAACAATGGCAGGGGTTTCTGGGTGTAATTGAGGACAGAGTACAGAAGTTCATCCCAAAGAAAAGAAAGATTATCTGGGGTGGGGTGGGGCGGGGGGGGGAGGCGGCGGTGGGAAGAGGGATTTTAACTTACATAGCCATGGCTGACAAAGTCAGGAAATGTATCAAAGAAAAAGACAGAGCCTATAAAGTGGCCAAAAGCACTGGGAAATCAGAAGATTGGGAAGGCTACAAAAACAAACAGAGGATAACAAAGAGAGAAATATGGATGGAGAGGATCAAATATGAAGGTAGGCTAGCCAGTCATATTAGAAATGATAGTAAAAGATTCTTTCAATCCATAATAAACAAACGAGAGGCAAAAGTAGACATTGGGTCGCTCCAGATTGATGCAGGAAGGCTAATGCTGGGAGATAAAGAAATAGCTGAAGAACTTAATAACTACTTTACGTCAGTCTTCACAGTGGAAGACATGAGTAATATCCCAACAATTAAGGAGAGTCATGGGGCAGAGTTGAGTCTGGTGGCCATTACAAAAGCGAAAGTACTAGAAAGGGAATTCATGGAATGTTTCCAGGATGGCTTTTTGGAAAACCTTGTGATGGAATAGAGTCTTGGAGTCATAGAGAGGTACAGCACGGAAACAGACCCTTTGGTCCAACCCGCCCATGCCGACCAGATATCCCAACCCAATCTCATTCCATCTGCCAGCACCCAGCCCATATCCCTCCAAACCCTTCCTATTCATATACCCATCCACGGTGGCATAGTGGTTAGCACTGCTGCCTCACAGCGCCAGAGACCCGGGTTCAATTCCCGCCTCAGGCGACTGACTGTGTGGAGTTTGCACGTTCTCCCCGTGTCTGCGTGGGTTTCCTCCGGGTGCTCCGGTTTCCTCCCACAGTCCAAAGATGTGCAGGTCAGGTGAATTGGCCATGCTAAATTGCCCATAGTGTTAGGTAAGGGGTCGATGTAGGGGTAGGGGTAGGGGTATGGGTGGGTTACGCTTACGGGTGGGTGTGGACTTGTTGGGCCGAAGGGCCTGTTTCCACACTGTAATGTAATCTAATCTAATCTAAAAGCTAAAAGGTATATAATTTGATAAATCTCCTGGCCCCAATGGGCTACATCCTAGAGTTCTGAGGGAGGTGGCTGAGGAAATAGCGGAGGCATTTGTTGTGATCTTTCAAAAGTCACTGGAATCAGGGAAAGTCCCAGATGATTGGAAAATTGCTGTTGTAACCCCCTTGTTCAAGAAAGGATAAAGACAAAATATGGGAAATTATAGGCCATTTAGCCTAACTCAGTTGTTAGTAAAATTCTAGAATCCATGTTAAGGATGAGATTTCTAAATTCTTGGAAGTGCTGGGTTAGACTAGAACAATTAGCATGGATTTAGTAAGGGGAGGTCGTGCCTGATAAACCTATTAGAATTCTTTGAAGAGGTAACAAGTCAGTTAGACCAGGGTAACCCAGTGGATGTTGTTTATCTAGACTTCAAAAAGGCCTTTGATTAGGTGCCTCATGGGAGACTGCTGAGTAAAGTGAGGGCCCATTGTGTTCAAGGTGAGCTACTGGCATGGATTGAGGTTTGGCTGTCTGACAGAAGGCAGAGAGTTAGGTTAAAAGGTTATTTTTTGTAATGGCAGCTGGTGACAAGTAGTGTCCCAGAGAGTTCAGTGTTGGGGCCACAGCTGCTCACTTTATATACTAATGATCTGGATAAAGGGACTGGGGGCATTCTGGTGAAGTTCGCCGATGATACGAAGTTAGACAGACAGGCAGGTGGTTCTGAGGAGAAGGGGAAGCTGCAGAAAGATTTAGACAGTTTGGGAGAGTGGTCCAGGAAATGGCTGATGAAATTCAACGTAAGCAAATGCGAGGTCTTGCAATTTGGAGAAAAGAATACAGACATTGACTATTTTCTAAACAGTGAGAAAATTCATAAAGCCAAAGTACAAAGGGATCTAGGAGTGCTAGTCCAGGATTCTCTAAAGGTTAATTTGCAGGTTGAGTCCGTGATTAATGAAGTGAATGCAATGTTGTCATTTATCTCAAGAGGGTTGGAATATAAAAGCAGCAATGTGCTTCTGAGACTTTATAAAGTTCTACTTAGGCCTTATTTAGAATACTGTGTCTAATTTTGGGGCCCACACCTCAGGAAGCATTTGAGCGTGTCCATTGGAGATTCACACGGATGATCCCTGGAATGGTAGGCCTAACATATGATGAACGGCTGAGATCCTGGAATTATATTCATTAGAGTTTAGAAGGTTGAGGGGAGATCTAATAGAAACTTACAAGATAATGCATGGCTTAGAAAGGGTGGATGCTGGGAAAATGTTTCCATTAGGCAGGGAGACTACAACCTGTGGGCACAGCCTTAGAATTAGAGGGGGTCAATTTAGAACAGAAATGAGGAGACATTTCTTCAGCCAGAGAGTAGTGGGCCTATGGAATTCATTGCCATGGAGTACATTGGAGGCCGGGACATTAAATGTTTTCAAGGCAGAGATTGATAAATACTTAATCTCACAATGAATTAAGGGCTACAGACAGATTGCAGGTAAGTGGAGTTGAAATGTCCATCAAAGCTATGATTAAATGGCAGAGTGGGCTTGATGGGCCGACTAGCCTTATTTCCACTCCTATGTCTTATGGTCTTATGGTCTAACAATTTGATTGGACATAGTCAACATGGTTTCATCAATGGTAGGTCATTTCCCACAAACCTCATTGAATTTTTTGAGAAGGTGACCAAGCATGTGGGTAACGGTAGGGCAGTTGACCTGATGTACATGGACTTCAGTAAAACCTTTGATAAAGTTCCACATGGTAGGATTTGGAGAAAATGCAGAGGCATGGGATTGAGGGTGATTTGGATTAGAAACTGGCTTTCTGAAAGAAGGCAGTGAGTGGTGGAAAGCTGTGCAAGCCAAGTCATTGAGTGTACTTAAGACAGAGATAGGTAGGTTCTTGATTGGTAAGGGGTTCAAGAGGTATGGCAAGAAGGCAGGAGAATGGGGTTGAGAAACATGTCAATCATGATCAAATGGTGAAGCAGACTTGATCGGGCGAATGGCCTAATGTTTTGCCTATATTTTATGATCTAAGGCTTCAATAAATGTGAACCCTAAGATTATTTTCAAAAATATACAGTCCATCGTGAAATTTGATTTTTATCTTGAGTGAGAAGCTGGACAGTTTTGAATGCGGAGGAAGGAATCTGTGGGTTCAGTTGGGATTAGAAATATGAAAATTAAAAGTTAGAAATTCTTTCAGTAACTACTGTTAAAGCATGTTGTTTCTGGGCAAAAAGTGGGAAACAAAAACTCCCACTTGGCAACTGGCATGTTATGTATCTCAGTTGGCTATCAACTTAAATGATTCTTAAATGGTAAATGGCTAAGTTTCATTTTAAGACTACCTTTAATACCCATTGTTGTGTACATCAGAACCATTCAGTAAGAATTTACATCAGGAAACATAATACATAATGGCGTTGGCCTCGGTAGAATCTGCAAGATCGTGCAAAGACAGATATGAAGACAGCACCAGGAACAAACTTGCATGCGGGTATTGGGTCATTGGGCCAACACATTCTGACCTCCAGGGAGCTCTTGCTAGGTGTGGGTGAAGAATGAAAGCAACGAACTGCCTGTCAGCAGCAGTGGTTATTAGAGTGACAGAGAGATTACGGTACTAAAGGAAGCCATCTAGAGAGCATACTGGCTCTGTGTAAAGCAATCTAGTCACTCTGCACGCTATCACAAATCTTCACAAAAAACACAGTTCAATCCCTGTAGCCCTGCAAGTTTATTTTCCTCAAGTGCTCATCCAGTTTCCTTTTGCAATCATTGATCATGCTCGCTTTCATCACTCTTATATGCAGATTATTCCAGATTATTAGCACTCACTACATTCTTACATTTCCCATATTACTTATACAAAACCTTCAATTTTGAATGAATGAATGATTTGGCATTTTTGTCACACTTAAATTTGGTGTCAGCTAGTCATTGGACCATATGCTTTTCTTTGTGTACCATGTCTAATCCTTCCTTAATCTTATAAACATTTATCAAAATTTCTTTCAGTTTCCTTTTGCTTGAGGAACAATACCCGCTTCACCAATTCAGTTTTGGTGTAAAATCCCTCATCTCTCGAACCATTCTGGTAAATCTGAATTGGTGACATGGGCTTGTGATGATTAGAACTCAAAGAACTCTGGCCATTATTAACTTGTAATTCCAAAATGGTTTCTGTAGAGAGCTGATACAGTCAAAAGTCTCCGTGGACACAGACCTATGGAATGCAACATGGAATATGTCAAAGAATTTTCAAACAGATTGGCTGTGATCTTTTGTGATCATAAAAATAATAAAATCCTCTGCCAGTCAGCAAGCCACCCCCCTGCGGATTATATCCCAAACTGTAGACCTATTTTTTGTTTTTTCCTTGGTAGAATGTACAACAGCAAACATTAAATAGCCAACTTCAACTCTACTGTATGTTGTGACGGTAAGAATCAAAGAGCCATCCCCTTTTGGTCCCTGTGTTGCATGTAAGGATACTTCTTGTTCATAGTGTTCCAAATCAGGAATCAGGCCAAAGGAACTTCAATCATCCTGCAAAATCAAATATCTTAAAAATCGTCTATTAAACTATCAATGTCAACACAACCCAATTACAGACGTACATCTGCTTTTCTCGAACAGTTCAGAGACTGATTTGTACAACCCTGACTTTTACTTGTAACATTTTGGACTTGCCCCTTATTCTAATCTACATGAAACTTTTTGTTCGTTCAAGAAAGCCTGGTTAAATTGTCTCCTTTAAAAGCATTTTGTCATATGGTCTGGGAGAAAGGTATCCATAGGGAAGAGACCCTTTACAAATTAACTCTTGTTGCAAGAAGGTAGGTGAGCATGGGAAGGGGGAATAACTTGTTCACCATCTGGGAGCTTACAGTTTGGTGTATCTCATTTGAAACCAGGATCTCTCAGCTCATACGCACTTTTGAAAATTGTGTCATTTATATTATGCTGCCTTTTTAAATCAGTGCTTCCAAAGTGCATTAAATTCAGTTGTTCCATGTTTAACTCTATTTGCCATGCATTTGACATTGTATTCACACCATCCTGCTGAGGTGTCTCCTTTCTATTGTCTAAATTATTGGTGCGGTGCTCCATTGTTATCTGTCCAACCACAGGCAAAGCATCTCTAATGACAGTGCTAATTTATTTCTGTTGTACTGTAACCTCTTGAACTCTCCAAAAATCTAACCTTGGCTCCCTGCTATTCTACATGTACATCTTGCAGCTTAACAATACCAGCTGCAGACATAAGGTCTGGTTCCAATGTGTGCTGATAACAAATAGCGCTACTTCTCCCAACAGTTTGCCTTCAGACATAACTTGTTTAGGAGTAAATAGACATTCTGACAAAAATATGAAAAGGTTCAGCAATTACTAATTCATGTGTGGAAAACACAGTGGCAGAGATGGATGAGGTCATTGGGTCAGGCAGTAAATTATTGAGATCAGCTCTCAGTTGAAAAAGGAAGTGGATGATGCGTTTATGATTGCAGTGATATACATGCTTTGTTAGGCCTTTTGAAGAATTCTGAAAGAAGCACGGAGTATGGCTTATTGGCGGTACATTCAAACCTGGGATGGCAGCAGAAAAAATAGAAAAAGAATCAGTGATGGATTAGGACATGGGTAGGGAACCTTTTATGTTGGAAGGCCGCATTATGCTAGCTGTAATCTAATAAGGCCGCATCCAAGAAACTTCAATTATATATTCTTCAAAATTCACATTATTTTGTAAAAATCTAACTACTATATACTAACTAAAAAAAAGGAAAAAAATGTTAATTCTAAAGTTAACTAACCTTTTAATGACTTTGTTGTGACTGCTTTTTGTAGGAAAGCATTTGAATATTTGGTTGCAGCATGGAGGTCTGCAGTTTTAGCTGATCCTCTAGATGAGTATCCGTCATTTGTGACCTTAAGGGCATCTTATTTTGGTTAAGTAGGAGAATGTAGATTCGCAGCAATAAGTAGTTGAAAAGCAAGAAAGCATTTCTTGTGCATATTGCAAAATTTGGATTCATTCAAAAGGCCATACACAATGGCCTAGAAGGCTGAAGGTTCCCCACCCCTGGATTTGGATATGTGCTGTGCAACAAGGTGCTATCATAACCTACTCAGTGATGCCAGTTTGGGTTCAGCCAGGGCCACGTAGCTGCTGACCTCATTACAGCCTTGGTTCAAATATGAACAAAAAAATGGTGAGTTCCACAGAAGACGTGAGAGTGACAACCCTTGACATCAAGGCCATAGTTGACTGGGTGTGGAATCAAAGAGGCCTAGCAAAACTGGGATCAATGGGTATCAGGGGGCAGACTCTCCGCTGGTTGATATTGTACCTTGCACAGGAAGATGCTTGTGATTTTTGGAGGTCAGTCATCTGAGCTCCAGGACGTCTCTGCAGATGTTCTTCAAGGTAGCAACTAGGCCCAACCATCTTCAGCTACTTTATCAATGACCTTCCCTCCATCATAAAGTCAGAGTGGGAATGTTCACTGGTGGTCACAATTTGCTAGCACCATTTGTGATTCCTCAGATACTGAAGCAGTCCACATTCAAATGCAACAAGATCTGGACAATATCCAGGTTTGGGCTGACAAGTGGCAAGTAACAGTCATGCCACACAAATGCCAGGCTATGACCATCTTCAATAAGAGGCAATCTAATCACCATCCCTTGATATTCAGTGGTGTTACCACCACTAAATCCCCCACGATCAATATTCTAGGGGTTACGGCTGACCAGAAACTCAACCAGACTCACTATATAAATATAGTGGCTGCAAGAACAGGTTAGTGGTTGGGAATACTGCAGAGAATATTTCATCCTTTGACTCCCCAAGGCTGAAAAACAGGCAACCACTTGCCTGAATGAGTGAAGCTCCAACAACACTCAAGAAGCTTGACACCATCCAGGACAAAAGCCTGCTTGATTAGCAACATTTCCACAATCATTCACTTCCTCATCACCCACATTCAGCAGTATCAGCATGTACTCTCTACAAGATGCACTGCTGAAAATCAGGAAAGATTCTGAGACAAGATCTTCCAAACCCAGACTACTTCCACCTAAAAGGACAAAGGCAGCAGATACATGGGAACGCCATCACCTGGAAGTTCCTCTCAAGCCACTCACCAAAAAGAACATCATTCCTTCAGTGTCGCTGAGTCAAAATCCTGGAATTTCCTCCCTAAGGACATTATGGGTCACCCTTCAGCCGGTGGACTGCAGTGGTTCAATAAGGCAGCTCACCACCACCTTCTCAAGGGCATCTAAGGATGGACAGTAAAATGCTGTCCAGCCAGCGATGCCCACATTCCACAAGTGAATTAAAAAAAAGATTCAGAGGCCACTGCCCAGTAAGGTACTTGAAAGGTAATATAACTGGGTAACTGGAAAGAGAGGATGGAAGAAAAGAATGCAAGAGATTCAGAAGAGGACATACAAACATATGAATCAGGAGTAGGAGGAGGCCATTCATCCCCTTACTGAAGTCCATATAGATCATGTCCACCACTCTGCCCTCATCAATCTTCTTTGTAACTTCTTCAAAAAACTCAATCGAGCTTGTGAGACATGATTTCCCACGCACAAAGCCATGTTGACTGTCCCTAATCAGTCCTTGCCTTTCCAAATACATGTGAATCCTGTCCCTCAGGATTCCCTCCAACAAATTGCCCACCACCAATGTCAGGTTCACTGGTCTATAGTCCCCTGGCTTGTCCTTACTTTCTTAAACAGTGGTACCACGTTTGCCAAACTCCAGTCTTCTGGCACCTCACCTGTGACTATCGATGATACAAATATCTCAGCAATGGGCAGAGCAATCACTTCCCTAGCTTACCACAGAGTTCGAGGGTACACCTGATAAGGTCTTGGGGATTTATCCACCTTTATGTGTTTCAAGACGTCCACCACCTCCTCCTTTGTATATCTGGGCATTTTTCAAGATGTTGCCGTCTATTTCCCCACATTCTATATCTTCTATATCCTTTTCCATAGTAAATACTGATGCAAAATACTCATTTAGTATCTCTCCTATCTCCTGCAGTTCCACACATAGGCTGCCTTGCTGATCTTTGAAGGGCCCTATTCTCTCTCTTTTATCCTTAGTATTTATGAACACCCTTTGGATTCTCCTTAACCCCATTTGCCAAAGCTATCTCATGTCCTCTTTTTGCCCCCCTGATTTCTCTCTTAAGTATACTCCTATTGCCTTTATACTCTTCTAAGGATTCACTCGATCTGTCCTGTCTATACCTGATATATAGAACATAGAACAATACAGTGCAGAACAGGCCCTTTGGCCCTCGTGCCAACGTGTGAACTAATCTAAGCCCATCCCTCTAACACTATCCCATCATCATCCATATGCTTATCCAAGGACTGTTTAAATGCCCCTAATGTGGCTGATTTAGCTACATTGGCAGACAGGGTATTCCATGCCTTTACCATCCCCTGAGTAAAGAACCTGACTCTTACATCTGTCTTAAATCTATCACACTTCAATTTGCAGCTATGCCCCCTCATACAAGCCGATGTCATCTTCCTAGGAAAAAGACTCTCACTGTCCACCCTATCTAATCCTCTGATGATCTTGTATGTCTCTATTTATATCCCCTTTTAGCCTTCTTCTCTCCAAATGAGAACAGACCCAAGTCCCTCTGCCTTTCCTCATAAGACCTTCACTCCAGACCAGGCAACATTGTTAAATATCCTCTGCACCTTTTTCCAATGCTTCCACATCCTTCTTGTCATGGTGCGACTGTCTGTGTGGAGTTTGCATATTCTCCCCTTGTCTGCGTGGGTTTCCTCTGAGTGATCCGGTTTCCTCCCACAGTCCAAAGATGTGCAGATAAGGTGAATTGGCCATGCTAAATTGCCCATAGTGTCAGGTGCATTAGTCAGAGGGAAATGGGTCTGGGTGGGTTACTCTTCGGAGAGTCGGTGTTGACTTGTTCAGCCGAAGGACCTGTTTCCACACTGTAGGGAATCTAATCTCATCTAATCTAATCAACTGTACACAATATTCCAAGTGAGGTTGCACAAGTGTTTTGTACATTGCAGCATGACTTCACGCCTCTGGAACTGAATCCCTCTACCAATAAACCTAACACATCGCATGCCTTCTTTTTCTTCAAATATATTTTTATTGAAAAAATAGATTTTTAAAAAATATTACAACAAATGCAAAACAATTCAAAACAATACAAAGAAAGAACACAAGAAAGTAAAATAAACCACCCTCATGTACAAATGTATAAATATATATAGAAAAATATAGAATAAAAAACCCAATTCACTATTTAACTAACTAAATAATAACCAACAACAAGCTAATAGATAGTAATAACTCAACTCAGCCAAACAAGACACTCGTACGTTTGCAGTTCCTCCTCCCTAGATACTGGACTTGTAAAACACAATCCTTACAGATATATAAAAGCCTTATTAGTGTGGCAGATAAATCTGTGTCTAGGTATTCTAACAAAGGCTGCCATGTCTTATAGAAATTCTCAGTTTTGTGGTGTGCTATACTTGTGAGAAAATCCAAGGGGATATGCTCCATAACAATCTTCTGCCAATCTGACAGGTTTGGGGGATTTCCAATACCCAACCTAGCAAGATATTCTTTCTTGCGCTGAAAGTGAGGATATTGAAAAGTTTTTTTCTTATTTGCATTTACAAGCAACACAGTGGGCAGGCCAAGAAGAGGAGAGATCGGGTCCTTCTCCACCCTTACACCCAAAATCCTCTCCATTGTACCTGCCACAGCGCTCCAGTATGTTTGAAGCCAACCACAGGAACAGAGACAATGGGTAAGAGTGCCTGTACCAATCTTCCTCTTGGGACATGTTGAAGATTCCCTGGTTTAAGTTTTGACAAACGGTCAGAGCCAAGTGGACCCTATGGAGAATCTTCAACTGTAAAGCATAGGTCCTATTGCAAATTGATATCTTTCCTGCGTTTTCCCAAATATCTTCCCATGACTCTGAGGAGACCTCAATGCCTAGCTCTCTCTCCCACACCCTGCAGAGTCAATTGAACTCATCTGAAGGGGCACCCCCCAATTGATGATATAAGGTGCTGACAGAAAGTGTACTCTTAGCACTGAGCACCCTCCTCTCTGTGTTGGATTTGTAGGGATCAGTCAAAAGTGTAGTCTTTTCTTTGAATAAAATCCCTAACTTGAAAAAAAATGAAATAGGTCCCTGTTAGATAGCTCACATTTCCATGCTAACTGATCAAAAGACATCATTGTGGCTCCCTCAAATAAATCGCCATGCAAGACACACCCCTAGCTGTCCAATGTTTGAATCCTGAATCTATCGTCCCTAGTTGAAAACCCGGCATACCATTATAGGTGTAAGAGAAGATGTTTTGCCAATATTGCCTTTCTTCTGCCGAATTGCCATCCGTGTTTTAACAATATTGATAACTATTGGGTTATGGTAATATTCTCTAATTGTCCTCATTTTGTCCAAAAACAGCAAGCTAGTAAGGGGGCACCTTGCCTGGGAGGTCTTGATATCTAACCATATTGAAAGAGAGTCCCCACAGGCCCAATCACTCACGTAGGATAAAAGCGAGCTTTGTTGGTAGCTTTTACTGTACGGGAGATCCACTCCCCCCAATCTGTGAGGCAATTGCAGTTTAGCTAATTTAATAAGGGGCTGCTTACGATGCCAAATAAAAGAGCTGAACCAGCCGTTCAGTCTCCTGAATTGTTTGCTTATTGAAAATCAGGGGGAACATCTGTATAGGGTATAGCAAACGTGGGAGAATATTCATCTTAATAAGCGCTATCCGATCCAACTACAAGATTTGAAGTGCCTCCCATCTTTGAAGGTCTCGTTTGATTTTGTCAAGTAATTGAACAAAATTAGCTTTGAACAGCCGATCCAGAACTGGAGTGATGAATATGCCCAAATACACAAAACCCCCTGTGATCACTTAAATGGGAATCGATATTCACCTTCAAGACCTAGCACCTTCATAACACCACCCATAGACATAGCGTCTGATTTTACAAGATTAATCTTGTACCCCGAAAAGGCGTCAAATGCACTGATGCTTTGTATCAGGCAAGGCACCAAAACTGCTGGATTTGACAAAAAAAATTAGGACATCGTTCACGTTCAACAAAATCTTATGTAATTTTGACCCCACCTCTGGAGCTGATATATTAGGATCCCTATAAATGACCTCCACCGATGGTTCAATCACCAATGTAAAAAGCAACAGCGAAAGGAGACAGCCCTGCCGGCTGCCCCTAAAAATGTTAAAATTGCTGGATCGCGGCCATTAGTGATGACTGCAGTAAGAGGGTCACTGTTGAGAACCTTTACCCATCTTATAAAGACTTCACCCAAGCCAAACCACTCCAGTGTATAGAAAAGGTACAGCCACTCAACTCGGTCAAGTATCTTCTCTGTATCTAGAGAAATCACTGATCCCTATATTGACTGTTGTTGACATGCTTGAATTACAGTAAGCAGCCTCCTAACATTATTGGAGGATCTATGGCCCTTTATGAAACCCGTCTGGTCCTCTTTAACAATATAAGGTAACACAGTGTCCAGCCTTAACACGAGAGTCTTAGAGAAGATTTTAACGTCCACATTTCAGAGTGAAATGGGCATGTACAAAGCATAGTCATCCGGGACCTTCCCTTTTTTAAGAATAAGTGAAATATTGGCCTCTCTCAAAGATGGTGGGAGACAATCATAGCTATATGAGTCATTAAACATATTGAGCATCGGGCCTGACAATATCTTTATTAATTCCTTATAGAATTCGCTGGGAAATCCATCAATAGACAATAGACAATAGGTGTAGGAGTAGGCCATTCTGCCCTTTGAGCTGCACCACCATTCAATATGATCATGGCTGATGATCCTTAATCAGTATCCTGTTCCTGCCTTATCTCCATAACCCTTGATTCCACTATCCTTGAGAGCTCTATCCAACTCTTTCTTAAATGAATCCAGAGACTGGGTCTCCACTGCCCTCTGGGGCAGAGCATTCCACACAGCCACCACTCTCTGGATGAAGAAGTTTCTCCTCATCTTTGTCCTAAATGGTCTACCCCATATTTTTAAGCTGTGTCCTCTGGTTCGCCACTCTCCCATCAGTGGAAACATGTTTCCTGCCTCGAGAGTGCCCAATCCTTTAATAATCTTATATGTCTCAATCAGATCCCCTCTCAGTCTTCTAAACTCAAGGGTATACAAACCCAATCGCTCCAGTCTTTCAGCGTAACGTAGTCCTGCCATTCCAGGAATTGACCTCGTGAACCTACGTTCACCAACCCATCAGGACCGGGTGCCTTTCCACTCTGAAGCTGCTTCACAGCTTCCTGCACCTCCTGCTCTTTAAAGGGGGCATTGAGAAAATACTCTTTTTGGGGATCACACCTGGGAGTTCTAGATCCTTAAAAAAAGGATCCATTTTGGCCCGCCCCTCCTCACAACCCTCAGATTGGTATAACTTAGAGTTAAATCTCTGAAATGCCACATTAATCTTTTTGGAGTCACATGTTAGGTTCCCAGACCCTTCCCTAATCACCGTAATGACTTGAGAGGCACTCCTTTTCCTGGTGAGATATGCTAGATATTTGCCTGGCCTGTCGCCATGCTCATATAATCTTTGCTTTGCAAAAGTAAGCTCCTTCTTTGCTGTCTGCGTGAGCATGGAATTCAATGCAGACCACAGTGCCATAATTCTCTGTAGCTTGACCCTTGACGAGGGCCTGTCAAAGTAGACCTTCTCAGCTGCTTTCAACCGTGCTTAGAGGAGACATTGCTGCTCACTCTTCTGCCACTTCCTACTGGCACAGTTGGAAATAACCAAACCCCTGGCATAGGCTTTGGCAGTTTCCCAAAGGACAGATAGGCTACTAACCGAGCCTGAGTTAATGTCTAGGAATGCCCAAAATTCCCTAGAGAAGTACTCCACAAACTTATTATCCTTGAGGATAAAGGGATCCATTTGCCAGTGCCTCAAACTCACTGTAGCATCCTTAATCTTAACCAACAGGTACACTGGAGCGTGATGGGAGATGGTACTATTTCCAATTGTACAAGATGTCACCAAGTTCAGGGTTGCCACGGGGGTCAGAAAAATATCAATCCTGGTGTGAAATCTGTGCAGATTGGAAAAAAACATAAAATCCCTGCCTGTAGGTTGGAGATGCCTCCAAACATCCACCAACCCTAACTCCACTAATTGTTTAGTTTGCACAGAAGGTATTGGGGGGCCTTTGGACAACCTATCTACTGTGGGATCCATGAGACAGTTAAAATCTCCCCCTATAATGATATGCCGGGACCTGAGATTGATCAGTTTAGAGAATGCATCTACCAAAAATTTGATGGGATGTGCTGGAGGGCAATAAACATTTAAAATACCATATTCTTCCCTGTTTATTAGGGCTTTGAGAATTACAAACCTCCTGTGTGTGTCTTTAACACACTCTAGTAACTTAAATGGGAGATTCCTCCGAAATAAAATAGCCACTTCCCTACTTCTGTTATTAAAAGATGAAAAGTAAGCCCAATCAAAGCCATTCTGCTGTCATTTCAAATGTGTTCTATCATCCAAGTGTGTTTCCTGTAAGCAATATCCATCTTCTCCTTTCCAAGACTCAAAAATACCTTCTTCCTCTTAATTGGTGAATGACTCCCCTTGATATTCCAGGTACACCATTTAATCAAGTCATTAATCATAACTTTCCGCAGTAACATGTAGATTCCAGAGAGGAGGAACTTGAACCACAAATTGCTGAGCCTTAGTGTCACATGATCCATCGAACTTAAAAACTACATAAACTAAAACCCCTATATTTAACAAACCTATAAAGCTATGTACAACAAAAACCAAAAAAACAAACCAAATATAAAGCACCAACGATGCTGAATAGGGGAACTCACCCCCTCACACCCATTCCAAACTGCCCATAAGTAGGCATCTATCCATCCCAATCATTTTCCCTCCTCCCAGCTAGAGCTGCACTGCAAACATAAGCAGAAAAATAAAGTAAATATACCATGGACTAGCAATATGAATAAAGAAAATTTTTCTTGAAGAAAGAAAGGGGTAAATACCCCATCCTTTGGTACAACTTAACTTAGAACTTGAAAGTACACATCTCAACTGCCACCAAACATAGTTTAAACCAGATTATTACCAATAAAAAAAGGAAAAGAAAGCCCCAACTGGACTTCCTCTGTTTTTAAAGAAAAAAAAGCAAAGACATACACAAACAACACTACTATTTGTACATACTAAATTGTTCAGATTAGGTTAATTTGTCTAAAATGTCTCTTGCCTTCTCTGATGTATCAAAGAGATGTGCAGATCCATCTAAGATGTAATGAAGCACTGCCGGATACCCCAGAGTGTACTGGGTCCCAAACTCCCTCAGTCTTCTCTTGACACCATTATAGGATTTTCTTTTCGGGATCACCGCCGCCGAGAAGTCCTGGAAACACATGATCTTAAAGCCCTTGTAAACTCGGGCCTTCGGATCCTTCCCCTGGATTCTGGAAGCTTCTCCTTATCTCTATAATGATGAAACCACACCAAGAGAGGACGAGGACGTTGACCCAGACCTGATCTCTGCTGTGACCCAGTGAGCCTTCTCTATCTTAAAGCCTCTCATTCCAGCCTCCAAGTTAATCAATTTTCAATAAATTCCACCTTCCTTTCCCTCTGGCAGACCGACGATCCGAATATTTTTTTCTGGCCCCTGTTCTCAAAATCATCCACTTGGTCATGCAAATTTTGCACTTGTATCTCCATGGCTTGGATCCTATCCTTGGAAGAACTGGTATCAGCTTCCACCACTGTGACTCTGTGTTCAACCTCATCCATCCTCTTTTCTAGGTCTCCCAGCTGCTGTTCATGCTCCTGCAGCATGATAGAGATTGTGGCCAGCTTCTTCTCTATCTGCTTCCCCAACATCTCACGAGCTCGTTCACCAGGGCCTGATAGGTAATCGAGTCCGAGGATCTTGCAGGCTGGGCCGCAGGCCTGGCCCTGGACATACCTCCTCTTTTTGCAGCAGAGAACGGCGGGTGCTGGGCGGAAGTGAAGCCGGAGCACAAAGCTGGTCGGAAAGGTAAGTGATTGTTATTTGAGTGGGTGCGTTCTAGACCCCAGGTCCTACAAAGTAGGGCCTCCCTCCCACCCTCCTCCTCTAACCTAAATTAAAAGTCCACAGACTTGCCCCAAAAAGAGGGTCCAAGGAAGTTCCTGTGGAGTGAAGAGTGAGGCTTTAGCTCAGGAGTCTTTGAAAAGGAGGTTGAGTGAAGTGATTATGCCACAGTTGAAGAGGGTGAAGACATGACTGCCAAGCTGGTTCAGTGTGCTACGTGCTTGATGTGGGAGGTCAACGACTCTGGTGTTTCCGGCTCGTATAAGTGTGGAAAGTGGGTGCACGTTCAGCTACTAACAGAGCATATCGCAGCACTGATGAAAGAACACGAGGACCTTAGGCTCATCCGAGAGAACGAGATCTTTCTGGACAAGACCTTCAGCGAGGTTATTACACCAATTGTTCCAGAAGAGAGCAGAAGAGAGCAGACGATGAGGAAGGCAGAGAGGAGACAGGTGCAAGAGATCCCGGGGGAAGTACCTGTCAGGAACAAGTTGAATCTTTTGGAAACAGGAGAGACAGATGACACTGCCAGTCCGCGAGGCGGTCAGGTCTGTCAATCAAATGTTGGCGCAGAGGCAGAGCGGAAGAGTCGGACATCGCACAGAGCTGTGGTAATAGGGGACTTCATAGTGAGAGGATCTGACTGGGGTTTTTGTGGCAACAGGCAGGACTTAAGGATGGTGTGTTGCCATCCTGGTGCTAGGGTTAAGGACATCGCGGACAGAGTGCAGGAAATCCTCAAGGACAAAGGTGAAGAGCCAGAGGTGGTGGTACATGTCGGCACAAATGATGTCGGGAAGAAGAGGAGGAACATACTACAGCAGGATTTCGGAGAATGAGGAAGAAGGCTGAAAAGCAGGACGCCCAGGGTGGTTATCTCCAGTTTGCTTCCAGGTCCTTGAGCTGGTGAGGCCAGAAACAGGGAGATAATGGACTTGAACGTGTGGCCGGGGAACTGGTGCAGGAAGCACGGATTTAAATTCTTGGATCACTGGGGTATGTTTTGTGGTAAGCATAAATTCTACAAGAGAGACAGTTTGCACGTTAATAGGTTAGGGACCAGCATTCTGGCAGGCAGGTTTGCTACTGCAACACAGCTACGTTTAAATTAAGTAGTGGGGGGGGAGGGGACAAACTGGATGTTTAAAAAGGAAATTGAAGGGAAAGTTAGAACAAGGGAAGTCAAGAAAGACAACTGTATCAATGAAGCAGAAAATTCAGAAAGGGATCATGCTGTAAGGTTGAGTGAAATAAGAGTTGATGGGAAGGGTGAGGGCAGTAACAAATTAAAAATACTATATATGAATGCACGAAGCATTAGAAATAAGATGGATGAGCTTGAGCCTCTTTTGGAAATTGGTAGATACGATATTGTGGTGATAACTGAGACGTGGCTTCAAGTGGACATGGCCTGGGAAATGAATATTCAAGGCTACACGTGCTATTGTAAGGACAGACTGATGGGCAGAAGGGGTGGGGTGGCCATGTTGGTAAGGGATGATATTCAGTCCCTTGCGCGGGGGACCTAGAATCAGGGGATGTAGAGTCAGTGTGGATAGAGCTGAGGAATTCTAAGGGTAAAAAGACCCTCTTGGGAGTTATCTACAGGCCCCCAAACAGTAGTCTGGATGTCGGATGTAAGTTGAATCAGGAGCTGAAATTGGCCTGTCGCAAAGATGCTACTACAGTTGTTATGGGGGATTTCAACATGCAGGTAGACTGGGAGAATCAGGGTGGTATTGGACCTCAAGAAAGAGACTTTGTGGAGTGCCTCAGAGATGGATTCTTAGAACAGCTGGTGCTGGAGCCTACCAGGGAGAAGGCAATTCTAGATCTGGTGTTGTGCAATGAACCAGAATTGATCAGGGACCTCGAAGTGAAAGAGCCATTGGGAAGTAGTGACCATAATACAATAAGCTTCAATCTGCAATTTGAGAGGGAGAGGGTAGTCGGAAGTGACAATATTTCTGTTGAATAAAGGGAACTATGGAGCTATGAGGGAGGGGTTGGCCCAAGTTCAATGGTGCAATACCTTAGCAGGGATGACAGTGGAGGAGCAATGGCAGATATTTCTGTGTATAATGCAGAAGTTGCAGAATCAGTTCATTCCAAAAAGGAAGAAAGATCCTAGGAGGAGGCATGGGTGGCCGTGGCTGACTAAAGTTAAAAGAGACAAAGTATAACATAGCAAAGATAAGTGGGAAAACGGAGGACTGGGAAGCTTTTAAAGAACAACAGAGGATTACTAAGAAGGAAATACGCAGAGAAAAATGAGGCACGAAGGCAAACTGGCCAAAAATATAAAGGAGGATAATAAAAGCTTTTTTAGGTATGTGAAAGGCAAAAATTGGTTAAGACTAAAATTGGGCCCTTGAAGACAGAAACAGGGAATCTATTACGTGGAACAAAGAAATGGCAGAAGAATTGAATTGGTACTTCAGATCTGTGTTCACTGGGGAAGACACAAGCAATCTCCCTGAGGTAACAGTGGCTGAAGGACCTGAACTTAAGGGAATTTATTTTTGCCAGGAATTGGTGTTGGAGAGACTGTTAGGTCTGAAGGTTGATAAGTCCCCGGGGCCTGATGGTCTACATCCCAGGGTACTGAAGGAGGTGGCTCGAGAAATCGTGGATGTGTTGGTGATTATTTTCCAGAGTTCGATAGATTCGGGATCAGTTCCTGTGGATTGGAGGGTGGCTAATGTTGTACCACATTTTAAGAAAGGTGGGAGAGAGAAAACAGGAAATTATAGACCAGTTAGTCTGACCTCAGTGGTGGGAAAGATGCTGGAGTCTGTTATAAAGGATGAAATTACAACACATCTGGATAGTAGTTACAGGATAGGTCAGAGTCAGCATGGATTTATGAAGGGGAAATCATGCTTGACTAATCTTCTGGAATTTTTTGAGGATTTAACTCTGAAGATGGACGAGGGAGATCCAGTAGATGTCGTGTACCTGGACTTTCAGAAAGCTTTTGATAAAGTCCCACATAGGAGGTTAGTGAGATAAATTAGGGCACATGGTATTGGGGGCAAACTACTAACTTGGATTGAAAGTTGGTTGGCTGACAGGAAACAAAGGGTAGTGATAAACGGCTCCATTTCGGAATGGCAGGCAGTGATCAGTGGGGTACCGCAAGGATCAATACTGGGACCGCAGCTCCCTACAATATATGTTAGTGATATAGAAGATGGTAATAGCAATAACATTAGCAAATTTGCTGATGATACTAAGCTGGGTGGCAGGGTGAAATGTGAGGAGGATGTTAGGAGATTACAGGGTGACCTGGATAGGTTAGGTGAATGGCCAGATGCATGGCAGATGCAGTTTAATGTGGATAAATGTATGGTTATCCACTTTGGTGGCAAGAATA
Source organism: Chiloscyllium punctatum (assembly GCF_047496795.1). Classification (NCBI taxonomy): domain Eukaryota; kingdom Metazoa; phylum Chordata; class Chondrichthyes; order Orectolobiformes; family Hemiscylliidae; genus Chiloscyllium; species Chiloscyllium punctatum. Next base: position 127,123,061 of record NC_092739.1, on the reverse strand, counting down.
GGAAGGCAGATTACTACCTAAATGGAATCAGTTTAGGTAAAGGGGCAGTACAGAGAGATCTGGGTGTTCTTGTACACCAGTCAATGAAGGTAAGCATGCAGGTACAGCAGGTAGTGAAGAAGGCTAAAAGCATGCTGGCCTTCATAACAAGAGGGATTGAGTATGGAAGCAAAGAGGTTCTTCTGCAGCTGTACAGAGCCCTGGTGAGACCACACCTGGAGTTCTGTGTGCAGTTCTGGTCTCCAAATTTGAGGAAAGACATTCTGGCTATTGAGGGAGTGCAGTGTAGGTTCACGAGGTCAATTCCTGGAATGTCGGGACTACCTTACGCTGAAAGACTGGAGTGACTGGGCTTGTATACCCTTGAGTTTAGAAGATTGAGACATATAAGATTATTAAAGGATTGGACACTCTGGAGGCAGGAAATATGTTTCCGCTGATGGGTGAGTGCCGAACCAGAGGACACAGCTTAAAAACATGGGGTAGACCATTTAGGACAGAGATGAGGAGAAACGTCTTCACCCAGAGAGTGGTGGCTGTGTGGAACGCTCTGCCCCAGAGGGCAGTGGAGGCCCAGCCTCTGGATTCATTTAAGAAAGAGTTGGATAGAGCTCTCAAGGATAGTGGAATTAAGGGTTATGGAGATAAGGCAAGAACAGGATACTGATTAAGGATGATCAGCCATGATCATATTGAATGGTGGTGCAGGTTCGAAGGGCAGAATGGCCCACTCCTGCACCTATTGGCTATTGTTTATTGTCTCCCTTCTTCGACATCTCTGGTTGGCAAAAACACAGCTAAGTTGATTTTTCACAGTTTTCTGGGACTCCACATCCTTCCTAGAGTCCCAGGATCTTGCAATGGTCTGGGTTGGGCGGGTTAGACGTTCGTCCTGCTTGTGCTGCAGTGTGGAACTTGCAATGCGATCCTCCTAAATTGCCGCCATCTTGGATCACCCCTCTTGTATGCCTTCCTGACAGCACTATCAACCTGGGTGGCAACTTTCAGGGATCTGTGAACATGGACATCAAGATTCCTCTGCACATTCACACTACCGTGATTCTTTCCTTTGACCCAGTATTCTGCCTTCCTGTTATTCTTCCCAAAATGAAACACCTCACATTTATCTGCATTGAACTCCATTTGCCATCCTTCAGCCCAATTTTACAGTTTATCCAAGTCCCCCTGCAACCTGCAACATTCTTCCACACTGTCCAGAACTCCATCGATTTTAGTGTCATCTGCAAACTTATTAATCTATGTGTGCAAGTCATTTATAAAAATGACAAACAGCAATGGTTCCAAAACTGATCCTTGTGGCACACAAGTAACCGAGCTCTCCAGACTGAATATTTTCCAATTCTAAAGGGTTATCCCTTCACTCTACCCTTAGGTCTGAGTCTCTCTACCAGTGAAAACTTTTTCTCCACATTCATGCTATCCAGACCCTTCAGAATTCTGTAACTTTCAACCAGATCCCAAATCGACGTTATTCTCCTAAACTCCATCAAGTACGGACCCAGAGTCCTTAACTGCTCCGTATTTGCCAAGCTCTTCTTCCCCAGGATCATTCTTGTGAACCTCCTCTGGATGCCACTCAAGGCCAGCATATCTTTCCCTAGATATGGGGCCCAAAACTGCTCACAATATTCCAAGTGCTGTCTGACCAGAGCCTTTGATGGTCTCAGCAGTACATCTCCGTTCTTGTTTCCTAGCTCTCTTGAAATGAATGCTAACATTGCTTTTGCCTTCCTAACTGCAAACTGAACCTGAATGTTAACCTTAAGAGAATCCTGAACTAAGAGTCCCAAGTCCCTTTGTGATTCAGATTACTAAAGCCTTTCCCCATTTAGAAAATAGGCTATCCTTCTACCCTTTCTACCAAAGTGCATTACCTCACACTTTCCCACACTGTATTCCATCTGCCATTTCTTCACCCACTCTCCTCCCTGCTTCCTCAAAACGACCTGTCCCTCCACCTATCTTTGTGTCATCTGCAAACTTAGCAGCAATGTCCTCAGTTCCTTCATCCAGACCGTTAATGTGTAATGTGAATAGTTGTGGTCCCAACCCAGACCCCCCTCTGGAACTCCACTAATCACTAGCTGCCATTCTTAAAAATACCCCTTTATCCCTATTCTCTGCCCTTTGCCAGCCAGCCAGTCCTTTATCCAATGCCAGTACCTTATCTCTAGTGCCATGAGCTCTCATCTTATGTGGCAGCCTCCTGTGTGGCCTTTTGTCAAAGGCGGTCTGAAAATCCAAATAGATCATGTCCACTGGTCTTTTTTGTCCAACTTATTTGTTACTTCCTCAAAGATGTCAAAAGGATTTATCAGGCATGACCTCCCCTCCACAAAGCTGTGCTGACTCAGCCCTATTTTACCATGCACTTCCAAGTACTCCCCAGTCTCATCTTTAATAATGGACTCTAAAATCTCACCAATGAGCTAACCAGCCTATGGTTTCTGTCTTCTGTCTCCCTCCCGTCTTAAACAGGCATGTTCCATTAGCCATTTTCCAGTCCAGTTGTAAGTTTGCTCACTGGGCTGGTATATTTGTTCTCAGATGTTTTGTCACCATGCTAAGTAACATTATCAGTGAGCCACCGATGAAGCCTGGTGTTCTGTCCCACTTGCTATTTGTGTGTCTTGGTCTATTGTGGTGGGTGATATCACTGCTGGCTATTTTTCTGAGAGGTTTGTAAATGGAGTCCAAATCGATATATTTGCTAATGGAGTTCCAGTTTGAATGCCAAGCCTCTAGGAGCTCCTGTCCATGTCTTTGTTTAGCCTGTCCCAGGATGGATGTATTGTCCCAGTCAAACTGGTGTCCCTCTTTGCCTGTGTGTATGGATACTAGTGATACTTGGTTATGTCTTCTGGTTCTGGATTAGTGGTGCTGGAAAAGCACAGCAGTTCAGGCAGCATCCAGGTAGCTTCGAAATCGACGTTTCGGGCAAAAGCCCTTTATCAGGAATGTCTTCTGGTGACTAGTTCATGCTCATATATCCTAATGTCTAGTTTCCTGCCCCCGTCTGTGTAATGTAATGTTTGTTGCAGTTCTTACACGGTATTTTGTATGTGACATTCGTTCTGCTGGTAGTTGGGATGATTTTTTAAAATTCATTAGGAGCTGTTTCAGTGTGGTGATAGGTCTGTGGACTACCATGATGCCTAGAAGGCTGTAGTAGTCTGGTTGTCATCGCTGAAATATCTTTATTGTATAGCAAGGTGGATAGAGTCTCTGGGAGTATTGTGTCTTTTTGTTTAGGTCTGTTGTATAGGAATCGGCAGACTGCGCTTGTTGGGTACCTGTTGTTCCTGAATATGTTGTACAGGTGTTTTTCCTCAGCTTCTCATAGTTCCTGGGTGCTGCAGTGTGTTGTGGCTCATTTAAATAATGTCCTGATGCAGCTCTGTTTGTGGGTGTTGGGATGATTGCTCCTGTAATTGACTATCTGGTTTGTGTGTTCGCTTTCCTGTAATTGCTGGTCTGCAGCTCTCCATTGGCTTTTCGTTCTACCTGTGATGTCTAGAAAGAGGAATCTGTTGTTGTTATCATCCTCTTTGGTGAACTTTATACCAGTAAGGATGTTGTTTATGTGCTTGTGGGTTTCTTCGAATTTGCTGTGTTTCGTGATGACAAAGGTGTCGTCCCCATAGCGGACCCAAAGTTTGGGCTGGATCGGGGGAAGGGCTGTTTGTTCTAACCTCTGCGTAACTGCTTCTGCTAAGAGTCCTGACATTGGATCATCCCAAAGGCGTCCCATTGATTTTTTGTGTTGATCTTATTGTTTGTGTCCTTGGTTCGTCTAGCATCACCTGACAGCACCAACTTAAGCAGCAAGGACAGCATCCTCAAGCTCGTACATCTGCACCTCACAATCCACTTCACTTTCAATAACAAGATCAACAAACAAATCAATGGGACGCCTATGGGATCATCCAATGTCAGGACTCCTCGCAGAAGCAGTTACGCAGAGGTTAGAACAAACAGCCCTTCCCCCGATCCAACCCAAACTTTGGGTCCGCTATGTGGACGACACCTTTGTCATCACGAAACACAGCAAATTCGAAGAAACCCACAAACACATAAGCAACATCCTTACTGGTATAAAGTTCACCAAAGAGGATGATAACAACAACAGACTACCCTTCCTAGACATCGCAGTAGAATGAAAAGCCAATGGAGAGCTGCAGACAGCGTTTATAGGAAAGCCACACACACTGACCAGATACTCAACTACAGAAGTAACCATCCCAACATCCACAAATGGCACTGTATCAGGAGATTATTTAAACCAACCACAACACACTGCAGCACCCATGAACTATGAAAAGCCAAGGAAAAACACTTGTACAACATATTCAGGAACAACAGGTACCCCGATAAGAGCAGTCTGCCGATTCCTACATAACAGACCTAAACAAAAAGACACAACACTCCCAGAGACTCGAGCCACCCTGCCATACATTAAAGACATCTCAGAGATGACAACCAGACTGCTCCAGCCCCTAGGCATCATGGTAGCCCACAAACCTACCACCACACTGAAACAGCTCCTGATAAATTTAAAGAACCTGTACCAACAACCAGCAGAATGAATGTCATATACAAAATGCAAAGCCTGCATCAAACATTATATTGGACGGACAGGCAGGAAACTAGCCACCAGGATACATGAGCATGAACTAGCCACCAAAGACATGATGAACTATCACTAGTATCCATACACACAGGTAAAGAGGGACACCGATTCGACTGGGACAATTCATCCATCCTGGGACAGGCTAAATAAAGAAGCGTACAGGGTATCCTAAAGGCCTGGCATTCAAACCGGAACTCTATTGTCAAATGTATCGATTTGGACCCCATTTACCAACCTCTCAGGAAAAGAACCAGAAGTATTATCACTCACCACAACAGACCAAGACACCTAAGTAGCAAGCAGGACAGAAAACCAGCACTTCATCAGAAGCTCACTGATGATGTTACCGAGCATGGTTACGAAACATCTGAGAACAAATCTACCATCTTAGCAAGCAGACTTACAACCTGAGCTACAAATCTTCTCTAAATTGCATTTTCCAGTCCTCAAGAACCCTCCCTTAACTGCATTTTCCTGGCATCTGTGGATAATTCAAATCCCACAGGGTGCTACATTCTATTGTCGATCTTACTATACCTTGTTAGTTGTCTGTGATACTTTTATCCATAAGTAGAAAAGGGCTTGTTGTTATTTCTTTGAAAAGGCAACAATTGTGCAATAACTAACTAAGATACCACATTTACCACTTAGACTGACAAGACGATCACTTGCAAACTGATCTTTATAACCTTTATCTGTTACTTTTACTAAACTGATGCCAAACATCTTATTTTAGTTTCCTTATAAAGCTTACAGTGTGCTATGATGAAGGTAGGCGTGTAAAGTAGTGTTCAGGCAGCATGTCTTTGCTGGTTATACTCAAAATTGAATGGTTCTGTCAGCCAAGCTGAATGGCACCCCTGTGTAGTGACTTGACAAAGATAGTGAGGATGGATGGGAGATTGCCTTTTCTTTTGTCCTTAGTGCATTTTCAGAACAAAGTGACTTTGAACTTCCTGACAATTGGGACTTGTTTTATATGAGTCTGTTGAATCAAACCTTGGCAGCAAATAGTGGGAACATTGCTCGGGGTGACAATTGCGGGAATGGCACTTTCAAGGTAAAATTAATATTCCCAAAGGACAAAGTGAAAAATTGTTTGTAATTTCTCTCACGTAAGATATTCCCTTTCAAGTGAACACTTCAGACCTCTTCCCTGATCAAGTTGTCTGACACAATGAACAAGCACACCTTCCGCAAACTTAATCAAGGAGAGGGATTGGCAACATTTATTCTTGACCAGCTGCATTCTTGTCTGAAGAATTTAATGTGGGATAGAGATGAAGAGAAGTTACTAAATAAGAAGTACAGCAAGAATTGAAGAAAGAATGTGCATTTAAATTGTGCCTTTCATTACCTTGGGTGCTGCCAATGAAGTATAGTCCTCAGTGTTTAGATTGGGCACTATATTATTAATACAATTTTCCAGGACATTACATGATGAGAGAATGTATCAGACTAAGTATTCAATCCCTTTGTAATGGCTGAGTTAATCAATTCAATACAAAATGTATCGGCGGTGCCCTTTTGCAATGCAGCACTTACTGAAATTCTAACAATTGCAGATACCTTTCAAATAAACACGTCTCTGCACTTCTTCCTAAATTCTTAAATAACTATTTGTCTTTTCCGACTTCTTGAATCTAATCATAACCAGCTTTGTAAAAGAAAATTCTGTATTTTAGTCACATATAATATGCTGTAGGAAGCTGTAAGAAGTCTAACTCTGTGAAGCCAACACTGTCAGATAAAATGTTATAGGGCAGATTATTAATATTTCATTACAGAGTTTGCACCTCCAATGTTTTACCTTTGACCACATATTCCATCTCTGCTTGACATAACCTGACATTATAAAGAAAATCTTTGAATTCAATGATAATAGCAAATGTTAGCACCATTATAAAAGCAAAATATTATGGATACTGTAAAATTATAATAAAAAGCTGTTAGGCAGCATCAATGGACAGAGAAACAAAGGGCAGAATCTTTCCTGCCCCTTAATGATGGGGGCAATGGCAAGTAAATTGGTAAAATCATGAGAGATGCCAGCCAGGAACTTCCCAACATCAAGAGGAAAAAATACCAAGCATTAAAGAGAACTGAGACTCTAATTATTGAGCAGTGAAAGTTTATAGGAATCAGCACGTATTAACATCTCATTATCACCTCATCTCACCTTATTAATCTTCAGTTTAATTCTCACAACTGCCAGATAGAAACTAAATAACGATAATTCCCAAAGTGAAAGCCAGAGCAATTACCTAGTGAAAACGTGAGAACTGCAGATGCTGGAGATCAGAACTTAAAAACGTGTTGCTGGAAAAGCGCAGCAGGTCAGGCAGCATCCAAGGAGAAGGAGAATCGATGTTTCAGGCATAAGCCCTTCTTCAGGAATGAGGAGGGTGTGCCAAGCAGGCTAAGATAAAAGGTAGGGAGGAGGGACTTGGGGGAGGGGCGTTGGGAATGCAATAGGTGGAAGGAGGTTAAGGTGAGGGTGATAGGCTGGAGAGGGGGTGGGGGCGGAGACGTCAGGAAGAAAATTGCAGGTTAGGAAGGCGGTGCTGAGTCTGACGGCTGGGACTGAGAAAAGGTGGGGGGGAGGGGAAATGAGGAAGCTGGAGAAATCCGCATTCATCCCCTGTGGCTGGAGGGTTCCTAGGCGGAAGATGAGTCACTCTTCCTCCAGGCGTCGTGTTGCCATGGTCTGGTGATGGAGGAGGCCAAGGACCTGCATGTCATTGGTGGAGTGGGAGGGGGAGTTAAAGTGTTCAGCCACGGGGCGGTTGGGTTGGTTTGTGCGGGTGTCCCAGAGGTGTTCTCTGAAACGTTCCGCAAGTAGGTGGCCTGTCTCCCCAATGTATAGGAGGCCACATCGGGTGCAGCGGATGCAGTAAATGATGTGTGTGGAGGTGCAGGTGAATTTCTGATGGATATTGAAGGATTCCTTGGGGCCTTAGGGGGAAGTGAGGGGGGGAGGTGTGGGCTCAAGTTTTGCATTTTTGCGGTTGCAGGGGAAGGTGCCGGGAGTGGAGGTTGGGTTGGTGGGGGTGTGGATCTGACAAGGGAGTCGCGGAGGGAGTGGTCTTTCTGTAACGCTGATAGGGGTGGGGAGGGAAATATATCCCTGGTGGTGGGGTCCGTTTGGTAGTGGCGGAAATGACGAAGCATGATCCGATGTATCTGGAGGTTGGTGGGGTGGTAGGTGAGGACTAGTGGGGTTCTGTCCTGGTGGCGATTAGAGGGGCGGGGTTCAAGGGAGGAGGAGCGGGAAGTGGAGGAGATGCGGTGGAGAGCATCGTCAACCACGTCTGAAGGGAAATTGCGGATTAACAAATTCAACATACAACGAGACGTCGAACAATTCTTCCGCCGCCTTCACCTCCGCGCCTACTTCTCCAACCAGGACTCCCGCCCACCCTCTGATGACCCCTTCTCCCGCCTCCAACACAGCCCATCCACCTGGACATCTCGTGCTGGCCTCTTACCCGCCCTCGATCTCTTCATAGCCAACTGCCGCCGTGACATTGACCGCCTCAACCTCTCCACCCCTCTCACCCACTCCAACCTCTTACCCTCGGAACGTGTGGCCCTCCACTCCCTCCGCTCCAACCTCAACCTCACCATCAAACCGGGAGACAAGGGAGGCGCGGTGGTAGTTTGGCGCACCGATCTCTATATTGCTGAGGCTAAACGCCAGCTCGTGGACACCTCCTCCTACTGCCCCCTTGATCATGACCCCACCTCCCACCACCAAACCATCATCTCCCAGACCATCCATAACCTCATCACCTCAGGGGATCTCCCATCCACCGCCTCCAACCTCATAGTCCCACAACCCTGCACCGCCCTTTCTACCTCCTGCACAAAATCCACAAACCTGACTGCCCCAGCCGACCCATTGTCTCAGCCTGCTCTTGCCCCACCAAACTCATTTCTGCATACCTCGACAGTCCTGTCCCCCTTAGTCCAAGAACTCCCCAACTACTTTCGGGACACCACCCACGCCCTCCACCTCCTCCATGATTTTCGCTTCCCCGGTCCCCAATGCCTTATCTTCACCATGGACATCCAGTCCCTGTATACCTCCATCCCCCATCACAAAGGCCGCAAAGCCCTCCGCTTCTTCCTTTCCCGCCAAACCAACCAGTACCCTTCCACTGACATTCTCCTTCGACTTACTGAACTGGTCCTCATTCTTAACAACTTCTCTTTCCAATCCTCCCACTTCCTCCAAACCAAAGGAGTAGCCATGGGCACCCGCATGGGCCCCAGCTATGCCTGCCTCTCCGTTGGATATGTGGAACAGTCCATCTTCCACAGCTACACTGGCACCACCCCCCACCTTTTCCTCTGCTACATCGATGACTGTATCGGCGTTACCTCGTGCACCCACGAGGAGGTTGAACAGTTCATCCACTTTATTAACACCTTCCACCCCGACCTCAAATTTACCTGGACCATCTCAGACTCCTCCCTCCCCTTCCTAGACCTCTCCATCTCTATCTTGGACGGCCGACTCAACACGGATGTAGACTATAAACCGACTGACTCCCACAGCTACCTAGATTACACCTCTTCCCACCCTGCCCCTGTAAAAACGCCATCCCATATTCCCAATTCCTTCGCCTTCGCCGCATCTACTCCCAGGAGGACCAATTCCAACACCGTACAACCCAAATGGCCTCCTTCTTCAAAGACCGCAATTACCCCTCAGACGTGATCGACGATGCTCTCCACTGCATCTCCTCCACTTCCTGCTCCTCCGCCCTTGAACCCCGCCCCTCTAATCACCACCAGGACAGAACCCCACTGGTCCTCACCTACCACCCCACCAACCTCCAGATACATCGTATCATCCGTCGTCATTTCCGCCACCTCCAAACGGACCCCACCACCAGGGATATATTTCCCTCCCCACCCCTATCAGCATTCCGGAAAGACCACTCCCTCCGCGACTCCCTTGTCAGATCCACACCCCCACCAACCCAACCTCCACTCCCGGCACCTTCCCCTGCAACCGCAAAAATGCAAAACTTGAGCCCACACCTCCCCCCCTCACTTCCCCCTAAGGCCCCAAGGGATCCATCAATATCCATCAGAAATTCACCTGCACCTCCACACACATCATTTACTGCATCCGCTGCACCTGATGTGGCCTCCTATACATTGGGGAGACAGGCCACCTACTTGCGGAACGTTTCAGAGAACACCTCTGGGACACCCGCACCAACCAACTCAACCGCCCCGTGGCTGAACACTTTAACTCCCCCTCCCACTCCACCAATGACATGCAGGTCCTTGGCCACCTCCATCTCCAGATCATGGCAACACAACGCCTGGAGGAAGAGTGACTCATCTTCCGCCTAGGAACCCTCCAGCCACAGGGGATGAATGCGGATTTCTCCAGCTTCCTCATTTCCCCTCCCCCCACCTTTTCTCAGTCCCAGCCCTCAGACTCAGCCTTCTTGACCTGCAATCCTCTTCCTGACCTCTCCACCCCCACCCCCTCTCCAGCCTATCACCCTCACCTTAACCTCCTTCCACCTATCGCATTCCCAACGCCCCTCCCCCAAGTCCCTCCTCCCTACCTTTTATCTTAGCCTGCTTGGCACCCCCTCCCCATTCCTGAAGAAGGGCTTATGCCCAAAACGTCGATTCTCCTTCTCCTTGGATGCTGCCTGACCTGCTGCGCTTTTCCACCAACACATTTTTAAGCAATTACCTAGTGAATCCAGGTCTCTAATTACTCCTTTGGACTTCACCTTTTACATCTAAAGTCAACATCTCATGGCACACTCTATGTGCAGGGTCCACATGGATCCCCTGACAATGGAATCAATTTAGGTAAAGGGGCAGTACAGAAAGATCTGGGTGTTCTTGTACACCAGTCAATGAAGGTAAGCATGCAGGTACAGCAGGTAGTGAAGAAGGCTAATAGCATGCTGGCCTTCATAACAAGAGGGATTGAGTATAGAAGCAAAGAGGTTCTTCTGCAGCTGTACAGGGCCCTGGTGAGACCACACCTGGAGTATTGTGTGCAGTTCTGGTCTCCAAATTTGAGGAAAGATATTCTGGCTATTGAGGGAGTGCAGCGTAGATTCACGAGGTCAATTCCTGGAATGGCGGGACTACCTTACACTGAAAGACTGGAGTGACTGGGCTTGTATACCCTTGAGTTTAGAAGACTGAGAGGGGATCTGATTGAGACATATAAGATTATTAAAAGATTGGACACTCTGGAGGCAGGAAATATGTTTCCGCTGATGGGTGAGTGCCGAACCAGAGGACACAGCTTAAAAACATGGGGTAGACCATTTAGGACAGAGATGAAGAGAAACGTCTTCACCCAGAGAGTGGTGGCTGTGTGGAATGCTCTGCCCCAGACGGCAGTGGAGGCCCGGTCTCTGGATTCATTTAAGAAAGAATTGAATAGAGCTCTCAAGGATTGTGGAATCAAGTGTTATGGATGTAAAGCAGGAACAGGATACTGATTAAGGATCATCAGCCATGATCATATTGAATGGTGGTGCAGGCTCGAAGGGCAGAATGGCCCACTCCTGCACCTATTGTCTATTGTCTATTGTCAATGGACCTAGGTATCATACAATTACCAACCTCAAAACGTCACCATGAAACATCTCCAATTCACTTACGGTTCTGCATTTCAATGCTGTGTTTTGGAATGCACCTGCACCTTTCACTGCCATGTTACTGCAAGGACATGCCCACAGAAATAGGCCTGTATCTCAAGACTCAAGCAAGCTGCATCTCAGAGCTGCTTCCATTCTCTTAGCATTCACTCACTTTGTGCCTACTTCAATGCTGACAGCATTCCTGTCTTGACTTGACTTTTGATGCTTTACCTCAATCAGAGCTTAGTGGCTCACAGTACTTCTGTCTTGCCTTGTTGCTTAGTTCAGACATAAATCCAGGCAATTCTTCGTGGTTGTCAGCAGACATCAGTCAATGGGGTGGACATGTTCTCCACAGTACCATGCCATGTCAATCTCACACTGAGAGATGCGCCAGCAGCTTCTGTAATCACCTGTGCCATGTCTCAAAGGTCTGCCCTATGTACTCTGAGAGCTATGTCCCATGATGTCTGCATCTCGAGATCTCCCATGTTCCTGTGTTGATTTAAGGGCTGGATGCCTTACAAGGGTGGCTACTGGGGGACAAGGCCTACTTTCTGCAAACACAACTGCTGACTTTGTTAAGCAATTCCCCAACCGAGATCAAGCTTGGATACAATGCAGCCTATTCTTCCATCAGGATCATGGGGGAGCAGACAACACTTGATCTGGTGGAGGGTGGGGAGCTTTGTTGTACACTCCGGACAGAGTGTGCCACATAATCTGAGCATGCTGTGCTCTATACAACTGGAGAAGACATTAAGGGGATGTGTTGGGGCTGATGAGCTGGGAGATTAGGAGCTCTCTTCCAAGGAGGAGCATGAGGGCATTAAGCTGATTAGACATGACTTTCTCTGTGATAGAGTGCAGCAGCTTTAGGCACTATATGCTATACAGGATGTAATTGACACCTGGTTTTCAGTGGGAGAGAGCTGGGAGCAGTGATCATTCATTGATTGTAAATTTGAGGTTACTCAAAAGGCAAGCAGTCGCTTTCTGTACCCAGAAGGAAATGTAGCTTCTGTCTATTATTTTTTTGCTCACTTCAACAACTTTGCTGTTGCTGGATAAAAGTGAATATTCTGAACTGTTTGAGAGCTTCCCTGTATGTAATGATCCCAAATTGAACAATGAGAAGATGCTGGGCATTCGAGAAAGAGTAACATTGACTTAGAGAGGGTTATAGGATGGATTGTGGCTAAAATGTATGACTTTGTTCTTAAACAGTAAAAGATGTGAGACTGTGCAGCTGTCTATGCAATGAAATGTCAGCCATGTCAACAACTGCCCTCAGAAGTGTTTGCTTCACCAAATGCATAGTGAAGAGCAGCTCCAGACTGCCAAGGCTTGACAGCATGTACTATTGGACTTCAAAGATCATGCCAGCACCTGAATGTTTCAGCAGTGTGGAGAATTGCACCCATGCTGAGTGGGAGAATAAGACCAGTATAGAGGCCTGGTGCATTGATGATGAGGCTTTTGGAAATGATAGCAGGAGAAAACTCATTAGGTCTACTAACAAAGCATGTCAACCTGAAGCATTATGCCAGATCTTTGTAGATGAAGTGGGAATGTTGAGCTGGGGAAATTCCTGACTCAGCAGGCCAGTTTCCATATCAATGTCCTCCATATACAATATTTCTACCTCAGCAAGGCTAAAGTATGTTTGGGCAAGCTTGCTGATGTTAGACTCGCCAATGCTGGAAGTGGTTCAAGGAGAAGCCATGGAATTAGATGAGTACTCCAGCAGCTGGCTAGAAAGCCTGGCTTGATTTTCTGGGAGTTCAGCCATTTTGTATTAAAGGCAATAAGACCTTCTAGTCCCAAGAACAGTTCTCAAACCCATTTTCCCAACAATTCCCTATTCTCATCCGTGCCCCCAGGCTCTCCATGTCCTGTGGCCTCCTCCAATTCCCCTCAAATCTTACGCATTCCCATTTCTTGACCCTGGATCCTCCCAACCCTAATTGTACCCAGCATGCAATATGTACAGAACCACAGAATCACAGAGAAGGAGGTCATTTGGCCCTTCATATCTGCACCAGCTCTCCAAGAGAGCATCATAACTTAGTGCTATTTTCTTGTTTCTTCCCCATATCTTTGTACAGTGTTCCTATTTAAATAATCATCAAATGCTCTTTTCAATGCCTCAGTTGAACCTACCTACATTTCACTTATAGGCATCCCAGAATTAAAGTACAAGTTATGCGAACAAGCTTTCTTTCACATTATATTTTCATCCTTTGCAGATCACTTTAAATATGTGCTCTCTTGTTCTTCATCCTATAAGAAAAAGAACAGTTGATCCCCTGTCTTCTCTATCCAGTTCGCTCATGATTTTGAAAGTGTTTGTAAATATCTTCTTAATCTTCTTTGCTCCAAGGAGAACAGTCCCAATATATCCAATTTATCCTCATAACTAAAGTATCTCATCCATACTTGGAGCCATTCTTGTAAATTACTTCTGCACTTGCTCCAATGCAGTCACATCCCACCCATAGTACAGCACCCACAACTGTACACAACACTCCAGCTGAGGTCAAACAAGTATCTTATACAAGTTCAGCATCACCTCCTTGCTCATCTACTCTATGGGCTCAAAATGTCTACCTCATCAGTAAAACTCTAGTCCAATGCTTTGGGTTGGTGTCCTTTTGTAGTTGACCTAAAACATTAACTCTGTTTCTAGCTCCACAGCTTTTGCCTGACTTCTGTTTGACGCAGCTATAAATCAAAGAGCCTTATAGCTACAATAGAAAGTCTTTGAGTGTTTCTTTATTCATTCACAGGATTTGGGTGTCACTGGCTAGGTAGCATCTATTATCCATCCCTAATTGCCCAGGGTGCAGTTAAGAATTAACTATGTTGCTGTGGGTCCAGAGTCACATGTAGTCCAGATTAGGTAAGGATGGCAGTTTCCTTCCTAATGAACCAGATGGGATTTTTTTTTCCCAACAATCAGCAATGGATTCATGGTCATCATTAGATTCTTGCAAATATTTATTGAATTCAAATTCCACTATCTGTCATGGTGGGATTTGAACTCAGGTCCCCAGACGTTATCTGGGTCTCTGGATTAACAGCTTAGCAATAATACCACTAGACCATTGCTTAGTGTCATGAAAACAAAACACCCATTCGAGTCATTATGCTCATGTCTGCTGTCTAAGCATGTATATACTGAGGCCCATTTACCAGTATTTCCACGGTCTCCTTGATTCAGTTTAAAGCAACATAGTTTTAACTTTTAACTGTCAATAATTAAATCCCAAAATCCCTTAGAGCTGACAATAATGTATGATAATTTGTTTACCTTGGTGTTTACCAAGGTGTTTACCTTGGAACATATGAACATACAAAACAGGAGCGGAAGTAACCCCTCATAACATCATGGCTGGTCTGCTTGTCTTTCAAATTCCATATTACTATCTACCCCCAGTAATATTTAATTCCACTGCATGCCAAAGAACTATCCCATTCAATCTTAAAAATATTCAAATGATCCTGCCTCCACTGCCTTGTGACAGTGGGTTCCAAAGACTCACAAGCCACTGAGAAAATATATTTTTTGTCATCTCTGTCCTGAAAGGATGAACCCTAATTTAAAACAGTGCCTCCTAGTTCTGGACTGGACCACCAGAGGAAACATCCCTTCCATTTACAGCCTGTGGTGACCTTTCAGAATCTTACACATTCCAATCAACTTTTCCCTCACTCTTCATTGGAAACAAGCCCAGCCCATCCAAACTATCCTAAGAACTATCTTCATTTACATTTTATTATGTTAAAGGCACTATGCAAGATTCAAATTGTTGTTGATATTGTCATGATCGTGGTAAATTTGCACATTGATTTTTCAACCTGCAGTTTTTGCTTTTAATACCTGAAAACTTCATGAACTTAAATGGCTTGCAAAACGATGTAACACAGACTGAAATCAACTGACCACAATGGAGGCAAGTTCAAGAAACTGAAGTGGAGTAAATACATTTCTGTGAACTGATATTGTCATTATAGCTAAATGCGTTGAAACCAGTCAACTGAGCCTGACAAGAAACTCACATCTCCTCTTTCACTTTACACATATATGAGAAGATTCACACATGGAAGATTAACAGCAACCAAACAGCTTAGAAAAATTGAAGACAGACTCAGGAATATTTAAATTAGCTATATGTAATGGCTACTCGACACAGGAGCAGAGAAAGGAGAAAAATAATATGGATTAACAGTAAGTGCCAAAAAACCTTCTCTCTCTGTTTCCTTCTCAAACTCAGAACCGAGTACCAGTGATTCACTAAGGATTCTACAGATTTCCCTACTGTTGACAATATCAGACATTAACTATGCAACCATGACCTTAGGTGCAACTCTCACAATTCAAGAAGTCTAGAAACTTTTAAATTACAGATTCATTATTTTTCCTATGTGCTGAACATCTTCCCCCTTTTATGTGTGTATTTGATGTCACATTTTATTATTAATCTTTGGATTAGTAAGAAAGTTCCTCTTCCTTTCATTCAATAAACTTTGTAACTATCTTCTTAATTTTGTCAACTACTGCATTTTAATTGAGCTATGATATACCTGAGTGCT
This sequence comes from Chiloscyllium punctatum, assembly GCF_047496795.1. Classification (NCBI taxonomy): domain Eukaryota; kingdom Metazoa; phylum Chordata; class Chondrichthyes; order Orectolobiformes; family Hemiscylliidae; genus Chiloscyllium; species Chiloscyllium punctatum. The sequence continues at coordinate 127,107,179 of NC_092739.1, read as the reverse complement.
GAAAATTCATGTCTTTTTTAATTGACTGAGAGGTTTAGAAGAGGAGTCAAAAAGTGCGGCACTGAAAAAGTACAGCTGGTCAGGCAGCATCCAAGGAGCATGAGAGTCGACATTTCGAGCAGAAACGTGGAAGCCGCCCAAGGGGGCTGAGAGATAAATGGGAGAGGTGGGTGGGGCTGGGAGGAAGGTAAACAGGAATGTGATAGGTGGATGAAGGTAGGGGTGATGGTGATTGGTCGGAATGGAGGGGGGAATGGATAGGCGAGAAGGAAAGTGGACAGGTAAGACAGTTCAAGAGGGCGGTGCTGAGTGGAGGGTTGGATCTGACATAAGGTGCAGGGAGGAGAGATGAAGAAACTAGTAAAATCGACATTGATTCCTTCTGGGATAAGGTGGGGGGAGGCAAGTGAATTCATCCCTCTGACTTGGTCATGACACGACACAAGGTATAAGCCCCACTTGATTCCATATTTATTCAATTGGGTAATTTATGAAGAGATAAGGATTCTGGGAAGAACAACCCCATTGATTATTACTGGTTTTGTTCTTTTTTTCTTATGAAAAGAGACTGACAAAAATAGTTTTCAGAAAAATTGAAAGGGTACATGATTCAGTTTTTAAAAAATATTGATTAAATCAGAATACTGATTGTTGATGGATTGGACACTCGTGCAGTATTCATAAACTCAATGTCAGATTAGACATTGAAAGGTTTAGTTTGCACTATGTAGTAGGATGTAATAAAGTCCTTTTATAAGTAGTAACTAGTACAATAGATTCTATGTACAGATTAATTAGATTATATAGACATGATGTTCAAATCATAATGTCATATTCCTTTATACATGTTTATGTTTCTTTCATTAGTTTTACTTGATTCCTAATTGCTTTTACCCATCTGTATTAAAAAAAAGTGAATTTTCAAATCGTTTGAATTGAACAACTTTAAAGTAGGGGGTGTAGACTATGTCTGAAAAGAAACACAAAGACAAGTACAGACAATTGATTTTAGATGATATATCAGTCAATTCAAACTCAAATAAAGGAGGAAGATGTAATATATTGCTTTGTATGAATCTGTATTCCTTGTGATCAATCCTTGTAAATAAGGTTATGCATTTCCTGTGTTGTTACCTTGCACAATCAGTCTGTGTACATGGATCACTGAAACCCGAAAACCTTACACTGATTATGAATAGGATATGCACTTGGGACCAGAGGTTTAAGTGAAATAAATCACTCAGTGGCAATTGCTGTATCCCTCACAGACAACATAGACCCAAATGAGATATGTCAGCCATGTCACACGTGACTTCCTTTCCATAAAGCAAAGGGAAAGCATACTGTTTTCACTCTATTTTGTGAAGTTCTCTTTAATTTATTTGCATTTTCAGATCCCTTTCCATTTTCAGATTTCTTTGTCTCTGGACGTGGAATGATGAACATTTTTCAATTTTGATCACTGTTGATTGTACATGTTATTGCATATTAAAAGTAACAAAATCAATCTTGCCAATTTTCCTCAAAAAGCAAATACTATTGAGAATAATTCAATGCTGTAACTTTGGAGGGAAGCCAGAAGATCAACAAACCAAGTAAATCGTGTGGTATTTTAAGGGGCCTTGTATTTGTGTTAATAGGTGTAGGCTGCATTTGACCATTCAAAACAATGAACTAGAGAGCATTGTCCTTTTTTTAACTGTAATTCCATTTCTATCAGTTTTCAAAGGTTTTCCTATGGACAAAAAATGCTGTATTCCAGAGGTGAGGTGAGAGTAGGTAAAAACAATGGCTGCAGATGCTGGAAACCAGATTTTGGATTAGTGGTGCTAGAAGAGCACTGCAGTTCAGGCAGCATCCAAGGAGCAGCAAAATCAACATTTCGGGCAAAAGCCCTTCATCAGGAATAAAGGCAGAGAGCCTGAAGCGTGGAGAGATAAGCTAGAGGAGGGTGGGGGTGGGGAGAAAGTAGCATGGAGTACAATAGGTGAGTGGGGGAGGGGATGAAGGTGATAGGTCAGGGAAGAGAGTTTTTGCGAAGGTTGGTAGGGTGGAAGGTGAGCACGAGGGGCATTCTGTCCTTGTTACGGTTGGAGGGGTGGGGTCTGAGGGCGGAGGTGCAGGATGTGGACGAGATGCATTGGAGGCCATCTTTAACCACGTGGGAAGGGAAATTGCGGTCTCTAAAGAAGGAGGCCATCTGGTGTGTTCTGTGGTGGAACTGGTCCTCCTGGGTGCAGATACGGTGAGGTGAGAGTGACAGTCCTTGACACCAAGGCTGCATTCGACTCTGTGTGACATCAAGGAGCCCTAGCAAACTGGAATCAATGAATCAGGCAAACTCTCTGCTGACTGGAGTCATACCTGACACATAAGAAGATGGATGTAGTTGTTGCAGGTCAGTTATCTCACCTCCAGTAGATCTCTGCAGAAGCTCCTCAGGCTAGTGTCCTGGCGACAACCATCTTCAGCTGCTTCATCAATGACCTTCCCTCCATCATAAGGTCAGAAGTGGGGATGTTTACTGATGATTGCACAATGTTCAGCACCATTCACAACTCCTCAGATACTGAAGAAGTCCATGTTCAAATGCAAAAAGATCTGGACAATGTCCATGCTTGGGCTGACAAGTGGCAAGTAACATTCACGCCACACAAATGCCAGACAATGTGACCACCACCCCTCCACATTTAATGGTATTTCCATCACCTAAACCCCCACTATCAACATTCTGGGGGATATCATTGACCAGAAACTCAAATGGACTCACCACAAAAACATGGAGGCTGCAAGAATAGGTCAGAGGCTAGGAAGACTGTGTTGAGTAACTCACCTTCTGACTCCCCAAAGCCTGTCCACCATTTCCAAGGCACAAGTCAGGTTTATGATGAATGCCTACAATTTCAGAACTGCAGGCCTTATGTTCTGAGTGGTTGCTCCCTCATTTGCCAGCTCAAGGCTCTGCCAGAGGGCAAGTCTACCCAGGAGGTTAGGATGGGCGAAGGCGCTTTTGCAATTCCATTAAATTCTGACAAAACCCTCCGTTGATTGTAGGGGGCAGGAGATAACAGAAAAAGCCATCATGATAATTGGTTACAGTTCTGGCAGCATTTCTCTCTTTACACATTCCAATTGCCAATTCAGTGCAAATGTGTCAACTCTAAGAGTCTGGTTATATGTTTTATCAAGAAAAATGAAACTGTGTAATAGTAAACTGGAATTGAGAGCTTACACAGGCTGTTGTGGATTGAATTTGGAGCCTCATAAAGATTGCAGAGTCTCTACATACAATATGAATCTTGCTAATTCACTGACCGGTGTTTTACAGATGCACAAACAAATACCCTGTATTCTAAATATCGAATTATTTAGAGTTGACACTGCATATGTGTGCCTGACCAAAGGGTGCACTCAATAATATGAGCTCCATATATAGCAAAAGCAAGACCAACAAAATTGAAACCCTATGTGCAGAAACAGAAAAGATGAAATTGACCCATTCCTTTTCATTTTCAAACATGCTCTTCTCTAAAATCTAAATGTTGTGGCTGGTATAAATGTGACAACTCTTTGATGATCCCAGGCCCGGGAACCTAGGAAAGACTCCTGATCATTACAATGTGACCAATAATTCGTCAGGCCTTTCCTGTATCCCTTCCATAGGAGAGTTGCCAACATTACTAAATTTACACATAATTTCAAGGAAAATAGAAATCGGTGGCATGGAATTATAGAATAATTCAGTAGAGAAGATGACATTCAACTAATCAAGTCTGTCCACCAAAACTATGCTAAATTTGCACTAGTCACACATTCCAGCACTTGGCTTTGACTTTCAAGCCCTCATCCAAATACTTGTTAAAGGTTGTGACATTACCCAGCTCTACTACCCTCTGCAGAATCCAGACCCTCAGTACTCTCTGGATGAAAACTTTATTCAAGTCACCTCTAAACCTCCTCCTTTTACCTTATAAGTATGGTCCCTTGTTATTGACCCTCCAAATAAGGGAAACCAAGTCTTTCTATCCACCCTGTCCATGCCCCTTACAACGTTACACACTCCTCAACCAGCTCTGCTCCAGATGAAGGATAGTTAGTTACTGATTCAAAATTACTTGTGCGTGTCCTTGCTTATTGCTTATAAAAATCTTTTGCCTGCCTTAGTTCATATGAAATCAATACTTATGTCAGCTGTTTCAGCAATAACATTTGGCAGAAACTTCTGCAAAGATCCCACAGAAGTGACAGTCATTTTTTTTGCTGAGGATGAGTTTTCACAAACACTTTCTGGCTAAGAGCCTGAAAAGTGTTGGCCCCATACTGTTCTCTTGAGGCACTGAACAATTGAGAGATCAAATTTAACAATAATGTGAGGGCAATCTATTTTTCCGCAGAAGTCCAAATGTTTATGGAATATGTTTTCATTTTATTTGTACTCACAATGAGCACCAATAAATGAGTTTACTCTGAAAGAATAATGTGGTTGTATGGTGCCAACATTACATTGTCCACAGTCGCATATTACAAAGACACTGTCACAATATAAGAACAGCTATATCAGTGCTGGTTTTAATAATATTTTTAAAATCCAAAATCCCAGTCATTTAAAAAGTTGAAACCTCATTGAAGTAAAGAAGAAATTTTGTGTTTGTTCAGACAATAATGATAGCAAGAAAATCTTCAGAAATTTCTACAATTAGTAAAGTATACACAGACTCTGACATATCAAGAGCAATGGAGTTACAAAAAGAAGTCTTCAATCATGCAAGTTAAGAGTTATCAGAGCTTCAAAACAAATAAGACCGCTGAACATAAGAACAGAAGTCAGTCATTCAGTTTTTCAAGCCTGCTTCTCTAGTCCAGATTATGGGTAATCATCTATCTCAACACCATATTCCTGCACATTCTCCACATGCCTCAATATCATTAGTATCTAGAAATCTATTCATCTATGGCTCCAACTTATTTAATGACTGAGTTTCCATCGCCCTTTGGATAAATATTTCTGAAGTTTCGCCATTCTCTGAGTGAACAAGTTCCTCCTCATCTCAGTTCTAAATAGCTTGCCTTTTATCCTGCCACTGTGTCCCTGGTTCTAAACTGCAGTCAGGGGAAATATCCTATCTGCATTTACTCCAGCTGTCCCATTAAGAATTTCGTAAGTTTCTCTGAGATCGACACCCATTCTCTAAACTCTAGATATACAAACTTCAATCCGCGTAGATGCTTCCACTTGCCCCCAGAAATCTTTGTAATCATGTATAGAGAACATCAAGTTGAGCTTAGCATGTTTAGAAAAACAAAATTAGTCCTCAGCAAAGATCTAGCAAAGAACTTTAAGTAGATAATGAAAATTTATCTGTATAAATGGTCGCTTGAGGCTGCAAGAGACACATATTTGCCAGCCATGGAGCCACATGAGAATTTTTTTCAGCCAGAAGGTCAGTTCATTGAGCAAATGAAGCCAGAAAGTGCCTTCACAAAGTTTAAAGTTGAACACTGAAATGAGTTCGAATAGCTTTGGAACTCAATGTGTATTTCCACAGTCTCACTACCTCAGTGAGAGTACTCAACTAAAAGCCCAGTTATTAGCAATCAAACAGTGCAATAAAGCCTTGATGAAAATGAGAACTTGTAGATTTCCAAAATTTTTGCATTCAGCCAACTAGCATTCTCATCCAAAGGACACCAAAAAAGTGATAGTTTGATGGAGGAAAGAGCGTCTTTGTTACAGAAGTGTTTGGAATCCCAAGACCACAGTGAATAACCGACTGAGGAAAACTCCGCCACAATTAACGAACAATGACTGAGATTTTTAAAAATGAACACTGGTCTGGAAGAATAAGTCACCTATGAATGATCTTCTGGGACAAAAGATGGAAAATTATAGGCCAATTAGCCTAACCTCGGTTGTTGGTAAAATTCTAGAATCCATCATTAAGGATGAGGTTTCTAAATTCTTGGAAGAGCAGGGTCGGATTAGAACAAGTCAACATGGATTTAGTAAGGGGAGGTCGTGCCTGACAAACCTGTTGGAATTCTTTGAAGAAGTGACAAGTAGGTTAGACCAGGGAAACCCAGTGGATGTGGTCTACCTTAACTTCCAAAAGGCCTTTGATAAGGTGCCACACGGGAGGCTGCAGAGCAAGGTGAGGGCCCATGGTGTTCGAGGTGAGCTACTGGTATGGATTGAGGATTGGCTGTCTGACAGAAGGCAGAGAGTTGGGATAAAAGGTTCTTTCTCGAAATGGCAGCCGGTGACAAGTGGTGTCCCGCAGGGTTCAGTGTTGGGGCCGCAGCTGTTCACATTATATATTAATGATCTGGATAAAGGGACTTGGGGCATTCTAGCAAAGTTTGCCAATGATACGAAGTTAGGTGGACAGGCAGGTAGTACTGAGGAAGTGGGGAGGCTGCAGAAGGATCTAGACAGATTGGGAGAGTGGTCCAGGAAATGGCTGATGGAATTCAATGTGAGCAAATGCGAGGTCTTGCACTTTGGAAAAAAGAATACAAGCATGGACTACTTTCTAAACGGTGAGAAAATTCATAAAGCCAAAGTACAAAGGGATCTGGGAGTGCTCGTTGAGGATTCTCTGAAGGTAAACATGCAGGTTGAGTCCGTGATTAAGAAAGCGAAGGCAATGTTGTCATTTATCTCAAGAGGGTTGGAATATAAAACCACCGTTGTGCTACTGAGACTTTATAAAGCTCTGGTTAGGCCCCATTTGGAGTACCGTGTCCAGTTTTGGTCCCCACACCTCAGGAAGGACATACTGGCACTGGAGCGTGTCCAGCGGAGATTCACACGGATGATCCATGGAATGGTAGGTCTAACATACGAGGAACGGCTGAGGATCCTGGGATTGTATTCATTGGAGTTTAGAAGATTAAGGGGAGATCTAATGGAAACTTACAAGATAATACATGGCTTGGAAAGGGTGGATGCTAGGAAATTGCTTCCGTTAGGCGAGGAGACTAGGACCCGTGGACACAGCCTTGGAATTAGAGGGGTTAAATTCAGAACAGAAATGCGGAGACATTTCTTCAGCCAGAGAGTGGTGGGCCTGTGGAATTCATTGCCGCAGAGTGCAGTGGAGGCCGGGACGCTAAATGTCTTCAAGGCAGAGATTGATAAATTCTTGATGTCACAAGGAATTAAGGGCTACGGGGAGAATGCGGGTAAGTGGAGTTGAAATGCCCATCAGCCATGATTGAATGGCGGAGTGGACTCGATGGGCCGAATGGCCTTACTTCCACTCCTATGTCTTATGGTCTTATGGAATGAAAGAATGCAATTGTCCTTTCCATTCGCTCCCATTTGATTCTCCTTTGACAGTTTATTCTGTTGTCAACAATGACATAGTCCTATTTTCTCATGGACTCCCTGAGATGTCCTTGCCTGCAACTCATCAACCTCATATCCCAACAAGTGTTGAAGTGATACCACAATCTACAGAAAAATAAATTCCTATCCTGGAAACAGTGCAATCCTTGCCCCCATACCTCCAATATAATCTTTAGAATGGCTCTCATGTTTTTCATCTGTTATATTTGCCCTTAAATGAGACACCAAAACAGCTAGAAAGGTGAGTGAGAATTTAACTTTCCAGTCTTCTTTTTCAAGATGCTGTGATCAATCAATCCTGAAGTCATAGAGTCATAGAGATGTACAGCACGGAAACAGACCATTCAGTCCAACTCATCCATGCCGACCGGATATCCCAATCTAATCTAGTCCCAATTGCCAGCATCCTGCCCATATCCCTCAAACCATTCCTGTTCATATACTAATCCAGATGCCTTTTCAATGTTGCAATTATACAAGCCTCCACACTTCCTCATACACGTGCCACTCTCTGCGTGGAAAGGTTGCCCCTTAGGTCTCTTTTATATCTTTTGCCTCTCACTCTAAACCTATGCCCTCTAGTTCTGGACTCTGCTACCCCAGGGGAAAGGCTTTGTCTATTTATCCTATCCATGATCCTCATGATTTTATAAGCCTCTATAAGGTCACCCCTCAGCCTCTAACACTCCACGAAAAACAGCCCCAGTCTATTCAACTTCTCCCTAAAGCTCAAATCCTCCAACCCTGGCAACATCCTTGTAAATCGTTCCTGAACCTTTTCAAGTTTCACAACATCCTTCTGAAAGGAAGGAGACCAGAATTGCAAGCAATATTCCAACAGTGGCCTAACCAATGTCCTGTACAGCTGGAACATGACCTCCCAACTCCTGTACTCAATACTCTGAACAACAAAGGAAAGCATACTAAACGCCTTCTTCACTATCCTTTCTACTTGGAACTCTACTTTCAAAGAACTACAAACCTGCATTCCAAGGTCTCTTTGTTCAGCAACACTCCTCAGGACCTTACCATTAAGTGTATAAGTCCTGCTCTGATTTGCTTTTCCAAAATGCAGCACCTCACATTTATCTAAATTAAACTCCCTTGGCTACTCCTCAGCCCATTGGCCCATGTAATCTAATGTAACCTTCTTCACTGTTCACTACACCTCCAATTTTGGTGGCATCTGCAAACTTACTAACTATACCACTTATGCTCACATCTAAATTATTTATATAAATGATGAAAAGTAATGGACCCAGCACCGATCCTTGTGGCACTCCACTGGTCACAGGCCTCCAGTCTGAAAAACAACCCTCCACCATTACCCTCTGTCTTCTACCTTCGAGCCAGTTCTGTATCCAAATGGCTAGTTCTCCCTGTATTCCATGAGATCTAAACTTGCTAACCAGTCTCCCATGGGGATCCTTGTCGAACACCTTACTGAAGTCCTTATAGATCACGCCAACTGCTCTGCCCTCATCAATCCTCTTCGTTACTTCTTCAAAAAGTTCAATCAGGTTCGTGAGACATGATTTCCCATGTACAAAGCCATGTTGACTATCCCTAATCAGTCCTTGCCTTTCCAAATACATGTACATCCTGTCCCTCAGGATTCCCTCCAACAACTTGCCCACCACCGATATCAGGCTCACTGGTCTATATTCCCTAGCTTGTCCTTAAAGCCTTTCTTAAATAGTGGCATGTTAGCCAACCTCCAGTCTTCTGGCACCTCACCTGTGATTACCGATGATACAAATATCTCAGCAAGGGTCCCAGCAATCACTTCCCTAGCTTCCTACAGAGGTCTGGGGTACACCTGATCAGGTCCTGGGGACTCATCCACTTTTATGCATTTCAAGACATCCAGAATATCCCCATCTACTTCCCTACATTCTATATCTTCCATGTCCTTCTCCACAGTAAACAGTGATGCAAAATACTCATTTAGTATCTCCCCCATCTCCTGCGGCTCCACACAAAGGCCACCTTGCCGATCTTTGAGGGCCCCTATTGTTTCCCTAGTTATCCATTTGTCCTTAATATATTCGTAAAAACCCTTTTGATTCTCTTTAACCCTATTTGCCAAAGCTATCTCATGTCCCCTTTTTGCCCTCCTGATTTCCCTCTTAAGTACACTCCTACTGCCTTTATATGTTTCTAAGGATTCACTCGATCTATCCTGTCTATACCTGACATTTTTTTGTAGAGTAGATTATTTACAGTGTGGAAACAGGCCCTTCAGCCCAACAAGTCCACACCGACCTGCCAAAGTGCAACCCACCCAGACCCATTCCCCTACATTTACCCCTGCACCTAACACTACGGGCAATTTAGCATGGCCAATTCACCTAACCTGCACATTTTTTTGGACTGTGGGAGGAAACCGGAGCACCCGGAAGAAACCCACGCAGAGAATGTGCAAACTCTATACAGAGAGTCGCCTGAGTCGGGAATTGAACCCGGGTCTCTGGCACTGTGAGGCAGCCGTGCGAACTACTGTGCCACCATGCCTTTCCTAACCTAAACACACTGAGACCAAATAAAATATCTTTCTGCAGCTAATTCAGCACAATAACAGATCAACAATATTCTAGCTTTTATATATCCATTACATCAATGAGATATTTGGCACCTTTATGAATGAGATATTTTGATACAGTGTATTAGGGAGAAGGAATTCCAAATTAAGAGTGTGATAATCCTAACACATCTAACCAAGCACTTCTTTTTATCAATGCTAGTTCTCACAAACAACATTAAAGCTGAAGTTAAATTGCTTGTGATGAGTATTTTAGGAATTAATTTTTTAAAAATATATTTTTGTAACATTAGTTCAACAAAAACTCTTCACGAAAGTGTAGATTTGAGCTCGCCAAATACCAATTACCTGCTATTCCAACCGTCCGCTCTCACTTTCCACCTAAATCCACTGTTTCATCTTGGTTTTGATTTTGCTTTGTCATGTTGATTCATTTTGCACATCTTCATGCTCCTTCTAACTGTTTCTCAATCAGAAATGATTGTACAATTATTCCCCTCCACTCCCCTCTTCTTGCACCTCACACTCACGCTTCCTGCAGCTAATGTTCTGACATTGTAAGACCTTGCTAACTGTGAATATTTCCAGCTTTCATAACACATTGGGATGTGACATTACACTCCATGTAACCAATGCACATTCAATATTGTTCCCTCCTCTGTTGGGTCTGAAATATCATGTTCAGAATACACAGGTTTATTAAGAATGAGACAAACTTTCTTTTTTGGAGATTGAGATGCTGACCATTCTAGTAGTTGCAGTAAAGGACAAAATCCACAGAAGAGTTTTAATTTCACAAGATTTTCAGGGTCAACAAATTTTACTCAATTCTTTATATAGTAATCAAAAAAGTATGCAAAAATATATGTCTGTATTTTTTTCTTAAGTATCCAACACATGCAACTAATACCTTTGTTTAAAATTAAGGGGGTCACCCATTTAAAACAAAGATTAGGTGATTTTTTTCTCAAAGAGAATCAAGTCTTATCTGTCTTCTTGTAAATGTTGCGTAAGTATAGTCTTTGAATGTTTTTAAGGTTGAGTTGGATAGATTCACGGTAGACAAAGAGGTGAGAGTTTACCATGGGTAAATGGGACTATGTATTTAAAGCTACATTCAGATCAGCCCACAATTTTTCTTAAATGGCAGACCAGACTCAAGATGAATGTTGTACTCCTGTTCCCAACTCATCTGTTCATAATTATGAGTGGGACTGCCAAGATAAGAGGAAGGAGAGGATTTCTGGTTGGGTCAGTCCAGGTTTCTTCTGGCCACTGTGGAGTTTTGGTATTTATTTTAAACTTGTTCCCTCCTCAGTGCAAAAATGTGAAATCTACAGTCTTTTGAGTGAAGAGCAACAGGCTTTATTGAATATAACTATATACAGAGGATGGTAACAGGAGACGCATTACTTGGACACCTCCTGCTGATGGCCTCAGAAATGTGCACTTTTCTCCTCAATCAATAATTCCCCACTGTCGTTGTTGACAAGCTTCTTAGCTGTATTCCACCCATCTTTCACACTCCTGCTCTCACCTATCCCACAACAATAATAGGGTCTCCAGGTATTCACTCACTACTCCACTAGTCTCTGCATCCAGAAGATTGCAAGCTGCATTCCCATCATCTTCAATGGGATGCCACCGCCAGACACACATTGTCTTCCCCTCCCTTGTCAGCATTCTGCAGGGATTGCTCCCTCCAGGACACTCTGGTCCACTCCTCCTCCATTCCCAACATTTCCTCACATCCCCATGCAATTGCAGAAGGTGTTATACCTGCCAATTTACTCAGTCCCCAGACTTCCAGGTGAAGCAGCAATTCACTTTTACTTCATTCAATCTAGTCTACTGTATCCACTGTTCACAATATGGCCTCTTCTACAATAAGGACATAATGTTAGTAAACTAGAAAGGATACAGAAAAGATTTACGAGAATGTTACTGGGACTGGAAGATTTGAGTTATAAGGAAAGGTTGGATAGGCTGGGGCTATTTTCCCTGGAGCATGGGTTGTTGAGGGGTGACCTTATCGAGGTTTATGAAATCAGGAGAGGTATAGATGAGGTCAATAGCCAAGGTCTTTTCCCTAGGGTGGAGGAGTCTAAAACAAGAGGGCATAAGTTTAAGGTGAGAGAGTAAAGATTTAAAAGGGACCTGAGGGGAACAGAGGGTGGCACACATGTGAAATGAACTACCAGAGGAAGCTGTTGTGAAGTTGAAGGTGTGTACTGTACTTTAGAGAGTGAATACTGTTCTGCACTGAGACCTTACAAGAGTAGTCTCAGATTGTACTGGAAAACTGAAAATATGTAACATTTAGCTGTGAAATAGTTACCTGAGTCAGCTGCTCTTTTGACAACAATTCAAATTTAACCAATCAGTATAAATTATGCCCCAGGATACTAAACCCCCCCCCCCACCCATTCGAGTTTGAATTTATTGTTTTGCCAACATTGAACCAATAAGACAATCCAATGTTGGGGGCATAAAAATGCAGGCATTTTGAAAATCAGACAGAGCAACTGCCATTGAGATACAGAGAGACCCAAGATATTGAAACATTCTCTATCAAAGGTATCTTTTTATATGAAACATATTCGCAGTAAAAGAAAGAAGACAACCCAGGGAGATCTATAGCTGGAAGACTAAAGACACTGAAGATGACAGCCACTGTGGGTTTTGAAAGGAAGTTAATGTAATTTTAATGAGTGTATTATTGGAACAATATATTGTTATAAATTGGAGGCAGTTAATAAGCAGTTAAAAGAAAGGGGCACTTAGAGTTGTGAATAGTTGTTGTTTGATGTTCGCTTTTCGAGTTAAAGAATAAATTGACATTATTTTCATTAAATAGTGGCATTTGGGAGTTCTCTGTCACTCATATTTTACCAGATTATGAACTTTTCTGGGTGTTTGTTTTAATTCACTGCCGTGTCGTAACAAAGCAGTAAAGGCGGGTATAATTACGACTTTTAAAAGACACTTGGACAGGTAAATGAATAGGAAAGGTTTAGAAGGATATGGGGCAAATGCAGACAAGTGGGACTAGCTTAGTTTGGGAAACCTGGTTGGCATTGATGAGTTGGACTGAAGGGTCTGTTTCCGTGCTGTATGACTCTAACTCTCTGAATCTATGAAACACAGACTGAGGACTGATTTGCAGAAAATCTAGGGTCTCTCCACAAAAATAACCCTGAGCTTCCTGCTGTCTGCCAATTCAACACACCATCATGTTCCCTGGCCAACATTTCTGTCACAGGCCTCCTGCAGTGTTACAGCAAGCTTCAGCACAAGTTTGATTAACAACATAAGACCATAAGACATAGGAGCAAAATTAGGCCATTTGGCCCATCCAGTGTGTTCCGCCATTCGAACATAGCTGATATGTTTCTCAACTCCATTCTCTACCCTTTTGCCCAAAACCCTGGATCCCCTTAACAATCAAGAACCTGTCTATATCTGTCTTAAGCACAAACAATTACTAGGCCTACACAGCCCTCTGCAGTAATGAGTTCCACAGATTCATCAGCCCTGGCCGAAAAATTCCTCCTCATCTCAGTTCTAGTGGGTCATCCTTTCACTGTGAGACTGCGCCCTTGGGTCCTAGTCTCTCCAACAAGTGGAAAAATCTTTTCCATGTCCATTCTATCCAGGCTCTTCAGTATTCTGGGAGAAAGAGAGGACTGCAGATGCTGGAGAGTCAGAGCCAAAGAGCGCTGGAAAAGGACAGCAGGTCAGGCAGCATCCGAAGAGCAGGAGAGTTGACATTTTGGGCATAAGCCCCTTCCTAGTCCTCTATTTGTCCCTCAGTATTCTGTAAGTTTCAGTCAGATCCCCCTCATCCCTCTAAACTTCATCAAATTCAGACCCAGAGTCCTCAACCAGTTCTCATACGACAAGCCCTTCATGCCTGGGGTCATTTTTGTAAACCTCCTCTGGCTCCATTCAAATGCCAGCATATCCTTCCTTAGATATGAGGCCCAAAACTGTTCACAAAATGCCAAATGCAGTCTGACCAGAGCCTTGTATAGCCTCAGCAGTACATCTCGAGCCCTCTTGAAATGAATGGCATCATTACATTTGCCTTCCTAACTGCCAACTGAACCTGTACGATAATCTTAAGAGAATCCTAAACTAAGACTCCCAAGTCCCTTTGTGATTCAGATTTCTGAAATCTTTCCCCATTTAGAAAATAGTCTAAACCTTTATTTTTCCTATCAGAGCGTATAACTTCATACTTTCCCACATTATATTCCATCTGCCACTTCTTTGCCCACTCTTTCAGCCTGTCCAAGTCCTACTGCAGCCTCCCCACTCCCTCAATACTACTTCACTTTCTATCTGTCTTTGTGTCATCTGCAAACCTACCAACAATGCACTCAGTTCCTTCATCCAGATCACTAATGTTAGTTGTAGTCCCAACACTGACTCCTGTGGAACTCCACTAGTCACCCTCTGCCATCCTGAAAAAAGACCCCTTTATCCCTACTCTCTGCCTTCTGCCAGTCAGCCAATCCTCTATACATGCCAGTACCTTGCCCTAACACCATAGGCTCATCTTATTTGGCAGCCTCCTATGTGGAACCTTGTCAAAGGCTTTCTATTAATCCAAATAGATCAAGTCCACTGGCGCCTCTTCTTCTAATTTTTTCATTACGTCTTCAAAGAATTCTAACAGATTTGTGATCTCCCCTTGATAAAGCCATGCTGAATCAGTCGATTTTACCTTGAACTTCCAAGTATTCTGCAATCTATCCTTAATAATAGACTCTAAAATCTTACCAGCAACAAATGTCAGGCTATAGTTTCCTGACTTCTGCCTCCTTCCTTTCTTAAACAGGGGTGTTACATTAGTCATTTTCCAGTCCCCGGGACATTTCTTTATTCCAGTGATTCTTGAAAGACCACCACCAATTCCTCCACAATCTCCTCAGCTATCTTCTTCACAACTCTAGGGCTTTGAACACTTTGAAGTAATTGTACAACTTGATCTGCCAAGTAACTATAGGATTTAATAAATATTAGTTTCTAACCAGCATGACAGCAACATAACTTTGCAATTTCCATTCTAGGAGTGCATGAAATGAACAAATGAGTTCAAATATTTCCATTTCCTCATCTTGTCAAACACAAAAATCACCAAGGGAAAAGACAAAAAAAAAAAGTTTTGGAAAATTGTAAGTGAAACAAATAAATGGATGTGTTTGCACTGAGGAACATACCACATCATCCCCTGGTGGAAAATATATCATTCCCTACTGAGAACATACTGCATCACTTCCCTACAGTAACAACATTTCAAAAATATTTTACTGCTATAATGCATTTAGGGACATCCTAAAGTTGTGAAAGATGCTATATAAATGTAAGTTATTATTTTATTTATTTCCCCACAGGAATACTCTCAACATGGTAGCACTACAGAGAAGTTTTGGGGCTAATATATTTCAGTTTTCCCCAAAACAGTGGTTATCTGAAAGCTACCCAGGAAGTTTGAACTACATATTTTGATGTAATGATCCATAGGTAATGAAGTAATCATTTAGAGTTGTGTATTGATTACTTGTGGATTAATTACTTGCAGTTGCAAACATGGGAATAGTTTCTGACTTGGTGTGCAAGTATAAAATAAGTTGTAGTGAATCAGAAAACATTTCTAATGTCTTACCTTGGTAAGTAAAAATATCTACCAACTCATTAACAACTATTTACCTTATCAAAATATACTTTGGGCATGCCTTAATTATCCCTTTCGTGTTCTGATATTACTCCAGACCAAATAAACAAGAGTTACAAAAATAACTTGGTACAGAATCCTGCACTGAATGGAATTTATATTTTATCTATAGGAAATTGTTCCTAAACAAATTACTCTTTGATATACTTTGCGAGGACAAGAAAAACTCATCCCAGAATAGAATTGCATTTGATCACATGAGCAAATACCATCAGAGAAAATAATTATAGAAATAATGCAATATCCTTGATTATCTGTTTAACATAGCCTTTAGTCATCACATCCTAAAGCTTTCAAACTTTGCTTGAACTTCTTTGTATTGCCAACATTTTCCCCATTGGAAGACTCTGCTATGTCTATCCCTTCAATTACACCAGCAGTCATCTCCTGTAATATCTCTGAATGTCTTCACCTATGACACTTCAATGATCTTTTAAAAGGCCAAGACACATTTGCTATGCAAAAGACAACAGCCCAGAAATTGGATCATCTCTGAATTAGGCTTGATTTCCAGTGCAAGGCTCAATGCACATCCCTAAGAGACGGCAGCACATTAGTTGCTGGGATATTTGGTGCAGTGCTGAAGAATCACAAGAATCTTTTCCTGCCCCAAAGCAGCCTGCCATTCTTATGACAAAATAGTTGCCTGGCTTGGATACTGGACGACTGTGCCTGCAGTTTTAAGGAAGTGATGAGAAGAGTGATCTTCCTGCTACTGACTTGACAATGATGTCAACTGAAAAAGTTAAAACATATAGTTCAGGTGACAGCCTCTGCCAGCTGCAGCTGCTGAGCCCTTGAAGAAACCACATGCAGTGTTCATGGTGGACATTGCAGTCATTTGCAGTTCAATTTCACTAAACTACATGAAACAGGCACAAGGCCTTAATGCTTTTTCCTTATGGAATTTCAGGCACAAAATTTGGACTTGACAGAAGATGTCTCACCCTAATGTTTGTCCATGTGCCAAGTACACCACCCGCATTTCACCTGTAAACTATGTGCTGGTCCACACAATGTAGAGGCCAAAATGAATTGAAGTTGCTGTTATATTAAAAATAAGCAATGAATTAGATTTCTGTTCTCTGTCATGATGTAATCGTTCAACAGGTGTGAATGGGTATGCAAAAACAATTACAAATAAGGAGATCGGTTCATATTACAGTAATTCACAGCAACATAAAAACAATTGAGATGCCTGCACTGGGACACAACCTCCCATTCACTTGCTGTCAAAATTAAAATTTTATTTGTGAGCTTGTACATCTTCAATGATTTTTCAGTTTCAGCTTGAAATTATAGTTAACTGTTGAATCAACAACAGAGGCAATCTTTATTCAGAGAGATGCAGATAATTAAAATTTGAAAAGTCATACTCTTCTACATTTAGTGTGGCTGTCATAAATCAATAAATCCCTTTGCTCACTTTGCCATTCTTGAATGTTGCTGATGGAAGCTTTTGCACCTTTGGGAACTTATCAGTGGAACTTGCCCCCAAATCAGGAGTTCGGAAGGTCATCTCTGAAGTATGCATTAAAATGAACCAATTATACAGTCTAAAAGCTTTGAGGGTTTCAGTTCCCATGTTAATTTCACATACAGCCAAATCAAATCACCTTTCAATGTAAATGGGAAATATGGACATATTTATAACACTGGGACTGCTCTCCTTACAGAAGAGAAGGTTGAGAGATTTAGTACGGATATTCAAAACCATGAAGAATCTACTTAAAAATCACACAACACCAGGCTATAGTCCAACAGATTTATTTGGAAGTACTAACTTTCAGAGTGCTGCTCCTTCATCAGGTAACTGGTGGGGCAGGATCATATGACACAGAATTTATAGCAAAAGATCTGTGATTATACTGTTATTAGACACTAGCTGTGGAGTATAAATTGGGAACAATTGTTCTATGGGAATGGCACAACAAAAATGTGGAGGCTGTTTAAGTAGCACTTGTTGCGAGTGTTGGATAACTTTATCCCACTGAGACAGGCAAGGATTGGTAAGGTGAAGGAACCTTGGATGATGAGCAGAGAAGCTTCTTGTCAAAAGGAAGAAGGAAGCTTACTTAAGGTTGAGGAAGCAAGGAACTGTCACAGCTTTAGAGGATTACAGAGTAGCTGGGAAAGAACTCTGGGAAGCATCAAGATAGATAAGTCCCCAGGGCCGGACCAGAAATATCCAAGGTTACTACGGGAAACGAGGAATGAGATTGCTGCAACTTTGGTGACTGATCTTTGCATCCTCACTCTCCATGGGAGCAGTACAGGCTGACTGGAGGGAGGCATATGTTGTTCCTCTGTTCAAGAAAGGGAATAGGGAAATCCCTGGGAATTATAGACCAGTCAATCTAATGTCTGTGTTAATCAAGGTACTGGAAAGGATTCTGAGATATAGGATTTATGACTATTTATAAAAGCATAGTTTGCAGGTCATGCCTCACAAGCCTGATTGAGTTCTTTGAGGACGTGACAAGTTGATGAAGATCAAGCAGTGGATGTGGTGTACATGGATTTCAGTAAGGGAATTTGATAAGGTTCCCCAAGGTAGGCTCATTCAGAAAGTTAGGAGGTATGGGAAACCACGTAAATTTGGCTGTCTAGATATAGAATTGGCCAGCCAAAAGGCAGCGATTGGTAGTGGATGGAAAGGATTCTGCCTGGAGGTTGGTGACCAGTGGTGTCCTGCAGGGACCTGTTCTTGGGCCTCTGCTCTTTTTGGCTTTTATAATTGACTTGGATGAAGAAGTGGAAGGGTGAGTTAGTAAGTTTGCTGACGTCACAAAAGTTGGTGGTGTTGTAGATAGTGTCGAGGACTGTTGCAGGCTACCACATGACATTGACAGGATGCAGAGCTGGGCAGAGACGTGGCAGCTGGAGTTCAACCTGGACAAGTGTGAAGTGATTCATTTTGGAAGGCCAAATTTGAATGCTGAATACAGAATTAAAGACAGGGTTCTTGGCAGTGTGGAGGAACAGTGGGATCTTGGGATCCATGTACATAGATCCCTCAAAGTTTCCACCCAAGTTGATAGGGTTGTTAAGAAGGCGTACGGTGTTTTGGCTTTCATCAACAGGGGGATTGAGTTTAAGAGCCGCGAGATTTTGCTGCAGCTCTATAAAACCCTGATTAGACCACACTTGGAATAATGTGTCCAGTTCTAATCACCTCATTATAGGAAGGATGTAGATGCTGTAGAGAGGATACAAAAGAAATTTACCAAGATGTTGTCTGGATTGGAGGGCTTACCTTATGAAGAGAGGTTCAGTGAGCTCAGGCTTTTCACACTGAAGAGGGAAGAGAGGTGACTTGATAGAGGTGTACAAGGTAATGAGAGGCATGGATAGAGTAAATAGCCGTGACTTTTCTCCAGAGCAGAAATGGCTGTCATGAGAGGTCAAAATGTTAAGGTGATTGGAGGAAGGTATAGGGGAAATGTCAGAGGTAAGTTCTTTACTCAGAGAGTGGAGGGTGCATAGAATGCACTGCCAGCAGTGGTGATAGAGTCAGAGATATTAGGGACACTTAAGAGACTGCTGGACAAGCACATGAACAGCAGTAAATTGAGGAGTGTGTAGGTTAGGTTAATCTTAGAGTAAGATAAATGCTCAGCACAATATCATGGGCCGAAGGGCCTGCACTGTGCTCTCCTATTCTATGTTCTATGTTCTAATGTAATAGTGATCGTTTCTTCGAAGAATATGGTGTGGAATCAATTAGAAAATTACTTTAGGCCCAGTAATGTGGAAGAATTAATTAAGAGTCGCATAATACTGGTTCCTCTATGCAATAGTAATCATAATGTAAGAAAACATTGTAATGAGTTTCAGGATGAGAAGTTTAGCCCTGAAACTAATTTAAAATTAAGGCAATGACAAAGATATAAAGACAAAATCAGTTAAGAACATTTAACATTGTCAGTTAAAAAGTAGGGTGGTAGCTAAACAAGGTGGTAGAAATGTACAGATATATTTCATAATTCTCAATAAAGGTATATTCAATTGAAAAATAAGGACTATCGGAAAAGAATAAGCAATGCATGTCTAAATAAGAAAGTTAAGTGTACTTCAAATTTAAAGAAAGTGTATGTAATGCAGTGAAGACTCGTGTTGAAAGGTGTGGTGCTGGAAAAGCAGAGCAGGTCAGGCAGCATCTGAGGAGTAGGAAAATCGACGTTTCAGGCATAGCCCTTCATCAGGGCCTATGCTCGAAAGTTGACTCTCCTGCTCCTCGGATGCTGCCTGACCTGCTCTGCTTTTCCAGTGCCACACTTTTTGAATCTGTCTCTTCAGCATCTGCCGTCCCACTTTCTCCTAGTGAAATTAGTGACAGATTAGAAAGTTGAAAAAAATTCTAGAAACCCACAAAGGAAAACTCAAAAATTAGAAATTAAAATCTGAGTAAAGTAGCAAAAAAAGTTTTTAAAAGACAGTAAGAACCTCTACATTATATGTAAAGTTTTGGATTATATATTTATATCTGCAGAAGATATGGAAAAGACTGAAAGATATTGAATGTGTAGAAAGGATTGAAAGTATTAAACTATTTGGAGGACATCATGGCAGCTGATGGTTGCCTGGCAACCCTGGCCAAACTGGGTTTTTGTGTAAAACATCTGGGGAAGGACAGAAAGTGTAATAGCACTATGAGCAATTGGAATAAGGAACAGCAGCAGTCAGAACAGAAAAAGCTGCTGCTGTCATTCCACCTTTTCTGGTTGTATTTAGGAACTTGTGTTTCTTAAAAGTTTCACACTTCAATTTGTGGACTAATTTTGCCAACCCTAAACAGTTGATGCCACTCAGGAGGGTTTAAACGAATATGGAAGAGGGGTGGCAACCAGAACAGTAGGTCAGCAAGTAAAATGACTGAGGAGGAGTCAGAGATTAAAGCTAGTAAGACTAAGAGAAAGAACAGAGCGGGAGAGAGATTACTGAACATGGCAGGATTGGCAGAAGTGGATTTCTTTTCGAGAAAGGGCAACAGGGATAATTGGGGAAATTACAGGCTGTTGGGCCTTTTTTCAATGGTAGGGAAATTATAGAGGAAGATTCTTTGGCATATGATTTACTCACATTTGGAAAATTATTGACTTATTAGCAATTGGCAGTATGGCTTTGCATGGGGAAGGTAGCATCTCTCAAATTTGGTTGACTTATTTGACGAAGTGACAAAGATGATTGATGACCGTGGGGGCAGTAAATGTTGTCTATATGGACTTTAGCAAGGCCTTTGACAAGGTCTCTCATGGCAGGCTGATTTGAAAAGTGAAGTCTCATGGGATCCATGGTGAGCTGATAAAATGGATTCAGACAGGCTTAGTCACAGAAAACAGCATAGCGGTGGAAGAATGCTTTTCTGACTGGAGTGCACTGCCAGAGGAGGTGGTGGAGGCGGGTACAATAGCAACGTGTAAGAGGATCTTGACATATACATAACTGGACAAATGATAGAGGGATCTGGACAGTGTAGAGGAAAAAGATTTTCAGTTTAGAAAGGCATCATGTATCAGCCCAGTCTTGATAGGTTGAAGGGCCTGTTCTTGTGCTGTACTGTTTGTTGTTGTTTTTAAGATGTGTCTTCTACTCAAAGCTTAGGTCTTACTGGATTTCCATCCAAACTAAATCCTGGTAGGAAAGATTTTCCCTTGCTCTATCGGGCTGTCAGAGATTCAGCTTGATCCACAAGAATCATTGTTTCTGAAAGGATTAATCAAACGTTACCTTTGTTTCACATGGACCATTGGATAAAAGAATGTTTTCCTATTGTTCTATTATTATATTTTTAAAACTATATTTCCGGTCTCATCCTATTGTGTATGAATGTATGTGTAAGTTTGGGTTGACTAGCAATATAGTTTAAGTTCACATAATAGTGGTTAACAATTCATTTAGCCAATTGTTGGCGAAGACTAAGTGTGTTCACAATAGCTAGATTTATTGTGTTTATTGATGAAACCTAATAGGTTGTTTTTTTTTGTTTTACATAACAAAGCAAAGTCAACAAAGACTGCTATCCCATTAGAGAGAGATGGCTAGTGGTGGTTTAATCTAAGAATCACCACACCTCAGGCAGGGGGCGAGGTTGCGAAGGAGAGTCATAGATTCATAAAGTTATATATAAAGGAAACAGACCCTTCCAACCAACTCATCTATGCTGGTCATATATTCAAAATTGATCTAGTCCCATTTGGTTAGTATCCCTCTAACCTCTCCTATTCATATACCCATCCAGCTGCCTTTTAAATCTTGTAGTCGTACCCCTTTGTGGTAATCTCAACTGGAGTGGGAATTGAACCATACTGCTGGCATCACTCTACATCACAAATTTCCTGTCCAGCCAACTGAGCTAACCAGATCTAGGTAACAGTAAAAATTTAACACCTTGATGATTCAATTCGACAACAATACTTTTAGGATGTCATGTTAAATAGTGGGACTTGACTACCAACACACTAGTAGTGATGAGATCCACATTATTAAAGCAAAATCAATGTACTTACAAGTGAAGATAAATTTGATAGCACCTTACCACCTTTGTGCTGTCAATACGTATAATGTTCATGGCAATGACATTGAACAGAAAATCTTTGGACATGATGCAGAGCCTCCATATTTGTTCATGTGACTCTTTTATCACCCAAATGTTCAAACTGTGTTGGTAGCTGATCTTTGCTTTCATCAATGGAAAGTTTCTCCCACCCCTTCATGTGATTGCATTTTAAATTTTAATTGTACCGGGGGTGGTGGAACACAAAAAAAAAGAAAGCAGAAGTGATGTCCACCTACTGTTCCACCATTCAGAATGTTGCATTAAGACAAAATCTCATGCAAGGAATCAGGATAAAGGAGCCAATTCTAAGTTGGCAAACTAGTATGGTGCCATGGCATCAGTAGTGGGATTTCACTGCTATAGTAGGTAATGTGGAAGTGCCAGTGCTGTACTGAATAGGCAAAGTCAGAAGTCACATGATGCAAGGTTATAGTCCAACAGGTTTATTTGAAATCACAAGTTTTCAGAGCGCAGCCCCTTTGTCAGGTGAAGTGAGAGAGAAGCACACAGACACTGAATTTACAGGCAGAGAGAGATCAAGGGCAAAGAGATCAAAATATCATACAATTACTTTGAGTGGAGTATCAAATAATATGTCTCTGTAGATGACCAAGAGTGTTAGATGGTGTGAGTAAGGTGTCAACAATTGAATAACATTCAAAGGGATGACCTATAATCCGATCAAATGAGGCAAAGTTATAATAACAAATAATTAAATATATGGTGGTGCTGAAACCAAACCAAATGCCTGGAATAACATGATAGGTATGAGAATCGCATGCCGAGGGTCTAACCGAAGTAAAAGGTAATCCAAAACTGTGCAAACTAATTAAGGTAGAGAGATCATAACAATTTATCAAGGTGATGGTGTCAAAACAGGACCTTAAGGGAGATTTTACAGATACAGAACAATGTGGTGGGGTCACATGTAGTGTGTCATGAACCCAAGATCATGGTTAAGGCCGTCTTCATGGGTACAGAACTTGGCTATCATTATGCATTGTTGCATCTCACCAAGATCATTTCTATGCTTTCACTGTTTGCCTCCAAACAACTACCAAACCTTAAACAGACTTGTTCACAGAAAACTACTCAGCCTTCAGGACAACATCGAACACAACACCATACAAGCCTGCTAAAAGGGCAAAGTATATTGTATCCAAATTTGCTTACAATTCATAACTAGGTAAGAAATAAGTTGTGAGGAGAACACAAGGAATACACAAAAGGACATAGATAGTTTCAGTAAATGGACTAAAATTGGCAGATGGAGTATTAAGTAGAAAAATGTGAGATTGCCACTTTGGAAGGAAGAATAGAAAAGCAGAATATTATTTAAATGGAGAGAAGGTACAGAATGCTATGCAGCGAGTAGAAATTCCAGTATACCTTGCTTGAATTCTCTGGCTATAGACTGGATTCTTCAGTGTAATGCATACAGAACACTAGAGGCTTTACTAACAGAAATGATGGACAGGTGCATGAATAAGGATCACATGACTTAGCATGGGAGCACAAGAAGTAAAGCATAATTAGGAAGGCAATTGAAATATTGGCCTTTATTGAAATATAAAGTTGGGATGTTTTACTGCACTAAATAGGGTACAGTGCGACCATACTTGTGGTTCTGCATCAGGTTTTGGTCTCCTTATTTAAGAACAATCAACTTACATTGGAAGCAATTCAGAGGATGTTCACCAGGTTGATTTATGGGATGAAGAGGCTGCCTTTTGAGGAAAGGTGCAGAGTTTCAGAATGAAGGATGATCCATATTAGAGGGCAATGAGAATTTTATTCCCTCAAAAGGTCATTAGTCTTTCTCACTCCCTACCACTGAGAGCTGTGGACACTGAGTCAATGCAGAGTTAGACAGATTTTTGACTGACAAGGGCATCAGGGCTCTTGGCACATCCAGGAAACTGGAAATGAGGCCACAATTAGAACAACATAATTTTATTGAATGACAGGATGGGCTTCAGGGCCCAAATGGGCTATGACTGCTTCTATGTTTAATGTTAGAACTAAAGATGGCATTAAGGAAAAATGTTTTCAATACATGTAATTGTCTGAGAATAGAGTGGAGGCAGATTCAATCATGGCTTTCTAAAGTGTTGTCCGTGCTTTGAACACTTTGACCAGTTTACGTATGAAAAACACTTTACTCAAGTGCTCTTGATGGTGAGGCAGACAGAGACAGGTGAGAAAGGTGAGAAAATATGGGAAAAATGAAAGAAAATCAGATTCTCAACATCATGAAAAATGTTCCCAATTTTTGCACCAAGCCTTGAATGGTGACTCAAGAATCTCACTATTGAGTGATAATTACAACATTACCATGCATTTACGACTCATTTAAACTGCAGCTTTCCTTATTAATATGCCACTCCCAATTGTCCTTGTCTCCGCTGAGAAACTAGACGGTGTAAATTCCTGACATATATGTAAATCCAGGCTGATACCAGACAGTTACAGTGCACCAGTTGCTCGTCTCTGCCATCATCCAACTGTGGCTTCAGTTTGATGCCCCTGCAGGTTCCATGGTCACCATCTTCCTCAACCCTTCTTCCACACAACACAGCATCAGCAAACCACCATTCCCACTTGATTACCAACACTCATACCAGGCCTTTGACACTTCCTTTACAGATCAGGGACACTTATGAATTGCATGCTTCTACGAGGGAGAGAGGTGCATCTCATGCATCTTCGTGGGGTACGTTTGCCACATGGATACATGTGACTTTTAGCTTGCTTTCTGAGCTCTCATTCACTTCAGTACTGACTTAGACACTGCTAGCCTTATTCGGGGTCATCATGTTGCTTTCTTAGAACACACTAACTTCAGTACTAACTTACAGATCGCCAGAATTTGTGTGTGTCCCATTACTTTCTGAATTCACAGACTCTTTAATACTCAGTTACAGGCCGCCAACCTCTGTGGAATGCATTGGTTCTGTGGTCATAAATGGCTCAAATGCCACTCCTAGGTGGTACAAAGAGCACACAAGAGGAAAGAGGAAATTGATGTTGTTCAGAAACGAGTGGAATGTATATGGGTATAGTAAGTGATTGATCAATCAGGAGATCAGGACAGTGGAAGTCCGACCAGTGAGAAATAAAATAAAAGCTGCAATTCAAGCAGTGCAGCCAGAGCATAGTGTCATCCATGTTACAACTAAGGCTTTTTCAAGCCAAATAGGATTATAGGAGATGCAGCCACCATTGCTCCATCCCCATCACTCTCTGATTCCCCACCAAGCAAGAAAGGAGAACAAGCTGTTTAGTCTAATGACTAATAGTAAGGAAGAAGGCATTCGGTTTTGGGAAGATATAGCCAGATTGGTGGCAGATGGAATTTATCCCTGAAAAGTGGAAGATGTAACAAAGAGTACTCAGTGATTGACAGGACATTAGAAAGCCCTGCTACAGGCTTTGGGATCACAGGCCAGGGGCAGTCAGATGTCTGCTTAGACTATTCTATCTCTCTGAGAGGAATGGGCATCTGGAGTGCTGTCGAGGTTCCTCATCCACCAATGATGCTGGGCACCTATGGTGAGAGCAATGGACATATCCAGCAGACACTGAGGGTGCTGGACCTGGCTCTCCAAAGTGGCTATCAACCTGTCTATGGAGGCAACCTGGCACACAGCCAGCATGCCACTGATAGCCTTAGTGGACTCCTCCATTCCTCTCTCCTGCTCGGACAGTGCCTCTACCATTCTGTCTGGTTTTCTGTGCACGTTTCTGCAGTTTTGCCAATTCATTAAAGGCCAAGAACAGGGGCTGGGGATGAATAAGTACTTGGGTCTCCCACACATTTGTACACATCAGATACCTGGGGCATGTCTTCTTTGTCCAGCTGCAGAGACATGTCAATGATGTGCTCAACAAATTGACCTCCCAAATCTAAGAATAGTCAAGGCGATAAAAGTCTCTGCATTGGTCAAGGGTTCATGTAAAATCTGAAGATTCAGCAGCTTCCTTTTCTTGGTTGGAGATGGAATTGAGGTTCTCTGACACTGGCATATTTGCTAGGTGTAGTTAGAGCCTGCATGAGAGACAGGGAATTAGTTGTAGAAGGTACATAAAAGTTTTATAAATTAAGATAGAGTTATCATTGATAGTAATGGGAGAGCAGCAGAAGAACACAATGGGGCTAGGTGGGTTGTTGTCTATTGTTACCCATCCCCATCCCCACATAACTCCACTAGTTCAGAGGAGAGGCGGCGAGAACTCAGCGAATGTTAGATCAATTAGCTCGGATCAGTAGTGGGAAAAATGCTAGACTGCATGATAAAATATGTAATAATAGAGCATTTGGAAGATAGTGAGAGGATCAGACAGAGTCAGCGTGGATTTACAAAGGGGAAGTCATGCTTGAGAAATCTGCTGGAACGTTTGGAGATATAACTAGTGGAGTGAATAAGGGGGAGGCAGTGGATGTAGTTTACTTGAATTTTCAAAAGGCTTTTGATAAGGTCCCACTTAAGAGATTAGTGTGTAAAATGGAATTGCTTGGGACTCGAGATCCTGTACTGGAATGGATCGAGAACTGGCTGGTAGACAGGAAGCAAGGAGGAGAATAAACAGATCTTTAACCCAGTGGAACGAGCTGCTAGAGGATATTTTTATTCACTTGTGGGATTTGGGCATAGCTGAATGGTCAGCATTGTTAGCCCATCCCATGGATAGCCAGGAAAAAGTTGCTGCTAATTGGCCCATACACTGGTTCTGGAAATATGCCTTGGTGAGAGGAAGGCTTTAATCTGAGACTTCCCACCACTACTTTACTTGCCACGCCTTCTCTCTGCCAAAGACTCCACAGGGCAGGCCCTCATTCTCCCTGCAGGCATTTGAGGACAGAGAAGGAGATTAACAATGGTTCAGGAAGTAAATAAAATGTCAAAATTTAAATTATTGCGACTGAAGATGAAGGGAATTGGGCTAAACCATGACAAGAGCGGCTGAACCCACTTGCCCTGATTGCGCTGGCCTCATTATCCTTCCCACTGACACCTCTGCCTTATAAGGCAAGGTAAAAACAATGACTGCAGATGCTGGAAACCAGATTCTGGATTAGTGGAGCTGGAAGAGCACAGCAGTTCAGGCAGCATCCGAGGAGCAGTAAAATCCTGCCCTGCCCTATCCTCACCCACCTGGTGTTAAGGCAATTCAAAAGATGCCTGATGTATAAAATTGTTTCGAGCAAACACCATTACAGCATGATAAAATTCGGAGTTTGTAGGAGATCTTCTAAAACCATTTATGGTTGTAAAAACATAAACAAACTATGGATGAAAGAAACTCATTGTTTCAGAAATACCACAGGTTGACCGCTTTTTCTCACAAGGGCCACAGAGGCTATTTCATCCACTAATGATTTCTCCACTTACACATAACTTATATCTGTAGATATAACTAAACTGATGTATACAGTTTTATTCCAGCCTGAGATAGAATAATTCTATATAATACGAGTTTTTATTCTAGCAGAGGGAAGGATCTTTAACAGCATTTTTAAAAAAATCTTACACACATATATATAAGCATAAATTGATTTCAAATGTTATTGAATAATTTTTATTTTTATTAGTAATAGTTCTTTTTTTTATCATAGACACCAATTTGAATGACCTCTGAAGGGGCAAGGGTCCTTTCACTGACAGAAAGTAAAGAAAATGGAGGCAGTATGGGCAACTCACTGACAGCAGCTGAGTCAGGGAGGCCTTGACTCAGATCTGTTCAAACTTTTCCCATCAGTGCATGATTACTGATCCCAATACTAAATATGTGAGTAACATTTCATATCCCATTGCAAATTTGCTGCTGGGGGACAAGAAGTAGTTTAATTAAGGATAAAATTCTAGGGTTGGCACAGTACCTTTCTGGATCTGGTCGAAAGGTTACTGACAATTAAAATAGTCTGTGGGATAATTTACTCTTAAATGTGTTAACCTTTATATCAGGAGAATGAATGCCTAGCGTTAAAAGTAACACCTATATCACTAAGGAGATGGGCATGACTGGAATATACCATTTTTGCCATGTATTGAAGGTAATTCCCTCCAGACCTTCAGGTAAACTGATAAAGTAGCTACTGATTCCAAAAAGTCTTTCATCTTAACCATACATTCTTGTCTGTGGTGGGGTTTACAACGACTTCTTTTCATCAGCACTGGCTGCATTTTTGACTGCAGACTGACTGGCTCATAGTTCTTCCTATCAATTTTCTTTTCAATTTGGTATCATCAAACAAATAAAAATCCAATTTTTCAGGTTTGTTTTTAAAGGATAATTGCCAGTATTGTGACGTGATTCAGCATGCTGGTCCTCAGATAGTCTTGTGTGCTACAGCAAGGAAGTAATTCCAAAAATCATAGGTGCCGAAATCACTTACTGAAATGTTTTGTCTGAGTCTCGTTATAACCCTTACTTTTAAGCAGTTTAATATTTTGATCCCTTTCCTGGATCATTCTTTTCATTATCCTGTTCACTATTTCAGAGTGCAAGCCAATTTAAAATTATTGTTGATGAATTTCCAGCTCTAGTTTTTAAAAAGTATATTGATAGTTATATATTAGTTCATTACCACATTTAAAGGTTTCCTTTTACTAATTTTTCACATAGCTGTTATGATATTGTCTTTAGTGGATGTTTTGTTACCGTAACTTTGTATTGGTACAATTACAATGTTTAAAAGATGTTTGGATAAGAACATGATTAGGAAAGGTTTGAAGGGATATGGGGCCAGGAGCAGGCAGGTGGGACTAGTTTAGTTTAGTATTATGTTCGGCATGGACATGGTTGGACCGAAGGGTCTGTTTCTATGCTTTATGATTCTATGACTCTATAACTGCTTTTGCAAAGTTCTTACAGCATTTTGACAGCTGTTGTTTCCTGAGCATCGACTACATTGTTTGTAATGAGGATTCCCGAAGGAGAAAGTGACAAAATGTTGAAGCAGTACCATCTCAGATATCATAAGGTGACACTTCCAACTGGTGGTCCCTCGCCAAATGGTGGAATATTTTGCTTTTAAAACACTCCTTAAAACTTATGTCCCATGAGTGAATTAAAGAAAGCATTATTTCTTTTGTTATACTTTCATTTATCAGACCGAATATCTTAGATTGACTTCATAGGGTTTTCCTGAGGCTCTGAAACTGAGTCATGGAATAGCTGCAGGTTTCCAATGTTGATTATAGAATCGGAAGAATTTCTAATTAAAGGAACTTGGAAGAGGTCAGAAGGCTGAAGTGGACATGGACTCCTGTGGCTCCAGAAACCATAGAAAGGAAACCTGAGAAGGCCTTTGCAAAATTATTGCCCTCTTTGACCTCCCTTAATACCAGCTTCCTCTTAATGAGGAGGTAAATAGCCCCAGCGGGGTGGTGGGCTGCTCAGCATTTGGCCCCTCACCTCTTAAGTGGAGAACCTTCTGACTCTAGCCACTTGAGTGGCTGATTGTGTCAAAGTGCCGAGACTGAAATTGGAGGCTGATCTTGACTTACTGTGCTGAGTCCCCCTGAGCGATGACTGTCTCTCTTGATTTGACTCAAGCCTGCTGACACTTATAACAAGCTTCCCTCTTTTGTGTCTGTGCTAAACAATACAGCAGGGCAGAAATACTATGAACATGGTAGCTCCAACTAAGGGTGCAAGGTTCAAAAAGGCAAAGAAAGGCAGAGATTCTGTGAGCATCCAGGTAGGCTCAGAATGAGCCAGTGATATGATAGCAAGCAAAGAGTTTGGAGATGAAAATCTGGCCGAATCCATGAGCTGAGTGCATGTTCCTGAATGGAGTATCCTTGCACAGCATTATAACAATCTTTGCTGGGACAGCTCGAGGTGCAACATCGAGTGCAGAAGCATTGTGTGTGTGTGTGTGTGTCTGCTGCCAGTGGGACATGTTGAGATGTTGATGCCTGGTGTTCAGCATGGAGTTCTTTGGAGCAAGCAGTGATCTGAAATCACCAGGTACCTGCTGTGACTTTCATGTTGACATTCCTCAATGTGTAGCTTGTTTGGAATGCTTGGTAAGATAGGATGCTGACTATTAGTGAGACAAGTTGTTAATAATATGCTAAACTAAGCAATAATCTCCCTTATTTGGCGACTGATCAATGCCTCGAGAGAAGTCTATCTTACTGCTTCTCAAAAGCATAAAAGATACAAGTGAGATGCTCCCAACATCAAGATGTATCTTGTCGGACATCTTGTCAGATTCTAACACAAATCCTGCCATAACCCAGATTGCTCAGGCAACTATAAGATGAGAACAACATACTGGAAAATGGAAAAAATATGTGAAGACGAACCAACAGGAAGATCAAAAGCAGAGGACAGGATGTAAATAGAAATTGATGGCAAAACTCAGCAGTTCTGGCAACATCTATGGTGAGAAAGTAGAGGTAATGTTTCAGGCCCAGGGACCCTTCTTCAAAATGCCAGAAGGAAAAAAGCATGTTCTGCAAGAGGACAGTATGCATCTAAATGCAAGAAGCTGGGTCACTTTGCACACAAGTGTTTAACTATAAAGAAGCAAAATAAGTTTTAAAGATGGCTGCTGGAGAGATTTCAACCAATGTTTCTGACAAATCATCCTAGGCCATACAACAAGGGAGTTGGTATTGTTTGATGTACAGATGATAAATTGTTTTTGACTATTAAATAATGACTGCACAAGGAGAGCATCGACTGAATGTGAAATGTTAGATACACATTAGTGTTGTATGCACATCCTTCATAGACTTAGCTGAAGTGGCTCAAGATGGTGACTGTACTAATTGTAACAAGGTCAGCTAGGCAGACCTCGTTGAATATGAATTCCCTGATTTGGGCTGTTATTCTGGTCCAATCAGAGAATCCTGGCTGACAGATGTAAACAGCATTGTCAGGAGCTCTGCTCACTCTAGGAGCCAGTTCTGGGCTAGCTGGGCCTGTGCATGTACTATGCACATATAAATAAAGGGTGTCTTGGTGATGGGATACTGGCCTAGTGACCCAAAGTGCAGCCCTCAAAGCTAACCGTAAGACTATGTAATGGAGCGATGCTTGACCAATGGGGACAAATGAAGCTGAAAGCACAATCAGATGTAAGAAGGAAGATTTGGAATTCCAAATATTCGACATTTGACAAAATCTACTCATCCCAACTGAAGCAATTCTAAAGATTGGATTGAAAACATAGCAAAATAGCTTTGCTTAAGCCAGTAAGACTGCTAAACAGATCCTAAAATATATTACAGAGATGTTTTTTATAGGACTTGGACGTCTTTCTGATGAATATCATCTCAAAATTGATAAGAATGTAAGAATAAATTAGCATCTGCTGGGAGCTTCTCTCAAGTGCTCTCAAATCCAGCCTTTAAACAAATATAGAAGAGCTGAAACAAAAGGGAATAATCAGGCAAGTGACAATTCCTACAGACTGGATTAGCAGCATGGTAGCAATGGAAGCAGAGAGTGAGCATAAGTCCAAAGGATCTCCATAAAGCTTCAAAGAGCTCTTAGTAACACATTCCCATCATTGAATACATTTTGCCACAACTCATTGATGCAAAGGTCTTTACTACTTTCGAAACCATGGATGGCTACTGGCAAGTACAGCTGAATGAAAGCAATTTTCTAACCACAGGCTGGATGCGATTGAGGAGATACAGAAGCGTTCAGTATTTCCACTGTTCCAGAACAATATTAACACAGTCAGCACAAGATAGTCAGTGAGCTTCCTGGAGTGAAAGCAATTGTGGATAATCCATTAATCTATGGAAGTGAAGAAATGATGGAAACAGTCATTGCAGACCATAATCAGAATCTCTTGTGACTACTGGAGAGAGCTCACTAGATGAATCTGAAACTTAACTAGAAAAGAATGCAGTAGCCTGAATAAAAGCAAAATATTGCAGATGCTGGAAATCTGAAATAAAAAGTGAAAATGCTGGGGAAACTCAGGTCAGGTAGCATCTGTGCAGAGAGAAATACAGTTAACGTTTCAAATCCAATATGACTCTTCTTCAGAAGAGATACCTGAGTTAAGTACATGGGTCATGTACTGACAGCAAAAGGACTCCACTCAGATCCTGACAATGAGACAGCTGTAGCAAAGATGCAGTGACTCACAGATGTGAAGGCAGTACAACGATTTGTTGAATATGTGGACTATTGAGAAATGCCCTTGCATAATTTGTGATCAGAGTGTGAATACCTATTAAAAACACTGCTAAGCATGTGCAGTCGTATTGGTATTGGGGCACAGAATAGGAATGATTCCTGCTGAAGGACTGTTGCTCAAAACGTCGATTCTCCTGCTCCTCGGATGCTGCCTGACCTGCTGTGCTTTTCCAGGACCCCACTCTTGACTCTTGTCAAATAAGCAAACTTAACAGCAAGATGCAAACCTCCAAATGCTACAGAAAAGTAGTGGTGAAAGGACAACCTGAAAACAACGAGGACATACGTGTTGCTATAAGAGATTTGGGCATAAAGGGTTGACATGAAAGCTCAAGATGTCATCCTATACAGAGGAAATAGCGTAATTACTTCTCATGAGATGACAAAAAAGGTGCTAAAGCGCATAAAAGTCTAAGAAGGCAAGATATGTGCATTACAGGGAAACCTGAGCCATAAAGGTATACTGAACTGAAAAAGGTCCTTTAGTCCATCAAGTCTGAATTGGTCAAAAACAACCACCTCACTACTCTAATCATATTTTCCATCATTCTAATCTCATTTTGCAATCAATGAGAGCAACAGCAAAACAATGAGATCAAGGGTCAATCACATCAGCCAGTGAAGTGCATGTAAAATGCAGCTAAAGAACTGCTTATGATCATATTATCTTATCCCAGCCAGACCATGGATGAAGCTGACAATAGGTCTTCTCACTCCCCTTGTCACCATTGACTACCATTCTGACTACTGGGTTTAAAACCAGCTAATAGCAAAGATTACCAATGAGATTGTAGAATGCCTGAAAGCACACTTCAGTCATTATGACATTCCAGACATTGTGATAAGCAATACTGGCCCTCAATTTGCAAGTGAAGAATTTAGCCTCTTCCTCAAGGTCTTGAGGAATTCAACACCATAACTTATCTGCACAATATCCACGGTCAACTGAAAGACTGATGCATTAGTGAAAATTACCAAAACAATCATTAAAAATTGGACAAATCCATCACAGTTTTGTATAAGGAAATCACTGAGTGTAGAAACACACTTACTAAAGGCATGGAACTCAGTCCATGCCAAAAACTGATGTTACACTCCACCTAAACTACTCTTCCAATAGTGAAAAACTACTGCAGCCAGGAAAGTGATAAGCATGAGTGGGAAAGTCAAGGTAAAATTACAGAAAGCCACATTTTACTTTGTCAATGATTTGGCAGTTTTATCAGATCTGAGTGTTGGAGAACCAGTCAGAATACTGGTTCAGTGCTCTCAACCAGGTCGATAAATCATCTTCAATGCCATAATCTTCAAATTTTAGGTTGGCTCAGTGGTCAGCGTTGCTGCCTCACAACACCAGAAACCCAGTTTTGGTGGCAGCGTTGGGTTACTGTCTGTGTGGAATTTGCATGTTCTCCCCGTACCTGAATGGATTTCCACTAAGGTGCTCTGGTTTCCTCCCACAGCCCAAGGATGTGCAAGTAGGTGGATTGGTCATGCTAAATTGTCTGTATTGTCTAGGGTTGTGCAAGCTAGCTGGATTAGCCGTGGTAAAGTATGAGGATAAGGGACCAGATCTGGTTGGGATGCTCTTAGGAGGATTAGTGCAGGCTCAGTGCGGTGAATGGCCTGTTTCTGCATTGTAGAGATTCTATGATTCCAAAAATCTTATGAGAAACATTATCAAATGCATTCTGGAACTCCCTCAAGTGCTTTAAACACTTCTTAAGAAAACTTTGATTAGGTTCACTAAGGATGAATCCGTTATGAATCCTTGCTGAATTGAAAACTTTCAAGATGTTCAGTAATACTATCCTTAATTATAGAAACTACAAATTTCCCAACAACCCATATTAGGTTAATTAACCTATAATTATATTGTCACCTTCTTTAAATATCAAAATGACATGCTTAATTTTCCAATCTAATCAAATGGTTCTCAACTTTTTGGGAGATTATAATCAGGCCAGATGCAATGTTCTCACCCATTCCTTGCTAAATCCTGTGATTGAAACCATTCAGGAATTTGTCACTCTTCAGTGCTACCAATTTTTTTCATTTTGTAATTTTGCTTTCGTTAATTTTGTTGATTCCCTGTCCCCAAATCAGAAGTTTAACAGATGTCTTCCATGCTCACCTCTTCCAATCTCCACTGCAAATACCACTCCACTACATAGCAATGATTTACAATGTCTGACATTTTCTTATTTTCATTTACAATATCACCATTAGTCCTGCATTGCCGCTGACTATTCTCTTTTTCCTGTATAATTGCAAGAGCAAATTAAATATTGCTTGCAGGTTTCTGACTAGTTTTCTGTAGCCCTTCTTATCTGGTCTGTTACCCTTTGCTGTTCTTTGTATCATTCTCATTCATCAGGATCTGTGGGTTTTTCTTTTTGACATTTTTTGCAGTCTAGTTCTTTTAATTTTACATTACCTTTTGAAGATGTCCACAGTATGGCATCAAGTTACTTTTTGAACACCTCCCACATTTTTTCCATTAAAAGAATTCATTTTCTTTTTCATTTCCCGGGGGTTGCCTTGCCTTTTCAACTCATCCACATTGCCTTGCTAAAGATGCTCTCCATCCTGTTTACATTCTCATGGAAGCCCAACAGTTTCTCCTTTCTTATTTCAGCAGAATTCCATTCATATGGAGCTGTGTCTTAATTACAGTATTGTGGAATGCTTTCACATATTTTAACATAAACAGTAGGACATTTAGTCACCTCCAAAACAAAAAAAAACAAAAATGCAGTCCATGTAATAAGCAAACTTCCCAATTATAACACACCTGAGCAGACTTGTTTTTTAAAACTTGAATTCCAATTGGTCAGCGTGGTTGGCATGGCGAGAACATTCTGTGCCAGAACTTGTAACTTGTTAAACTGTTATTGTATTATAGTTCTTGTAACAATGTTGTACCACTCTGTGTTGGTTGTTTAAACACAAAAAAAAACTGCAGATGCTGGAATCCAAAGTACATGGCCAGGAGGCTGGAAAAACACAGCAAGCCAGGCAGCATCAGGAGGTGGAAAATTGATGTTCACAGTGTAACCTTTCTTCAGGACTGGGGCTGGGTGGAAGGGGGAGCTGCAAATAAAGGGGGTGGCGGGGGCAAGGTAGTGAAGTGGGGATAGGTGAAGACAGGTTGAGGATACCACCTGGCTGGTCAATGGGAGGAATGGTGTGGAGGAAGCTGGTGTTGGACTGGGGTGGACAAAGTTAAAAAACACACAACACCAGGTATTAGTCCAACAGCTTTATTTGGAAGCAATAGCCTTTGGAGCACTGCTCCTTCATCATGTAGCTGTGAAACGTAATCAGAAGACACAGAATTTATAGCAAAAGATTACACGGTCATGCGACTGAAATGATATATTGAATAAACCTAGATTGCTGTGAACTCAGACTGGAGGTTGGCTAACGTGGTACCATTATTTTAAAAAGGTGGTGAGGACAAGCCAGGGAACCACAGTCCGATGAGCCTGACGTCGGTGGTGGGCAAATTGTTGGAGGGAATCCTGAGGGATAGGATTTATACGTATTTGGAAAGGCAACGACTAATTAGGTATAGTCAACATGACTTTGTGCATGGGAAATCATGTCTCACGAACTTGATTGAGTTTTTTGAAAAAGTAACAGAGGTTTGATGAGGGCAGAACAGTGGATGTGATTTATATGGACCTCAGTACGGCATTCGACAGGGTTCCCCATGGGAGACTGGTTAGCAAGATTAGATCACATGTAGTACAGGGCGACAAACTTACTGACTGTAACTCTTATGCTCGCATCCAAATCATTTATGTAAATGAGAAAAGTAGAGGGCCCAGCACCGATCCTTGTGACACTCCACTGGTCACAGCCCTCCAGTCTGAAAAACAACCCTCCACCACCACCCTCTGTCTTCTACCTTTGAGCCAGCTCTGTATCCAAATGGCTAGTTCTCCCTGTATTCCATGAGATCTAACCTTGCTAATCAGTCTCCCATGGGGAACCTTGTCGAACGCTTTACTGAAGTCCATATAGATCACATGTACTGCTCTGTCCTCATCAATCTTCTTTGTTACTTCTTCAAAAAATTCAATCAAGTTTGTGAGACATGATTTCCCACGCACAAAGCCATGTTGACCATCCCTAATCAGTCCTTGCCTTTCCAAATACATGTACATCCTGTCCCTAAGGATTCCCTCCAACAAATTGCCCACCACTAAAGTCAGGCTCATCGGTCTATAGTTCCCTGGCTTTTCTTTACAGCCCTTCTTAAACAGTGGCACCATGTTTGCCAACCTCCAGTCTTCCGAGACCTCACCTGTGACTATCGATGATACAAATATCTCAGCAAGAGGCCCAGCAATCACTTCTCTAGCTTCCCACAGAGTTCTCAGGTACACCTGATCAGGTCCTGGGGATTTATCCACCTTTAACCGTTTCTAGACATCCAGCACTTCCTCCTCTGTAATCTGGACATTTTGCAAGATGTCACCATCTATTTCCCTACAGTCTATATCTTCCATATCCTTTTCCACAGTAAATACTGATGCAAAATATTCATTTAGTATCTCCCCCATTTTCTGTGGCTCCACACAAAGGCCGGCTTGCTGATCTTTGATGGACCCTATTCTGTCCCTGGTTACCCTTTTGTCCTTAATATATTTGTAAAAACTCTTTGGATTCTCCTTAATTCTATTTGCCAAAGCTATCTCATGTCCCCATTTTGCCCTCCTGATTTCCCTCTTAAGTATACTCCTACTTTCTTTATACTCTTCTAAGGATTTAGTTGATCTACCCTATCTATATCTGACATATGCTTCCTTCTTTTTCTTAACCAAACCCTCAATTTCTTTAGTCATCCAGCATTCCCTATACCTAACAGCCTTCCCTTTCACCCTGACAGGAATATACTTTCTTTGGATTCTTGTTATCTCATTTTCCAGCCGTCCCTTTACCAGCAAACATCTGCCTCCAATCAGCTTTCGAAAGTTCTTGCCTAATACTGTCAAAATTGGCCCTTCTCCAATTTAGAACTTCAACTTTTAGATCTGGTCTATCCTTTTCCATCACTATTTTAAAACTAATAGAATTATGGTCGCTGGCCCCAAAGTGCTCCCCCACTGACACCTCAGTCATCTGCCCTGCCTTATTTCCCAAGAGTAGGTCAAGTTTTGCACCGTCTCTAGTAGGTACATCCACATACTGAATCAGAAAATTGTTTTGTTCCTCTCCATCTAGACCTTTAACACTATAGCAGTCCCAGTTGATGTTTGGAAAGTTAAAATCCCCTACCATAACTACCCTATTATTCTTACAGATAGCTGAAATCTCCTTACAAGTTTGTTTCTCAATTTCCCTCTGACTATTGAGGGGTCTATAATATAATCCCAATAAGGTGATCATCCCTTTCTTATTTCTTAATTCCACCCAAATAACATCCCTGGATGTATTTCCGGGAATATCCTTCCTCAGCACAACTGTAATGCTATCCCTTATCAAAAATGCCACTCCCCCTCCTCTCTTGCCTCCCTTTCTATTCTTCCTGTAGTATTTCGTCTTCACTGGCAACGGGGGTGGTACCAGGGGACTGGAGAGTAGCGAATGTTGTGCCCCTGTTCAAAAAAGGGAATAGGGATAACCCCGGGAATTACAGGCCAGTTAGTCTTACTTCTGTGGTAGGCAAAGTAATGGAAAGGGTACTGAGGGATAGGATTTACGAGTATCTGGAATGACACTGCTTGATTAGGGACAGCCAGCACGGATTTGTGAAGGGTAGGTCTTGCCTTACAAGTCTTATTGAATTCTTCGAGGAGGTGACCAAGCATGTGGATGAGGGTAGAGCAGTGGATGTAGTGTACATGGATTTTAGTAAGGCATTTGATAAGGTTCCCCATGGTAGGCTTATGCGGAAAGTCAGGAGGCATGGGATAGAGGGAAATTTGGCCAATTGGATAGAAAACTGGCTAACCGGTCGAAGGCAGAGAGTGGTGGTAGATGGTAAATATTCAGCCTGGAGCCCAGTTACAAGTGGAGTTCCGCAGGGATCAGTTCTGGGTCCGCTGCTGTTTGTAATTTTTATTAATGACTTAGATGAGGGAGTCGAAGGGTGGGTCAGTAAATTTGCAGATGATACGAAGATAGGTGGAGTTGTGGACAGTGAGGAGGGCTGTTGTCGGCTGCAGAGGGACTTAGATATGATGCAGAGCTGGGCTGAGGAGTGGCAGATGGAGTTCAACCCTGCCAAGTGTGAGGTTGTCCATTTTGGAAGAACAAATAAGAATGCGGAATACAGGGTTAATGGTAGGGTTCTTAGTCAGGTGGAGGAACAGAGGGATCTTGGGGTCTATGTACATAGATCTTTGAAGGTTGCCACTCAGGTGGATAGAGTTTGTAAGAAGGCCTATGGAGTATTATCGTTCATTAGCAGAGGGATTGAATTCAAGAGTCGTGAAGTGATGTTGCAGCTGTACAGGACTTTGGTTAGGCCACAGTTGGAGTACTGTGTGCAGTTCTGGTCGCCTCACTTTAGGAAAGATGTGGAAGCTTTGGAGAGGGTGCAGAGAAGATTTACCAGGATGTTGCCTGGAATGGAGAGTAGGTCGTACGAGGATAGGTTGAGAGTTCTCGGCCTTTTCTCGTTGGAACGGCGAAGGATGAGGGGTGACTTGATAGAGGTTTATAAGATGATCAGAGGAATAGATAGAGTAGACAGTCAGAAACTTTTTCCCCGGGTACAACAGAGTGTTACAAGGGGACATAAATTTAAGGTGAAGGGTGGAAGGTATAGGGGGGATGTCAGGGGTGGGTTCTTTACCCAGAGAGTGTTGTGGGCATGGAATGCACTGCCCGTGGGAGTGGTAGAGTCAGAATCATTGGCGACCTTTAAGCGGCATTTGGATAGGTACATGGATGGGTGCTTAATCTAGGATAGAAGTTCGGCACAACATCGTGGGCCGAAGGGCCTGTTCTGTGCTGTATTGTTCTATGTTCTATGTTCTATGTTCTATTTGTATTCTAGAACATTAAGCTGCCAGTCCTGCCCATCCCTGAGCCATGTTTCCATAATTGCTATGATATCCCAGTCCCATGTTCTTAACCATGCCCTGAGTTCATCTGCCTTCCCTGTGAGGCCCCTTGCATTGAATTAAATGCAGTTTAGTTTATTAGTCCTACCTTGTCCCTGCCTGCCCTGACTGTTTGACTCACTTCTGTTCTCAGCTGTACCCTCTCAGATCGATCTCTTTCCTCACTATCTCCCTGGGTCCCACCCGCCCACCTTACTAATTTAAATCCTCCCAAGCAGTTCTAGCAAATTTCCCTGCCAGTATATTAGTCCCCTTCCAATTTAGGTGCAATCCGTCCTTCTTGTACAAGTCACTTCTACCCCAAAAGAGATTCCAATGATCCAAAAATGTGAATCCTTCTCCCATACACCAGCTCCTCAGCCATGCATTCATCTGCTCTATCCTCCTATTCCTGCCCTCACTAGCTCATAGCACTCGGAGTAATCCAGATATTACTACCCTTGAGGGTATCCTTTTTAAATTTATGCCTAACTTCTCTATAATCCCCCTTCAGAATCTCAACCTTTTCCCTTCGTATGTCATTGGTTCCATACCTCCTGCTGGCCCCTCTCCCCCCGTGAAAATATTCTGCACCCTCTCTGAGACATCCTTGATCCTGGCACCAGGGAAACAACACACCATTCTGCTTTTTCTCTGCTGGTCACAGAAACATCTGTCTGTACCTCAGAGTACAGATTCCCCAACACAATTGATCTCTTGGAAGCCGATGTACCCTCGTTGCATTAGAGCCAGTCTAAATACCAGAAACTTGGCTGTTCGTGCTACGTTCCCCTGA
The DNA here is from genome assembly GCF_047496795.1 of Chiloscyllium punctatum. Taxonomy (NCBI): domain Eukaryota; kingdom Metazoa; phylum Chordata; class Chondrichthyes; order Orectolobiformes; family Hemiscylliidae; genus Chiloscyllium; species Chiloscyllium punctatum. The sequence continues at coordinate 127,066,963 of NC_092739.1, read as the reverse complement.
GAATCCATCACCCCTTACATTTTCCAAAACAGCATACCTGTTTGAAATGGGTATATCCACAAAAGACTCCTGTACTAGCTGCCTACCTCCCTTACCCTTCCTGGAGCTAACCCATCTATGTGACTGTATCGGAGACTTTCCCCCTCTTTCTATAACTGCCATCCATCACATACTGTTGCTGTTGCAAATTCCTCATCGCTTCTATCTGATTCTCCAACCAATCCACTCGATCTGATAAGATTCGCATCCAACAGTATTTATGGCAGATATAATCCGCAGTAACCCTTAAACTCTCTTTAAACTCCCACATCTGACAAGAAGTACATATCGCTGCAAAGGCCACTTTTGCTCCTTCACAATCTACAGACCCAGAAAATAACACCATCTTATTCCTCTACAAACACTGCCCCAGGTTAAATTAATAGCTATGGCTTATATTTTAAGTTTAATCAAGAGACTTATCTCCATAAACATATAATCAAGAAAGAATCCACTATACTCACTACTGCAGCCTTTCTCTTGGGCAGATTTAAAACAACAATTAACTTATCTGATTCTGTGCTGTGAACTTCGCCCAACAGTTCCTCCAAGATTAGTTGTGAATTTCACTGTTTGTTAATTTTCCCAGATGCACTCCGATGTCCAGCGATACACGAATTCAAACAGCAAAGGCGGTAACTGTGCAGGTTTTCTCTCTCTCTCTCTCTCTCCTGCACTGGGAATGTGGGAAGAAACCAGAGCACCCGGAGGAACCCCACGCAGACGGGGGGGGAATGTGCAAAATCCACAGACAGTTGCCTGAGGCGGAAATTGAACTCAGGTCCCTGGTGTTGTGAGGCAGTAGTGCTCAGCACTAAACCACCATGGTGGAGGGTTGTTTTTCAGATTAGAGGCCTGTGAGAAGTGGAGTGCCGCAAGGATCGTTGCTGGGTCCACTACTTTTCATCATTTTATTTCAATGATTTGGATATGAACATAGGAGATATAGTTCATAAGTTTGTAGATGACACCAAAATTAGAGGTGTAGTGGACAGTGAAGAAGGTTTACTCAGATTACCACGGGATTGTGATCAGATGGGCCAATGGGCTAAGGGGCAGATGGAGTTTAATTTAGATAAATGCAAGGTGCTGCATTTTGGGAAAGCAAATCTTAGCAGGACTTATACACTTAATGTTAAGGTCCTAGGGAGTGTTGCTGAACAAAGAGACCTTGCAGTGCAGGTTCATAGCTCCTTGAAAGTGGAGTTGCAGGTAGATAGGATAGTGAAGAAGGTGTTTGGTATGCTTTCCTTTACTGGTCAGAGTATTGAGTACAGCAGTTGGGAGGTCATGTTGCAGCTGTACAGTCCTCTTTTGGAATATTGTTTGCAATTCTGGTCTCCTTCCAATTGGAAGGATGTTGTGAAACTTGAATGGGTTCAGAAAAGATTTACAAGGGTGTTGCCAGGATTGGAGGATTTGAGATTTCGGGAAAGGCTGAATAGGCTGGGACTGTTTTCTCTGGAGTGTCGAAGGGGTGATCTCATAGAATTTTATAAAATCATGAGGGGCAGGGATATGATAAATAGGGGTGGGAGAGTCCAGAACTAGAGGCGTGGGTTTAGGGTGAGGGGAAAGATATAAAAGGGATCTAATGGCAAATGTTCCCTGCAGGTGTATATATGGAATGAACTGCCAGAGGAAGTTGTGGAGGCTGGTACAATTGCAACATTCAAAAGCAAGTTTTGAGAAGATTTGTAGCTCAGGTTAAGATTCTGGATGTAGGTTTGCTCACAGATCTGGATGGTTCATTTCCAGACATTTCGTCACCCTACTGGGTAACATCTTCAGTGGGTCTCCGGACAAAGCACTGCTGATAATTCCTGCTTTCTATTTATATGTGTGTGTGTCTTTGAGTTGGTGATGCCATTTCCTGTGATGATGTCATTTCCTGTCCTTTCATTTTGTAAATGACATTAGTTTTCCTTGTTGGCTGTGTAGTGTGTTCGTGGGTTTGTGGTCTACCATGTTGCCAAGTGGCCTGAGTAGTCTGGCAGTCATTTCCAAAATGTCTTTGATGTAGGGGAGAGTGGCTAGGATTTCTGGACATGTTTTGTCTCCTTGTTTGGGTTTGTTGCTGAGAAATCGGCAGACTGTATTCATTGGGTACTCATTATTTTTGAATACACAGTGTAGGTAATTTTCCTCTGCGCTGCACAGTTCCTCTAAGCTAGAGTGTGTGGTGGCTCATTGGAATAATGTTCTGATGCAGCTTCATTTGTGGATGTTGGGATGATTGCTTTGTCATTTACAAAATACCATGCAAGAACTGTAGCAAACACTACATTGGACAAACAGGCAGAAAACTAGCCACCAGGATACATGAACATCAACTAGCCACAAAACGACACGACCCTCTCTCACTAGTATTCACACATACGGATGAGGAAGGACACCACTTCGACTGGGGCAACACATCCATCCAAGGACAAGCCAAACATAGACACGCATGAGAATTCCTAGAAGCAAGGCATGCCAACCGGAGCTCTATCAACAAGAACACCGAGTTAGATCCCAACTACCTCCCCCTGAGAAAAAGAACGGGAAATGAAATCACCACAGACCCAAAGAATCCCAAACATATAAAAGAAAGCAGGAATTATCAGCAGTGCTTCGCCCGGAGGCCCTCTGAAGATGGAAACGTCTATTTGGAAACGTCTGGAAATGAACCTTCCCGCTCAGTGAGCCAACCTACATCCACATTTAAAAGGCATCTGGATGGGTATATGAATGAAACAGGTTTAAAGGAATATGGGCCAAGTGCTGACAAATGGGACTAGATTAGGTTGGGATATCTAGTTGGCATGTACGAGTTGGATCGAAGGGTCTGTTTCTCTGCTGTACATCTCTACGACTGTGACTCTATGACTCCATGTGGGATTAGAGTCTGTATCCCAATCTTGAGTCAAACTGGTTCTATTTCCAAAGTAGGAATTTATAAAATATTACATAGATGGACTGCCTACTGTGCGTTTTTGAGCAAAATAAAATGTATCTGCAAATATAATTCTGCAAATGCAAATTCACCCCATTGACTTATAAGTGTGTGTACGTGCATGAGAGAGAGTGTGTGTGTTTGTGTGTGTGCATGCTTGGAAAAGTGTGAGTGTGATGGACTGTAAGCCTGTGAGAGGGTGTGTGTGTGTGTGTGTACGAGCGAGTATGTGTACGAGAGAGGATCTGCATGAATGTGTAAGTATTTAAGAGTGTGTGTGTATGCGTGCTTATGTGTATGTGTGTGTGTGCGTGCTTGTGTTTATGTATGTGTGTGTGTGTGTGCATGTGTGAGAGAGCGAGTGTATAGTATAATTGGGTAACCTTAGTGTGACTTGAACCCAAGGTCCTGGTTGAGGCCATCCTCATGGGTACCGAATTTGGCTATCAGCCTCTGCTTGGCCACCCTGCGTTGTTGTTTGTCCCGAAGGCTGGTCACCTGAATATCCAAGCCGAATGTTCCTGACTGCTGATGTTTTCCCGACTGGGAGGGAGCATTCCTGACTGGTGATTGTTGCGCCATGACCATCCATTGTCGCAGAGTCTGCTTGTACCGTATCTCGGGGGATCCTTGCCAGCGGCGTATGAGACAGACATTGTTGGCCGAGTAACTGCCGTGTGCATGTTGGGTGGTGTCCCCACATGTAATGGTGGTATCCATGTCGACACTGTGACACACCTTGAAGTGGTTGCCATGACAGGGTTGAACAGTGTTGTGGTTGATGTTGTCCTGAAGACTGGGCAGTTTGCTGCAAACAATAGTCTGTTTAAGGATTGGTGTTTCTTTAAAGGTAAGGACATAGGTAAAGACTTGGCAAGATGCTCATCCTCATTGATAACGTATTGCAGGCTGCGAAGAACATGATGTAGTTTCTCCGCTCCCAGGGAGTACTGGTACATTGGTGAGACCAAGCAGACGCTATGACAACAGATTAATGCACACTGTGCAACAATCACCAGACAGGGGTGTTCCCTCCCTGTCGGGAAGCACTTCAGCAGTCAGGGACATTCGGCCTTGGATCTTCAGGTATCCATCCTCCAAGGCGGACTTCAGGACGTACAACAACACAGAGTGGCTGAGCAGAGGCTGATAGCCAAGTTCGGAATCCATGAGGATGACCTCAACGGGGTCGTTGGTTCATGTCATACTGCAGGTTACCCCATTGCATTATACTCTCTCTCACATATGCACACACACACAGACACTCTCTCATACACATGTTCCCTCTTGTACACATACACCCACCACACATCTTCTCACAGGCCTATACTCCATCACACTCATACATACATTTTACCAAACATGCACACACACACAAACACACACTCTCTCACTCACACGTGCAAACTCACATTCTCTCACTCATGCATGCACACACACATATAAGTCAATGGGGTGAATTTGTATTTGCAGAATTATATTTTCAGATACATTCTAGTTTGCTCAAAAAGCACACAGTCTTTCATTTCATAAATTCCTACTTTGGAAATAGAACCAGTCTGACTCAAGATGGGGATACATACAGATTCTAACTCACACCTTTAACACATTGTCTGAGCTGAGATGTCACTTTTTTTTATAAAACCTTAAGTTACCACGACAATGTGACTTAAAAGAAGTTCTGGGATTTAATATTAATGAACCAAAACCTGCAACCCATTCTAAAAGCTGAAAGATTTAACAGCAATCTAGTTTGGTCAATATATTATTTCAGTTGAATGGCACTGTAATCTTTTGCTATAAATTCTTTGTCTTATGATCCTGTTTCACAGCTACCTGATGAAGGAGCAGCACTCTGAAAGCCAGTGCTTCCAAATAAACCTGTTGGACTATAACCTAGTGTTGTGTGATTTTTAACAATGGGAGGTGGCTGGGAGGGGTGGAAGGGAGGGGCTTAGGGTTGGGAAGGGAGTGGGAGGATGGGAAGAGAGGTTATTTGAAATAGAACTCAATGTTGAGACCTCTGGTATGTAGGCTGCCCAGACGGAAGATGAGATGTTGTAGCAGTTAATAAACTGTTAATAAACATATAATGATTTCGCAGGACATATTGCAAGTGCACAGCTCAAACCTAAAAGCAATAGTCTTAGAAATGCTGGGGGCCAAAAACAGAAATTACTAGCAGGGAGGAAACCGGAGCACCCGGAGGAAACCCACACAGACACAGGGAAAATGTGCAAACTCCAATAGTGCTGACATCTTGGTGGTGCTGTGATGATTTTTGCAAATAATGGTTATTATTGTTGAGTCTGGCTTTCTAAAGTAACCGAGTCAGTTCTTCTCTAACACAATGGTTGCATTCTTGTGCAACCCACGTTACAGGAAAATCATGCTTTACAAACAGCACTTCAAGTTTTGGAGATGTAATCGCATTACAGCCAACACAGGTTATAAAAGTTCACTCTTTACAAACAGCGTCCCCAGTTCATCAATCGTGTTACACTGAATTTGCGTTGAGAAGACATGCGTTATAGCAAAATGACCTGTATTATGGAAGGAAAAATGATACAGCATCAAAAAGACAGGAGGCAACCTAGATAAATAATCCAATTAGGAATTAAAGTTATTGGAAAAGTTCAATAAATTTTCAAAAACATGATTTTTGGAGTAAAAAAGAAGACGTCATATTATACATTAGGCTAACTATATACCCTATGATTTACAGTATATTTTGAGGTATATTCTCTCCCTTGGTTTTTTTGTGGGCTATATGATCAGACTATTCCATCAGACTATTCCCAGTTGCAGGCACGACAAACTATACATGATAGAGAAACATGCTGTTCGCCCAACTAGTTCAGGCCACTGTTTATGTTGCACTTGAGGCCCTCCCATCTTTCTTCTGCTTTCATCTCTGGGGACACTATTAATTTCTTTATTCAAATTTCCAGTTAAAAGTGAAATTCAACAATATTTCACGTTTTGTGAAAACTAAAAATACCATTAACGAAGCACTACCAACACCTTGTAGTGTAAATTACAGAGACAAACTCCATGTTCCTACTTTCAACACAACTAAAAAAAAATTCACAGGTATATCTTAAACTATATTTTAAGTAGACGTTAAATTTTCCTACATTTAGTTCAAAGTACTTCTTAGCTCCTCAGGGTTTTACTCTGTACTTTTGCTTTCCTAACCTGATAGCTCTTAGCCTTAGGCTGTCTGTCAACGGTGTTTCACTATGAGGGAGTTTTTTTCCCGGAGAGATTCCTCCATTTAGCTGAAATTGGGAATGTAGGAAATTGGAGCACGAGATTAGGCCGTTAGACCCATTGATTCAACTCGATCACTGCTAATCTTCCACTTCAACACCATTTTCACATGCTATCTCCATATTCTTTGATACCTTTAATTTCTAAGAGCCAAAATATGGAAAAGATCAATGAAACTTCAAGTCTTTTTTAAATCTTCATTAATTTGGTCTTTTCGATACATGCATTAGCTTTCCTGCACAGTGAACCTGAGAGATACCTGCTTCAGCTCTCCTGGATCCTTCTAGAAGTAAAAACTCTCCCCCTTCAAAGTGCATCACCACAATAACATGAATCACATTGGCTTTATAGTCAGGGAGAAATATGAATTTTCAATTATCACAATCATAGTGAAAATAGACAACTGGTAGTCATCTTTCATTTGATATTCATACTTCAGATTTTCATGAGCTAAAAATAGACCTTTAAAAAGGACACTGACACAAAATGGCTATGATCAAGAAAATTGTATTTCTTATTTTACTGACAATTGCATAATAACTATACAAATTAAAAAATAAAAGATTACCTGCAATTATCTGACTTAAAATCAAGTGACACAGAATCCACAAAGGTACATCAACATCAGCCTTTGAGCAAAAAGAGAGTAAAGGTAAGATGAACTGATCATAAAAACAATACCTACAGTTCTTCCCTAACCTCTCTCTTGTTCTCTCTCAATCTCTGAAACCAGCACTGATCTGTAGGCAAGTTGGAAAGACCACCTTTCACCATGAAATCAAGGTTATCTGTAAGCGTCACTACTCAAGTTGACAAAGTAACAACTGAACAGAGCACAGAGAAAAACAGTAAACATGTACTCAGGTTTCATTCTTGCAGGATTCTTAAAAACTTTAAACTGCAGCTGCTTTTACCTTGTTTTCTATGCTATATACCCTTTATCTCATTTTTTATGAGCTTAATACCTGTGTTTGTAAATGTTTTATGTTACATTTGCTTATTTTTCTTAGGCTTAACAGGTTGTAAAACTCAATTAACCCTTGGAATTGGCTTTCTTTCATTTTTGATCTGGTGAACTAAGCTTACTTGAGGCATAATCACTATGAACTAAAAAAAATTGTACTCACCAATTGTGATTTAAAAAGAGATAATTGTCAATCACGTCACTTCACCTCTGTGTAATGCTATCCTTTAAAGCCCAGATCTCTTTTATCTTGTAAGATATGGTGGCTCAACGCTTAACACTGCCACCTCATAGCTCCAGGGACCCAGGTTTGATTCCACTCTCGGGTGCTATCTGTGTGAAGTTTGCACATTTTCCCCGTGTCTGCATGAGTTTCCTTTGGGTCCTCCTTTTTCTTACCTCAGTTCAAAGATGTCCAGGTTATGTGGATTGGCCATGCTACATTGCCCAGTGTCCAGGGATATGCAGGCTAAGTGGATTAATCATGGGAAATGCAGGGATGCAAAGATGGAGTGGGTTGCCCTTTAAAGGGTCAGTATGGATTTGCCAGGCTGAATGGCATGCTTCTGCACTGTAGGGATTCTGTGATAATTCTATGAAATGTAAACACTTTATACCTTCTTCCCAGAAAAACAATCTGAGCCTCCCTTTAACCTTTAACAATCACACCATCCGTATCTATGTCAAGTGGATCTCAGAAGAGGTCATTTTAGCCTAAATTGAAATATAATAAACTTGTAAATCTCAAATTTGCACAACTAGAGCCGGATCTATTATCATAACTATCTATTTCATCTCTCCTTATGCTTGTCTGACTTCCACTGAAATTCATCCATGTCATTGCTTCAACTACTTCAATGGATAGCAAGTTTCACATACTCACCACACTGTGTAAAGCAGTTTATTCTGAGTTCCCTGTTGAATTTCTTAGTGACTATCTATCGTGATGTCATGTAGTTATGCTCTTCCCCACAAGAGGAAACAGTGGGCAGGATAATGAAGGACGTAATTGCTCTAGAGAGAGATTGCAAGATGATTTACTAGAATGGCTGCTAGGGCTGGAGAATGGTAGCTACAAGGAGAGACTGCTATTTTTCTCTGCCTGGAATAGAAAAGGCTTGGGGAGTGACATGACTGAGGACACAAAATGGTGAGGGGTAGAGATAGCATTGACAGGAGGAACCTGTTTCCCTTGGCAGAGGGTTCAAAACCCAGTCATAGATTCAAGTGAAGTGGCAGAAAGATTGGAGGGGATGTGAGAAAATCTTTTTTATGCAGATGGCATCTGGAATTCGCTGCCTGAGTTGGTGATGGAGGCAACAACCCTAAACTCTTTCAATAAGTATCTGGACCTGCACATTAAGTGCTGTAAGCTGCAAGGGTCTGCACCATATACAGAAAGATGAAATTAGAAAAGGCATCTAGGTGTCTTTAGATCGGTATGGACAAAATGGGCCAAATGGCCACCTTCTGTGTTGTAGTATTTCTATGATTTGAATGTTCTGGGCCTGCTGAGATCTTTTAGAAAGGCAGACAAGGGCACTTAATTGGTTAGAGGTGAGGAAAACTGCAGATGCTGGAATCCAAAGTAGACAGGCAGGAGGCTGGATGAAGACAGCAAGCCAGGCAGCATCAGGAAGTGGACAAGTCGACATTTCAGATGTAACTCTTCTTCAGAGTCCTGAAGAAGGGTTCCATCCAAAACATTGACTTCTTCACCCCTGATGCTGCCTGGCTTGCTGTCTTCATCCAGCCTCCTGCCTGTCTACTAAGGGCACTTAATTAGGCAAGAAACAAAAAGAAAATCAAAAGCCCACAAAATGAATAATGCTTCTGGTTTTAAGCTCTCAGAAACTTTCAAGGTGGCCAGCTTTCAGGAACCTGTTCTGAGGTCTATAGATTGTGGATATTCATTAATATCCCAATCCATTGGAATTACATTCATAAATGTAATTTTTAAATCAAAAATTAGAATCATGTAGCAGCCTATTATATGTACTGGAAGTAGACTATGTCCTCATAAATCCACTGAGTACAGCCTTTGTCACCTTGTTAAAATTGTTTTATTGTAGTGTGGGCTGCAGTACTTGACATAAAGAGAGAGGCAGCAATGTTCATATAGAGATATTAGCCACATTCATGAAAAGTAGTGTTGACTTAAACAGCACAGAGACCTAACACCTGATAGCATCAGGAGAGGGAAAAACCAGTCATTGATGTAGAGGATAGATCTTGATAGAGTTGTGGTAGGAGAAGGGTCCAAAGAATGGTCTAAAGATGTCACCACACGGCTATCTCAACTGAAACAATGAACACTTTATCGTATATGTCTCTCCGTGGATCTGGACTTGCATGCCAGAGGTTCCAACCATTGAACCTAGCACCAGTCTTAATATTGTTAAGAATGGGAAAGAGGAGGAAAAGGAAGAGAAGTGAGCAGTAATAACAGCAAGTTCTGAAGCATGAAGCTCAGGGGATTGTAGTTGTGCAACAGCAAGGATCAAATGAAGAGGGAAAGCAGAATCTATAAAGCGGCCGGCCACTCAGCTACTTCTAGGTGATTGAATGATGGTGTAGGCTCGATCCTCATATGGTTAGGGAGTTGGTCACCTTTGTCTGCCACTACTGTAGGCAGATCTACAGCCTTCCTCTCTGTTTGGGAGGAGGTGCTATGTCTGTATTGAAGATCACAGTTGAACTGAACTCCTTCACCAACGGCTGCTTTCAAAGCTCAATTTTGGACATGTGGCATCACTCAATCTGCCTCCATGCATTCATGAATTCACACAAGAATTCTTGGAAAACCTATTTGGTTTCTCCAGTTCACTGTGGGCCAAATCAGCAAGATGCAAGAGCCACTCAATTTTCAAACATTGCTGATTTTGCTCAGGTGAAAGGGGCTTTCAATTGCACAGAATTAGTACTCAGAGTTCCTTGCCATTGTCCAGCCAGATTCCTGAACAGCTCCAACAACATTCAAGAAGCTTGACGCCATTCAAGACAAAGCAGCCTGCTTGATGTGCACCACATCCACAAACATTCACTACCACCACCACAGATGCTCAATAGCAGCAGTGTATACCATCTACAAGATGCACTTCAGACCATCTACAAGATGCACTGCAGACCAAGACTGCTTAGACAGCACCTTCCAAACCCACAACCACCTAGAAGGACAATGGCAGCAGATACATGGAACACGGCTACATGCAAGCCACTCACCATCCAAGCTTGAAAACATATCATTTTTCCATCAGTGTCATTTGGTCAATGTCCTGGAATTCCGTCCCTGGCAGCAATATGGGTCTGCCTACAGCAAATGGACTGCAACAGTTCAAGAAGTCAGCTAAATGCCACTATCCCAATATAATCAGGCAGGGGCAATAAATGATGGCCCAGCCAGTGATGCCCATATTGCTCCATCCAAGCAGCTTTTCTCAGTTAAGATGGCCTCTTGTTGCCATCCCTGAGGATTATGATGTCCCCATACTCGCTCACATCCTACAGGAGCAATTCCAGGGGCCAGTCACTAAATTTGAAGACTGACTTTGGTAACTTCTCTGTCATTTTGATGGCTGCCTGGAGGCAGGCTGCAATGTCTACCTGATGGTGCTGGGGCTTCAGAGAGTGAAATGCTTGCTGTGTGGCTTTCAAATATGGCTTCTGATCATTGGAGACAGAGGCTCCATTTGACATTTTACCTGTGAGAATTTTAAATAATGTAATTGCATAAGAAAACATGAGCCCACCTGCCCAAGCAGAGCAGCTTCTTGCTTTTCCAATGATGCATATGTTCAGTAGAGAATATTGCATCCATTGTCTCTGTATCTACTTTGTCAGAGCCTTTCATAACCTTAAAGATCTGTATTAGGTCAGTCTTATTTTTTCAAGGGAAATGAAATTCACCCTGTCAATCCTTCTCTGATTTGTTAATGTACAGATTTGTGCTATCAGCCTCATACATCTTCTGTATTGCGTCTGCATGCAGAATCTTCCTAGCCCCCGATTAATGGTTCAATTAAAGAATGAGGTCAAGGAATATTATAATTATGTATTAAATAATCGGCTATGGTATTAACAATATTAGTACTTACAATTAAATTCATTTTTAGCACAGGCTGACATATTACATGGGGAGAGATTGAAGGACATTTTCCAGATCAAAAATAATCTAATGATTTTTAAAAAACAAAGTTGAACTCATGCTGTTTACCCTCTTCAGTTTGACTTCAGTCATTTGTTCCTTGGCATAGGATTAAGTTTACCAAGGTTGTTCTCCTGGTGAGGAATATCACTCAACAAGCGCGTGATCACAGATACATCACTGAACACTTTGGGTCGATTCTGAGATCTATACTCTTAGCAAGTGAGGTTCCTGTTCATATGAAATTTTACTGAGACATTAATTAGCAAAAATGAAACTTTCACAAACTCTGGTCAATTGGGTTATAAGTTTAATAGACATCAACAATGTTTTGTTTGACTCCTGCTTTTTCTGTTAATGCAGCAATGTTGCTCTCAGATTATTCTTTATTCCCTCCTTTGTGTTGCTCTGAAGAATGAAGGAAGCTTTCTTATTAATCCCAATACTTCACTTAAAGGATGAAGTGAAAATCCTTATCTTTCAGATGTTAACCGACCTATTTGTATTTGCAGCACGACCTGTTTTTATTCTGGATTTCAAACATTCACACCCGTTCTTTAAAACGAATTTCACTAGTTTATGCCTGAGCAATTGGATGGAGTGGGGGAGGGGTGGGAGGAAAGAAGAAAATAGCTACACTGGTCCCATCCCACTGAGGCAGATCTTCTGTCAGCTGATGGTGGAGAGTCAAAACAAGAAGACTGATCTCAAACGCAAAGAGCGCTACAGCCTAATCATTCCAGTTCTCCCAAATGAGAGACAAAACCCAGCAGTGGGAGCTTTTTTTAAAACAAAAGCCCACATCACATTTAATTAGAAAGTGACACAAAGGTCCCAAAGGCTTGCATTGAATAGTTTTGGAGACACCTTTAGAAAAATGCAATAGAAACCATTATATCTCACTTCCAGAAAGGATAGATTACAGTCTTCCATCATCCTCACAGTGTTTGCAAGTTTAATAAAACAACAGATTTTTTTAAAAAGACTAAATAGAAAGTATCATAAATTTCCAGAAAAAAAACTTTTTTTAATGTAAAGGAGAACCCAAACACGAGTTTATGTACACACTTTATTAAAGGTAGTTTTTCATTACAATATGAGATGTCCAAACGATTTGCTTAACTTTAAGCAAAGGATGATTGGGAAAGGTATGTATACCAGGGATTTACTTAGTAATATTTATTCATGTTTAAAGCATCACTAATACCAAGCCTTTATTTTAGTATATATTGGAGTTATTTCAGAACCTATTTAATGAATTGCCTTCCTGCTCACTATTGGAAGTCAGTGATTGATACTGGTCAGTTGGTCACATGACAAAAAATTGATCAGTGCAGACTGCAATTTAGAGAAATCTCTCTAGACAGTCAGTTGCTAGGCAACTGTAGCCTTTGGTCAGCAGTGGTCAGTTAGTGTGTGAAATAGCCTTTGTCCCAAAGTGGGCAGTTGGTCACTGACCTCTAAATCTATAAATATATGTATAGATGCAACATATATAAATGTATTTATGTGTGGAGAGAAGTTAAATGCTTAAGGTGCCACATTCCTTTTCTCATCTTTTATCAATATTCCATAATAACGGCTTAACCTTTTAAGCAAAGAATTTTCAGCTCTTCTCAGAAGACAAAATGGATTTAGCCCTTCAAAATAGCATGAGCATCTTCAACTATGACAAAATGAGAAAATATTATTGACGTTGGGATATAAGGATTATTCTTCAGGTTGGTACACTGCATGAAATCTGTATTGAATAATAAATGCTAGTAGCAAGATATAGGACAGTAACTGAACAAAGAGATTCATAACACATGAAAATGGAACTTTGAGTATTTCATGACATCATCAGGTTGATCCTTAGATTCGTTATTCTTCTAAAATATATGTGTTAACAATTACTTTTGGAGAAAAGAAAGTAAATTGTGTAAACCTTTAATAAAACAGAAAATTTTAGAAGTAATCAGATTGGCAGAGATCTGGTGTACAAAACATATTACAAAATAAATATAGATGAAGAAAGCCATGCAACTAATTGCTGCTAGTTTTTTCAAAAAAACTTACCCACCCCTACAACTTCCATCAAAATGTCTAACTGTCTTTTATAAGAGTTCAGGTTACTTTCCCAGGTGAGGCCTTTCATCAGAATTGATTTACTATTTCTACTTGGTGAGAAGTGATTTGGTCACATTGCTGTTTATGTTCCTGATCCTGTTAAACTAGGGTACTTAAGATAAATATAGCTCCAAATGATGTAATGAAGGGATAATGAAGATAAGGTTGGCTTCAAAGGAGCAAACATGTCATATTGTTAAAATAATAATTGTAATGTTTTTATACAAGAGAAGATGTACCATGTATTGAGTGGATGGGCAAAAGCAATACACCATTGTTGAATGTGAAATTCATTCTATTTGCAAGGGTTACTTTTCCAACTGTGAACAATGTACTGCTTGATTTTCTCATTTTATAGAGAGGAATGTTATTGATATATCAGCAAGGAGATTTAATAGCTGAGAAATTAACAAAATCAATTAATTATTTGGCAGATTCCAAAAACAACCTAGTTGTTTAAACTGTTTGATTAGAAGTAACCACAGTTATGTGCTGCTGACTGCCTTTCTTCTGTATTCCTTGAAACATTTAATCAACAAAAATCTGTCAATCCAGAGCTTTATAATTTCAATTATCCCAATGTCCATAGCCATTTTGGGAAGTGAGTTTTGAGTTTGTACTAATCTTTGAGTAAAGAGTTGTTTCTTGAATTCGTTCCTAAATGATCTAGGTCTAAATTCAAGATAATTTCTTCCACCACTCCCTCCATCCCTCCTCCCTGACCAGAATTAAATAGTTCCTCTGTATCTACCCAATTAAATCCTTTAATCTTCCTCAATCTTCTAAACTCATGGGAATAGAAAGCAAAATGTGTGCAGCCTGGGCTCATAAGTTAACCATTTTACCTCCTGATGCCATTCCAGTGAATCCGCACTTTACCTCAATTCAAGATCAGTTCACCTTTCGTGATGTTTGATGTCCAAAACTGAATACACTGCTCCAGTTATAGTTTGATCAAGATTCTTTACAATTGAAGCAGCATTTTCTCACATTTGGATTCCAGTTCTGTTGAAAGAAAGACAACATTCCATTAACCTACTGATCTTGCTTCAGACCTGAATGCAAGCTTTCAGTAATTTAAGTTCATAAAACAGCTAAATCTATTTGTTCCTCCACATTTCCTGTCCCTCACTATTAAGAAAAAAATTTGGTTTGTCGTCGTCAGGTCCTGAATGGATGTTGTTATTTTGCTTTGACATTAACCCTTCCCCCATCTTAAGCGTGCAAGGCATGTGACCATCTTCTGTCTTCTGTTCATCCCTCACAGTGGCACATGAAAAATGTTTGATTAAAGTTTGATTTAAGATTAAAGTGTAAATCTAGGATCCCACATTCTTGTTAAATTTCCCCAGAAAATCCCGTGAATATGGAATAATGATCTAAATCAGGAGTAAGTCAATACACATAGCAATACAAAACAAAATGTGTATATTCCACTCTAGCTATGCAATAGGCACTGTGGGCTTCACATGAGTCAATTTAGTTCCAGCGGTCCACTTTCAGACTTCTATAGTACATGTATTGCGGATATTAATGAAGTGAGCTTGTGCAGACTGAAAAGTGGGTAAGAACAAATAGTAGTATGCTTTGTGAACACTGACTTGCAGATGTGACTGTAACAGACTTCACTACTGTATGTGGAAAACAAGAATATGTTCCAGGAATAGTGTCAAGTGACTTAGGATGACAACATTTTAATTCTGAGAATAATGCTCAAGGACCAAGATTGTAAATTGAAAGTTTATTCACTCATAAGGTTGCCACAAGTGAATATTCAATGATTTCCTAATACTGACACCGATAATGGTATTTAACTACTGCTGACAGAGGGGAACCTCACCTCAGTGCATTTGAAAAATCATGAATCCAGTCAGACAGTGGCAAATTACATTGCCAGATTTGTGCTCATATATGTTGTAATGAAGGTTCATAACAGCATTATTGTTAATTGAGAACTTTGATCTAAAATGGAGGAAAGTGTATTTTAGTTTTTTACGTCTGAGATTGTTTGACATCTTTTAAATATTATTTTGATCATTGTATTTAAGACAGCATTTGCATTTACAGGAAGTCATGTGTTTACAGCTAAATGACCAGTAAGCCATCTGGGATGATAATTGCTTGTTAACTTCCTTTTACAACACCAGCAAGAGAGAGAGACAGACAGACAGACAGGCTGACGAAAGGACCTACAAACAGCTTCTTGAAAGTGGGGTTATGCCCATAAGAACAAGGGTGCTCTTATTAACAGTCTCCAAGCAGTCAGGGTTGAGGAGAAGTCCTGATGTGCTTAGGAGTCAGTGAGAAGAAATCTCCAGAAGTAAAAGACTTTTGGGGATATCATAGAGTAAGATATCCTGAGATGAAGGAATCTATGTCGAGAGCGTAGTGCTGGAAAAGCACAGCAGGTCAGGCAGCTGATGAAGTGCCTATGCCCAAAATGTCGATTCTCCTGCTCCTCAGATGCTGCCTGACCTGCTCTGCTTTTCCAACACCACACTCTTGACTCTGACCTCCAACATCTGCAGTCCTCACTTTCTCCCTTTAAGGAATCAATGTTAGTTATAGTTAGCTAAGTTTAGCAGTTTGATTTGGAGCTTTGAGATGGAGAAATTATCTGAGCAAATTAGTATTGAGTAAAAATGTAGAAATTTCCTGAAAGGAAACTGACCAAGAAGCTTTGGCATTGTGATCAGGGTAACTGCTTATTGAAACTTCAGTGTCCATAAGAGTTTTGTTTGGATGAAAATGATGAATCTTTCTTTCTGATTTTTGTAATGAATGTTTTGAATTTTCTTTTGCTAAATGTACATTGGCAGCCTCTTGTGAATATGCTCAGTGACTGACCTCAGTGCTAAATAATTAGAAATTAGAGCTTAGAGTCTATCAAGCCAGACTTTACTCTGGGATCTGACTTGAGCAGTATTACCATTAGCGCTGATCATAACACTGTGAGAGCTTCTTACAGGATCAAAATTCCTTAAATTTAAGAATGTTAATCATCTTCATCACTTGAAGGCCATGAAATGTCCTTGGTAAGTCAAATTAAAGTGAATCCCAAGGATTTTTTTACAAAATTAGGAGCAAGAGAGTAGCTTTGGAAGGGTAGGTCTACTCAAAGACAAAGGAGTGAATTTATGCATGGAGCCAGAGGAAGTGGGCGAGGTTATTAATAGGTATTTTGCACTGGTATTCACCAAGGAGAAGGATATGAATGATTCTGAGATTAGGGAGTGGTATGTTGGTATTCCAGGTCATATCGCTATTAAGAAGGAGGAAGCGTTGATGTCTTTGAAAATATTAAGTCAGACAAATCCCCAGGGCCTGATGGGATCTATTCCAGGATACTGAGGGAGGCAAGGAAGGAGATTGCTGAGGCCTTGACAGAGATCTTTGCATGCTTTTTAGGCCCGGCTGAGGTTCCAGAAGCTGTGGGAATAGTCAATGTTATTCTTTTGTGTAAGTAGGGGAACAGGAATAACCCAGGAAAATTACAGGCCTATGAGCCTTACATCATTGGTAGGTAAATTATTAGAGAAGGTTCTTGGGGCCATGATTTATTCATATTTGGAAAAGGATGGACTTATTAGTATAGCTTTGCGCAGGATAGGTCTTTTGATTGAGTTTTTTGAGGAAGTGATGAAGATGATTGATGAGGGTAGGGCAGTGGATGTTGTCTACATGGACTTTCCTAATGCATTTGACAAAGTCCCTCATGATAGGCTGGTCCAGAAGATTACGAAAAGATCCATGGTGAGTTGGTAAGTTGGATACAAAATTAGCTTATCCGTAGAAGACAGAGCGTAGTTGTGGAGGAGTGATTTTCTGACTGGAGGTCTGTAACCAGTGGTATTACACAAGGATCAGTGCTGGGACTGTTGTTGTTTGTAATATATGTAATCGATTTGGATGAAAATATAGATGGTCTGATTAGTAAGTTTGCAGTTGACATGAAAATTGGTGGAGTTGTGGATAGTGAGGAAGGTTGCCAAAGGCCACAGCAAGGTCAGTTGGAAAGTTGAATATCAAAATGGCAGATGGAATTTAATCTGGACAGGTGTGAGGTGATGCATGTTGGGAGATCAAATACAAGGAGAAAGTATACAGTAAATGGAAGGACGCTGAGGAGCACTGTTATACAGAGGGATCTTGTGGTGAAAGTCCACAGCCCTCTGAAAGTGGGAACACAAGTGGAAAAAGTGGTAAAGAAGGCATATGGTATGCAAGCCTCCTTTGGCTATAAAAGTTGGCAAGTCATATTGCAGCTGTATAAAATTTTAGTTAGGTCACATTTGGAGTGTTGTCTGCGGTTTCAGTCACCATACTTTAGGGAGGATGTGGAAGCTTTGGAAAGGGTGCAAAACAGTTTTATCAAAAAAGGATGATGCTGGATTGAAGTCTACAGCAAATTTTGTTTCAACCTGCGCTTTCTGAACCATCATTGTCGATAAACCAACAAAAATTATATGCCTGAAATATCAGAGATTTATTGAATTATCATGATCTCCACGAAATCTGAATAGTTAGTTGAGCATGAGAGTGAGAAGACTCTCTGCCAGTGAGTTTTATTTAAGGCAAAGTTGCATCATTATTGAAGTGAGTTATGCTGTAAATAACATATAACAGTGAAGATACAAAGGCTTGGAAAAAATGTATCAACAGATTTAGGAACAGCGCCTTCCCTGCTATTATTAGGTTTATGAATGGACCTCCCATGTATCAGTGTCTTTTTCTGCACCTTCTCTGTAGCTGTAGCATTGTATTTGGCATTCTTTTCTATTACCCTAATGTATCCAGGTAAGGTATGATTTGTCTGGATAGCATGCAAAACAATAGATCTTGCTGTATCTCAGTACATGTGACAGTAATAAATCGAATCAAATCAGATAAAATTGAGTATACCCACTGCATTACATTTCTATTATTTAGTGGGTGTTATGTGGACCTCTTGATGAATCAGAACATTTGATCCACCCACGCACAGCTGGTCCAATACATGCCATTTAATAAAATGTCTGTTGTTTTTTTTAATCCAGTTTTGTGGGATGTGGGCATTGCAGGCAGGGCCGGCATTTATTGTCTGTCCCTAGTAGCCCAAGAAGGTGGTGGTGAGCTGGCAACTTGAACTGCTGCAGTCCACCTGCTGTGGGTTGACCCACAATGCCATTAGCGAGAAAATTCCAGGAATTTCCCTTGAAGGAATGAAGGAATGGCAATATATTTCCAAGAGAATAGTGCCCCTCAAAAGATCAGCAAGGCAGATTTTATGTGGAACCACAGGAGCTGGGGAAATACTAAACAAGTATTTTGCATCAGTGTTTACTGTGGAGGAGTACATGGAAAATATAGAATGTGGGGAAATAGATGGTAACATCTTGAAAAATGTCCATATTACAGAGGAGTGGGTGCTGGATGTCCTAAAACATATAAAGGTGGATATATCCCCAGGATCTGATCAGGTGTACACTAGAATTCTATGGGAAGCTAAAAACTTCATCGTTTTGGTAGCAGTTGAAGTGGGAGGAGTGACAGTGAGGACCAAAGGCCTGACGGGAAGGTACATTTAAAATATATAAACTTACCTCGTGTATAGGTGAAATGCACACTGAGCAGGAGTGGACAAGGGACTGCTGGGTAAGTGAGGCTTTATATGCGGGCAGTTGCTTTATCCGAAACACTACTCGGGCAGTGTCTCCCACTCATCCTTCTCCTGTAACCAAAAAAAGGTTTTGTGTGCCGGATTGATAAGGCAACTAGTTTCTTTGTTTCTTTTTTAGTTTTTCAGTTGTCTTGTTGGGAATTTAGAATAGTGGGAATGGAGGTTAGGGCAGTTGAATGTTCCTCCTGCAGAATGTGGGAGGTAAGGGTCACTACAAGTGCCTCTGCTGACTACATCTATGGAAAGTGCACCTAACTCCAGCTCCTCGAACACCATGTTAGGGAACTGAAGCTGGAGCTGGATGAACTTCAGATCATTCGGGAGGCTGAGGGGGTTATTGAGAAGAGTTACAGGGAGGTAGTCATGCCTCAGTTACAAGACAAAGTAGATGGGTTACTGTCAGGGGATGGAAAATGAACCAACAGGTAGTGCAGGGAATCCCCTGTGACTGTTCCCCTCAATAACAAGTATACCATTTTGGATAGTATTGGGGGGTGCTGGGAGAGCAACTTACCAGGGGTAACCAATGGGGTACATGTCTCTGGCACCGAGTCTGTCCCAGTTGCTCAGAAGGGAAGTGGGAAGACAAGCAGAACATTAGTCACTGGGGACTCCATAGTTAGGAGGACAGATAGGAGGTTCTGTGGTGGTGTGTTGCCTCCCAGGTGCCAGGGTTCATAACATCTCTGATCATATTTTCAGGATCCTTGAGGGGGATGAGTAGCAGCCCCAACTCATGGTCCACACAGGCAGTGAGAGAGATGGAAATTTAAAGCAAAAATTGAGGGAGCTAGGGTGGAAGCTTGGAGCTAGAACAGAGTTGTTATCTCTGGTTTGTTGTCCGTGCCACATGCTAGCGAGGTGAGGAGTAGGGAGAGAGAAGAGTTGAACACGTGGCTACAGGGATACTGCAGGAGGGAGGGCTTTGGATTCCTGGATAATTGGAGCTCTTTCTGGGTAGGTGGGACCTCTACGACGGTCTTCACCTGAACCAGAGGGGTAGGATCCTTGGGGGGGGAGGATCCTTGGGGTGGGGGTGGGGAATTCGCTAATGCTCTTCAGGATGGTTTAAACTTACTCAGCAGAGGGGTGGGAATCTAAATTGTAGTTTGAATATACAGGAGGATGAGAGTAGTGAGGTCAGAAATAAGGTTTCAAGGTCGCAAGAAGGCACCAGCAAGCAAGCAGTTGATTTGGAGTATGTCTACTTTAACACCAGGAGCATCCGGAATAAGGTGAGTGAATTTACAGCATGGGTTCATACCTGGGATTTCGATGTTGTGGCCATTTCGGAGACATGGCTAGACTAAAGTCAGAAATGGCTATTGCAGGTTCTGGAATTTAGATGTTTTAGTAAGAGCAGAGAAGATGGTAAAAGGAGGTGGGGTGGCACTTTTGGTCAAGGACAATACTACATTAGTAGAAAGGATGTTTGAGTACTCGTCTACTGAGGTGGTATGGGCTAAGGTTAGAAACAGGAAAGGAGAGGTCACCCTGTTGGGAGTTTTCTATAGACCTCCGAACAGTTCCAGAGATGTGGAGGATAGAATTGCAAAGATGATTCTGGATAGCAGCAAGAGTGACAGGGTAGTTGTTATGGGGGACTTTCACTTTCCAAATATTGCCTGGGAGTACTATAGTTCAAATACTTTAGATGGGTCAGTTTTTGTCCAACGTGTGCAAGTGGGTTTCCTGACACAGTGTGTAGACAGGCCAATGAGGAGCGAGGCCACATTTGATACTGGATTTGGTATTGGATAATGAACCTGGCCAGGTGTTAGATTTGGAGATAGGTGAGCTCTTTGGTGATAGTGACCACAATTTGGTTATGTTTACTTTAGCGATGGAAAAGAATAAGTATATAGCGCAAGGCAAGAGTTGTAGCTGGGGGAAAGGCAATTACCATGTGATTAGGCAAGATTTAGGATGCATAATATGGGGAAAGAAAATGCAGGGGATGGGCCCAATTGAAATGTGGAGCTTATTTAAGGAACAGCTACTGCGGATCCTTGATAAATATATACCTGTCAGGCAGGGAGGAAGGTGTTGAGCGCAGGAGCCATGGTTTACTAAGGAAGTTGAATCTCTTGTCAAGAGGAACAAGGTGGCCTATGTTTGGATGAGATCTGATGACTCAGTTAAGGTGCTTGACAGTTTCAGGTTAACCAGGGAAGAACTAAAGAGAGAACTCAGAAGAGCCAGGAGGGGACATGAGAAGTCATTGCCAGATAGGATCAAGGAAAACCTTCAGGATTTCCATAGGTATATCAATAAAAGAATGACTAGAGGAAGATTAGGGCCAATCAAGGGTAGTAGTGGGAAGTTGTGTGTGGAGTCAGAGGAGATGGGGAAGCACTTAATGAATACTTTTCGTCGGTATTCATACTAAAAAAAGACAATGTTGTTGAGCAGAATACTGAGATACAGGCTACTAGACTAGATGGGATTGAGGTTCACAAGGAGGAGGTGCTAGTAATTCTGGCAAGTGTAAAAATACATAAATCCCCTGGGCTGGATGGGATTTATCCTAGGATTCTCTGGGAAGCCAGGGAGAAAATTGCAGAGCCTTTGGCTTTGATCTTTATGTCATCATTGTCTACAGCAATTGTGCCAGAAGACTGGCGGATAGCAAATGTTGTTCCCTTGTTCAAGAAAGGGAATAGAGACAACCCTGGCAATTATAGGCCAGTGCGCCTTACTTCAGTTGTGGGTAAATTGTTGGGAAAGGGTTATAAGAGATAAGATTTATAATCATCTAGAAAGGAATAAGTTGATGAGGATAGTCAACACAGTTTTGTGAAGGGTAGGTCATGCCTCACAAACCTTCTTGAGTTCTTTGAACAATGGATAAAGATAACAGGTGGATGAGGATAAAGTGGTTGATGTGGTGCATATGGATTTCAGTAAGGCATTTGATAAGGTTCCCCATGGTAGGCTATTGCACAAAATACAGAGGCATGGGAATTAGGGTGATTTAGCGTTTGGATAAGAAATTGGTGAGCTGAAAGAAGACAGAGGGTGGTGGTTGATGGGAAATATTCATCCTGGAGTTCAGTTACTTGTGGTGTACCGCAAAAGCCTGCTTTGGGTCCACTGCTGTTTGTCATTTTCATAAATGACTTGGATGAGGGCATAGATCGAGGGGTTAGTAAATTTGTAGATGACACTAGGTTGGTGGAGTTGTGAATAGTGACGAAGGATGTTGTAGTTATTACAGAGGGACATAGATAAGCTGCAGAGCTGGGCTAAGAGGTGGCAAATGCAGTTTAATGCGGAAAAGTGTGAGGTGATTCACTTTGTAATGAGTAACAGGAATGCAGAGTACTGGACTAATGGGAAGATTCTTGGTAGTGTAGATGAGCAGAGGGATCTCGCTGTCCAAGTACATAGGTCCTTGAAAGTTGCCATCCAGGTTGATAGGGTTGTTAAGAAGGCATACGATGTGTTAGTTTTTATTGGTAGAGAGATTGAGTTTCAGAACCATGAGGTCATGCCACATCTGTACAAAATTCTGATGCGGCCACACTTGGAGTATTGCGTACAGTTCTGATCACAGTATTATAGGAAGGATGTGGAAGCTTTGGAAAGGGTTCAGAGGAGATTTACTAGGACATTGCCTGGTATGGAGCAAAGGTCTTACGAGGAAAGACTGAGGGACTTGAGGCTGTTTTCATTAGAGAGAAGAAGGTTGAGAGGTGAATTAATTGAGACATATAAGATAATCAAAGGATTAACCAAAGGGTCTGTTTCCATGCTGTACATCTCTATGACTCTACGACAGTGACAGCCTTTTCCTCAGATGGCGAGTCTAACACAAGGAAACATAGCTTTAAATTGAGAAGTGATCATTTTTTTACTCGAGAGTAGTAGGGACATGGAACACACTGCATGCAACAGTAGTAGACTTGCCAACTTTAAGGGCATTTAAATGGTCATTGGATTGGCATATGGGCGAGAATGGAATAACGTAGGTTAGATGGGCTTCACATTCACAGGATGGCGCAACATCGAGGGCTGAAGGGCCTGTATTGTGCTGTAATGTTTTAAGTGATTGCTGAGCCCCTTGCTGAGATATTCGCATCATTGATAGTCACAGGTGAGTTACCAGAAGACTGAAGATTGGCTAATGCGGTGCCACTATTTAAGAAAGGTAGTAAGAAAAGGCCAGGGAACTATAGACCAGTGAGCCTGACATCAGTGGTGGGCAAATTGTTGGAGGGCACCCTGAGGGATAGGATTTATATGTACTTGGAAAGGCAAGGACTGATTGGGGATAGTCAAACATGGCTTTGTGCATGGGAAATCATGTCTCACAAATTTGATTGAGTTTTTTGAAGAAGTAATGAAGAGGGTTGATGAGGGCAGAGCAGTAGCTGTGATCTACATGGACTTAAGCCGTTAAACAAGGTTCATCATGGTAGACTGATTAGCAAGGTTAGGTCACATGGGATACAGGGAGAACTAGCCATTGGGATATGGAACTGGCTTGAAGGTAAAAGACAGAGGGTGGTTGTGGAGGTTTGCTTTTCAGATTGGAGGCCCATGACCAGTGGTCTGCCACAAGGATCGGTGCTGGGTCCACAGACCCTTTGGTTAATCCTTTTCATCATTGATATAAATAATTGGATGTGAACATAGGAGGTACAGTTAATTTGTTTGCAGATGATTTAAAAAATTGGAGGTGTAGTGGACAGCAAAGAAGGTTATCTCAGAGTACGACGGAATCTTGATCAGATGGGCCAATGGGCTGAGAAGTGGCAGATGGAGTTTAATTCAGATAAATGTGAGGTGCTGCATTTTCGAAAGGCAAATCTTAGCAGGACTTATACACTTAATGGTAAGGTCCTAGGGAGTGTTGCTGAACAAAGAGACCTTGGAGTGCAGGCTCATAGCTCTTTGAAAGTGAAGTCGCAGGTAGATAGGATAATGAAGAAGGCGTTTGGTATGCTTTCATTTATTGGTCAGAGTATTGAGTACAGGAGTTGGGACATCATGTTGCAGCTGTACAGGACATTGGTTAGGCCACCTTTGGAATACTGTGTGCAATTCTGATCTCCATGATAAAGGAAAGATGTTGTGAAACTTGAAAGGGTTCAGAAAAGATTTATAAGGATGTTGCCAGGGTTGGAGGGCTTTAGCAATAGGGAGAGGCTGAGTAGGCTGGGGCTATTTTCCCTGGAGCGTCGGAAGCTGAGGGATGACCTTATAGAGGTTTATTAAATCATAAGTGGCATGGATAGGATAAATAGACAAGGACTTTTCCATGAGGTGGGCAAGTCCAGAACTAGTGCGTATTGGTTTAGGATGAGAAGGGAAAGATTTAAAAAGGATCTAAGGGGCAACTTCTTCAGACAGAGTGTGGTACATGTGTGGAATGAACTGTCAGAGGAAGTGGTGGAGGCTGGTATAATTGCAACATTTAAAAGATATCTGGATGGGTACATGGCTAGGAAGATAGAGAGGGATATGGGTCAAGTGCTAGCAAATGGGACTAGATTAATTTAGGTTACCTGGTTGGCATGGACAGCTTGGACCAAATGGTCTGTTTCTGCGCTGTACCTCTCCATGACTCTATGAGTCTAAGTCAGGGTAGTTAGTGACTTGGAGGGAAAATTGAAGCTGGTGGTCTTCCCATATATCTGTTGCTCTTATCCTTCTGGATGGAAGTGGTTGTGGGTTGAGAAGGTGCTGTCTAAGGATCTTTGGTAAATTTCTACAATGCATCTTGTAGATAGTACAACATGCTACTAATGAGCATCAGTGGAGGGAGTTGATTCTTGTAGATATAGTGCCATTCGTTGCATTGATATGCTGCATTGATCCAGGTAAATGGGGACTATTCCATCTCAATCCTGACTTCTACCTTGCAGATGGTGGACAAGCTTTGGGAAATCAGGGGATGTGTTACTCACTGCAGTATTCTAAGCCTCTGACCTCCTTTTGTAGCCACTGTGTTTCTGTGGTGAGTCCAGTTGAGTTTCTTGTCAATGATATGGATGTTGATAATGGGGGATTCAGTGATGGTAACAGCATTGAATGTCAAGAGGTGGTGGTTAGCTTGTCTGTTATTGATGATGGCCATAGCCTGGCATTTGTGTGGTGTGAATATTATTTGCCAACTGTCAGACAAGTATGGATATTGTCCAGATCTTGTTGCATTTGAGCATGGACTGCTTCAGTACCTGAGGAGTCATGAATGGTGCTGAACATTGTCTAATCATCAACGAACATCATCACTTCTGGCCTTATGATGGAAGGACGGTTATTGATAAAGCAGCTGAAGATGGTTGGGCCGAGGACATTACCCTGAGGAAATTTTGCAGAGGTGTCCTACAGCTGAGATGATTGACTTCCAACAACCATGACCATCTTACAAAGTGACTCCAACCACCAGAGAGTTTGCCTGCTGATACCCATTGACTCCAGTTTTACTAGGGCTTTGATGCCACACAATTGAATGCAGCCTTGAGTCAAGGGCTATCACTGTCACTTCACATCTGAAATTCTGCCCTTTTTTCCATGTTTGAACCAAGGCTGTAATGAGGTCAGGAGCTGAGTGGCCCTGGTGGAACCCAAACTGGGCATCACAGAGCATGTTATTGTTGAGCAGATGCTGCTTGATAGCACTGTTGATGACACCTTCCATCACTTTACTGGTGGTTAGGAGTAGACTGATAGGGTGTTAATTGGCTGGATTGGATTTGTCCTGTTTTTTATGTACCGGACTGTAAGGAAAAGTTGGATGAATGTGGATTGTTTTCACTTGAGTACCAGAGTTTAAGTGGTTACCAGGGTGGAAACTTCAAATACTAAAGTACGTAGGTTTACGATGAGAGATGCTAGTTAAAAGGAGATATAGGAGACAAGTTTTTTTTACAGAGAGGATGGTAGGTGTCTGGTACATGCTGCAAACTGGTACAAGCAGTTACAATAGCAGCGTTTAAGAGAGGCATTTGGACAGACACGCAAACAGACCGAGAATAGAGAAATACAGACCATGAGCAGGCAGGTGAGATTAGTTTGGAACGGGATCATGGTTGGCACAGACATGGTGGGCAATGGGCCTGTTCTAATGCTATACTGTTCTGTGTTTTATGTTCTATGTTCCAAAGGAGAGATAATACTTCAGAGGAATATTATGATTCCACTGAGGGATTTGATTTAACAAGAAGTCTTTGTTTAGTGCAAACATTGTGCAGAGGACAGAGTTGAAAGATATTTCACCTCACTTGAAGTGAAAGCTGTGAAGTTGAAGTGGCCAAAAGATGTTTGGACATTTTAATGTAACAGAATGTCCTGATAGGTACAGCTATGACTACGCACACCACTTTGTCAGAACTGTAATCTTCAGACTATGAATTCAGAGGGCAACACTCAATGCTAGAGCTATTCCCTAATGCTTATCAATTAACATTTTAAAATATAAGTTACTAATCAGACATTTGTAGAATTTGCAAGAAGAAAGAAAATGCTGTAGTTCAGTGATTTTGTTCATTAGAGTTCGAGAAAAAAATTGAGAATATGAAGGAAGCAATAATTATTAAGGAATTCTGAAATAGTATTCCAGGAATCTTTAAGACTGAAAAGTTACAGAGACCTACAGCACAGAAAAAGGGCTCTTCAGCCCATCACTTCCATGCTGGTCAAAGACTATTTTAATTACATATTACATGTGGCCCATATCCTAATATGTCTTGGTATCACAAGTGCACATCTAATTACTTCTTAAATGTAATAGGGATTTCTGTCTCTACCACCCTTATTGGCAGTGCTTTTCAGATTAAGAACAGCTTCTTCCCTGCTGTAATCAGACTTATGAACAGATCCCTCATTACTAGAATGGATCTTTCTCTACACATTCTCTATAGCTATAATGCTATACTGTATTCAGCATTATGTCTATTACCCTGATGTAGTTATGTAAGGTATGATTTCTCTAGTTAGCAGGCAATACAATACTTTTCACTGCATCTCATGTGACAATAATAAATCAAATCAAATCAAATTGGTACCAACTTTTTTCCTTGCATCTCCTCTGAACATTCTGCCCCTTACCATAAATTTATACCCGCCAGTCATTGGTTTCTCCCTACCTTATCTATGCCCCTCATAATTTTATATATTTAAATCATGTCCTCTCTCAACCTCATCTGCTCTAAAGAAAAAAAACCCAGTCTGTTCAACCTCTCTTCATAACTGAAACTCTTCAGCTCAAGCAACATCCTGGTAAATCTTGTACCCTCTCCAGAGCTATCACATCCTTTGTACAATGTGAATTCCAGAACCGGTGAATTCCTGATGTGGCCTAATCAACATTGTACACAGTTCCAGCATCACATCCCTGCTATTAAACTCCTTGCCTTGGCTAATAAAGGCACATATACTATATGCCTTCTTAGCCACTTTATCCACTTATCCTGATACTTTATCAAACTACTGAACATGCACAACAAGGATCCCCCTAAATGTTGGTGCTTCCAAGAGTCCTTTTGTTCATTTTGTATTCCTTTACTTTGTTTAGCCTAACTAGGTGAACATCAAATTTTAAAACAAGCATCAGACCTGATGAATACCAATGATATCTCATACAGACTGTTACATATGGGGAGTGGTCAAAATGGGAATCAATAGGAAACTGGAGAAATGCAAAGTCAGTGAACAATTAAATGGACACCAGAATTATAACAGGAAAGGTCAGAACCGAAAAGTGATGTGATAAGACCAATATCCTGACATTCTAAAATGAAATGGACACACTAAAGCCATTGCAAAACCAGGAATGCCTCATGAATCTTCAGAAGCGGAAAGGAAATGAATATTAAAGCCATGGCAGTGGTACAAGGGGAGTCTATCCTCTCATAACATACTAGGAAAGGTGAAATGGTTCAGAACATGGCTAAAGATTCTGATATTGTTTCAAAAGGAGAGGTATTTCCTTATTCTTCTAATTGGAGTCAAACCAATAAAGATATTGGGAGACTTCGAAGCAAGTTCATTGCTGATACTGACTTATCTGAGTTGTCTTCCAGAAGGATGATGAAGAAAAAACATGAATTGGAGGTACACATGGGTTAGGGTTAGGGTTAAGGTAAGGGTTAGGGTTAAGGTTGGGGTTAAGGTTACAAACCAGTCTTAGTATATAGCATTAGAATATAGAGCAACTTGGTATTGTAGTTGGAGTAGTGCAACAAATCCCTATAGAAGAACATGATTTTAATCTTGACAAATGACATGGTTGGTTAAAAGTACTGGACTCACCGAGGGTATTGGAACAACCAGTGTAAGTGAAAGAAACTAAGATGCTAAAACGGAACATCCTTGATTGTTTTTTGTTTGATTGTGCTGTGACTAGATCCATTCCTGGCATAAAGTAGAAAACCTGGATGATTGTGTTGTTCTGTTCACAAACAAAGGAGGTTAAATGACAATGTATACATTACACAGGTCATCCCATTTTGGTTCTCATAACGTGTGGATTTCCAAAAGAACTTCACAAAAGTACCATGAAATAGAAGCATGGCTATAGTTAGAACAGCCTAAATCAGGGAACAAGTAGCAGAATGAATGGAGAGCTCACTACAGTGCAAAAACAGAGAATGGGTTAAAGATCATTCTGAAGTCAGTGGAGAGGAAGAGGTATATGAGAGTAGAATTGGTTAGTGGGCAATGATAAAGTGGGGAGAGGATAGTCGATATTAATGTTGGAGGGTGTCTTCCCAAAGCAGTCCACCCTTTCTGATGCTGGGTTCCACGATTGGGCACAGTGTACCTGAGAGCAGGTTTCTACTGTCCACTCCACCAGGTGGACCTTGGTCAATGAACAGGCTTTACTGGTTGGTCTTTCACAATAACAAGTTCCCCACTTCCTTGTAAATTTCCAGCAGTGGTAGGGTGAAGTGCTGAGCTGACCAAAAGCCTCAATTGGCCTGCTTGAGCAGTGAGGCTTTCCTCCAATCTACCTACCAAGCGCTGGTATGTTAGAAAAGTCAGGATGATAATGGGACCTTTAGCCCATATCCTCCTACAGAAGATGTTTGGTATGCTTACCTTTATCAGTCAGAGTGTTGAGTACAGGAGTTGGGAAGTCATGTTGCAGCTGTACAGGACATTAGTTAGATCACTGTTGGAATATTGTGTGCAGTTCTGGTCTCCTTCCTATCTGAAAGATGTTGTGGAACTTGAAAGGGTTCAAAAAAGATTTACAAGGATGTTGCCAGGGTTGGATGATTTGAACTAGAGGGAGAGGTTGAATAGGCTGGGGCTGTTTTCCCTGGAGCGTCAGAGGCTGAGGGGTAACCTTATAGAGATTTACAAAATTATGAGGAGCATGGATACGATAAATAGACAAAGTCTTTTCCCTGGGGTGGTGGGAGTCCAGAACTAGAGGGCATAGGTTTAGGATGAAAGGGGAAAGATATAAAAGAGATTTAAAGGGCAACTTTTTCACACACAGAGTGGTACGTGTATGGAACGAGCTGCCAGAGGAAATGGTGGAGGCTGGTACAACTGCAACATTTAAGAGGCATTTGGATGGGTATATGAATAGGAAAGGTTTAAAAGGATATGGGCGAGGTGCTGGCAGGTGGGACTGGATTGGGTTGGGATATCTGGTTGGCATGGGCAGGTTGGACTGAAGGGTCTGTTTCCGTGCTGTACATCTCTATGAATCTATGACCTGGTCAAGCTGAACCCTACCTCCAAACTCACATGGAGGTGCATTAGGGAGGCACTAAATTCCTCCTACTGACCTTAAATTTCAGTTATTAAGGGGATGCCACCACAGTACTGGAGAATTACAAACATGATAGACTTGTTCAGGAATGGTTATGGGACAAATCCTAAGGTCACAGGCCAACCATTTTAATCTTAGTGTGGGAAAACATTTAGAAGATAATCTAAACAACATTCACAATTATTTGGACAAACACAGATAAACTAAGAAAAGCCAGCATGGATTTATTAAAGTCATATCTTGTTTAACTAACATAATTGAGTTTTTGATTAAGTAACCAAGATGGTAAATGAGGATAATGCGCTTGATGTAAATAAACTTGCAAAAAGCATTTGATGAAATGCCAAAAAATTATGAAGTTGGCTAAATGAAAGAAAGCACAGATAGAGGTAATGTGTTCATCATATTGGAAAATGTATACATAAACCCATTGCTTTTCTTGATAAATATTAATAACCTAGAATTGGGTGTATAGTTTCAAAATATGCTAATGATACTAAACTTGGAAGTATTGTGAACCACAATGAGGATAGCAATAGACTTCAAGAGGATATAAATTGCATAGAGGAAAGAATTGTGTCAAATGGAATTGAATATAGAAAGGTTTAAAGTAATAAATCATTTTGGTTGAAAGAATGAGGAGAAGCAATATAAATAAAGTACACAAGTTTTAAATCAAGGGTATATGCGCACAAATTACTGAAGCTGGAGGATGGTGTTGAGAAAGTTGTTAAAAATGGAAATGGATTCTGGGCTTTATAAATAGAGCAGTAGAATGCATGGGCAAGAAAGCTACAATTAATCTTTATATAACCATGGTTTTGCCTCAAGTGGACTAGAGGACAGAAGCTCGCGAAGCCCTTGAGAAAATCTGCTGTGGAATTGAATTGTGCTTGAGGCCCAAAGTCAACAGTTGCAATGAGGCAGGACAAGCTTTCTCAAGCTTTTGCAAGTGTCTGTGTGTCATTAAAAGGCTATCTTGCAGGAATTAAGTTCCCAGTGAATTTATCCCTGAGTGGAAAATAAGTACCTTCAGATTCCTGAATGTCCTGCAGGTGAGATAGCATATGTGCTGGACTGCGAGTAAGTGGCTGCTGCTTTGGGGAAGGTTGTTCGACCAGGTATTGATTGAGGTTAGTTGAGAGGAGTCTAAAGGGATATGGAGCAGGGAGGCACAACAAGAAAAGCAACCTGCCTGGGGGCACATAGTATCAATGTTTGCACACTCTGTAAGAATGCATTTGCCTTCACTTACCTTTGAAACTCTTTTATTAATTCATTCATGGGCTCGGCCAGCATTTATTCCTAATTATCCAGAAGATAGTTAAGAGTCGCCTATTTGCTGTGGGTCAGGAGTCGCATTCGAAAAGTGTAGTGTTGGTCAGGCAGCATCTGAGAAGCAGGAGAGTCAACATTTCGGACATATGCCCTTCATCAGGAATGTGGGTGGGGGGGGGGTGGGTGCAGGGGGCTGAGATAAATAGGAGGGTGGGGTTGGGACGGGGGATAGTAGCTGGGAAGGCGATAAGTAGATGCAGGTAAGAGGCGTTATTGTGATAGGTCAGAGGGGAGGGTGGAGCAGATAGGTGCAAAGGAAGATGGGCAGATAAGATAGGTCAAGAGGGCAGTACTGAGTTGGAGAGCTGAATCTGGGATGAGGTGGGGGAGGGGAGATGAGGAAACTGGTGAATTCAATGTTGACGCCGTGTGGTTGAAGGGTCCTAAGGCAGGAGATGAGGCATTCTTCCTCCAGTTGTTGGGTGGCTTGGATTTGGCAATGTAGGAGGCACAGGACTTGCAAGTCCTTGGAGGAGTGTGGGGAGGCTTTGAAGAGGTTGGCCACAGGACAGTGGGGTTGTTTGGTGCGTGTGCCCCAGAAATGTTTACTGAAACATTCCACAAGTTGGGGTCCTGTCACCCAATGTAGAGGTGACCACATTGGGAGCAATGGACATAGATGAGGTGTTTGGAGGTGCAGGAAAATCTCTGCCAGATGTGAAAAGATCCTTGGCGGCCTTGGATGGAGGTGAGGGAAGGTGCCAGTAACTACGAAAAATGGACTGTTCCACGTATCCAACAAAGAGGCAGGCAGAGCTGTGACCCATGTGGGTACCCATGACTACCCCTTTGGTCTGAAGGAAGTGGGAGGATTCGAAAGAGAAGTTCTTAACAGTGAGGAGCAGTTCAGCCGATCGAATGAGTGTGTTGGTGAAGATGTTCTGGTTGGGTCAGCGTGAGTGAAAGAAACAGAGAGCTTGGAGGCCTTTGCCATGGCAGATGGATGTGTATAGGGACTGGATGTCCATGTCCCCATCCCTATCTGTGTTCCACAGAGACTATTCCCTCCATGACTCACTCATTATGTCTACAACCCCACCAATCCACCTTCTACATCCGGCACCTTCCATTGCCGCCGCAAGAAGTGTAAAACCTGCACCCACATCTCCCCCCTCACCTCTGTCCAAGGCCCCAAAGGATCCTTCCAATCTGACAGAGATTTACCTGCACATCCAAACACCTCATCTACTGTGTCCATTGTTCCCGATGTGGTCTCCTCTACCTCAGGGAGACAGGACACCAACTCATGGAACGTTTCAGGAAACATTTCTGGGACACACACCAAACAAGCCCACCACCCTGTGGCCAACCACTTCAACTCCCCCAATGACATGCAAGTCCTGGGCCTCCACCATTGCTAAATCCAAGCCACCCGATGACTGGAGGAAGAACGCCTCATCTTCCACCTTGGGACCCTTCAAACACATGGGATCAACATTGACTTCATTAATTTTCGAATCTCCCTCCACCCACCTCATCCCAGTTCCAACCCTCCAACCTGACACCACACTCTTGACCTGTCCTACCTGTCTATCTTCTTTCCCACCTATCTGCTCCACCCTCCCCCTTGAACTATTACAATTGCTCCCCACCTACATCTACCTATCACCTTCCCAGCCACCTTGCTCCCAGTCCTGCCCCTCCATTTATCTCTCAGCCCCTTTCCCTCTCCACATTCCTAATGACAGGCTTATGCCAAAAACATTGACTCTCCTGCTCCTTGGATGCTGTCTGACCTGCTGTATTTTTCAGTGCCACACCTTTCGACTCTGACCCTCCAGCATCTGCAGTCCTCACCTTCTCCTACACCAGGAGTCACATATAGACCAGGCCATATATGGCAGCTTTCCTTCCCTAAAAAGTATTATTGTTGTAGTTCATTTGACTGAACTCAAATTTTACCCCCATCTGCCATTCTGAGATTCATACCTGGATCCCCAGAACATTAACCTGGCATTCTGGATTATTGGACTTGTGACAGGAGAAATTTAGGACTGCAGATGCTGGAGATCAGAGGCAGGAGTGTAGTGCTGGAAAAGCACAACAGGTCAGGCAGCATCTGAGGAGCAGGAAAATCAATGTTTCAGGTATAAACCCTTCATCAGGATTGATGAAGGGGTTTATGTCTGAAACATCAATTCTCCTGCTCTTTGGATGCTGCCTGACCTGCTGTGTTTTTCCAGCACAACACTCTCAACTTGTGAATTATCAGTACACCTCCACCTCCCCTTAATGAAGTCATGAAACATTTCCAGCACTGCTGTTAGTAGGTGATTGAGACTGCACTGGCTGTTTGAGCCTATTATCTCCAATACTCTTTACTCAGAACTCTTATATTAGATGACAAAGACTATGGCCCAGATTTTGAGCCTCCAACTCTTTCAGAATGCAGTTAGGTGGGATTTAAAACTGAAATCCACTTCTGGAATCACCATACCTATTCCTGATGCCTCCAAGAATTAGTAGCACAAACAGATGTACTTCTAACCCAGCCACTTCCACAGGCATCTCCTATAGTCGTGTCATTTTCATGGAGTCATTTCAGCTTCTCCATGATTCATGAGTTGTGAACTATAATTTGGATTAATGGACCTTTTATAAGTTAAAGTCAAATAGTTTTGTCAATGTTTCTCCCATGTCAATTCAGATCCCCCTAACTAACTTTTAGATCTTTAATGACCTCTCATGCTCACCATTTCCAACTTTCCAAATGGCTCCTTGTATTCCCCATGCCAATTCATGGCATTTTCCTGTCAATTTCTCCAGTATATACATGCTGTATAGAATCAATGAACCCTAAAGTAGCAATGCCATGTGAGAAGCTGCCATTTAGGATTTTCTTTAACAAATAACTACTGTTAGTAAAATGCTATAACAATGTCAATCAACTGGACCTTTACAGTATCAATAATGTAAGCTTGTAATTTAATAATATAAGCACTTGATATGTCTTTATCATATGAAAATAAGCATCAAATCATTGACAAAATAAATCACATTTTAAAAGTTTGTTAGAAAATTATTAAGCTGTTAATCAGACAAAACTTTCCTTTCTTTCCACATTAAGATTTTTTTATGGGAGTCTGGGCTCTCAGCCAAGCATAATAGTTTAATTAAGTTCTTAAAAAATTATGCTTTAAAAACTGAAGGCTTAATTATTGATGAAAATAAGGCCTTTTATTGTTTATATAACATGTTCGTGCAAGGTACCATTGATAAATAGAAGCTTGGAGTACCAAAGCAAGGACATTGTAATCAACATTTTAAAAAGCAATGATTTAACTTCAACTGAAATCGTGCATCTAAATTTGAATCACAAATTTAAGGAAGGATTCAAAGGTTTTAAAAAGAATGCTAAGGAGATTTACAAAACTAGTTCCAAAGGTGAAGGACTTCAAATGAATTGATTGATTGGAAATGCTGTGATTTTTGTCCTTTAAAGGCAAGAAATTTAAGGAAGGATTTTATAGAAATTTTAAAAATTATGAGAGATCCTGACAATAATAAGAGAGAAACTGTTGTTGAAACTTAGAAGACATTGATTTAAGGTAGTTTGCCAAGGAACCAAAATGGCCAAAGTCTTGTACAGCAATTGGTTAGGATTGGAAATACACTGTCTGTGAATATGATAAAGGCAGAGATAATTGGTTTTCAAGAACAGAATTAGATCAGCATTTGAAATGAAAAACATTTGGAAGTCTATGGGAAAGCAGGAGAAAGGGGCTCACTGATTTGTCCTAAAAATGGCATGTATATATACAATAGACAGAATAGTCCCTTTCTGTAATTTAACCATTTCATGATTTGATGATTTTCTCAAGCAAACATATGAAAATTGAAGCTCCATCTTTTAGATGCACATGATTATGCAAGAAAAGATGCCCGAGGATAGATCCTTGGGGATCACCAGAGGAAGACAAAAATGACAGATTGGCCAACATGAAAAGTGAAAATAAACTTGCAATGGAAATCAAATTCGACACAATATTTTTGCAATTATGTTCGAAATGAATGTTAGTGAAGAGTAATATGAGTCCTTTAAAAGTATTTCATGAACTCCTTGCACTACGTGTTTGAGGTTATAAGACAGGACAAAGGGGTTTAAGGAGAAGCTTTGTCATTTTGTTTTCCCGAATTTAAATGAGAGAAGTCTGGCTAAAACGATACAAGACACTAGTTACAAGATGCAAGAAAATATATACTTGCATCAGAGGCAGTCCAGAAACAAAACAAAACCTGATGCTGAAATCCAAAGTAGACAGGCAGGAGGCTGGAAGAACACAGCAAGGCAGGCAGCATTAGGAGATGGAGTGCCAATCCAGGGCAAGTTCTCTAGCTTAATCCCAAGTACAAAAGGATTGTTTTATGAGGAGAGGTTGAGTAGTTTAGACTGTACTCAATGGAGTTTAGAAGAATGAGAGGTATAAGATTCTTAGCAGCTTGATAAGGTAGACATAGAGAGGTTGTTTCTTCTTTTGGGACAGTCTGGGTCCAGTGGGCTAATGTCAGAGTGAGAGAACAGTGATACGGAGAAATTTCTTCTCTCAGCTTGTAGTCAATCTATTGAGTTCTTTACCACAGAGGGCAATAGAGCTTAGGTCAGTAAGTATTTTCAAGGTTGAGATAAACAAATCTTTAATCATTGAGGGAATAAAGGATGATTGGGAAAGACAGGAACAGTTGAGTTGAGGATTATCAGATCAGCATTGAATGGCAGAACAGACCTGATGGACCAAACGGCTTCCTTCTGCTCCTATGACTTATGGTCTTAAATCATGACAAGGTATGGCAGAGGATACTTAATCCCCTTAGTGGTCCAATTAGATCTTGTAGTCAATTTATAAACCAGTTGAGCAGTATACAAACACTGAACTGCATTCCACATACTTAAAATTGTGAAGATGATGCTTAATCTTGAGGAAATCACCAAGGTGTAAGAAAATAATTTACTGTAGGCAAGGGCATCAATGATGGACAAAAGGAAGTGGTCTTGATCAGTGACACTTGTAGTCTTTAATATATCTCTGTCTCCCTCTGCATACCATGGAAAATCTTGCTCTCAAGGCAGTTGTAATTGTACTTTCAAGATTCAAACTTCCATATCTTTGATATGTCACTTGTCATGATAATGTCTCCATCTTTTGATCTCAATTAGTGCCTCCTCTCTGCCTTTAACATTAGAGTTATAACTAAGCTGGCGTCTGTAATGTCCTATCTCTCAGCTGCTAGCTAGGTACCCAGTTAGACCCATTCAGATAATAACTCCTTTAGCCTTGTGAATAAATTCTATATATTACTAATATCTGAGTTAATGCTTGCAAGAACCAAAACAATTGGTGTGATATTTTCCGAAACTTTTGCCTCTTTTCCTTTGACTGACACAAAGGTTTATATATTCTTAGCATCTGCACTAAGTAGATGGGAAAGGATTAATCTTCTTAAATCAAGGAAGACAAGGTAGGGAAAAATCAACTAGGAGAAAGTGAGGACTGCAGATGCTGGACATCAGAGCTGAAAAATGTGTTGCTGGAAAAGCGCAGGAGGTCAGGCAGCATCCAAGGAGCGAGAATCGACGTTTCGGGCATAAGCCCTTTTTCAGGAATCCTTATGCCTGAAACGTCGATTCTCCTGCTTCTTGGATGCTGCCTGACCTGCTGCGCTTTTCCAGCAACACATTTTTCAGCAAGGTAGAGAAAAGTCAGGTTGTAAGAATCTGGCATTTACCATATAATGTGGTTGGGAAAGAGAAATGAGAAAGCAACAGGAATTATTGAGAAAACACTATATAACATCACCATAACATTGACTGAACTGCTTATAATGATGACCAACACAACCCTCCAGTCTGCTACCTGACATCCACCACAACTTTTCCTGCAAGAGTCAAGAGATATATTAATTAGTGTTTTGTCAGGAGTGTTTTCTGGCTTTCATGGTGGGACAACAGGTAGTATGTGACATATAAGTTGTGTGTAAGTGAGAGTTGTAATAATGGGTGAGCATGAAGAGACAATTTCCAACGCAAATCTGATCCAGCAGCATCTGTGGAGAGAAAGCAGAGTTAATGTTTTAATCCAGTGACCCTTCTTCAGAACTGAATGCAGGTAGGATAAAGGTCATACTTGTGCTGATGATTGGGTGTTGTGGGAAGGACTGAGTGGAGGGGTGGAGAAGGAGCCCAGAGAAAGAACAAAGAGGTAAGCAGACAAAGGGATCATTGATATTGAACCAGGGAAGAAGAGAAGCTCCATAGGTTATCATGGGGACTACAAGTAGTTGAAAACGGCTGGACTGTGCTGAAAGCAATGCAATTCATGGCAGTATCAGAGACTGCGCAAGTGGTTAACAGACGTGGAAGGCGGTATTCATGCTCTGAAATTATGAAACACGATATAGAGTCCTGAAGGCTGTAAGGTTTCTAAATGGAAGATGAGGTGTTGTTCTTTTGGTTTGTGTTGAGCTTCACTAAAGCACTGCAACAGACCTGAGACAGAACTGTTGACATGGAAACATAGTGTTTTGAAAAGGCAGGCAACTGGAAGCATGTTTACCCACAGAAAGTCTAAGTTCCGCAAAATGGTCACCCAATCTGCGTTTCATCCCCCCATTGTACGGGAGACTGCATTGTGAGCAGCAAATACAGTAGACCAGATTGACTGAAGTGCAGGTAAATCACTGCTTCTTTTGAAGCTGTGGCTGGGGCCTTGGATGGTGAGGAAGGAGAGGAGGTGTCTAGATGAAGCAGTGATTTACTGCCTTCAGGATTCAACATTAAGTTGAACAAAAAAACTGAAAGAACTGCGGGTACTGGAAATCTGAAATAAAAAGAAGTCTTAGCAAGTCTGGCAGCATCTGTGGAGATAAATCAAGTTAACATATCATGTCCAGTGACCCTTCTTCAGAACAAGGGTTCAGGAACAAGAACAACCCTTCTCTCCAGACATGCTGAGATTTTTGACCAATTTCTATTTATGATTGGGTTTAACAACTCCAGAGCATGAACATCTCCTTTCATGCCTATTACCTACCCCACCACCTCAGATCCTGTCATAAAATGGGTTGCCTTCACCACAACCAACCTATTTTCTATTACTCATGACCCTTCCTTTACAGTGAATGGATAGTATTGTCTTCAGTGTACACAGCTGTGGTCAAGTGGCACAAATACCATTAAAAAAAAGCTACATTGGACAAACTTGCAGAAAACTTACCACCAAGATACACGAACACCAACTAGCCACCAAAAGACATGACTGACTATCACTAATTTCTATACATACAGACACTTTAACTGGGACAATACACACATCCTAGGACAGGCGAAACAAAGGCACGCACGAGAATTCTTAGAGGCATGGCATTCTAACCAGAACTCCATCAGTAATCACATCAACTTAGATCCCATCTACCTTCCCTTGAAAAAGGAGTCAGAAATGATATCACCCACCTTAAGAAATCAAGACCTATGAATAGAGAGGCGGGCCAAACCACCAGCGCTTCACCGGAGACTCTCAATGATTATATTACCTAGTGAAGGTGACAAAACATCTGAAAACAAACCTTTCAGCTCAGCGAGCTAACTTACATACTTACCATATGAAAGTAGCATAAGCTGTCCATGCTCCTACAGACAGGCTACAACAAATGCTGCACATGCCCCATCTCCTCCATGCCTGAAATGGTACAATTGGGTTTCGAAGCCACAATCTTCATGTTAGTTTTTTTTAAATGTGCTGATTGTCTAGAAGGATTATTATACATTTTAAAAATTGTTATTATGACATTTGGGTGTGAGGATTAGATAGTATTTCTGTCTCCTCTATTATTGCTGTTGTCAGGTGTTACATAGAAACAGCATCATATAATAAAGAAATAAAGACAGATTGATTATTTGTCTAGAAATAGCGCATTTGCGCTACTATTGAATCAGTGAGCACAATGCATAGGCTAGTATCATGACCTACTAATGAAGGAGAATTTGGAGTTGAAAGTGCAATTCAGGGAGATTGTGTGCACACATCTCGAGGGAAGTAGGAGTTTTTTTTAAAATTCCTTACTGGCATGTGGGTATCTCTTATTGCCCTTCAACCATTTGGCTTACTACACCATTAGTCATAGGGCAGTTTAGAATCAACTGTTGTGTGTCTGGAGGTACAACTGGGGCAGGATTTCCTTCCCCAAATGTGGGCATTTTTTTTCCAAAAAATAGATTGATGCATGGTCGCCATCACTGAGAGCAGCTTTCCATTCCAGCATCATTTATGGCATTTAAATTCCACCAGGTGCAAAGGTGGGAGTTGAACTGATGATTCCAGAAACATTAGACTGACACTCAGAGTACTAGTCTGATGACATCATTACAAAACAACACTTTCCTCCCCCACCCCCATAATCATGACATCCTACATTAAATGCATACATTTAGAGTCTTTGTTAGAAAAAAATGTTTTACATGTTATTTTTCATTGGTATCTTCAGGTATGCGGCATGAATGGAATATTTTCCATGAGGTTGGAAGATCATTTTTGATAATGATCAAAATTTGCCATAATTTCTATTCATTGTCTGAGTGGTGAGGCTGATGTAACTAACATTAATTTATGACCCTCAGTCTTATACAACGTTTCAATGTCCCTTCAAGAGAAATGAAATATGATTAGCAGTCCTGTCTGAAATATTAACTGGGGTTATGGTGGTTTTTCGAATTGTTTGCAGCATGACTGAATTGTTGTCTTTTGCTGAGGGATATGCAGCTGGCTGCCACTTTGTTACTCAACACATTATTCACGTGGTGGCCCTTGAACATTTAAGTATAGCTGGGAATCGACAGTTTCTCTAATAGATGCTGATTACTGAAGGCATGGCTGCCAATGGCTGGGGAAAATAACTAGGAGATGGGCAAGATGTCTGAATTGCAGAAATTGCAAAGTTCTCAGAGGATGAGGGGAGGATAAGGAAGGACAGAGGCCATGGAGGAATTTAAACCAAGAGCTGCAGTTTTAAAATTGAGGCATTCCTGGACTGGGAGACAACGCAGATCATTAAACATGAGATGATATGTGAATGGAAGTTACTTCATGAGAGAATACAGGCAACAGAATTTTAGCTGAGCTTGAGTTACTGGAACATGGAAGATTGGATACCAGTAAGGTGGCCATTGGAATAGTCATGAGTCTGGAAGAACACAGCAAGCCAGGAACAATCAGGAGGTGGAAAAGTCAACATTTCAGATGTAACCCTTCTTCAGGACCAAGTGGATCCAAACAAAGGGAATTCATGGAATGCTTACAGGATGGCTTTTTGGAACAGCTTGACATGGAGCCCACAAGGGAGCAGGCTATTCTGGACCTAGTGCTTTGCAATGAACCAGACTTTATAAAAGATCTTAAAGTAAGGGAACCCTTAGGAAGCAGCGATCATAATATGGTAGAGTTCAGTCTGGAGTTTGAAAGAGAGAAGGCAAAATCGGATGTGATGGTGTTACAGTTAAATAAAGGTAATTATGAGGGCATGAGAGAGGAACTGACAAAAATAGACTGGAAGCAGAGGCTAGCGGGGAAGACAGTAGAGCAAAAATGGCAGGAGTTTGTGGGTATAATTGAGGACGCTGTACAGAGGTTCATCCCCAAGAAAAGAAAGATTATCCAGGGAGGGATTAGACAGTCATGGCTGACAAAGGAAGTCAGGAAATGTATTAAAGAAAAAGAGAGATCCTATAAAGTGGCCAAGAGCAGTGGGAAATCAGAAGATTGGGAAGGCTACAAAAACAAACAGGGGATAACAAAGAGAGTAATAAGAAAGGAGAGGATCAAATATGAAGGTAGGCTAGCCAGTAATATTAGAAATGATAGTAAAAGTTTCTTTCAAAACATAAGAAACAAACAACAGGCAAAAGTAGACATTGGGCCATTTCAAACTGATGCTGGAAGCCTAGTGATAGGAGATAATGAAATGGCAGGAGAACTTAACAAGGACTTTGCGTCAGTTTTCACAGTGGAAGACATGAGTAATATCCCAACAATTAAAGGGAGTTAGGGGGCTGAGTTGAGTATAGTTGCCATTACAAAAGAGATAGTACTAGAAAAGCTAAAAGTCTTAAAATTGATAAATCTCCTGGCCCCGATGGGATACACCCTAGAGTTCTGAGAGAGGTGGCTGAGGAAATAGCGGAGGCATTGGTTGAGATCTTTCAAGAGTCACTGGAGTCAGGGAAAGTCCCGGATGATTGGAAGATCACTGTTGTAACCCCTTAGTTCAAGAAAAGATCAAGACAAAAGATGGAAAATTATAGGCCAATTAGCCTAACCTCGGCTGTTGGTAAAATTCTAGAATCCATCATTAAGGATGAGGTTTCTAAATTCTTAGAAGAGCAGAGTCTGATTAGAACAAGTCAACATGGATTTAGTAAGGGGAGGTCATGCCTGACAAACCTGTTGGTATTCTTTGAAGAAGTGACAAGT
The DNA here is from genome assembly GCF_047496795.1 of Chiloscyllium punctatum. Taxonomy (NCBI): domain Eukaryota; kingdom Metazoa; phylum Chordata; class Chondrichthyes; order Orectolobiformes; family Hemiscylliidae; genus Chiloscyllium; species Chiloscyllium punctatum. Next base: position 127,025,310 of record NC_092739.1, on the reverse strand, counting down.
AGGTTAGACCAGGGAAACCCTGGATGTGGTCTATCTAGACTTCCAAAAGGCCTTTGATAAGGTGCCACACAGGAGGCTGCTGAGCAAGGTGAAGGCCCATGGTGTTCGAGGTGAGCTACTGGGATGGATTGAGGATTGGCTGTCTGACAGAAGGCAGAGAGTTGGGATAAAAGGTTCTTTTTCGGAATGGCAGCCTGTGGCGAGCGGTGTCCCGCAGGGTTCAGTGTTGGGGCCACAGCTGTTCGCATTATATATTAATGATCTGGATGAAGGGACTGGGGGCATTCTAACGAAGTTTGCAGATGATACAAAGTTAGGTGGACAGGCAGGTAGTACTGAGGAAGTGGGGAGGCTACAGAAGTATCTAGACAGTTTGGAAGAGTGGTCCAGGAAATGGCTGATGGAATTCAACGTGAAAAAATGTGAGGTCTTGCACTTTGGCAAAAAGAATAAAAGCACAGACTACTTTCTAAACGGTGAGAAAATTCGTAAAACCAAAGTGCAAAGGGATCTGGGAGTGCTAGTCGAGGATTCTCTAAAGGTCAACATGCAGGTTGAGTCCGTGATTAAGAAAGCGAATGCGATGTTGTCACTTATCTCAAGAGGGTTGGAATATAAAAGCACCGTTGTGCTACTGAGACTTTATAAAGCTCTGGTTAGGCCCCATTTGGAGTACTGTGTCCAGTTTGGTCCCCACACCTCAGGAAGGACATACTGGCACTGGAACGTGTCCAGCGGAGATTCACACGGATGATCCATGGAATGGCTGGTCTAACATATGAGGAACGGCTGGGGATCCTGGGATTGTATTCATTGGAGTTTAGAAGATTAAGGGGAGACTTAATAGAGACATACAAGATAATACATGGCTTGGAGAGGGTGGACGCTAGGAAATTGTTTCCGTTAGACGAGGAGACTAGGACCCGTGGACACAGCCTTAAAATTAGAGGGGGTCATTTCAGAACAGAAATGCGGAGACATTTCTTCAGCCAGAGAGTGGTGGGCCTGTGGAATTCATTGCCGCAGAGTGCAGTGGAGGCCAGGACGCTAAATTTCTTCAAGGCCGAGATTGATAAATTCTTGTTGTCTCGAGGAATTAAGGGCTACGGGGAGAATGCGGGTAAGTGGAGTTGAAATGCCCATCAGCCATGATTGAATGGCGGAGTGGACTCGATGGGCCGAATGGCCTTACTTCCACTCCTATGTCTTATGGTCTTATGGTCTTAGCACTGGGGGTGGGTGTAAGGGGGAACTGTAGATAAAAGTGGTGGTGGGAGTAGGGTGGTGAAGTGGGGATAGATGTTGACAGGTCAAGCGTACTACCTGTTTGGTTAATTGGAGGAATGAATCCAGCTGCCTGGCTTGCTGTATTCTTCCAGCCTCCTGCCTGTCTACTTTGCATTCCAGCATCTGCAGTTTTTGTTTTGTCTCTGTTGGAATAGTCATGTCTAGAGGTAAAATGATCATGGATGAGAGACTGGACAACAGATGGCCTGGGGCAGAGATGGACATGAATACTTCAAAAAACCAAAAGAAATGCAGATGCTCTAAATCAGAAACAAACACAGAAGTTGCTGGAAAAGTTCAACATGTCTGGCAGCATCTATGAAAAGAAATTGGAGTTAAGGTTTCAGACCTGATTACCCTTCTTCAGAACAATGACACTTTGAGTTTGTCTTTTGCTCCACACCATTAACTTTTTTTTAATGAAAATATACACTCATTCATTTCCTGCTCTCCTTAATAGATTAGCTTACCAGTTTACACTTGGCTTCAACTGCATCTGCCACCTGCTTGCCCATTTCCTTAAGTGTTGCCTCCAGACGTTTTGTTTTACAAACCTTCTTTGCTATTTGCTTAACTTTGCCTATTCATTTGTCCCCTTCCAAACCGAAATATATATTTCTTCCATATGCAACAGTTCTATTTTTTTTAATGCAGCCACTGTCATTCAAGTTACAATATATAACTTCCCTGCTTTTTTATTCAGAACTGAAATGCTAAGCATTTGCTAAGAGTTCATTAATAAAAACCTTAAGCTTGTCGGGTAAATAGAGGGAGACTATTCCAGTCACATTTAGCCTGCAGCCGGGGAATGGATGGAAGCAGCGCCGGTGCAGTGTGTATGTGGAGTTGTGGGGGGTTTCACAGAGCAACGCGACGTATCACCAACGCAACCACCTACCATTTCTGCATTGCAGAATTTTGACTCCGTCCATTTTTATTTCACATATAAAGCAGCACAATACATTGTCAATATAACCGACTTACTTTTCTCTTTTTCTTCCCCCTCCTTCTCTTGTTAAGATAAGCGAACAGATATGGGCCTGCTCTCGTTTTATTGTTGAGGCGTTGCACTATGAGGATCTGCAGGATGGTTCGTATGGCGAGTGTGCTGGGTTTGGTGATGTTAAGCGTCGCTCTGCTTATTTTATCGCTGATCAGCTATGTCTCACTGAAAAAGGATAACCTCTTCGCCACCCCACGATATCTAGGTTCAGCCGGCCCTAGGCTCTATATGTTACACAGTGGATTTCGGTAAGTCGAGGTGGTGGGGGGTGGGGGGGGGGGGAACATTTCGTTTATATGCTTATATATAGAAAGCCTTTGATCGAAATCAACAGGATCCATGCAAAATGAGACGGTCTAATCGGTTTGCGGCCCCGGTACCCGCTTTGCTTTCCAATCGATTAACCACTGGATTAAACTTCAAATAGCTCCAATAAAACAACTGCATTATGTTTTATTTTCACAAAGTAGTAATGGTATTGTTTGAAAGAAGCACGCAGACCCGTGCATCACTGCGGACGCAGAGCATCTCTCTGACATGTTCAGTCTTTCTGTGCACTCTAACTCCCCTCCCCCATCAACACAGCCCCTCTCCGGGCACCACGGTTGAACCGACGGTATGTTTTATCCACAGCCCACCCCCGTCTCGTTCCATGTAAAAGAACAGGTTGGGGTTGGGAGGAGGGCCGGGGATAGGGCTTAAAGGAATGGAATATTTCGGGGGGGTGGGGGCCACTAGACCAGACGTTTACGGGTTGTCCTCCTTTAGTGACTAAGATACAGCGGGGCTGTGGTATCGTGGCTGGACACACGCAGTGGTCTATCAGTCTCCCTGACTGCCGAGGCCTACAGGGGTCCCACAGAACAATCATCCCTCATTTCAGAGGGAGGGGATGGCTAAATGCTTCAGTCGGAAATGTTGCAGTTGTTTGTGTGTCCATATTAATTGTAACTGTTGGTCATAAGGACAGATATTCCCAATGCTGTACCCGTAAAATAAATAACATGTTTGTTGTTGTTATTGCCCTAAGGCTGCATTTGCAGGCAGCACTCACCCAGTTGGAAGAATTTGTGCAAAACATTAAAATTTAAAACAGAAATCGAGAACATTGTTCGGGCACATAATCAACAAATGTGCAAGTTCCTTTACACAAGGAATCTGATTTTAATTGATTACTTTTTTTGTAGCGTCTGTCTATCAGTTGTCTGGGAACCATTCAGGAATTAATGATTACATTCCTGACCTGAGACCTATTATCACAACGCGGATTTGTTTTAAAGAGCTCAGATAATCAGCACAGCTTTGTGCCAATCACCACAGTGTACATGAATATCAAGGAAAATTCGCTCTAAAAGTTCCTGTAATACAGGCGTTGGTTCTCTTACAACTACTGGAACTGAGATGATGTGGTGCAACTTTTCAAATATGCTATGAATATTTGTCCAATGCACTAATTCCATGGTGCTGATCGAAAGTTCATTGGGACACGCCGTATTTTGCATTTACATAGCCCCTTTAATACAGTCAAACCTTCGAAACCTATTCACAGAATAATCAGAAAAACAAATGGTGCGCAGACAAAAGAAACGTTTGAATGGGTATCTCAAAGCTGGGCCAATGAAGTGCGACCTAAGGAGCTTCTTTAATGGGAAAAGTTTTGTATGCAACATTCCTAAGCTTGTGGCCTAATGTCTTGACAGCGCAGAGGGGGCAGGGAAACCGGTATGTAGACGGCACCAGAATTATTGCAATAAGCCTCATTGCATTTAATAAAAGGGGAAATATCCAACCAGAGACAAATGTTTAACAAAGCCAGCATAGTAATTTAGTGTAAATCAAACAAATTTAAAATGAACAACTCAATTGGCAGAATAAGTAGTACGCTGTATTGGTCATTGTCAAAAGTAGAAGTGCATTTGATAATGGATAATCCATTTTTATTAAATTAACTAAATAAATTTAACTAGTCTGATCACCATACACTTCATGTATGAATGGTAGACTGGTTAGTTAGGATTGGTGCTGGATCCTCTACTTTTTGTCATTTACATAAATGATTTGGATACATAAGAGGTACAGTTAGTAAGTTTGCAGATGACACCAAAATTGGAGGTGTGGTGGACAGCGAAGAGTACAACAGGATCTTGACCAGATGGGCCAATGGGCTGAGAAGTGGCAGGTGGATTTTAATTCAGATAAATGCGAGGTGCTGAATTTTGGGAAAGCAAATCTTAGCAGGACTTATGCACTTAATGGTAAGGTCCTAGGGAGTGTTGCTGAACAAAGAGACCTTGGAGTGCAGGTTCATAGCTCCTTGAAAGTGGAGTCGCAGGTAGATAGGATAGTGAAGAAGGCATGTGGTATGCTTCCTTTATTGGTCAGAGTATTGAGTATAGGAGTTGGGAGGTCATGTTGTGGCTGTACAGGACATTGGTTAGGCCACTGTTGGAATATTGCATGCAATTCTGGTCTCCTTCCTATTGGAAAGATATTGTGAAACTTGAAGGGGTTCAGAAAGTATTTACAAAGATGTTGCCAGGGTTGGAGGATTTGAGCTATAGGGAGAGGCTGAGTAGGCTGGGGCTGTTTTCCCTGCAGCATCGGAGGCTGAGGGGTGACCTTAATGAGGTTTACAAAATTATGAAGGGCATGTATAGGATAAATAGACAAAGTCTTTTCCCTGGGGTTGATGAATCCAGTACTAGAAGGCATAGATTTAGAGTGAGAGGGGAAAGACATAAAAGAGACCTAAGGGGCAACTTTTTCACACAGAGGGTGGTACATGTATGGAATGAGCTGCCAGAGGAAGTGGTGGAGGCTGGTACAATTGCAAAATTTAAGAGGCATTTGGATGGGTATATGAATAGGAAGGGTTTGGAGGGATATGGGCCGGGTGCTGGCAGGTGGGACTAGATTGGGTTGGGATATCTGGTCGGTATGGACAGGTTGGACTGAAGGGTCTGTTTCCATGCTGTACATCTCTATGACTAAGACATGGGATCCAGAGGAAGCTAGCTACTTGGATACAAAATTGACTTGAAGATAGGAGACAGAGGGTGATAGTGAAGGAATAATTTTTGGACTGGAGGCCTGAGATGAGGTCTGAGTGTGCTTTGAGGCTCACTGCTTTTCATCATATATCTAAATGATTTGAGTATGAATATAGTTCATGAGTATGAATATATTTGAGTATGAATATGGTTAGTAAATTTGCAGATGATGCCAAGTGCAAAGGACAGTAAAAAAAATTATCTCAGAGTACAAGTGGACCTTGATCAAATGGGCCAATGGACCAAAGAGTGGCAGACAGACATTAATTTAGATAAATGTGCGATGGTGTACTTTGGTAAGGCATACCAGGGCAGGATCTATGCAGTAAATGATAGGGCCCTGGGGAGTGTTGCTAAACAAAGAGATCAAAGGCACATAGTTCCTTGAAAATGGAGTGACAAGTAGACAGGGTGGTGAAGAAGGTGTTTGGCACACTCGCCTTCATTTGTCACAACATTGAGTATATCATGTTGGGATATCATGTTGCTGCTGTATAGGACATCGGTGAAGCCACTTTTGAAATACTGTTTACATTTCTGGTCACCTTTCTAGAGGAAGGATGTTGTTAAATTGGACAGAGTTACAAGGATATTGCCAGAGTTTGACCGTTTGAGCTATAGGGAGAGGCTGAATAGGCTGGGGCTTCTTTCCCTAGAGCATCAGAGATTGAGGGGTGACCTCATAGATGTGTATAAAATCATGAGGGGCATGGGTAGGGTAAATAGCTAAGATCTTTTTCCTAGGGTGGAGGAATCCAAAACTAGAGGACATAGATTTAAGGTCAGGGGGAGGATTTAAAAATCATCTGTCGAGTAAAACCTTTTTACACAGTAGGTGATGCATGTATGGAATGGGCTGCCAGAGGAAGTGGTGGAGGCTGATGCAATTACAACATTTAAAAGACATCTGGATGGGCACATATATAGGAAGGGTTTAGAGTGATATGGGCCAAATGTTGGCAAATGGGACTAGGTCAGATTGAGATGTCTGTACAAGTTGGAATGAAGGATCTGCTGCTGTGATTTATGACTCCAAAAGCCCTTCATAAAAGAGGTTTCAATTATATAGCATATTTTACAATCATATGACATGCTCCAATGTTGACAGCCAGTGAAGTAGTATTCTTTTGTAATGCAGTACATGTACAGGAGGCAGAAAACCTGGGTTTTAAAGTCAGCATTTTTACATTTCCAAAGGTCTGCATCATAAAAAGAGCACACCAGGAAAAAAGCCCAGAAATGATTGTAACTAAATAAGTTTCAGAATTAGAAATTATCAGATCTGTTATATCTGTTGCATATATGGGCAAAGTGATCAAATCTGACTTGGCCACTGCCAACCCACAATCCTACAGTTAGAAATCAGCAGATGGTGAAAGGCATGGCATGGGGAAGCACGTGGGAAGCAGCATGAGAAGAAGAAACATTTGGCCTAGATTTAGATGGGGTGAACCTGACTGATAAATCCCCAGAACCCGTCTGGTTAAACTACAAATTAAGGAGGAAGTGGAACTCTGGAAATTATTTACTTAAACTTTCAAAAACTAATAATCCATGTAAAGATTATGTGTAACATTGTAAATAATGCGGCAAGATATGAGAATCCGGAGTAATTCTTAGAACAGGGTAAAAACAAAACCTGAATAAATATGGATCAGAAATTAGTCATCAGAGAATGAATGGCGGACTGGACAATGGCTCTGAAGGAGGAGGGTAAAGGTCAATGATTTGACAATGTAGAAAAGTAAATGAAGTTAACGCTTCAGAATACTCAGCAGGGCTGTGAAATCCAAGTCTGCTAAAAAACATCTCAACCATATATGCAAGTGGAAAGTCCAATTTGGCCTGGCATTGGATGGTATGTACATAAACGAAACTCACAAGATTGATCAGAGATATCAAGGAAGTCAACTGAAAAGTAGTCATAGAATCATACAACACTGAAAGAGGCTATTTGTCCCATTGAGTTCACAAAAATAAAGAGAGATGCAGGCTGCACAGTGAAGGTAAAATATGAAAAAATTCACCAAAGTTGAAAATGTTGCAAAATAATCCAGGTGACATGACATAGGTTTAACTTCGTACATTGAAAACATGCCAGTAAAAATTGTATTATTGAGGATAATCTGTTTAACTGGCAGAGTCAAAGACATGAGGAGTTTCAATATGCAAATCGGAGCAAGTGTTTGGCAACCCGTTCTATTCTTATGTTCAATTAACGAGTATTTCATTTTGAAAAGTTACAGGGGGATTCTCAGGGTCATCCATTAGAGAGATGAAGAATGGAATCTGTGGAGTACAACTCCGCCCTCCGGGAAAAGACATGGAATATCAGTGAGGAAATCTAAAGGAGATATCTCCTGGGGAGGGGTGGAAATGAAAGTAACTGACAGAAATAACTAAATTGCCCAAACAGTTAGTATCCAAACAGCATGGATGAGGGGTATTTTTTAAGATACTTCGAAGAAAGATTGATTATAATTTGCTGTGATACCGAAGGTGAGTTCGAGTACTTGAGTCCTCTGAACAAGCAATTTGTAGAATTGCCTCTTATAACCTAATTATAAACTTAATATTAAACTTTGTGTCAGTTTTTCACTTACATTTGGATAGCTCCATGGGGGATGGAGGGTGCTGCGAACATGCATTTCTGCACTCGTCAGCATAAATGATCAAATAAATCCTATTAATAGCTTAGCTTTTTTTTTAACAATCCTTGAAAAGTTCGTAACGAAATGAGGTATTTTGTGGATCGAGTGTTGTCAGTTCACGAGTGATTAAACTGAACGGGCAACGGTAATGGTGACTTCGAATTAAAACTTGGCGATTTTTCCCCCCCCTGCAGGTCACAGTTCTCTTGGAAATTTCTGGATCCTTCTTTTTTGCCAGCTGGAAGTGGCCTTAGTGACAATACTCGTGCCAACTCCGCGAAATGGACTTTCAACACAACATCCTTTTTAAAGCAAAGGCAAGTCACTCTGAAAGGCGTGAAGTTCCAAAGGGGCTATACCGGAAGTAATTCATTGCTTGTATTGTTTAACTGTCTTTTTTTTAACTTTTTGATCTTTTCATGCTACCTGTTCCCCCCACGCCACACAAACACACACACATGCCCTCGCGCTTTCAAATTAAACCAAAAATCTGATACAGTGCGGTTTGTATTATGTACAACAAAAGTGGTATCACCATTAGAAAGAACTGCCAGAAATAGCCTGTGAAGAGTGCCAGTGCGATATTTTACTATAATATCGGTAATAAGCATATTTTAAAGTTGCAAATTCACAAAGGGAATCTATTTAATACTTAAGACACGTTTTCCCTTCCCACCGGCTCTTTTTGATTCTTTTTTTAACTACATTTTGAATCTACTGAGTTTTTTTACTGCATTATTAGAGGTCTGTGCTCTGAATTCACATTCATTGCCATGAATGAACTGAACTAACTTGTTCTCTTTGTGTGTATGTGTGTTTTAGGAAGGACATCAGTCGCTATGTCGACATTTATAAAAATTTCACCTTGGTTAAGAAAAACGTGCGAGTAGGACAGTTGCTGCACTACGATTACTCTAACCACAAATACGTTTTCTCAGTCAGCAATAGTTTTCGATCATTGCTCCCCGACGTGCCCCCTATATTAAAGATGCACCACAACACATGTGCGGTGGTTGGGAACAGTGGGATACTAATCGGGAGCCATTGTGGAGCTGATATCGATAAAACAGATTTCGTGTTCCGTTGCAATTTCGCCCCAACTGAATCTTTTGAGAGAGATGTTGGCAAAAAGACGAATCTCACGACATTCAACCCAAGCATCCTCGAAAAGTACTACAACAATCTATTAACAATCCAGGATCGAAATAAGTTTTTCCTGAATCTTAAAAAGCTCGATGGAGCCATTCTTTGGATCCCTGCCTTTTTCTTCCACACCTCCGCTCCGGTGACAAGAACGTTAGTAGATTTTTTTATAGAGTATAGAGCACAACTGAAGGTCCAATTGGCTTGGCCTGGGAACATAATGCAGCATGTCAATAAGTGAGTATCTGTGGCCAAGGATGGGGTTTTTTTCACCAGAAATTTCAAAAAGAAATCGCAGGATGTTTCATTATATTTAGTCGATCTTCAGTTGCCTTCTTTGTGATTGAAATATTGCTGTGACCATTTTTCATTTTGAGCCATATCATAATGTGCGATGCTGAGGCTTGACAGGTTCTCCTTGTGGCAAGGTCTGGAACTAGGGGACTCGGTTTAGTAATGACAAATGGAGATGAGCAGCTTGTTCTCGCTGTCTTCCTCTGTAGGACTCCTTGTCAGAGAGCAGTGGAAGCAGGGCCGTTGAGTATTTTAAGACAAAAGTCGGTAGACTCTTGACTAACAAATGATTAAGTGAATCAAAGGATATTGAGATGGGTAGAATGTGGGGTGGAGGGTTGATCTTATCGAACGGTGAGGAGCTGAATGCCACTTAAAGTTCTTAGGTCTATTTAATTTGTCCCCTTTGATTTTTTTTCGCTGATTCGCCGCCTTGTTCCTGATTGGTTCAGTTTCTGTGCTTTCTTGAGTCATATTAGAGTCATTGAGATGGACAGCATGGAAACAGACCCTTCGATCCAACCCGTCCATGCCGACCAGATAATCCAACCCAAACTGGTCCCACCTGCCAGCACCCGGCCCAAATGATTCTGAACTTCGGCTATCCCCTCCCCCACAACTCCCACAGATGGATTAAAAGGCCGAAGCTAAATGACTATCGCTCCTTACCCACTGCACCGTTTGCACTGTTCAGTGACATTTAAAACATAATATACAATTTGATATTTTTAAATCTAAAAATAGTCACAAGCGTGCACACACAAATGCACACACTAGTCGTTGAGATTGGTCCCGCATTTTGCAAAGCAGGTACTTCACGTCATTGTTTTGCACAGTCTATATAGAATGGTTCTGGAGCCCTGACTCCCGGGTCATGCTGATCCTTTTTCTTATTCAGTCTCGTGCTCTAGCCTGTCTTGGAATATTCTCTTCAGCCTCTTGCTGTGTCCAAATACCCGTGCATCTTATAAAGTCATTCTATATTCACACTAGTGGACTCACAGACCTGCAGTTCAACCTCTGATAAGCGGGCAAGTCCGCTTGTCTCCCGGCCAAAAACTAAAATATTGCCGAGCATTTTCTCACCTTTTCTATTCTGAATACCATCTTCATTAAAACTATGGAGAAATTTACCTCAGAAAAGTGAAGTGGTCAAATCATTAACTGATTACATTCGTTTGTAATCTGTTGAGTTTTATTTACAAGAATAAATATTTCTCCAAGACGCTTTCATTCCCTTCTCTTAGCCATGTAATCCCCAGTCCCAATCCCAGATTTCATCTTTCACTCCTTCACCAGATCTTCATCTGGATCATTGCACCTCAGGACCGCACGAAGGCCAACGGTACTCATCCAGAGAATGAGCGACAATGTTGTCAAAGATTTGCAACATCTCTCACATGCGACAAGAAATGGCGTGAGTGACTGGTGTTTAAATAAAAACAGACAGGATGAGAGAAAGCCAAACAGAAATGAATATCGAGAATGTAAGAATGCAGAAGATAGGAGACAAGCTCGGAAAAAAAATATAAAGGGAGAAGAGTGGGAAAAAAAGTCACAGAGATGCAAGGACAGTAAATAAAGCGATAGGGTAGAGCAGATATTAAACGCCTAAGGAATAAAAATAGAACAGTAAAATTTACCAAGATAATTAAGTATTGTTCATGAAAGAAAATCCACGGATGATTGACGTTTTGTCATTTTTTTGTTACTCTATTGTTGAACAGATATTGGAAGACCAAACATCTATCCCCAAAGCGTCTAAGTACAGGAATCCTGATGTATACACTAGCGTCAGCCATCTGCGAAGAGATCCACTTGTACGGATTTTGGCCTTTCGCTTGGGATCCCAACACAGGAAAAGAATTGCCATATCACTACTACGACAAAAAGGGGACAAAATTCACAACCAAATGGCAAGAGTCACATCAACTACCAGCAGAATTCAAGCTGTTGTTCAAGCTACACAATGACGGCTTGACTAAACTGACTCTCTCACGTTGTGCCTCTTAATAGGATGCTTTTGAAGTGCCAAGTCATTCCTTGTTTTCATTCTTTGTTCAGTTTTTGATTCCAAATGCGTTTTGTACCCAATGCGTTAAGCTCTCTATAGGCGACGCTTCGTGATACATTGCTCAAAGTAATTCCAACAGCTGTGCCACTGACGTGTTCATGAGTTTTCGTGTACTGTGGTAGTAAAGCGTTTATTTTATATTGGCCGCAAGCGGTTAGAGCAGAATTTGGGGATGAGATGTGGTTCCCTTTAAAGATATTGAACTTTTGGCAGTTGTTTTTAGATGTCAACTCACGAACAGCAATAGCTGCTGTGTAGCTGCTAGTGGCGACTGAACGCGGACTGGCGATATTGGGCGTTCCCGAGATAGTAACGGGCGGCGAAGGTCACAGAATTCTCTAAACCCGGTATTTTAAAAATGACTCCTAATCGAATTAGACATGGATAATAAATGCTGGCCTTGCCAGAGATGCCCACATCCCACCATTGAATAAGTAAGGTGAGATATCTCTATGTTGAAGGCAATCAGGTAGTTTTACCAGATGCGTTGAAAAGTATTAAAGTCAGGGAAAATATGTTCCAGTGATTTCGCTCGAGAATTTTTGTTATCCGGCCTAATTCAATGGTACCAACGTCATAAAACCACAGTCTGCATGTTCGGTGTGCTCAGCACGGGAGTTATTACAATCAGCTTTTGGAGATTGTTTTTGTTATTGAACTTTTAGGTCAATTTCTTACATTTTAGCATTACACAGCTAGTGAGCTCCAAGCATCCTGTCTGATTTCAAAGACCGAGTTGCCCGTAGAATGAAGTGCAAACCTGCAATAATTAATAACCAATAAAAACAGTCCCAGCATGACAGGCTCGAGAAGCAGAGTTGGCAGAGTTTCGCTGAAAGACAGTCTCGTGAGAAGTACAATGAAAGAGGATTGCAAATGAATTGTTTATTTAAGCATATCCATAAATGAAAAGCATTTGGTATCTCTCAAGTCTGTTTATATACAATATCTTGTACGGTTGTCAAAGTGAACATGCGAGTCTTTTTGTATGTACGTGGCACAAAGTTTTTTAACCATCAAATGGACGGTAAATGTACTACTTTTGTACCGATACTTAAAAATAGACTTGTTTTATTTCTTTTAGAGCTTGAGGAGACAAATGAGTTTCGAAGTTATAATGAATACACTTCCTTTTGCTTGTTTAGTTGATCCATGTCCCTGCCGCCAAGTAAAAGCCGGGGTTTCAGTGAGAGGATGGCTCTTCATTCTTCACTCTTGTATTGCAAAATTCAAGAAGTCTGTAAATATTTTTTCTCATGCCTGCTATTGTTCATCTATACTAAATTACTTATTAACTTCTGTGAGAATTTTGCTTCAGTGGCGTGACCATTTGTTGGTAACTATATAAAGACGTTTGGAACAAAGCAGCGCGTACTCATTAATGGCAATATCGCCTCGAAAACATGACAAAATCTTACTTGTTTACCAAAACGAAAACTTTTGTGTTTGCAATCTCACGAACAATTCTACTTTGCTTAAAAGTTCCGATCATTCCACATGAGTTTCCATGGCTTCGGTCTCATGCAGTCCCGTGAAAATAAACAGGTTAATATATTTGATTTAGAAAAGTCCCGATACAGTGATTGCCGTGAGACCATAAGGAGTTTACCCCGAAATGAATAGCGTGATTTAAATTTAAAAAGCATCATTCGTTACCCGAATGAGTTGGAACTCTGAGGGATGTCGTTGCAAAATTAGAGCCGCTGTTCACATCTTGGCTAAACCGAGGCCTCTCATTGTTTCCATGTGGAAATGAAGGAGGGGAACACCCTGTTTAGATAAATGCTTTTACATTTGTGCCTACCTACAGACATTACAAGGGAATGCTTTCATATGTATTCGGAATTTGGACATTTGGGGGTTAATATGATATAACTATAAAATAATTAAGATACAGGTAGTTCACGTTAATGTAACTTTAGGCCATAAATTAGCTGTACGAATTACGCTATCCCTCTCTATGTCGAACTCTAAATATGCACACAACATAGAAGGAATTATTCAATTTGTGAACATTTCAATCGTGCATTTCCACTCCCCGTTTAGGCGCCCGGCTTGTGTTTGACCGCCCCTCCAAAGTTAATGTAGTTTGGAAAGTTAGACTCCTAATTATTTTATTTATTTTCCAACACATTTCCACTTGCTGTTAATCTCACTGCGGGAGTTGAGGAACAATCCTGACTATTCCTTTCCCTCAGTTCAATTTTTGATCTACTGAGTCAACGGCGGTCATTTGATCAACTTTATTTTTAAAACTTCCATGTCATTAAAAAGGTTTCCGCCTACAACCACCCGCACCAGCTTTCAGAATGTGTGACCCTTCAGAATGCCCGAATCAGAAACAGTTTCCCCTTTTCCGTACTATTAAAAAATATTTGACCAACTGCTCAAAAAATCATTATTATACGTCCCGCGGAACAAGCCATGCAAATTAAATAATATCAAATAACAAAAGAAATAATATGGAACTATTTATTAAAACCAGAATATTTCCTCTACCGCACATATTTGCCTTAATTATGCTTAGAGTCATATACCAAATTTACAAAGAATTTCATAAGTGCTATTTTGGACATTTGACCGGACCCAGCAAGTCTACATTCTACTCCACTATTTATATTCCTCTCATTACGAAAACCAAATGATTATTTTCCATGAAAATCCATCTCACTTCGTATAGGCTGACATTTCAGGAAATGTCTCCCAAAACACTTATTCATTACACGTATTTTAATGAATAGTACATGATACAGTTTAATAAAAACGGCACGAAGATGGACTCCCCATTATTACCACAGAACAACAGGTGAACAAGGCCTTGTAATCAGAAACAGAAATTGCTGGAAAAACTCAGCAGATCTGGCAGCATCTGTGGTGAGGGATCAGAGCTAACGTTTCGGGTCGAGTGAGCATTCCTCAGAACATCTTTATAATCTTACCCTTACCAACAAACTACGTTGTTTACACATATTTTCCGATGCCTGTGGGTGATATATACGTTCAACTCTTTTTTGTCTACTGAGCTCTTCAAATGTATCTACAAAGATCTTGTTCCGGATTGGGAGGATGACTTGCCTCAACAGAATTTGTTTAAAGTTCCAATCACTTTCACTGATTGCGAACGTGCAGATTAACACTTTAATAGATTAAAACTGCAGCATGAGGGACCAGCATCGCGAAAGTTCACTCTGTTTGCGATTGTGCATGTTTAATGTTCTCGTTGACAACAATACGAAAAGAGGGAGGGAGAATTACAGCACTTCCAGAAAGAGAGAAGTTGGCCGCATAGACTGGCGAAAGTGAGCAAACTGTTCAGCGTTGTACCCACCCGCAGTATTTATGGTTATTCAATGCGAATGTCATTGCATACACCCATCAAATCCTCAACGATGGTCAGTCTATGCGGAATAAGGAGTTAAACACGTGCAGAAATCCGAAATGACAGAACTGGATAGCACGCCTCGCCAATCCCTACATTTAAAACATACCTGAACCTTGTAGCTTGCAAACTTTTTGGAGAGTCATATTTTCTGTATATCCCTTACTTTTATCTCACCAATTGATTTGCATTTATGCTAATGGCGCATCGACGAGCTTGTACAAGATTTCTGTGTCTTACCTTACGAATAAATGTCGGTAATGTCGCACCGGGGTCAGTGTGATATGATATAATGTCACTCCGGCTCGCGAATAGGTGAACTTACCCCGTTTAGCTTTAAAGGGATTCAGTTTACACTTGCAAGAGTTATTTATCGAGTTTTACAAAGTAGCATAATACTTAATGTAAAATAAATATAATAATACATATTAAATACCAGCTATTTATCAGTCAAAACTATAACCTGACGATTGACATGTAAAGTAATATTTTAGGTCCAACAAAGCCTTGATATTTGTTTAGAGGGCTTGCTGATTGAAGATTGGAGTGCTGTCTATGCAGAGTAAGAAACGATACCGAAATATTCAGATAGATTTGCTGGAATCTGTGTTTTTCACAAATTCACTAGATAAAATAAAATTACATAAAGCAGGCGCCTTTTTTAACTTATCTTTTTTTGGAAATACATTCCGGTTTAAAATAATGGATAACATCTGGTTAGATCCTCAAATTAGTCAGCATTGTTTGATGTTCGAAATTATTGTAATGCAACCAAATATTCACGACTGTAGCATTTCAGTTGCCTAATATAAGTTTTTTTTTGACATTACGGAAGTTATATTCAAAATATCGAGCATAATTTCGTTGCATCAAATGACCGTTCTTTAAATGCAGATTTAAATTAATAATTATTTTCAAAATATAATCTCAGAGCTAGAATATGAATACAAATAATCGTAGAAATGCGTGAGATATTTTTATAGCTTCAATCTATAAACCTTTCATCTCAAAATAAGTTATTATTGCTATTTTTGAGTGTGTCAATCCAGCGAACCTCTGGGACTTTTAATTATACACTGATCTAGGATATGTCCTTGTTGTAATTTAAAACACAGTTCATATGTAACTATTTGACCAAATAAGGTACGACGGTTGCTATGAAATAAGTAATCTGAAAACTGCCAAACATTGGTCAATGCGCCCAAAATCCAAACTGACCCTAGTCGATCTTGTTGCTCGACATTTCACATACGTGTATGACTTATTCTAACCCGTCGTGGTGCAAAATTGCAACACAACCATAAGTGATTGATCAAAGTCCAAAGTGAACTAAGCAATTATGAGAGGGAACACAAGTTGTTACTAGTTACTACACCCAGAAGAAGTAAACTGGAAATTAAATAAACATTTGTACATCGAGGAGAATAATTAAGCGCAATGGTGCAAAATACAGCGTAACAGTGGAACTGGGCTAACTTTCGAAACATTCCCTTTGGTATTTTGCACAGAAAATCTCTCCACTTCGGGTTTGACGAAGTTAAATGGGTTTATTTAAAAGAGGTGTTTAAAACAAATGGCAAAATATTGATTTAATACAATCTGCATTCTCAACAAATGCCCGTCATACATTAATTGCAAATGAATACATTATTTTCAGAGGTTTCACTCCATTTTAATTACTTGTGTGAAAATATATTCGGAAAATATTTAACCCATGCAGTTAAACCGGTTGAATCCAAGTTTTTGAAAATCCCAGTTAAGGAATTGAAATAAGTGGGCTCTCGGCACTGCAACTCCACCCTGTTGTGCAAATTATATCTGTCTCATGCCCGAGTCGATAACATAAAATCAAAACATATGATTGAAACAGGCATTGCTTCGGGCATCAGAAAATAAAACGAAGTTGATGAGGGTTTGAATTTCACCTAAAAAGTACAGATGTCAAAATAATTTAAGCATAAATTGGTTCAAAGTCCTGCAACTTACAAAGTTTAATACTTAACTTCCACTTTTTTCTCCTTGATTATTGATAATTTTCTCTACTGAACAATAATACAGTAATGTTTAATTCAAAGAAATGATATTTGCATGAAAAGTTTGTAAATTGCTACTGGATGGCTTCTGTAAATTGATTTTAACCAATCTCTGAATGTTTTAAACTGCAGTATTAATGGACAGATAATCGCAGGAGGAAGATAAAACATTTGAACGACAGTGTTACAACTCCTCTAGGTCATTCCTCCCATCTATCAGTAACTATTTGTAAAAGTCAGTCGTTACCTGTGAAGTTTAGAATGCAAGGAAACCACAATCTTCCCTTTGGGTCTCAATATTGCGGAGCCATTATTGTGTTTGCAAGGGAGCTGCAATCAGAAGATTGGTCTAGATGCCTACAAGGACCAATAAAGCGTAACCACTTCAGAAAGACTCGAAGTTTTGTTTGCCTTCAGAATCTCTGCTTTCCTGCTAACATCTGTTCTGTTAAGACTTTAGGGCACGGCGGCAGACATTTGTCCGCGTGTCCCTTCACCAGGAAAAGTGGACGGTTCTTTTTACATATACCTACTTGCTTTCGTCCCACTCCCCACCCGCATTCGTGCATCCTAACAAATGAATTTAGCAAAGAATGCCAACGTTCCCTGCTGTGCTTGGCTGCAGGAAACCCCTACACTTTTGAAGGGACAAACATAAAAGCAGCTGCTGTCAATAATATTGAAATATTTTCAATAATACACACGGGCGTTGCAATGTTATATATTTATCAGGTTGTGTTGCAATATGTTGTGGCTGTGTGGTGTTGTACAGTTTTAATGCAAGTAAAAAGCTCTTCGGCATATGAAAGCTTTACCATTGTTTCAATTATGTGAATCTAGTTCTTATATAAAAAGGTTTGCATTGTGAATTTTTACAACGCCGATTGGCTTTAAGGATGAAATATGACTTTTAAAACTATTTGAAAGTTCTATATTTTTAATACGAAGTTTGTTGCTCAGATAATGCGGAAGCTCTGGGGGTGGTGTGGGGAAGGGGATGGAATTGGTGTCGACTACACCCTGACAACAGGGTGCACATAACTTCATTAAAGTGAGAATAAGTCAAAAGGTATGAAATGTATCACACCTCAGCTATACAAATGGGACTTATTTAACATATTAACTATGTTTTTCATATTTGTTTCATTTAATTGTTAATCATCTGTTTTATGAAATTATATCTCAGTCGTAATACAGAAAACCTTGTATTGTGTCAGCAACTTTCATGGAACCTGTAATTATTTGATTTTTTTTTAAAAATGTGTCTTGTTTATCGATATAAAACTTCTTATAAACTTTTTGACCTTGGTTGGAATGATTTCATAATATTTATTAATAAACGATTATTCACTGTAACTGTAGGAATGTGCAATCAAACATGCCAAAGACAAAAAAAATACTGCAACGGGTGGATCGTTGCGAAAAGAATTAGAATGAACCGGGTGAAATGGCCGTTTTGTTCTTGTTAACATAATGATAAAGATTAACTTAACATAAGGTACAAACGCCAACTCTTGAATTCTGGACTGTATGAATTTCGCCAGAACCACAGACTCTTGACGGGAATTAAACTTTAATGGCACACATAGAACGTCAGTCTTTGAAGACTGTAGCTCCAGATGTAAAACAGCTTTGCATTCAGACCGTATTTTAAAATCAACTGCAACTTCTGCTTCCTTTTGTAAGGGACAATGAAAAGATTTCACGCGTAGCTGCCTTGCAACAAAGGTACCTCACGCCAAACGTTGTCTCCATTGCTTGACCCCTTGACAATGGATTATTAGGAAAGCTACTTGGGTTTCAATTCTGGGAATGAAAAGTTCTGGCCTGCACTTGTTCTGCTCCCAGTTATCAGCCTTTACAACAAACAAGCAGGACTGCAGGCAAGGCCGCTCCCTTTATTTAACGGGCTTTAAAGCACATTAGAAAAAGAAATCTGGGGGAAAAAGGTTTAAAACGTCACAGGGTTCTGACAATGAAACTGCCTTTCTTTGATCAGGGTAAATTGAGACATATATACAATACCTTAGGGCCAAATGATGAAAGAAGTTATAGCCTTGATTGGTTTAAATTTGCTTCTCAACAATTTAAATGAGGAAAAGATGTTTATTTATATCTGATTCAGTTTTATTTTTAAATCCTCCTTTAATCGGAAAAGGGTTGAGACTCCACAGTACGAGCTTTGCCATTGACGGAAGACCATTTCCAGGAGTTTAATCGATTTGAGACATTCTTTCTCTCTCTCTCTCTCTCTCTATTATCGTTTTCGCGTTACTGATTAAAGTGAAAGATAGAAAGAAGACCTGGCGTTCCAGACATCGTGAAAAGTTTGCCTGCACTTTCGGTGTTTGCGGAAGAAAAGACAGATCTGATATCAATTTCATCACTGAACAATACAGGCAGATTTCAAAACGCAAATAAGATTCTAGACACAAATACGCATTCATGGAATAGGTTTTTATTTAACAATACACGCGCTCTTGGATTAGTATTGGACAGATTGACAAAAAAAACAATGGTTTGTTTATTGCACACTGCCAAGAATCTTTTTCCAAAAAACGTAATCATTATACATTTCACACGCTGCAGGCCGTTTCCCCCTGCGCAAATGTTTTCATTTCAGGAAGGTCTAATCGTGTATACTGGGGCTACATTTTCTGCTGGGATTTACATGCAATGACGGACCATCAGGCATTGCTATGGTAATGTTGATCAATTAATATAAACCCTGGGTTTTGTTTTCTGGATTTGGTAAGGATGGCACGATGTTACAATTTAAAGCTAGATGGCAAAAGAACACTGTACTTACCACATGCCCGCTCTGGCAGTTTGAACAATCTTTTTTTTAGTTCTTCCTGATCTACAAACACACTGATGCATGCATGGGTTGACTATTTGCAAGTAACGCTGGCATGGGGTCTGCAGCAAACTGAGCTCAATCAATACCCATTGCACTCACATGCCAGATGGCTTGTGAGGGAACCAAATAAAACATTTCAGATCGACCCACCGGCCCTCATCTTTTTTTTACTGTAGGACATTCTTCACTAACGCAATTGTCAATCCTTGTGAACATGATTAAATGAAACAAATCTGTAAAGGTCCATTTATAAATTGAAGTTAGAGCTTCTCTTTATTGCACTCTTTATTCCTTTTTAAAACATTAGTCATTTTTAAAAATTCAAATGTACTGCAGATAGGCTGCATTTTCACGTGGAATCTCCAGTTTAACATAGGCCTCAACTGAAGCAGAAATTAATCGAACTAATAGCGATTTTCATCAAAATGACGTATTTCTTTTGTTTGAATCGTGCAGCAAAAATATGGGTAATTTAAGAGTGCTCTCTTCTAGTTTTGTCTTTAAATATATGATACACTCAGACTTAGTTTGTTAGGGCATGTTTATTCAACCAATGCTCTTGCTGTCTTTTACCATTGAGTTCAAAAGCTTGGCGGAACTCACCTGCGAGGCTAACCTCTCCTTTCTGTCGACGGTGAATGTCCAGCCATGCCTGCTTTTAAGTCAAATCTCTGTCTTTCCTTCTTTTGTTCCTCTTTAACATTTTGTCTCTTTTTGCCAACTTTCCACCAAGCAAAATCTTCTATTCGAAACAACTGAAACGTTCAGGCAAGCGCTGAAACAATTCGCGAGTGTTCTTAGTTTATCACTGAACCTATGGCCAACATGCAAAAAAGCACTGCATGCCACGGATTGATTATTTAAACAAATCGAACCTTATTGAGCCTATGCTAATTTTTTACTTCGTATCGAAGTAGGATTGAACTGCCAGGCCAACAAACTATAAAGTTAGATCATTTCTCCAAACACAGCAAGGTGAAAACTAATGTTAAAATGTGCTTAACAACTAACTTAGCGTTAACTGCACGGAGGCATTCTCTCTCTCTCTCTGTCTCTCTCTCTCTGTGTTCCTCGGCCTGTAAATCTACACACTGTTTCAGATTGCTCTAACCAAAACACTAACTAGACGGAGGACCCCGGAGACAGAAGAGAATGGCGAGTTAGACAGTTGAGATAGAGGAATTAAGAGAACATTACGAGAGAGGGATAGAGAAACTATTAAAGAATTGCAAGAAACGAGAAGAGAGTGTGAAGCAAGAGGTAAAGAGAATATGGAGAGAAATTCATGAGAAAGGGGTGCATCGGAGAGGGGTGGGGTGACAATTTATAGAAAAGTGCAGTGTAGCGAATGACAAAAACAAGAAGGATGACAGGTCAAGCAAGAAGCGAGAAGCGTGGAATCAAGGGGCGAGGGTATATGCAGACATTATAGAAGAAAACGGGCAAATACAAAGGGGGTAGGGAAGAGATAAAGAGAACACAGAAAAGAGAGTGTGGAGATAGAAGAGGAGAGAATATATGTACCGCATAGAGATGGGGAGAATAAAGATAAATCTGCAGGGTGCGTGGAAACGGCAAAAGTCCCTGAGCCAATGTGGTCAGGAAGGGAGGAAGGGAAAGAGCAAGTGAGATCATCTCTGCCACAGATTCGAACAGTATTCAGTAAAGTGGCTCAAATCTTTATGTTTTAGAAAACAGTTGCTAAATGTTCGCAAAGGTATTACTTGAGCTGTGAAGATAAGCTAAATTGACAAGTATAAGACCTCAATTATTATTCGCTGTACTGTATTTCTTGAACTATGTAAATTAGTATCAAGCATCTGATACTTTAAGTCGCCCTTCATAGCAAACTAAAATCTAATAAGCACACGCACCTAAATGGTCGAGAGACTACACTGATCTGGTGCTCATCGCCAATAGTGAGTGAGCCTAGCACTTGCTGTGTTCTCCTCTACAGTATATCACTATTAAGTGTGACTAATGCTGCAACTGATGTTGGCCGCAAAACAAGCTGCAAAGAAAGCTTTTTTCCCCAGATGCTGAATACGTTAGCTTGTTGCAAATACATCCCCTGAACAGAACAGATACTCCTTATAACTTTTCTAGTTTCTTACAAGTTTGCCATCAGCTGAAAGTCAGCGGAGGGGTATTTATCCGTCAGACCCCGCCGGATGATCAAACGAAACTAGGTCACGCATTGCAAGCTCTTGTCCATCCCCGTCCTTAATTACTAACGGTAACCCCCCCAACCCCACGCCCACTCAACCAAAATAAACAATGGACACATCTGCACAACCTCCCCAATTTCTCCGCAAAGTCTAAAGTTTTAGGGAAGAATGAAAGAGCTGTGCTAGATTTTACACGAGATCATATTCTTAATTTCACTTGTTCTTGGTGTCATCCCAACACCACTAACACCAAACCGCCTCGCCCATTGGAAAATGAAACTAACAGTTTAGATTTTTTTTAAATTATGAACATGAACAAATATTCATTTCCAAAATCAATTCCTTTTCAAATAATATGTTAAAGTCTAATTTCACCTTAATCAACAATGAAAATACAAATTAGATTTAAACATAGTTCATTTATCATTCACTTGTTCTCAAGTCCAGTGGGTAAGTATCTCCAGACTGTTATGGTTCATGATTTGACTGTGTTCTGCTTACAATGTGTAGCCGAAATCTGACTACAGCAGAAGTTATCCTCAGGTCAGAATTTTTAAAAAGCAATAGCACTTCCTAAACAATACATTTATGATAGTCATAATGATATAAAAGGTTCAATCCACTCGCTGTAGTTTTATGTGGGGAATCTTATTAATTATTTAATACATTGAGGGAATTGTACATTTTCCACAGAAAGGAGGCATTTCGCCCATTACTTATCAAGAAAGGATTTTAAAAATGAAATGGCTTTGGGAAATGTGTTCTGCTGAAGGCGAAAGCTATCATGTTACAAACCAGTCAATTTTTAATTGTTTCTAAACGGACGAGCGTTGCATGAAATTAAATTAATTGAATTTTTCATGGTATTAATTAAGTGTGTCTCGCGCATTTTTAGAGGAGGGCTCCTCAAACACAGAAAAAAAGAAAAAAATTAAACGCATGACTAAAAATGATTTGTCAATAAAGTTGTAAATACTTATTTCCCCAGCTTTGCATTGCAAAGAGTTAAATTAGCACTGCGAAGTCACTTTCCCCTAGTTAAATTAGTACAACAAATTAACTAGTGGCTTTCAAATCGACTAAATCAATTAGGTGTGTTTTTGTTTAGAGAAATGTCTGGATTAGGCAAATCTTCCAATCAAATGGCCAAATTAATAAGAAATTAATAATTGGAATGGGGGGAAGAAAAACCTGATCTATTTGGAACCCGGAAGTTAATATTGTTTAATGCTAAGGTCGCTGGCGCTGTGTTGAAGGCTGTTTTGCTGAAGGGAGAGGGAAGGGGTGGGGGGGGGGGGGTGTGGTGGTAGAGGTGGTGGTGGTGTGGTAGTGGAGCGGAGCCAGTTTGTACACAACTCGTCCACCGAAGCCTGGAAGCGGACGTCCCGCCCCTGTCTGTGCTGATTGGACGAGTCCCACAGATCCGGGTTGGCTAAAGGGGGGGCGAGAGGGAGACTGTGATAGGTTTGAGAGCACTGTCCATCAGAGCGACCCCCACCCCCCTCCCCCTCCCTCCCCCCCACCCCCACCCCCACTGAGCCTGGGCTGGAGCAGTTCAGATCGAAGCAAGAGAGAGGCGAGTCTAGGGCTGGCTCCAGCTGCCTGAACAGTCGATGTAGGAGGAGGACATGGCGAGAATAAGCACTGGCCCGTCTGAGAGCAATCGGTGATCCCTGGCACCCCGTGAGGCCTTAATAATATTTTTTTTAAAAAATCTTTCTTCTCGTAGCCGGTGTATATGGATGCGTGCAGATGTAACGAGAAAACATTTGCCAAGCCCCAGAAGAGACTATTGCAATTCTGAATGGGACTGAATGAGCAACGCGTATAGATGTATAGCCAAAGAAGAGGTGTATGTCATGAACCCGGAGCTGACAATGGACAGCATCGGGAATTTGCACGGTGGGATCAGCCATGAGCAGTCTCCGGGCGAGCTGATGAGCAGTCAGCAGCGGCAGGCGGTCTCAGCGGCGGCGGCAGCAGCGGCGGCGGCCGCTCACCGGGAGCTCGCCACCAGGTCGGCGATGGCGTCTCTCCTGGACGGAGCGGGCGAGTACCGCCCGGAGCTCTCGGTCCCCCTGCACCCGGCCATCAGCATGGCCTGCGATTCTCCGCCCGGCATGGGCATGAGCAGCACCTACACCACGCTGACCCCGCTGCAGCCGCTGCCGCCCATCTCCACGGTGTCGGACAAGTTCCCCCACCCGAGTCACCCCCCCCACCCCCACCCCCACCCGAGCCACCCCCACCACCAGAGGCTGGGCCCCGGCAACGTCAGCGGCAGCTTCACCCTGATGCGGGACGAGAGGGGCTTGCCCTCGGCCATGAACAATCTGTACAGCCCGTACCACAAGGAGGTGCCGGGGATAACCCAGAACCTGTCCCCCCTGGGCAGCAACCCGCTGGGGAACGGCCTGGGCACCCTCCACAACCCGCACCAGGGCATCCAGGGCTACGGCTCCAACGGCCACGACAAGATGCTGAGCTCCAACTTCGAAGCCCACACGGCCATGCTGGCCCGGGGCGAGCAGCACCTGTCCCGGGCCCTGGGAGCGCCTTCGGCCGGCATGATGTCGCACCTGAACGGCTTGCACCACCACCACCATCACCACCACCACCACCACCACGGCCACTCGAGCCACCATCCATCCCACGGGCCCGTGCTGGCTTCGAGCCGGGACCGGCCTCCCTCCTCCTCCTCGGGCTCGCAGGCCAACACCGCGGCTCAGCTGGAAGAGATCAACACCAAGGAAGTAGCACAAAGGATCACGGCGGAACTCAAGCGCTACAGCATCCCGCAGGCCATCTTCGCCCAGAGGGTGTTGTGCCGCTCGCAGGGGACTCTCTCGGACCTGTTAAGGAACCCCAAACCCTGGAGTAAACTTAAATCGGGACGCGAGACCTTCAGGCGGATGTGGAAATGGCTGCAAGAGCCTGAGTTCCAGAGAATGTCAGCCTTAAGGCTTGCAGGTAAGTGCCAGGTTGAAAGCACCCTCTGGTTCAAGGTTGGGGGTAGACAATTCATTGGCAATGTTATTGTGTGGGACGGGTGAAGCTCACAGCATTGCTCTAACTGAACCGAAGGAAAATCGTTTCAGTTTCTGTTTACTCTCTGTTTCATCGACGAGGGATTATTGATTGGAATAGGCTTTCTTTGTGGTCAGAGGCACCCAGACCCAGAAGGCCCGCCAATTCTTGTCCCATTCCACCCACCGCAGAGCTCCTTTGAAAGCTTCCCCTTTACTGACACAATAGCTCCAGAATTAGACAATTCAACATTTCCTCAATGAAAAGACACACCCACAATAGTAACGTGCGGCTGCATCAACATCTGATTACCATTCAATTAATATACCTTCAAGATTCACTTAAGGGGTCTTGTGTTGATTTTTTTTCTCTCTCTGTCAGTCTGCCTGCCTGACGGACATCGATAGTTGCACTATGCAAAATCCTACGTGCTGCCGTCCTGTTTAACCCATGACAGAATCTGAACTGTTGTGTTTGTGTGTCTCCTTTGTAACACAACAAGCTTTCTTCCCTTTCTTAACGTTAACCCCCGCCCCTGTTCTCGAGATCCACAAGGACTAACATCAGACTATTGTTGTCTACTTCTCTCGCGCCTCAGTTCTGCATTGGACTTAGCCAATTCGATGAATTTGTGTTAAGTCTGCAGCACTCGGCTAATCCTCAAACCCATGTTCATCCACAACGCCAGTTACCTCTCAACAACATTCTGCCACTGGATTTGCTCTGTTAAATCCGTAAAATGTCAAGTGAAATGTTAAAAGAAAGTCTCAATAAAATGTGACGTTTCGGAGAATGTGCGGTGCCCGGTGACCAGCCTTCAGCTATTTTGCGCACATTTAAACACATTGATAGGTAGATAGTGCAGTGCTTTAGCAAGCGATCGTTGTGTTGTGCTGAAGCCCTGGGATTTAGTCCTGGCCGAGCTCAGTGGTTGGCATAAGGAGCGGGAAATGGGCGGAATTGCATGTCTGCCCTCTAGCGGGGATATTTGTCTCTCGAATCTGAGCTAATTCCTATTGTGCGTGTTTGATCGGATAGAATTGTATTTGCCTGCAGTTGGGAGCTACTTAAAATAAGATGATAGTCACTGGATTGCTGTTTAAATCTTCTTTTAGACTTCATAGGCTCTGGTGCGAGATTCTACTTCACAAAGTAAATAAATGAAACTCACATTGGGAAAATACGCAACGGAAACCTAATTTCATTTCAATCTATCTGGAAAATCCGCCTTGCATTCCCTGATAACACAGAACTGTTCCGTTCACACGGCGGCGAGACCAATAATTTAACCTTCTCCCCTCAGAAGTGCAATGGGAGAGAACACACATTGCAATGTCTTTAACTCGAATCTGGATGGTTAACAGATTGTATCCTTGAAAATGTAGGTTCTCAAGAGATATTTTGTATCTCTTACGTCGGGACAATCAGTGGTTCCTGGTTATATTTCAGTAAATTAGTTAACAGAGCAAACAAAAGAAAAAGCACTTCTGAGTTGGTAAGATGTTTGCCTTTATTTTAATCTGAAAACTCTGTCTTGTTTATTTCCGGGAAAATATTACTGCCTATTATATACAATGTTTGTTTCCATGCCGCTGCCGTCAATTTCCGCTTAAACAAATCAGAGTGGATGTTGTCTACCAAGGTCACGTGATGTAATTGCTGTAATTACTTTTCCCAATTAAACGTGGCTCTGCATTGAATGGACAAACTGCATCCTCACAGACTGAGAGCCTCAGAAACGCGGGGCACGTCCTGCAGGACAACGTGACCGCATGTATCTTGCTTTATTTTTGCCTTTATTTTTCTATCCACGTTTATGCTTTCATGTACAGTATAACTTAGAGCAGGGTGAGGAGGTATTAAAAAAAAACAAAGAAGTGTGATTGCATTTGATTTCTGAGATCGTATCAAATAGGGTGGGGAGGAGGTGAAATTATTTTAAAACCGCTTAACATCTGACCTGCCAGACAAAACATGTTAAAATATTTCAGATCACAGTTCACGGTAGAACATTGTCAGAATGAGCTCACTTCAGTCCCGAGAGGCGATGGGCAGCGTAGGTCTGTCTGAGCCGCTGTTGTAGCCGTTAGCTTTGGAATTCTCTTGACCCGAAAAGGTGGCAAGACATTTTGAAAGCTGCTTTGAAATGGTCACCCCCGTCTGTACGTCTGGTGTTTCTACTTAACAAATTATACATTCTCGTTAAAAAAACACTGACGCTATAATGATTGCAGAACTACAAAAATATCAACCTAAGCTAAGCAACTAACGAGATTGTAATTAACTATTTGGTTTTAATGTAGTTGCCACTTAGTTTCAATACTGTCAAAGAATTTCGCAACATGTCTCTGACGCTACGATCAATTCTGATTTACATAATTACAGTTGTGTATTTTGCTGTGCTGATTTGGTAGCTAGAAACCAGGACGCTGATAGAAAACGGCATTGTGGCGATGATATTTAAAAATAATCTGCTCATGTGCATCAAGCCATTGCGTGAGAATGATACACCGTCACATCAACTTACTGCAGAATATTCCTGCCGCACATCCCGCAGCGGGACGCGCAAGGTATATATTCTTGCACAGCCTTATTAACTCTAGCTCAGTGCAGAGCAGGAGATACAACAAAAAATGAGAGACAACATCTCCAACCACTCTGAAGCTAGCAGAGTGAGGTCCTGAGTGGACGCTGCAGCTAATTTTTGAAACATTTTATTTGTTAAAAAGTACAAAATCACCTGGCATTCGTTGCATCCCTTTTTTTATATTTGAAATCAAACAAAAATGTCTGAAAATATTAGTATGCTTACTGGCAGTGCTTTGAAATGGAGCCCAGAAGCTGCCGATATGAATTATTAATGACAGTCTCTGCATGACCGGTTGCAAGCTGCAGTCGTCACCCTAGCCTTGGTTTTAACCAGGCGAGTCATGGACACTCGTTCGCTGCTGGAGCGGGTAGCCTTGGCCACACCAGTATCTTTCTCTCTCACTGCAGCTCCCATGCAGGATTTGTATTTAGATCGGACACTGGGTGTGAACGACAAACAATTTTTTTTAGGAAAAAAGGGAGATTGCTTTTGATCTAAGGCTGTGCAAATGAGTCCCATTGTCAAACATCATCTTTGAAAGCGACACTTTCGCTGCAGCCCTCACGTTGCTACTAATCGCGGGTCGCTTTATTGACATTCTCTCGGATCACTCGTTAGCTCCAGTCGTCAGATTAATAATTGAAACCCTCCCGCTCTTGATGTTTGCCTCTGGCAGCCCCCTGTGTGAGAGAGTAACACCTTCCTCATGTTCATTAATGCAGGAGGGTTGCTGGGAGCATGAGGGGCAAGGAGAGCTATGTGGACGGTGGCGGGCGAGGGGGAGGGGGGCGGGGGTGTGGGTGCTGTCGAGGAGGAGAGGGAAAAGAACTGAAGTAGTGGTATTTATTTTTATCACCATATTTCAATAATGTGGTTTTGTCAGTATATATAAAAAAACCTGTGTCTATGGCCGTGGATCGATGAGAATAATCTTTAGAAGATTAAAAGGGCATTAATGCTGGCAACAATAACATAAACTTGAGAACCCGGTTAGACATTGATTTGGAATCTGATCCGATGTTGTTCCAGGAAAACTGCCATACTCTTCCTGGCATTATCGTCCGCATTATCTTCCCTTTGTCTCCTGACAGTTTGAGTTCCCTCCTCGCTCCCGTTTCAAAGGCATTTAGTTTGCACGGCCCAATGACAACGATAGCTCAAGTGTGTGTGTTTTTTAACCGTAGTACTATATTTTATTATCGATTTTCTTTGTTGTTTTTGTATTACGCGACCAAAAGTGTAACGATGTTATGACTCATTTCGCTAACGTGAATAGTTGGGCATTTAAGGAGTTCCACTAAAACGTTTTGAAAGCGAATTTGGAAGCACATAGCACACACGTAACATTAGAAGTTGACCTTTTTTTTCGAAGCCAAAAGAGAAAAGGTCATTGAATTATTCTTCCTGTTTTGTTTATATTTCCCAAGGCCAAGCTAATGTTATCATATTGAGGTATGTGACCTCAGCTTCAATTTGGCACATAATCTAAATTAATACGTTTTGTAATCATATGTTTATAATCAGTATTCCGGTGTTGTCACCAAACATATGTGCTGTGTTGCTGACTGACGTTAAGGTGCATATATTCTAAAATACTTATCCAGGTGGAAAACTTAGTGCGCATGCCAGAGAAAGTGTGTTAAGTGACAGGAAACCAATTAGCACCGGAAATTGCAATTCAAATGGCCTCTGGTCCGTGGCAACCTCGCCGGCCCAGGTTCGTGAAAACGCTTCAGCACCATGTAGGTTCCTCCCCAGCACTCTGATTAGATGCAGACTCCAGGGTTGTTCTGACGTTACAAATCGCCAGCTAAAACTTCACATAATCAAGCATTAATTAGGCAGTCTTCTGGGATCCCGAATTAGGAACCAAGGACAGTGTAAAAAGAGATTATGTTTCAGTAGGGGGTGGGACAAACCCTCCCTCCTGTCATTCTGTAATACTGAAAACACTTAGTTTCTAAACGCAGTTCAATATCAAATACCGTTTACTAACGGTGTAAAAATCTCAGCGAAGGTTTCAGTGTACCTTTCTGATTTCTTTTTCAAATGTCTTTGAAATGATCAGTCTCCTGGTAAATGAAATATGTTTTTCAAAAAGCGTTATTTTGTCTTGACTATTGATTGTTTAGCAATTCAGTTGATGTGATTGGGTGCTGTATGTTAGTTTTGATCTTTCCGGCTCCTTTTACAGTGCCCACATCCACAAGCCGAAATTTTGGGGGAGAAAATCCATCGTTTCATGTTTACTATATGTACAGCTAAAATAGTTAAGAAACAACTTCATATCTGCTTCAAAATGTGCATAAGATGCATATTTCGTTGGCGGAATAAAACAAAGTCCATTCGAATACCGACAGCCGAACTGACACTGTTCATTGTTTCACTGCAAATCATTCCTAATTGTTTGAAATTTCTCCTGATGTTTAAAACTATCAATTTCTAGACCAATGCATTAATTCGTCCTGAAATGCTATCAATTGTACTGCACATTCTTCATGACTCCAGAAAATACGTTTAAAAATGGAAATGGGCACCTCATTTATCAAACTATTTATAATTTCAAATCATTCAGCTACAGTTTTATTTGCAAACGTAAAACGTCATATAGTGTGTTTTTCTTTTTATCAGATCGCTTGCCTACTGCAGTCTTTGTTATTATTTAACGAAACACTTGGCACTTTCAAAAGATTAGAGCGATCTTAAACGTTATACATGTGTGCTATGCACTATATACAATTTTTAATAGCATAATTACATATCGATATTTATTGCTCCCCAGAGATCTTGCCTTATTACAAGGACATGTAACACAATCTGAGAAAACAGCCCAGTGCATTATAGATGGTCCCGGTGTTGTGCCAATGTCAATTTCTTAACTCCAGCCCATCAGAGCTGCACAGCTTGACCTACATACATTGTTTCCTGACCCTGTTCATGCATAAGGAGAGATGATTCAATTATAAACGGAAAGTAAAACTCATTTTTCAAAAATAAAAGCAGTGCGCCGGAGTTGGAAAAAGTAGAAAAGCCCTTTCACACTGCGTTTCCATCTCAATGTTTGCTGATATTTAATTGAGTAGCGTGCCCCTCCTCCTTGTAAACTTCAATTATTTCCTTGACGTTTAGCATGTTCTGATAATAATTAGCTCATGTTTATTCTGCCAAATTTGGCAAAACCTTTCCGGATTGGTTTACGCCATCAACAACTTCTTCTGTAAAACAATACTCTTGCCTTCGCTGTTACCCCTCGTCTCAATATCGTTTGCTTTCTGTCAGTTGCTCGTTCTTAATTTAGAAATTACTGGGACGTGCTTCCTCTTCGGATATATTGGACGGAGCTTCGAGCACTCCTGCCCTGTTTTCCTTGCCAAGAGCTCTATCACAAAAGAACTTTGTTCCCTTAGACGCCGAGTCGGTACAAACAAGCCTTTGTTTTATTTGTGATATTGGTGGCTCGCTGATATCGATTTTCATTTGTCACAACCCGAGTGTAAAAAAAAACAATGGAGAAGTCTCCCAGCGAGGCTCCCCACTTTATCAGTAACGACGTTAATTTGATGCAGGAATAGGGACACCTTCGCTATCGATCACATTGATCCAGCCTTTCCCTTTAAGGAAGCCGCACGTTTAAAGAAGCGCTTGCATAGATTTACTGTTTACCCGGATGCTGTTCTGTTTAATACTGTATTGTCATTCGATTTGTTATTACTGAGAAATGCAAGAACACCTGAAACAAGTATCCTACAAACAGAGGAAAAAGGCAGGCATTAGAGGGGCGGCATTACCACGAGGCTTTGCGAATACACAATGCACCAACATATGCAGAGTTTTCAATGTGCTTTTCTGCGGGCCCTGTATTCCTGTTTCTTTTTGCACGATTTTACTTTACAGTTACATATTTTGGATATTCTAGAAATGTATTTATCAGTCATTTAGTCTGTAATTCAGTTGATATTACTGTGAAATATAGAGAATTTATATTAACAGGATCTAATTTTAAAATAGTTATTGAATTATATTTTTCCACGATGCATATAGGTACAGGCAGAATGAGGCTGGCTAACATTATGACGTAACAAAATGCAGATTATAGTTTAATTTTGTATTTGTAACATATATTGCATATGTTACAGATTTATGGACACGTTACCGTGTATTTGTCGATACGTAGGTAAAATTAATAAAGGAAACGCAACATTTAAGATACTAACTTTTACGCATCGTGAACGTATCCTCGTCCCTGTTAGTTAAAGAACGGTATTTAAGGAAATCAGCGTCCCCAGTCAACACATAACATCAAAACAGAAGCATGTTTTCATTTTGTCAACAAAACATGACGTAACAAAATATACAGTCGCCTGTATATTTTCCCAGACCATATACAAGACATACTTTGTAATAATTTCCTTTAACAAAATATATTCCTGTACGAAGTAGTGATCGATGGTGTTATTTACCTTTTTTACATGTAAATTATTGTGGGGCGAGGGGGACTGTGTGTTAATACCAAGTTCACGCTGGTTGCCTTAAAACCCAGATAACAAGTATTTTCATGTAAACAAAAGTGTGCCTTGGTTCATGAGTGGCGGACCTATTTACTATTGTTTCACTTAGTTACTTCGCTATCATTTAGTTTTATCATTAGATTTTAGCTTGCTTCGTTAGTTTTACCCCACAGGAGGGGAAAACAACCTAACTTTGCATGGAGTTGCAAATACGTGCATCTATTACCGTCTCAAATATGTACCATCTCAAAAAGAGAGCAGAAGCGATTCTGATTATTCTAGCCGGGTCTGTGCAACTTTACAGGTAATTAGAAGCCATTATTGATTTTTTTTCATTTATATTCCTAATGGGATACGCGGTTTTGTAATCCATGTCTTCTGAACTCAAGTATGGGTAAATAGTTATGTAACAGCAAAAGGAAATTGCAGTATCGCTCCGCCTGCTATAAGGACCGAGCATGGCGTAAACGATCGAGTGCATACAGAAGCCGAGCGGTCAAAACGCTGAAGAAAGCGACAGAGAATGCGGAGAGACAAACAGAACGGACACACATGACTGGAAAAGATAAGGAATGCCACAGACGGATTTAAAGAGATGGACAAGGAATCTAAATTGAGCTACGCTTAAGTGTCTGACAAAAAAAAGAGATTGAGCAACCATTACATACATCAAGGCCTACGCAACTCTTTTTTTAAAAAATTGATCATATGATCCATTGCACTCTGGATTAGAGAAAAAGTGTGCTGGCCAATTAAATACGATAACGGGTACAGTGTATTTGTAACACTTCTAAATTTAGCATATTAACTAAATGTTACTTTTGTTGTGGCCTTATTCATGCATTTGTACGTTGCAAGTCTTTACGTACCTTGGGTCATCCCAATCGTAATTTTGAAATCCAATCTCATAGAGTCATACAGCACGGAAACAGACCCTTTGGAAACCAGTCCATGCCGAACATAATCCCAATCTAAACTAGTTCCTCCTGTCTGCTCCTGGCCATATGTTCCATTTATCTATCCATCTAAATGTGTTTTATACGTTGTAACTGCTCCCATATCCACTACTTCCTTGGGAAGTTCATTCCACAAGCGAACCACCCTCTGTGTAAAAAAAAATTACCTCTCATTTCTTTTTTAAAAAGTCTTTCTCCTCTCACCTTAGAAATGTACCCCCAGTCTTGAAATTCCCTATCCTAGAGAAAAGACAAATACCATTTACTCTGTCTGTACTTCTCATAATGAAGGTTAAGCAACGATTAAATCAAAGAGAACTTTTTAAACAAATTGACAGAATCTTGATTACTAATGTTGTCAACGTAGGAAACTATTTTGTGATGTAATCTGCAATAGGTGCAGTTGCAGGGAAATACTCGCTAGAACCTTTCCAATCACATTGCGAGCTCCTGTATCAGTGTACGTGAATACAAATACACGGCAAAATGTGCTTCGGCCGAGGAGTTGCCATGAACGTTCGCTGGGTTGAAATAAGTAGTGGTGGTGGGAGCTACAAAAAAAGCCTAGAATTTAAAAACGATCATTGTTCTGTAAATGCTGTGACTCGTTAGAAGGCGTGGATCTTAGTGTTCAAGATTTGTTTTAACGAGACTGCCACGTATTTAGATTGCATCTTTCTGGTTTATTTCGAGCATAAGCCACATTTGGTAAACAATTGAAGAGACATTGTGGGAGTTAATGGGTTTGTTCGTCTTTCCTCTGAGTTCAAAGGGTAAGGTTCACCCTTGGTACAGGTTAATTGATTTCTTTGATTTCGGTGGTAGCAAAGTGTTGGAGAAATTGTAGGGATTAGTGTTTTCACACTGTGATATGCAGAAGGTTTAATCTGGCGTTTGATTTTCGCATTTTTAACCCTTTACTGTCCTGTAATACCAGTGCTTAGGGGCGGATTGAGAAAAATATGGGCCTAGTCAGGGAGCAAGAGTAGCTAATCGCCATATCAGAGATTATAATTAACATTTAAATGGCGTCATCAGATTGATTTTTGTTTGACTGCTCAGTCTTGAGAAGAAATGTGCGTTCGCTACCCAAACAGTGCACACTACAGGTGCAGGTTATATCACCGACATGCCTTTATGCTGCAGACACAGTGCCACTGCTATGACTAATTGTCATTGCAAACACATAGCATCTGAACAAGGATCGAATTTAACGCTGGAAATAGCAGCATTCTGCATTTCCTAACTGGGGTTTTAAAAATGTGAATGAAATCGCTCGAAATCGATTTCCTAACTGGGGTTTTAAAAATGTGAATGAAATCGCTCGAAATCGAAATGAACAGATTTGTTAAAATACATGGTGCGAATATTGCAGGATTTTACACACGGCGATTTAAACCTTACAAACTAATAGTATAATGAAGAGAGCAGCAGAAGTTTTCTTTAAAAATCGAGATTTTTATTACATCTATTAGATATATCTAAAACAGTCTTGCCAATCCTTAAAACCCAGCCTTTATAGAAATGACAATTGTAAACATGACAATTGCTTGCTTGATCCTGTTCGATTTAAAAGATTATTAAAAGATTATTAAATATATGTATTATTTAAAAGATTGTTTAACGTATGCATTATTATTGGCGAGTAATTCGTGTCTTTTTTTCGGGAGATTCAGTAGTGAGGGTGGGGGAGGGATCGACTGGCAAACATTTACAAATAACTTTCATGTAGACAATAGGTGACCTTCCTACATGACTATCTCCGCTAATGTTGACTGGTCATCGTGCTCTCCCCGGGTTACGTATTCTTACACAATATGCCTTGAGTCTCAACCGAGAAATGAACCGCAACAAACTGCTTTAACGCAATATTTACTAACACGCTCACGCATATGCATGAGTAAAAGTAAAATGCGTGTCTGGTAAAATCGTACGGCGAGACGTGAAGAACTCGTGTGACAGCTAAAGCGTAGAATTAATCGACTGGCTGATTGATTAACTGTTTAATTCGATGGCGTAACACGAGCTCTCTTCCTAATAGCGCTCTTGTTAATGCAGTTTGTTGACATGACTGACGGCCTCGTTTGCTTTGGAAGCTGTTTACATGCGGTGGGCCTTTTTTTTATTGCGTTTGCGTCCAGACGTTTGAATTGGGCAAATGGATCAACAACAGTTAGGATATTTTAACGCTGGCGTTCTCTCCGAGACGCGGTGTTTGGAAGGGTCTGGCACGCTTGTGTGCAACATCGACGGTCGGCAGTTTAGAAGATGGATTAAAACCAAAGTCAGAACCAAAAAATTCCACACCCCCCCCCCCCACCCCCCTCACTCACGGTGCAGGCTCAAATCAAAATGTTCCGAGTTGAATAAAGCTTGAAATCTCAGGATCCCGGTTAATGGCATTTTGACGAGATATGAGAATAATTAACCATCACAATTTTGCGCGAGGCTCTCCTCAGTTCTGCACGTACTTACGAACAGTCTATCTTGCCTCTGCTACTACGATCAGTATCAATTAAAATACTTTGGGAAAGCAGAAATCGCCACGACTTGAAATGAGTCACAACTCTGCAGACTCCAACTGAAAGGTCTTTGGAATTATTGCATCTTTAATTTCACTCTTCAATATCGATTAGAATGGACTGGCTTGTGTGTGTGTGTGTGTGAAAAGATAGATCAATAGATGTCGACAATTGCCACTGTTAAATTCGGGAAAGGCAACGAGTTACGGAATTACAGGAACAAGCCCGGTTCTAGTTATCATTCCCTGATCTGTGCTGAGTTCGCTATTCTTCAGCTGATACCAGCAGCAGTGATACTTCGGTAGATTTCAGTGTCTCTGTTCGGAAGGGGGTTGAGGGAGACCAATTGACCAGGTTTCCCTGTTCATCACTATCCCTGCCCTTTTGCTGATCATGCTTCCTTTTTCTTTCCTTTTATTCCATATGCTGTTGCACACAACTGAACGGTTGATTTTCTATCACCAAACTAGCCGTGGTTTTTTTTTTGTCTATGAATTGCTGGCGATATTAATGTTCGGAAAGATTGTAATGCCAATCAGTGACGGATATTTGCTGACTCAAGCCTAAGAAATGGAGGGCAACTGAAAGCAGGACACTGGGGTCAATACATTCAAGAAGAGGGTGAAAAAAGAAAACAATAAAGAAACCGATTGTTTTATATTTCCCCGTTAAAGATGCATTGGGATCCGGAATACATGGAACTGTGACATTTCACAAACTTCCCTCTGAAGCCATATGTAATCTGTGTGCATTAACGAACTGACGTTGCTAAGTAGCATGTACAGAGTCCCCCTCTCCCTTCTATTGTCATTATGGGCGAGTCTATCAGTGGTGGCAGGGGATGGTTTTTGGCTCGCCTATGTTAAGTAATAATTACCTTGAAGGTTTGCTCACGGTTATCGAATCATGTTAGGAATAACTTATTCACCAAGTGCAGTTACACCATCGACAAACTTTACTCGTGGAGTTGATCAATAACTAGGAACCGATAGCCGTATTGATTAGTCAACCAGTGTTGACATTCTTCAATGTATGGAGATTCATGATCTTTTCGTTAATCATATTCCAATAAAATGATAACATTAAATGAGATCCATTGCTAGTAGAGGCTACTGAACTCTAATTGTGATTTTATCTTTTTATTCTTAGCAATTATGAGCTTAAATCTGCCGTTACATTTACCACGTGCCTTTCGGTCAGAAACTGCAGTAAACATTTTTTTTTACGTCTTTGTGTTTAATTAGTAAGGCCTGTAATTTGTTATTTGGCCTTTCGAGCTCTGTTGATTATTTACTGTATTTATCACCCATTAATATCGAACAACGTTTGGCAGTAATTTTACAATGTATGGTCAGTATCGTTTGCTCAACGCTGTTTTAGCCGGATACAGGTCTGTCACTGAGAATTGTGCGTACAACGCTGCCACCTTCTGGCCATCGATCCTTGACACATGGTAAAATAATGCAATAATACCATAATAAAATGCTACCTTTCAACTTAAAAAAAAAACTATATATTGCGTTTCCTAGAGGATGCGCGGATATAACATTTATTGTACTATGCGGAGACATGTGTAAAATTTACACACTTTGAGAAAAGGAAAGCAATAAAACGAGCATTTGCATCCAATTACCGGAGCCAGGTCAGCACCGCGGACAGTTCCTCCGAGGAGGCCCATTCGTCTGGTGCTGTAAAAACCATTGTGATGGCATCTTAGTTGCGCACAGATACATAAAATGTGGTCTCTTGCGCATGATATTATGTCTGATTGTTGTAACTGGAATAGGTGCATAAATACCCTTAAAGGTGATGTAAAATGAAACTGGAATTCAGAGCCAGAGGTCACATTTAAGGACACTTAGTCTATTTAGGACTCAGATGAGGAGACATTTCTTCTCAATGAGTGGTGAGTCTGTGTAATTCTCTACTGCAAAAGGTGGCCAAGGCCAAAAATGTTTTCAAGAAGAAGTTAAATGTAGTTCTTAAGGCTTAAAGGAATCAAAGAATTTGGAGAGAAAGCGACAACAGGGTGTTGACCCATGATCGTTTTGAAATGCCAGCAGGCTCAAAGGATTGAATTCTGCTATTTTCTATGTTTCTGTGATTCAATTCCCTTAATTTCTGACATTTCATTACTGAAGATCCAAAACAATGTTGTAATGTACTTAAATGAGTGCTGCCTGTTGCATTTGTTCAGTCAGTCACTATAAACCTTGCCATTGTGCATCCATTTATGTCAAATGATATTGTCATGCAGAAGATAAACCTTACTGTAAACTCACCGGTAGTAATCAATGGAAAGGGAAAGGGGAGGTTTATGATTTTTACCATTCCAAAAGCATGGTTAAGCTGGAAAGCCACTGATCTTGATTTGGTTGAGAATCAGCTCCAACCGAAAATACTGTCTGATTTTGGAACATAGTAACATAAGAATAATATCAGCAGGCCATTCAGCCCCTTGAACCTGTTCCACATTTTAATGAGATCTTGACTGATCTGTGGCATAAGAATTTGAGCAGATCACCTCTTAACCTGCTAAATTTTAGAGTAAAGAGGCCCATTTTTACAAACTGTCCTTGTAACTTAACCCCGGTACTCAGGTATCATTCTTGTACTCCCACCAAGGCCAATATATCTTCCCCAAGGCATGCTGCCTAGATCCGTTCACAGTACTCCAAGTGAGGTCTAATCAGTGTTTCGTATAGCTACAATTGAGGTCCTACACACATCCTTGTGGGATATCACTGGTCACTTCATGCCAATTTGGTTACCTAACCATTATCCCTACTTTCTGTCACCTGCAACTCAACTGATTTCCCAGCTGCACCAGTAATTTACTCTCAATTCTGTACGCTTTTATTTTAGTTAACAGCTTCTTATGTAAGACTTTGTCAAATCCCTTCTGGGAGTCCATATAAACAATATCCATAGACATTCCCCAGTCCACTACCTCAGTCACCTTTTCAAAAATTCAATGAGGTTGTCAGGCATGATGTACTTGTCATGAATCCATGACTTCCCTGGATTAAGTGAAAATTTTAAAGGTGCTGAGTTAACATATCCTCAAATATAGACTCCAACAATTTCCTCACTATACAGGTGTTAGGTTAAATGGTTTGAAATTTTGTCGTTTTCCTCTTTCACCCTTCTTAAAAGGCAGAGTGGCACATTCAGTTTTCCAACCCATAGAGATGACTCCTGTATCGAGGGAACTCTGAAAGATTCCAGTTAGGGCATCTACAATGAGGTCCCCTATCTCCCTCAACACCCTCCGATGGAAACCATTAGGTCCAGGAGATTTGTCACTGTTTAGTTCCATTAATTTCCACATGAACAATATTTCATTCATGTCAGTTTCATTTAGTCCCTATCCATGATTCACAATAATTTACTTGGGACTCCCAGCAAGCTAACCTCCTTTCCTAGTGTAAATACTGAGGTGGAGTTATTCAACATGTCTGCTATTTCCCATAATCATTGACAGCATCCCCCCTTTCAGTCTTTAGTGGGCCAACCTTGCTCCTGACCATCTACTTTCCCTTTCATAGAATCAGAGAATCCCTACAATGTGGAAACAGGCCATTTGGCCCAACAGGTCCACACCAAACTCCAAAGAGTATCCCACCAAACCCATTACTGTACATTTTACCCATAACTAACAAATCCCTGAACACTATGGGCAATTTAGCATGGCCAATTCACCTAACTTACACATCTTTGGACTGTGGGAGGAAACCGGAGTACCTGGAGGAAACCCATGCAGACATGGGGAGAATGTGCAAACTCCACATAGACAGTTACCCAAGGCTGGAATTGAACCCAGATCCCTGGCACTGGGAAGCAGCAGTGCCAAACACTGAGCCACCATACTGCCTCAAGTGTAACTATGAAACTTATTTTTATTGACTTTACATGTTTTCTTTCATTATCCCTTATAGTAACTTTTATAAACTGCTTTGTGTTCCTGTGTTGGTCTTTGTGTCCTTCCCATTTGGCAGGATCTATGCTTTTTTATTTGCATTTTTGTAAGACTTTTCATTTTGTTTAATGCTGTCCCTTATCTCTTTAGTTATCCTTTACTGCTTTTTTTGAGAAGTGGAACGTTTGTCTCTTGGGGTATAAACTGGTTCTGTACTGCATTAAATGTATCTTCAAACATCCTCCACTTTTTTTCAGTGATCTTACCCATTAGCAGGTTTCCAAGTTTACTGTGGTCAGTCTCTGTCTCATCCCATTAAAGCCAGCATTGCCTAAATCTAAAATTCTGTAGTTGATTTGTGCTTTTCAAAGCTATGTTGAACTTTAGCATGCAATAATCACCATTTGATAAATATTCACACACAATTAGGTTACTGCTTCATCCAGTTCATTATTAAATCGAATATTGCTTTTCCCCACTATTGCTTCCAGCACATATTACTGTACATAACTATCCTAACACATTCCAGTAATTCACTACCTTTCTGACAGGTTCTTGTCTGCCTGTCCAATCTATGTTAAAATTAAAATCTCCCATAAATACTGCCTTTCCTACACTCACCTAATTTCTGCATTTATACAATCTAGCACTCAGAGCTGCTACCAGGGCTCTATACCCAATACCTATGATGGTATTAGATCCTTTACAATTCCTCAGTTCTAACCAGAAGGTCTCCACTAGATGCTTTCCCTTCATTGTAGCCTCCCTCATCGTTGAAGTGATTTTTTTTCTAATCAGTAAAGTTACTCTATCCTCACTGCTATTTTCCCTATCCATTCTGTTAACTTTATAACCTGGTATATTTAGTTCCCTTTCCCAAACATTGTGCAGCCATGTGTCAGTAATAACCACCACATCATAATTTCCTATTTGAATTTGTACCTGCAGCTAACTCAATTTAGTCCTTGCACTCTATATATTTGTATATAGAACTCTTATTTGGGCAATACACTGTAAGGTGTCTCTCAGCTCTGCTGCTTTATTCACTTGTTTCTTATTTCTCTCTTCTTGTTTAATCTATATCATTATTTATGGTTTTTCCATTACCTGCTGTACCTGAAGTATGATTTCTGACTGTTTCCTTGCTTTTGATCCTGTTACTTGTTTTTCAAATTGTATTGACTTCCCCTGAGCCCTCCCTGCCTTTTCACTAGTTTTCAAAGTTTCTCCCTATTAATTCCCCCTAAATGTATCATCTGGAAAACAATCCTATTTTTGTGGAATGTCTAATTACTATATTGTGATAAAATTCCACAATTTTTAAAGAAATTAGTGCATTGACTCCTTTCTTAATCCAATGTGCACAATCAATCTTTGTTTCTCGCCCTGTAAAATGATTTGAAAGAAATTAAAGAAAGCCAGTCTATCTTTCTGGTTAGCTGCCTGTAAGGAGGCTTCAATGTTACTGGTTAGTTACCTTTTGAAAGAACTGTGGATGCTGTAAATCTGAAATAAAAACAGAAATTGCTGGAAAAGCTCAGCAGGTCCAGCAGTAACTGTGAAGAGAAATCAGAGTTAATGTTTTAGGTCCATTTCTGAGGAAGGATCACCAGATGCGAAGCATTAATTCTGATTTTCCTTCACAATGCTGCCAGACATGCTAAGTTTTTTCAGCAATTGCTGTTTTCGTTTGTGGCTAATAACTTTCCCTGATGATATCACTGTTCTTTGATGCTGATAAATCCCCTTGACTTAGTGCCAGATTCAAATTAATATCAGGAAATACAAAGACCACCGACACCATTAGATTTTTGTTACTCATATAGTTTGAGCTCATTGGAGAGGACTGGAAGTTTGTTGCTGTCCACAAAACCCTCTCTGCAAAAAGGAAGGAGAATATTGAGCTTTGGTGTGCTAATTATTGAAGAGCCAGTGTTAATGCTTTCACATTTAGAATAGTCAATGACTAAGGTATCAGAGGCCACTCCACATCCTCAGGCACTGAGAACTTTCAAAAGGAACAAGTGTAGCAATAGAGTCATAGAGTCATACAGCATGGAAATGTGCCGTTTGGTCCAACTCGTCCATGCAAACTGAACTAGTCCCATTTGCCTGCATTTGGCCCATATCCCTCCAAATCTTTCCTTTCCATGTACCAATCCAAATGTCTTTTAAATGGTGTAATTGTACATGCCTCTACCACTTCCTCTGGCAACTTGTTCCATAAATGCACCAGCCTCTGTGTGAAAACGTTGCCCCTCAGGTCCCTTTTAAATCTTTCCCCTTACATCTTAAACCTGTGCCTTTTAGTTTTGGACTCCCTTACCATGGGGAAAATACCTTGGCTTATCTATTCCCTTATCTATTCCCCTCATGATTTTAAAAATCTCTATAAAGTTACCCCTCGTTGTCCTATGCTCCAGGGAAAATGTCCCAGCCTATTCAACCTCTCTATTTAACTCAAATCCTCTGGTCTCAGTAACATACTTTTAATCTAGTAGCATTCTTATTAATAACTAGAAAAACAAAACAAAACCCCCCAAAAATAGGATATTGCAGTAATTGCATAAATGTGTTATTTAACTTTTGCTTTGGTATAGACATGTTTTGTAATTGGACTATTAGAATACTGGCCATCAAAAGATATGCCTTGGTAATTTCCATGTTTATTGTCTTCAGTTGATTTTCAACATATCCTGCTTCACTGCCCTACCCCTATCTAATTCAGTAACTCTAAATCTCCAGCAGATCAATGGGGTATTTTAAGGACTCTTCACTGTAGGAGGTACAAACTGAATGAAACCAATCCATTGCCATAAATTCTCAATATTATTGTTTTCTTTCCCAGCATGCAAACGCAAAGAACAAGAACAGAACAAAGAGAAGAGCAATACACCAAAGAAGCCACGGCTAGTTTTCACTGACCTCCAACGCCGAACTCTTTTTGCCATTTTCAAGGAAAATAAGCGCCCTTCTAAGGAGATGCAGCTCACCATCTCACAACAGCTCGGTCTGGAGTTGACCACCGTCAGTAATTTCTTTATGAATGCCCGGAGGCGAAGCTTGGACAAATGGCAGGACGAAGCCATGTCGAGCCCAGGGGCTTCATCGTCGACCTCAAGCACTTGTACCAAAGCATGATTGAGGACAGTGCACCTGAACAGGGCACAACTCAATATCCCTTTTTTTTTGCTTTTTGAAGAGGCTGTTCAGTGGTGAGTGCATAAGCACAATCTTGATCAACACTTTTTTTTAATTTAAAGGGATGGCACATATTTTAATGTGTCTAGCATTTAAATTTTTCTTTTCTTAGATCATCTGAGTCCTTGCTGTTAACAGACATCAAGGCTGAGAGTCTAACTGGCAAATTTCCAGATGTCATCAGGCACAGCACAACATGCTATGTTGCTGAGCAATAATATGTCTAGTGCTTTGCCTGACGGTTGTTAAGGTGTATTAATCGTGATTAAAAATAATCATTAGGTTGTGAGTAGATTCACTTATTAGTTTCTAGTCATGTTATGCAATGAATCTTGTTGCGGTAAAACTGGCACAGACACTGAAAGTAGGTGTCGCCCGTGTTGTTTTAAGGAGCACCAATAGAATTATCGGAGAACATTTATACAATCATGCTATCTCATCACTAACCAGACTGTTTAAGAATAGACTGTTAGTGGTAAGTACGCAAGCACAAAATATCAAAGGCATTTTTGGAATTTTTCAGTCGGTCATTCACACAACATCACACAAATCTTGAATGCTGCTGGTAAACGTGCGCCCATCATTATATTCATCAATTGGATGGAGCTGGTAGTGGTGGGAATATAAGCACAACCCTCAAGCACATTCCTTCAAGTTATCAAAGTCCTGAAATACTTTAATGTCTCATCATGTGGTCTGTATTGTTTTTGTTTTCAGAAGATATCAGGGCCATTGAGTTGTGAACACAGTTGATTGCTGAAGAAAGAGTAAATATTGTTCTCATAATAGCTATAGAATACTATGCATCCACACACTTATATTCTATTTTTGGCCAACACTGGTTTTCTGCTGCAAACGCACTGAGTAGCCTATGTAAAGAGGGCTGCCCATGGTGAGTGCAGAAGCACAAACATTAAATAGCTTTATTTCTCCTAGAACTAGACATCAAAACCCCTTCTTCTTATATGTGCACATTCACCACTGAACGGGCCCTTTAAGAACACCATTGTTGTGTTCAAAGGCAAGCCTAAGGCTTTAAAGACTCGTGAAGACACTTGATACATTTTTTTTTCTATTTATTATTAAATCGAAACCAAAGATACTTTTTTCTGCACCTAATTGTTCTGCAAGAAACTTTTAAACAAAAGAAGCACGTCAGGAAACAACGTACGCACTGTGTTTCAGTGGTTGTCTTAGTCGTTTTGGGAAGCAGAGTTATGAAAGGGTTAATAAGCCAAGTAGCAACAACAAGGGAGCAATGCCACGGATCATTGCTGCTTCATTTGACGACACTCGCCGCCTCTTAAAGTTGAATATTGTCTTTAACGTGTGCCTATGCAGTTTTTTTTCAGAAACGTTGTACAGAACAACACAAAACCTCTTCCGCTTCAACCAAAGTCAGCTTCATAGAGATATGGATCTGTTTCCAGATTTTATGCATTACAGTTGAGTGCTATTCGCACACTTGGCCTGTCTTTCAATGTTCGTCTTATTGAGAGAGGGAAATAACCATGTGGTTTCATAATTTCCTCCCAATTAGCAATTCCAATGGAACAGGATACCAACAAATGGATCCAAATGGCTCCAAGCACAAGATGTTAGGGTGAAGATTAAGCACCTCTACCAAAGATAATAACCCATTCTCATATCTCGGTAAAGGTAACTAAATATGGGAGTGCTTTCAGACTGAATGTTGCATTTCATGAGGTAATAACCTTTATCATAGCATCTGATTCTAGCCATATACATTTAGCAAATATTCAGCATAGCCAATGGTTCTTAATCAAGTATCAAATTTGGATAATTTAAGTAAAATGTAGTTTTAGTTTATAATTTTGTTGATTTAGTCTTTTGTAAATTAATGCATTACATACAATATTAATATATTCAAAATTATTTGATTTATGTTCTTTATCTAGTTTAAAATGTTTAAACCTTTTATTTTGAAATGTTTAAAATGGTAATTATTTATTT
Organism: Chiloscyllium punctatum; assembly: GCF_047496795.1. Lineage (NCBI taxonomy): Eukaryota > Metazoa > Chordata > Chondrichthyes > Orectolobiformes > Hemiscylliidae > Chiloscyllium > Chiloscyllium punctatum. The sequence continues at coordinate 126,980,671 of NC_092739.1, read as the reverse complement.
TTTTAAGATTCAGATTCAATTGGTCCTTTGATTTAAAAACAAATCACTCTTCATCTTAAGCACAAAAACTCTTTGGTTATGTCTGTTGGTGAAATTAGTAACTGCTTAATAATAGCCAATTCACAATTGTACTTTAACTTAAATATCTTACAAATTCCTTATTCATTGATACACATTTAGCTCAGCGTCTTGTGCATGGAGTCCATGCGCACGTCCAAGATAAGTTCAACTTTGAAGATTATCAGGAAGTCTATGATAATTTTACAAGAAGACAGTGCAGTATTGGTATACTGTAGTCCAATAGCTTTATCCAGGCATGTGGAAGCTTTTATCCTTAAACAAAGCTGTATCCAAAGAAACCAAACCAATCAGACCAGCAATCTGAAGGGTGACCCCACAGAGAATGACAATACTTTCCCTGTGATTCTTATTGTTTATACCAACTCAGCTGTTAGAAATATGCTGTATTGTGGTAACAAGTTCAGACAGTTGACAGTGGTGTTTTCATCATTTGTCACAATCCCGACATGCTGTGTAAGTGATTTAATTAACAAAAGTTGATTTTTAAACAAGTTAGTAATTTTTAAAGTGCTTTTGATTGTAGTTTAGAAATCAAAAGGCTACATCAGCTTAATTATTATTTGTATTATTATTTTTGGTATTTATTGTGAACTCTATATTTAAATGGTGATTTTTCTCTTATTTATCAAATGCGATTAACATATTTAAAATGAAAGGTGCAGTGCTCAGATGGTCATTAGTGATTGCATTGTCTTTTTATTTTATAAACAATTCCTTTATCCCTGATTTTCTTTTGTATTTTGCTAGAAAAAGAACACAAAATACCACTGAGAATCAATTGTATATGCAATGATATACATCCAACATAAATCCAATTTTGGATCCTATAAAATTCTTAGACAGATTTGAGAATTTAGCATTTCAAAGTTATATTAATTGGCGTTCTGTTATTTTTGATCGTTATATTTTCTCTGCACAAACTGTGTGAGCCAAGATTCAAACATGTTTTCATTACTTTTGGATTTTAGCGCCTTTATGCACTGCATCTTTTATTCTTAATTTTCAATGCCAAAGAATTATCCCACTATAAGCACTGAAAGATATCCCTTCAGTCTTATTAGTAATAACATGGACAAGCAATGAATTTATATGGAACAATATAGCATGTACTGATGGGAATATGAATACACAACACAAAATACTTTAACAATCTTTCCACCATTGTTTAGCCCTGTGTCCAAATGGCTTTAGATAGCTTCTTTCGATTGTGAAGAAGTCTTTAGCATTAGTGACAAGAGACAGAAAAAAAAACCCTGAACTCGCTGCTTCCAGGTATGAACTATGTGTAAAATCTTTCTATTTCTAGTGAGAACCAAAGAGGCTACCTCACTGAATTTTTCCATTTGTAATTTTAATCGCGTCGATGATACCAAAGATACCAAAGATTTCTTTCTCTGCACGGTCTGTGTTTTGCTCCTGCTCATGTATAGAGTGTCTCTTAAATACAGCTGCAACTCAGATACCCCAAAGATGTAAATGGTGGTTTGCACTCATTCTAAATGTGTATTGTTTTCTGTGCTGAAAAGGATAATTTCATTATTAGAATCCAACATCAAGAGACCAACTGTACCATGTTCAGTGAACAGTAATTCTTGTATGAGTGGTCAATTCTTTTCAAAAAAAGGCTAATGTCACCAGCACTCCATTGTATTTGTTTATTATACAGATAGATAAATAGGTTTGATCAACTTTGATGTAAAACAATACAGTACTTTTGAAACTAAATTTGGCTAAAACTTTTTTAAAAATCAAGGATGCACATAAAAGTAATTCTTCACTCAAACCTGAAGTCTGCAATTATTCTCATACAGTAGCAAAGTGAGTTGGTAAATGTGGTGGGTTCAACTGCTGTGATGTCACTCAGATTCCCTTTGTTCATTTAGCACTGCCTTGTGTCCTGCCTCTGTTCAACCATATGTCCTTTTAAATATTTATAATTAAAATATAATTACAAATTTCAGTGGGAAAAAAAATCTGAAACAATTATTAAAAATTCCTGCAAACCTAAAGCCAATATCATTGAACAGATCAGATCTTCCACCAGTTCCTTATGGTCCAAGAGAGGAACTTTCAGTTAATTGCGTCACTTGTGCTTTGCTTGTGTAGTTTTAATTAATACTCTTTTCCTTTTACTTTGCATTGAAAACATGACTTTAATTCAGATTTATTTCATGACAAACTACACAATTTATTTTTAGTTAATTAAAATTCCTTTTGCTCGCCATGTATAAAATGTATTCATTAGATAATCTTTACTTTTGCAGCATTGGAAGGGGGGAGAAAAATATTATCCTAAGTAATGCTACCAAAAGCATGTTATTTTTAAGAATATTTGGAGGAGAAGGCACCTTCCTATTCTGGAAAGATGGATTTGCATTCAGTTAAATTTATATGTACTAAGGTGTCTAACTAAACCAGTGCCTAAGATGATTTGATGCTTTAGGTCTTTGCTCACTGCAATATGCCCACATCATCTTAACTTTATGGATGCACAGAAAATAAAGCAAATACACACCCTGAATCAGTCACCACCATTACCAAAATACCTGTATTCAAATGAAAACCTAAAATCTGGATGCACGCTTTAGTTGCAAAGTGTGATATACCACGGGACGAGTGCCTTGCTTGAACCAAAGCGGTGTTTCTTTCCAGTTTCTAGACCTCTGTGCATTTTTTTATTCCTGTGAATACCTCAGCTTTGAAAAGGCCACCAGTTTTTTTTATAGCGGTGAGCCATTATACTGTGGTGCTTTGCAATGCAACCATGCAAAGAACTAAACAAAGATACCAAAGTTTTCTCTCTATCTCAACCTCTATCTTCTCTTTCTCTTTAAGATACCAAAGCTTAAAAAACCTGACTGAGTAGGTTGGCAGCACAGACCGTGCATTCCTTACCGAATTTTCTCAGATATACCTCATAGATAATAGTGTCTAGGGTGATGTTATTATAGCATATGTAATAAATTATTCACTCGTTTTTTGGTAACTGTGACTATGATATTAAAAAAAAGCTTTATACGTTTTAAGTTGTGATTTTTGTAATAGGTGACAGGTGCGCTTATGGAAGGATTGTAAATGTTTCATGGAATTTGGGGAAGTTGCAGAACGAGCCCAAAGTTTACAGTTTTCATATTCTAAAAAAACAATCCGTTGGGTTTTTTTCCTTTGTGTGTGTATGTGTTTAAAATGCGTTTATTTCCACATTGTCCTACATAGACTTATTGACTAATTGTTATGTGTTAAAAGTGTAGTGTTAAAATTAGCAACTGCCAGTGCTATAATTTTATGCATGAGGCTTGATAAATTTAGCAAAGTTGATGCATTGTGATTATCGAGAGTAATATTTTTTAATTTAAGAAAATAGATTTTTTTCTTTTTAAAATAGATTTTATTTATGCATGAGAGCCTGTTATTTGTTAGACATTGTGGAACAGTTGTGTATATATTGGACTGTGAAAGCAAACGCAGTTGAATGGAATACACTGGAAAAGTTGGCGCACAGCAATTGGGAGGGGTTGATGTGTCAATTAAAAATAAATGTCAAAATAAGACTTAAGATAAATAAACAAAACAAATCTGCACAAAATCAATAGGGTCCTTCAAATCATACTACGGCCACTTACAATGGCTGTCCACAGTTGGACATTATCATAGTCAGAGAAAGCTTTTTCCAGATCAAGATAATACCCAAACAGAATTAATTCAGTTATAAGATAGAATTTCTTATATGGATGTTTATAGCGGGAGCTCTTGGTCGATTTGATTGAGAGAGGTAATTTTCTTTCGTTATTTATTTGCCAAAGATGAGGATGGGGTACATAAGTTTGGAGCAGAGGAGAGGCAGTCAACAGATGTTTCTTCATTTGTATTTTTTTCTCTTCCAGACTTCTATTAGTATTCTTCCATAGGACAAAAGAATGACTCAATGTATAAAAAATAGATTTCGGATGTTTTTCAAATTTAATTTGCAACAAAGCTGCAGTTTCAAATCTAACAATGCTTTTAAACCAAAAGGTTTGGTTGGTTTCCTTATAATTTTAAAGGTGTATGAAAATAAGAGGAGATGTGAGTTGATGCAAAGGTTGTTTGTGTACTAATCAATACTGAGTGAAAGTGGGTTAATTATTATTGACTAACATATGCCAGGATTAGTTTTTCGCATTTTGCTTAAATCCAATTCTACACGGCTTCAGTTTGCAATCTGTGACAGTAGCTGAGGACACTGTGTTCCACTGCTCTAACATTTACAAGAATGACTGATTCAATATATTCAAAGCTTGCTGTGACGGCTATTTTTCAAGCTCTATGGTAAAACACAATAGGGTCAATTTTAATTTCGCCTTCCTGTAGGGAAGTTGATGGCATTCAGTGCAATGCCAATTTTACATAAAACTCTATGTACTAATCATTGCAGATAATGAAGAATAATACAGGGCTAGGTATAAAAAGACAGTCCACTCAATCCCATGCATTTCCCACCTGAGGGAGTGGTTAAAAATTATATGCTACCCTATCCCTACTAGGTACAGGTTTCTGTGCCATGAACATTAGTAAGTTCACTATTGTATTTTTTTGTACTTTCTTGTCAGTTTATAGTCACATAATTTCCATAACTATTTTTCTTAACCTTAACTATTCCTTCCCTCCATTAAAGATACTGACTCAGGCTGTGGCACTATTGTCCTCCAGGATGTCCAATGCCATACTTCATGAATAAGTCTAGATAATTTACCTGACCAGGAAAAGAGTATCTTCTGGTACTAAACATAAATTTGTGATGATTACTTCCTACTGGTGTGTCACTAAACTTTGCACTTTTACATCAGCCTTCATACCTTTCCTTTGTCACAGTTTTTCATCGTTTTTGGATCATGTTTTCTTCTTCAGGTTCAGACTTTTGTTGAGACATGTCAGCTACAAGAAACAAAATCAGGGAACAGGTTCAGTGGAGTTAGTATCATACTTAGCTGACTACCCAGAATTTTGTTTCTTGATAATCACAGCTCTGTGAGATAGGGAGTATGATCATTTTGAAACACTGGGTCTTTTCTATATGATCAATGAAATGAAATGAACTAAAACCTTCTTTAATAATTGTACAAGTCACATTTTCAAACTAAATACAAAATTAAAATAAATTGTTAAATCTATAAAGTGACTAGATCACTTGTGAATTACAGTTGTTATGTTGGTGAGTGCCATCCATACTTGAAAGCCAAATAATCGTATTAAAGCCTGGCTTCCTCGCTTGGCTCAGCGAAATAAAACACAATCATATTTTCTAAATTGAGAATTATGCATTAACCTGTTGGATCAGTCTAGCATGAAAATATACCAGCCTAGAAGAGCTCAATTTAATCTTTGTGCTAAATTTACTGATCTCAACTGGGATGGCAGTTCAGAGTGCCAAAATGAGCACCATAGCAGCCACTTCTTCACTTTTAGCTAGTAACCCTCCTGGAAAGCAAAAATGTATGTGGATGAGGATATAGGCAGAATCAAGCTTAGCAATTATGCACCCATGGTCTTGTAATATACTCGAACCAATTGCTAATTTTCTTAAATGTATGATACAGTGGAGAGTCAAAAACTGCTGAAGTCTTTTGCAGAAGGGAACCTTCAGGAGTAGAGAGGAAATAATGAGGAAAGGTTGGGTGTGCATTTTGGCTGACTGCCATGTTCAGGGGTTTCCTTCCACCTTGAGCTATCTGTGCTGCTTATCATTTGTAGCAAAATCATAAAGGTGTGAAAGAAATGTTTATCACTTCAAATAGTGAATAAAAGTAATCATCCTGCCAATTATTCTAATTTTCTTGAGGCTACTTATTTTCTCTTAAAACAGAAATTTTCATAAACACCGTAATCCAAAACAGGTGACAGGTTCAAGCAAAGCAAAAGGAGGAATAGTTAGTTGAGTCTAATAAACAACGTTTTCAAATAAGTTTAGATATGGGTTGGACATACAATTGAAAAATAACAAAGGACTTTGATATATAAAGAAATTAATCTGACATGTAGTTGGTGTATTTAATATGTATAAATGCAAAGTGATAAGACTGATAAAGGATATCAAGGCAGAGGAGTTTGAACAAAATATTACTATTCTGCACATTGCATATAGGATTCTGGGCCTACTTGCAGTTTGCTATCTTAAAAAATGTTGGTGTAGTTTGTGGCAACGGTAAAGGAAGGAAACAAAGCTTTAGATTAGTTAACAAAAGGGATAGACCATTAAGTCCATGAAGTAATGACATGTGTATAAAACATATGACAAACTACATCTGAAGTTTGTACAATTGCAAAAATTGTTTTACATTGGAGAGAATGCAGTGAAGGAGAATTGCTGCCTTATATTAGACATTTTTTTAAAAACCCAAAGTAAAACTCAACAGGAGTGGCAGCATCTGTGAAGGAAGAAACAGAGTTAACATTGAGAGTCAACAATGGTCTTTCTCTGGAACTGTCCAGAAAAAGCGTCATATTGGACATGAAATGTTAACTTTATTTCCCTCTCTCCATAGATGTTCCCAGACCTGCAGGGTTTCACCAGCATTTTCAGCTCTTATTTCAGACCTCAAACTTCCACAGTATTTTCCCTTTACCTTAAGCTAGGTAGCCTGAGTCAAAACTTAAGGATGTTGACACCATCCCAGACAAAGCAGCCCACTTGATTGGCACCACCATCCACAAGCATCCATTCTTTCCATCACCAATGCTCAGCAGCAGCAGTGTGTACTATCTAAGATGCACTGCAGAAATTCACCAAAGGTTTAGACAGTGCTTTCCAAATGTATGACCACTTCCACCTAGAAGGTCAAGGGCATCACATACATGGGAACACCACCACCACCAGCAACTCCAAGCCACTCACCATCCTAATTTGGAAAAATATCACCATTCTTTCACTGTTGCTGGGTAAAAATCTTGGAATTTCCTCCCTAAAGACATTGTGGATCTACCTAAAGCAAATGGACTGCACTAGTTTAAGAAGGCAGCTTACCACTACCTTCTCAAGGGTAACTAGGTACAAGCAATAAATGCTGTCCAGCCAGATACACTTACATCCCATGAGTGAATAAATAAAAACTTGAGTCACGAGGACTTGCAGCATAGATTCAAGACCTCAACAAGGTGTTGGGGCGGCATGGTAGCACAGTGGTTAGCACTGCTGTCTCACAGCACCAGAGACCTAGGTTCAATTCCTACCTCAGGCAACTGTCTGTGTGGAGTTTGCACATTCTCCCTGTGTCTGCGTGGGTTTCCTCCCACAGTCCAAAAGAAAATGCAGGTTAGGTGAATTGGCTATGCTAAAATTGCCCCTGGTGTTAGGTGTAGGGGAATGGGTCTGGGTGGGTTGCTCTTCGGAGGGTCGGTGTGGACTTGTTGGGGCAAGGGGCCTGTTTCCACATTGCAAGTAATCTAATTATGGAGCATGGCATGACTATAGGTTACATTAGCAGAGGATTGCTTCATTCATTCATACAGTCTTCTTAGTATTTTTAGCAGAGGTGTTAACATATTTATTTTAAACAAATTAACACATTCACTAAAATAGTGAACAAGAAAATGCAGGGGGGGCGCATGTTAAATCTTTATTCATTAATATTACTAACAATGCTGTCTCAGTTAAATGTTCATAATATGTTTAAGATAAGCATTACAGCAAAGATGATTATGAACTAATTCTGACTTCACCACCTCATGTAGATGGCAGTGAATTTGTGGAACATACTATCGAGGAACAATGGAAGATGAAAACATTGTAAATTGAAGATGAACTCGTTTTACCTGACAGGGAAGTGATTGAGATGTGAGGAGAAATTAGTTACACGCATTAGTTTTGATTCTGGTTTGATTGACCAAAATGGGCCGTAGTTTAGTCAGTGGTGTTCTTCAGACTCAGCTAACATCTCCTCCTTTTGTTTTACTTCATCCTCTGTAAAAGTCCTGGCTTTAGATATTCTGTGTAATGAAAGCATCCCTGCAAATTTCAATATTCCTATGATTCCTCATATGCGCCGTAATACAACTGACAGATTTTGATGTGAGTAGTACAGGCACATGATACAGAGGAAGATACTAAATTCATTTGAACAGAATTTTTTAACTTGCCAAAAACTGATTTAAGTTATGATATGTAAAGACACTGACAAATGGAAACCTGGAATGATAACAGAAAAGAAAGCTGAAAATGGTGAATCTTTAGAACTGAAGAGATATTCTATCTTTCTGCTTCAAATGCTGATCAAACTGTTGTGTATTTGGCATTTTTTCTGTATTTATTGAAGTCATTTAAGGTTCATTGAACAGCCGCTTATTCTTGGTGGGTCATTGAACACTGTAAACCTAAGCAAGAAATATACAGAGGAATAATATATGACAATTACAGAGGAATTCTGAAAACTGCATTTTCTAGCTCCACAATAATACCAAGTATGGACATTCCTGTCACAATTATAACTACTGAAGCAGCCAGAGGAGAAAACATGCAACAAGTTAAGAATACCTTCAGACCAATCTCATAAGAATTGATACTTTCTATCTAACTTTTAAATAAAACAGCCCCTATTATTTGGAAGACAATAAGTGCAAAAACACAACAGAAATACTCAAAAGAAGAGAACCAAAAAGCACATATAAAGTGTTACTCATAGAGAAAATTCTGGAAATATTTGGAATGTTTGGAAATATTCATTTGGAACCTCCAGAGTGATGAGAATTGGAATTTTGTTTATTAATTAACACTTAAAGAAATTTGTGCAAATTCTGAACTCTGAACAAGTGTGACATACATCAGCATCTGATAGGTTGATCAAAGAGGTGCTGGAAATGGGTAGAGAAGCAAGGCACTTCTTTGCAGTAAATATTTAAACTTGAGAGGCAAGAACAACAGGAAATTTTGATGAATGTCTAACTAATATCACAAGGGATAGTACATGGGAAAGGTTAAAATATTGGAAAGACTGTTCTAAAGGACTATCCAGACTCATTTTGTGCAGGTTAATTAGCATACCTGGCCTTTGCCTTTTGTCTAATCTTTAGTTTCCTTTTTGTTCTGATCACACTGTAGAGGATTTCTCTTATTTTTTCATTTCCAATTCGGCTCGCCTAAAATAATTTATCATTTTATAAATGCTGCAAAGACTTGCTTTGTACTCAAAATGTTTCTGTAAATTATTTACATTGTTTGCATAATCTTTCAATATAAATTCATAAATTAGCTTATTTGAAAAGTTTTGGAAAACGGAACATAACAATCTTGTGAAAACACGCACAGCCATAGGTCATTGTATATATTAGACTTGATCTCTGACTCCATTGACTATATAAGTGCTTGGAAGATGCACTAATTTAGTACTAAACTTTAACGTGTTTAAATTTTGAGTGGCATTATATCTAAAAATCAGTACAATGTTAGGAATGGCAGGTTATGTTGAAAAGGTAATTAAAACATGGTTTGTCAAACCTTTTGGGACTTCCTGTAAGTTCAGTAGTGACGTCAAAAACTACGTATATTGACACTATTTCTGTCTGATGGCACAATTTTTGCTTCTGTAAATGAATCATGAATTCTTGTTATGTGTCATGATGGCATTTTAGTTTATTATATTCCCAGGATCTAATCCAATTCCCTTCAAACTCATTAGTGTTGTTATTTGATATTATGGGATATCGAAAATCTTCTCAAATATATTAAAATACAATTTAATATTTAATTGATCCAGAAATAGTTTTTGAAATTCTTTGAGGTGCTAATGTTTAGATGGAGACTGTTATGGTGCTTTTTTTAAAATCAAATATTGTCCCCTACTGAGTAACGTTTTAATGGATGTGTTTATGAAAACACAATTAAAAAGTGCAACAACAGTTTCTCAGCAAGTCATTTAAAATCAAAATGAGAACCTTCAGCTTTAGATTTACCATTTAGTCACTTCTTTGGTACAAACTATTATATTTCCTCATAAAGGTTTCTTGCAATCTAAAATTAGGAGCAACCCCTACATATAATTCAACAATAGAATAATGTCTATGATATCAGCTATATTTTCAAAAAGACCCTAAATATAACTTTTAGAACTCATAGCCAGGTCAAGCTAACCATACACTTCTGTGCTGTTAATGTGTTGTGGGGCATGAGTAACATCCCGCCAAAAGTCAACAATGAGTTCCTTAGTTTTGCTGGCATTGAGAGCTAGGTTGTTCTCATTTTACCAGGTCTTCCAGCTCCTGTCTGTAGTCTGTTTTGTCGCCATCTGAGATTCAACCGACTGTGGTGGTGTCATCAGCAAACTTGTAAATGGCATTTGGTGTCATCTGCAAACTTGTCTGGTATTTGGCAATGTAGTCATGGGTATACAGTGAGTACAGTAGGGAGCTGAGTACGCACCCCTGGGGGGGCGGGCTGCAGTGTTGAGTGTTAGTGAGGATGACATATTGTCCCCAATCTTCACTGATTGTGGCCTGTGGGTCAGGAAACTGAGGATCCATTTGCAGAGAGTGGGGCTTAGTCTGAGATCACGAAGTTTAGTATTCAGTCTTGAGGGCATAATAGTGCTGAAGGCTGAACTGTAGCCAATGAATAGGATTCTTATGTAGCTGTTCTTCGTATCAAGATGTTCTAGGGAGGAGTGAAGGGCAAGTGATATGGCATCCGACGTGGATCTGTTAGTCCGACCGGCAAAGTGGAGTGAGTCAACAGTAGTTGGGGGTGGGGGGGGGTCAGTGGCCTGCTCAGGGAGAGGTTGAAGATGTCTGAGGAGACCTCTGCCAATTGATCTGCACATGCTCGGAGTGCACAGCCTGGTACTCTGTCTGGTATTCTGCTCAGTTTCAAAAATAGACAAATTATTGATTTCAAATTGTCATCACTGTATTAAATGTTAAGCTCATGCTATATGTTTTATAATTTTGTGCCCATTTATCTGTAAGCATTGCTTTCACAATTTACACTCAGATTCAAATTTTAAGTTGAGATAGTAAAGACACACATGAAATATTATCTGGTGATGAGTTAAGTTTTGGTGGTCTGGTTGTACATTTCCAAAGTGTTCCAATGTTTCTGGACAAGAGCGACCCTTTTCATATTCTTCTGACACTGGACCATAGCATTACTGCATTAGAACATAGAACGTAGAACATAGAGCAATATAGCGCAGAACAAGCCCTTCAACCCTCGATGTTGCGCTGACCTGTTAACTAATCTAAGCCCATCCCCCTACACTATCCCATCATCATCCATATGCTTATCCAAGGACTGTTTAAATGCCCCTAATGTGGCTGAGTTAAATACATTAGCAGGTAGGGCATTCCACACCCTTACCACTCTCTGAATAAAGAACCTGCCTCTGACATCTGTCTTAAATCTATCACCCCTCAATTTGCAGCTATGCCCCCTCACACAAGCCAAAGTCACCATCCTAGGTAAAAGACTCTCACTGTCCACCCTAACTAATCCTCTGGATCATCTTGTATGTCTCTACCAAAGCCTTCTTCTCTCAATGAGAACAGACCCAAGTCTCTCAGGCTTTCGTCATAAGATCTTCACTCCAGACTAGGCAACATTCTGGTAAATCTCCTCTGCACCTTTTCCAATGCTTCCATATCCTTCCTGTAATGGGGCGACCAGAACTGTACACAATATTCCAAGTGAGGCCACACTAGCATTTTGTACAGTTTAGCATGACATCACAGCTCTGGAACTCAATCCCTCTACCAATAAAACCTAACACACCATATGCCTTCTTAACAGGACTATCAACCTGGGGTGGCAACTTGCAGGGATCGATGTACATGGACACCAAGATCCCTCTGCACATCCACACTACTAAGAGTCTTTCCATTGACCCAGTACTCTGCTTTCCTGCTATTCTTCCCAAAGTGAATCACCTCACGTTTTGCTGCATTGAACTCCATTTGCCACCTCAGTCTAATTCTGCAGTTTCTCCAAGTCCCTCTGCAACATTCTTCCACACTGTCCACCATTCCACCATTAGTGTCATCTGCAAACTTACTAACCCATCCACCTATGCCTGCATCTAAGTCCTTTATAAAAATGACAAACAGCAGTGGTCCCAAAACAGATCCTTGTGGCACACCACTAGTAACCAGACTCCAGGCTGAATATTTTCCATCAAACCACCACTTGCTGCCTTCTTACAGAAAGCCAGTTTCGAATCTAAACAGCTAAATCACCTTCAATTCCATGCCTCTGCATTTTCTGCAGAAGCCAACCATGTGGAACCTTATCAAAGGCTTTACCGACGTCCATGTACACACCACGTCAACTGCCCTACCCTCATCCACATGCTTGGTGACCTTTTCAAAAAAACTCAGTGAGGTTTGTGAGACACGGCCTGCCCTTGACGAAACCATGTTGACTATCTCCAATCAAATTGTTACCTGCTAGATGATTATAAATCCTATCTCTTATAATCCTTTCCAAAACAGATGTAAGGCTCACTGGTCCATAATTACCTGGGTCATGTCTATTGCTCTTCTTGGACAAGGGGACAACATTTGCAATTTTCCAGTCCTCTGGTACTAAACCTGTAGACAATGATGACTCAAAAGTCAAGGCCAATGGTTCTGCCATCTCCACCCTAGCTTCTCAGAGAATCCTTGGATAGGTCCCATCTAGCCCAGTGGACTTATCTACTTTCACACTTTCTGGAATTGATAACATATCCTCCTTATTAACCTCAATCCTTTCTAGTCTAATAGCCCGTATCTCAGTCTTCTCCTCTCTGATATTCTCTTTTTCCTGAGTGAAAACAGATGAGAAATATTCATTTAGCACCTCTCCAATCCCCACAGGGTTCACACACAACTTCCCACTTCTGGCTTAGGTGCAGCTTATTTTTAGTATGTACCAGTTCATCCTTATGAAGAGTTACTATCCCTGGCTGCATTGTTTAAATGATGCTAAATTGGGGAGAAATTGTATAGGATAAGAAAGATAAGGGTTGACTATTTTGAGGGAGCACCCAGTCATCGTAAACTCTGAAAATGCATATCCTCATATTTCATTGTTATAAACACAAATATATCTCTGTGAATTCAGAAACATACACATTGTAATTCTTTTGCATTTGCAATTTAACATCTTATGGAATCTTAGAATCCCAACTTTGTAGAAATAGGCCATTTGTCCCATCAAGTTTTCACCAAAACTTTGAACAGCGTCCCACCCAAACCCAGACTCAGACTCTCACCCTAATGAATAAAGTGAAATATGTCACGCAATCACCCCAGGCACACAACCAAATTTAAATCAGGAAACAAACATTGAAATTTTGTTAACATGGGCATCAGGAGCTTCATGGTGTCTTGGAAGAATTGTGTTTAACACTAGTTCTGTACAGACTAGAGATTAAATTTGTGATGTTTTTGAGCTGAATGATTCAATAAATATCGGGTTTCAGCCTTCCCAATTTCACAAGATGTGCTCCAGGTATAGAGTTATGCCTATTATGTCAGTTGATTTCACTAGCTCCTTGTTAATGGGCGTTAACTAAATGTTTGTCTTGTTGGTTTTCAGAAGTCAAAATAACAGACTGAACTTCTGATATCAGCTGGGCTAAAAGAAAAGTGATATTGACACGCTTGGCAAAGTTGAAAGATCTACCAAATGTATTTTTAAGACATAACAACATAAAGATTGCTAGATTTCCCTATATAACCAAGACTTCTTAGAACTTTAAATAACTTTCCTGACCTCCAATAATTAATAAATCTGAATCAAATAATTGTAAACTTTCAAAATTGCCTTTTATACTCAATATTAGAGTGCTTCTGAAAAAGCACAGCAAGTCAGGCAGCATTTGAGAAGCAGGAAAATTGACATTTCGGGCAGAAGCCCTTCATCAGAAAAGTCCTTCTTGATGAAGAGCTTTTGCCCAAAACGTTGATTATCCTGCTCCTTGGATGCTTTCAGACCGGCTGTGCTTTTCCAACACCACTCTAATTTTGACTCTAATCTCCAGCATCTGCAGTACCCACCTCCGCCCAGTTGATTTCCTACTCAATATGGTGACTTCACCAATAATATACTAGTTACACTAACTAAAGGTGAGCTGACATGATCATTGTTTAAGTCCAGTTATAAAAATACAAAAAGCTGACATAAAGCAAAAATACGTCCCCTTTTAAATACTAGAAAACAGTACAGATGTAGTAACTAGTTTGTTTTTTGGAAATTTTAAATAAATATTGAAAAATGTTTCTAAGGTATTATTAGTGCAATCAATGTAGCACAATCTTTTAGACTGGCAAAACATTGGATGACATTTTTATATGAAAGGTAAAGTCCATAAATTATGGATAATTTCATAAAACGTAAATCTTCATTATTTGGTAATAATCATGTAAACTTTCTGAGAATGATTTATTCTGACAGGATCAGTAAAATGACTAAGGTATCTGTTAATTATGGATAATATTTGTTCAGTTTCAAACTCAGTTTTTTTATTATCAAGGTTGGATTATTCTTGTTGGATTTGATTACCTCACAGTAACACAAGACAGGGATGCACATAATAAAAGCTTTCTATGTGCACTTTGTTAAAACTTGAATTAAAAGGTAAAAGATTTATAGACTAAATCATTTCAAGAGTTTAAATTGTACTCACTGCATTGCAAAATATACAACACTGTATAACTGATGCCAAACTGAAGTTTAATGATTTAATTCAAAATTTGTTACAATTTCAGTATAACTTTTTCAGCTGAATGTGACATGGAGTCAGTGATGCAATTCCATTCTGCAAGCTCCCAGTACTTTAACACATTTACTAAAACAAACTCAATTCCTCACACCCTGAAAAATCAAAGAAGCCATTCAATTTGAAAAATTAATTAAGTTGAGCTCTTCAATTGTGCTTAATAGCCTCTAGTTGGTACAATTGTTGCAAGATGCCCATTCAATTGCTGTTTTTACAAGTGAATTAAAATATGTCTCATCACTACCATTTCTTTTTGTAGCCTAACCCTTACCTTAAATCATTTTCCTTTCAATTATTTTGCTGATGGCATGATAAAAATGTTCTTTTAATTTCTTGAAATATACAGCGGTGAATGCCACATTGAAATATTTAGTCCAATGTTTCCTGCCTTTCTCTCACCTGTTACCTTTTCATGGAACCTTAAAGTGAGAATTCCCCTGTCACTAATCATTCTACAGACAAAGTAGAAAAACTAGTGAACACAAGATATGACTTCTGGTCCAACTATGCAGTTTATTAGAACAGCCTGGAAAGAGTAATTTTAATCCAAGTTACTTAAGTGAATATAAAACAAATTAGATTATGCATTCCTTTCCTCATTTGTGACATAATCTTGAATCATTGAATCAGTTTTCCTCTGATGATTGCAGATGTGTAATCACTTTCAAAACTCTGTCTGCATTCTCCCCAAATTGATTCAATTCACTTATAAGGAAATAATTGTTTGATCTTCAAAGGATGTCCACTTCTCCAGATCAACATCCAAGTCAGTTTAAAGACCAAAATTCTATCTAAGTGAATAGAATCACTCCAGAATGTGTTTTACTCCTTCAATGAACATTTTCAGAACAGGTGGTGGGTCTTCATGGCAGAAGTAGATTGCCTAAGTTAATGTTAATTGTACAAGGTTAAGGATATGTTGATCATTGAAAAAAAGTACATTGCGGTGAATAGTTTTTGTTTTAGATTTCTGCCACAAATTTTAATCAGTGACCAAGATAAACCAATAATATCCAGTAAAGCCAAGTGAAAAAGCAAAAAGTGATAAAGCAAAAAGTGGAAGCTTTGGGTCTAATTTTGGCCTGATTTGAATTTATTTTTATAAAAAAACCTTCCCTGCTTGCAATAAACATAATAATAAAACAAATACAATTGGACATTAAAATAACAATATTTCCCTGGGATGAAGTCCCTTAGAATCTAGAATATTTTTCAGATACTCTTCATTATGCATTTATCATTACTGTAACATTGTTTAGCATTAGAATTCATTTTTTAAACTGAATTGGATCATTATTTGAAAAAGGAAGAAAACTGCGTGGCTATGACAGGGGACTAATAAGAGGTGAATTGCTCTGGCAGAGAGACAGTACCAACATGACAACATCCTACTATGCTCTAACCATTCTATGATTCTAACAATATTTTATTTATGTAGAACTAATTCCACCTCCCTCCCTGTGAAATGCATTGACTTTACATCCATAAATTATACACTGCAATGATATTAGCTTTACTCATATTGATAGAAGCAAAATAAGATCATCCCAAGGACGTTCATCTGCGGTAGTTTCAGCTTTCTGAAATTGCAATGTATTTAAAGTCTTTTGTACTTTTGAAAAGTAAATGAAATCTTTTCAACCTTCCTTTTGTTTAATGCTAACAAACCGGCAACTGTCCCATCATTCTGTTGAATTTAAAATGTTACTGCCATTTGGATGCAGCTAAGTGTATTTCTGTTTGTGAACACAAAGCATCGGGTAGTGGGTAGTCAGTGAACAGTAATATGGTTAATGCCTGTGATAATGTGCTGACTGCTGTGTATCAGCTTGAAACATTTGGGGTGCAGGTGCCCAACTAAACTAATGATTTGGAGATGCTGGTATTGGACTGGGGTGTACAAAGTTAAAAATCACACAGCACCAGGTTATAGTCCAGGTTAGAGCCCTCCACTACCACCTGATGAAGAAGCAACACTCTGAAAGCTAGTGTGCTTAAATTTAAACCTGTTGGACTATAACCTGGTGTTGTGTGATTTTTAACCTATACTAATGTATTCAACAAGTGCAGAAGCAATGAGGAATCTGCTGTATGTCCAAGGTGTGTATCATGAGCCCAATATTAAGGTTAATTAGGCTGCTGCCCAATTGCCATACCACTGTTTACAATGGGCATTGAAAGCGACCTTACATTAATTTGGAAAACAAAATGGGTGGTTCGGCTATTTTGGACACGAAATCCAGGGCTGCCAAGTGACAGAGTGTTTTTGTGCTCCCTGTGCCACTCTATTACCCCACATCCCAAGCATCTTTGGTGGCTGACACTGATAACGTGGTCTTGAAGCTTCTCGACATATTGTGCCAGATGCCTGTTGAGCATGACTACGTTATACTAATGATTTGATGTAACATTATCTGGTAAAGTTAGATCATTTCATATGTAATGCCAGCATCAACAGGCAGTTTTAGGTCCCATTGTCTGCCCCTCGATTTAACAACTGCTTAAATGAGTTAAAGGGAAGTCATTAAGAATGTTACTGCAGCTGGTGACCCACTGCATCACTCAGTTCTAAAGCTGGTAACAGCATGAAACAGCATCAAACAACCAAAATGTCCATATATTATTGTGACAAAAGCAACCTCCTCAATGGACATCCTCCATCCATGCTAATTTTGAGTTGTCCACCATTTAATATTTAAACAAGTTTTAACTGAACTTCCTGGTTGAACCTAGATGTGAATATCATAGTGTAAGGGATCACAAAAAAACATTTAAAATGTGTTTTTAAAGACTATGCAAAGGAAAAGGATTTTAATTAAAAATTTGTGCTCAATTCTACTGTGTTCCACCTCTCAGTCTTTGAAAGAAGTGGATAAACAGGAAATTTTGACAGTAATGTTTCTTCCTCCAGTTGCATGATTAGGGTTACAATTTTTTGCGTAAACTCACATTCTCCTTTAATTATATTAAGACACACAATGCTCATTGTTAGTTAGCTTCTTCTTCTCATGTTTTTATTATTTATTAAGCTTAATGTTTGCGCCTGACGCCGTGCAATATCCGTAGCTGTGTAAAACGCGAGTTACAACCTGCTGTATCAGTGTTACGTGTTTCAACTATTGCATAGTTCAAGCTTTTATTGTTGTTGATGTTGACGTATCCGGGCACTTTAAAAACCTTTGCAAGGTTCCCAGTCCTTTTGAGTTTCAGTTGCTTGTTTGTACACTGTTTTCTTGCTGTTTAAACGTATGCCCTCCATCAGGCGCATAGGTGTTTTGTCTGTATCATGCTGGAATATGTTTTTTTAAATTAATTTTTAAATTTCCGCTATCATCAAATGGTAGTGCTGTAAATTCTGCAATTAATGTCCAATAAACTGCTTTTATTCATTCCAGACTGAATTTGGAGTAATTTGTTAATCATAATCACCAAGATGTCTGTGAACTATTTCACCAGCAAGCATATTTGTATTATCTCCAGATGCCATACAACCTCTTGTTCATCTTTAAGATTTTTGAATTAACCTTAGGCTGAACTCCACCAAATTTCCAAATCCCTGTAATGTGGTTTGCTCTCTGCTAAGGGCCCTGGGTCAGCATCATGGCTGATAATTTCTATGACTGCAACCAAGTCATGCTGTCTCTGTTTGTCTTCTCCACAACAAACAACACAGATATTTCTTCCATTGTCTTCTATTTTCTCAGAGTCTTTAAGTCATAGAGATGTATAGCATGGAAACAGACCCTTCGGTCCAACTCGTCCATGCTGACCAAATATCCTAAACTGATCTAGTCCCATTTGCCAGCACTTGGCACTCATTCTAAACCCTTTCTAATCATGTACCCATCTAGATGCCTTTTAAATGTTGCAATTGTACCAGCCTCCACCACTTCCCTTGACATCTCATTCCATACGCATACCATCCTTTGCTTGGAAAAGTTGCCCCTTAGGTCCCTTTTAAAATCATTCCCCTCTCAACCTAAACCTATGCCCTCAAATTCTGGACTCCCCTAACCCAGGGAAAAGACCTTGTTTATTGACCCTATCCATGCTGCTCATGATTTTATGAACAACTATAAGATCACCCCTCAGCCTCCCACGCTCCAGAGGAAAAACAGTCCCAGCCTATTCAGCATCGCCCTAAATCCCAAACCCCGACTACCACACCCATTCCCCCATTGCTGTACCTACACCCCCACTGCCATACACATTCCACCAACACTGCACCTACCCCCCACTGCCATACCCATTCCCCTATTGCTGTACCTACCCCCGCACTGCCATACTCATTCCCCCATCGCTGTACCTACCCTCCCCACTGCCATATACATTCTACCATCGCTGTACCTACACCCGCACTGCCATATCCATTCCTCACCACTGGACCTAACCCCCCCCCCCCCACTGCCATACCCATTCCCCCTTCACTATACCTACCTGCCCCACTGCCATACACATTCTCCCATCGTTGTACCAACACCTCCTCACTCCTGTACCCATTCCCCCATCACTGTACCTACACCCCCCCGGCTGCCATATCCATTCACCCATCACTGTACCTACACTCCCACACTGCCATACCCATTCCCCCATCACTGTACCTACACCCCCCTCTGCTATATCCATTCCCCCATCACTGTACCTACACCCCCCACTGCCATACCCATTCCCCATCACTGTACCTACACCCCCCACTGCCATACCCATTCCCCCATCACTGTACCTACACCCCCCTCTGCTATATCCATTCCCCCATCACTGTACCTACACCCCCCTCTGCTATATCCATTCCCCCATCACTGTACCTACACCCCCCACTGCCATACCCATTCCCCCATCACTGTACCTACACCCCCCTCTGCCATACCCATTCCCCCATCACTGTACCTACACTCCCCCACTGCCATACCCATTCCCCCATCACTGTACCTACACCCCCCACTGCCATACCCATTCCCCCATCACTGTACCTACACTCCCCCACTGCCATACCCATTCCCCCATCACTGTACCTACACTCCCCCACTACAGTACCCATTCGCCCATTACTGTACTTACACCGCCCCCACTGCCATTCCCATTACCCCATCGCTGAATCTACACCCTCCTCTGTAATACCCATTCCTTCATCACTGTACCTAACCTCCCCCCACCACCAAACCCATTCCCCCACCGCAGTCGCAACACCCCCCTGACTGATATACCCATTCCCCCATTGCTGTACCTACACCCCCACTGCCACACACATTCCCCCACTGTAACTACACACCCCACTGCCATATCCATTCCCCATCACTGTATCTACACCCTTCCACTGCCATACCCATTCCATCGCTATGCCTACACCCCACTACCATACCCATTCCCCCATCGCTGTACCTACACCCCCACTGCCCTACCCGTCCCCCATTGCTGTACCTACCCCCACTGCCGACCCATTCCCCATTGCTGTACCTACACCCCCACTGCAAAACCCATTCCCCCATCGCAGTGCTGACACTGCCCCCCCCCACTGCCATATCCATTCCCCCTTTGCTGTACCTACACCTCCACTGCCATACCCATTCTCCCATCGCTGTACCTACACCTCAACTGCCATACCCATTCCCCCAATGCTGTACCTACACCCCCCACTGCCATACCCATTCCCCCATCGCTGTACCAACCCCCCCACTGCCATACCCACTCCCCCATTACTGTACCTACACCCCCACTGCCAGACCCATTCCCCATCGCTGTGCCTACCCTCCCCCCACTGCTATACCCATTCACCCATCGCTGTACCGACTCCCCCCACTGCCATACCCACTCGCCCATTGCTGAACCTACACCCCCACTGCCATAACCATTCCCCCATCACTGTATCTACCCCCCCACCACTGCCACACCCATTCACCCATCATTATACCTACACACTCCCACTGCCATACCAATTCTCCCATTGTTGTACCTATACCCCCACTACCATACCCACTCCTGCATCACTGTAACTATGCTCCCCATTGCCATACCCCATCACTGTCTCGACACTCCCCCCCCACTGCCATACCAATTCCCCCATTGCTATACCCACACTCCCACTGCTATACCCTTTCCCCCATCGCTGTACCTAACCCCCCACTGCCATACCCATTCCCCCTTTGCTGTACCAACTCCCCCACTGCCATAGCCATTCCCCCATTGCTGTACCTATCTGCCCCACTGCCATACACGTTCCATCGTCACTGCACCAACGCCCCCTCACTGACGTACCCATTTCCACCATCACTGTACCCACTCTCCCACTGCCATATCCATTCCCCCATCACTGTACCTACATCCCCCTTGGCCACACCCATTTCCCATCGCTGTACCTACTCCCCACTGTCACATCCATTCCCCCATCGCTGTACCTATACCCTCCCACTGCCATACGCATTCCCCATCACTGTACCTACCCTCTCCTCACTGCCATACCGACTCCCCCATTACTGTACCTACCCTCTCCCCACTGCCATACCCACTCCCCCGTCGCTGTACCTACTCTCCCGCCCCCCCCACTGCCATACCCCCATTCCCCCATTGCAATACCTACACCCTCCCACTGCCATACCCATTCCCCATCACTGTACCTATCCTCTCGCCCACTGCCATACCCATTTCCATTCGCTATACCTACTCCCCACTGCCATACCTATTCCACTATCACAGTACCTACAACCCCCCAATGGTCTACCCATTCCCCCCATTGCTGTACCTACACTCCACCACTGCCATACCCATTCCCCCCATTGTTGTACCTACACCCTCCCACTGCCATACCCATTCCCCCATTGTTGTACCTACACCCTCCCACTGCCATACCCATTCCCCCATTGTTGTACCTACACCCTCCCACTGCCATACCCATTCCCCCATCGCTGTACCTACACCCTCCCACTGCCATACCCATTCCCGCATCACTATACGTACACCCCCCCACTGCCATACCCATTCTCCCATCACTGCATCTACGCCCCTCACTTCCATTCCCATTCCCCATCGCTGTACCTGCACCCCCACTGCCATACCCATTCCCCCATCACTGTACCTAACCCCCCACTGCCATACCCATTCCCCCATCGCTGTACCTGCACCCCCACTGCCATACCCATTCCCCATCGCTGTACCTGCACCCCCACTGCCATACCCATTCCCCCATCGCTGTACCTGCACCCCCACTGCCATACCCATTCCCCATCACTGTACCTGCACCCCCACTGCCATACCCATTCCCCCATCACTGTACCTAACCCCCCACTGCCATACCCATTCCCCATCGCTGTACCACCACCACTGCCATACCCATTCCCTGTCGCTGTACCCGCACCCCCACTGCCATACCCATTCCCCCATAGCTGTACGTAACCCCCCCACTGCCATACCCATTCCCCCATCGCTGTACCTACCCTGCCCCCACTGCCATACCCACTCCCCTATCGCTGTACCTACTCTTCCCCCCCAATGCCATATCTATTCCCCCATCATTGTACTTACACCCCCCCCACTGCCATACCCATTCCCCCATCACTGTACCTAACCCCCCACTGCCATACCCATTCCCCCATCGCTGTACCACCACCACTGTCATACCCATTCCCCGTCGCTGTACCTGCAACCCCACTGCCATACCCATTCCCCCATAGCTGTACGTACCCCCCCCACTGCCATACCCATTCCCCCATCACTGTACCTAACCCCCCACTGCCATACCCATTCCCTATCGCTGTACCTGCACCCCCACTGCCATACCCATTCCCCCATAGCTGTACGTAACCCCCCCCACTGCCATATCCATTCCCCCATCGCTGTACCTACCCTCCCCCCACTGCCATACCCATTCCCCTGTCACTGTACCTACTTGCACACTGCCATACCCATTCCCCCATCATTGTACTTACACCCCCCCCACTGCCATAACCATTCCCCATCACTGTATCTCCCCCCACCACTGCCATACCCATTGCTCCCTTTCTCTATCCTGTGACACACACACACTCCCCTTAGTTGGAATTGCTGAGATGTCTCGACCCCCATGCCATCAAATTGTCTCTTTAAATCTTTTTTCCTTTTCCTCCTCATTTTAAGATCATCCTTACAACCCACCAACAATAAAATCTGACAGTGTAGCAAATGCTCAGCAATTCAGACAGGATCTGTGGAGAAAGAAACAGTGTTAAAATTTCAATTCAATAATCTTTCAGTTATGCATTTATGGTATTCATTATTTGCAGTTTTTTCTCTCTGTCATTGCTTAAACCCCACCTTCTTGACGAAGCTTTGCAGACAGCCTCCCAATATTTTCACCTTTGACTCAATGTCAATTAATATTGATTATCCTTCTATGAAACACCATTGGATTAATTTTCTATCTCATTGGTTCTCTCTAAATGCAAATCATTTTTGTCACTGTTACCATTCTCTTACGATCACTGCTGGACAACCTAGAGACTCCATCCATGAACAATATGGCTCATTGTTCATAAGCTGCTTTCAGAGACATTACTCACACAGAAAGCTTTAGGTTTGTTAAACATGTTGTTCATAGAATCCTTACAGCGTGGATTATGATTATTTGGCCCATCGGATCCACACTCACCCTCTGAAGAGCATCCCACTCAGAGGCATCCCTGTAACCCTGCACATCTTCAGACTATGTGAGGAAACGCACGTAGAGATAGGGAGTATGTGCAAACTCCAACCGAGGCTGGAATTGAACCCAGGTCCCTGGCGCTGTGGGGCAGCAGTGCTAATCACTGTGCCACCCCCACAGATGACACATAGTTTAAATTTCCACCTGCACTCTGGGTCCACAACCATATTGGTTTTGTTAGAATCTATCTGATAGCAAATCATTGATCAGCCAGTAGTGTCTTGAACTGAAAACTAAATCAGAAGAACAAAGTCCTGATGTTTTGAAAAGTGCCAATGTTCAAAAAGGAGACAAACAAACAGGTAACAATGGCCAATTAGGTGAATATCCATTATTCTGAAAATGTTACAGTCTCTTCTAAAGTATGTAGTGGCAGAGCATTTAGAAATACATAGTATGGTCAAGCAGAATTAGCATGGCTTCATGAAAGGGACATCAGGCCTGACAAATTTATTAGCAACCTTTGAGGGATAACAAGCAGATTAGATAAAGGGGAACCTGTAAATGTAATATAGTTGTTTCCTAGAAGTTGATCTATGAGATACCATATGTTACATGACTTGATATGGTAAGAGCCCATGGTGTTGGAGGTAATATATTAGCATGGATAGCTGATTGGCTAATTAATGGAAGACAGAGGGGTGTATTAAAGTGGGCATTTCCAAGGTGGCAATCAGCAATGAGTGAAGTTCCACAGAGATCAATGCTGAGGTTACAATGATTTGCAATATAACAGAGGGGACTATGTTGCAGCAAAGTTTGCAGATAACACAAAGATTGGTGGGAAAGCAAGTGGTGAGGATGACACAAACAATAGGTTAAACAGAAGTTTAGATGAGTTACTCCACTCACTTCAACACTGACATTCAGTAGCAGCAGTATGCACTATCTATAAGATCACTACAGAAATCCACCAAAGATCCTTCAACAATATCATCCAAACTCACAACCATTTCCATCTAGAAAGACATAGGCAACAGATAAATGGGAACACAATAACCTGCAAGTTCTACTCTAAGCCTCTCACAATCCTGACTTGGAAATTTTCACTGTTTGGGTTGAATTCCTGCAAATCCTTCCCCAAGGACATTGTGGGTCTATCTACAGTACTTGGACTGCAGCGGTTCTAGAAGGCAGCCTACCACCTTCTCAAGGACATACATGGTCAGGCATAAAATGCTGGCCAGCCAACGATTCTCACATTCCACAGGTCAATTAAAAGAGATTGGGTGAGTGGGCAGAAACCTGGCTGATGGAAAAATAATGTGGGAAAATGAAAGGTTATGCACTTTGGCAGGAAGAATAGAGAAGGTGAATATTATTTAAGTAGAGAAATAAGACAGAAAGTTTCATCATTGGCCCTGGTACATGAATCATTAATAGCTAGTATCCATGTTCAGCATGTATTAGGGATACCAAATGGAATGTTGGCTTTTATTTCACAGGGAATGAAAAAGGTCACTGGACCCAAAACGTTAACTCCGATTTCTCTCCACAGATATTGCCAAACCTGCTGTCCTTTTCCAGCAATTTCTATTTTTCTTTTTGTTTCTGATTTCTAACACTGATCCACAGTTCTTTTGGTTTTTTTACTACAAACATTCACCTCCTCTATTATCAGTGCACATTGGCAACAGAGTGTACTAGATGTAATGCAATTATTCAGCAAGACTTGTTTCACCGCACCTTGCAGTCTTAACAACCTCCACCAAAAGCAATAGACAGTTGGGAACAGTGCCACCTACAAGTTCCCTTCCATGTTACTTAGTATCCTGCCTCATACTATGTTGTCTACCTTCATTGTCATTTGGTCAAAAGTCATCACATGGATTACAACAGTTCAAGAAAGAAGCTCATCACCATCTTTCAAGCAAAGTATGGATGGAACAATAAACAGCGACCTTCGTTGCAACACCCACATCAAATAATGAATAAATAAAAATCTGCTTGTGTAAACAGCTAAATATACTTATCGATAAATGGGCAAAGAATAAGTTACAGTGACTGTATACCACATTTGACTGAACATTGTAGTTTGTAATAACCATTATTGTCCTTTTAAAAAATGACCTTTGTACTTCCTTTTGCAGCCACATGATGGAGTTATTATGCCCTTTACATTGCATCTATTCAGAATTGTAATGGAGCAGGCAAGCGTGTGTGTGCTTAGCAGTATAATTTTGGGTAACCATTGATTGATGCAGGTAGACTGGCAACGAGATATATGCAGAAGAAAATCTAGCACTGCAAAGGTTCATCTTATTTGATGTTTTTTCTATTTCCAGCAGGATTACCATCACCTACTTCCATATCAGGTATAGCATGCCTATCAGCAGCTCAAATCACCCTGTAGTTAAGTAATACTTACCAAATCCCAGAAGAGCGCCTCCTACTGGACCAGCATTACATTTGATTATTCTGCTTACCAATTATTCTATGAACTCCTTGAGAGGCACCAGTATATAAGCACCTGATGAGAGGTCATTTGCACATATTAAAGCCATTAGGATCAGATTGATATTTCCAAAACCATTGAACAGTATTATAATTTAGTACAGAGTTATGGGCCAAACTGAACAGCAGACATCACAGCACTATTCTGGTGGTATGATGGTGCAGTGGTGAGCACTATTGCCTCACAGTGCCATGGACTCAGATTCAATTCCAGCCTTGGGAGACTATTTGTTTGGAGTTTGCACATTCTCCCTGTGTCTGTGTGGGTGTGCTCTGGTTTCCTCCTACAGACTGAAACAGGTGCAGGTCAGGTGAATTACCCCTAGTGTTAGATGCATTAGTCAGAGGGAAATGGGTCAGGATAGGTTACTCTTTGGAGGGTTGGTGTGAACATATTGGGCCAAAAGGGCCTGTTTGTACACAGTAGGGAATCTAATCTAATAATTTTGCTATCTTATTTAGTATACTTGAAAACTTTTGGTCAGAAGTCACACAACACCAGGTTATAGTCCAATGGGTTTATTTGAAATCACAAGCTTTCAGAGCACTGCCCCCTCATCAGATGGAGTGATGAAGGTGCAACACTCCAAAAGCTTGAGATTCCAAATAAATCTGTTGGATTATAGCCTGGTGTTATAGTGTGACTTCTGACCTTGTCCACTCCAGTCCAACACACATCTCCACATTATGACAAATTTGAAATTTCCTTTTGAGATTACGTAGGCTAATAGTTACAAGAAATAAAACAAAGTTCTGAAAAGTTATTAGCATAAAAGAAACACCTTATTAAAAAGCTAACCATTTCAAAACTTAAAAGCGGCAGGGGATGTCCATGGAAAGCATAAAATTTGCTGGGTCATGAGGGAAAAGGGATTAATTGGATGCTTCTTTCGCAGAACTGGCATGGGAGTAATGGACCACATAGCTACCTCCTTTTCCGTATTATTCTGTGACTAAGATTGAGAAGCAAATTTTAGAAATTACAATAATATCTTTGCTGATCCTTTTTACTTTCCAATTTTGTTTTTCTTCTTCCTGCCTTTTCCAGGGAATCATTCTGAAGTGGAGCTTTCTGATACATAATCCAAAAAATCATTCATCATAGGTGAGCCAACAGAGTATGAGTCAACGGCATCATAGCCCATACCTAACAGTCACTCACACGCATCTATTACAGGGCTTATAGCATTTTGAACTGAAGCAGAAATCTAGCCCAAGGTATACAAGGAAGAAAATAATGCCACTGCATTCTGTGTTCCTCAGCATTACACCGGGTCTAACCAACTGGGGAACCTCCTTCTTGTTCTTCAACTTTCATCTTTTCTGACAACTTATTAAACCTCTTGCTTATAGAATCACATGTCTCTATTTAACTGGCCACACATCCTTTATGATCAGGAGTTCCCTTTACTGTTCAAATCTCTGAAGAAAATAAATCAAAGTTAGAGAATCAACACAAGCACAGTGGTCAGAACGTGAGTCCAACCATTCAATAATTCAACAGATCATGACCAAAAGGTGTAGAAAATCCAAGATTCGGGCAAGTTCTATAATATATGAACTATTAAAAAAAATAATAATTCTACATTACTCCTTATTCATATTGTTTTCTAACAGACCATTATCCATCTAATTTTATCTTTCCATACAAGCTATAGATGACAGCACCGCATTGTAGGGCTTGGTTCCTCAATAGACTATAAATAGATTTGCACCTTCATCTGCATTCATTGTTTTACCTACAGTGAATGTAACCTTGAGAAGTAAATTTAGGCTACAATTAATATGTTGATGTAAATTATACAAGATTCATCCATGAAGGAGTAACCAGAAATCAAGAAATGTATTAAACAAGGTCATTGGGTGGCATGGTGGCTCAGTGGTTAGCACTGCTGCCTCACAGCGCCAGGGACCCGGGTTGGATTCCACCTTCAGGCAACTTTGTGTGTGGAGTTGGCACATTCTTCCCATGTCTGTGTGGGTTTCCGTTGGGTGCTCTGGTTTGCTCTCACAGTCCAAAGATATGCAGGTTAGATGGAATGACCATGGGATATGCAGGGTTATAGGGGAGGGGTGGGGTGCTTTTCAAATAGTTGATGTGGATTTGACGGGCCGAATGACCTGCTTTCACACTGTAGGGATTCTATAGTTTGCTGTGTTGTGATGAAAAATGATCACTCTCAAGCCTGCATGATTCAAGCAAACAAACATAGTATTCAAACATTTCTTTGGGAGAAGCTAATCTCTGTTAACCTGAGAACTTTGCAAAAATACCAAATTTTTAGTATACATTATAATTCTCAGTTTCACAAAGATCCTTGTTATCTCAATCTTCTGTCTTGGATATGCTAGTTTCCATGATAACAACTATCTTCTCAAGATTCTCAGATCCCTTTACCACTTTGCTCTTTTAGCAATGTATACTATGCTTAAACAAAGTTAAAAATCACACAACACCAGGTTATAGTCCAACAGGTTTATTTGGAAGCACTAGCTTTTGGAGAACTGCTCCTTCATGAAGAAGCAACGCTCCGAAAGCTAGTGCTTCCAATTAAACCTGTTGGACTATAACCTGGTGTTGTGTGATTTTTAACTTTGTACACCCGTCCAGCACTGGCACCTCAAAATTATGCTTAAACAGGCTGTCTTTGTTAGAACATGAAGAAATTGAGCATAAGTATATCATTTATTTCAGGACAAGCATGCATTTTAATTTTAACCTTGCTCATGTTAATCCACTTGTCCCCACTTCAGTATTGATACACTCCAAAGTAAACAACAAGCATAACTGAAATGGCATCATTTTGCATTAAAAATATAATCTTTAAAAAGTACAGTTCCTTGGCCTGAATTTACTGTTATTAAAACAGTAGTTGTCGGATTTAACGGAAGTGGAATGAATTAAACCACTTCAGGAGTCACTCTATTGGCTCAAAGCTCATAGAAATTATGGCAAGTTTATGACATAGAGAAAGGGATTCAGCTGAATGCATCTGAGCCATTTGAAGAAGTGCTACCCAGTCTTACGCCATCTTCCTGAACTTGGCCTTTAACCCTGCAGATTAGTGCTCTTCAAGTAGACAACCAAACACTTTTGAAATGTGGTGTGTATTCCTATCTCTCATATGCTTTCAGATGGTGAGCTCTAGGTCCCAACCACTCTGTGAGTGAAAATAGGTTCATTCTTCCCTTGCACCTAATCCTTGCACCTATCACTTTAAATTTATTGTTTTACAGTCCTCCTCTAAGGTAAGTTGATCATTCTTATTCATCTTATGAAGGTCCTTCATAATTTTATGCATCTTGATTCAATCACCCCTCAACCTCTTCTGATCAAAGGAAAACAATCCTAATCTATCCAATCATTATTCATAATTACAATTTTCTGGTCTGACAACATCCTTATAATTCTCCTTTGCATATTCCCAATTCAATCACATTCTTCCTATAAAATGAAATACAGAACTGAATGCAGTTATAAGTCGTGGTCTGACTGATATTTTACAGTTTTAACATAATTTCCTTGTTATTATACTCTATGCTTTGGCTAATAAAATAATGCATATCATGTGTCTTTTCAATTGTCTATCATCCAATCCTACCTCAAAGAAATTATAGACAAACTTCCAAGGTCACTCTTTTCCTGCTCACTTCTCAGTATCTTGCATTTATCATGCTTTCCCTCGCTTTGTTGGACTTCCCAAAATGCATTTCTCTGAATTGAATTCTCCTTTTCCCTCCTTTGCAATTGACGAGGCTATTTATAGTTTCCTGCAAAGCTTTCCTCTCTATTTGGCCTAAAGATTCTGATAAGATATCAATGGCACACAACAACTTGACCACTTGCACTAAATGTGGTACACATTTATTAAGCCACTAAGCAATAGTATATACACAGAATGATGCTCATGTTGTGGAGATGCTGGTGTTGGACTAGGGCGGACAAAGTCACATGACACCAGGTTATAGTCCAACAAGTTTATTTGAAATCACAAGCTTTCGTGAGGGGAAGGACATCACCTGATGAAGAAGCAGCGCTCCAAATGCTTATGATTTCAATTAAACCTGTGGGACTATAACCTGGTGTCATGTGACTGCTAATTTGTGACTTCTACTCATGTGACTTCAGAATGATACTGGTTGCTTAGAGTCCCATAAATCAGCATTTGTCTCATGTGGACAGTTTGTTGGCGTATCTCCCATAAGTTAGGGTTTGTCTCAGGTGGGCAATTTTTTGGCATATCTCCAGGTATATCTTTGACATAGCCAATCAAACTGCTCTATCCACTGCAGCAACAAATTGTTCTTGAAGTCTTTTATTGTCCCACTTTTCTTGCTGTGACTGTGTGCCACATGAGGTAATAGCTGTTTTTAGTTGACAGTGTGTTGCTGGAAAAGCACAGCAGGTCAAGCAGCGTCTGAGGAGCAGGAAGATCGATGTTTCGGGCCAGAGCCCTTCATCAGGAATAAGACCAGGAAAGGGTCTTAACACTCTCAACTCTAATCTCCAGCATCTGCAGACCTCAATGTCTCCCAATAGCTGTTTTTAGCCCATTTGGATTTTAGTTACATCACTGTTCTGTCAGAACCTATTGCAGAATGTATTCCTCTGGTCTCCTTTTCAAGGCTATGCTTGAATAAACACAAATTGTTACCTGTGGTGTAAAACCCTGATCAATCACCAGCGCTGGAGTGAAGGAGACATCTTTTTGGTCACAGAAACAACAGAGCCACAGTTTATTTCATCACTCCAGCACTACCCAAAAATCACCTTACAAAATTTACCAAATCTGTGACGACCAAATTTCCCTCCCACCTCCATTTCTTGCAACAACAATTCAATCAGGGTGCAATTTGCTCCTTCAACACTGTATTCCACCAGAATGAGATAAACACAGCACACAGGACTCTTCCGTAACCAGCTTACATTCATGATTAAAAAGAAGAGATCAATGAAGTAATTCAGGGTGATTAACACAAGAATGAATAATGCTTTGGATTACAGAGTTCATGTGTGTGTGTATGAGCTTTCTATTGCCTTTGTGTCAATGTAAGAGTGTGCATGTGTCCTTTAGTGAATGTGAGAGTATTCTGCCACATTCAGTCATCTAGTTGAAAACTTCTTTATTGTGTTCTCCAATATGAAACTTTAAATCATTAATGTCAACCGTGAATCACCAAGGGATTGAATACTGAGTCCCGGGGAACCTTGCTGCTACCAGATTTCTTTTTGTGAATTTTGATTAACTGTCCAATCGAGAGCTTTTTATCCAGCAAAAACCTTGTCAAAATCTATGTTAATCTCTATTACCTTCGGCATTTCACACCAGAAGTAACATCAGTCCAATAAAATATGGGCATTGTAGTAAAATGTAAAGAATGAAATTGCATCATACAATGTACCACCCATCTGTACCACCTTAGCAAATGTAGGCAAAAGTAATGCAGCTGTATTCTTGGCACCCATCAATGCTATGGCAAGTGCATGGATGCTTGAAACCTAAAAGGTTCACATTATCTCAGTTGGGTTATTGTGTACAGTTTCAAGTGCCACTCTTTGGGAAGGATGTGAATTCATTGGAAAGAGGACAGAAGAGATTTACAAAAAAAAAAGGTTCCAGGGATAAGAAACTTCAGTTACAAGGACAGATTAGAGAGGTTGGGATTGTTCCCCCGGGATGGAAGAATGCTAAGAACTAGGGACATTCTTGCAAAATAAAGAGGACATTCATTTAAAATGAAGATAGGCAGGAATTTCTTCTCCCAGAGGAGAGTGAATGACTGGAATTATCCACCCAAGAGTTGTAGAGGTGACATCACTGTATTTGAAAAGGATATAGATGGATTGTTGAAATACTGAGGAGTTGGAGTTGTGAGGAGCTTTTCAAAAGAGGGGTTGAGGCCTGGGGCAGATCTTGTAGATGGCGGGGCAGTCTTGAGGGTCTGAATGCCCTGTTCTTGCATTTATTTCTATTGCTTCCACTCTTAAAAGATAGCAAGCAAAACAATACTTTACACCGTATCTTGGTACATGTGACAATAATAAATCAAATCAGATTTAAAGCGATTTTCACATGCGGCAAAGGTGAAGTGAGAAAGAACCGGTTTGCATAAGGAGTGGTTTGGTCTGTAATGCACTGCCTGCAAGCGTGGTGGAGGCAGGTTTAATCAAGGCTTTCAACAGAACATTAGATGATTATTTAAATAGAAACAACTTGTAAGAGTGCAGGAAAAGACAGGAGAATGGCACTAAATCATAATGCTCATTGGAATAGGTAGTGTATGAACAAATAGCCTCCTTTTCTGTGCCATAACACTTTAGTGATTCTGTGATCTATGCAGTATTTGCTCCAATGCAACTAAAGTATGAGGCTTGTCAAAGCCATTTCTGTCTAGACAGACTCATGGCAGATGCCAGAGAGCCCAATTAAATGCCTAAGTAACACTGACCTCACAGACATTGGTCGGCTACAGAGCACACTCTTGCAAATATACTGACATGCCCCTTTCTACATCAATGGAGCTGAGGTGGAGAGGGTCGGGAGCATCAGGTTCCGAGGAGTGACAATAACCAACAACCAACATGGACTTCCCATGTAAATGCGACAGTGAAGAAGGCACAACAACGCCTCTCCTTCCTCAGGTGGCTTCAGAAATTCGGCTTGTCCATAATGGCCTGGTACGACGACTGTTCTACCCAGGACTGTAAAAAACTGCAGAGCTGTGTGCACAGCTCAGACCATCACAGAAGCCAACCTCCCATTCAGGAGGTCCATTTACATTGTCTTGTTGCCACGGAAAGGCTGCCAACATCATCAAAGAGTCCTCATCCTGCTCTCTTCCAACC
Organism: Chiloscyllium punctatum; assembly: GCF_047496795.1. Classification (NCBI taxonomy): domain Eukaryota; kingdom Metazoa; phylum Chordata; class Chondrichthyes; order Orectolobiformes; family Hemiscylliidae; genus Chiloscyllium; species Chiloscyllium punctatum. The sequence continues at coordinate 126,947,898 of NC_092739.1, read as the reverse complement.
TCTTCCATCGGGCAGAAGATACAGCAACTTGAACACACCCACCACCAGGTTCAAGAACAGCTTCTTTCCTGCTGTTATTAGACTGATGAATGGATCTCTCTAACTTGAAATAATGTTGTTCTTGCTAATGGCGATCTTGCTTTGCGCACCCAGTGCAGCCGTAACCTGAATGCCTCACCTTGTATGTACACCCTATGATCTGTATGTCCTTGCTTACTATGATCTACTTGCTCACAAAACAAAGCTTTTCACTGTACTTAGGTACATGTGACTACAATAAATCAAATCAAGGAAATTTCTAACGTGACACATTTTAACTTGAATGGCGTCATTACATTGGAATTGACAGTTTGTCAATTTTCAAGCAGTTCCTCCTATGTGCACTAGAAATAATATTAAGCGATGTAATGACATATTTGTCTTGTATATTTAAATTAAAATATATTAATCTTGTAGAAAATTGTCAGTGACTATAAAAAATATCCAAGGACCTACAAATTGGGCTTTGCCCAAATTCCTACTATTGCAAAACCCTGCTTTAAAATGATTAAAGATGAAAATCTGTTTGCTGCTTCGTGCAGTTTATTTTCATATAAAAAAGGAGAACACCTAAAGTGTTTAAGATTTGAGTGAACAACAAAAGAATGATAGAGAAGGAACGTGAATTTGAGTTGAAGCAGGTACAGCAACAGAAATAAAACAAAACGGAAAAATTGAACAGACAGAGGAAGAAAAATTAGATTTTTTTCATTTTAAAAATGACACTTTAAGAAGTTCCAAACAATAATTTACTATTTATCGGAATGAAACTCTTCAATTTTAGTTGCTCCTTTTGTGGACTGGAGTAGTTGAGATCATACGACCAGAAGGTATAGGAGCAGAATGAGCTCTTCAGCCCATTGAGTCTACTCCGCCATTTGGTCAAGACCGATATTTTTCTCAACCCATTTTCCTGATTTCTCACTGTAACTATTGATCCCTCAATAACCTATCTATCTTATCTATCTCAGTCTTAAATACATTCAATGGCTTGACCTCCACAGTCTTCTGCAGAAATGAGTTCCACAGATTCAGCACCTTTGGGCTGAAGAAAATCCTCCTTAGTTTAGTTGTAAAGTGTTGTCCCTTCACACTGAGGCTGTCCCGTTGGGTCCTAATCTCTCCGAATGGAAACCACTTCACAACAACCATTCTATCCAGGCCTCTCTATTCAGTATTCAGAGAGACATATCTGGAACATTAGTCTAGTCGCTAAAACAGCTTTTATACTGCTTGGTACTTACTTTGCAGTGAGTTTAGTTTTTATTTTATTCAGTGTTGCTGGCTGGGCAACACTGAAAGTGATGGCGAGCTATCTTCTTGAACTGCTACAGTCCATTTGCTGCAGATAGACCCAAAAGGTTGTTGGATAGGGAGTTCCAGGAGTTTGACCCAGTGACACTAGGATACAGAACTGGCTTGCAGGTAGAAGACAGAAGGTGGTGATGGAGGGTTGCTTTTCAGACTGGAGGCTTGTGATCATGTGGAGTGCCACAAGGATCGGTACTGGGTCCACTACTTTTCATCATTTTCATAAATGATTTGGATGCAGGCATAAGAGATAGAGTTAGTAAGTTTACAGATGACACCAAAATTGGAGATGTAGTGGACAACAAAGAAGGTTCACTCAGATTACAACGGGATCTTGATCAGATGGGCCAATGGGCTGAGCAGTGGCAAATGGAGTTTAATTTAGATAAATGTGAGGTGTTGCATTTTGGAAAGGCAAATCAGAGCAGGACCTGTACACTTAATGATAAGGTCTTGGGGAGTGTTGCTGTACAAAGAGACCTTGAAGTGCAGGTTCATAGCTCCTTGAAAGTAGATAGGATAGAGAAGGCGGCATTTAGTATGCTTTCATTTATTGGTCAGAGTATTGAGTACAGGAGTTGGGAGGTCTTGTTGCAGCTGTACAGGACATTGGTCAGGCCACTTTTGGAATATTGTGTGCAATTCTGGTCTCCTTCCTATTGGAAGGATGTTGTGAAACTTGAATGACTTCAGAAAAAGATTTACAAGGATGTTGTCAGGGTTAAGCTACAGGGAGAGGCTGAATAGGCTGGGGCTGTTTTCCCTGGAGCGTCGGAGGCTGAGGGATGACCTTATAGAGGTTTATAAAATCAGAGGTTTATAAAAGGGTAAACAGACAAAGTCTTTTTCCTGGGGTAGGGAGTCCAGATCTAGAGGGCATATGTTTAAGGTGGGAGGGGAAAGATATAAAAGGGACCTAAGGGACAACTTTTACGCAGAGAGTGGTGCGTGTATGGAATGAGCTGCCAGAGGAAGTGGTGGAGGCTGGTACAATTGCATCTGTACTAGAGAAAGTGCTAGAAAAGCTAAAAGGTCTCATTACAAAAGAGAAAGTGCTAGAAAAGCTAAAAGGTCTTAAAATTGATAAATCTCCTGGCCCTGATGGGCTACATCCTAGAGTTCTGAGGGAGGTGGCTGAGGAAAAACAGCGGCGTTGGTTGAGATCTTTCAAAAGTCACTGGAGTCAGGGAAAGTCCCGGATGATTGGAAGATCGCTGTTGTAACCCCCTTGTTCAAGAAAGAATCAAGATAAAAGATGGAAAATTATAGGCCAATTAGCCTAACCTCGGTTGTTGGTAAAATTCTAGAATCCATCATTAAGGATGAGGTTTCTAAATTCTTGGAAGAGCAGGGTCAGATTAGAACAAGTTAACATGGATTTAGTAAGGGAAGTTCGTGCCTGACAAACCTGTTGGAATTCTTTGAAGAAGTGACAAGTAGGTTAGACCAGGGAAACCCAGTGGATGTGGTCTACCTTGACTTCCAAAAGGCCTTTGATAAGGTGCCACACGGGAGGCTGCTGAGCAAGTTGAAGGCCCATGGTGTTCGAGGTGAGCTACTGGTATGGATTGAGGATTGGCTGTCTGACAGAAGGCAGAGAGTTGGGATAAAAGGTTCTTCTTTGGAATGGCAGCTGGTGACAAGCGGTGTCCCGCAGGGTTCAGTGTTGGGGCTGCAGCTGTTCACATTATATATTAATGATCTGGATGAAGGGATTGGGGGCATTCTTGCGAAGTTTGCCGATGATACGAAGTTAGGTGGACAGGCAGGTAGTACTGAGGAGGTAGGGAGACTGCAGAAGGATCTAGATAGTTTGGGAGAGTGGTCCAGGAAATGGCTGATGAAGTTCAATGTGAGCAAATGCGAGGTCTTGCACTTTGGAAAAAAGAATACAAGCATGGACTACTTTCTAAACGGTGAGAAAATTCATAAAGCCAAAGTACAAAGGGATCTGGGAGTGCTAGTCGAGGATTCTCTAAAGGTAAACATGCAGGTTGCATCCGTGATTAAGAAAGCGAATGCAATGTTGTCACTTATCTCAAGAGGGTTGGAATATAAAAGCACCGTTGTGCTACTGAGACTTTATAAAGCTCTGGTTAGGCCCCATTTGGAGTACTGTGTCCAGTTTTCGTCCCCACACCTCAGGAAGGATATACTGGCACTGGAGCGTGTTCAGCGGAGATTCACACGGATGATCCCTGGAATGGTAAGTCTAACATATGAGGAACGGCTGAGGATCCTGGGATTGTATTCATTGGAGTTTAGAAGATTAAGGGGAGATCTAATAGAAACTTACAAGATAATACATGGCTTGAAAAGGGTGGACGCTAGGAAATTGTTTCCGTTAGGCAAGGAGACTAGGACTCGTGGACACAGCCTTAGAATTAGAGGGGGTAAATTCAGAACAGAAATGTGGAGACATTTCTTCAGCCAGAGAGTGGTGGTCCTGTGGAATTCATTGCCGGAGAGTGCAGTGGAGGCTGGGACGATAAATGTCTTCAAGGCAGAGATTGATAAATTCTTGTTGTCACAAGGAATTAAGGGCTACGGGGAAAATGCGGGTAAGTGGAGTTGAAATGCCCATCAGACATGATTGAATGGCGGAGTGGACTCGATGGGCCGAATGGTCTTCTGGTATATGAATAGGAAGAGTTTAGAGAGTTATGGGCCAAGTGCTGGCAAATGGGACCAGATTAGGTTAGTATATCTGGTTGACATGTATGAGTTGGACTGAAGGGTCTGTGCTGTACATTTCCATGACTATGAATGGTAATATTGTTCCAAGTCAGAATGGTGAGTGGCTTGGAGGATAACTTGCAGGTAGTGGTAATCCCACATTCTTCCAGATGGGGGTGATTGTGGGTTTGGTAAGTTAAAAACCACACAACACCAGGTTATCGTCCAACAGGTTTAATTGGAAGCAGCAGCTTTTGGAGCACTGCTCCTTTATCAGGTGGTGTGATTTTTAACTTTGTACACCCCAGTCTAACTCTGACATCTCCAAATCATGGATTTGGAAAGTGCTTGAGGAATTTCAGCTAGGCTGCTTTGTTCTGAATGAAGTCAAGCTTTTTGAATATTGTTAGTTAGAATGCAAATACAGCCATGAGAAGGGTGCAGGGGAGTTTAATTTGATTTATTATTGTCACATGTATAGTGAAAGGTACAGCAAAAGATTTGTTCTACGTGCAGTACAGGCAGATCATCTCATACAAAGTATGTACAGTAATAGAACAGTGAGGAACACAATATTACAGCTACAGCGAAGGTCCACAGAGAGCAAGATTTAAGAATTGAGAGGTCCATTCGAAAGTCTAATAACAGCGTGGAAGAAGCTGATTTTGAATCTGTTCATACATGTAAACAAACTTTTATATCTTCTGCCTGATGGAAAATGGCGGAAGTGAATATAACTGGGGTGGGAGGGTGTCTTTGATTACATTAGTTGCTTTCCTGAGGCAGTAGGAAATACAGATGGAGTCAATGGATAGTAAGTTGGTTTGTGTGATGAATTGGGCTGTGTTCGCCCTGTATTGGCCCTGTAGTTTCATGTGGTCTTGGGAAGCGCCGTTGCTAAACCACACTGTGAAACATCCAAATAGAATGCTTTCTATGGTGTATCAATTAAAATTGGTAAGAGTTCTTGTGAACATGCTGAATTTCTTTAGCCTCCTGAGGAAGTAGAAACATTGTTGTGCTTTCTTGACCATTGAGATGACTTGGGTGGATCAGGACAGATTGTTGGTGATCATCACTCCCAGGAACTTAACGCTCTCAACTATCTCCACCTCAGCACCATTGTTACAGACAATGTGCCTTCTACTCCACTTCCTGAAGTCAGTGACCAGCTCTTTTATTTTGCTGATATTGGTGGAGGGATTGTTGTCTTTAATCCATGCCGCTAAGCACTGAAACTCTTTCTTGTATTCTGTCTCATTGTTGTTTCAGATTTGCCTTAAAATGGTGGTGTAATCAGCAAACTTGTGAGAAATGTTGGGGCAGAATTTTGCCATACAGTCATGAATGTATAAAGAGTATAGAAGGTGGCTGAATATGCAACTTTACAGGGAACCAGTGCTGAGGATTATTTTGGAGGAGGTATTGTCTCCTATTCTTACTGATTACATTCTATGGGTCAGAAAATCAAGGATCCAGTTACAAAGGGGGAGCTGAAACCTGAGACTCACAGTTTAGAGATGAGTTTGTTTGGAAAAAGGTGTTGAAGGTGCAACTGTAGTCAATGAGAGGAAGCTTTATATAGGTGTCAGTGTTACCTAGGTGTTCCAGGGATGAGTGTATGGACAGGGAGATGGTGCTTGCTGTTGGCTTGTTGCGCCAGTAGGCGAATTGCGAAGGATCAAGACAACTTGGTTGGCGAGTTGATGTGAACCATGACTAAACTCTCAAAATGCTTCATAATTATGGAGGTCAGTGCTACCAGGCGGTTGTCTTGAGGTATGCTGCATGATTTTTCTTTGGCACCAGGATTATGGTGGTTTTCTTGAAACAAGTAGGTACTTCAGTAAGGAAAGGTTAAAGATGTCTGCGAATTCTGCCGCCAGTTGTCATTTCCACAAGTATAACAGCGGACATTGTATTTACATTTGTTGTGAATTGTCACTCAAGGGATATCACTTCCCAGTGATATGGACAATTTACACCAAAAGAAAATCACAGCTATCATGGAGAAGGATCCATGTCCTTGAAAATACAAGCTAATGTCAGTCCAGAAAAATAATTATAATATCAGTGTATGGTGAATAGGAAAGACAAATGATACATGTAGATGTTATCAAATGGTTTCCCTGCACAATAAATGCTGAATGGTTGAGCACCTAATTAAGTCACATGGATAATTTTTCAAACAAGCTAGGTGGAATCCATTTTCATCTTGCAGCCATTAGAACAATAACCAATGACTTGTCCTGCAATAGTTCAACAGGCATAATTTCTGTGTGAGTACATAAGAAATAAAACTGATATAATTTCACATGACTGTTTCATTCCAAATATAGCCAGAATTTTGCAAATATGCAATTGCGAGGGTGCAGAGGTTATTATTTTTCATGCTTTATGCATTAAAAATCTTTCAGCTGGAGCATTTTTCATAAGAGAGTTGGCAGGCACTAAAATTGTTGCTACAAATATTCAGAATTGTTATTTTTACATAATTCTGAGCCATCATATACATTTTACAAAATTGTTTAAACAAGGTCTTACACAAACACTGGAATCAACATGAATTTAAGAGCCAAAGCAATTTCTTTGTTCATGATCACTGGTGAGTTAATTTGGCTGGGATTAGGGAATTCTTGAATACTACCAATGTTGTGGGTCACTCTCCTGGTCTACTTTTAGGTTATTTTCTAAACAAGCTGCCCAGAGATGGAGCAGGTGGAACTTGATCCCTCTGGGGACTCTACCGCTGCACTACAAGATAGCTGCACTACAAGAGCCACCTCTGCTTTCACATTCGAGATGTGGAGGTGCCAGTGTTGGATTAAAAAAGTCAAAAATCATACGCCATTGGGTTATAGCCCAACAGATTTATTTAAAACCTGTTGGACTATGACACAGTGTCATGTGATTTTTGACTTCACATTCTAGGATTAAATTTGAATCAAGGGCCTAATGTCAAATGAACCACCATGAATACTCCCAATGTAGCCTGGTGTTTCATTAATTATACCTGGCAACAAACAACCACATAGTCTAATTCTGACTTGTCCTACAGATGGTTCAGTTACATGTACATATGGGATGACATGTACCTCAGTAGGAAAATGCTTATAGCTTCAAACTGCATGCTGAAGAAATCTTTTCTCTACACCATATATACTCGAGTAACAGTCAATCTCAGGTAAAAGTCTACCCCCTTTGTTTGGCCAAAAAAAATCTGGAATTTTCCATACATCTCATGTAAAAGTCGACCCTAGTTCTCCACAGTAATGGATCAACCCTATTTCTGTGTCAGTGCGTTGTTCGTCCTACTCCACTATGGATCTTCCATTCTGCTGGCTATCTTATTCTGCTCCGGGTTTTCAGAATTACTGTAATTCATGGTGGGTTTTTTCTTTATTATTTTAGAGATTAATTGGGCTTCTGCTAATGAGACAGTATTTTGACAGGCATGAATTCCAGCAACTTGAAAGTAGTATGACCATATAAATCTAACCTTAAAAAGTAGTCAAAAAATGTGAATATTGTGTGCAATTTGGTCTCCCTCCTATAGGAAGGATGTTGTGAAACTTAAAATGGTTGAGAAAAGATTTACAAGGATGTTGCCAGCGTTGGAGGGTTTGAGGCTGAATAGGTTGGGGCTGTTTTCTCTGGATTGTTGGAGGCTGAGAGGTGAACTTACAGAGGTTTATAAAATCATGAGTGGGATGGATAGGGTGAACAATGTCTTTTCCCTGGGTAGTGGGAGTCCAGAACTAGAGGGCATAAGTTTAAGATGAAAGGGGTAATATTTAAAAGGGATGTAAGGGAGACCTTTTTCACACAGATGGTGCTGCATATATGGAATGAGCTGCCAGATGAAGCGGTGGAGGCTGGTACAATTAAAACATTTAAACGGCTTCTGGATGGATATATGAATAGGAAAGGTTTAGAAGGATATGGGCCACATGCTGGCAAATGGAACTAGATTAATTTAGTATATCTGGTTAGTATGGACGAGTTGGACTGAATGGTCTGTTTCTGTGCTGTTTATCTCTATGATTCTATGACTATTACTCGAGTTTATACTGTATTTGAGCATGAGACATGGATGTCACTGGCTGGCCAGAATTCATTGGTGGTACCTACTTACCCTTGAGGAGTTGGTGGTGAGCTGCCTTCTTGAACAAATGCAGTCCCTGTGCTGAAGGTTGACCTACAATGCCCATAAAGAGAGAATTCCAGGATTTTAGCCCAGCAACAGTGAAATAAATGACAATATATTTCCCAGTCAAAATTAGTGTGGTGCTGGAAAAGCACAGCAGGTCAGGCATCATCCGAGGAGCAGGAAAATCGACGTTTTGGGCAAAAGCCCTTCATAAGGAATGCACTTTCGCCTAATATATTTCCCAGTCAGGATGGTGAGTGGCTTGGAGAGTAACATGCAGCTAGTGGTGTTCCCATGCATTGGCTGCCCTAGTCTTTCTAGATGGAAGTGGTCATGTGTTTGGAAGGTGCTGTCTGAGGATCTTTAGTGAATTTCTGCAGTGCATTTTGTAGACAGTACACACACTGCTGTTACTGAGCATCGGTATTGGAGGGAATGGATCCTTGTGGATATGGTGCCAAACAATCAAGCTGCTTTGTCTTAGATGGTGTCAAGCTTCATGACTGTTGTTGGAGCTGCACTCAACCAGGCAAGTGGGGATATTCCATCACACTCCTGACTTGTGCCTTGTAGACAATGGACAGGCTTTGGAGAGTCAGGATGTGAGATACTCGCTGCAGTATTCCAAGCCTCTGACTTGTTCTTGTAACCACTATATTTATATGACGAGTCCAGTTGAGTTTTTGGTCAATGATATCCCAAGGAGGTTTATAGTAGGGGGACATGGGGAGGGGGGTTCAGTGATGGTAAGACCATTACAATGATCTCTATAACTAGCAACTTTTACTATAGTTCTCCATAACAAAGAGGTTGTTGCATACTCTTTTGGATCTCCTGGATTTCCCTGGAAGCCAGAGGGTGACAGAGAAATGTAGAGCACTATGAAACACAACACCACCAGTAAGTACCTGGGTATGGAGGGATGAAGTTTATGGACCAACTCTTGGGTGTGGCACATAAAATTTATAATTTGGAGCGGTGTCTGGTGAAACTTATTGAAGGCTGTATTGTTGAAGGTTTGATGTTCCTCTCCGTTGACCTGTGTCTGATCCAATTTCTCTACAATTAAAGATTTAAGAGCCCAGATATTTGAATTGAGGTTGGTAGCTTGAGTGGTCTTGGTCAGGAGATAAATTGTGAGAGTTTTGCTCCATGTAGGAATGGGTTGGTAGATCCCTGCTGCCCCCCAGAACAGAATGCAGGTAGTCACAAGGGGGAATTGAATGCTGAGACAGTCTAGTTCTGGTTTTTTTTAGATTTTTATATATTTTAGAACATTTTTGAACCTCTCAGCTCCACTTGCTTCGACCTGGTATTACCCCTCACACACTCCACAATACATGCCACCATCCAGTTCCAATGGCTCCTCACATGCCCCATGCCAATTCATGGCTCCCAGCCATCCCCTATGGTTCCTCATACCTTCCATGTCAACTCTATAGCCACTCATTCAGTATCCACCATAGAGATGAAGTAAATTGTACTGCTAAAAATAAAGTACAGCTCATGGATGAGCTTTGCCTTGCCTTCTAGCACAGATGCAAAACCAGGCAGCTTGTCATGTTTGCCAGCAGTGAGCAGTCAAGGGTGAGAATATTGATGTATGGCACTGTACTATACTTACTGCATGAGCCAGAATTGAATTAGATAACTCACTAGAGCTCAGGAAGAGAAACTCTCCAAGAAACTCAGAGACACCCAATGGATGTTTGGTAAAAGTTGGTCCTCTGTTTCTCTGACCACAGATATTGCAAAACAGTTACTGTATTTTCAGCTCTTAATGTTTTTATTTACTAACATTTCAAATAACCCTGCTGAGTTTGGTTTCCTTCTTATTAGAACCCTGCTTCACCCCACATCCTCCACCAGCAAAAAATTGATCTGTAAGAAAATGGGGTAGTATTTCGACCATAAGACATAGAAGCAGAAATTATCCCATTTCGCCCATTAAGGCTGCTCCACTATTCAAACATGGCTGATAGGTTTCTCAACCCCATTGTCTCGCCTTCTCTCTGTAATCTTTGATTTGTTTAACCGTCAAGAACCTATCCATCTCTGTCTTAAATATACTCTACAGCCTTCTGTGGCTACGCATTCCATAGATTCATCACTCTTTGGCTGAAGATGTTTCTCCTCAACTCTATTCTAAAAGATCTTCCCTTCACTCTAAGGCTGTGCCCTCAGGTCCTAGTCTCTCCTGATAATGGAAACAGCTTTCCAACATCCACTCTATCCAAGCAGTTCAGTATTCTGTAAGTTTAATTAGAAGGCCTCTCACTCCTTCTAAACATCATCAAGTATAGACCCAGAGTCCTCAAACTTTCCTCATACATTAAGCCTTTCATTCCTGGATCATTCTCTTGAACCTTCTCTGGATCTGCTCCAGAGCCAGTACATCCTTCCTGAGATATGTGGCCCAAAATTGCTCACAACACTCTAAATGTAGTATGACCAGAGCGTTATAAAGCTTCAGAAGTACATCTCTGCTTTTATATTCCAGTCCTCTAGAAATAAATGCCAACATTGCATTTGCCTTCCTAACTACTGATTCAACCTGCAAGTTAAGCTTAAGAGAATCCTGGATGAGGACTCCCAAGCCCCTTTACACTTCAGATTTCTGAATTTTCTCCCCATTTAGAAAATAGACTATGTCTCTATTCTTCCTGCCAAACTGCATAACCTCACACTTTCCCATGTTGTATTCCATCTGCCACATCTTGGCCCACTCTCCTAACCTGTCTAAATCCTTCTGCAGTTTCCCTGCCTCCTCAATACTACTTGGCCCTCCATCTATCTTTGTATCATCAGCAAACCTAGCCAGAATGCCCTCAGTTCCTTCATCAAGATAACTAATGTATAAAGTGAAAAGTTATGATTTCTACACCTATGTCTCACACACCATTTTTAATGGATCCTGTAGTGATCGTAACAAAGTCAGCCAAGTGGACCTCATAGAATATAGTTCCCTGATTGGGGCTGTTAATCTGGTCCAATCAGGGAGGTCTGGCTGATAGGAGTGTCAGACAGCTAGCTCTGAGGAAGCTGTATTAGTGTCAAGGACTCTCTGCTTATATTTAAGGGGTGACTTGGGGATGGGATATCAGCCTCTGTGGAGTTATTTCAGTCCTCAGGACAGTATTCTCTCTAAGCTACTTAGCCACTGCTCTGAGACCCCAATACACTAACTTCTGATTTTCAGAAGTCACTATTGCGCACGGACCTTTGAGTTCCACATACTGAAGAAAACAGTTAGAATAGGGATTAACATTTTAAGAGTTAATGATGAATCGTGTCACTGTTACACTATATGAAATTTATGTCATTGTTGATTATATTCAGTATCAAGCATCGTGACTGGGACAGCAACCATATTATTCACAGTCACACAGTGACGACATAATGAAAAGATGCCCACAGCTCAGTTCAACAAACATGACATTTGGGAACACACTAACTTGATTCTTTCTGCCATGAAACTATTATACATAAAAGCAAATAAATAAATGTATAATCACATTGCAATAAAATACTTAAGGGACTTCATCTTCACAACCAGGCAGAGTATTCAAGCTAAAGAGTTACCTTTAAAATATGCAGTATTGTTGTACTTAAGTGCATTATCCTAATGTGTCCATTAATTATATCTTCCTAATTGCCAGTTAATCCTTAAAACTTGATGGCCATTTTTGTCAGAGTTGTAGAAGCAAGATTAAAAAAAAGCGCTGTAGAGGAGAGTTGAATCTACAGGTTATTGATCTCTGAATGCTCTTTAAATCTGATAAATGACATTGGTTAAGTGTCAGGTGACAAAATGATAATGATCTTCCTCAAACTTTTTAACAGTTTTCTCGACTAAAAACATTTTAATTATCTTCTTCACCAATTATAGTGCAGAATTACAACTTTGGGATCTATGCAATTTATCCAACCTCATTGTTCACACATGTATTCGTAGATATAGTGGAGTCAAATCCAAAACATGCAAACTTAGCTCTGGGACATGGCATAATAAAGTAGAAATCCACTCTCAAACATAAGAAGGGCTGGAAATGTGGGAATTAGATGTCAGTAACCATTTGCACTCCAAAATCTGTGGAGTGAGATTGGTCTTACACCCAAGAGTAAATGTGAGGGAAAAGACTTCTTCCACTTGGCCAAACCACCTGACTTTAACATTTTGGGTGGTGGCCCTTTTAAATTTGTGATGGGGTGGGAGACTTCTATCCATTTTGCCAAGGTGGTCCACCTCATAGACTTGGTAAAAACAATGACTGCAGATGCTGAAAACCAAATACTGGATTAGTGGTGCTGGAAGAGCACAGCAGTTCAGGCAGCATCCAACGAGCAGCCTTGTTGATTTTAAAAAGGTAAAAACAATGACTGCAGATGCTGAAAATCAAATACTGGATTAGTGGTGCTGGAAGAGCACAGCAGTTCAGGCAGCATCCAACGAGCAGCGAAATCAACGTTTCGGGCAAAAGCCCTTCATCAGGAATAAAGGCAGTGAGCCTGAAGCATGGAGAGATAAGCTAGAGGAGGGTGGGGGTGGGGAGAGAGTAGCAGAGCAGAGAAAATGACCTGGGAGTTGCAGTGGGAGAGGGACTCCCTGAGATTCTTGTAGAGAGAGGAGGAAAACTTCTTCAAGGCAGGCATCCTTGCAAGAGGATTCGCAGTAGGGTTAAAATCAACAAGGTCACCTTGTTGATTTTAACCCTACTGCGAATCCTCTTGCAAGGATGCCTGCCTTGAAGAAGTTTTCCTCCTCTCTCTACAAGAATCTCAGGGAGTCCCTCTCCCACTGCAACTCCCAGGTCATTTCCTCTGCTCTGCTACTCTCTCCCCACCCCCACCCTCCTCTAGCTTATCTCTCCATGCTTCAGGCTCACTGCCTTTATTCCTGATGAAGGGCTTTTGCCCGAAACGTTGATTTCGCTGCTTGTTGGATGCTGCCTGAACTGCTGTGCTCTTCCAGCACCACTAATCCAGTATTTGATTTTCAGCCTCTGCAGTCATTGTTTTTACCTTGTTGATTTTAACCCTACTGCGAATCCTCTTGCAAGGATGCCTGCCTTGAAGAAGTTTTCCTCCTCTCTCTACAAGAATCTCAGGGAGTCCCTCTCCCACTGCAACTCCCAGGTCATTTCCTCTGCTCTGCTACTCTCTCCCCACCCCCACCCTCCTCTAGCTTATCTCTCCATGCTTCAGGCTCACTGCCTTTATTCCTGATGAAGGGCTTTTGCCCGAAACGTTGATTTCGCTGCTCGTTGGATGCTGCCTGAACTGCTGTGCTCTTCCAGCACCACTAATCCAGTACTTGTTGATTTTAACCCTACTGCGAATCCTCTTGCAAGGATGCCTGCCTTGAAGAAGTTTTCCTCCTCTCTCTACAAGAATCTCAGGGAGTCCCTCTCCCACTGCAAGTCCCAGGTCATTTCCTCTACTCTGAAGCTCTTCAACCATGTTGTGAAACAAACTTGGTACCACAGCCACATTTGCTTCCTCAGTGCATGCCTCCGTAACCAACTCATCCCACACGGACTCCAGACCACTTTTAAACCAGCAGAGTTCGGACCCGAACAGGACAAACAGTACAGACTACAGATTCAAAAACACCAGCAACAGTTCTCCTTCAGGATCCTCCGCTCCACGCTTGCAGCAATGCGCCGGCACCTAACCTCTCTACAGTCAGCCCTGCCTCAGCTGAGGGCCACACTCTCTCAGAATTGCAAAGGACCCACTCTGTACTACATCCTCAGGAGAATTCATACACCTCATAGACCTGCCAATTCAAGGTCAGCAGCTCCACACAATGCTTGGATTAGTGGACACTGCTAATGTGATAGGCCACACAGAAGAAAGAAGAACTAGGGAGGCCTTGCAATACGGGTACTGGGAAGATGGTGGCTAGTATTTTATTCTAATGTGAGATGTGGGTGTCACTGGCTGGGCCAGCATTTATCGCCAATTGCTAGTTGTCCTTGAGAATGTGGAGATCAACTGCCTTTTTGAACTGCCGCAGTCCACTTCTAAACTTCAATTAACTCATTCCCGAAATCCATGCTTCTCGAGAGTAGCAACTGTTTTAGCTGATCCCGATATTCAAGATGCTACAAAAGAAAAATTAAATCACTGGCCCTTCTCTGCATCCTTCACAAAGCCTTAATGTCATGAGCTATGTGAGGGCTATTGGGAAAAATACTGGGAGCAATACAAGCAATGTTAAAGAGTTAAGCTTAAAGACTTGGTGCCTTAATGCATGGAGCATTTGCAATAAAGTGGATGAACTAATCACGCAGATAAATGTAAACAGGTACGATATAATTGGGATTACAGAGAGATGGCTGCAGGGTGATGTGAGATATTGTATTATAGTTCTCTTTACCAACCCACTCACAAGGGCCTATATTTAATAACACTGCGTTCCCATTTCATTCATTCATAATTCCTTACTATAACATGGTTTCATTCATAAAACCACGGTTTCGTAGTATATTTTACTGTTACAATATAGACTAAAATGAAAATATTCCTTTCAACCAATTACTGCTTCTTCACACTTTAACCCTTATCAGACCTATTTCTACATCAAAAGTTATCTCTGAATAAGTGTCAATATTGTAAACAATACCTGTCAAGTCGCCACGAAACATTATACTACAAATCAGCCTTTACCTACCATCTCTCAGACCTGAATAGATTACAGAACATCAAACAGTACTTGTGGAATGCTTTTTAACAGGGCCACTAACCCCTTAATTGACAAAACAGTACTTTCGTGAAACTGCATGAATGAATTAAACTCACAATGGCAATAGTAAACAAATCTCACTACCCAGCTGTGGTAATCAATGTAATATTTCTTTTATTAAGTACAGATATAATTTCTAACCTATTTAGAGCACTTAGGCTTAGTATTTTTACTAACATTTACTAACTTAAAGACAAAAGGACTAACACCTCTTAACTATGCAAGCAGACTGGATAGACACTCTTAATCCCATCAGAAGTAACAGCCACCATTTAACAGATGTTTAACCCATCTCCTGTCTCCTAGAACTGAAGCCCCTCAAACCTTTCTGAATTATAGATAAAATAATGTAACACCATAATGGTGGAATTTTAATATATGAAAGAACTGTGTATAGAGGCTATTGTAGGAACTGCGTTTCGGGATTCTATCACCACCTTGAACTGGTGCTATTGCGATTGCTGAATAAAAGAGGCTATTTTTGCCACTCAATGATTTTGATCATTATTTGAACATGATCCTACAGTGACCAAGGATGGGAACTGAATGTTCCGGGGTATTCAGTACTTAGGGAAAAGTTAAAAATCACACAACATCAGGTTATAGTCCAACAGGTGTATTTGGAATCTCTAGCTTTTGGAGCACTGCTTCTTCATCAGGTAGCTTTGGAACAGGATCATAAGACAGAAATAAACCTGTTAGATTATAACCAGATGTTGTGCGATTTTTAACTTTGCCCACCCCAGTCCAACACCAGCACCTCCACAGTATCTAGGAAGGACAGGCAAAAAGGAAAAGGTGGTGGAGTGGCATTACTGGTTAAAGAGGAAATTAACACAGTAGTGAGAAAGGATAATCGCTCTGACAATGTGGAGTCTGTATGGGTAGAGTTGAGAAATACCAAGGGGCAAAAAAACATTAGTGGGTGTCATATATAGATCCCCAAACTGCAGTGATTATATTGGGAATGGCATTAAATAGGAAATTAGAGATGCACGTGATAAGGAAACATTGGGATTGTGGGTGATGTTCATCTGCACATAGATTGGCAAATCAAACTAGCCACAATGCTGTAGAGGAGGAATTTCTGGCGTATATAAGGGATGGCTTTCTTGACTGATATGTGGACGAACCAACTAGACAGCAGGTCATCCTGCTATAATGAGGAAGGAATCATTGCCATTCCAGCTGTGGGAGATCCCTTAGGGATGAGTGACCATAACATGATAGAATTTTTAAAAATCAAGATGGAGAGTGAGGGAGTTGATTTGGAGACTAGGGTGCTGAATCTTAATAAAGGAAACTATGAAGATATGAGGTATGAGTTGGCCTTAATAGATTGGGGAGAGTTACTTAATGAGATAACAGCGGATAGGCAATGGCAAATACTCAAGGAACATATGGGAGAACTGCAGCAACTGTTTATCACTATCTGACACAAAAGCAAAATGGGTAAGGGGGCCAATTCATGGCTTACAAAGGAAATTAGAGGTAGTATCTAATCCAAGGAAAAAGTGTACAGATTGGACAAGAAAAATAATAGGCCTGAGGACAGAGCAGTTGAGAATTCAGCAAAGAGGACCAAGGCATTGATTAAGAAGGGGAAAATAAGTACGAAAGTAAATTACAGGAAGCATAACGACTGATACTAAGAGTTTCTATTGATATGTGAAGATAAAGAGATCAGTAAACACAATTCTGACAGACAGAAATGGGGGAATGTATAATAGAGGACAATGTATAATAGGGGAATGTATAATATGGGAATGTATAATAGGGGAATGTATAATAGGGGACAATGTAAAATGGGGAATGTACAATAGGGGACAATGTATAATAGGGGAATCTATAATGGGGACAATGTATAATAGGGGAATGTATAATGGGGACAAAGAAATGGCTGAGCAACTGAATACATACTTTGGTTTTGATTTCACAAAACACAAATCAGATTCCAGAAGTATCGCAAAATGCAGTATTTAATGAGAAGGAAGAACCGAGGGAGATCAATATTAATAAATAAATAGTGCTAGGAAAATTGATAGGATTGAAGGCAGATAAATCCTCAGGGCCTGATAATCAACAACCCAGAGTACTTAAGGAAGTGGCTCTAGAAACAGTGGATGTATTGGAGGTCATCTTCCAGGATTCTATAGACTCTGTAGTCACTGTAGACTGGAGGGTAGCTAATGTCACTCCAATATTCAAAAAGGGAGATAGAGAGAAAACAGGGAATTATAGAGACCAATAAGCCTATCATTGGTAGCGGGGAAAAATCTCAAATTTACAGAGTTGAGGAGAAACTTCTTCACCCAGAGAGTGGTGGGTGTATGGAATGCTCTGCCCCAGAAGGCTGTGGAGGCCAAGTCTCTGGATGCTTTCAAGAAAGAGTTGGATAGAGCTCTTAAGGATAGTGGAATCAAGGGTTATGGGGAAAAGGCAGGAACAGGATACTGATTGAGGATGATCAGCCATGATCATAATGAATGGTCGTGCTGGCTCGAAGGGCAGAATGGCCAACTCGTGCACCTATTGTCTATTGTCATTACCAAGGATATTATAGCGGAG
The DNA here is from genome assembly GCF_047496795.1 of Chiloscyllium punctatum. Taxonomy (NCBI): domain Eukaryota; kingdom Metazoa; phylum Chordata; class Chondrichthyes; order Orectolobiformes; family Hemiscylliidae; genus Chiloscyllium; species Chiloscyllium punctatum. The sequence goes on along the minus strand of NC_092739.1, from coordinate 126,930,406 downwards.
CATTTAGAAAGCAGTGGTAGGATCAGACAGAGTCAGCATGGATTTATGAAGGGGAAACCATGCTTAACAAATCTGTTGGAATTTTATGAAGATGTAACTAGTAGAGTTAACAAGGGGGAGCCAGTCGATGTGCAAAATTTGAACTTTCAGAAATCATTTGACCAAATCTCGTATAAGAGATTATTTTGCAAGACTAAAGTGCATGAAACTTGGGAAGGTGTTTTGAAATGGATAAGACTGGTTGGCAGAGAGGAAACAAAGAGCAGGAATTAATGAGTCATTTTCAAATTGACAGGCAGTAACTAGTGGGGTGCCACAGGGATCAGTGTTGGGACCCTAGCTACTCAGAATATATATTAATGATTTGGATGAGGGAACAACATGTCACATCTGCAAGTTTGCAGATGATATCAAGTTGGGTGGAGGGTAAACTGTGACAAGGATGCAGAGATCCTTTAGCATGATCTGGACAGGTTGGGTGATTGGCAAATCAATGGCAGATTACTGTATAATTCGGATAAATAAGAGGTTATTCACCTTGCAAGCAAAAAATAACAAGCTAGATTACTGCCTGAATAGCTGTAAATTGGGAAGAGGAGAGTGTGTACTGGGACCTGGCACCCTTGAGCATCAGTTGCTGAAGGTATGCATGCAGGTGCAGCAGGCAGTAAAGATGGCAAATGGTATGTTGGCCTTCTTTGCAAGAGGTTTTGAATACAGGAGCAGGGATGTGATGTTGCAGTTATACAGGGTCTTGGTGAGGCCACACCTAGAATACTCCATGCAGTTTTGGTCTCCTTTTCTGAGGAAGGATGCTCTTGCTCTTGAGGGAGTGCAGTGAAGGTTTACCAGGTTGATTGTGGGGATGGTGGGACTGACGTATGAGGAGAGATTGACTCAGTCAGGATTGTTTTCACTGGAGTTCAGATGAATGAGGGGGGATCTCATAGAGACTTACAAAATTCTGACAGAATTAGGTACAGGGAGGATGTTTCTGATCCACGGTGTGACCTGAAGCAGAGGTCACAATCTAAGGATTGGGTGAGGAAAGACTGAGGTGAGGAAACATTTCTTCATCCAAAGTGTGGTGACCTGTTGAATTCATTACCACTGGAAGTAATTGATGCCAAAACATTGAATGTATTCAAGAGGTGGCTTGATATTGCACTTGGGGAAAATGGGATCAAAGGCCATGGGGAGAAAGCAGAATTAGGCTATTGAGTTGGACGATCAGCCATGAGGGTGAGGAATATTAGAACAGGCTCGAAGGACCAAACAGCTTCCTCCTGTTCCTATCTTCTATGATTCTACACGGCCAAACTGGACAGTGTTCTTCACTCTGACCAAAAATGATGTGGGATGGGGGTGGGGGGTAGCTGTGGAGAGGGAGAGGGAAGCAGGGGACAGGATGAGTGCGGGGAGGGGGGAGAGAAGGAGGCAGGAATGAGAGAAAGGCAAGGGGAGAGAAAGGCAAGGGGAGAGAAAGGGAAAGGGGGGGGAGGTGCGAGAGGGACAAACAGGCATTACTGCAAGAGTTCATCAGGGTAGTGTCCCAGACCTACCTCTCTGACCGGCTTCCTCAATATCTTTCCCACCACCATAGTTGAGAAGTGCGGATGTTCAGTTACAATTGTAATACGTTCAGCACTGTTCATGGCTCCTCAGATACTGAAATAGTCTCTGTGCATATGGATAAAAACAATGACTGCAGATGCTGAAAATCAAATACTGGATTAGTGGTGCTGGAAGAGCACAGCAGTTCAGGTAGCATCCAATGAGCAGCGAAATCAACGTTTCGGGCAAAAGCCCTTCATCAGGAATAAAGGCAGTGAGCCTGAAGCATGGAGAGATAAGCTAGAGGAGGGTGGGGGTGGGGAGAGAGTAGCATAGAGAACAATGGGTGAGTGGGGGAGGAGATGAAGGTGATAGGTCAAGGAGGAGAGGGTGGAGTGGATAGGTGGAAAAGAAGATAGACAGGTCGGACAAGTCAAGGAGACA